>NC_088981.1:107780759-108980759 GCF_963932015.1 Anas acuta
AGCACCCAAAGCCTCTGGTACAAAACAGTTTACATTTTTTTCATTTTCATCTGTAGAAATTTTTAGGGTAAAAATCTTACTCTGCGAATGAGTGTCCACAGCCTCTCAACTTCTGCAAGTAGCCTCAGAATTACAAATAGTGACAAGACCGATATCATCATATCTCAGTGAAAGAAGAATGGTCCTTGGATGTCTTTAAATTATGAAACAAGTTTTGATTTTTTTTCTAGAATTAAGGCAGTTCTCCTTTGTCATAAAGAATATTTTCTTAATTTAAATTTCCTTCTTAGAATAGAAAACTTCCATACAGCCAAAAGGTATGTAACTGTATTGCAGGAGGTAACTGTTGTCTTGAACTTTCAACTGAAGTTCAAACTTATTGAATATAGGCATATTTTTTTTCTGGACTGTTTTGAATCAGAAAGAAACCAGCATCTTTATTAAATGTTCCTGAGATGCCTGTTTGAACGAATATAAAAATCTGGTGAATAAGGACACTGCTGTGATGCATTTGATAGGTTTATTAGGGCCTCCAAAACTGGTTTCTTTTGCATCTGTCTCTCCGAAGTCAGGAATTCCAGCATAGGCTTTAGGTCATGATTAGATTAGTGACCTCACCGTAGTCTCGTATTGCAGACATTGGCCTTGACCTCCAGTTTCAGGGCACATGGGGTGAAATCCTAGCTCTGATGAAGCCAGAGGGCCCAGACTAGCTTTCTCCTCACATTCTCGAGTCCTTCAGCTTTGCAGCTGTGTCTGCAAAAGGTAATATGGAAGCAGAATCCAAAGGGTGAGTCAACAGTTCTTTCTAAAACAGTAAAAATATTCACATAGAAAGTGTTTACATACTTCTTTGTTATAAGGAAAGAAAAAAGAAAAAGTAAAAAAAAAAAAAAGAGAAAAAAAAAAAGAATTTCTAAAAGATTGCTTTAAAATATTTGGAAGAAAAGGATGTTTGCTGCAAAGTAAATACTATGTAAGAACAGTGAATCCACAGTGCAAGATACCAAGGAAGATCCTAGAATCAAGCAGCTCCCAAAGACCTACATGTACAAGTAATAACATATGCAGATATTTAGCAAACACTTGAAATCGTATATTTCCAGGGCTACTGGGACTCCTTCATGAGAACTACATGGATTCACATGTTGAGGTGGGAGAAAGATGAAAAACCTCAAGGGCATAAAGCAGTGCTTTTTCCATGTGTGTTACCGTTACTAAAACACCTGAGCCAAATAGCCTATAGTAAGCTGCTGTAAAAAAATTCTATAGCTCTCATTATAGACCAGAATTTCTCATTTCCTACTTGTACTGAGGTGCCGGTTGCACCCTGGGTTGCTGTCTGGAGCATGTAATGACAGTGGTTCAGGGCCCATTAAAGGTATTCTCTTTTTACAATGCCAACTAGGTAGTGGCAGTAAAAAGGTAAAAAAAATAAAATAAAAATGGGGAGGGGGGAGAACTGAATGCATAACGATATTGGTGAATGAGAAGCATATGTTCTGACAGAGGAATGTGTTCTGTGGGGACTTAGAGAGAGTTAGTTAAATCCGAATGGTCTATGGGGTTCAGAGAAGTGACAAGAAATAAGCAAGGGGGAGGGTGACAGCAGACAACGCCCTTCATAAGATCATAGGTGTATTAGTATGTAGCTAGTACAGCAAGAACATTTTTACAGTATTTTCAAAAGAAAATAAATGTGAAAAGGTGATTGCGAACTGGTTTCTAGACTGGAGTCTATGGAGCTAAGCATTCAAAAGTGCTTAAATGATTTAGGAATTTATATTCCATTTTCAAAAATGATGTTGAATATTACAGTTGCTATTTTATACTACATTTCAGTGCCTAAATGTGTTCAGAAAATGGAAATTCAATGTAAGGGCATTTTAACTGTTTGAATATTTTATGCTGACATCTTTAACATTACTTAAACCAAGCCCTTGATAATTCCCTAATTATGTGAATACTAAGTAAAACAGAGAAATAAAGCTAATGGAAAAAATAAAGGACTATTTATTCCTGATACATAAGCTATAGCTGTGAAATACACAGTTAATTACACTTGTAGGGTATTGAAATAGAAACTGATAATATTATTTTTTAAAAAATTATTATTTTTTTTTTTATACAGATGATACAACCATTCTGGATGATATATAATGTTGCCCTAGATTTTTGTGGTCGTGGAAAATGAAAATTCAGAGTAACATTAGAATCCATAAAGTGGGAACTCAAGATATTGTTTGCAGGTACTATCACAGAATCACAGAATCACAGAATTTCTAGGTTGGAAGAGACCTCAAGATCATAGAGTCCAACCTCTAACACAGGCACATGCAATGAGTAGTACACAGAAATCATACTTGAAATAAATATGAAATCTAGTTAAGTATATTTTTGAATTCTTTGCATTTTATGTAAGAAAATATTAACATCCAATATTTTAGCTAGTTCAGATCAATTTTTTTGTGGCAAGTTTATCAATACCTTCACAATTTACTTCTACTTCACATCTTAAGCTTTTCTTTACATGCTCATGCTTTTGCTTCCTTTTTTTTTTTTTTTTTTCTTCTAACGTCTGTACAATGCAACTACCTACAAGAACTGTTTTTTTTTCATTCATAAATGCAAAACACATCCTTCGCAAATCAAACCCTCAGGTACCACACACTCCACTTCCTTGTCTTAATTTTTCCAAAGATAATAATTCCTACTTGGTAAAATATTACAGTGACAACAGTGATAACATCTGATTGTCAGTCCTTGCTTTCACTAACCATTATAAGCCTTTCGGCCAAAAAATCTTCAGGCTATTGAATATTTACTTTATTGTTATCGTTTATTATTATTATTATTATTATTATTATTATTATTATTATTATTATTATTATTATTATTTAGCTGTCTCAGTGAAATTTTTCATTAACATTTATTCAGTCTAGCAAGTATACTGTATGTATCTTGGAAGAATTGAAGTCTTCTGTCATTGTAGAAATATGACAGCCTAAATAAAGCATGTATAAAATAATCCCTTTTATTTTCTCCTGCATTTTCCTTCTTTCTAATGTTCTTTTTCAATGCAAAATATACCATCTAAGTTGAAATGTCTGGATTTCTAAGACTAGCAATGAATTTGTCCTTTTATTTTTTCACATGCAATGTCACTGATGTCTCCTGTGACAGCACCTAAAAGCAAAAACTTCATGATTTGTGTTACACTTAAAATGCCCTTTGTTTCTGTGGGAGTTTGGATCAGAACAGAGCTCAACAACAGTTCTGAATCATCATCCTTTTATAGTTTCTCTTGTTTAGCAATTCTAGAAAGTAAGTAGTTCCAATTATGCTTAGACATTGGTCCTTTGCCCATAACGAAGGCTGAATCCAACATGTTCATCATGAGTAAAATTTCACTACAGTTTTGGTCTTGGATAAAAAATAATTGTTACCCAATTTACATCCCATAAAATTTCCAGCACATCTGTGGGGAAAAAAAAAATAATAATTTATATATATATGTATATATTAGTTCTTAATTTTCAAATCTCTTTATTGTCCAGAATATGTAGGGGTGTCCACACCTGCTCCAATGAAATGCCACTGAACAGAGTCTTCATAAACTAAATGTATCAATTCTGATAGAGCTTGATTTCATAGGCATTGGGAAGTTAGCAGCTGAAGCCAAAAGTTATGATTAATATCAGATAAGGTATGGACTTCTTCAGCAAATATAACCCTTAGGGTTACCTATCTCTTAATTTATTACTTATAAGGAGATGGGATTCCAAGGAATAAGGCCAGAAGCACCTTACAACTATAAAAAAATAAAAGGGGATGGAGGGGGGGGGAGAGATTTAAAGGACCAAGAAAAAAACTGACAGTGGGAAAATGTTTCACAACTCTCAAAAAAAAGTCAAATTATGTTTCTTGGAACTTGTTAATGTGTGTTTTTTAACTCCCATTTGGACAGTTTGGGAAAAACTCAGTTTCAAAATGATCAGAGATTCTTTTATAGTTGTCTAAAGATGAGGGTGGCCTAGAAAATATTTCAATTATCAAAGAGAATAAACTAGCACATTCCTGTTCTGCACATGTGGGCTTCAAGACAACAGAATGCTTAATTTTGTTTATGAGTTATATGTGGTTTCTTTACCTTATTGGAGAAAGGGAACCCATGAAAAATATCAAGACCATTTATTCCGAGCATTACCCAACCATTCTTAACTGTTGGCTATCTCACAATTTTTTTTATCAGACTCAGGGGTTTTTGATATGGATTCACATTTCTAGAGTAATGTTGGAAATGCTCAAGTCCCACTGAGGACAGCAAAATGCATGGGAACTGACTTTCTTTCTGCAATCTAATTTTCCTTTGTGCAAGTAAAGATTACCATTTGAGGCACAAGGGAATAAAAAGACCCATTAAACAGTTACTCTCTTTTTGAATTAGAAGAAGGTGGAACATTGCTCTGACTAAACAGTGGATCAATTTTCCAGAGACAAAAAGAAGACAATGTATATTTAAAACCAAAATCTGTTATTAGAAAAAAGAAAAACTGGGTGCACTTATAGTAGATAAAACCCCAGGTCCAAATAACATGATTTCACAAGCATTAGTAAAAGGCATGAAATTAACTGACATTCTTAAAAATGAGAAGGAGATTCTTTAGGATTAGGAAGTGGCAAATACAACTCCATTAGTTTAAAAAGGGTCAAGAGATTAAAGACCAAGAAACTAGAGACCAGTGAGTTTAACATCTGTTGAAGGGAAATCTTGGAAACTTTAAACTATGCAGTAGGCAGAACACCTGGGAAAGTGGTTTGGTTAAGTGCAAGCAGTGTGGAATCAAGCAGGTTGTGTTTAACTAACTATAAATGTCAGTAATAAATAAATAATAGACCTGGTCTGCTGGAGTTGCTTGAAGACACCACCCCCATGATAAGAGAAAGGGAACCTAATGGCTGCACATAACAACATTCAGTCATACACTGAATAAATGTATAAAATAGTCAGTAAGCCAAAATGAACACTGAACAGAAATGTAGTTTAAGAATATGAAAGAAAGTTTGGGATCTTTTTATATTAGAAAGGAGTTCCAAGTAGAATAACTGAACGATCACATTGGGTCCTCTCTTGTGCATAACATAGACGTTAAATATTATCAGTGAAAATATATTAAAATTGAGTGCCCAAGTGTTAAGTGAATTTTGAGAGAGTAAATTTGGGTTTGTTTATGTGTTATACCAACTTTACTTATTTTTAAAACATAAACTGTTTCTAGTGAGGAATTCCAATTACATATAGTCATTCAGTTTTATGTCTTCCACTCATCCATTCTGAATTTCTCCATCTTAATCTTTGGAACTAGATAGTTTAATTTCTGGAATAAAAATAATTCTCACCTGTGTCATTATACTCAGGTTGAGTACAACTGGGTTTCAAGGACCGAGAGCCTCAAATAGAGAGTCAGCAAGGTAATAACTGACAATAGTACATGGGACAATAGTACATGATATTTTTCTGAGCAGTTGGAAGCATATAAAAGCAATTGCACTCACTAACTTAGAGTCTAGGGATGGCTTTGAGGAAAATTGAAAAGTCAGGAGACCTGGGCTCTGTTTCCAGCTCTGATACAGGCACCCTGTGCCATTGAGCATGTTCTTCTGCTTCGTCTGTTTTTAGTTTTTCTTCTGTTAAACAGAGATAACAAGACTAGTAGGTTTTATGAGGTTAAAGGAGTTAAACTTGTGAAGCATAGAAAGTGAAGATCTTTAGAAGTGCTAAATATTTTTATCCAGAATAAACTATATGTTGCATATTAGGCAAAGGAGTCTTCATTTGCTGTGAATCAGAACTACTGTACATCTACATGTGTCAGGTCATAAACCTTTGGACAAGACTTGGCTGTTAATGTTTCCAGATGCATTTAACCTCTTTCTGTTGTTCCTTCATGAAGTTTATTACTGAGAGTGATATTCTTTTGCTAGGACTGGGCAAAAGAAAATACACCACAGTTTTAACTTCCTGTGCTGCTTTTCAGACAGGGACTTGATATCCTGGGGATGACCTGTCACAACAGCAGGTCACACAAAATTAAGCTGTCACTCTAAATTCATATGAGAACTCTAACTTCATATGAGAAACCTTCCTGACTGAGCTATTTGAGCTGCCAAAGTCCTTGGCATTCACTAGTTTATCCAGTACATTTTAACAACAGGTCCTTTCCCTGCAGGAGAGCACCTCTAGCTGTTCATCAATTTTCCTCCAGCATCACTTTCCAGTGTGACAGTTGGCACATCGGGAAACAGGACTTGACAGGGTTCACAGCCCAAATCTCATAACAGCGTGAAAGCTCAGATTTCCTGCAATAAGTAGATGGTCATTCTTTTCATATACTGCAGTGAAAAAGGACAGAGTTTTAAAAGAGCAATTGAACCATTGGGAGAGGAAATCTAGGCCTAAAAGGTTGTTTTGAAAAGTAGATTTCTCAAACAGATACAGATACATTAAGACTGCTAATGAAGAAAAATTATTTTTTTATTTGGTTGGTTGCTGTATGAAATGCCTTAAATACTATATGATTTCTGTTTATCCTAGAAGGAATACAAACATTGACGTTTTTATCATAGTTTCTAATGCAAGTTCTGTCTTCCAAAATGCATCTTTGCATTTGTGGCATTGATTTTATCAACGTTTTTTCCTTCTAATCCCTATGTTTTTCCCTCTGTTCAACAGTGGGATTAATAGAGGAATTACAAACTGACCAATTTACTTGCCCTTAAGTACCAATTTATGTTCATCATTGCTGAGCTATGTGTTATTTATTGACCTACACAGCTGATGTTTTTTGAAGACATCATGGTGGTACTTTTTTAATATTTAATTAGTATTATTTTTAAACAATGTTTAAATAATGTTTATGTATATGTTTAAAAATATTTATTTCATAAATCAATCTCAGACAAAAATGTAGTCTTTCCTGAAAACTAAACCTTTATTTCCATTAGTGTTCCATCTATAGAACCAGACATTAATTTCAATGAACATTTTGCATGAAACATTAAGGGGAGACCAAGGAAATCTTATGTAAAATTCAGAGAGAAGGTCAGAGGTTCAACTGAAATCAATTAACATAGCTTCATTGACTTCAGATGAGTGCACTGATTTTTAACAGCAAAAAATCTGAGCTGTGACGCATTGTATGGGAGAAAATAGTTTCTTATACTGTGGTCCTGATGCATCCTACTTTGCTTCAGCTGTTTCTCCATTGGGAGCATACTCACATCACCTATATTCTGCTAATAGAAAAGTAGCTGCTCTACTAATACGAAAAAAAGATGCACTGACAAAGATTTTAAATGTAGTTATTTTGTCTCTGGACATATCAACTTAGGGTGACTGGGTAGTCCATTTACATGCCTCCGATCTGTGCCCTAAATAAAATGTGATGAATCTGATCTTTCTCTTGGTCTCCCTGAGGACAAGTGGGATACAGCTTCAGATTCAGGCACTTTGATGTAGGTGTCTAAAGAAAAGGATGCTAATGCTCTCTCACAGTAAGGCTGGTCAGCCAATGAAAATGACTCTTAAGCTTATGCAAGACAGACAGGGCAAGTTATTTTTCTCACTACACAGAGAAGATTGGTTTCAGCTTGACAAGAGCTGGCTGGAATTCCCACATCCTCCATAGAAAACAAAAAATGAAAATCTAATTACATTTAAAAAAAAAAAAAAAAAAAGAGGCATTTTTTGCTTGCAAAAGTTCTGTTGTGATACTTCAGAAAAAAATATAAAACAGAAAAAAAAAAAACATATATATATATATGTATATCTTATTGGTTTTGACTGGAAGTTCAGGTTCTTTGGCTGAGCTACATCTCCTAATGAGTACCATTGTATCCAGCTTCAATAAAAGGATGTGACACTATCAGATCCTGAAGGAAGAACCCTTCGGAGCTGTGGAATTACCTTACATCTTTTAGAATGCACTGAACTCAGCACTGCAGCAAAAAATCCAAGTGAAATATTGTGATTGTCTCAGATAGGTTTTGAAGGAATATCTGATCAAAATCAAATGGACATCCCAAAATACCACATACAGAAAGAGCATTTTTCACCAACAATAAAATATTTAATCCAAAATTTAGATAATAATTTAGACAGACTATTTTGATCACCTTCTGGATAGAATCTATTTAAAATGCACCATAATTAAGATGTATATTCTTGGTAGATAAATATTAGTGATTTAAAAAAAAAAAAAAAAAGAACTTGGTTGCTTTCACATTTTCTATGCTCACCTCAGAAATCAGCTCTCTGAAATAACATTATTTCTGCCTTACAACAGCATCAGAGCTGAAGCACTCGAGGGTGAATTTTGGTCCTCTTTGCAGTTCCAGAAAAAACACCCTAATTTTTTTGTAATTGTTTGGGAGGTGGTGGTGGGTTTTCTATTTCTTTTTGTGCTTGTTTGTTTTCTTTTCTGTCCCAGTGAATTTCTGAGGTACATGAGTTTGGTCTGGTTCAGGAGTAGTAATGAAACAATAAAAGTGGGGGATGAGAATGATGAGCATCACTGTGAGATGATCTTCTTGCCTCCTTTCATATCAAGGTTTTCAAGACAAAGTGTTTTTAAAAGTGTTTGTTACAAAGAAAAGACCACTCAACAACAGAACCAATCTAGCAATATTTTTATGTGTTTAAAAGATATGGGTATTCTTCTCGTCTGTAGTAAATCAACAAAGCTCCAAACAAAAATATGACTTGATGTTTAAATCTAGTGACAATCTGTGAAAATACTGGAAAACAAGAACTGCTGAGCTGGGAAATCACCGGAAGACCATTCAATAGGTTTCCTCACCTATGTGATAGCAAAGGTAATGCCTACTACACTCTCTGGCATGCAGTATTTTAGAGACAGATTAATCAGAACTTTGGTTGGGAAACTTTAAACTTTTACATTAAAGCAAGCTGTCAAATAATATCCATGAAACTGTTTAGCTTCTGGAAGTTAAATATTACTTAGGAAAAAACAATGGAAAAAGATCAGAGGTTTAAAGACTAGACTACTAAATTTCCTGAAGAATTTTTGCCAAATATACAATGAAATAATCACACCAAATAATCATTACCTTGCCAATCTGCATTTTGTTAAGTAGCCAAATAATGAAAATTTGATGACACATTTTTTTTTAAAGAAAATAAATAAATAAATAAATAATTTAAATTCCAGATGGCAAAATTAGGGAAAATGGGCAATGAAATGTTAGAAAAATGTTAGACAAAATGTTGTCTGTGAGACCAGACAATGCCTTGCTTGTTTTTTCAAGACTGCATTAGGTTAAAAAAAAAGTGTGTCTCAAATCCTTGTAGTTACAGAAGTACACCACCAGAATTAATATTTCTCAGATCTGGCAAGCCAGTGAACAGACTTTCAGTGTATAAATAACAGCCAGACATTTTATTAGATTTTCTCCAAATTTTTCAGTTTTCAGGAATCATAAACTGAGATTTGTTTTTTAGGTGCTTGTGAAAGTAAAATCTTGACCCTAAGCATATCTGAGGGGGACAGTTAAGAGAATTCCAAATATAACTGAGGCCAAAGCTTTTGGTTGTAAATATCCCCCTCAGCCCCACCAAAGGATGTAAATCAGAGGAGAATTAGGTCCTTTAATTCATGATGCTGAAGAAAAAGATTGCTTGCAGGAAAGGGAACTAACTGGCACACTTAAAGACTGGGGAATCATTAGCTGTCTGAACAGAGTCTGTTGTGAGCTGTTCCAGACAGCACTTATTCCACGGCATTTCCATATGGCTACAGGGAAACCAGAATTGCATGACAGTAAGACACTTGACCTAAAACACATGGCAAACTTAGGGGACTGTAAATGCAGTTCATCATGGACAAATAAATGTGTTTTCATGGAGTCAAGCAAGAGAACAGTAAGACAGAAACTACCGGTGCAAGATAGGGAGGGAGATGAAGGCAGTTCTTTTACTTGCTGCATATAATGTTTAGGGAAATGAGACAAAACTTTATAACTCATGTTGCATGCCATCACAGAAAAGCCTTTGTGCAAGACTCCAAGCAAGACCAAAAGTTCTAGACCATGGGATTTGGAGAAAAACATCTACCTCTGGCAAGCAGCAAGCAGTCTGGTGAAGGCTGGGTATCCAGCAATCTACACACCCACTCTTATTTCATCCACAAGCACGGGTTATAGTACGACATAGGCATATAAATTCAGATCATCTGAACAGAACTCTTTTCTTGCTAGACATGAAGATTCAGGCTGGTAAATATACAATAGTTCCATTCCTTTTTTGACAGTTCTGAGAGTCCAGCAATAAATTCTGGACTGATTTTTATTTGATCTTCTCATTGTCTCACAATAAATTTGTGCCAGCATTGACTCTCAAAGTACAGATTTTATGCTTCCCATTCACATCAAGAGACATTAAATTCCACATATATCACACATTTACAGCAGATGTTCCTAAACAGACAAACCAGGTGCTAAACATATTTTATTCTGATGGGTAATTTTTGAAATTATTGCAATCAATGAGCTAATAATACTGGTGGTAATGATGAAGTCAAGTTATTATTACCCATTACATTTAATCATTGACAGCAAGTTAATTGGACCTAATTGGAGAAATCATCATAAATAACATGGAGCAGATGGTGGACGTTTGTTTTTCCACTCCCAAATCTATGTAACAGAGTTATAGATAAAGTTTGGATGAAACAATGTAAAAGGGCAGACAGCATGTATATTGTCCAATAAAGCTATAATTCACATTGGCAGTGTTGCAAGTCTAACACATACAGACAGCTTTGACGGGATTGGGTAGATAAACATAACTTCTTAGCCACTAACTATGACTCTGAGTTTTTTTATATGCAGGTCACAATCATATTCTCTCAGTCATAGCATTGAGATTCAAGGGTGATAGAGGTAACGGTACAAATTAAAAAGGAAGCAGGAAAGGCAAACTGAGCTGCTGAAACAGATGTGTTTAAAAACCAGACTTTTGCATCTGACCTGATCACCAGAGACTTCCTTTGGGGATAAATAGGTGCTTCTTGGGTGTGACTGATCTTATCCTAACACAGATTTCTCAGAGAGGCTAGAATAGCAAGCCATACTGTCCATTTCTCCCTATTAAGTATAGATGGTATTAGATAGAACAATAACACACTGGATCTGAGATGATCCCACCCATCTCGTATACAAATTGAGTCAAAGGATAGGGAACAGAGCAACAAATTGTGCTTCTCTTATGGCAGCATGTCGATGCATGGCAAGAAGTGGTGACCGCAGAACCAGGACCAGTACCTGTGTTAGCTTTGACTACCTGGTGCAGGTTGTGATTTCAGCACAGGTGAGCACTTTCACAACTAAATCATGGCCTTTCAACACACTGAAACTCAGCCCAGTTTAGTAGCATAAATGGTGCTTTGTATGCACATAGGGCCTGCATTGCACTAATCAACACACTTCCAGAGGATTCCTGGACACAGCTTCAGAAAGAGAGCAAACCCTTCCCAATAAGCAGCTGGAGGCAGCCACCCAGTTTTGGAGGGTAAGAAAGTTTACAAGTATGGAAGCAGCCAGACCATCACAGTAGCTTAGGGCCAGAGGACAGGACCTGGTGCAGTTCCCATTGCTAGCTCAGATCTAACTGATAAACATGTGTGCATGGTTTTGTTTGTTTGTTTGATTTTTCCTTGACCCTAGAGGGCAGGGGTAGGAAAAAAAAAAAAAAAAAAAAAAAAAAAAAAAGAGAGAGAGAGAGAGAGAAAAAGAGAGAGAAAAAGAGAGAGAAAAAACAGACATGAAAATATGACATCTTATGACATACATTCCCTCACATATGACATCTTATGACATACATTCCCTCACTAAGTCATACCAAGAATGCATCAATTTGTTCCTGCTTATTTATATAGTGTATGTCAGATTTTCTTCCTATCTAATAACTATTTGACTGTTGTCTGATTGAAACAGAAAACATTTTACCTACCTATTTACACTGAATCTAAACTTCAAGGAAATATAAAATAGAAAATGCAGAGTTGCACTGTGGGATGACAGCATTATAAATCTAGAATCATTATTCTACTTTTTATATCAGTGGTTTTACTCATTTCTACCTCATCCCAACCTGCTAGAAGAGCACTTGACAGCGTTATAACGATAGTTTCTCAGATGAGCTTTGTGATCAGTGCACAACCTCCCACTGAAGTTATTATTTAATGCAGAGCCTATTGCCTGGCTTTCCTCTTGTACTTCCAATGTGCAACCTGTAATCTACTACTCCAACGATAACTTCCTTCTTTTAAAACCATACACAAACAAATGTATTAGACCTAGTAAATCACAGAGGTTCTGCTTTGATCACAGCAGAAAGATTTGGACTCGATGGTCTTGAGGTCTCTTCCAACCTAGAAATTCTGTGATTTTTTTTCTGGGCAGGAGTGTAGTCAGGGAACAGTGGAGAACATGACATTAGCCCTAAGTTTTGCTTTGGTTTCCTATATTGCTAAACCTAGCATGTGGTTATGAAAAAAATAAAATAAATAAAAAAAATACTTCCTACAGTTGGAGTTTACTCCTAATTCTTTATAGTCAGGGGGTTCATATAATGGCTTAATATCCAATAACTAAACCACAGTTAGGAAGTGAGGTATTTTGAGGCCTATTGAACACTGCAGATTTTTTTTTTTACCAACTCTGTCCAAGGCTATTTGATAAATTAAACCAAAAGTTTAAAATACCATTAAAATGTTATTCCAACCACCCACAAAAAAAAAAAAAAAAAAAAAAAAAAAAAATTTGGTTTAGTTGATATACAATAAAAAAGATGTTATAAGCATTTAAAATTCTTCCATTTTTTTTTTTGTAAATGTTTGTTTTTAAGGAAACTCTTCCTTTGATATTTTTTTCTTAATATTGCTTCTTTCTATTTCTCCACTGTAAGATCCATTCAATGTTTTGCAGTAATTCCTCATATCCATGTACAATCTACATTGTAGTTTACTCATTCATCTCCACATATATAGTCACATTTCAAAAGACAGTTACCATACAGAAAATAGTTTTGGAAAAGTTTGTATTTTAAACACAATTTAAATGTGTACTTGCTTATTTCTTTCCAATGCAAATTTAAATTAAGTGTTGTCAATTATTTTATTACTGTATTAGTTGTGGTACCACCTCGTAAAAATACAGTGCATTTGAAATTTAATGGAGAATGGAGTGTCATTGCCATCATGTATCTTCTCTCTGGTTGTTTCCCACATGTTTGTTGTTGTTGTTGTTGTTGCTTGAGTGCAATATATTTTAAATGGAATACTAAGAGGAAAATGCTGATCTTTAATTTTAATCATCTAGAAGTTATGTATTCTGTGTAAACTAAGAATCTAAGCTCCCACGGAAGTTAATGAATTAAAAAAAATAAAAAAAAATAAAAAAAAAAAAAAGACTTTTGGAAGGTTTAACCTGTTTCTTCTAGATTCTGCAAAACTTTATAGAAATTTTGTTGGGAAATCAGTGCATAGACTCATGTTCTTGCTTGATAAGATTATTTTATTTCTATCGTCTATTACAAAAATCCAGGGCGGGTGAGATCACATTCTCCCTAGTAACAATTTTTTTCAACAGCCATTGCAGAAGAAATCACAGAATCACAGAATTTCTAGGTTGGAAGAGACCTCAAGATCATTGAGTCCAACCTCTGACCTAACACTAACAGTCCCCACTAAACCATATCCCTAAGCTCTACATCTAAACGTCTTTTAAAGACTTCCAGGGATGGTGACTCCACCACTTCCCTGGGCAGCCTGCTCCGATGTCTAACAGCCCTTTCGGTAAAGAAGTTCTTCCTAACATCCAACCGAAAACTCCCCTGGCGTAACTTTAGCCCATTCCCCCTCATCCTGTCACCAGGCACGTGGGAGAACAGACCAACCCCCACCTCACTACAGCCTCCTTTAAGGTATCTGTAGAGCGCAATAAGGTCACCCCTGAGCCCCCTTTTCTCCAGGCTGAACAAGCCCAGCTCCCTCAGCTAGTCCTCGTGGGACTTGTTCTCCAGGCTCCTCACCAGCTTCGTCGCCCTTCTCTGGACTCGCTCAAGCACCTCGATGTCCTTCTTGTAGCGAGGGGCCCAAAACTGAACACAGTACTCAAGGTGCGGCCTCACCAGAGCCGAGTACAGGGGGACAATCACTTCCCTATCCCTGCTGGTCACACTGCTTCTTATATAAGCCATGATGCCATTGGCCTTCTTGGCCACCTGAGCACACTGCTGGCTCGTATTCAGTCGACTATCAACCATCACTCCCAGGTCCTTCTCTGCCTGGCAGCTTTCCAACCACTCCTCTCCCAGCCTGTAGATCTGCTTGGGGTTATTGCACCCCAGGTGCAGGACCTGGCACTTGGCCTTGTTGAACTTCATACAGTTGACCTCAGCCCATCGGTCCAGCCTAAATGGGTGACTAGTTGAGTAGATAAGTAAAACTGTGTGATTCACTCAGTTTTAGGCTCTGCAAGCTGAGTTTTGACTTTGAAACTCTTTCGCATCACAGAAAGCTAAAGAAGAGACTGAAATCATCAGATCTTGATATATTTCATTTTAGAGTCAAAATATTCATCCATCTGGGAAGCTGGTAGTGTCAGATGATGGGATCCAATTTGCTGATATAGAAGTTAAATATGCATTGTTTTCAGTAAAATAAGAACTTACTGAAACATCTGATATTTACTGAATTACTCATCAAAGTGGTTTTGAGATATTAGTATTTGGAAGACACTTTTCTTGATAGAACAAAAACTAGAGAACCTGAGCTCTGAAAACAACGTTTTCTTATATACTACATTAAATAACCTTACTGGCCAAAAATTCATTAGATAGCAGTAGGTTCACCTAACTGTTATGAAATGCAGTTACCTAGGACAGAATACAAGAATAAGGCTGGCTGGCATTCAGGGATAATTTCACCTGTGCTCTCTCAAAGACTCCAGCTTTTGGATCTTAGTCAACTAGTACAACCATAAAGCTGGATACACATTTAGAAGTTAAATGAAAATACTATGGGCTGCACACTGCTTTAGGACACAATTGAGAACCTGAAGTTAGCCAGGATGAACATAAGCTCCTTCCGTTTCATATGGATGGGTTGTCCCCAAGTGGTAATGCTTCTTCACCGAGAAGACACAAATACAAAAAGAGCTGCTGATGTCTAAAGACTTGATAAATAAGTTGTCATAACCATGGTCCCTGAGCTGGATTTTGAGTGGACAATAGAAGCATTCTATGACAAAAATGATCTGAATCAAACACAGCAAGAAACACTGTCACCTAAGTGAAGGTCAGTTACAAAACATGAGGAGCCTCTTGCACTTAAAGAAAGCCAAGTAGCTGTCACTCAGCAACAAGCTTTGATCAGGACCTATTTACAGTGATTAGATAGTCTGGGAGGAAAAAAAAAAAAAAAAAGGTTTTAAAAGAAGTTTTATATTTAATTGTCGGTCATCTCAGACTTCTGAATTATTTGCTTTTATTTCTTCCATAACGGGAAGACTTGTGTTAAACACAACTACCATTAGCTCAGGTGGAACTTTCAATAGTATCTCAGCTACACTTGCATACAGTTTTCCTTAAGCCTCTTAAAGACAAATGTGAAGCAGAAAGCTTTAATCACCTGCCAACTTATTATTACCTTAAAAAAATAATAATATTTTAAAAAAAAATTGTGTTAATAGGCCACTGTTAAAAGTACTATTATTAGTTAATATTAAAGAAAAAAATCCAGAGACTGAAGAGGCTTTGGAAGAAAAAGCAGCTGGGAATCCTACACTAATAGGAATCAGATCCTGAGAAGGTCTATTAAATCATCCAGTCAGTGCCTCTGTTAATATAAAATTGTTCCCAACAGTACAGTTTCTAGTGCTCTGTTCAGTCTAGATTTAAATATAATGAGAAACGAGGTTTCTGACACTTCTCCATATTCCTGTAGCTCACTCTGCCAGGAATATTTTTCCCTAATATTCTGCCTATATTTACCTTTTCCCACCGTTCAATATATGTTAATGTTCCTACAGTAATATCTTTCCTCTTTTTATTGATGATTATTTTTATAGGATTTTCATAGGTTTTAATTGACCAACCTGCTTTTTAGTTTTAAATTTAACGTTCTAAGAAGAAAAAAAATAAAAACAGCAAGAGTTAACCACTTATGAATTTTGCTTTATTGGATCAAAAACTCGGTGGAAATTCCAGTATGCCACAGCCAGTTCAGAATGCTTTGAAACCATTTAATCTTCAAAGTGCTTGGGATGTTTCATTTGTGAGCTGTACATGCATTTTGCACATGAAAAAGAGTTTTATATTCTAGTGAAATCTGCTGGGTCCACTTCTATACTGACTTCTTCCTTGGTTCTGCCTTTCTCTGATAATTCTGAAGAAATACATTCCTACAGAATGTAAGATTTCTTGCTGCTTATTACAATTTTTGCATCAAGATATAATCTGTTCTTAGGTGAGTGTTCCTAAGAGAACTTTCATTTACACACCTTTGTTTGATGAGTCTTTTAGAAAGCTACTTTGGCCTTCTTATTCCCTCTGTTTCTTATTCCCTTTTGTTCTTTTGCCCCTGTAGGAAATCATATGTATACCATTGTCATGGACTTCATCTCTATCTTCCTGCAAGTCCTGTTCTGAAGAAAGATGCTGATAGGAAGAGCTTTTCACCTATGAATCTGATGATCCTAAGAACTCAGTCATACAGATACATTCGCATATTTATTTATTTATTTATTTGTTTTTAAAGAGGGAGCGTAGGTTAAAACTTTGAACTCTAACACAAATTTGGTCATTCAAAGGTGCTGAGTATGTAAACAGTCTTGCTATTCACAGTCCCAGTGTCTGTCTCTTCTAGGGCTGAAGGCAGGCCATGTAGCCTTTATACTCTGCACTTCAGACCATGCAAGTTCAAAGACTGACACCATTTAAGCCAGGTCAAAGTCTTAAAAAAATAATTCTTACAAACCCAGCACCCATATCAGATAAGCATAGACTTGTATTAGCATTTTTGTACTCCTCAGTAACAGGGGAAAAAAGAAGAGTCAACAACATCAAGTGACTCAAATATAACGCGTGGTTATTTTTCAACAATTAAGTTAATTAAACATTAGATGGGGATAGCAAAATATTGGGACAGCTTAAAGATATGTCATGCTCTTTAAACCTAAATCAAATTTGAGTCAGTTTCTCAAATTATAGATTAGTGCTTGAATAAACAATATTGGCCTGAAGCAAAGACTACTGGGTGATTACATGCTTTAGTTTATGTTATATTCTGTAGTTACAATGGTTGTGTTTCAAAATCTGTATATTAATTTTATCATAATGTAGGCACATGTTTTGTCCTCAAATTGTACCAAATCATCCAAAAAAAAAAAAAGAACTGAGAGACAAAAAACACATTTTTACTTTTGAAATCAGTCTATGATTATCAATACATGATTATTAGTGTTTGATAAGCCTGGCAATTTTGTCCACATATTCTTTAATTTTACTTTGATTTTTCTATTGGAAATGTTTGACTACTTAATCCATTTCCACTTGGTTAGATCATGGCAGTTGTACCACTTGTTCTAATGAGCAGACTTCTTGGCCTGGTAGTAGATCACCATTTCAAATCATCTGCCAGGTGCAGGACACAGGAAAGCTGGGTTCAAAGCTCCAAAAGTCTTAGGATACAACTGTATAATATTTCAGCAAAAATCAACACTAACACTTTCTAGATGCTCAGCAGTGGGAAAAAATAATCCTCTGATTTAGTATTATACGTTGCTATGTAACAAAATAATTATTTCTTCATATGTCAGCATGAGAAAACGTACATTTTATTTCAGAAAAACTAATTTTGATTACCACATACAGAATGAATTTAACAGAACTATAGAGCTTCCACAGTGCCCAGGATCATTTTACAGATATTTGAGACAGCTTATTGATTCCTGGCAGACTCTAACTTTAGAACCAGCATGTTTTTAGTCTAAAAGGTGAGGCAGTATCAGGTTAATAATGTTTATTTATTAGAAAAGACTGACTTCCTGATACAGCCTTAAATTATTAATAATGAAATAATGGCATTTACACGGTTTATTGACTAGTAAAAAGAGTTTTGGAAAAGAAATTAAATGGAGAGTCAGGAAATCCAAGTTCTTTTCTTGCCACCGGTACAGATTCTGTATGCAGCTTTGACCGATTTTGTATATGTTCATACACCTAAACACCTATTCAGATTGTCTAATTTAGGTGCTGCACAGTATTAAAATGGAAGGGCTTTTTTTTTTTTCTTTTGTATTTAAAACCTTTTTCAGAGGAACCTGCTTTAAACACCTCAAAAAAGGAATATAGGTGTTTAATTTTCTTGGCACGAGGGCCAAGCATCTTCTGTTTGGTGAGTGTCCTACTTACACTGAGTACTTAGGATATGTCCTGCAAAGTCACCTTATGGTAGCTCTGGACTTACAGCATCATTAGAGAAAAATTCAAACTACTAACAGTTCATTACCACTTATTCCTAAGTATGTTTTAATCAAATATTGCTTCCATTTTAGCCCACCCCACATTCTTAGACACCAACATGAAATCTCTACTTGGTATTAAAATGTACCCTATTAAGGGAATCCAGAATGGTTAGCTTGCAGTGGGAAGATTAAAAAATCACATGAAAAAGTATATTGAAACCAAAGGCAAAAGTATCCAGTATATGGTAAACTAGTAGTAAACCAGCATAGTTGATTTAAATGATGCATATGTTGGATAGAAGTCTGAAGGTAGATTTCTAGAACCAAATATCAGAGATCTCCAAATGCGTATCAGAAAAAGAATCTCCAACTGTGGGCATTACCTATAGTAGATATACTCTACAGCCCATACAGTTATTTTCCATTCCCTTTCTACTAACATAACTTTGACCAAACTACCTACTATACATGTATAAGATGTATACTAGTTTAATTCACAAATATACAAAATTCCCATGAATTCTGAATGGAGACAGATGACATAGTAACTTGCTTTTTTTAATGTCTTTTTACATGGTTTTAAGTAATAATAAGTAAATGTTGTTACTAGAGTTAAGTAGACAAGTAATAACAAGAAATCTTATTATTACAGTTAAGTCTATTGTTATTCCATCTACATATAGGTGCCTAAAATTTTAAGGCTTGTCTGATCATTTTTTTTGGCTTTGGTCACAGCAATTAAGAAATGGACTTGCCATCAACATGTGAACAGTCATGGAAATCTGCCAAATTACTCAGCCACATGGGTGATGATAGGCAATGATCTTCAGTTGTATAAAATAGGTGTCTTGTCCAAGCTAGTTACCCACACTCACTTGGTAATCAGTATAGAAACAGAGATGTCACCAGAAGAGGACTAATCCTATCCTAAGATAACTGAGTTGATTTTCTCTTTGGAAACGTTTTTGTTTCTACTGACTACAGAGAAATACTAGCCAGGATTGAGTGTAGATTCCTTACAGCTGGAATTAGGTCAGATGAATCCCACCTGGTTGCTGGATTTGTCTTCCGAGACTATTGCACTTAGGGACGTAATTATCTTAGTAATAATAATAATAATAATAATATTAAAAAAAAAAAATCATTAAAGACTATAAGATGAACATAAACAATGGATTGCACAGTGCAACACCCAGAAAAAAAATATCCTTCTATGTCATCTCTTGCTACATGTAACTCACATTTCCTCTTAACTGCACATTCAACTGCAGCTTGTTAATGCTAATGAACATAGCAACAAGTGGACTATTTTCATATGACAGATGTACCTGCTAACTCTCTTGGCTATTGTTACAAGTTGTAGGTAAAGATTACTTTTGTTAAAATGGCAGTTGAGGTACCTTTTAGCAGCCAGATTGTCTCTATTTTACCTTATCATCTGACGTCACCACAGTGATTCTCAAATCAGCAGGGCTAGGTTGAATGTCTGGCTTATGTATGGAGGTTGGACTATAGCAGAACAAGTCAAGTTGTCTTGTTTCAGAATTTGCTTCACAGACTGCACATTTCTCACAGCCTCTCCACCTCTCCATTCAGCCGAGAAGATAACACAACCCCAGTTGTAACGTGGCAAAAGTTATTCATGTCTGCATATCTTGTGAATTCTTCTTTATCAAACTAAGGGCCTTGGACTGTGATAATTTCATCTGGATTTCACCATTTTGCCAATATATTTTTCAGCTGATTTATGGAACTTACATTAAGAAATGTGTGATATCTATGTGTGATATCTAGAAATGTGTGATTTCCAGATATCTAAATATCTGGAAAAAAAGCCAAGCACCAGGTACCTTCTCCTTTAACTCAGATATGTCAGTCACTATGCTTCTGAGGGTGTGAGTGGTTTCTTATGCTGGCTTTCTTAACAAAACTCACACTGGCTAAAATGAACGAACAAATAATACATCTGTGTTTCCTAGCCTCTGGCTGCAAAATCATGTTGTTTCACAACGGTTAGGAAAGTCCAAATACCCCATCTTGCTCATTGGAAAAGGATAAGCATGATATTTCTGTTGGGAAAAAAAAAATGCACTTGTTACACCAAGAAACTTTTTTTTTCTGTTTGATTCTATAAAGCTTTATATTTCTTTATTTTTTCTTAAAAAAAAAAAAAAAGTTTAGATTCTTCTAGGTATGTTTTCATACATATTGAAAGGGAACTTTTCATATACTCATGACTTTCTGTGTTCAGCTTCATAATTCTTAGCATTCTTAGGAGCAGTCTCTGTGTTTAACAGAGTTCTCTGGAATCTGTGAACCACCAGGTAAGTGCAATTTGGGAGGCTGACATCTTGGGTAGATGAGATGTATTCCACGACTGGAATTATCATATTTAGTTGTATCAGTTGAGTGTATTTTTCCTTATTTATAAATACTGATTCACAAAAAGGATTTTTAGTATCTCCCTTGTATGATCATTTGGTTTACCTTTCTGCCACCGTTTTTCCAACTGGGCATATGACCTGGTGTCCTGGTTTCAGTTAGAACAGAGTTAATTTTCTTCCTAGTAGCTGGTAGAATGCTATGTTTTGGCTTAGGATGAGAAGAGTGTTGATAACACCCCGATATTTTAATTGTTGCAGAGCAGTGCTTATACTAAGCCAAGGACATCTCAGCTTCTTGCTCTGTCCTGCCAATGGGCAGGCTGGGGGTGCAGCAAGAGCTGGGAGGGGACAGACCCAGGACAGGTGACCCAAACTAGCCAAAGGGGTATTCCATACCATCTGACATCATGCTAAACAATATATAGGGGTGGCTAGCCGGGGGAGGGGGACTGGACTGCTCGGGATTAGGCTGGGCGTCAGTCAGCAGGTGGTGAGCAATTGCATTGTGCATCACTTGTTTGTACACATTATTAGTAGTAGTACTATTATCACAATTGTATTATTATTATTATTATTAATAATAATAATAATAATAATAATTTTCCTGTCTTATTAAACTGTCTTTATCTCAACTCACGGGCTTCACTTTCCATTTCTCTACCCCGCCCCAGAGAGGGAGGGGGGAGGGTGAGCGAACGGCTGTGTGGTGTTTAGCTGCCGGCCAGGTTAAACCACCACACCTGGACTTGGAATTTGTAATGAATCCATGCCAAATAATTTCATTACCTTACTTAGTACAAAAGAACTCAAACATCAGTATTTTTTTCTGGCATCTCAGTGATAAAAATCACAACACTACTTAGTATATTAGAATATTGCTATTAGAGAAAAGTAGAATAATAAACAAAATAACCTTGTTTCAAGATTATTTCACACTAATTCACAGAATTTTCAGGTGGAAAAGAGGACTGCAGTATGATAATTAGAAATCAGAATGACATAGGAAAGTGGACTGGAGATAACTACACTTGCATAAGAAGCAAGTGAGATCATTCCATGACAGTATTATATAAATGGTTTTACAAACAGAAACATACTTTCTATTTTTGTCTGTTTGTTTCCCACACAATCAAATTGTTCATCTTCATTGAAAATTTTGGAGGTCAAAAGCATGGATTTGTTGTTAAGGGAGTTAGACACACTTCTGGTTGTTCCACCTGAATATGAGGGGGCATTTATTTACTGTGAGTGTGACAGAGCACTGGAACAGGTTGCCCAGAGAGGTTGTGAAGTCTCCTTTTCTGGAGATATTCAAAACCCATCTGGATGCCATCCTGTTCAACGTGCTCTAAGTGATCCTGCTTGGCAGGGGGGTTGGACTAGATGATCTTCAGAGGTCTCTTCCAACCTTGGCCATTCTATGATTCTATAACAGCAACAACAGAACAACAGCAAAACAAACAAACAAAACAAAATAACCAAGAAACTTTAAAGATCTTTCAGTCTCAGGGACAGCCTCAAAACATCTTGAAGGCAGTTGTCCAGTCATCCTGGCAACATGAAAGTAGTTGCAGTCTTATTAAGCCCAGCATTATCTGAGGTCAGGCCTCTTCCTTTCAAAAACGTTGTCATGATCTGTAGCTATGGGGAACATCACTGTTTAATATCATGAATAACAAGAGTGGTCCAGCACAACAGATAATGAAAAGCAATGAATACTGCTTTTTCCTATCTGAAGCTCCCTAAGAATCTGAAGAAAATATGTCTTCACCACTGAGACCTTTGTTGTGCTATGATAGGACTTGTTCCTAAACTGTAATTGTAGGCTAGAGCTGGCAGAGGGATGGGTTTGGTTGGCACATAGGAAGTACAGTGTACAGTACTAATTTAATGCTATAAAGGAATTAGTACCATATGTATGACATCCATATTCTCACAAAACATGCAAAAAAAGGCAGTCAAAACCTCAGATTTAATTCTTCCTCAGCAGTAATGTAGCTGCTGTTATTAGTTCCTTTTTAAAAGCCATCAAAATGTTTGTGGAATGAATTTGTGGGGTAACAAACTATGGTTTTCTTTATTTCATATGAGGTCACCACTTAGCTTTACTATAGGTCTGAAGTGTTTCACCCAGGTTTGAACCTTAGCCTACCACAATTACAGTGTTAGAGTTCATCTGACTTCTCCCAAAAGTCTTGATGGCTTTTTGTTGGTTTTTTTTTATAATTTTTTTCCTGATGAAATTGTGGAAATGTCATTGCATTGCTACTGCTGTTCATATAGTCAATTGGGTGGTACTAAAAAGCTCACATCACACATTCAAGCAAAGGATAACCATGAAAATTAACCATGTGTTGGTTAGCTCAAAAAAAAAATAAATGGTTTAAATGGTTGGTATTGGCATGTCCCAAGGGAACTGTGAAATGGATTTGGAGCCAGCCTTCTTCATCAGCTAATCTATGTGTGAGAGCTAAATAAAAGAACCTGAGGGGAAGGTGAAAAAAGGAGAGCAAGTAATTAAATATTAAAAAAAATGAAAAAAAAAAAAAAAGGAGGAAATAAAAATTTGATTTATACCTTTTTAATGTTTTTTGGCTGAAACAGAATTCATGGAAAAGGTAATCGAGTTGACAAATATATCATGAGGCAGAGGTTAAAAAAACAACCTCTGGTGAAAGCTACGTAGACTAACTTAACATAATAAAATGTTGCATGAAGCAGAAAATTCTCTGACAGTTTGGTACATGGGGTATTCCTTCTCTTTCAGTTAGAGGGCATTTATTACCCACTAACTGTGTCTTGATACTCAAGCAAGACAGATGATGTGGTGACAGATATTTAAGATTGTGAACCAATGTTCATTATGTTCATTCTTTTATAGAGAACAAGAGAAGGCAATAGAAAGCCTTTTTTTTTTTCTTTCTTTCTTTTTTTTTTTTTTGTCTCCCCATAACAGTTTGCCTTTTTTTATTATGTTAGGGGTGGAGACACAAGAGACTCCAACACACTGTCCGCAATTTTTATTTTAGCCCTGATATGCCTTTAAAACCTTAAAAACACTAATAGTAATGTTCTGGCCCTACTCTTTTCTGGTGTTTATACAGACTTTTAAAGAGCTTATCAGATGTTTGTCCATCTTCTCTCTCAGGTCTACCACACAAAAAACATCATATTACTCTGAAATGAGAATATATGTGACTCTTTTAATGGAAACTCCTGAGTTACACCTGACTGGCTGAAGAGTTAGGCACTCTAACAGAGCCCAGGAAGACATTCATGGGCTTCTGGTAAATCAAAAGCTATAATTATATTGACAAAGTTTTTTTGACAAAGCCGCATCTTTTCAGCTGATCAGATGAATGATCTATTTTATCAATCACACTCTGCTTTCATAGGTTGTACTGAACATGTCTTAATTCATTTGTTCATATGCAGGCATCTAGTGTCCCTCGGCTAGAAGCCTGCTGCCAAAATTATTTCATTTAATGTTTAGCAGCTCCATAAGGGCGTGGGCCTGCCACAGTCCGTATCACATTTATTATCTTCCAACATATGTCTCAGGTAAACAACATATTTCTAAAGACATTAGCTGTTGGTGTGGACAGCTGAATAAACCCTGTTTCCCATTGCTTGGGATGGGATCTTAGACACTCAACACACATACAGACGCTGCATTGTCAATACTTACAGCCTGAAGCTGATTCCCTCAGAGGAACAAGAAAAAAAAGTATATTTTTCTAACTTTGACATATTTCAGAAAATATCTTGATTAGTCACTTTAATTCCTTTTTCATTGAAATCGAGTTTGATACAACAAATTTATTTGGATAGGCAGACCACTTAGATCAAGTCCTCCTATTTATTTCTGTCACCTCTGGATCATTTTTTCATGCAAATCATAAATGACTTACAGAAAAGTTGTGTAGTCTGTGTAATCTGTTGTGTAGTCACATACCATATGTCTTCCCACTATTCTCAGTGCCTGTTCTAGGTTTTCATTTCACATGGCAACTCAATGTCGCTGAAAATGCTGAACAAAGTATCACTGAAGTTACAGGTAACGTTTCATCAGCCTTTTTCCCTACACAAACCACTTCAAAAATCTCAAACTCCCAAAGGTCAACACATACTTTTCTATGTCATTCACCCTTGGGTAGTGAGAAAATCACATGCTGTACACATAAAGTGGAAAAACTATGATGATCTTGGAGCCTTGCTCTTTGAAATCACCCATAGGATTAATGGCATTGCTGATGCTTTCCTCTCCATGGTACCTGTCAAAACACTTAAATCAGTATTAGTTCTGAGAGCACATTCTGCCAGCAAACATGCCATCACACAAAATGGATCTTCAGTGCCAGTCCTTCCTGAAGCCATGCAAGACCAAGCAGAGCAGTGCTGGTATTCTGTCTTGGGTGACACGGATAATTGGGAAGGCTACTCCATTCACCCACACATATTCCATAGCTTGTCTTATGGCAGGATTCCCAGCAGTAATGCCTATGTTGCCAGCTGAAGGACCTGCTCCAGAAGCTCATGCTCTACAGAGAATTTGCAGCTCAGTCTGAGAGGACTTCATGCCTGGGCAGGATAATGCAGGCTGGCACCAGAGAACTTCCTCTGCTGAACACATTATATGGTGACTTCCCATAACTCATGCAGACGTACAAGGTTAAGAGAGTTATGAACTCAAGGAGAGAAAAGCAAACCAGTAATGATATAAAAGAAAAAGAGTAGGCAGATCAGATGTAGGGCTAGAGGCAGAGATCATCAAACGCTTTTGTGCTGTTTCAGAATGACAACTAGAATCACATTTTTTTGCATGAGGCTACCTCCATTTTCAATACAAGAAAGGGTGATGCTGTTTATTTAAAGCACTTTGATTTTCCCTAAGGAAGAAACGTAAAAAAGATCTGTATTCCCCTTCAATAATATCAAATATTTTGATAATGGCATGACTTTATTGGAGCTGAAGATAAAAGAGAGAAATTCTGGAGATAAAAGAGAGTATTTTTTCTCCATTGCCTGTTGTTCTACTATGAATAAATTGTACTACTATCAGATACAACTCAGTGCAGGAAGAAAAAGTATTTTCACATATTGAACGTTCTGCAGTTTGAGTACATCTAAGAGACAATTCTGTCTTCAAACAGTGCTTCACTTCCAGGGTGCTGTAAACCTGAGACTGTTCCTCTGAGCAATAATCATTTTGCTCCAGGGAGGTATGAAGCATTTATCCTGGTACCTTGTAATAGGAGGTGCAATCAAAACAATTCCCCAGAAAAGACTCAGAGGTATTCTACCCTCCCAGATGCTCCCTCTTAGCTATGGTGTATATATAAGACAGCAAAGGGTCTATTCATCCCACAGTGCTTAACCAACACAGAATAAACGATCTGTTAGAAACAAGGTAGTCTCTAATCTTATGCCTTTGTGATTACACAAAATGAACCACAGAGCAAACCTTTATGCCAGAAGTTTTTCTTTCTCTCTGAGCTTATCTAATCCAACTGACCTTTGCAGGCAACAATTGCAAACTAGATGATATTGATTGGTCTGTCAGCTTTTCCCCTTTTCAGGCATCCCTGAGGTATTTTTCCACCTTAGAAAGCAAATAAAAAAAAGAGTAGCTCTGGGGACAAATACTTTGCCTGCATGGGAACCATGTGAAAATCAAAAGCTGATTATTCAGTCCCCAACATCAAACATTTCTGAGAGTGACAAGACTGGCATGTCCACTTAGCACTTTCAGGATCTCTGAGAACAGGTTGAGATCCTGATATGGCAGCTCCAGTGCTGCCACAAGTGCAAGAGAATCAAATCAGCAGAAACCAAGGAAATGGCAGATGGTTAAACCCAACTGCAACCAAAGCTGAGTCATATAAATTATATAAATTGGAAATGAAAAGGCTTGGGTTTACACCTTGTTTGTTTTTTTTTTGTTTTTTTTTTTTTGTTTTTTTGGCTGTTCTGTGGTATGAAAACTGTTGTGATTTGTATTATAACCCTTCATAAAGGGTTATGCCAAAAAGTAAAGTCTTTGGTGTATTGCCCACCTTTTTTTCTATTTTTTTTTCTTTTTTTCTTTTTTTACATAGAAATATGAAGTTATCTCCCAGTCTTCATGACACTTTGGAGAGCTATTTCTATAGTTGCTTTTGCTGTCAAGCATCTTCAGCTCCCCAATGGCCACAAATAGGGTTTCACAGGGCCAACCTGTGAAAAACATCATGCATTTCAGAGGGTTTGCAATCTGAAAGTTGTTACTTATACACCAAAACAAAGACAGTAGAAACATATGGACAGCTTGAGCCCACTGTTCCATTACTTAAGATCTAAACTGATAGACTACACATGAGAAAACAGAATGCACACCTCTTCCAGCTAAGTACCCATCCAAGATGTTTCATAATCACACTTGTTTATGGAATCAGAATGGGGTGCTGAGTCAGGTGGGAACATTGGAGATGGCGCTTAAGTCATGGTAAATATTACCCAGCAAGGGGGCAAATGGAAATAGTGCTGTTGTCAAGTGGAGTGTAGGGGGTAAGAAGGAGGAGGAAATAGCAGAGAGAGACTAGATCCAATAAGTAGCCAGAAGGGTGAGCAGGGAGAGGGATGTGGTAGAAGAAAAACTGAAGGCTTTCTAAAAGTCAGGGGTAAAGGAAATAAACCGAACACCATAAAAACAGCTTATAGAGTCACAGTCTCTGAGAGTGACACAGTCAGACAGTGTTAGCTTCCCCAAGCATGGATGGGTGCCACAAGTCTGAAAGCAAAAGAAAACACTAACTTGGACTTTAGGAAAATGATGAGGTATCCTATCTGCTCCTTGGCTTTCAGGGGGTGTTATTCAAAGGTAGGAGAGAGGAAGCACCTGGGCACCTGGTTGACTTAAGCCTTGGAATGTCATTTGCACAGGAAAAAGTCACTAGAGAGGCAAACCACCAGAGTAATGAACGACAACTAAACGAGAAGCTGAAATAAGAGAAGAGCAGACTTGAAATGGTTGATAGGGATGCTTTCAAACACAACCAGTCACCTCATATATTCTCCACAAAACTTTCAGTTTCTCCCTTGAGTCCTGCCCATGCAGCCTTTGTTTGACACTCTTACCAATCTACGTTTCCTAACAGCTTTTCCAACTCCCATTCCCTTTCCTGACATCCTTGCCAAACCCAGGCAGTATCTTTCACTTGTTCCCTTCCCCACATCACATACCAGAACATAATTTTCACAGCCTGAGGGTGCCAGCTCTGGGCTGTGCATTAAAATGACGTTAAGCGTTATGTGGATCAACGGAAGCTAGAATATTTTTTTGATGGGGTGAGGGTGGAGGGATGGGAGAGAAGGCAGAGATCTTGTAAGTGGGCCTTCGTTAGCAGAACATCTTATAAGAAACATATGATAATGTAATCATCACAGATATTTGACAAATGCTACTCAGTTCATTTTTCCCCCTCCTGATGACATATCCCAGGCTTTTACACTGAGCTTCCCAAAGATAGATTGTGCATACAGGAAGCATGTAGGGGAATGCAAAAGCAAAAAACAGAAACACTACATTTGGGATAGATTTTTTTTTCCATGCTTCAGCAAGATCTGAAGATCTGTAAATTAAGTTATTAAAATAGTTAACACACACCAAGTTCATCTGTAAATAAGCAAATATTTTATCATGAGTAGTAACATTGTTTAGTTTTAGCATTTAAGTAACCATCCACACAGTAGCTATGATTTGCCTCATTGGTGGTATTTTTTATTCCTCATTTCTTTGTGGAAAAGAAAAGAAAAGAAAAGAAAAGAAAAGAAAAGAAAAGAAAAGAAAAGAAAAGAAAAGAAAAGAAAAGAAAAGAAAAGAAAAGAAAAGAAAAGAAAAGAAAAGAAAAGAAAAGAAAAGAAAAGAAAAGAAAAGAAAAGAAAACCTTGAATTCAGAAAAAAAAAAAAAAAGTGAAAATTGGATAAAAATATTGAGGATCACATCATGTTGTTTATGATTAATATGAGTAACCACAATATCAGAGTATCACAGTAATAAGTGCTACTAAAATGAATAGTCTAGAAACTTGTTAAATAGCAATACACTCTTCAAGAAAAAATATAAGAATAATACTGACTACAGATTACTATTATTATTTTAGCCGTGTCTTAAGCAGAAAACATAGTCAGAAATGTCATTTCATTTTTCATTTTCATTTATCTGAATCTTTAAAATGTATATTTTTGAAGGGAATAGGAAATCTTAAAGAATTTCCATGTTCCATTTAAAAATTGTTTTTAAGTTATTTTTCTCTTCTGTTGAATTGAAATCAATATCAAAATGAGAAAAGCACTTTTCCACATTTTCATAGTTTCCTTACTAGAAAAAAAAAAAAAAAAAAAAAAAAAAAAATTACAGAAAAGACACGTGAAAAAAAACAAAGAAGCAATGACATTTCTCAGAATTTCATCAAACAAAATAGACCTTCATATTGAAATATATGTTAAATTTTATTTTATTTAAAAATAAAATAAAATAAAATAAAATAAAATAAAATAATAAAATAAAATAAAATAAAATAAAATAAAATAAAATAAAATAAATAAAATAATAAAATAAAATAAAATAAAATAAAATAAAATAAAATAAAATAAAATAAAATAAAATAAAATAAAATAAAATAAAATAAATAAAATAAAATAAAATAAAAAAGGAGAAACAGTTAAAAGGACTATACCCTCTAAAGCTCAGATGACACTTGATCCATCCTGATGAGCTAAATCTCCTTGGACAATGCTCAGAGTGAGATCAAGGCTTGATGTTCCCCCAGTTCCCTACCCATGCTGAGGAGGCCACACTTTGATTCCTGGACTTTCATGTAAGAAAGAAATTACAGTCTCTCTTTAAGATGTTTTCACAGATTTTACTTTCTTAGCTCTGCTTAGTAATGTATCAGTTTTATGTTTGGACCCCAAAATGCCAGACCTGAGGAAGGATATTCAGAAAGTCCCTGTGTTTATTTGACATTCCAGAATGAATACATGTTGTGTGGACAAAGGCGATGTTTTACAAGTTTTCACAACGCATTCTGAAAGGAGTGTTTTCTTTATAATCTATGTATCTTTACATAGGCTGTAGGCCAGGTTAAGCAGTGTGATGCAAAGGCTGGGCAGAGGGCCTCTGTTCACAAAGAAACACTTATTTCACTTCATCTTACATGACTATCTGTACTGCCTAAAGCTCGCACTGAGGGATGTTTGACAGATATCACACAGTGTGTATTGTGCTCCTGTGTTGCTCCTGTGCTTTTATCTCATTTGTGCAAACTAGGAGGTGGGACCAACAAATCTAACTATCAACAGCAGTAACGGAGCAGAGGACAACTTTTGAAAAGAAGCCTACCATTTCAACTGTTTGACATATCTTGCCATCAACCTATGTTATTGCCAAACATCATTTCTCCAGTTTCACAGTGTCATGCCCTGAAAGAGATCCTTTAGAAAGTGGTAGCAGAGCAGACCAGTCTGAAGGGATGATATAGTGATGCTAGCAGCCATAACATGGCATAGTGCCATGCTCTCTCTTTCAAATGTGCAGTGAGAAATGGCCTGTATTTCCATGGCAATATATTATCTGCTTGAGAAGCAAATGTTGCAAAGCATAGAAATTCAACCCTGATCCATTAGTAACACAGATATTTTAGCAGAAAGAAGGTTACTGGTAGAGTTCACAACATCCTTAATGTAGGCTGCATAAGATGGTTCAGTAAAAGCTGCTGTTGTAATACTTCAGCTTTCTCATTTGCGGTCTGAAAAGTGGTTGAGAGGAGTTACTGAGGGCTCTAGGTCATTGGATGAAGCTTTTTCAATACCTTGCTAGCCCTTTGGTTCGTTGGATATCTTTAAACCAGCAAGTTCAGTACACAAAGCTCAACTGGTTCATACAACTAAAAACACAATGATGTCAAACAAAATTAAAGCAGATTTGCAGAATTTAAGCCCAAATTTTTGATCCAAATCCTGGACTGCTAGTTCATCCAAGGATCTAAACTAATAATTTGAGCAAATTGGTCCAGTGGTATGTGCCCATGGCATGGGAGTGGAATTAGATGATCTTTAAGGTCCCTTCCAACCCAAACCATTCCATTCTATGATTCTGTGTTTCCCTGACATGCGTGTTTAATGCTTTGCATGCCTCCTGTGCAACTGGGTCAGAACACTTCTCCTATATTGCCTCTGGCAAACAAATAGACTATTGCACTGACATGCAGATTCCCCGAGACCTAAATCAGTTCTGTGCGGAAAGTGAGTCTCATTTACGTGCTTATTGGCTTGAACTCTATATTAAACACAATATGGTCGCTGTCTTCTAAAACCAATTGCAGACAGAGGTTGTTTTTCCACCTTTGAAGTGCAACATCCACTAACTAAAGCTGTTGCTCAATTTGCAGAGGACACAAAGTCACTTCCAGGTCCTGGCTAAGCCTAGTGACAGCAGGCACTTTGGTTCAAGTCAAATAATGAGGCAGAAACAAGTACAACATCCATGATGTCATAAAAAGAAATAAAGCAGAAAACTACTCAAAGAGTGCACAGAGCCTCACAACCCACTTGCTATGTTTCTAACTGAGCCTGCAAGGAGTACCGCACCTTGCTCAGGCTGGACAGTTTTGCATTAAGAGGAATACATCTACAATTAATTATGGCAGCATTCCAGACTGCCATCTCTACCAATTTTTCACATAAAAGAACTACAGAATAATCTCCCAGGTGCGTTGTCATTTTCCACTTATATATTTTAAAATGCTTTGGAAACCACAGATGAAGGTTACTGTGATCTAGATACTAGTGGTCTGTTGACTTTTTTCAGTCTGAAGGTCTGCTCTGGATTTTTTTTTTTGTTGTTGTTGTTGTTTTTACTTGAAAATAATTGACAAATATTTCATGTGCCATATTCAAGATAAAACCAATGTATTCTCTATTGGATTGTAGGAAATATTATCTTTGTTCCTTTCAGATTATCTGATGCTCTTTAAAAAAAAAAAAATCTGACAAAAATGAAATAAATGACATTTTCAATTTAAATTTCTTCTTAACTTAGAAAAAAATATTTTTTGTCACTGGGGTAAATAAGGCTTTCAGGTAACTATAAGGGACAGACCTTATTCAATGCAGAGTATTTTAATTACATTTATGAGAGGAACCATACATTTGATATAGTATAAATAATATATATCCTCAGAAATTATTTTAGATAAAAAGACTTTTTCCAAGTGTTTAAAAATGTAAACATCAGTTACTGTATAGTAGAGTATAAAGAATAGTTCAAATAAAAGTATTCTAACAAAAAGTTTTTCCAGCAACATCTATAGATAAAAATTAATTCCTTCTTATTTTAGAAAGTTCTGGGAAAGATGAATATTTGTCCTTTTTCAAAGTGTCATTCAAAGGAATAGAACAGACTAGACTAGACTAGACTAGTTCAGTTGGAATGGACCTTCAACTCCAACTGCCTGATCTCTTTGGGGCTAACCAAAAGTTAAATCATGTTTTTGAGGACATAGCCTCTTGAACACTGACAGCCAAGGGGCATCAACCACCTCCCTAGGAAGGCTGTTCCGGTGTCTGACCCTCACAGTAATGAAAATTTTCATAACACACAGCCTGAACACACCTGGTGCAGCTTTGTGCTGTTCCCATATGTCCCTGTCACCAGTGACCAGGGAGCAGAGGCCAATGCCTCCCTCTCAGCTTCGCCTCTTCAGGAAGCTGCAGGGAACACTGAGGTCACCTCTCAGCCTCCTTTTCTTCAGACTGGACTTCACAGTGTACTTGGCACCTCCTCACAAGACATGCCTTCCAGCCCTTTTACAAGATTTGTTGTCCTTCTCTGCATTCAAGGACCTTAACAGCCTTTTCTGTATCGTGGAGACTAGAACTGCACACAGTACTCAAGACAAGGCCACACCATTGCTACTAAACTACACTAAAATAAGACTATACAGGATGCATCCATAAAACCAGGGAAATCAAACTGGTTGAACAACCCTGTTAAGGCCCATCTCTGCCACTATCCAAAACCAAAATAATGATCTCCAAAGAGGACTCTCTAAATTAAATTACATAGTATCCTTCCACTCTGCTCCATAAATCATATCTTGGTATAGAATTTTACTGTTTTCTGGTTAATATAGTTCAAGGACTACAAACACAAACAAAAAGAGCATGAATTTTATTAAATTATAGTGTAAAATGCTTCTCTGTTAACCAGTATATATATTTTTTTTTCATTTAGGTTCATAGACCTACATGCATGCATTTTGAGGTTAGATTTCAAGACAAGAAGAAGTGATTCCTGAATATATTCAATCAATAGGCAAGGGAAAAAGGCACAAAGATAGAGATAACAGGAATTAATAAGCAAAGCAGGCTGCAGTGAACTGGAACCTTGTAGATTTTCAGCTATGTTTCAATTAGAAACTGAAGCAACTTGTCTAAAATTATTATCATTTTAATCAGAACCAAGACTTAAGAGTAACACAAATACTGTGCTACAAAGGAATAATAGTGAAATCTTCACACTTGCTCCTTTAATGGACAAGGGGTGCCTTGAAGTCCATAATTCCAGATGACAGACAGTTCCCCCGAAAGAAGATAGCTTTAAGGACATGTTTCAAGCACCAAATTCAAATCTTGGCTCCAGTGTACTTTGGTTTATCTGCATGCCTGAGGTTTATATATTAAAAAACACTTTGCAGTACTGACAACCTAGTTACAGAAAAGTTTTTCATTGTACTGGAAGACAATAATGCAAGAGATGTTTTTTATTAAAATCATTGATTGTTCCCAATTCTTTTTCTTTTTCTTTTTCTTTTTCTTTTTCTTTTTTTTTTTTTTTTTTAAATTGGGGATCTCACTAGGAACAGTAAAGACTGTGTATTTTATTTTATTTTGTTTGTAAACATGTCACCTTTATGCAACAGTGTTCAAAATGAAGAAACACAGGCCAAAAGCTTATTACTGTGAAAAAATCCAGAGAAGAAAATTTTACTGCTTCAGAAAGAGTTTCATACAAGTGAAATTTATTAATTTCATTAGTTTTTCTTACAAAAGAGTATTAACAAATAAAAATAAAATAAATTGCCAAACTATAACCCCTAACATTAGAGTTTTGGCAGTTCTCTAAAGCACAGCAAAGCATGTCTTCAATATTATATAAGCAGAGACCATCATTATTTGACCAAAGTCATTAAAACTTTCATTATCATTTAGCACTGATCTAGTTTTTACTGAGTTAACTAGTCAAAGCAACAATGAACACTTTTAAGATTTAAGTCCAGAAATCAGTCTTTCTATGTGCTTGCTTTTGCCTAACAGCCTAAAAACTAGCCAATTCCCATTACAAAAGAGCAGATTTGGATATGAGGATCATACTTTCTACAATCTCAGCTGGGAAAGACTTCAGCCCATGACAGGAGATCACAGAATCGCAGAACTGTAGGGATTGGAAGGGACCTCAAGAGATCATTGGGTCCAACCCCCCCTGCCAAAGAAGGTTTCCTAGAGCAGGTTGCCCAGGTAGGCATCCGGACAGGGATCTTGCTGAGATTTAATTTTCATAATTATTTTGAGATACCATGTTGAAGTACATGCAAATGTTGAAATTAATTTGTGTCTTTAAAGTATGACTATTGCAATTAAGTGGAGACTGGTTGCATTCATCTAGGTATAGCCAAATGTTGGAAGCTGTCCTGGAACAGCAATTTTCAGTTTATGACCTGTAGAACCCTGTGAGGTCCACCAATTACTTCAAAAGTGTCTGTGAAAGGTGTAAATGAAAAGTTAAGGGGTTACATTCAATAAGTGAGGAATTGTACTTGTACAGAAATTTTTTCTAGGTGGGTTCCCCACAAGAAAGATGAAAACCACTGTCCTGAAACATGTCTGCACCAGTCCACTCTGTGAGCATTAATGGCATACACAGGAGTTCTGCTAAATGTCACAGTAGTTACTATGCTCTAATCCTGATTCCCAACCTACTGTAGCTGCCGTAAAATATATAGTAATAATTTCCTGAGGCAGGGTAATGTATAAGGAATGTCAGACCAGGCTCTGGACATATTCGCCTTAGCTCTGTTTTATTAAAGTGAAACTTTTATTAAGGCATGTGGTGAATTGAGCAATCTGCATGATTCATGCAGTTATAAACCTATTGCTACACTCACAATAAATCAATGAGCCTTTGTCGTATGTTCACTGTACGGTAGATTAAATAATAAGGGGAAAAAATCAAGGTGGAAGTATTATTTGGCCATATGAAAGTATTAAAAATGTACTCTAAATGTATTAAAAGCACCAAATTGTAATTCAGCTAAGCTTTATTCAATAAACAAGTATTCTTGTATGCAAGGTATTTATTTACTCATGGCCTATATAAGAGTCAATATAATTAAGCAAGTTAAATTATGTCTTTCACTGAGTTATTTCTGATTGGAACACACTCTTATGATTCACACAGTAAAACTATGGGCCAAGGCTCCAACCTGACCTCTGCATACCCTCAGCTCTACAGCTCTGAGGGAAACATGAGAAGGAAGTACTCCTTCAGGACTACGTCTGTCATAGGAAGATGCTGATTCATCACTACACTCACGCCAGAGTTACAAAGGGTCATTTTGGGTTGAGGCTGCAAGAAATGGTTGTGGTTTCTCTGCATATATCCACATACCTCTGATTTTCTCTCAGCCCTCATCTCCTCCAAAGGAGTTCTCATCTCCTTTGGGCACAGCAAGCCTGTGCAAGGGATGAAGAGGGCAACAGGAAGCAAGATAGATTAAAACTTCTCTTCTTTTTCACAAGAGAAAATATGAAATGGATGAAAGACTTTCAGCAGTTCCTGGCTAGAACTGTGCTCCATATTGCTTCAAAGTAATAATATAAAAGCGGATACCTCTCACAACAACGCCTGTAATATGAAGAATGAGATGAGCATCAAAGTGCATTATGCATTTTATGCATTTAGACTTTTCACATAACATATTTTTTTCATAGTAAGAACAAAAGTATATATTTCAGTAATAAAATTATTTCATCTTTTCTAACATGCCCACTTGCTCAGTGGTTTATTTAGATTATTTGAGAGCCTATTCTAATTCTAATTCAAATTTCATCAGAATGACACAATGAGCAGATGTTTGTATCTTTGCTAAGAATGCAATGCTGAAGTGTTTTTTATGTTTTTGTTTGTGTTTTTTTTTCTTTTAATTAGAGGTTTAATCAATGTGTTTAATATTTATTTTCTTATTTTTCACAAAAAAATTCTCTGTTATTGTTACTTAACCATTGAAAAGATTGAATAGATTTCTGATCTGACCTCAGGGACAACCACTTATCTTCAAGAACTGGAAAGATCTGTGTGTCTGAGGAACTAACAGCTAGCTAAATGACAACCACAGGTCTCCAAAATCAATCCCTCAATATGCTATAAAATCTGCAGGCCCTGTACTTGATAATCCCCTTAAGGACAAATAGTCTGGATGTAAATGGGAGATATGAGACTTATAGTCAATTTTTCATAGTCTACCATGTCAAACAGCCATTCCCCGAGTATGTTTCTTAATTGTAAAATAGACCAAATATAGGCACTCCTCAGATAGGTAACTTATTGGGAGTGGTCTAACAACACATATTTTCATCTCTTAGGAAAAGCAGAAAGTCAAATGCAACATCAAGTGCTATGAAGCATGATGTCAATTCTGGGATTGCTATGAGGAGAACTTGGCATCCACAAATCAATGAATGATTTGCTAGTGATCATCTGCACTCCTCTTTCGTGGCTGTGAGAATAAGGACAGTATTTTAGATGTGTATAATAGCACCAAATCCATTTATGAAATGCATGTAGTCACTTATGCTTAACAACAAAGAAGCTCCACATACCTAAGGGAACTCAATGTATGTTTACTTGTTATCTGCATCTTAAAAGATATTTATAAATATTCCTCATCACCAGTTCTAGTTAAAAGCAAAAACACTTTATTCTTGTTCACAATGGCTGCCAGGTCTCAAAATGTTCTACTCACAGGTTAAAGGTTGAATAAAATCACAAGCATTGTAAGTAGTTCCTCCTCGTGGGAAAAGTACAATAGCTCATGTAGTCTTCCTTAGCCTAGCCAAGCTGTCCCCTTCATCAGCCAGTTTGGTAGGAGCACCCTGAATACTAAGAAAGGGACCAGAAGGAGGTAGAAGGAGGACATGAACTGCCAACACCTTCAGATCTATGCAGGGCCCCCAAGGCCAATCTCCAGGATATACTTACTAGCTATGACACGTTCCACCATGTAGACAGAGAACTGGACAACTTCCTTTTATCTTTACACTGTCTTCAAGTTAGTAGACTGGTGACATTTACAGTCATGCTTAAGATATTTCAATATATGCCCAATAACTGTTGACCACAGAACAAATATAATTTGCATTGTTTAGAGCTGTAAAGGGTAATCCCACTTAGTTTCAAGGGTACAAAGACGAGCTTGTAAATTCTGTCAATTTTGAAAGATTTATGATTTTTGGCTCTGTTTTTCTACATCTCTTAGACAATTCTTGGAGGAGAAAGATTTTTTTTTTTTCTGCTAAATGCACTAATTACTAGGGAGACATGAATCTGAGGCTGCACTGATACTCTAGTTCTGCAGACATGAGAATTGGCATCAGGCTCTTCACAGTGAACTAAAATTAGCAATGGACCTGAACCAAGACCAATTATATCAATATACTCAATTTCTAAAACCATGATTCCACCCACAATTACTTCAAACCTTCACATTTTAGGGAAAAGTTTCCCACTTTACTGATTTTCAAGTGACTGAGTTTGAGATTTTTTTTATTAGAATTCCACAAAATAAAATGTGCAACATTTCTCCTAGGAACTGTGGGAGAAATGTATGGAAAGGCTTTTATGATAAATACACTCAGTGGGCCCTTAATGGATGAAGCAAATAAAAGACAAAAAGGGGACGATGTCTGAAACAAGGAGCAGGAACAATCTCTAATAATTCTGCAATAGTATTTTTCATATTTTTATATCTAGGATGTTAGTGTCACATTGCACAATGACCTGCTTTTCTCACACCTCCAGCGTGTGGAAGCACATAGGTTAGCTCTGAGCAAGCAGTAATGGAATGAAAAATGGTGTGGTTGTATTAGTACAGATTTGCAAACAGTGCAATAGGTTAAGGAGCCACAGCACGGCTTTGGTACTGGTATGGGACACTGATTCTCTTGCACTGTTCCAGAAAAGTGAGCTAATTTGGAGGAACACTGGTGCATTGTGCTCTGTAGATGTTTTAGATTTTTCTGTGTTACTACAGGATTCTCAATACACTGCTCTATCACATGGAATACATGTGCTAGAATGGCTTTCATTTGGAAGGGTAAAAGCAATTTTCAGACATGGAAATGTAAAGCCAGAAATACATGTATTCATACCACTGCTCAACATAAGATAACTGGTCCATTGTCAAAGTATGTGCAGAATTCACCTCCTGACTCACTAATGAGTAACTTCTCTGTTAGATCAGAGGAATACTTATGTATTTCAACTGCAATTTTATTCAACTCATTAGGGACTATACAGATGAACTTATCTTCAATATAACAAATGCCAAGCTCATAATAATGAATAAAAGAAAGATAAACTGTGCAGTCATAACTGTTGATGAATTTTCACCTACACAGCTTAAAACCCAACTGCTTTGGTTCACAAGAACTTATGAAATTCATCCCCTATTTTTTCCTTTGCAAGGACTTATTCCTTTTTAACATAAACCACTGGGTTTTATCTAGTTGTGGGTCAAAACAGTGCATTTTCCCTGGCTTGCACCTGAAACCATAACTCAGCTTAGACTTGCTTCATCCAGCCTCAGACCTTTAGAGCTGTGAACTCTGACAAACCCTTTAGAGAACCTGATGTGAGTTTCAGGTTTGTAATGAAACTCAAGCCTGAGCAGGTTTTGGGTTTCATTACAAAAGTTTTGCACAGCTGCACTAAGAACTCAAACCAGGTTTCATAAAAGTACCTGTTGTGTTTAAGCCAGGGCATCGCACTGGGAACTATATTTAATAAGTAAGAAGTTGTAGGAGTGCTGATGTAACTGTGTAAAAATTGTTTTTAAAATACAGGAGATTTGACATGGAAACCCTTTCTTAAATACAGTGGAATACTTGATCTAAAACCAGCACATTACTAGTCTCAGTGCAGTGCCACCAGTGCCACTTCTGAGAGAAAGGACGGCAGACCCTATGAAATATAAATCTTGAATGCATTATTATTCTGTAATTCCTAATTCTCAAAAAGTGAGGAAAAAAAAAAAAAAAAGTGATAATTTTTAGCAACAGTGGTGGCTGGGCTACTTCTCCTTTCACAACCAATTGTAAAACTCCCATATAGGGGACATCACAGATTTTGTCTGGATCATAACATTCTTTTGAACTGTACATCTACTAAGTTACATAGGGTAGTTTCTTGCAAGAAAATCCAGATGCAGTCAAATTACCTAATTTAATTCTGGTAGGAAATAGAGTCTACCCTGCACAAGGTAAGTGAAATCCTTTGATGCCCTGCTCTGTTATCCATTCCTGCTGAGATGCTTCTAGAAAATATTGTGTGATGTTCAGTCCAGGTCTGTGCATGAAGTTCTCAGAGGAGGAAGCAGTGAATCTTTTCATTCTATGTTTGCATTGTATTAAACATAACAGGATGCTAGTCTATGCCTGGGACTCTTAGCCAGTTGTCATGTTTTACATAATAAAAGTAATAATGACAGTGGTAAGTATCAGCTGTAAATCAAGAGGCTACTCCAAGCTTGAAAGAAACTTGTAGTGCTCTGACCCATCAAAAATTTTAATACATATTTGCTTTAAGCACATATGCATGTCTGTAGATCAACTCATTAGATTAAAACAGGATGTTTAGATTGCTTATTTATTGCTTTTTTACATATAAAAGTATACACATACACAAAAAAAAAAAAAAAAAAAAAAAAAGTGAAAAACAGAAAGGTGTTGTCCTGGAATCTAGGAGGTGAGAGAACACATAGGGCAAGATACAGGCTCCAGGCTATGATCTGAGTCCACTTCCAAGCGAAGAAATTAAAAAACAAATGCCACAAGACAGTCTAAGCCGTTAGGAGATCCAAGCACATGGGAAAATGATCTAGAAGCCTGAAAGCAAAGCTAAAGACAGTAGTGGCAAATTTGTATGGGGGAAAAGGGAATCCTTAAATAATGACAGTGAGGAAATTAAGAGATGGAAAACAACAGCATCTTCAAAACACAGAATGGGCAAGAAATTAACCTTATAAAGAATCACAGAAAAAAAAAAAAAAAAAAAAAAAAAAAAAAAGGACATTTTTCTTTATAAATGAGTGGAGTGTGAAGCAGAGATGTTGCCTATTGTCCACCAGCTGACAAGCTTAAATTACAACCCTCTACATACTTTGTATAGCTAAATTACAACATGTTTGAGGGTTATTCAACATTGACGCTTTTCTCAGTGGATCAGCACAAATACCCAATACAACTGTTTCTGCATTGTGTGACACTGAGAAAATCCAGTATTTAATGACTCTCTGATGAATACCTACACCTCTGAAGTTGTATGGTGATGTCGTTGTATAATATTATTATATTGGGCAATAACATAAAATATTTTGGACTATTGGCTGGGCCAACACCTGCTAAGCATTTTTTTCCCTGTGACACCCTCTGTAATTATTAAAACGGATGTGTTTTTTTTTAACTTTTACATTTATTTTTAAAACACATTTTTTAAATTTGATTTTAAATTAGCATCTGCCCAAGTCAACTGCCAAAACATCATTATGACATAAGGTTAAATCACGTGATTTACATGCTCTTTTTTTCATGATATTTGCAAGCAATTCTTCTTGCTTCCTTCTTATATCCCCATTCCTAAACTCAGTTTTTCATTTGTCTTAACACATTATAAATTCTTCATACTTCAGAATGTATACTTTTGAATCACATAGTGTCTCATTGTGTGATTCCCATTCTATAGTAAGTCCATCTTGAAATAAACAATAAAAAACTATAAAGAACAAATGAAGACCTGGATGAGAATCCTTCCCTTCACAGATATTAAAATTTATGGCAGTTCAAACAGCTATTATTCATTACATATGCAAGTTAAATATTCAGTCGGCTCTGCCTCTGTTACACAGGAATTCTTCAAGCATATTTCTGCCCTAAACTTACTACGTTATACTTACTATGTTATATACATGCAAACATTTAGCATATACATATATGTATGTATATAAATATATATATATAAGTATATGTATATGCACACATATTTATTAGTGCAGAACACCCACTGGCAGGAGGTCTCAGCACAGATCCTATGAGGACTCACATCTTCCACAGTTAAGTAATTATTTTGTAAGTCAGCACAGATTTTGTGAACACTTTTCCCCCTGTGTGTCTATAGATGAGATTAGACTTTACTCCATTAAATTAAGTTTCTCCTGAATATGAGATTCCCAGCTGATGAGAAGTACTGAGAGTCAAACCATTCATTAATTAAGGCCACTGAACATTAAGTTTTGAGGTGAGATGCATTGAATTAATGTAAGCAGCTGCTTTAAACACAAAGTGTGGTCTCTGTGTTGAAAGGCAGGAGCTGTACCTGCTAAGATATAGAGCTCTCCCCACTTTTCACCACTCTTATAGTGTAAAGGCCTTAGCAGAGACATAGGGTTTTTCACTTAGGATCTTATGACTGCTTTCCTCTTTGTACAGGTTAATTAGAAGTGGAGGAGGAGTCAAGCAACACTAGTCTCCATCTGTTCTGCAGCTGCTACAGCTGAGGCCAGAGGTGCTGATTTTTTTCCAGTGTCATGCTAAACAGTAGGTGTGCTGGTTGGGAAGCACTGTGTTGCTACTAGTATGAGACCCACTGCTCTCTTTAAAAACTTTTAGAAGAAGCCCGGAGGTTTATTTGGCTCTAGAAGCTAAATAACTTCCTATTTATTCTCTTCTGCATTTTAAACGTGTTCACATTAACCATTTAGTTTACTGCCTTATTAAATAGTTCTACCATTTTCCAGCTGATTTCAACACAGCTTCACAGAGAAATTAGAAGAGAAGTCACTGTAAACTCATGTGTATGATACGGTTAATGTGACCTACTGGGTTTTTGAGCATAGGATGAGCATACCACCCCATGATCATAGCTGGATTTGTAATCCTTTTTCTCTGCTGCTGGAGTAAGAATTGTACCTCTCACTCAGTGCTAGCCAAGACTGGGCAAATGTGGGGATTCTTCTGGCAACTAGATATCTGTGTCTGAACCAGTCCCCTATTCTAGTAAATATAGTCAGTGCAAGGCACAGCTCATCTTGTTATGTAGAAGATGTCTAAAATAAGTCAAGAATCATTCTGGATCAACTCATTTTCTCTTTGACAAAAAAGTAGCCTCGAATGACTAGCTCAGATGTAGACGTATATACTGCATACACCAAAAGTTAAGCAACATTACTGTTTACTCCAGGGACTTGTTGAGGCATAGCAATTTAATTTTGTTTGTGAGATTTAGTGCAATAAGTGTTATTTCTTTTATTTGCATGGCAATAACATGTAGAGGCTCGGATTTGTTTGTGCCAAACCTTACACAGATAAAACTTCTTTGTCGTGGTCTTCATAGATAAAGTCATCCCCTACATTTCTATGTCAAGAACCAATTGAAAGTAAATGACCATCTATGAATAATAAATCTGGGTTGAGTAAGGGACATACATACAAATGTATGCTATCCGTTCAAGGTTACTAAAAAGTTGCTCTGCATTATCATAAAGCCACTTTTTACCATTTTTGAAAGGTCATGGAGAGAAGATGTCACAGATCACTAGAAAAGGGCAAATACACCTATTTACAAGAATGACAAAAAGGAAGATCCAGGAAACTACAGACCATTCAGTTTCACTTCTGTCCCTGAAAAGACTATGGAATAGATCCTCATGATAGACATTTCTAGACACATGAAGGGCATGCAGGACATTACTGGGAAAAAATAATAATAATAATAATTAAAGAAAAAGCAACAGCACAGACATAGCAAGAATATTTTGTACTTGGCAAACCTTATTATCTTTGACAAAACACTTTGCTCAGTGATGAAGGGGAAAGTAGATATCATTTATCTTTATTTTAGCAAGACTTATTCTTCTACAACATTCTTGTTGACAACATGCTAAGATATGGACTGGACAGATGGAAAGACAGGTTGAAAACTAACTAAAATGCTGAGTTCAATGGGTGGTAGGTAATGGCTTAAAGCTGAACTACAGCCCATTACAAATGTGAAGATCCTCAGAAGTCAGTCAGAGGTCCCCTCCAACCAGAATTTTTCTATGATTCCATGACAAATAAATAAATAATTAATAATAATAATAAATCTTCTTTTCCTCTATTAGTAGAGCCTATAAAATATAATTTAACCTGAAATGTTGCTTTTACCTAGGAGATTTCACAGATGGCATTATGTTGACTGCAATCTCTACTGACTACAATGGGAGTGCAAATTTCTAGTGCACATACAGGTACTCACACGGAGATATATCAGTGAGTGTCTGAGCAAGAAACACTAGGACAAAAGGGACTAAAGTGGGCAGAAATCTCTTAGAAAAAAAATAAAATAAAAAAATGTTATTAGGTTCCTGATAGCTGTTCTGCTTCACCAGTTGTTTTCTCTACCAAAGAGATATGGAGGTTTCTGCTGTAGTATTAATGCCAGGTCTAGATCAATTCTGTCTAGATCAATTCTGCCTTGTTATAACAAAAGAAAGTGAAATCTCCAGTGGATTATGGGTTTGTGTAGAAACCATTAAAGCCCTCTAAAAAAAAAAATAAATGTTAAAAAGTAAGCAAATAAATCACTCATCTTCTAGCAAGTTAAAAAATAAATAAAATAATAAATAAATAAATAAATAAATAAGATGAGACAAGATACCAATAGGAAATGAAACAAATGGAAATAATCATTCAGATAGTTATGATAAGCATTGGATAACTACTTAATTATAGGGAGTGTTAGTGATGCAGTCAAATAATTTTGGACTGAAATATACTCACATGGTCAAATAGACTGACCTTCAGGATTTACAGTGGTTTGAATGGGAGCTGCAACCATATCTCTAAGGCACTCTTACTTCTAAATCAAGGTGCAATATGTTACAAGAGGTACCACTTTTCATGTGAGACACAAAGTGCAAGGTCCAGAGTTTGACCATTCATCATTAAAGACTGAATGACAATTTTCATACAAAGAAAGGTGTGAAACCTAAAGTTCAAGCCAAATTCTAAAATTTGAAATATAGGTGATTTTTAATGGTCTGTAACTCAGGTGCATTTTGGTGGCTTTTCATCAAACTCTGCTGAAGAATTCTTTGCCCTTAGACTAAAATCAGCAATTATCAGCTCAAGTATTTTTGTTGTTGTTTTTGTTATTGTTGTTGTTTTTCCCAAGTGAACATTATAAGGTTGTAAAACTGAAGTCTTGCAATGGAAGCTGATGGCCACTGTAGTTATGGAAAACCTGTTATTTCTTCATAAGTTCATAAAGCTGTGTTTACATCCTTTAGGGCAAAATAAACTGACTAAAAGTAAGTTGTTATTAATTACACTAAGTGGAAAAAATATAGACAACATAAAGGTCTTGTAACCCTGGGTGGAGCACTAAAAATTATTTGGCTTAGCCTATAAACTAGCACTTCCGTGTTAGAAGGTCAGATGTGTGTTTTAGGTCTGGAAACTGACAGTCTTTTAGATCAGAATTGAGCAAATGTTTCTTTCTCTATTTGTTATAATAAAGGGAGGATACTCTGCCTCTAAGTTTTTGACCATCAGGGCTGAGTCAGAGGTCTGTTCTCAGTGTGAAAAAGAACAATGTTTTAATTCACATTACCTACAGAGATCACATAAATTTGCAAGTACTTCAAGACTAGTGGTTTATTCAGAAGAAGAATCTTTAAATCCCAGATGAGGTTTAAACATTGGCATAGTATATCTAAAACAGCAACTTTACAAAGTATTTTTCCCATGAACAGATAATAAAAGTACAATACTCAAAAATATAATGTGGTCCATTCCTATCACACTGGATGAAGAGGAAAAAGGGGAAGAAGAGGAACAAGAATAATCTTTTCCTAAGATTTTATAAAACATGATCATGGAAAAGGTTAGGTATTTAACACAAATCTTGTTATTTGATCTTTTGCATTATTACAATGGTGTCTTTGTAAAGACATAACTAAAAGAACGTAGCTACTTTGGTACAATATTCTACGCAGATGTGCTGCACTACATGTGAAAGTGTTTTCCATTGTGAAAGTAATTTATTATTCTACAGAATACCCAGGCTGATATACACCAGTATAATGAGCCTGTACCAAAGACTGGACAAGTTGATAGACTCACAGAAATATTGTTTGGAAGGGACTTCTGGGTGGACCATCCAGTCCAGCCTCCTGCAGGAATGTAGCTGTCAAATCAGCTGTGGCTGTTTGACTAAGTGTTGAAAATCTCTTAAGGATGGAAATCTCACTACTTTGCCTGCTGAGTAAAGGTTTTCCAGAATGTCTAAACTGATACCAATTTTTTCTACTCTAGGTGAAGCCTGAGGGACCACCCTTCCACTTAAGCCAGCATGCAAGGTGTACTCACAGCTTGGCCCAACACCTGCAGGAAATTTTCACTTTCACAGGGTGAGAGTTTCACCATGAGCAGGCAAATTTCCTCTTATTAATGAGAAACAGGGACAAAGAGAGAAGATGAGACTTACTAGCTTCTTTGTTACTTTCTATGATGAGATTTTTTACACCACAAAAGAACACTGTTCAATTTCTGTTCCTCAAACTGCATAATGTTTTCACAGCTTTTTGTCAAGCAGTATCTCTCCATCCTGTGTATTGTTTTAACGATCAAGGTGTCCATGATTTAAAGGTGAACTTACAGTAAATGCTGACTGCTTCACTGCAAAAAAAAAGTCTTTCTTTCACTTTTACTATGCAATTGGTAGAAACATTGCATGTTCTTGGCAAGAAAAATAGCTAGAAACCTCAGGAATGCATGATTTCTAATTTCAACAGAGTGGTAGTTGATTATAAGTATTAGCATAGCTTAACTTTATCCACTATCCAAACTTAATATTATCTTTTGTTTAATACACTGATAGGAAAGAAAAAAGAAAAAGAAAAAGAAAAAGAAAAAGAAAAAGAAAAAGAAAAAGAAAAAGAAAAAGAAAGAAAAAGAAAAAGAAAAAAGCACTCTCCTCTGTATGACTCTATTGTTTTCATTCTCTGAGGCCAAAGTCAGTGTTGACATAAGCAGGCTCAAGTCCACTGAAGTGAATGAAGTAAAACCTCATTTGCCAGCAATGAAACTCAGCCTCTGGAGCAATGCTAATTATGGTTTGTTTGTATCAATTAATCAACACAAGGTTAGCTTTCAATCAGCGCATGAAAAAAAAATAAATAATAATAATAATAATAATTAACTGAAAAACAATGCAAATTCCTTCAAGTTCCCATGAAGTAGAATATTTCTGTAACCACACAGAACAAGAGCAGGAAGAACTAACCAAAGTAGCTCTGAATATGCAATCCCCTGACTACAACCATATCATTAGGACTCAGCTCAGGGATTATATAGCCATACTTCCAAGCTGCTGTGCTTCTTAGAGCCAAACTGGTGTCTTATGTGGCATCACGCTGTTCCCTATGGACATACTAACTCATTTAGTGCAAGCTGACAGGTCTCAATCATGGTGCTCTGTTGTGTAGCATAGATATGTTCAAAATATTAGGTGCTCTAAAGGAGTGAAATTTCACCCAGTAAAATTAGGGCTACTTTTTTAAAGGATGGAAGAAATATTCTAGGTTTCAGAAGTTGTTCAAAATGCATTAGCAAACAGGATGCAAAACCCTACCAGATATACTGAAGAAACTATAGATACTGAAAAGAAAGTACATCAGAAATTTCACAGTGATGCCCATCATTCACTCTGTCTAGCTGCTAAGTGAAATAAAGACTTTGTGTCTTTGACTAAATGCACTGCTCAGAACATAAGATACTTTTTTACTGAGAATGACAAATCAATAGTTGACAATGACAAATTAATAAGTTCCTTGAAAATTTTTCTCATGTATCACACAATTATGGTGTAGAGAATTCAGAACAGTGAAGAAAATTATTTCTCACCTGTACAGAAAACAGTGAATATCGAATTGGTCTAATAAATTAAACTTTTATTTTGTTCTGTCTGTATTATAAGTGTTTTACAAGAACTTTACTAACACAGGATGGTTAGTATTTCTGGGTTTTATTTTATTCAAGCATTGAGCTTTGAAGGAGCCAAGTTCAAGCACCTCACTGAAGTAAGGCATAGTTTGAACACCACACTAGTTAGTAGAAAGGTAAAAAAATGAATTTGGATGGTAAAAAGTATTTCATTTCAGAAAAGACATTTCCCATGAGCCAATGAGACAGTGCTAGGAGAGTTCTGGATTTTGAAGGAAAAGTTGAAAACAAAACTGATCATTAGGTAACAGGAAAGTACTGAACAGACAGGTCTCTCAACTCCCGCTCAAGAAAGAACATAAGATCATGTGGGGTTTAGAGAGTATTACATAGAATTGCTCTCTCCGTGAGTGTCTTATGCTTTTGATAAGATAGCTTTGGTGCTTGTACAGTAAGTGCTAATGAAAGGCTTTCTTTTAAGCATTCTGTAGATGGATATGTGGCAGAGATGTAATGCATGATGTATTTGAATGCAATTATAATCTAAATTCCAGCCTCCCTTTAAAGTAAAGCAATCTGCATTACAAATAAGGAAGAAATATTATAGGCTAAGTCTGGAAATAACTTACAGAGCAAAGATGAACAGTCAAAGCTCAATAGAGTTGCCTAAAAAAAAGATATCCCAGGGAATTCAGAATATCCACGTGGGACTGTCAGATGGCACATAGCACCCATCTGCAAACTGAAGCTAAGAAAGATGCCCTAGAGTTTCTCAAATGGCCTAAGACACCTATGAATTGGATTCCCATTGTGTCTGTGCTCCTGCTCTGTAAATAACTCTGAACTCCTGTTTTGAATAACCCTGTGTACAGTTTACCTGTCTCCTTTACCTGTATAGGGAAGGAACTGAAGAAAGGGGTCTCTGAGCTTTAGGTATTCTAAATTAGTGTGAATACTGCTTGCTCTCCTATTCACTCCCAATTTGCAACTACAGCATCCTCAAAGACACAGAAAGACTAGTTCAAATGAGCACAGTGAAATATAACCTAAATGACCAGTCAGGGAACAGGGCCAGAGATGACAACTTCTTTGCCACCAAGTCAGCTATGGAAAAAAATTAAAAGGAAGAGGATATCACATTTCCTGGAGGATGAAAAAGACAGAGAGAGAGAGAGAGAGAGAGAGACAGTCAGGGACAGAAAAGGAAGGAAGGAAGGAAGGAAGGAAGGAAGGAAGGAAGGAAGGAAGGAAGGAAGGAAGGAAGGAAGGAAGGAAGGAAGGAAGGAAGGAAGGAAGGAAGGAAGGAAGGAAGGAAGGAAGGAAGGAAGGAAGGAAGGAAGGAAGGAAAAGAAAGAAGGAAAGAAGGAAAGAAGGAAAGAAGGAAAGAAGGAAAGAAGGAAAGAAGGAAAGAAGGAAAGAAGGAAAGAAGGAAAGAAAAGAAAGAAAGAAAGAAAGAAAGAAAGAAAGAAAGAAAGAAAGAAAGAAAGAAAGAAAGAAAGAAAGAAAGAAAGAAAGAAAGAAAGAAAGAAAGAAAGAAAGAAAGAAAGAAAGGAAGAAAGTATTCTTGTGCAGACTAAATTAGATTTCCTGAAGTGATGTGAGCCATTGGTTTACTTTTATTAAATCTAAAAATATTCTGTTAAGGGATGGACTCTGTGAGCTACTACTAAAACTGCTGAAGTATCTACTTTAAAATCTGAGATAATATATTTCTAAACAAAATGTAGGATATTGTCATAAACGTTAATCAGCATCCAGTAAATGCTGGAGCAGTATAATGCAACTGGTTTTGCTGAGCAAACAGAATATTCAGACAGAAATTGCTGCATTACTTAGGAAGAGTGGGGGACATTAGACAAGTAAACAGAATGAGTGATAAAGGATCTTAAGTGAAAGTCACCAAACAGAAGAATGATGGAGAAAGAGAGTTCATCATTTAGCAATTTGAAGGCTTTTTAGTGGTACTGGATCACCAAAGGACATCTGTGTAACATTTTCATCAGTCTGACAAGAGAGCCAACATCAACATTTGTCCGCAGGAACCAAACTAAATATTTAAAGGTGAACTGCTAAGCTAAAATGAAAATTGAGTTAATCATGGAAATATGTACTAAATGGCCCTACTAACCAGGTTGCTGGAGACAATTCATCACAGAAATAATTTGATACTCCTATTTATCAAGTGGTTTTTTTTTTCCTTTTTCTTTTTTTTTGAAATTTCCCATAGATTTGGTGCTTTACAAAATATAATAAAGGAAATTTTCTGTGAGGACAGAAAAACTTTTTTGTTACCGTAGATATTTGCTGTCAAAGAATAACATAGTGTGTGATCTTTAGCGAATTAGAAAAGCCAGAGGATACCCTCAGACAAAAATATGAGGTCAGTAAAGTTATTGTAGCTAGCTTAATTTGACTTCAGTGTGTAGAAGAGCCTATTAGATAGGCACATATACCTTTACAGTCACTCCTTGCTTTGCCTCTTTGGAATTTGAATTAGAAAAAAAAAAAATTGCTACAACTTCACTGAGGTAGATTTTAATAAAGAATTTAAGAAAAATCAAGAGTTCTTTCAGCACTTATGTGATTGCTAAGTTTCTTTTGATGTGGTATTGTAAAAGGGCTGAGCAATAGGAACAAATAAATTAATTTTTCCAGATAATTATGAGGAAAAATGGAAAAATATTTGTTAAAGGTATCAAAGTGTTTTCAGAATGAGATTTCATATTCTGTTAAAAATGTCCCTGGATTCTGATTCTTGGATTTTATTGGCACTTTTTCAACTTATATTATTCTTATAGCCATTAAGTTCCCTACAATTTTCCTTTATTCCAACAGCAGTATCCAACCTGTGGCACACATACTGACTGCCACATAGTAAGCAAACAGTCCAGCTCATATTCCATCTTCTGCTCCCTTCAGAAGAATGGAAACATGCAGAAATAGAGACAGACTGCGTACACTGATTCATAAACTTTGGAGTCAGAGAAAGCACAGGGCCATTCCAAAGCAGGACACTTATTTCAAAGCCCAGAGAAACCAGTGGGAGTTTGGCCACTGAATTCAACAAGATTTGGATCATAAATATGCAGACAGGGAGACTTTGCCTGTACAGTCAGCTGCAGGAAATTGAGAAGTAACGTCAGCATGTGAGGGTGGTTTCCCATAGCAGACTGTGATTTGAGAGCCATGTGGCAGCAGTGCAGGGGCATCAAGCGTAGGTTAGCCTACCCTGCCTTGGGAGTTAGTGCATCAAGCACTGTACAATGTTGATGCAGCTCTGCAAGTTGTAGATCAGCTTCTCATCTCTCATGCCTAAGCCCTGGTGAGAGTAGCTGTGTGGTACTCTGAATCTGGCACCAGAAGGGCTCCCTGTGCAGGATAGACAATTGAACCAGAGTTTGATTACATGCAGGAACCAGAGTCCTATTCACCCTTACTGGTGAGCCCATTCTGCTTGTGAGTTTCTTCCTAACCAACTGCAGCTTGAACAAACTTTGGTGCTTGTTTACACATGTAGGTTCTCTTTCCATGCAGTGCAAGAAAAGTATTAGAACACTTTTTTTACTTGAAAGCAAGTAGAGACTCCCTTGACATTAGCACAGGCCCTGAGGCAAGGTTTTGGCAAGTCAGCCTGACATTCAGTGAAAGTTAATCAGTATTTCTGTGAAAATGCTTAATCATTAACAAATAGTTAATAAGCAATGGTTAATCAGAGAAATTGCATGAAAAGACTGGAAACAGATTTTTTATATCTTATGGGAAAACAAAGCAGAAGGTGATGGCTTCATCTCAGATTTACTAATTATTTTTCATCTATTCATTATTTGGAATCTAGTATCAATTTGGAACTGATACTAGAAATGAGATTAGAAAGAAGTCTTTTGGGACTAAATAAAGGTTCACATAAGACATAAAATCTCACAAAGTATGTTTGTTATTAAAAAATCTGTAAAGTCCTATAAACATGTGCCTGTTCCAGAACTCAGAGAAACCGATGGGACCTCAGCCACTGATTTCAACAGGCATTGGAACAGATTCCGTGTTAGCTAAGCACACAGCTATCAGCATGGCACTGAGCCTGGGTTAACATACTCTGCCTCTCATCAGGACTCTTTGTTCCATGGCATGTCTCAAGCAAGTCTCACAGCTAGTCATTAATGAAGCATGCTTGAAAATATATGGATGGAGATTTTTAAGGATGGTTCAGACCATCATCACAAGAAATTTTAAAGAACTGGACAACATGACTCTTGCAGTGATGAGTGTAAAAAGGAGACAAAAAGTAAGAAATTATTTTACTGCAATCTGTAAAAAGAGAAAGTTGATAGTATCAGGCAAAGGAATAGTTTTTTTGTAGATAAAATGCCTTCCAACAGCTGGAAACTGGAGCAATACAACTCAGGCATGAAATTACATTGAGGATTACTAACTAAAGGAACAACACACTAAAAGTTGTAGTGGATTCTACATCACTGAATATGTGTTCATCATATTGGCCTGTTTAGTGAAATATATACTCAGACATCCAGGGAATTCCTATGGCTTTTGCTAAGTAGGAAGTTAAGTTAGTTCCAACATATTAATGTTCCAATTTGCAACTCCTAACAAAATATAGTATCATAAAAGACAGAATCATTCACAGTTATTCATATGCCTTTTCTTGCTCTCTGACCTGTCTGATTATACTTTAAATCAACCACCATGGAACTAAAGGGAATTCCACCCTAGATCCTCTCCAGTTTTTGGCTTGATCAATGGTATGAAAGAACGGAAACATAAGAGTACCAGCTGACAAACAGCTTGTTGACAAGGCTACATGTAACCAGAACAACAGAAGGATAGTCATCTAGGGAAAAGTTGACACCTGCTGTAGCAGAAATTAAGAGTTTACAGATGTTGTAGTTAGGGTAGTCAGCTTCTAATCCACACCATCGTAATTCAAGCCTCAAAAATTCTTAAAACAATTGTAATAAAGAAGAATCCAAGAAGTTAGGAAAGTGAAGCAAATTAAGGCAGAGCAGCTGTTTTAATTAATGTTTTGCTTAACCTGAGAACCATACCCATGCTCACTGAGATCATTAAAATAAGTCAAGTTTTGCACTGGTAATGGCATTTTATTTTGCTCTTCTGTAGTATCACTGCTAGAAATAATCATTTGGAGGGAATAACTAGTAATGCCACAGCAAACTTTGGTCATTAAAAATAAACACCCCACACACACATGCACAAAAGCAAAAACAAATAAACAAAACGTTAATTATAAATTGCATTCCTGCCTATCACTAGAATCTGCAGTTTTATGGGCTCATCTTTATGTTGCTCTCACCAAACATTTTTTTTCCTGATGATCAATGAAGTTTAAACCACAAATGACCACTTCCACTTACTGGAGACTACTCTGCCTAGTTTTACGAAATCTAGGTTATGAAGAATGAAAAAAAAACATGTATGAGGATATTCATGTGCACATCTAATGGTATGCGAGAGTCAGGGAGCGCACAGTGAATCACAGCTAGTTCCATGGATAACTTTCATGCTCAACATAGCGGATGGGGTTAAGATTTTATTCTCTAAAACCTTCAAGTTCTATTGGATTATATAATAATATAAATGTATTATTTGTTTTTAACTAGTATACATAAATATGTTGCTGTCAAACAGGTGAAAAGGGCACTCAACTAGTGGTCTGTGAGTGCTTACATCTAAGCACCATGTTGTGTTGACAAATAGTTGTTATGTCAACACAGACACTGAGTGGAACTGGTAGGCAAATACCTTCTGCTGTGTGTTTTAACACACATCAACAACATGATGGGTAAAAATGCAATACGGAATAAGCATTAGAAGGTGGTTGGGAAAAAAAAAATATTTTTGAACGCTTTTTCCATTCTTTGACAGCTAGAAAATCCCTTACCCAATTTGAGGAAGAAAACAACTTTCTCAAAGCTGGAAAGTTCTAATATTTTGGAACTCTGTTTTGTTTATGTTTGAGAAAGTTGTGGAACAGCAACAGGCAATGAAAGCATACATTGGCACAATTAAGTCTGGTAACTCAAGAAGCCAGATATTGTTTTCACTTCTACACACATATTACTTGAAATTTGCCAACCCACTTGAATAGGCTATTTTGGAAACCTGTGGTGACAACATGTGGATAAAGTTCTGTTCTGCTACTTACCAAATAAAGGAATCTTTGGCTGGAAAAATAATGATTTGTGAATTGAAATGAAAGGAGGCAAGATGATCCTCTGGAGAAATGTTCAAGAAGAGAAAGAGTACTTATAGAAATGTTTTTCAGTATACACTTTCTCCAAAATAAAGTGTAGCTACTTTACAAGAGATAGTATCCTCATGTGTTAGCATCACTAAGAGTGTTTTAAAAATAATAAGTAAATAAATGTACAGGGTCTTCTGTGATCTTCCCTGTATACACTGCTGTTTCAAATGCCCCTCTCTTTCTGGAAAAAAAATAGATTCTAGAAAAGAGTTCTACGCTGAACAGAAAATGAGAATAAATCTCTCTTGTTTGAAGGGGCTTTATAAAGAAAGCAGACTGTACCAGGAGAGGGAATGACCTGTTATGAAATTAAATGGCAGTAAACTACCTTCAAGACAGTTTGCAAATCAATAGGTTCTTTTTGTTTGTTTGTTTGTTTTTCTGAGATAGCTTTTCTTTACAAAGCACCTTCATGAGAGAACGAGATGACATTCAGGCAAGCTCTAAATGAATATGGCAGCCTGTTGACAGGAAAGGGACTCTTTGAGGCCCAAGGGCCTTGCCCCATCATGCCCTGGTGAAGAGGCCCTGCGTGAGCAGTGGGCCAGGCCCCATCATGTTTTAAGGACCCAAGGCACCAGGATCAGGCAGAGGCCCTGCAAGGGCAGAGGGACAGTGACGCAGTAGTGCTGAGCAACATTGGCTCTTTTTCAGCACAGTAATAAGTATGTTTTAAGCATAAACAGTTTGGAAAAATGGACTCTAAGAGCAACACATGATACTCATTCATCACGATAGGTTCACTTTTACACCGGTGCATCTGGACCTCAGAGGAGAACAGAAAAAATGACTTAAGAAATTTCTTTATAAAAGAACTATCTAAAGCTAGTGATATTGGATGTGCTCAGGAGCTCCTCCATGTTAGGACCTGCAGTGCTGCTGGAGGGTCCAGGTGTTGCGGCAGGAGTCCCCTGCAGGAAGGCATTAGTGCTGTGGGTGGCTATGGACCTGTCCTCCTGCCGTCCAGCACTGGAGACATCCTGGTGACTCGGTTGCCTCCAGGCCTTCTCTTTGCACTGGTGCATGATAGTGTTGACAAGTCCATAGACATCCATTACTGTGCTGTCCTCCAGCCAGGCCACAGCTGCTGGATCTGAGCCTCCCTGTCCAGCCTGATAAAATCAAATAGCATGGTACAGTTGGAAGGGACATACAAAGATCATTGAGTCCAACTGCCTGACTACTTCAGGGCTCACTAAAAATTAAAACACATTATTGAGGGCATTATCCAAATGGCTCTTGGACACTGACAGCCATGGAGCATCAACCATTTCACTAGTAAGCCTGTTCCAGTGCTTGACCACCCTCACAGTAAAGAAATCTTTCCTAATACCTAGCCTGAACCTCCCCTGGTGCACCTTTGTGCCATTCCCATCGGTCCTGTCACTGGTTACCAGGGAGAAGGGAACAGCACCTCCCTCCGTTTCCCCTGCTCGGGAAGCTGTAGTGAGCAATGAGGGTTCGCCTCTTAGCGTTCTTTTCTCCAGACTAGAAAACCAAAGTGTCTTCAGCTTTTCCTCTGAGGGCATGCCTTCCAGAAATTTATTTGGCACAAAGTGTGCACAAAGAGCCTCTCCACTACCATTGCCTGCCACCACTGTGTCCTGTAGATGATTGCCAGATCTCACCACAGCAAGGGCAGCACAGGGTTGAGGATCTTCCAGTGCTGCCTGAAAAGTGCTGCCCAGACCTTGGTCAAGAATCCACCCATCATAGCCCTGGTCTTCAGCCCCACAGCCCCCCAGTCAGCTGGTAGAGAGGATGGAGGAAATGCTGTGGGACCATGGGGGTAAGGGAGCAGTGAGCAGTGCCGGCTTGGATGCTGGCAGGTGCTGGCACTGCAGCAGGGCAGACAACGCATTCCAGATAATCATCATCTACCCACACAGAAACCATTATGGTTGTCATACTCACCCTGGCAGCACTCTGGCTGGCACCAGTGTTGTGCTTCTGCATGACTGTTTGAGGCTACTGCAATGCCACTTCCCACTCCCCCTCCTACACTTTCATCTTCTGCTCAGTATCAGTGTTTCCCATCAGTCACCAAGGCCTCAGACATATCTTCCCAGAGCCCTGTCAAGTGCTTTTGTTCCAGTCCAAATTACCAACTGAACTTGCCTGAAAGCAGTTTCAAATGACCATTAGACATTTCCACCCCACTTTTTTTTTTTCTTCATTTTAAATGTCCACAGATATTATTACTGTTTGTATTTACAGTATTTCAGATATTACCTCATTTTCTAATCCTTAATTTGCTGCACGTATGCATTTCTTCCTGTCCTCCTTTTATACTATTCCTTTGACATTAATGCATGGGTTTTTCTTTTTTCCTGATTGAATTAACTCTAGTTGGTCTTAAGGTTATATGTTTCCTCTGATTCTACATCAGCAAACTAAATTTTTCACTAACTCATCATGCAGAGATGACATTTTGCATTATCCAAATTTTCTACTTCTTGCTTCAGGAGTGCATGGTCAGTCTTTCCCTCCTTCCTCCTTGTAAGCATCTGGTCTTTTTTTGAAACATCTCCTATTATCTCTTTGGCAATATCTTTCTTCTGAGTATGACCCGTTTTCACTGGAAATCACTCTTCCTACAACTCTCAAGTTTCCTGAACCTCAAGTCATGATTTGTGGAATTAAGCCCCTCACATCATAAGAAAAAATCAGGCTTGAGACCACCCGAGGACCTTGAACATAAAAACATCTATGAGATGGATAAGTAATCATCCGGATGGCAGCACCCAAAGACCTACAGTAAACAATCTGTATGGAAACCATTAATAAATATTGTCCCTCAAGGTTCCATACTGTGACTATTAGTATTTAATAACTTCATTACTAACATTGATAGTTTGAAGAAGACTTCAAACTATCATCAAGTTTGAAGAAGACTTCAAGATGAGTGGTGCAGTTGATATGCTAGAGGTAAGAGATACTATCTGGGGGATCTGGACTGGTTTGAGAAGTGATCCCATGTGAACTTCTGCAGCAGTACTATTTCTGGACATTTGCAGTGAAAACTACTCTGTAAAAAGCTAGAAAAGTCACTCTAAAATTCTTGAAAAAGCACTGGGATTCTTTGTATAGTCATGTTCAGACTGCTTGATTCTAATCACTGTGCATTATTTTATGCTTCTGCAGTCATTTATTGAAAGAGATACTTTTTTTTTTTTACTTTTTTTTTAAGGTGCATTTTAGGCAGTAGCTAGCATAGTAGATTACTGAATCTGCATTAGATTACTGAATCTGCATTGGATTTCTAGGTATTTTATTAAAGAACAGCCAAGCAAATATAAAAAATTTAATATTTTAACTTGCATGTGAGCTTGGAGTTTGACATGGCTCCAAAGATAAGTTTCAGGCTTTATCCGAGCTCTGAATTTGGCATTTTTTATATTGCTCTACACCAAGATAACAGCCCAACAGCCTGTCAGATAGATGGCTCAAACACTGGTCACATTACTCATGGACAAGCCTAAAAGCTGATAAGAATTAGAATTGAACATATTATCCCATTATGAAATATGTTTTCTTTTAACCCTGAATAGCAGGTTTCAGAGTCATTTCTACGTTATTTGAAGTCATCACGTGTATGCAGTGCCAGATAAAATTTTGGCACTTACAGTCATGCAAAAGATAACTTTGCCAAAAGATCAAAAAGGCATTTCATTGTATATTTGTAACAAAGAAACCATGTTCAGAAAGAAGTTAATGACCTTTCCTGATATATCTATACATAGATTCCTGATATATCTATACATATAGAGATGTGAACTGTACATGACCAATCTTAGAGCGTATGTGTAATCACCAAAGACTTTCAGTATTGGTCTAACTCTGCTTTCTGTAAAGTCATCTCAGGTCTTACACTTGGCTTTCCTGTAAGCAGAGATAGGCCAGCACCAACTGAGAAGTTTAGAACATCCCAGCTTACATATCAAATGCTAAACAATTCTGTAACAATGCTCTTGGGTTAAGGTGAAGGTGCTACCCCATACAGTCATTTTACTGTATGCAGGATCTGGAAATGCAGTGCAACGTATTTCTGTGACTGTTAAAACTATAACATCTGGAATGCCATCCTGGACATTTTCCAGGTGATTTCCATGAGGAACACTTTGTAAAAGTTGTTACCCTTCTAAGCAGAATATGTTCCCAGGCTTGCATAGGAGCAGAGATTGGATTATAAAGTGCTAAATGTTTTTTTTATAACTGCATAAGCAACAATACTGTATGGGTAACTATTCAAGGGAAATTATTTTTACAGACAATTTCAATGGACTTATTCCAGTCCTCAATAATATTCATATTTCTGGAATTCAGAAATGTAAGATAACTTCTCATCTCATCATGAAATCAGGATACTCAATCTAACACAAATGTCTTCGATCTTCCTATTTCCTCTCATATTCACATGATATTTTCAAAACCTAAGGCATGAACAAAATGGTGTGGGAGAGGGTATAGAGAAGTTGTGTTTGTAGCAATTTTAAAAAGCCAATGCTGGCCATTCTCACATGGCCTGGACAGCCATGTAATTCAAGCATTTATCAGAGCAGGCGGGTACATGGTTATGGGAGCAGGCAATAAAAGGGTCTTTTGGATACAGTAAGAGGTTAGAGACTGTTCCAAATGCTCAGAAGAAGGAACAGTGAGATGTCTCGTCTCATAACATAAATTCATTGTCTCATAAAATCATTAGGACTTTATGTCATTTATGTTCCTTGTTGGGAGTCTGTTGACTTCAAAACCTTGGTGAAGGCGTCCTGCCCTACAAACACACCACAGACACACTTCATGCTAGAGAAAGAATGTAATAAACATGACTAGTTTAATTAGATTAGAGGAGAGGAAGAGTAAGCAGTAAGGGAGTAAAAACAAGAAGATATTTGAAGGTTTTGGGCTGAGTGACTAGCACAGACATTAAAGTCAGTAAGAAAGTACAAATCTGAGACTTGTGTATGAGGAAATATTACTGGGAACAACAATAACAACAACAAAAGATGAGGAGACTAAGGAAAAATAAGTCATGACAATTTTGGCATAACTAGGTACCCATGAAAGAGTCTGAAAATGCTGCATGGTATGAAGTGCTAAAAAAAATCTGGATGCAGTCAGCAAAACATCTCAAAGAGACACAGATTTTGACAGCCTCACTACTACTATTCTCATTGCTATATGTCCTTTAAGAACAACATTTAGTTGATAATTTCAGAATCTCTCAGCACCAAAGACAAACCAACAGTCACAGCTGAGTTTTCCCCATGATTTGTGCCTCTAAAACTATCCACTCAGATAAGTCTTCTGGGTAATATACACTTTAAAAATAATTTTTCAGAAAATCACACTAATTCATGTGGCTCTACTCACACAATTGGTACATGAAGGGTGTGATAATAATAATACGAATTGGTGAAATAGTATTTTTCTTTTTGTGGGCTTTTAACACTGTATTGTTGTTTTAACTTATTTCTTGAACTGCAGTTATCAACTGGGTTTACACATTAGAGAGAATTGTTTTCCAGAATAATACTTCATGTTACACATTAATGAAATAATTGGATATAAAAGAATAGATATGTTTTTGGTTTTTTTTGTGTTTGTTTTTTTTTTTTTCAGGTAGAAAGGCCTTCTGAGTTTTAATTTGTTTTTCAGCAAAATGCTGTTAGACTATGATGTTACAATAAAACTAATGAACTTTTAAAATTGCAAATCTTACCCTGTCTAAAATGTATTTCTGATTGTGTAGATATTAAACTTAATGTTATTCAAGATTTTTTTTTTTTAATTTCCTGATCACAAAGCAAACAAGAGAGTTTTTAATTCTCTTAGTGTTATCTTATCTGTCCTAGCAACATCAAAACTATGCTGAATTTGTATGGATATATGATGTATTCTTTAAATGCCTCAGCTCAATACCATCAATTCTAAATTATATTTGACACTGCAATTGCAGAAGTTCAGTGACTTTGCAGTGTAAATAGTACCATTTAGACAGGAAACTACTTAATTGTTTCAGAAAATGACCATGAGTTCAATTTAGAGACTATTCAACCAAACTTTGTGTCTTTTCAATTTAAAGGGCTCAAATATGCAAGCCATTTCTGTGAGTCTTCTGGCAGTCTTCTGATTGGGGAAAGTTGAATACAATTACCCCATTTTGACAAATAATTTTTTTTTCTGTTGAAATAAGAAAACATTTTACTTTATAAAGTAGGATGGAGATCTAAAAACTCAATAAAATTCAAAAGATTTTGAATAAGAATAAAGAATTATATTTTCTTGTAAATAATCAACTATTATAGATAAACCACATCACTGAATGTTCAATCAGAAACATTTCAGACCACAGCCAGGACAGAAAAGTTTGTTCTGCCAGGAAACAAATACCCACAACCTCTTCTGAATTCATGTTACTGTACTCTATGTATGGGTAGGACATGTAGGCTTGAAGAATGACATATTAACCATGTTCGTTTCCTCCCATATCTATACAGCTAATGCAAATATGGGCATCTGAAATGTTCATCAGATTAATCCATTTGTGCACCAAGAAGATAAGGGAATTTATCTAAAAACTCTTTTCTGAAGCTTGAGTTCCCTGTTTTTAAAGACAATAGTCTTGTAGCCATAGTCACCTCTTACTTTAACATAACTTTGGGGTTGCTTGTTCTGAAAATGGCTATAACTTTCTCCCATGCTTGTACACTGAGGCTCACATGCTGTACCAGCCCATTCATCAGACAAAGTGAAAGAAATGGGATAAAGTTAAATAAATAAAATATTTCAATATTAGCCCTTCCAGTGTAAATCAGCTTGTGGACCTTCAGTGGGTCACATGAAAACCTCACGCTCACATTTAATTTGCCCATCCTGAAGTATTTTTCCTCCTAATGCCAAATACCATAATGCTCTCTGTCAGTGATTTGAAATTATTGTATAAGCTACATATCGGGTACACTATTGTTAATGAAATGCACACAAGATGATGAACAACTTCCTTTTCCTGCTGGAGCCCAGCTGCAACCAGGCCCTGTATCCTTGATGCTGTAAATCAGGCCTTTGTACTCCGGGAGGATTCAATCAGCTGCAGGTGTGGGCCCGCCAAGGCCCGCCTGGGATTAGGTAGCAGTATTTGATATGAGATCCCAAACAGCACCAGCAATCTACACACCACATGTGGCCAGTCTTTGGAGAAAGCAAAGGAAAAACGCTGATGAAATGTGGCACAGGACCATGGAATGCAATTTCAAACTTCCACATCTGCAGGAAAGAGAGAAAGAAAGTTCCTAATTTTACAATGATGATGTCATTGAGAATACATGATAGTGAAAATGATGTGCCAAGGCTTTCATAAATTTAACCACTTAGGATGCTGCTAACTGAAGGTTGAGATGTGTGTGTGATACTTCTTGTTGTAGGTTCATTAAAGTTCTGCAAAGCAATGTGGTGGTCTGCTGCTCTGTCACAGGGTGTTTGCTTGTGTGTTTGCATGTTTGTGATGTGAACTCAAAGACCTAGCACTGACCTGACACTTGTACTCTATGCAGATGCAAAACTGAACATTGCTAAAGCTCATTCACTAAACACTCTATGTTATTAAAGTGGGGTGATTTGATCAAACTTATTACAGCCTAAAATGGGAAAGCACTTGCCATCAACAAGTAACAATGAAAATGGTTGCTCAGTTCACTCTCTGAGGTTAAAAGTTGTGAAGAGCTTATTTTTAACATATATCCTTGATATCTGAGGGATAAAGAAATGTTAAAACAGGTCTGGTTTTGTTATTACCATAAAGATAAAATATATTGAAAAGAGCATGTCCTTGATTTTTTTTCTTTAAAAAAATCTGTTTTCCATTAGCTTATCTTGATAGCTGAAGTTAATCATTATTTTCAGCCATATATGATTTAGATATTATGTCATTAATTCATGTACAATCCATCTGAATAATGATTGTGGTTTTCTGCTTTACAAATTCATCTACTTCACTGAGAAACCAAGAGAGTCAAATTCCATGCAACATCTGGTTTCCATTTTATGTAATTGCTATTTTCAGAGTTATAATCATGTGTTATTGTAAGGACCACAGTGTCAATCATGTTGCTAATGGGGAAAATTCAATGCCTAAATACCTGAGAGAACAAGAAGCTGACTTAAACAGGTGCATTTAGACACTTGGTTTTAAGTATAATTCTGGTCTACTAATTTAAATAAATCATTTTAAGAATAAACTATATTCCTTCCATATCCTCTATTGAACCAAAGTTTATTACGAGCTTTCTACACTATGAGCCTAGTTTTGTTCCCACTGATACAAAAACAGCAGAACTGGATCCCATGCAAGTTCTACTACCAATATTCCAGGGCAGGTCTAAATCCAATTGACTTAGCTGACGTCAGTACACAAAGTTAAACCACTTTTACGAATATAAGTAGAGTGGAGAGCAATATAGTTCCTTTTAAAGAATATAAAGTTTGCATGTGGTTTATTTATCACATCAATAAAAAGGTGTAGAAAATAGATGTAGGACAAAACACAGCAATCCATGTTTTCAAGTAAACTTTTACAAAAATGCAGTGCATATATATCTCTGTGAGCTTAACTTTCATTTTGATAATATGTAGGGGAATACAAGGTATTCATCATCATTCAGGGTAGTTCCAGCCCAAGACACAGGTCATGACAGAAAGAGCTCTCCAGTTAATACTTCTGTTTTCCGGTTCCTTTTTTAAAAAGGTAATTTTTTTTCATGCAAACTTTCAGGTAGAATATATAGTTTCTGGTTAGAAAGAAAATATGAAACTCATATACATCTGTCTAATATGTGTAATATTTTATCATGGACAATAATTCATGTATATATTTAGTATATATTTACATGTGTTTTATCTCTACATATCCAGGGACATTTTTTTTTTTGGGGGGGGGGGAGGATACATTTGTTTATATTTAAGTATTCACTGTATCAACCAGCAAGTGCTCACTCACTCATTACCTTTTGGAAGAAAAAGGTAAATATAATGTAGGTACATAAAATATTTCTAATCACTGCTTTTGAAAACAAGATAAGGAGAATAGTGACAAAACTTACAACTCTGGCAGCAAAGACCTTCTGTTCAAATGGTGCTTAACAAGAGGAGTAAAAGTTTTTTGTTTGTTTGTTTGTTTTTCTGGGTTGTTTTGTTTTTGTTTTGTAAGAAAAGAAAGTTGCTCTCTTTTGTCCTAGTGAATACCATTTTGAAAACGTATCAGTTTAAACCAATTAGATGGGGCAAAACAAAGCAAAAACTAAAAAACACACCAAGTTTCTGGGTTCCTTCTCTGCAGGATGATGTCTCTAGGCCTGGAGACATTTATACACACATACACTCCTGTCATTGATACCTTTTGAACACACTCCTATTTATTTCATCCCAGCTCTCCTCCTTAAAACCTTCAGGTACACAGTGGTATAAGTATACAATCCAAGAGTGGCTTCTGTTTAAGGTAAGAGAATTGAGACTGGGAATGTTTTTCTGACCTCACCCTGAAAGCTAATCTCTGCTGGTTCCTCTGGTGAGCTTTTGAAGCTCAGGCTGAGATGAGCTGCCAAGCTGGAAGCTGTACCTGTTATTGCCAAGCCACAGTGGGCACACCCCAACTCTGTTTTCCCAGGTCTTTAGCATTAAATTCTCTGCAGTCACATCCACACAAGTAGTTTTGCATGTATGTGCAGCCTCAGCTCTGCAGGGTGTGGTTGGATCCTTTTCTAGCTTGGATAACGCCTCTGTGCACTGTGAGGAAAGAGCTGCATTTACCCATCTGGTAATTTTATAGCGACATTAATGGACGGAGAGTAAATTTATGTATTAGCTTGTAGGCACATATCAGTCAGCCACGATTATTTACCAGGATGCCTAAGTTGATTAAAGAAGATAAATAAGACTATGATACTGGATACTATGATACCCAGGAAGCCCTGAGCTGTCATGCCATCCAAATTGTAAGAAAACAGTCCATTCCTACTAGAAACATGCAAGTAAAGGTGATTCACATTTTCACCTTCCCAAGGAAACAACTGACTGAGGTGAAGGTTCATCTGTGCTACCTGTAAGGAGTGTGAAAACATGGAAACAGACACTGTGGATTAAGCCAGAATGTGGTGGAGTGCATTGCAATGTATTCCAGAGTATTTTCCCATCTGAGTTAATATGACAAGGTAGCAAATACAAAAATGCATTGTTACACAGGTGAAATGTGGTAGGGGAATGACAGGTGCCTTGGCAGCACTGGGAACCCTCATTGTTTTCATAAGGGGTCCCTGATTTGAGGGTTTGTGTTGGTTTCTCTTTTTCTTTCCTAGATCAATTTTCAGCTCAGGATTAAATGCGAACATTAGTTTCCTCTTTTTAAAAATGACATATCAAGCCTGAAGAAACTCTGAAGACTTCAAAGATAACACCTCTGATGACAGAAGGTAAATCAAAAGAATTCCAGATTTATGATTGTTTTTAATCTTTTAGTTTTGAGAGGATGCAGCTCATGGTTTGTATTGCACAAGGTCAGCAGACATGTAGACATGCTCTGCATTGTGAGTCTCAATGCAAAGCACAAGACATATACTATACCAGAAGAAATTCCTTACTTCTTCAGGTTGTTGTAAGACTAATTGTAATGCTGAATTTGTGGGTACAAGTTTTGACATCTTATATTAGTAGTTCTGGTAATAAATGTTTGCAAAACGCTTCTCTAAAGTAAGCAAATTGGTAACATTCTTCACATGCAAATAAATGAGAATTTATTGGATTTTATTCTGATTTTTCTTTTCAAAAGTATTATATTCTTTGGTTAAAGCAATAAACAAGGGTAATTACCTATTATTCCTGAATTTACTTACTTTTGTCATGGAAATCAACTTTAGATTGACGTCTGAAATATCACCAACATGAATTTTGTCATCATTTATTAAAACAAAGGGAACAAAAATATATACACAAATAAACCTTCGAATCAAAATGTAGCAGAGAAAAAAATCTTAATGGAACTCATGACAGTGAAGCAAAACAAAACAAATTTGGCATTTTCCATCTCAGAGATGAAGATGAATGTATGATAATTTTCACAGAACTTCAGTTAATTAAGCCAACAGCAATAATCTCACTAACATCTTCTAGAAGTAAATTTTTTTCAAGACACATTACATATATTACTTATACAGGACTACTTTTATTTTTACAACATCAGGGTCAACATAAAGTTAAACAATAAACTGTAAGAGAATTTCTTATTTTAGTGAACATCTTTGTTTGTATTTTGAGTATGCAGTCATGTTGTTTCTCAGTTATTGGCAATGAACTGTCTGTCTCAGTCCATTTCTTGAGAGTTATTACTGTAGTATTGCACTATGAACTCAGTAGAGGAAGCCTAATTTTCATAAATAAGCATACAATCAACAAAGCTCCAGAACATTATTTTGTAATTGCCTTCAGTAGGTTTTACACTGCTGATTTTGGACTTCCTATCAGGTGATACTCAGAACACCCACATTTAGGTTTTAGGTTGGCTATATGGTTGGGCCACTTCTATTAAGGGTGTTCAAATTTGATATCATTGATAACAATGTGAATAGCCTAGACAGCCATGAGCTAGTGTAATCATTTATTTGATAGTTTCCTGATGTGGCCATCATTTTTAAGCATATTTGAATTAGGTGTCAATGGAGTATCCCTTATTTTCTTTTTTAAACTTTACCTGTCCTACTGCTAACTAGATGCCCTAAATACACTAGTAGTGAAAGACAATAAAACACACCAAAAATTATCTTGTGTTGTTAAATTAGATGAATGAACATAATTCTTAAAGATTCTGAGGCATCTGAACATTTATATTTGAGAATTTCAAGGTGAGTTTGAGTTCATAGAATCACAGAATCGCAGGGGTCCCAGATGCAGGCGCTCGCACGTGGCTTTGTTGAACCTCATTAGGCTCACACAGGCCCACTTCTCAGGCCTGTCCAGGCCCCTCTGGATGGCATCCCTTCCCTCCAGCGTGTCAACCACATCACACATCTTGGTGTCATCTGCAGACTTTCTGGGGGTGTACTCAGTCCCACTGTCCATGTCACCAAAAAAGATGTCAAACAGTGCCAGTCCCAATAACAGCTCCTGAGGAACACCACTCAGTGCTGGTCTCCACTTGGACACTGAGCAGCTGACCACAACTCTTTGAGTATAACTGTCCACCCAACTCCTTACCCACCAAGTGGTCCATCCATCAATTGGGGCATTATGTTTAGGCTACTGAAACCCACTATGAGTAGTAGCCAGTGTAGTCAGAGAGGCCCAGGCTCAGGTGATTGTAGCACTCATTAAGGTAACTTGGTCTGAAAGCTGAAATCCACCAACGTCTCATCTGTAATCATAGTAAAAAAGCTTTTCCCTGTAGAAACTAAGCAGATATAGCCACAGATTATCCTGTGTCAAAAAGAGGTTGACCTCAATGTCCAGACTTAAGCTTAACATCCTCATTGACATGAAGAGGACTTTTCATAAGACTTCACATTAAGTCTTTTTATGTTTACCTTACTCAGAAGACTAATATTAAAGTGGACGTTCTCGGTGCAACTCAGCTGCCTTAATAGAAACAATGAACACCATCTGACAAATCCTCTGAAACATCCACACGAGGCTGGCAGCTCTGACAAAGAACCTTGTGGATCAGCAGTAGGGGACTGGGCAGGATCCTGTACTGAGTTTGAAAGATACAAGATAACATTAGTGGGCAATGAAATCAAACCTCCTATGACCAAGCCCCAGCTATGAAGGTGTACATTTGTTCCAGGCACAGCATGATTTCTGTCCTTAACACTCTAATGATCACAAATCACAGAATTTGGAAAAGACCTCTGGAGATCATTTAGTCCAACCCCCTTGCTCAAGGAGGGTCCTCTAGAGCACAGTAGCCAGAATTGTGTCCGAGCAGCTATTGAATATCTCCAGAGTAGAGATTTCACAACTTCCTTCATCAATCTGTTCTAGTACTCAGTCACCTTCACAGTAAAGAAGTTCTTCTTCATGTTCAGCTAGAATTTCCTATGTTACTGTTTGCGCCCATTGCCTCTCATCTTATCATTTGACACCACTGAGCCCCATCCTGATGATGCCCAAGAAAGATTTTTTTAATTTGCATGGAGAAGGAGACATCATGGTAAACAAAACAGTAAATGAAAACAGATGAAATTATTTAGGAGAAAAATATACTTTAAATAGTAAAATCATATTCCTAACATCAAGGTCTACCTGCCAGTTTCCCAAGGGAACTCATAGTAAAACCATTGATCAACCATTTAAAACAAGGCAAAACAAAACTTTTAAGAACAAATATTTCTGTAGGGAATGATTCTGTATGTGCAAGCAAATCAGCATGATGACCTCTTAGCTCTAGTCCATAGATATTTTCTTTGAGTGTGTGATACCAGGTAATGAATGTATAGATTCAGTGTAAAAATTAGCTAGCTTAAGAGGATTTAAAAAGTAAACATGTGGAACACAATTTGAAATATTCATGTTTTCCTCTCATAGCAGGCCAATGTAAATATTATTCCACATGTTATCAAGTAATTCCAAAGCTAAGTGTACTCACCCCAAGAATGGTCATGATCAAAATCTAACAAAGTCGTTATGAAAGGGTTCAGTGTGTATAGATTAAAGGTAGCCGAAGGAAGACGTGACTCCATTCTAGCTCTTGGGGAGAGAACTGAGAGCCACTTGCTCTTGCTAGTTCAGTAAACCATTCCCACTGCTAGCCCAGTCTGAGCTCCAAGCAACCTGTATGTGAGACAAGGAACAACTTGCTTATGCCTTTGCCTCTCAGAAAGGCCTTATTCATTACGCTTAAGCAGAACTTGGAGAATGCACATGGGCACTGCTTTCTTTGTAGTGCACACTCAGAACAGTAGCTTTCATCCAGACTGAAGGACACAACTGTTTACAAAATGAAGAGTGGTAGGATCAAATACTGAGCAATGGTATGATTTTCATTCAGCCTTCAGGGCTTGTACTGTCCCCATGACTATTGCATTCAACTGTGCAGTGGCTCAGCTCCCAGAAAAGAGGAAAGCAATGAGTTCCCTTCACATATATAGCCAGCCTGCTTAATTGCTGTATATTGAGAAAACTCCTCAGAGAAGAGCAAATATCCTTTTGAATTCCTCCGACTAGGGAAGTCACTGAGTCCAAGTTTGCAGATAATAAAGTTAGGTTGTCTCTGCTTCACATTGAAGCAGGTGAAGATTCCTAGTCATCATTCAGGATTTAGGGACTGCAGTTTGAAAGAAGATGGTTCCTCCACATCTCTATCTTTTTGGCTAGCTTTAGACTGCTCCTACTGAATTGTCAGGAGTAAGGAATGCCTCAATGGAAGTCATTCCATTCAAAACATGAACACATGCCTCCGTATAAGAAAACTATGTATTTAGATTCCCCCCCTCTGTCCAGATATGTACATATCGACATTGTACTGCCAGAAATAGATGCCCAGAAAGGCAATTCGGAACCTGACCCAATGGGAAATAATAATGACATATCTATCACAAGCTAGTAATAACATCACAAAAGGGGAAAACAATATTTTGCTATTTACATTTAATTTTGGCTATACTTACAGATTTTCAGTGAATTAGCTTTCTTTAGATGCCATAGCTGGAAAATATTCCTGAGATATGAAAATGAAAATTTTTATTGTTCCTATGTATGTGTGCTACTCTACTTAAGTCAGCAGTTATATTCCCTTATCCCAATGACGAATTTCTTCCAAAACCTTAACTGTAAATAATTACCTCCTTATGGGCAGAACCCATTTCTTAGTTAAGCTACTTTAATCAGTTCATTGTTAAAAATATTCTCTAAGTTTTGCTTCACAATCTGTTTCTGGAACAACATTATTGGTAGTGAAAAATCTTTGCTACCGGTTACATTACTTTCATCAGCCCCATAAAAGGAAGAGAAGCTGCATCAGCAGGAATCATTTATGGAGGAAACTTCTGGATACACACACAGCTTCTGCAGGATGCTGAAAGCTCATATCTTTTAGTCAATCCAAGATTCAGAAGCAGGGGAGTATGTGACTTTAGCATTGCCAAATCTCGTAATTTGCATCCTGAGTCTTATGACAGTTTGCTGTTTCTTTTCCATTAAGCTTCAGCTCCTGGGGTCATATGATTAAGCAAGAATCTCAGCTTTCCTCCTATAAAATAAATAGATTCCAGTTTTGAGACTAGAACTGCAAGCTAGAAAAATGAACCAAAAGAAACTAGGAGTTTCCCAGTTTTATTAAGTCATGTGATTTTGGGGTAATTTTTTTACCATTAGGAGACCAGTACTCTGAATGCCAAGGGCTGGCAGTCTCATGGCTCTCAGATCGTACTGCAAACAGGGAATGAAGGTGCTTACTTGGAGTGTTGCTTTACAGCATGACAAAATCCAGAGAAGATAATTGAAATGCTGGACCAGTTGTTAAATATATATTATCAAAGGGCCACCTGCCTGGCAGATCAAGGCAATGAATCTCTACAGAAATATCGAGGGTGCTGATTTTTGCACTTCCTTGACTTCAGTATGGTTTAACTTAACACATACACCTGTGAAATTGAAATCAATCCAACCATAAGTGATACTCAGGCACAGAAAAAAAAAAAAAAAAAAAAAGGAAAACTAAACAGAAAAAATAACAGAGTTAACAGGACCGGCACTACACCAGTAAAAATAGCTGATGAACCTTGCCAGCTGTTGAAAAACTGTCTGTGGGATCAGTTCCTTTGTTCTTCTCTAATAATAGTTTTGGTTTATGTTTCTTTTTTTTTCCTTCTTTTCTTTTACTTTTACTGTTTTCATTTCGCTTTGATGTCAAAAACAGCCACAGCTGCAATACAAAAATTATTGTTCCTACTTTCATACACAAGTTCATGCACTCAGAGGCAACTTTCTTTATGCATACACATCACACGTGCAAATACATATTCACACATATAAATATATACATGAAACAACACATAGAATCTATACATTTTTGTGAATGTATCCTGATGTCAAATGACTATCAAAAAAATGAACTAAGTTTTGCCTAACAAAAAAAAAATAATACATAATCTTGAAGATCCTTTCAATTATAACCTAATAACACATAAGAACTACTTCAGCTCTGCAAGTCTCCTCCAAATATTTCAGTTCCCTATGAAGATATTACTGATTTATTTTTTCATTTTAATAAATGTTATAATTGCAGCAGATACTCTGAGCATCATAAACAGGCTTTCAAATATGAACTAACAAATTTCACAAGTATAACATCAGCCCAGATTAGCAGCAATATAAAAATAAATAAATAAACCTTCACAGATGCACAGTACCAAGTAACAGAACCTCTCTTATCCAGCTTTGTCTAAAGCAGTTCCTCATATGCAGAGGAGCTAAGATAGACCCTCCATGGTGCTCTGAAGTCTAAAGCTCTGAGCATATTGAGAACATGAGGTTGTAGACTAACTTCCAAGAGCCAGAACTCTCCTAAAAATTATTTTTCTCATTTCTTAAGTCTCATGAACCTCCTGTGATGCTGATAGATACATTTGTTTTTTGATGGAAGGAAAGAGAAGAACTGGGAAATGTAAATGGCTTATTCAAGGTGACACAGGAAGTCTGTGAAGAGCTGCAGATTGAACCCAGGTCTTCCAACTCCCTGTTCAGTCTTTACATCAGTCACAAAACCGTCCTTCCTTTGGATATTTAAAATATATATATATATATATAACTTGACAAACAGTTTCTTTCCTCACACATCAAATAGGATGCCTGAAGTGGTTTTATTCCGTTTGAATTTGACTTAACTTACTGCATAGATCCAATTACACTGTTTCTTAAAATGCTAAAATGATAAGAATTTCTAACTTCTGGAGAACAACTTAGGAAAATTAGGAGAAAAATATATCAAACCAGCTCAGGTCACTGAATCATTTTCTCAAGTGGATCAGGCACTAATCCAAGCAAATAAACTTAAGATCATTGTTGCAACAATTTGGACAACATAGTCCAACACAACTACACAAGAGAATAGGAGCAGGGTTCAAGATTTTTTTGGTCTGTTTTTAACTATTTTTGTTGTTGGTAGAAGTAGTAGGAGTTGTAGTAGTAGTAGTAGTAGTAGTAGTAGTATAATTATACAGCATAAAAAATGTTTCAGGATCTCATGGCATTTGATTTCACAAGTAATATAAAAAATGCAGATCCTACTTTCTAGAGTTTACATTTGAAGACGAGATCTGCCACAGAGATGGTGAGTATTCTTTGGTAAATCACATCTATTTTCTATTTTATTGTGAATGGATGATAATCACTACTACTTCTCAAGCAGCTTAATTGCAATACCCAAATAAAAGGGTGAGGAGGTTATTTTGTCTTTACAATTTATGATAGAGACACTAGGTCCATTTGCAAGAAAATAGACCAAAGGACTGAACTCTGAAATTAGAGATAAATCTCTAAATAAACACCATCTTTCACAGAAATTAACCAGTTCAGAAATATAAATATCTTTACATGTATTGAGTTTTTATGTGTATAAATATTGAGTTAAAAAAATCAGAAAGAGGACTAGTAACTATGTCAGAACGCATACGCACATGCATGTGCATATGTGCTGAAAATACTGCTGTCTCTTGGAAATGTCTCAAGAATGTCTTCAAGTGCTAAAAATCATTACCATTACTTCACCTTACCAGGAAGATAAAGGAAATTGTTCCAAGTATCTGAATAAAGAAATATAGTTTATGGAGGTGACATGAACACAGCAAGCAGCAGCAACAGCTTATTTGAAGTTTTTAACCATTTCTGTATTTCTCTTCTAAATTACTCCCAGCTCTTTTTACAATGCCAGCAGCCAGAGTGAACTCTCCTTCCTTTCATCCTGTCTGTTTCCTCTGGACACTTCCCATCCCTGCTAAAAACATTTCACAATGTTCATTGGTGCTGTAGATCTACAACAGGAAACAGCTGGTATGGGTGGCCTGCAGGCACAGGACAGCAGGCAACATGGGACTCAGATCCCAGCACTGTAACTCCTGTGAGTGAACATGTTCTGTGGCTTCAGGTTATTACACAGTGAACTTTACCTAAAAACAGTAGCATGGCAATCAGGGGAGGCAGAGCCCTGCTGTAAAACAATGCTGACCTCTGACAGGTGGGATGGATCATTCGGTAAGAAGAGGAAAATAGGTTCTATTTTCTAGCCAAGTCTCTCTGTCACAAATGTAGATGGTTGGCAATCCATTTTATCAGTGTGCTCTGCAGACACTGAGTTCATACTTTATGATACAGTAGGAAGCAATTGTTTGGATTTTTGTGGGGGAGGTAGATTATTTCAGTTGCAGCTGGAGCCATTGCCAGCACAGCAAGAGCAGCTCCAGCTTCCTCTTGAATTTTAGTTTTCCTGGAAAAATATCACATGTTGTGATACACTCTTCCTGCCTCAGGGAAGAGGACCTAATGGGGAAAAGTCAGCTTCTCTCATATTCCTCCAAGGACTAACCATTTTTCTTACTGGAGGGAGGAAAGGACAGGAAAAGCCCGGTTTTCCAGCAAGCAAATTCTTTAAAATTGTAGCTGTTGGATGTCCCTTCACCAGACCTCGTACTGTTAAACAATGGAAGAATCCTGAGATGGACATCCTTATTTTGAATGGAGAAGTGAGTGAGATGGGAAGATAGCTACTTTCAGGATCTCTTAGGATGAACAAAAATGATATTAGGAAAGTAAAGGAAGAAGTAAGGCTATATCTCTTTGGTGGTGAAAAACAATGTATGGAATGAAGAGATAAATGAGTGGTGACAGAACTGATGATGCTAAAAATGGTAGGAGAGCTCTAGGAAAGTTTGCTGAATCATCTGATCCTATACATTTGAGAGAACTGGGACTAGGGTGACCTTCTAGGGGACAAAGTGCTATGGGGCTGAAAAGGGATGGGAAGACTACCAAAGACTTAAGACAGAACAAATAATTCAATATAATATTTTTAAAAGAAATTAGCTGAAATATACTTTTGGAATTAGTCTCACAGTTTTGCAATCCAGACTTGTGATTTTTGATCTTTTGGAATTGTCAACACTATGCAGTGCATAACCACAAATGTAATATAGCTTTTTGTATGTGAGCAAGGAAGAACATTAAAGTGTCTCCCAAAGTATTTACAACATTAATAAAATGCATTTATTTTTTCATCTCCCAGAAACCATGTTCATGAAAAAGGATGGTCCATCAAAATCATTTCCAGGAAAAGCCCATCATAAGCTTGAGCAGATGGTTAAGGGTTTTTCTGTTCTTGTCAATCAAATAAAATTTACTTGTTCCATTTATTATGCTGCTTCCATTTTCTTATCTCTTTAGGCTGGGGTTTGTTGTTCCACTTCCATGGTCTAAGATGATATAATATACCCACATGGCCTTTGTGTGCTTTCTAGCACCACATGCCAATGTCCTCCCACTTTGGTTGGTTCTCCCATATATTGCTTGACCATTCTGCTGTATACACAGAACACAGAGATGGAGATCAGTACTTAGTTACAACCCAGGATGAAAGCAGACAATTTTCAAAGGGGACTTTTGTAAAAAGGCAAAAAATATCTTCTTTTTTTTTTTTTTCCCATTCTTTATGCTGTTAGTATTCTTGTGACTGCTGCAGTCTATTCAAATAGATAATTTGGTTTCCTTTGCTGAAGTTGAATTACACAAATGATTGCATTGTTTTTATTTGACCTTTCTCCTTTCTAGTCCTGACCATTTTACCTTTCACCCTTCTGTCACTCTGTTATCCTATCAATTCAAACTACAAACTACAAATGCTATCACAGGGAAGATTTTTCATTTTATTCCAGAATGGGTAAGGCAAGGGACAATCATTGAACAAACATGACCTATCAAATTCCCACAAGGAATGAAATTTAGTAATTTTGTTAGGAACAGGTTGCATGAAGATCTTAGCATCACAATCACGGTTGATCCTAAATTCATGGTCACAGTGGCGCAAGCGTACTAACTCCAAGACAGAATCAGAATCGTTTGTTTCATCTTTTTTCTGCTGTTTTCCACTTGACAGTACCCTGTGCAAAGGAAGAGAAGGAAAAGGTGAGAGACTTTTGAGTCTATCTTCTATCGGTCTGGCCAACTAGAATACCATGACTGTTGAGTATATACACCAATGTATACCCACATCTGGTATGAAGTCAACATATATAGAATTGTTTTGTTGAGGTAAGTTCTCTGTGTTGTTTTTTTGTTGTTTGTTTGCTTGCTTCTTTGTTTCCTCAAATGCAGTTCTAAAATATTTCTCTGAGGCAAGATGTGAGGCGTTTGCACTACAGCTTCCATAAAGAGCAGTTTAAACAGGTGAGTAGAAGAGAAGCATAGTTTTAAAAAAAAAAAAAAATCTGAACAGATATACCAAGTAGCCAGAAGGTAGTAATTTGGCCTGGGCCATCAGCAAATATCACCAAGTGACCTTTCACTAGTTTTTTGACCATTTTGTGCCTCAGCAAGTTCAGCTGGAAATAAAAGCAAGACTTCACTGGAAACCAGACATTGAGTGTAAACTGTGGTTTCCTAGATAAATAAATTACAAAAGAAAGTTTTATAGGAGTCACACGGCCAGTGTCTAGCACTTTGAACAGACAATGGGTAACAAAAACCTTATGTGGGAATGCTGTGTGGCAACACTGCTGTACTACAGATTCCCCATCCAAATTTGCAATGATCTAAACAGGTCTTATTTCTGAGCCTTTGAAATGACAGTGAGCCAAGATAAGATCCCCCTGAGGCAGTACCCTCACAGCAGCATTGCAACCAGTTGCAGTAAGATATTTCACAGAGCTGAGAAATACTTTATGGCCAGAAGTGGGACACAATTTATCCCTTCATACCATAAACAAGTATGGTTCTAATCAGCTTTACTTTTCCTCATACAGCACTACTTCCCACTGACGAGCATCTACTCCAATGAATTACCCTATTGAGCTCAGTGATATTTTCCTCAGTAGTATGTGATACGGCAAATTTAAGAATGTCCCTGCATCAGCCAGTGACTGGGATTTTGAGCATTTTCATCCAAATTTGGTCATGTAAGTAATCATTTAAGTTTGCATGCATGGAAAACATTGCCCAAGTACTCAGAGAAAGCGTATCAAGAAGACAAACTCCTTGAGTCCCAGCTGACCAATTTATCTCACAAATCCAAATGACAGCCAATTATTTTTAACTTTATGTCATCAGACTTTCTCGATGCTTGTCATCTCTGATGAGATGTGCTTTAGCAGTCAGTCTCAGATTGCTTGCTACTATAATGACATTCCCAATTTTGATATGGTTAGTCATGTTTCATTACTGACCACAACTGATATTTGGAGCCTAATGTTTCAAAATCATTTGTATGCATTTATTCAAACTCAGCAAAGTTTATGAAACTCAGGAGATGAATGTTGCAGTGGAGGAAATATGAGGTAATCAGGATACCTTCACTTCGTTCCTACTAGGACTGTGGCATCTCATAAAATTTGCTGCCAAATTTGAGACCCTTAGCAGTCTATTGGGATTTACTAGCTAAGTATTCTGTCTCTTCCTGGAAATTTTGCACTCTTATTCTTCAGGACTCCACCCTTCACCTCTGCTACGAATTATCAGCATACCAGATTCCAGCCTAAAACCACTTGTTTCATATTTGGTTGATTGATGTGTGATACCAATTGAAGACTGTGTATCATGTCACAGAGGCAACCTGTATGCCTTCCTGGTCAAGTGCTGTCTCCCAGTCACCATGTGGCCGGAATGGTGGCACATGATGACAGCTCACCTGGCCCCCCACTGTGCCAAGATCCCGTTCATGCCCTGTAACTCACATCAAATCCTGCCAACCCTTTATTTCATCTTTCTCAAACTGACTTTTCAGAGGGATATCCCTGGCAGAAAAAAAAAAAAAAAACATGACTGTCAGCTGCAGGGAGCCACTCTCTTGCTGGGAATCTTATTGTTTGGCAACCAGCTTTCAACTGCCTCAGAATCGTACTGAATTGTTTCCACTCTGGTCAAAGCTAGAGAGCATTGCCAGCAGACACAGATGGGGTTGTCAAGAAAATTTGAAGTGCTGATATGGCCACGTGCAGACTATGACTCACAGTAGAAGACTATCCTCTGCAGATCAGCTGAGTCTAGGCTGACAATTTTGCCACCAAGAATGCTGTGACTTGGCTTGTGCAAACACTGCTAATATTTATGTGACCTACATGATTAAGGGTCACACAAAAGAATTCTAGATCATTACTCTTAGAGTATAGTCTGCATGTCTCTAATTAAAAGTGATTTTAACTATTAAATCAGTAATACAAGGATAATGCATAATAAAGTTTATTTCTCCTTAATTAAAGCAGATTTTTACATTATATGTTTCCAATAAAGGACCTTCAGGGGAAAGCCTTGTCGGTGACTTGCATAGGCAGAGCCCTTCAAGATACTTGAATAACACCAGAAGAAATTGTGTTCAAATTGTCAGGGACTTGACAGGAGCAGATATTGCAGTACTGGTAGCACACACTGTGGATGATAGCTATAAGCTCACTTTGCCTTGTTCCATCTTTTTACAGACACCTCAACTTATTTACTGTCTGCAGAGCAGAATGCGCAGGCAGTTCTTGCTTTGAGAGGTCCTTGCTCTGGCTTCACATGTGGCCAAAGAAAAAGAAAATTCTTAATATACACACAGTTCTTTCCCTAATTGCTTTCACAAAAGATGATCAATATGCAGCTCTCAGAGTGTGTGTGAGTGAGTCGCATTCCAGATTGCTGGCTATCTTTTGTTTTCCTCCTTGCTGTGTGAAAAGAGCAATTCTGTATATAAAAAGCCTTTGGGGAGAAACATGTTTTTTTTCCCCAACAGTGAGCAGATGGCCCACAGATTTTGTGCATCATTTGTAAATTATTTCAAAGTCTATTTATCTATTCCAAAGAGATTACTGGAATCTACATCTGCATTTTCATGTAATTGTTTCCATGTCACATGAATGAGGCATAAGAGGGTTACAAAGAAATGATGACCACCTATAACATAGCTAGCTGACATCTGCAAGAATTTGGGGAACCTCTTTCCTTAGTCCTTATTACCTTTTTTTTTTTTTTTTTTTTTTTTCCAAGGGAGATCTAGAAATCAGGGTTATTGAAAAATCTTCTATTTAAAAATCATTGACTCATAGAAATTAGAGCAGAAGGGACCTCAGAAGATCATCTTTTCTATTATCTAGAGGTAAGAAAAGATCATATCTGCCCTAAAAAACCTCAGTAGATGTTTATTTACCTTGTTCTAAAAAAGAACTTGGAGGAAAATGTTAAAAAAAATCCTGGTTATTGAAAGAAAAAAAGCAGGAATAAATGTGAAGTATTAAGCACAGAGATTTCATCTGAGATGTTAAACAAGATTTTTCTATGTCAAAGAAAAAAAATAAAAAAATAAAAAAAAGAACTTTTATAAGATCATGAGCACAATAATTATCATGACCGTTATTATTTCTATTTTTCTTCAGTACAAACTAGGCTGCTTGTCTGTTTATGGAGGCAAAAAGTTTTTAAACCAGCTCATCAGTTCTTAGATGAGGGAACAAAAGACAAGGTCTTCTCAGAGGTAACTTTAGGGATAGGCCAGAGGTAGCTGAGGTAGAATAATTATGGGCATTCATGTGGTAACAGACAGCTTCTGACATAGCCTCAAACATGTAAATGTCACAAGTCTGCTTTGAAGAAAGTGTAAGGATAAGGCTCTGATTCTGTGATTATAACATAGACACATACGCAGCTGAGCTCAACAGATCATTTATGGAAAGACTTGAATGAGGAGAGGATGGAAACCAGTTGGGTAGACCAGGTCAAGGGAGCTCTTTTAGGAAGTTCTCTAACTTAAGTAAATTTTTAAGCCATACTGAAATGCAAACTGTAAAGATATCAGCTCAGTATTAAAGATTGAAAGGTGACTTGCTCATTCAGTGCAGAAGCTCATGGATGAAAAAGATAATTTGTGAGGGAGGGAGAAGGAAGGTACTCTCCATCTGGTTGATGAAATAAATGAGAATTTTGTAGTGGGAAGATAGAATCAGATTTATGTAAGTCAAATTCAACTTTTCAAAACAATGTGACTTAATTCTGTATCTTATAGGAAGTATGAATTAAAATGGTTGTCTGGTTAAACCATTATACTTGGGAGAAACCATTTGACCAGCTTTGGAAAAGTACTGAGAACCCCAATGATACCTGATAATTCTACCTAATTATTTACTTCCAGGCATTAGTTTTATATCAGGCTATGAAGACTTGTGAGAAGTTCTCCAAGGGGCAAAAACATTGTGAGGAATTTACATAGAGACCAACCCTTATGACTGGGGACACAAACAAGTTATCTTAGTCACACCTTCCCAAAAAGATGCTTATCAAATCCAAACCTGAGATAATATTAAGTCTATGTATTCCAGTGTTACCCCAAATCTGTTGTCATCCATCACACACAGGATTTCCTGTCTTGAGAGTGCAGCCACAGTTAAGAATAGATATCATAGCCTGTTTATCAAGGGATAAATGAGGTCACTGGGGAGCTCTACTGAGGATTCCACTTGAATGCCAGGGAGTATGCTGTGGTCTCAATATAATCCAAGACATTGGGAAGACAGAATCCTAAAAAGCTAACACAGGATACAAAAAGCTCCTCATTATGAATAAAGAAATAAATAAATGAATAAGAGTGAACCTAGAGGGCAGGAAAAAAAAATGGGAAAGGGAAAGGGAAAGGGAAAGGGAAAGGGAAAGGGAAAGGGAAAGGGAAAGGGAAAGGGAAAGGGAAAGGGAAAGGGAAAGGGAAAGGGAAAGGGAAAGGGAAAGGGAAAGGGAAAGGGAAAGGGAAAGGGAAAGGGAAAGGGAAAGGGAAAGGGAAAGGGAAAAGAAATCATCCTAGCAACTCTCATGTTACCCTTCTTGAGGGGTAACAAAATGCTTAACTAACCTAACCTAAAGTCTAACCTAACTCTGCACTCAGTGTATGATTATCTGCTCTTTCCTATACTTAAACTCTGTTAAATCTCCATGAAATTATACTGTACAAAGTAAAATACGTAAAATCCTATTCTAAGTATATTTTAAATTCAGTTTAGATATTTGCTCTTAATTTTGGGACCCTTCCTGGTGTAATTAAATTTCCTTGTTCTGTGTTTATGGAAGCAATATGCATGGGTCAGGGTTAAGATGAAAAAAAATAAAAAATAAAAAAAAGGGAAGGTCCCCATCTTGGAGAGAAGAAAATGTATTATTCACTGATTTATTCTTCCACCTTTATGTCTGTTGGTGTCTTTATTATTACAAGAAACACACAGTTTCAATAAATATTCATAGTGCTGTATGTTCAGCAGGCAGTTTGCAAATATGGATTTGATATGGAAGGAGCATCTTTTCCTTTTGAATGTGTGTTCTGCTTTGCACAAAGAGGCCCAGATCCCTGACCAAGGATCTGTTAAATTTTGCTGTCACACAGATGAATCACTCTGGTCTGTCACCAGCTCAGAGGCCATAACAAGCTTTGGAATGTCCTGAAATTGTCCAAATGGAATTTGTTTATTTTTTTATAGTAGAAGAAATGTTTATGAATTTCTTCAACATACAGACCTCTAGAGCTACTGAACCAATCTATTTAAAACTTGGCTTGCACTTGAGCACTCAATGAGACATACATAAGTCAGGCTTTAAGTACAATTTTTATTGTTGTAGCAGCTGTAAGGAGCATATTGTTTCACACTTAGAACTACAACAAAGTATTTTTGACTAACTTCCTCAGAACATTTGCATGTGAGTTTAACCCAAAGCAGAACATTTCAGTTTAGTAAGAATCAATTTGTTAGAAAGAACAAGGAAAGTGAATTCTGTATCCAAACCAGAACAGACAGAAAGTAAGACTGGACAAAAGGAAAAGTAGCAAGTACACAAAAACACCTAAATCATGTATTTTGGACTTTGTAAAGTACTCCATAAAACCCTTCAGATAATCTATTAGATGATCAATTATGTTTTTTTGGTTTGGTTTGGTTTGGTTTGTTGTTGGTTTGTGGTTTTTTGTGTGTGTGTGTGTGTGTGTGTGTTTTGTTGTTTTGTTGTTGTTGTTTGTTTGATTGTTTTTTAATTTCCAGCCTCAATGATCTTTTTTTATAGATCCATGATAATAGCCAGTGTTTCTGCAGAAAATTGAAAGAGTGTCCCACAGTCAGCAACCCATGTTAACTTGACTATGAACTCCTAAAACTGAAACTTCACCAAATACTGGTTTCTCCCCAAAGAAAAGAAGTGTTCCAGATACATAGATTCTGAGGAAAGCATGCTCCAAGCAGGGGCAGGAGCAAAAGGAATGCACATGGGAGTCCTTGGGGGCTCTGGCATGGGAGTAAAAGTGATGCACTTCTACTTGGTGCAGAAATATACTTCAGGGCAAAGTGGAGAGGAAATTTCCCTTGGAATCTAATCCAGAAAGAAGATATTGAGGTTGTACAGAGTATTCTTTAAACACTGTATATCTTGAATATCCTTATTTTGATAATTTTATACATCCCATAGTGGTACAAATCTTTAAGGTTGAGAAATGCTAATTACAGTGTAATTCAATAAATGCTTGGAGAAGAAGAGAAGAATAGGAAAAAAAAAAAAAAAAAAAAAAAGATGAGTTATTTTTGTTATTTTTTCCAATATTCCTTCCTCTCCTGCTTTTCTGCCAAGTTCCAAGTGCTCTTTCAAAACACATGTTGCACCTACATTATGTTCTTCAGAAATTTTATACCACAATTTCCTTGACTGTAAACTGTTTATGTTAGTATTGCATGATGCCAAGACTTTCTAAAGAGTCCTGCACAGGGATCAGAGAGTTGTTATGTTGCCCCAAGAGCAGACCCAGAACACTGATAATAGCCAAATCACATCCATAGTTATGGCTTTCAGAATATTCTGGTTTGATCTTTACTCATGAATCAGGTAAAACTCTGACTGATCAGCATTTGAACACAAAGCAGTGGATTGATTATTTCCTTTGCAGAAAGGTCCATGTTTTAAATTTAGTGTTATAGGACCCGACAACATCCGGTACAAGTTCTTCTCGTTGAGATTTAAAAATTCTCTTCACCTTTGCCTTGGACACACATGAAGAGGAAATAATCTTTATTAAACTCTTGTGGGGCTTTTTTTTTCTTGCTACATATTTGGATCTAGATCTTATACCTATAACTTTTTAAATCTAGTTTATTCTTACCAATGATTTTTTCAATACACATACTTATTAGAACTAATGAACGTTTTTGTTTGGTTGGTTGGTTGGTTTGGTTTTGTTTTCAACTCTCCGACTATATTATTCCTGTCTGGAAAAAAAATAAAATCGAATGTTTAATGCATGATGTAAAAATTCCTTTACATCATTAACAAGAATGTTGAGGCCTAGTCTAATTATAGAACCTGTCATTAAGCAAATTCCAAAGCAAATTCTGTTCAGTGTATTGTATTGTATTTCCCCAAACTGAATGCATATATCTTCGAGTAAACTTGCCGCTTCTTCTTTTCCATATAAAGTGAATTTTCTAATGAAATCAGGTTAACCAGAGGCATTAACATAGCTCAGTAAATCATAAATTTCTGACCCTGTATCATGTAATTTTTCCAGAAGCTCCCAAAATCCTAATATGGAGGAAATAATTATAATGAGGTCACCCTTCACCATGGGACTGCCAGCAAGTCACATACAGAACACATCTATAAACATTAATTAAATATAAATCCAACATCAATTAAATTTAAACATCAATTGAATTGAAATACACCATTCATTTCATTTAAAAATGCAGCTGCAACAACAATAATAATAATAATAATAATAATAATAATAATAATAATAATCCCTGCAAGAAAAAAGAACCCTACCCTCCATAAATCCATTAATCTCACTTCTGTGCTTGAATTCATCACTTTCATAATACGTACCAACCAAGAATCCTCTAGGACAGCTCCCAGCCAATTTTAGTAAATACTTTCTACCAAAAGGGAACCAACAATAGCTGGTCCTTTTTCATGCCTTTGACACAAGCTGTTGCACATTTGCTCTTACACACAGTGCTGTCGAAGTCTGTGTGACATAACTGTGTAATTCAGTTTCAAGTTAGATGAATAAGCAGTACCAGAAAGAAAATGCATAACAAGAATGTCCATGAATGGTCCTCCTTAAAGAGCTTTCAAAAAAAATAGCATCTAGATTACTGTATCTTATCATTTACTACAAAGTGTACACACTTCTGCTTTTCTTGTACATTCCCAAAAATATTTTCAGACATTTTCTCTGCATTTTCTGGACTCTCAATCACTGCAGCCACATGACCATTAGTAATGGGTAATTTGACTTCTTGGATTCACCACTGAGATAAAAATAGAACATGTGGCTGATACATAAGGAAGCAGATACTTTAGCAAATTAGTGTTATTTTGGAGGGTCAGGAATACTTACTGCAGTATAATTTATGTGGGGAAGGATGAAATTAAACAACAAAACTCAAAATTTTACTTGCATCTCAAGTTTTGTTAGGAGCCTGTCCATATTTTTGGGCACAATTAATATTTGGTAAAGGAAGAAACTAGTAGCTCATTAGAAGCTAAGCACTAAATGACACTATTTCTCAGGCCAGGAACAAAGCAATCAATTACTAGCAAACAGCAGCAACAACAGCTGGTAGGGAACATTGTATAAGAGTAGTGCTGAATAAGCCCAGAGTAAATGAAATGTGTCTTTGATAGAAATCGTATGTCAGGCCTTCACTGATGAAGCTGCAATATTTCCCATGGTTCACACTAATGAAAAACAGTCCTCATGTCTTCCTGGAAAAGTTACTCTTTTTCAGCAAAATATTTTTGTTTTAATTTTGTTATTTCTATGGATGTTTTCTGGAAAGAAGAAAAAATCATCGTTAATTATATTCAAAAGTTTCCTATTTATAACAGAGATAGTTTCTCTGTCATGCAGAAAGCATGCTCAATTGCTGTTTAACAAATACCAGAAAGTAGTGATATCTGTATTCCAATTCAGGTGCCTAAAAATTGCTTGTATAGGAGCTGTTTTGGTGCAACCTAAAATCAATGTCCTTTTCTTCACACATCTATTGTACTCCTCTTATTTTGATTCTCAGTTATAGTTCTTGAGGTTCTTGCATACCCATTTTGAAAAATTGGACTTGAGTTTATAGTTCAGCCATAACTGTCAATTTGACAAACTGCCTTAGTTCACGACAAGTTCAAACAAACCACAATTGTTCTTTCTCAGTTTAATCAGCAGATAATATAAATAGCATGGTCTACAAATAGGGTAACATTTAGGAGTCAGTCATCCCAGGCTCTTGAAATAGCCAGTGATGAGAGACAGGGGGTAACCTACAATGTTCAAGAGGTGCCTGGATTTTGCATGTAGAAAGCATTTGTCATCTTCAGGTGTATAAAACCAAGAGATACAAACCAAGGCTGAGGGGGGGGTGTCCCTGTCCTGTAAAAGGCACTTACAACAACTCTACTCATCTTTGGTCCTTGGGCTTAGTGACCCAGGAAAGCAGGCACAGTTCCCCTTCTCATCAAGGATGTGCCTTATCTGCAATGAAAGTTCCCCTTTCTCAGCATGCTGAACCCCATTTTAGAAGTGGATTAAGTTGTGCATTTTATATCATGCTCAAATAAGTGTACTTTGCGTTCAAGGTATAATACTATCTCACAACTTTCAATACTAGACCAAACAGAGTAAATGGTGGATCAAATAAAACTACTAAATTCAGTGGCATCTTTAAAGGGACAGGTTTGAAATTTGTCTAGCACTCTAAAGTACCAGAATCACAACATATGATATGAATCAAGGATCAAACAACAAAGGAACTGAGAACCTGTCACGTCTCAACTACCAGCTCAAAGTTGGATTGTGTCAGTAAAAGTGATTGAAAGTCCTGAGAATTCTCCACACCCAGAAGGTGTGTTTCAGCTTCTATGAAATTAGTGAGGATTCTTCATTCAGCTGAAAGCAGGATGTAAATCCTGCTGATCTTTGTCTCAAAATGTCATTAAAAACAAACACAAACTGTAACATTTTAGTTTTGGATGAGTTCTGTTCTGTTCCTACAACAGTGATTAAAAAATACCCTTCCCAAAGCTATAGCAACAACTCATAGATCCACAGTGATGTTTCTAAGAATTATTAGTTCACAAGCTGCAATTCCATAAATGACAGCTCCCTTAAGAAATTCAGTGTTTGGGTTATACTTAATGTTAAACATGTTTTAACATATTCAATGAGCCATCACATGATGTCACTACCAGGCAGAATAAAGACAGTTTGGGTGCATTTACAGTGGATCTACATACCTCAGTATGCTTGCATTTCTTTTCAAGTGTAGACTAAGCTACACTATGATGAAGCTTCAGGAGTATTTTACAGCCAGTTTAATTCATAATCCCCTCACATTATTGACAGGAATCTTCACTGCTATTCCAGCTTTGGACATCAGAATAGATGAAAGATAGTTTCATGCAGAATATGCCAGAGATGAATAAAAGGTTAGAATAACTACTTCAGAAGAAAAAATGAAGTCTTTTGTTAGGTCTCTGCCTCCAAAAGCCATATTTTTTCACAAGCACTGATTTATGTATATTTAAATGTTTTTATAAAGACAATTAAGTAAAAAAAAATCTTCTTGCTACTATGAAGATATCTAAGCAAAGGCCTTTGTCGTGTAATCAAAGATCCTTGTCATCTGCTGAGTATTCCATGGCTAAAAAGCAACCAGCCACAATGCATGATATATTTCACAGAACTACTGGTCTTGCATATTGAGAGCTTTGTCATTACACTACTACTGAAAAAAAAAAAAAAAAAAAAAAAAAAAAAAAAGTATACTCATAAATCCATAGGAATGAGCTAACATTTCAGTCCCACAGATATGATTCCCTGACATTGAGATGGTTGCAGCAAGTGTTATTGTTATTGTAAATTGTCTCCAAAATTGTCATATAGCTCACATCCCCCTTTTTCATATTGCAAATATGTGATCCTGGTGTGAGCACCCCCTGTTGCAGGGGAAGGAGTGGGTTCCGAATGGCAGCCAGCAGGAGGCTTGGAGACTTTTGCACCTTTAATGACTTTCAAATCAAAAGCATGAAAACCCAACTGCACTTCTCAAACTGTTTTCCCATTCAGGCCTGATAGCCTGCATCATTTTCTCCTATGCTATTCCTGTTATTCTCAGTACTTGATTTTTGGTCTTTCAGTGCATTTTTTAACATGGAGGGAAGGGGGTAGGGTGGGAGAAGGGATCTGTCCAATGATCTCAAAGCATATGTTTTTGATTTTAATAAGATTATGGATACCAAAGGAATAAAAATGGAAATCACTACTGCCAAGATATGAAAGAAAGTTTGCATAGTAAAATAATTTAAACCCTAACATTTGGACCCAATAAGGCTAACAGAACGTTTATTCCATATTTTTGGAAAGTATGCTTTTTCTGCACATTAAGTGGTACCAATAAAAAATAATGATTCTCACTCAGTTTATTTCTATAAATTATATTGTTTTATAGTTTTCCAGGGCACAGTTATGTGTCAGATTCTATGGCAAACACCTGGGTGTAAAATGCAATAAGCTTGTTACTTCCAGCAGTGGTTGGGGGAGGAGTGCAAAAACCCTCCATTCTCCTTAAAATGTACCTATGTCCAAGAAAACTGGATTGCAGTTTACCTAAAAACAGCCAAATTCTTTTTCACACTTTAGGAATTATCATTTGCATCTCCTCTTGACTTGCTAGTGATATAAAACTGAAACCTTCTGGGACTTAGAATCAGATGGAGCAACAGTTTCAGACATGAACATGAATTTGGTGGTCCTTGCCCAATGTCTAATAGGTGACTGCCTCTGTCATGGGTTTGCCCTTTAATTTAGCACAGTTCAGTGTACATTGAATACAACACAGTCCATTTATGTGAGTTTTTAAGAAGTTATGAATGTTAAAAAAGTTTCATAACTTTCAAAAGTTATGATGTTACAGAGACTAACACTCAGAGATTATGGATAGATTACAGTTAGGAATGCCCTTACAGCATCAATTTGGCCCCTTTTATGTATGCACTATAATTACAGCTGGTTGGAAATGTTCCATCAAAACTTTTTTTCAGTGAAAAAGAGTTTTCTGTGGGAAAACAATACTTTTTCTCCAGAAATGTTTCAATTTTCCATAGGGAAAATGTAAGCAAAATACATTCTTTTGGTCAAGTCAACTGGATTCTAAATATTTCATCTTGTTAAGCTGGATAAAAACACTTTGCTTCAGGTCAATGTAACACTAATATATATCTGTCGAAACTGCTGTGTTGCATCACAAAACTTGAAGCTTAGACCAGCTCCTGTGTTGCAAGAAACATACAGTTGAGTCCTCCTCTTGTTGACTTTCCCATCATTCTGTATGTGGCAACAAAAGACCCTGCCTGAAACACAAGACCCTCAAAGCAACAGGATTCAGTACAGCAGCTCAAGTAACCTGAAACTGCACTAAAATATGAGATTATTTCATATCCTACATTAGCCACCTAATAATTAGCCATGGTGTCTAAGCAGGATGGTTAAATCTATTGAATAGAGAGAGCATATCCTTACAGAAGACAACTTATCGTCCCTAAATGCAGATGATTAAATTAGGTATCACTGAAGAGGAATTCATCTCTGTGGACTACTGATGGAGTGTAGATGTCTACCTTAGTCTAGACACTCACTTGACTGAAGACAGTGAGACACGCCTACCCATTGGGTTGATGTCTCTCCCAGCCATCTCTGTTCTGTCTCTTGAGGAAAATGTCTGCCTGCATTTCATCTCAAAGTTAAAATGTAGAGTAAAATCCTTGTGCATGAACAGCGCCAGAAGACTTCACTGAAGTTTCATATTGGCAAAGACTTCTGCCTAGGCTTGGGACAGTGAGCATCAAAGTGAAGTAGTTACCCTAGCAAAAGAAAGACAACTACTTAATCTCTACTGACACACAGGTATAGGGAAATTGTAATAATTTTGGTGGACAAGGAGAATTAGAACCTCTGGTAAAAAAAAAAAAAAAAAAAAATAGCTAAGCAATTGCTTAGCTAAAGATACATCAGAATGCATATATTTATAGAAATAAGTATTGTTAATTATTTAACAATATTATTACTTATTGTTAATAAGTATTAATACATCAGAATGCATATATTTATAGAAATAAGTATTGCTGAACTGTACTTGCTACAGAAACGTCCACAGATCAGTCAAGTGCAATGCAGTAAATTGTCCATACTCTGAGGAGCGGATACCCTTTACCCTGCAGAACTTAGTCTGGGTAGACAGGACAGATGGGAGATAAGAGAAAGCACTAAGACAACATCAGCTCATGGTGACAGCTAGTACTGCATTGGAGCCATGTGTGTCATGTGCTATTTGCTAAAGAAGGTTAGCCATAGAAGAAAGGCACTGAGGAGAGGGAGGAGGAATATGAGAGGGACAAGAAGGGAAAGAAGAGGAAGTGGAAGGTGAACATGGCCAATTACATTGGAGAGGGGGAGAGTCCAAAGTGCATGCCTCAATAACTTTTGCATTTCTTGAATTTACAATACTTACTTTTGCAACCTTATAAAATGTTCATAATATTGTTTTAGAATACAGAATATAAACCATATGTGCCTGTGTCAAACTACATATAATATGCATGTCCTGGGTATTGTGTTTTGCAAATTTAGCAACAGTCTCACACACACGGCTCTCATTAGCATATGTGCAACCACAGTGAAGTTAATAGGATTAGAGCTTGTCAGGAATTTTTCAATTAAACGTTTTTTTTTTTTTTTTCATTGGAAAATACCACTTCATTGAAATTTAAACTGTGCATGAGAACCTGGCAGTTTGGGTGTAATTTGCTGCAGGAAAGGTTCCTCAGGTTCTGGAATTTCTGATCAGAACTGCAGGGAAAAAAAAAATAGAGTAACATTGCAGTCAGAGTAAATAGATGGACATTGAAGAACCACACATGAATCTCTGCCATGTTGTTCACATGCCATCAATGAGATCCTGACTCAGTCTTTTGCGTATCTAGGGGTGAATCCCAGCAGTTTGAAGTTGACTCTATCAAATCCTGAGTGACAACAATAATATCTCTCTGGGCAGTCTCTCCACTGGATGGGTTCCATACATTAAAAAAAAAAAAAAAAAAAAAAAAAAAAAAAAGACTAAATGGGAAACTTTTTTCATGCCCTGATGACTGTCCAGAGCTATCTGTATATCATCTCAGAAATCACCCCACCAACAACATTGCTTTTACCAGTTACTCTCAAGATGCAGGAAATACATGTTGCACTGAATGAAAGGACTCAAACAGATACATGAAATGAAAATTCCAGATGAAAAAATGTGATGGTGTTATTTGTTGTCCAAGTCCTTCAGAAATGTAAAGATGTGTTTTTTAATTTTGCCAGTCGTGCATAGCACAGAATCGTGCCATATCTAAGCTCCCATACACACTTTGACTATAAGGTGCCTCTTTGCATATAACATAGCAAAGAGCCTGCTGGCTGTCTCATCTTCTTCTTGTTTTAATTCAGACATTGTATTATTTTTCCTCCCCCTTGAATGTGTTTCTTTTAAAAGAAAGGTAAAATGGTTTGAAATCAACAGTTAAGGTTTGCTGAAGTAACTCCTAAATTTTCTACAATGAACTGAATGTACTGTCAGAGCATGGTATCCCTTTAAAAACAGAAAATATGCTGGAAAGGCACCAAAGAAACTTTGATAATTCTGAACGGCATCTTTAAAACAGCAGCACTAGAACAGAAGAAGAGCTCAGGGGAATGCATAGAGCCACTTACTCTCCAAAAATAAAGCTAGTAATACTTCACTTTGTTGAAGTTACCAGCGGTCGGTCATTGTTGGTTGAAAACTAAAAATGTATACTTTTACATTCTTAGCACACGTACACAGTGCCAGCTGGCTTTATGGCTTAGCTTTGCAACCTAGGGGGCTTAAAGGATCTCAACATCTGCAAAATTATGCTTTGATTTCTGGCATCAGCAGATCTCAAGGGAATGAAACTAAAGCAATTGCCAGCCAGAACTCACATTTTGACATGTTAAGCAAGGGACTGTTCCTGAGAGTTTTTGCCATTTTGAGAAGAGCAGTAATCCATATACTTGAAGGGCAGAAGAGAAAGAAAGAGAAGCTGACAGACATCAGGGTTACAATATTTCTGCTACCAGGGAGAGTGGCTATTGGAACCAGTGTAAAGGAACAAAGTATGAGAATGATAGGAATGGAAGGAAATTAGCAGGTTCTGTACACTAATGCTTATTTTTCAGTTGCACCATGTTTGTTAGAATAACCGAAAAAGTAAAAAAGAATAATTATTTAGTGTTGGGGTTGACATTAAAAGAGAAAACAAGAACTCTAGGGTGAGAGAAAATATACACTGTTATCTTTTACAAAGCTTTTTTTTTCCTCCACTCCAACAACCCGGGATCTTACTTAAAGATTTATGGCCATGCAAACAAAAATATGGCAGTTTTATATTAAAAAACAGCACATGAGGTTAGCAGATCAGAAAAAGATAAGTACTTTACCTATGCCCTATATAGCTTTTATTGGACAGGACGAGCGAAAAAAAAAATCAGAAACCTGTGGGTAGGAACTTAATTTTCCCCAAGTTCTTCCACACTCAGCACTTGAGGAATTGCAACTCTGCAGCTCTGGAATTACTGCCTGACACTCATCATAGCTGTTTGCTGATCCCAGGGATTTACAATAGGTCACTGGTGTTTAGTGACTGGTAACTCTTACCACCCTTTCTCACAAGAAACCGAACACAGAAAACGAGCTGGAGCAGTTTTTCAGAATGAAGACTGCAGTGATTTCTTTCCTGGCCTTGGGAAACAGCATCATTTCCATTCATATCATCTCAGAATGATCCTTGGAACATAATTTTCCTAGTATGTCACTTTAACCACATCGATTTATCTCTTTTATCTTTGCTTCCCTCCTTTAATTCATCTCTTTTTTTTTGTGTCTTCAAGATCTTCTCTATATCTTGCCCACCTCACTCCTCTCATTTATTAAGAATGACAAAAGAGCAATCTTCTGGTAGTTTCTCCTAGGTATTAAACCTCAGAATCTACATTGTCAGTTGTCACAGAAGTACCTTACACTTTTGCTCCTAGTTTCCCTTCATGCTCAAGCATTTTTTGTAAGCATCAAAAACAAGGAGATGATTAAACAGTTTTGAACATAAAAACAGGAAGATGAGAGTATGTTTAGCTTGTTCATTGTCCTTCCTTAGCAAGAAAAATGCCTCAGGCCCTCCTGTTGAACTTTGCTCTGACATGATACCTCCAGTAAAATGGAAAATATGTAGATGCTTGATTTTCTGATATGCTTGCAGACTAATAATGTCTCACAGCTGCCTCACCCTTCTTTACTTTAAATTGTTTAATATGTTTTACATACCAGCATTGCAAGTTCATTGTCAGTGTGGTTCTGGTGTGACAGAGAGAGCCATTCTGTCCCATGATTGCATAACACATAGCACATCTTCTGTGCTAGGCTATGCTGACACGGTTTGCACCAATACAAACAAATATAGTAATTTTAGAAAAGCATTGTACTCAGATTAAATTTAGGGTCCAACAAGATGTTACCTCATGCTCAGGAAATCCCATATCACTGGAGGTTGGGTGGGAGGAGAGAGAAGACGGAAATATCTCTGCGTGACCTTCACTGGCTTTGGACGCCTCCCTTGGTGTTTTTCAGAGCTAGGCTGCCAGGCCAAAGAGACCTTTAGTCTGATCCAGCATAGCCATTTTCATATGCTTCTGTCTTTTACCATCACCTGTATGATGGACAGGAGTAAGCACTAAAATAGCCTTTTGGAGAAAGAAGAGGGAGAGAAGAGGTGGATTTAATGCTTTCAGTACTTAGGCTGTAAGTCGTAATCGTCTCAAAGGCAAGCACATGGCTTTGAGCTATAGACTAAAGATTGTAGGAAAATCTGAAATTATTTCCTTGGGAGAAGGGGATTGTGGTCATCTTAGATAAAATCCTGTTTTCTTCACGATGCTTTCACATCAAAGACGTTCTGAAAGTTAAAAATGCTGAAGCAATCCTGATTCTCCTGTAGTCTTAGCCAATACCACTGAAAGAAGATTTGGGCCTTTTGTTAACAGGAATCGATTCAGCTTCAGAAAAAACAGAAAGCATCAGCAGTATCTTCTCCACCAACTCTTTTACCTGTGTCATGGGTCTTAGAGGGAAAGCCAAATATACATTCAAAAAATACATTTAGCAATATAGTGAGGAACATACTCTGATCTCCTTTCCCTGAAGTACTACAATTTATTACCTTAAATAAGAAACTTTTTTTTCCTTTCGAAAACAAAACAAAACAAACAAACAGAAGAAATTAAAACTTCAGGGACAAGCCACCATGAACATCAAAGGTGATGGAGGGCAGGATCTACTAGACTCGTTTAGACTACTAGACTGTGGCAAAATTAAGGTGAAATGTTCTCTTCTGAACTACACTTCCTTGTTGTAGCTAAATGTAAGGAAATTCCTCCCAAAATGTCAGGAGAATAAGCCTTGGAAATACACAGCACCATAAGGTGCTTTTGTTTCCCTGCAGGAAGGACGCCTCTTTGTCATCTGGATTTCAGTCTGATGTACTGCCATCTCCTTCTATTAGCCCCATCAGTTCCCCACAGGCAATATCGTGTCACCACTATCCAGGAAGACAAGAGTTCAGCATCTTTCAGTCTCGGGTAGTGAACAAATCTCAGCCTACCTGCTTCCTCCCAGGAGGGACTTCAAAGCAAGAACAGAGACTGCAGTCCTCCTGGTGACCCTTCCAGAGGAGCTAAAGCCAGGATACTTGATGGGACCCAAGCAAGTGCTAACAAACAGGATAACCGTATGTAATCCTGTCATTCATTTTTCTTGTCTTCTCCAGCAGCAGCGCCAAACACTGCCCTTTTAACAGCAGCCTCTCACCTCACCAGAAATGGCCTGAATCACCTCTCAAATAATCATCAGCTGCATTCAGCATCTAGAAAAAGACACAGACACAAAAAAAAAAAAAAAAAAAGATGGAAATTACTTTGATGGCTAGGTAGCTCCACTGCAGGAGAAAAGGCTCATGGGATGGGAATGGAATAGAGTTTATTTGCTATCTGTGATTGACAGATCTTTAACTCTTGCTTCCTGACTGGCAGGACCATTGACGGGGCTGCCAGGCAGGATGGCGATGAGAGACAAATCCTTTTTTTTTATTACTAGTATTTATTTATATTTTATGTTTATTTTTAACCTTATAGGACATTTCCCTTTCGATGACATTACATCAAGCTTTTCACTATTGCTCTGCAGGAAGAAAGGGAAGAACAGCCTCAGAGCCCAGGCACTGCCTTGCCTCCCAGGAGAGGATTTTCAGTCTGTTTGCCATCCAGAATGGTACACTTTCCTCTTTTAACTGGAGGCTTGTTATAGTTTGCTGTCCAAAACCAGAGAGTACTTCTAAATACCCTTTTCATGACTTGAGAGAATCTCTCACATGTGTAGACATTTCATTTTCTGTATAAGATATCTTCCCCTGGATAAGCTCACTCATTCTTGGGAAGTGCCTGTGTCCATCCCTCTATGCTGAGAGAGAACAGTGACTACTTTAGAGTTAGACCCTACCTCTCAGATGCATCCATCAGTGCATGGTCAGGGCATGTGGCCTGAGTGCTGCCCAAGCCAAGTTCCTCAGTTCTGCCTCCATACTAGCTCAGAACCTGCTTCAGTTTTTGTATAAGTAGAAGGGAGATTTGACTACTTCTCTGTATACATAAAATAGCTCTGAGGGTCTAGTCTGACAAACCATTATTAGAACTAAAAGAAGAAATTAGAGGTTTAGAAAGGTCTGATGATTATGCTGTGAGTCTGAATCCTGGGGACATGAAGAAAATCATATAAATTGTAAAATATATGATAAAGGTGGAAGAGGAAGGAAAAATGAATCTCACTCCATTGGTGTTTCAGGGCCACCCAGGTATCTGCAGAGTCCATATTATCCATCAAGCTGCAAATAAGATGTGTGATGGTACAGCTTTAGGAGCTGTTTGTGTTTCTCCTGGCTTCATCCGGGCAGCAGAGGCAGGAGCAAAGCACTACTTGATACACTTTGTTTAAACACTAGCACACATAATAAAATCAAAACCAGGATCCATACACAAATGTAAAGAATTCCTCTTTGTATGTTTAGGTTAAAAGAATTAAGCAGCCAGAATGAGATCAGGCCATAGAGAAAAAGACATAAAGCTGTCATGTTCTGATGTTAAAACCACCCTTGTGTGAATGGCAAAGAAATCTCAATATATATGTTTTATCTGAAATCACAACTGACATTTACCACCCTTCATAAAAACATGTGAATCTGACCCAGCTCCCGTAGCAAGAGTGACCTCCATCTCCCCTTTGCATGACTTCTCAGATAGCAGAAGAGTAAGTCTGTGAGTCACCAAAGCCACAGTACCCGTTCATATGAAGCTGCAAGGGTATGAGCTACCGACTCAGCATAAATGGCCCCATACATAAAGAAAAAGAAAACAATATTCAAAAGATGTCTGACAGACTAAGATATTTGAGGAAATTAACTTGACCTCTACATAACATCCAATAGTAGCACATCTGTAAAAAATAAACAATTCCTACCACCTACAGGTGCCATATTTAATAAGTAAATATGAACACAGCAGCAAAAAAAATGAAATCCAATCAGCACACTGGCGTGACCTTGAGTGATACTCTTTTCCACAATGGCATAGCAGTCTGTTCAGAAACATAGTGCTTAATTCAGTACATGTCTCTCAAAATGTATTAGGTAAATTATAAATTATCCTTATGTCCATTTTACAGACAATGTGGGAAACAGCCAAAGATGCTTGCTGAGAGTCTCTCATCATATCTGTTACAGAGTTGGAACAGAAAACAGATCTTCTATTTGTCACAATAAGCTTAGTATCTAGAAATATTGTGTTTATTATTAATAATAGAAATAAAATTAATTAATATTATTCCATAATATTAATGCTAATTTCAGTATTAATAGCATACTAACTGACCTGAATAAGTGAGGGGTTCTGTCATTGTAAATATTGCCCTGAGCTAACTTCTTTTTTTTTGAAGTGGGCTGAAGGATGACCCTCTACCTTCAAATAACAATCCAAAGGACAGTTTGTTGGAAAACCATACAAGAAGTTTGTGAAGGACACGATAAATTCCTGCTAGTTACATTAGTGCTCATGCTCTTTTCTCATTTTTTCTTGAGACTTGACACACATTAATTGGAAACTGTGAAGTGAAGGAACTTTAGGAGTAATATTTAAAGTAACATTGTTATTGTCACATTTCAAAATCTGTAAAAAGTAGATATTTCAAATCAAGTTATTTGATTTCAAATCTAGGTCTGTTAGACAGTTGTAATTCTTGTGGACATACCCTTTTTGTTTAAAAATCAATAAAAGTGGTACTTGGAATTTCTGACATTTTCCCCCTTATTTTATATTTATGCCAAGAGCCAAAATAACAAGCACTGATCATCATGACAGTCATCTCAGTTTATGTATCTGCATTGTGTTGTTTAATTTAAACAACGTTCATACTTATGCCAGTAAGTGAAATTCAGGTTTGTGCAGTCACCCAGTGAATCAGATCAGAAAATGGATATAAAAATAATTATTATTACCAATTCTGTTTAATTTCTGGATCTGGTTCACCCATCAACAGTTGCATTTAAGATTTTTTGTGCCTAAAGATATCTTTTACCAGTTCTGTAGTTTGTTGCTTCCAAAAGAGAACATTTTTCCCCCTTCCCACCTCTGTTGTCTAGCCCACACCATTACCCCAGCTCCTTACCTAACCACCAAGGGGCCTGTTCAGCTCAACCATCAGCAAGCAGCAGGTTCTTCCTCTCATATCCCTCCTGCTGCAGGACTGAGCAGCAGATTGCTTCAACACCCACAGCCCTTGTTCTGGTTTACTAAACCTTCCCATTGCTGCTATTCACTATCCTGCCTTAGGACCTTTTTTGTCTTCTACTTCTTCTCCTTTTTTTTTTTTTTTAATCTCAGTGGGAAAAAAAAGATCTTGTTGCTTTAAGGAAATAATGATACACTTCAAATGTCAAACTGTACAAGACCTTAGGATCATCAGAGACTTTAATAGGTTGGAACTGAAAGGGCAACCATGTGAGGAAAACTACAGATGGTTATAGCTGGTTATAAATCTCTTTGAAACTATCTAGTTAAGTACAGGAATGCCACCATTTTGAATCTAACTTTTTTATGTCTGTGCTGACAAAATATCATTATGTTTCTTGTCTGAGGTGGTACTTAATGTCAAAGGCAGGAAATATGGTACTAATTATGTCTTTAGCATCCAAAAGAAGAGGAGAGGAAGGAGAAGCCTTTAAAGTCCTCCTTGGTATTGTATAGCATGTGTCCGCCCTCAGAGTTTGTAGCTTTTAGTTTTATGCCTTGAAGTCATCATTAATAATTACTTACAAGTATGAATGTTAATGTTGAGCATAGCAAGGGATAGGGTGTGCCGCAAAGAATTCAGTGAGGTAAAAGATTAAAGGGAAAAATAAGAGGAGGGGGTATAATATTATAATACCTCAATTTTTAGGAGCATCCAGAGATTAACTAGCTTACTTGAATCTGCAGGGGAAAACATCCCATCCAGTGGCCCGGGGCTGGGGCACTGAACCTCAGCTGCAGTGATGGTGTGCAGAGCAACACCTCTCTTGGTCATCCTGCCACACACTAGCTATTCTTGCACCTTTCTGATTAAGACAATGCTCTTAGGAAGGAGACAACATGTACCCATTGCCCATTACAACACTACAAGAGAACATGCTGCAATAATTCCTACAATATGTCACATTTGTATGAAAAAAAAATCTTTCAACTGATTTCATTTTCTGACATGCACACTACCCAAAGGAAGGACATCACCTTTATAGGCCTCTAAGTTCATAACTTAGCTCAGCTCCTAACTTTAGTGAATGAAACTTGAAACATGTTTTAGGTTAGCTGGGAAGAAACTCAGGTCCTCTTTCCAAAGAGGTGTCAGTAAGGCTCTTTCATTCTCCTGCCCTCCCCCAGGCAAAATAATTCAGTATTTCTGTCATTGTCACATTACAAAATAAGAAAAAATAAGAAAACTATCAGGCCTGTGTGCCTAGATCAGGGGCATATTTTACTGAGCTTCATAACTCCTGAATAATTTACTTAAGATAATGAAAAATCTTTGAAGATTAGAAATGAAAAGCCAGATTTTTGGTTGCTTATGTTTAATTTCCCCAATACAATATGACTGGTTTTAGGAAGCACTGCTTTTTTTCTGCCTTGTCACCTTGATGTTCATCAGAAGTGATATTGCTTTTTAAAATATTTCTTATAAGACTTTAGTTGTATAGAAGTTTCAGTCCAAGGTATGTGAACCTTATTTCTATATGGGCTAGAACAGAAAAGTGTTGGCCACAAAATCCTGCATCCTTGAATCCTGCAGAAAAGATTCTCTCCAAGTTATGTGGTTACATTCCAAAGGCACCTGAATCTTTTCATTGCCTACAGAGGGAACTTTAACACATTGCTGCTTATTCACTAAGCACTAAAAATTTCATTGCAAGTTAGATGTTTAAGGTAGGAAACCAGGCTGCTCCCAAAGTTGATCAATTCGTAAAGTTTAGGGACAGATGAGACCTATATATCATCCAAACTAACCTTATGTTTGTCACAGATAATTAAATTCCACCATTTTACCTCTGTGCAATAAATTAAACATGCTTAAAAAAAGGCTAAAATATAATAACTGAAGTCAAAATATAAAGAAAAACTGCAAGCAATCATGCCAAAGGATAGAGATGATCAACTTCCTGTCCAAAAAGTAGTTCCTATGTTCAAAAATATGAACTCTTTTTTGAAATATTTCAAACATTTTTGTGATTGGCTAAAGTGCATACCCTAGTTGGACAAGACATCTGGGATGTCTACATGCTCTCAAATCATCCTTCTGAATATACTCCTCTGCTTTTGATTCTGACATATGCAGCATTTCAAAGAGAGTTTGCCAGGACACATACATAGCCAGAGAACTTTTCCCCTTTCACCTACCTGGAAATTACTAGTCCTTTAAAAGTTCTTCCACCCATGAAGTTGTCCCTCAAAAGAAAAAAAAAAAGTATATTGGCATGCCCTTAACACACATTAGTTGCCATTAAATAAACATGACAGATTTCCTATGACTGGGAGGAGAGTCTTAACCCATGGAAGTATCTTTGTACTGTTTAGGTGGTTGACTAAATCACCAGTCACTGTTCCCCAGAGGTCAGTGTTGGAGCCCATCCTCTTTAATATCTTTATTGATGATTTGGATGAAGGAAATGAGTACACACTCAATAAATTTGCAAACACCAAGTTGGGGGAAAATGTCGATCTGCTGGATGGTAGGAAGGCCCTGCAGAGGGACCTGGACAGGAAGGGTCAATGGGCAGAGGCCAATGGGATGAGGTTCAACATGGCTAAGTGCCAGGTCCTGCACTTTGGTCACAACAGCCTCATGCAGCTCCACAGGCTTGGGGCAGAGCGGCTGGAAAGCTGTGCAGAGGAAAAGGATCTAGGGGTGTTTGTCAATGCTCGCCTGAACAGGAGCTGGCACTGTGCCCAGGTGGACAAGAAGGCCAATGCCACCCTGGCTTGTGTCAGGAATAGTGTAGCAAGCAGGGCCAGGGAGATGATTGTCTCCCTGTACTCTGCCCTGGTGAGGCTGCACCTCAAGTACTGTGCTCAGCTTTGGGCCCCTCAGTACAAGAAGGACATTGAGGCCCTGGAGCATGTCCAGAGAACGGCTAAAAAGCTGGTCTGGAACGCAAGTCTTATGAGGAGTAGTTGAGGGAACTGGGGTTCTTTAGTCTGGAGAAGAGGAGGCTCAGGGCAGACCTTATTGCTCTCTGCAGTTACATGAAAGGAAGGTGTGGGAAGCTGTAGGTCAGCCTCTTCTCACAGGTAACTAGTGATAGGACTACGGGGAATGGCCTCAAGTTGCACCAGGGGAGGTTTAGGTTGGAAATTAGGAGACATTTCTTCTGAGAAAGAGTAGTCAGGCATTAGAACAGGTTGCTCAGGGAGGTGATGGAGTCACTATCCCTGGAGGTGTTTAAGGAAAGGTTGGATGGTGGTTCAGGACATGGTTTAGTGGGTGATATTGGTGGTAAGGTGATGGTTGGACAAGATGATCTTGAAAGTCTTTTCCAACCTTCATGATTCTATGATTCTATGAAATAATACCCTAACAGAAGTTAGTGTCCATGACACTAAACAAATTTTAGTGTCCATGTAGTTAAGAGGTCTGAAGGAGGAACGACTCAGATCTTTGCCTCCAATATAGCTTTATATCTCCAAATCAAAAATTGTTCCCAGAAATGAGCAGACCACTACTGATGATAACCTCTGAACTCAAGAGCTGGCAAGCCTCACACCTTTCTTACAGAATATTAAATAGTTTTGGGCAATATTTTGAAGCATTTTTATTTTTATACTAAAAAGTTCCCAGACACTTTTTTAGTGGTTAACAAAATAGTTCATATTCCAGAACAGTAGTCCAACATCTTCCCAGGGCTTGGTACCACCCATAGAATTTCTAAAGACAAAAGAGAAAGCAGCAGTTCCTAACATACAACTAGATGGGTTTTGAAGATCCCCTTCACAAGTGTTTGAGAGCAGTCTGTGGAGAAAAACCTCTTTTCTTATCTGGCTATTCATACCATTTTAAGAAGAAAATAGTGCTTGTATGCAACAGTATGGCCAAAGTGATTGTTTCAATAATGAAACAATAATTTTATAAAAAGTGCAGTTGCTACGTTTTTGCAAGACTACTTAGTGACACTGACATTTCTTTAACCTCCATAACAAACCACACACTCATTCAACACCACTCTTTGCATGTCACACTGCCCCAGTGTTATGTGATCATGTAATGAAAGACCCTATCATAAAATATAATATGCACAATGGGAACAGAATTAAGGTTACCAAGGGAGTCTTAATTCTGAATTTCCTGACTCTTGTGGGTTTAAATCTCAAACTTAACATTGTATTAACATATTTTTAATTGAGCAAGAGGGGGAAGAAAAGTACATATTAAAAGCCTTTATTAGTTAAAGATGAGGATTTCCCAACAAACATGGTTTATCTCTCCATTTTTCATTCCAAGTTTTCTCTGTAATTCAAAACTAGCTGCTCTAGTCTCTTTGCAATGAGTCATCTTAAAATTAAGACCTGTGATATGACACAGTTCATCTTTATTCTCAATTCAGTTGATGTTGCAATCTCTAATCTTGCAGGATTAGACCCTATTCCCTAGGAAGCATTTTCCAGCTCCTGTTAGTTGAGAAGTGTATGACTTTTACTCTTATAATATTGGCACTATTATTAAATACTTTTAAGTATATAATAGGAGTGGGGAGTAAGCTCTTCTGCAACAGAATGTAGTAGGAGTTGGTGGGAGAGTCTGTCTAGAAGGGATTTAATTTGTTCAATTCATTCTAGAACAGAAAGAAAACAATTGTTTCTTTTTTTTTTTCTTTTTGTTTCCATTCTTATTCTTTTATAACAATGAATTTTTACCCGAAGATTTCAGGTTTTATAAGACTTCAAATCTTATATAACATTTTAAGCCACAACAGAGAATTGTTCATATTTTTATTATTTTTTTCACATCATTCTGTTTTACTCACCCTATGGAAAAATCAAATATTTGATGTTGGCTATTGTATAAAAATTCTTTGACATGTCTCTGAAAGTGTGGTAAGTCTGTTGTCCTTGGAGAAAAGTGCTTAACTGTCTGATGTAAAAACTTTTTACAAATAGAAATTCTCAGTATATGACTCATTTAAAATTAATTTAAGTCAGCAGGAGATTTTCTGTTAATCTTTTTTTTTTTTCTTCTTTCTTTTGTTTTCTGATTGCTTTCTATTTTTCCTTTTTTTGTTGTTGTTGTTATTTTTCTGATCTTCTTTAGCTGTTCTAAGAATTGGACTATTTAATGTAGCTATTGAATAATACTCTAGAAGAGGCACTCATTTAAAAGGACAAAAACTCACCTATCACCAAAGAAAATCCACAGCAAAATAATAGAAATTTCCAATTCTGAGCAGTATTTGCAGTTCTTGTCTGTCCTCATAAAAGACCATTGGAGATGAAGTTCTTGAGAGGCAGCTCTTTCTCTGCACAACCCAGTATGAGCTCATCAAAAGGTTCACTTGATAAGACCAGTATTATGAATCTAGTCTCCAAAAGGAAACCAGGGTTATTCTGGTGATAGAAATCAGCATGTCCTCTAACACAGCCAAGTGTCCTCTGAGGACGCCACTGGGAAATCAATAGAGTTTTATGAGGCTAGCTGCAGCTTTTGTGTAAACGCCATAACATTTTATGATGGGAAACATAGTATTTTGCTTTTTATGTAAAAATGGCATTGATTAGGGTTTTTTATGCCTTGTGTGTCTGAATTGTTGGGGACTGTTAAAAGCCCCCAGCAAACCACAGTATAAATTGTGGTTTCAAAGCCTTGCTGTCCAACAGTAGATAATGTTTTATTTAAATATTTTTTGTCCATTAAAATAAGCAGAGATTTGGGGGCCTTTAAACCTCTGAGGTAATGAAATAGGTTTTGTTTTCTAAGAATAAATTCTTAGAAAAATTGCATTATAAAAATGGTTGGTTGCTCATACATTTTTATTACATACCAAACACGTAACAGGTAAAAGACCAGCTAGTGAGTTTCTAAACCAAATTATGGCTAATGCTTGTTTTTTAGTCTGGGATGTTTTCCTCCTCAAGGTTCAGGATATCTTTTCTTGTTTTGAAGGAGAATTTCATTCATAGTGGCTATCTGATCACAAGGTATACTTTAGAGTTGAATCCTGTCTTCTCTTTCAGCAAGTGTGGTGTTTTGAGGAGGAATTACACTGTTTCAAAAGCTTTTCATAAAATGTATATGCAAGTGTCTGTATATATATATATATACACATACACGTATATAAATATATCTTAGCTTGAAATCTAATAGAAATCAAACTGTCACTCACTAATCTTGGGCACAAGACAGTGCCAATTGCTTTGGGGAATCTTGGTCTTCCTGGTTTCCTTTACATCAGCCCTTGGGAAAGGAGGTAGGACATGGTCCCATCCCAAAACCTTCTACTTTCTGTCTGTTCCCTCATGACTGGGGTGGGATGACAGAAGATGCCTAAATTTACAGTGTGAAAAGCTGTTTGTTGAGTACCTGCAATTATGACTAGTCCTCCCATGATCTTTACAAGAGGTTCTGAAACATTTGCAGGCTTTTAAGTTAAGGTCCATGGGTATTTCTTTCCATATAGTCAATAAATATTGAGTATTGAGTATGATTTCCAGTCAAAATGCTGTATTTAAAACCAAATATATTTTAAATGGGGGAAAACAACAGTGTAAATATCAGAGTCCGTGGAAAATTTCACAGCCCCTCCAGGAAAGGCTTATGACCTAGGTCATGGTTACAGCTATAGTTCAGATGGAAAAAAATAGTTCCAAAAAAACAATACCAGTGTTCATACACTGTGAAATAAAATTCACTAAACATCCTTGCCCATCCCATCCAACCTAAAGCTACTCCTGGCAGACAGCAGCAGCTCTGAGAAGTAAAATTTATGGACTATAAATAAAATCGGTGAAACATTCCTAATGTAAAGGTTATATATTTCTTCCTACTAAGTCCTTATTAAAGGTGAAATAGTCAAGCTTTGTGTGCAAAACACACTGCATCAAAGTGGCTTTTTAATTATACTCCAGTGCACTGAGAAAAATATGTCTGCAGATCTCCTAAGGTCTTTTATTTAAAGGAACAGTTCTAGGGTCTTCTTTTGTATTTTTATTTTTTCAAGTTTTATCTGATTATTTAGTTAAAAAATTAGAAACTGAGCCTTCTATTTACCCATGGTGCAGTGTTTGCAGCTGCAGAACAAGCCAGCTTCCTCACGCTGCCCTGGGGGTGACCCCAGGGCTGACCTGGGGGGACCACCCTTACGGGGTGAGGGGGAGCCAGCCCCACTCCTGCTCCCCCCGGGGCAGAAACTGGTGTTTTACAAGATGATCGCGTGTCGATGAGAGACAAAGCTGAGGCCACCACATAATATTCTGACTTCAGCCACAAAGGTGGAAAACCAGCAATTTATCACCCAGCCACCCAAGTCCTTGGTGCGATTCCCAGCTATTTAAGAACAAACATAAAAACGTGTGGATGAAATTCTTCCTGAGGTCTCAGCCCACCAGCCTCAGCTTGCATCCTCTCCAAGGGATTGCAAAGAGTGTGAGCCAGTGTAGAGTGATCTATTTTATGTCTTTTAATTTGCCCCAAAGAGTTCTTATTTGCCCAGGAGATCAATTTATTTTGGACTTTAAAAAATCCATTTACCTGTCAAATTTTCCCCACAATTATACCACAGAACTGAAATAACATTTTAAAAACCTCAGGGTAAGATCCTGTGCTGTTGAAAAATTTAGACCTTTTAGAAAATGGTTAATTTTTAGGATCTTTTTTTTTTTAAAAAAAAAAAAAAAAAAAAAAAAAAAAAAACGCAGTTGCTTTAAATAGCAATGAAAGGCTGATTCAAGCCATTAAATTTTATGTTGTGTGTAATGTTGTAATTGATGTCAAGCCTTTCTCATATTCTTCACACTGACATTGGGCAGCCTCCTTCTTGCTAAGAGTGCGGTTACAAGAATCCAGACCAAGCAAAGTACCAAGGAATGGGTGGCAGAATTGCTAAGAACAGAAAGTTTCAAATGTAAAGTAATTAAGAGTGAGCCAAATCTTGCCATTTTTTTTCCCATCCATTTATTTCAGTAGATAATTGGGTGCATTAAGTATTTTGCGGCAAACTGTTTCTTCTCTGTATGCATATAAAACTTTATTGCCCTTGTAAAACGCATGTTGTGAATTCTGATGCTTCTGCGTGTCTGAGAGCATATAATTATTCTTTTTGCAAGAAATGCCTTTTACCTACATCCTAAAATGAACAAGCCAGCTTGCGAAGCAGAAGCTGCTTGTAAGCATAGCATGCTGGACTTAGAGCATCGTGGATGAAAAAATGCAAATTCAGTGCAGAGCTGAACAAGCCTCATCTCCTTACTTTAGCACAGACATTAGCATAGTGCTTTGTCTCACCTTTGCTATTTACTGATAATCCTTAAACAGTTTAAGAAAATCTGTAGTGATTTAAGGCCCTAATCCTAGCAATACTAAAACAAGCTGAGTACCTCATTTATGAAAGAGCTGCCCCTGAGGTCAGCAAGAGCATAAAGTGTATAAAGTTTCAGAAATGCCACTGTCAAATGAGCAGAAAAAGCAAGCTAAGAGAGGTTTCCCTTTACTACACTGTTTTTCTGTAGGACATGTCCATGTTAGTAATTTAAGCAAACCCATCCCACAATATTTGTCATGCATAATATCAGGCCATGGACCACTCCCAGCAGGCAGTTTGCATGCAGCCACCCTGTTTTGAAGAAAGAGGACATTTACTAGTGTCAAGATGTGCAGATCATATCAGGCAGTCTCAGGAGTGACCACAGCTTGTACACAGCTCAAGGAATCTTGCAGTCCAAAGGTGGCTCATGTAAAGCCACCCAAATAGCATGAATTGCTTTCCTGAGCAGTACCACCACCACTTCAGCAGCCCACAACTGATTTAGGATTGGTGCCCGAATATTCACCCGTGTGTTCATGAGTATTGAAGGATAGATTTTTTTCTTTTTTTTTGTGTGTGTGGATGTGTATGTGTGCTCTTCCCTGGTGTAACTGTTTTATAGCAAAAAAAAGTAAAGCATGTCTATGAGCTTTCTTAGGGTAAAGAAAACTTCCACAGGGGTTTAAGGCCATCACTGTTGTCACCTCCCCTCCCCTGAGCACTGTAGTTCTTCATTTTGTCCTCTCTTATATTTCATGTACATTTAAGAGGAAAAGGCCAAAAACAGAACACTCAACTAAATAGAATTAATTTTGTGATTTTGGAAAAAAATGCAAAACAGGACAAACTACATGCAACAGATGTTAGTCACATCACTGAACATGTGACTAGAAGATGTGCAGTTGTCATAATAATAAGAAGCACTGATATAACAATTTTTTAAAGATTCAATAGAGCTTTGAACTGGCCTCTACAAGTGACTCCAGTTGTTTTATGATGTTTACCTCAGACAGTGAGGTTAAGCAGTAGCCATTGCTCTTAGGAGTGATATATTGCAGTGAAATAAGAGCAAATAAAATTGAATAAAAGATAGGAATGGCATTAGTGCAATTAGAGAATTACTGTGACATGCTAAAGAGTGAGTGGGTGGGACTCTGACCTCTAACTGGGAGTGTTCTGCAGTTATTCTCATGGTCTTCCTTTCCCCTGCAAGCAGATAGGTTGCTTTCCTAGATTTTGTGAGCAAGCTCAGAAGAAGAAGGAAAAAAAAAAAAAGAAAAAAAAAGAAAGAAAAAAAAAAAAACAATAAGAAAAAAAAAGAAAAAAGAAGAAAAAAATGATTATGGTGATTACTTGGCCCAAGGTCCATCTGCCAAGGGGATGATTGCTTTCATTTTAATGTCCATTGTTCTGAAAATAGTTACAAAAAAAGCAATTCTGATGCAAAGCCACAAGCCTGCTTTGATATAGAGTTATGTTATTCCTGTACATAAGTCCTGTCTTCTGCTCCAGTGCCAGCCTTTCCTGGGGGCAGGATTCATCACACCCACCTAAAACATAGGTCTGTCCTCCTGCCACCTGGCAGACTGTTCCCTTTACAGCCTCTCGCATCCTAGGACATGTCAGACAAATCATACCATGTTCTAGATATATATGTCAGGTCCTGCCCTGGAAGTCCAAACCTGTTCATTGCAGATGCCAGACTACAATATAGCAACATCCTTTTTTTTTTTTTTTTCCTGGCCCATAACATACTTTTTTTTTTTCCCACAAACCTTAATGCAGAAGCAAAATCTTTCTGTTGTGGCTAGAGGAGCTAATTTGAAGTATATGGATAACTTACAAGGGCACTGATTTGCAGAATGAGACCCCAGATCAGTGTAAAGAGGCCACACTCCAACTTCTGCCTTAGGCACACAGATCTGTCAGTTTTAAATCAGTCTGTGCTGTGACTTTTAACCTTGGCACTAAAATCTAAGTTCCAGGCACCCTTGCCCACTGCTTGGAGGCACCAAAAAGAAGCTAATTATTTCTCACCCTGTTACTTGCCAGATCTCATCTCACAGTGCAGAATGTATTTCCTGGAATAGACTCCTCTCTTTTTCTTTTTATGCCAAAATAATTCATTTCTGATTCCATAATTCCTTTGGAGATTTAATAAATATATATAGCCAGAAAAGGGCAGCTGCTTCTTGCACAGCCCTAAAGTCTTAAAATGTCAAAACCAGCAGGACGGCCACCTCTTCAGATCTTTAATTTCACCCTAAGCAGATCTGATTTGTTGGAGGAAGTAACAGTTTACACATTGCAAAAATAAATGGTGCAGCAGGCGTTCATACACAGTAGGAGGTGTGAAAAATGGGGGGAAAGGGGGAAGGGAGACTGATGGAAACAATCAACTAATGCAGAATGAAAGCCTTTTTCTCTCTCCAAGTGGAACTAATAGGAACATCAAATATGTTAAACTAAAACAGAAACATGAATGATGAAATTGTTTTCCACTTTTTTTTTAAGAGCTTTTTTTTCCAAGATTCTCACGCATACTTTTGAAGGGAAAAAACAAAGGCTTGTATCTAGCTCAAACAAGCAATTTCAAATGATTCTAAAAAATGAATTTTGTTCATCTGCATATCCCATGTGTCTACATCAGCTGTCAGTTTAGAGGGGATAGGCTCTGTGGTGGTTGGGGATGGCCCATAGTCAAGGGATATTCCCACAGGTGCTGGAAGACAAGCAATATCACGGTAAAAATTGGCGGATTAGTAATTGTGAACATCCCCCAGACCTTCAGGAGACAAAGCTAGCAATTTCCAGCAGCCTCAGTGGGCGTGTTTTATATTACATTCTCTTGTAGGTGATGCTGGAAGAAAGCAAGACCAACATCTGGTCCTACCAAGCATCTGGTGAAGGGCATGGGCATAAAAATGCCAGTTTAACTTTCATCTGATACTGCCCATAAATACTGCTGTCACACCAAAACCAAGTGGTGACTCCATCAATTCACCTGCAATTAAACTCAGTATTTCAAAGGTGTTTTTTCTGTATCAGAAAAGACTTTAGATGTTAGAAAATATTTCATCAACAGCACTGTTTGGAAACAAGAAGCATCTTGACAGGGCAAGGGCAAATTCTTGAGGGAAGTATATTGGACTCAAATGTTAAAATAGTTAAAATAAAATAAAGAAAATACAAAATGGTGAGTGACACATTAGCCCAGTTTCACTAACAATACCCAAGTTAATGTAAGAAGGTTAAATTATATATATTTATTTATGATGTTATGGAATTGTCTTACAGGCTAAAAGAAGTACAGGATGAATTTATTCACAAATTGTCTCTGGTCCTGCTGGTGAATAACATTGATTTATTTATATTTATTTATTTTTAATTCCAGAAACCATCATGCTCACTATCAAATTCTCATCCTTCTCAAGCAAATTAGTTGACAACATGGACTTTATTGGTCTCAGTACTACAAAACTCTCCAGGGTACTTCCACAAGCCTAACTCAGATTTTGTTTGGCAGGCACTCCAATTCTATCCACCTCTTGGAGCTCTCACACTTTGAACATCCACAGTTTAACTCTCAGAGCTGAAGAAAAGTACATGGGAGTGAGTCTGGTGGCATAACCACTGCACCTCTATTAGGCACTACCATCACCATTGTCTAAAAGCACCCTCAATAACTTGACAGTGCTTCTGTGTGCAGCATCAGACTTTGCAGCTCCTCGATACTTGGTGCTGTGCTTTCTCTGGAGTTCCTATATGATATAGAAATAATGATTACATACGTACTGGCACATGGTCCCAAGCACTGGAGCTTGATTGTATAATAATTTTGCTTAAAAGATTTGTTTTTTGGCCCATGCCAACCAGCATTCCCTTAAAAAAATCCCAGGCATCACTGAATAGCTGGCACAGTACAGGGACAATTCCCAATGGATAATTTGGAGACAACACCCCTGCTTTGTAAGAAAAGAATTTAACTGTATGAACACGGCCAAACCGCATCACCTAACCTCACAGCCATATAAGAGGCACTAGTACTACTTTCTGACGCAGATGTTAGCAATAGACCATGCCTTGTACGAATCTGGATTACTTGGACTAGTTCATGTGTGGTGAGGAACTGTCCCAATGCCAACATCACTATTCTGGCAAGTCATTAATCATTTTCTTTACACCAAAGAAACACCTAAGACGGTGTTGCACCAATTTGCTTTAGGAATATATGTTACAAATAAGATAAAATGACTGATGATTTTCCTGACCTGTCTTAATCTGGAACCAAAAATGCAAACCATTGGAGTACAGAGATTTGACCTAGCAAGATCCAAAACAGGCTGAGGAAGCTGAGATGTTCCTATAAATCAAATATCAATAAAGTAAAAATGTTTTCATCATGCAAGGACTTTTGTTCACATATTAACTGATGCAGCTAAGTCTGTCATGACATCAGTTCAGAGAACCAATGAAGTGCACCCTGAGTATCATGCATGTGAGCTGATATATTGCAATACACATGCAAATTTAGATTTGGAGTAAAGTAGATGTCTTGAAATAGAGCTCATATGTGTATTTTGGAAACAAAATATGAGAAAAACAGAAAAATCCATAAAACAAAGACTGTTTTTGTCCAGCAAGCCACTGATGCCATAAATGTGCATTTCCTGTTGCTAGCTGTGCAAAAAGTAAATAGCTCACAGAAGTGAAATTAAATTCATATAAATTGGTGTAATTGCAATTACAATGATGATTAATTCCATGATAAGTTGATGTTTTTGGGGAATACAGTTCCTTAATTCTGAAAATATATATAAAGTAACACTAAAGAGAACACTAGTTGAAATGCCAGTTTATATTTGATAGTTTATTCTTGGTACCTACCCATTATACTCATCTAATTACACAAGTGTTTTTTTGTGAACTTCTTGAGTGTAAACAAACTGTGTTAGTATCCTTCAGCTATGGGCTTCAAAAGACCTACAATTACAAATTTTATTGCTCAGCATTACAAGATGATGGTATCTCAAGAGAAGGTGACAGTGAGTTAACAGATAGGTCCCCAAGGGCAACTGGCCCAGACCTACAGACTCCCTTCTCCAAACAGAGAAACAGGCACAATTAGCAACTTTCAAAATGATAAATCTCTTTCCTTCATTCACCAAGCCTAAGGTGGCTGAGTGGACTGTCTTTCATTCACATTTTAGTACTAATTAACTCATAACATTTGGCTGTGTCTCAGAAGAATCCCTAGCTCATTAGATACCATCTCACAACATGAGGGAAAGTCATACAAATAATGTCAGAAAAAAACAATTATGAAGGGAATTCTTACTTAAATCACTTTTGGTGAGCTGTTAGGAGTCACAGCATAATGATTTCAGGTACACATTTATTTTAGATTTTTCTAATGTGGCCATCAGCTCAGAATAGCAGTACCAGTGACAACAGGAGACAAACAATAGCTAGAAGTCTTAAATGTGTAAATAGCAGCATTTTGAACATTCCGGCTACCTTTCTAACATTCTAACTACAATATCTAATAATTAAGAAATACATTATTAGAAAACACAGCACAGCACATAAATGATTGGTTTGTGTTTGTGTGTGTGTTTCAATAAAAGTAGGATGTTTCCAAATGGGTATAAACTGAAATATGGGCTTTTACACCTAGAGTTAATGACAATCTAGGTAAGAGCCAGCTTTGATGTAGGACTAGCTTTATGATTCAGAACTGAATAAACCAGTTGCAGATATATTCAGGAGATTAACATTTTTCACTCAGGTCCATCACTACTTTTGGCAACTGTTGGGTAAAAGCTGATACATTGTCAGGAAGCTTAACACCATTTTTTTGAAGAGAATGTATTTGTACGTCCTCTATTGCATTTACCTCTTAACCTAGCGATGTGAGGCAGAACCATGATATTGGACAGTACGTGTGGTGACGTATAGAAGATACTCCATTAAAAGGCACAGAAAACATCTCGGCAATATTTAGAGAATTTCTGGGATGTCATTCCATTTCAGAGACAGGAGTCATTAGCTGTGGAAGACTGTTAAATATTCTATGACCCATTCATAGGATAAGTTTTTGTTACATTTCCTCCCAAATTCAAAATGAATGATGAATCTATAGGATTGATAGCAAAGGATTTATATGGTTTCTATGCTTAGAAACCTCTGATCACTTCTTATCTATCCAGAATAAGACACCAATGGCTTATAAGGAGATAAAAATTACCTTTAAATCTGCTTGTTGTATTTCTTAGAAATGTTCAAAAATATGGATCCTTATTTCCCTACATGCTATATTCTCTTTTCCCTAAGTAGAAAACAGTCTGTGCAAGATATTTATTTTCATAAATAAAACTTTATTCCTGATTTCTTGAAATGAATAATTATAGAAACATTGGATCAGGATCAATCAGGTTACTCTTTTATAAACAGGATGGGTAATTTAGAGTCCAAGTTTTTTTCCATTGGTCAGTACAGAGGCTGAGTAGCTGAAAGTGGACAAATAAGTCTGTGTTTGATTCCTGCAGATTTTGATAATTCCAAATAAAAACTAGATATTTTTACAGCTCCTTTCTCTTGATTTCCCTAAGTCACAAAAGTTCAGGTCCCATCCAGCCATAACAGAATTTTCACCAAACTACCTAAGGTTAGCCCATTGCTATTTCAAGCAGAGAGCAAATAGTATGTGTGATGCTTTTGGCACTGCAGACAGAGCAACATAACTAATAGAAAGACATCTGTTTCTGTTATGATGGAAGGATGTTTACATTATGGCAGATTTGCAAGTTCTAGAGAGGAGAGGCCCTTTATTGGTAATGGAAGTCATCATTTAGTTTGTTTAGCACTGAACACTTACTAGGGGCCACCTTGATCAGTAATCTGGAAGCCAGGAAAGGTTGTGGATCTTGGCTTCCCAACAGGCTAAGCTATTGAGCAGAACATTTGGCCAGAGAGCAGAATCCATCTTCTTCATTTTTGACAGCAGTGACTTTGGTTAATTGCAGGGGAAGAAGAGGTCTCTTCCTTCAGTAGCTATACACTTGATTTGTCAGGTGGTTTAAATCCAGATCTGTGTGGCAAACTCAGTTTCTACAGTTTAAAGGTTCCAAGGTCAACAAGCCAATGGACATGGAAAGTATCTTACACCTGCACTCTGAGAGGAGCCACTCAGAACTGAGGGCTGAGTAATAGCCCTGAGTGGGGAGAGGGGAAACTCAGACTGCTGGGCACAGGAGGGGAAGGGAAAAAAACGTAGCTAGTGAGTGGCAGCATCACATGAACATGCAATATGTGTGCAGAAGCGATCAAATAGGAAGTAAAGCTAGGATCTTTAGGAAGAGTGGTTAAAATTACAAAATTATTATTATATAAATCAATAATAATAATAATTCAAGACACACTGGATAGTGTTGGTATTAAAGCAAAGACGTTCAGCTATAGCAGAGAGTCCTCCTTCTGAGATGAATAAGAAGTGTAAGAATATGAATCATGTATGTATATGCATATGTGTATATGTAACACAGAATATCAGTCTAGAATAAATCTTTTGATAAGCTCTAGTCCTCCTCCACACACAGTTTTACCTTTGTCAGTGAAAATAGAAAAATGTTTTTTCAATTGTTTTCAAAGAACAACTCTTCAACTACCCCATGGTTTCATCTCTATGTAGGTAACACATTTAAATTAAAACATGTTTAGTTCAATTAAAACCCATTATTTATTGTATTATCCCCAATGACATGGAAAGGGGGAGTAATCTTAAGATATCATGCCACTGCTGGTCAGTTTGAAGTACAAAAACTTATTTTAAAAATCAAATGCCACAAACCAAATTTAAATGCAATGCTCACCATGTATTACAAATTTTATATCTTAAGCTCTTAGACTGACTGTAAGTGCAAAAGGTATCAGTTCTCCTGTTTCAGGGAAACATTTCCGATATTTGCAAACCGTCTGAGAGACAGTTTGGTCCTCAGTTTAGATAAATGTAGCCTCAGTCAGAGCCAATATTTCTCTGACTTCTGCTCTGACTGAAAACACTCAGGCACAGTGCATCACTTCATGTTTCAAAAAAAGCATGACTACGTCTCCTGTGTTCACTGCTAAATTCACCATCTAGGGTAGGTTATAAAATACAGTCTCCACCACTGCTGCCAGCAAAATTTCTGAAATCCCACTGACAACCTTTTTACCTCACATAAACTACAAAAAAAGAAGTTGAAATGTGATGATTCAAGCTTGCGAAGTGTACCATTTTCAGAGCTTCTACATCATAAACATACCTCCCTTCCCCTTTCCTTCACTTCCCTTCATTTCTGTTCTTCATTCTCTGCCTTCATCTTCTCTTTCTTTTTAAATTTTCCAATTTTTTTCTGTCTTTTTTTTTGTTGTTGTTTGCTTTTGGTGGTGGTTGTGGAGTGTAGGGTTTTTTTTGTCCTTGATTTTTTGTTTGTTTTGTGGGGTTTCTGTTTTGGTTTTTGTTTGTTTGTTTGTTTGTTTTTGATGAAAGGATAGAATAGCCACATGTACTCCTGTTTAAACATACACGGAAAGCAGAGGTGCTGGCAGCCATAGACACCAGCTCCCCTGTATCATCCCTCCTCTAAGCACAGCATCAGCAGTGCCTGTGAGCTTCCAGCACACTCTCAAGGACCAGCATGCACTGCCATTCTTGATAGGCTTTTTGTTTTGGAAAATTCCTAATACCTCTTCTCTTTATATAATTCATGGTCATCTGTGATATCATGACTTCTATGTGTTTTGCTTTCCTTGTAGACCTCTCTTTTTTTTCTCAGGGACCTAGAAGATTTTTCCAGAGATGAATTCCACCCAACCCTAAAATGAGAATCCAATAAAGACAGTAGCAATTAAAAATGAAAAGGACATGGCAGCTGGGATCACAAATGTCCAAGGAGGTTATATAGCCACACCGTTTGGCTAAAGAAGCAGATATATTGGTCAGGAAAGTGGGACTGCTGATATGTAATTAGCATCTAAAATAAAGTAAGAAATGCATCATAATGAATAGAATAGAATAGAATAGAATAGAATAGAATAGAATAGAATAGAATAGAATAGAATAGAATAGAATAGAATAGAATAGAATAGAATAGAATAGAATAGAATAGAACTAATAATAATAATGTGTACAAGACAATTGATGCACAATGCAATTGCTCACCACCCGCTGACCAATGCCCAGCCTAACCCCGAGCAGTCTGGCCCTCCTCCCCCTGGCTAGCCACCCCTATATATTGCTTATCATGATGTCAGATGGTATGGAATACCCTTTTGGCCAGTTTGGGTCAGCTGTCCAGGGTCTGTCCCCTCCCAGCTCCTGCTGTACCCCCAGCTTGGCTGCTGGCAGGACAGAGTGAGAAGCTGAGACGTCCTTGGCTTGGTGTAAGCACTGCTCTGCAACAATTAAAACATCGGCATGTTATCAGCACTCTTCTCATCCTAAGCCAAAACATAGCATTCTACCAGCTACTAGGAAGGAAATTAACTCTGTCCTAACTGAAACCAGGATAAATTAGAACAGAACAAGAAAAGAAAAGAAAAAAAAAAAAAAAAAAAAAAAAAAAAAGAAGAGAGAAGAGAAGAGAAGAGAAGAGAAGAGAAGAGAAGAGAAGAGAAGAGAAGAGAAGAGAAGAGAAGAGAAGAGAAGAGAAGAGAAGAGAAGAGAAGAGAAGAGAAGAGAAGAGAAGAGAAGAGAAGAGAAGAGAAGAGAAGAGAAGAGAAGAGAAGAGAAAAGAAAAGAAAAGAAAAGAAAAGAAAAGAAAAGAAAAGAAAAGAAAAGAAAAGAAAAGAAAAGAAAAGAAAAGAAAAGAAAAGAAAAGAAAAGAAAAGAAAAGAAAAGAAAAGAAAAGAAAAGAAAAGAAAGACGCTTGCAGTCTGATAAACTACAGGGGTGACAACTTCAATTTTGATGATACATCTCTCTTATTTCTTTGGCTGACTAAATAACAGGGGTTCTTCCAAATTTCACTAAGATAATTTTTACAGCAGGTTCACACATAAAGAAAACACAAACAGATGGTATAACATGGTTATGAATAAATGTGGTTCCCCCACATTTAAATTCATAAACAAATTAAGCTTAAAAAGGTGAGACAGTAAACAGGCAGAGTCATAGGCACAGAAATGAGGAAGAACAGACTGATTGATGTGGACGTACTGAAGCTCAGCCATGCAACTGAAGGTTTCACATCAAGGTGAAAGTTTGGAGTGAGTCTGATAATAAGACCCGCAGTTAAGTTGATATAGAAATCTCTTCCTTTCTTTGCCACAGATGAAATCTGTGATCTATCCAAGCCAGTCAACCTCTCCAAACCTAACTCTCCCCCTGTGTAAACTGAGACTAGTTCTCAGTCCCTTTAGTAAAGTGTTTTGAGAGCTACAGATTGGAAGTGATGCTTGCAGAACACCAGCCAAATGTTAGTTCCTTTCAAGCTCATGGCAAAATTCCTCTGGGCCTCTTTGGCTGTGTCAATACTAATAAATTAAATGTGCCCAGTACCCTCCTGTGGTCCCATAGCCAGCTGGCAAGGAACAGTCTGCATCTATAATAGTCCTTCACCCTCTTAAATAGGGTGGTCATATCCAATGTGTTTGTAGGGAAGGGCTCATGTGAGCTCCCAAACTGCTCCTAGGAACTGTGAGCTGGGTGCTGGCTGCTGCCTCACCCAAGGCCAAGCCATGCCAGGGTCCTTTCTGACACTTGGAACAAACAGAAAATCCAGTCACAGTGGATGGAAAAGTTCCTCAGCACTATCTACTAGTTCTGAAAATTCTTAAGGTAGGCACTTGACCTATTAATTTTAATATGAAGTGCAATTAGAACCATTAACTCCACTGATATTTCTTTCAAGTGTTCAGATCATTTCCTTTTATAACATTTTTATTTCTATATTCTGAGTGTCTCTGTAAATTACTGGCAGTTTTCAACTTGGGTTTAATCTGATATTTAGTGCAAAACCCCAGGCTGCTATGTCTCCATCTTAGTTTCCTTTCATTAGCTCATTCTGCAAAACCATCTTCATGCAACTGCGAGTGCTTGGTTTGCAAACTCTTGTGCTCTTTAGATGGTTTGTAGGACACAGAAGCCAAAATCGAATCTGATCCACAGCCAAGGTGGGCTGGTAAACTCCAGTGAAGCATAAAGAGCTAAATTATTAAGGCAGGGAAGGTTTTTACACAGCATCGCCCACTGAGTGCAAGCAAACTAGACTAATCCCTCAGCTACCAGAATCAGCTGGCTATTTCCAAAAGCCAACAGCAGCAAGGAAGCAAATGCATGACTTCTTTCTGAGCAACAGAAGGAGAGATCAGAGAAAGGAGGGGCTGGGTGGGAACAGAGCAGTTTGACATCCAATTTATCATTTTTATTAGGCTGAGTCTGCAGACATTTGAATTGTGTTTTCCTCACTTTTTAAATGAAATGGAGAACAGTTACACTAACGGCACAAGTCCACATGAGTGATAGAGTAATTTAAACTTCATAGAGCCTCCTTATTCAGATAGTGTTAATTTATGTCTGAAGAAACCTGCAAATGTGGAATTTGCGTTAAAGAAAAAAAAAAAAGAAAAAAGAAATTAAAAAAAAAAAAATTCACAGTGCTGAAACATATCTGCCTGAGGGCATATGTAAAAGACTTACTAGGAAAGTCAGGGAAAAAATGCTGTTCTACAAATGCATGCATGATTCCACACATACGTGCACACAGAACGACACGGGAGATGAAGGGAAGGTGGAGGCTGGGTGCTGTATGGAAGCTGTTTTCTTAACCTCTGCAACAGCCTGGCCTCCCTACTGTGCTCCCCCCACCAGCTCTCCCTGTGTGCTGCACAATGTCATCCAAAGCACCAACAACAGCTTGAGTAAAAACAGCTTTCACTGAGAACAGGAGAGATAGGAAAGAGATTAGGGTGTGTTTTTTTTTATACATATAAACCTTGTGGTTGGTGACCAAAGCTGAAGACAAACTACAGGACTGAGATGAGGGGAGTGAATGCAAGGAGAGGAAAAGTCTAGGTGACTCAGGAGATAGTTTAAATCTATCATCAAGATGCTAAGATCTGAACTAGTCATCTGCAACCTGGGGAGAAATCACAGTCCCAGTGTCAATGGCCACAAATCTTACCGCCTTTGAAGTAGCCAGTATTTTACCCCAAAGTTACTACCTAAGATTGTTATCTGGCTACTTGCTAGCCTATGTGAGACAAATTGGCAGTCTTCAGCTAGATCCTGGTAGACTAATTCCACAACACCACATTTGGCATTCATTAGCTGTCCTGGCTGTGGGGCTAAGTAGGAACAATCAGAAAGGCTGAACCTCTATTTCACCCTTCAGAGGTGGTCTTTCCAGCACAGATTTGAGACCCATGGATAAATCAGAATGGCGCAGAGTCCTGCAGTAAGTACATGGGTAATTAGATGACTTCACCTTGAAGAGCTCTAAGTATTTCTTTTTAGCAGCACTGTATATGATTGCATATTTCTTGCAGATTGTTAATAGTGCAGTGAAACTAGGTAAAAACAATCTTTCTTTTCCCTTCAAGCTTTCTGTGTGGAGGTAATGGAGAAAAAAAGAGGAAGAATTGAGGTACCTACCTGACAGAAAACTGACTAGCACAAGAAAAGGAAAACTTGAAGAATGCAGGTAATAGTATATTAAATATTTGTTTAGAAACTGGGCAAAGGTAATTTGCTCTTTCATTTTTATTGAGTCTTCTTGGTATTCTCACAGATAAACTGACATTGCAAAAGATCCTGATTCTCAGGATCAATCTTTGTTCACAGGCTTATTTAAATTCACTGTTCCTACGTGGCAGTAAAGTGAGAAATGTGTTCCTGAAGTGCTCTTACTGTAAGTACAATGTGACCCAAGGAAAATCAAGTCAATCAGCACTGAACTTGCATTCTGAATAACCTATTACACAGCACTTTTAATGTTTTAAATGCTATTTGTCACTGTCACACTGGAAGAAAAATTGCAGATCACTTGAGCTAAGTGGTAGCTCCCTTCAACAACGTGAAAAGCCTCTGAACTTCTGTTTTTATTCTGACCTTATAAGCAGTTTTCAGTGAGTTAAGAATTGGAAAGGAGGGAAAGAGCAGGAGCTGCACTGGGGCTTTCAACCCTGCAGGCAAATAGAAGGGCTTAAGGTTAGTAGGGGGATAAGCAGGTGTGAAGACCCCTAGTGAAATGCTCACTGCAGGTCAGTTCAGTTGGTTACCTTGGCTGATTTAAAGATGTATTTCACATCTGTGCAAGACTAACAGTCTGTGGGCAGATATGACAGTGTTTGCCAAAGGCTGTTAGCTGCCAAGTAAAGCATTGACAATCAGAGTGTGAAGGGGCAAAAAGAGCAAGAAAAGTGATCATGGCAAAACTTACTCACAGACTGATTCTTGGAAAAGCAAAGGTTGGTAATGACTGACTTGTGGAACTGGGCATGAGCATAGGCTCACCTAGATGGGTGGTCTGAGGAACAACTGTGAAGGTGAGGAAGTTTACTTCTCAGGGTACCTGTGCATGTATTTTTTTTTCTGACTGGAAGCTGCGGGAAAATTTCCACTGAAACACAGACCTCCATTGTTTCACAGCACCACAGACTCACAGAATGGTCGAGGTTTGAAAGGACTCTGTGGAGATCTTCTGGTCCAACCCCACTACACAAAGCAGGGGCACTAGATTCAGCTGCCCAGGACCATGTCTAGATGGCTTTTGAATATCTCCAAGCCTTGATGGGCAACCTGTCCCACAGTTTGATTATCCTCAGGGTGAGAAAGTGTTTTCTTCTGTTAAGGCAGGTTCATGTATTTCATTTTGTGCTTATTGTCTCTCATCCTCTCACTGGGCATCTCTGAGAAGTGCTTCCTTATCTTTACTTCCCACCCTAGTCAGGCATTTATACAGATTGATAAGATCCCCCAGAGCCTTCTCTTCTCCAGACTGAACAGTCCCAGCTCTCTTAGCCTCTCCATGTTAATTGTATTTATTTCATGTTTAAGTACATGTTCAGAATTGAGCTGTTTACTGTAAGAGACACTTGAGCCCTTTGTGCAGCAATATGAATTCTTCAGTACACTAAAATTTCCATATTATTTCAAACAATAAAACTGAAAAGAACCCCAAAACGCTTTCAACTCCTCTGCCTTCAACTTCATACTTGCTGAAGCTGTTCTCTGCCATTTTCTTCTCTTCATGCTAGAGTTCTGTCATAACAGAAAATTTGTTGCTTTGCTTTTCTGTGAAATTGCAAGCAGTGCACCCAGTGGGTGTCACAATGCAGTCTCAGAGAATGGTGCTCAGATGGACATGCTGAGGGACACCCACAAACAGCTGCCCAACATTCAGCAGCTTCTCTGCTTTGGACACAGAGGCAGATTTTTCCCCGCCTGTGATCAGACCTTTCCTCTTGCAGAGCACTCCTTGAAACTCATATATCCTTTTTGTGCAAGTGCTTCATTCTAATGTCCATCTGGTTTTGACTAGAAGAGTCCTCAGGGCAAAGAAAAAGAGACTATGGTTCTACTTATTTAACCACAATATTCTGATAAGGATATATGAATTTCCCATTAACATAGGAGCCACATACTTCTTTCTGCTTTATCCATTCAGTGTACATTAAATAATCAATAAAGATTTTTTTTTTTTACTGTTGAAGTTAATTTTCTTCTTTAAACAAATAATATTACAGATACTTATAAGTAGGACAGTGATTTCATTAAAAACTTATACTTTATGTCTGTGTTCTTTCAGAAGTATGAGCTTATTTTTCCATGCAGATTTAGGAATGTTTTTCTAAATTCTTTTTCTAAATATTGAACATTTTTAATTTACCTAATAAAAATACCTGACATTTACTAGAGAGACTGTTTAATATTCTGTAATCTTTAAAATGACGTTGTAGGTTTGAAGAGATTTTTATTCTCAGAATAAAAAAAAATAGATAATTGTTTCAGAACAGTTTCAGTAAAAATGTCTGTTAAAAATGTGGTAAAATGTCTTCATCACTGTACTAACACACATACTATTTTCATCACACTAATTTTTTTAACTTTTCTATTTAAAAGTTGTTTTTTAGGCAAAACACTCATACACACGTTTTTTATGAGTAACTCAAGGCAAAACTGAATGTACCAGTTAATTAAATAAGCATAATGCTTTATTTGCTTTATTATTGTTTTCCTTTCATGATAGCTATCTCAGTGCTAAATCCTTCTGGAGACAAAGCATGACAGTTTTTCTTTTACTGTGATATAGCATGGTGGGGAAATGTCTTTAAAAAAAATAAAAATAAAAAAATTTTGAATTCCTTGATGCAGCCCAGAGAAGGTAGATATAGATAATAAAGCAGCCCTATTCAGCTTTAATTGTTTGTTTCAGTTTACTTTTCTGCTTTTCATAACTTCAAAATTCCTTTTCTGCACTGAAAGAAAATACTTAACAGCATAAACACAGATTAAGTAAATTGTTTTAGTACACATTGGGTTTTGTTTTGCTTTGTTTTGTTTTGTTTTACACTCTGTGTCCAACTTCCATTAACATGTTGAAATGAATCCTTATAAAAAGGAGCTGTTCTTTATCAAGCTAATACTTTTGCATATATTATATGCTTAGGTCATGCAGGTGAATTCAGTTTGCTCTTACAAAACTTTACTTCATATCACTTTCTTTCCTGAACTGAAAGTCATAGGGACAAGGACTAAAAAGTATTTAAAATCAACTAGATGAGAAAGTCAAAATGTTACATGTTTTCACACATTGTCATGTGGAGGATCTCAGAACAGCAATGACAGATTTTTTCCTAGACTCACAGAGAGAAATGTGAATAGTTGTTTCAGCTTCAGTAATAGAAAGCGTAAATATAAGATAGGATAGAAATAAAAACCTTATGGTAGATGTGACTACAGTTCTCACCTCTGGAGATATAAAAATGTAAATAATAATAATAACAACAACAACTACACCCTAGTTTCAAGCAATATTATTTCTATCCACTATCTTCTCATACAGAATTATAAAAGCTTCTGATAAGGCAAATTACTCCTAGGGAGTTCACTTTCTGGAATATACACTGCTGAGTCCTTGCCAGACTAACAGGTCTGAGTCAGCCCTATCCTAATCATTTTATCCATAGCCTGGTTGTCCATGTGCCTTATAATCTTGGATCTTGTTCAAAATAAATAATGGCAGTAACAAGCCACAGGCTGAACTTTCCTCTGAAATTTTTTTAAGACAACATCTTCTTGCATAAGGCAGACAACATCTGCTGAACCAAATGAGGAAGAAAATCTTAATGTTTAGGATGGAAAAGAGGAAAATAAAGGAAGATCAGAGCCTTCACCTTGATCCTACTGACACCACAGGGATTTCTGCCTCGATCTCCAGGCGAGCTGGTAATGCGCTCCTTACCTCTGTGCTCACGTTTGGCACAGCTCTGAGCTGGGCAAACTAACACCTTTGTGGTTCCATTTCTCCCAGCTGAATGTGAACAATACTTCCTATTTAAATACTTTAGTCTTCTAATAAAAGATTTATCCATTTTGATTCCAGCTGGCATACTGCAGTTCAGAGGCACTCAACACTTTACTGGTGCTTCCCTAAATATACAGGTGTGGTGGTTCATACACCCATTGTCCTCAACCGAAGGTTGGACTTCTGCAGTTGGCCTGTTAATAATTTTAGAATTCAGTATTTCCACAAACATGTAAAAGGGCTCATTATTAACTTCTTCCTGGATGATAACTATTACATTCGTCTGCTGACCAGACTATACTACACTCAAATTGCAGTTTGTGACACACTTTCATTACTTGTAGGAGGCCAAAGACCATTTCTGAGACATAAATACATTTTCCAGCATCTGTGAGAATAGCAGGGCACTCAAGAGGCGTGTCCCACAATTTGGAATTGCCTTTTATGTTAGCGTTATGTTGAAGGATGTCACATTTAATCATTTTTAATCCTTCTCAAGCTGTTTTTTCGTATATAGACATATAACAGAAAATACAATGACATCCAACTGATGTTGGAGTAAATCAGTGATCCAATTGCACATAATTCAAACTCACCAGATTTATTTCTTTCCACTAGAGAATGTCTGTCAGAGCCAGGAAAAAATTTTATCACCAGGCTAAATTCATATCAACAATTAAATAATCGTTTACAGAAACGGCAATTTTGCTTTGCAAATAGCAAAATGACTCCCTGAAGCCCTTTTTTTTTCTAAATGCATCATCATTTTTCTCTTTTGTGTCTGTACATTTTTAGTTTTTTGCAACAAAATTTCATTTATCTGGGATTATAACTAACTACTAGTTATCTTTCAGATTAAAAGAAAAAAAAAATTGCATTTTAGGTTGGAGAAGCATTTGTTTATATTTGAATTGATTAGCTGTTTGCAATAAAACTAAATCTAAATAAGTAAAAGAAGATGATCTGGACCGCAACATTCCTATTTGCCTCTGGTATCAGATCTGGATGAAGCAGGAGAAAAAAAAAAGGGGAAAAAAAAAAAAAAAAAAAAAGAGAGAGAGATAGAAAGAGAAAGGAAAAAAAAAAAAAAAAAAAAAAAAAAAAAGACTAAATCTCTAATGCAGCTTTGCCTAAGTATGCAGGATATGTTTGTAAATTTAGTGATTTGTTAGGATAGACTTGGGATCTCTGAAGGGAAAAGATATGGGATACAGAACAGGAGTAGAAGTGACTTGTTTGCTCAGGAAAACACAGGACTACATGAACAATTACAACCAAAGAGGTTTCAGCACAAATCTCCCAGAGCTGCAAGCATTCTGTCTGCCTACAGCTATGAGGAAAAATATGTCAGTGCAGTGAGGCAGCCTCTGAAGGGAGGGGAATCTAAAAATGGAAGACCATTTGTACATGATTATCTATTGTAAACTCATAATCCAGGCCATCCTTAATAAAAACATTGAGTTCATGCAGACCTTTCTACATCCTCAGGAATGTAGAGCTGGAAGAGAGCTCTGAATCACTGTCATGCTTCCTGTTACTTTGGGCACCATATTGCAAGATATCTTTCATAAACTTGAAGAAGATCCCAAAATCCTTTATGCAGGAGGTTACTGTCACAGTCTCCATTTCACAGATGGAGAAACCTAATATTTAGAAGGGTGAAATGATGAAGCCATGGCCATCCAATAGCACAGTAGAAATGTTTGGATCAAGCCTGCTTTTCCCAAACATCTTCCCATGCTTTAGCCCCTGGGATGATCAGGGGTTTCTAAAGGTGCTTTCCAGATTTCAAAGATCAGTGTCCCACAACACTATTGTTGTTCATGTTTGCAATGTTTTGCCTTACTGATTTATGTTGAAAAGGACTCAACACTCTGTGGTAATACTGGAGAATTTCTTTTGTGCACATTTTTTTCTGGCATTTCTCAGAATACAGAATTGCTCCCAAAGTGACTGGCTTCTGGAAGCTATTGGAAAACAACACGAAGGCTTCAGTTTCTGAATAAAACTTTCCACCTGTCCTTATGGATGCTGAAAAATAAAGTATGCAATTTTGTCAATTACAATAGAAAATACCAGGGCCTTTACTTGAGTTGGCTATGTGTTAAATGCAGACCACCCCAGAATGCCTTTACACAAGAGCAGGAAAGAGATTACTGTTCATGGGGCTGAGACCTGCCAATCAGAGCAAGACCAAATGCCTGTCAGTCTCTCTCATATTTGACTTGGAGGCAACTCATATCAATATGTAGTCAGGAAATAGCTCTTTAATCACTGCAAAGTCTCTCTTGATTTTAAAGATTAAATCAGCCACAGGCTGCTTGGGTCTTTCTTTTTTTTCTTTTTTAACTCCTCCAAGATAACTGATGATAGCATTTGAGAATGATTAGCCATGCCGCACGGCACAAGCGTACAGCTTGCTCCAATTTCATGCATTACAGGCCACACTGCACAACACTGATCTCAGATAACAGGACATCCAAAAAGATCTGACAGACTTGTCTATGAATGATATATAGGGAGAAGACAACTTGAAATACAGGAAGAAAATAAATTACCCAATATATTAACAATGATCTTGTTGGAAATGCTGGAAGAAGATGGAGCAGGAAAAGAGCAGGTTCTCCAGGAGGTCCCAGTGTGGTAGAATTCGAAAGACAACTAGGTATGTTCCAGGCAACTAGATAGGTCCCAGTGGGGTAGGATTCAAAAGGGCTGGAGGTGCTACTGCTCCAGGAGTACCAAGCAGGATAGATGTATGTACACAGAGGTATCCTTACAGCTATGTATATTTCTTAGAAAAACGGCAGTTGGGTCATTCACTGGTGCCGGCAGCTCTAGGACAACATGTGACAGCCAGAGCAACCACTGGAGTGTGTTTTGGGAAAGCAGCAGAAGTAAGAGAGAGGGCAGAGGGAGAAGCCACCCCCAGGAAGCTAGTTCCTGAAGTAGGCCAAAACTGGTAATTCTGTGTGTCAGAGTAGAGAAGCAGGCAGGCCAGAAACCATGCACCAGTGCTGTGATGGGAAACAGGAGTTTCAGGTGAAAGAGGAAAAAGATCTGGGGGTGTTGGTCGATGCTCACCTAACATGAGACGGCAGTGTGCCCAGGTGGACAAGAAGGCCAACAGCATCCTGGCTTGTATCAACAATACTGTAGCTAGCAGGGCCAAGGAGGTGATCAAAACCCTGTACTTAGCTCTGGTGAGGCCGAACCTCCAGTGTTGTGTTCAGTTTTGGCCCCTCAGTACAAGAAGGACATCGAGGCCCTGGAATGTGTCTGGAGAAGGGCTACGAAGGTGGTGAAGGGCCTGGAGCACAAGTCCAGTGAGGAGCAGTTGAGGGAACTGGGGTCGTTTAGTCTGGGGAAGAGAAGGTTCAGGGGCGACCTTATTGCTCTCTGCAACTACCTAAAAGGAAGGTGTGGAGAGCTGGGGGTCAGCCTTTTTTCACAGGCAACTAGTGATAGGACTAGAGGGAATGGCTTCAAGTTATACCAGGGGAGGTTTATTTTAGGAGAAATTTCTTCTCAGAAAGAGCAGTCAGGCATTGGAAGGGGTTGCCCAGGGAGGTGGTGGAGTCACCGTCCTTGGGGGTGTGCAAAGAAAGTTTGGCCGTGGTGGTTTGTGACATGGTTTAGTGGGTGATATTGGTGGTAAGGGGATGGTTGGACCAGATGATCTTGGAGGTCTTTTCCAGCTTTCATGATTCAAAGTCTCTGAGAGGACTTGGGCTATTCTTCAGGTTGAAAATAGAACATAGGCTGGGGGAAAGGAGATGTGAGATACAGGGGAAGGTGGACACACAGAATTGCTTCATATACACATCTGCCTACTCTTATAGCAGAAGCACAGACAGTTAGGGCAGGAAGGAGAAAACACAGCCTAAATTTTCTGATTGATCTGAATCATAGAATCAAACCACCTAATTCCAAGCCCCCTGCCATGAGCAGAGACACCTCCTACTAGACCAGGTTGCTCAAAGCCCCATCCAACTTGGCTTTGAACACCTCCAGGGATGGGGCATTCACAGCTTCCCTGGGCAACCTGTTCCAGTGCCTCAGCACCATTATAGTAAAGAATTTTGTCATTTTACCTAATCTAAACACTCCCTCTTTTAGTTTAAAGCCACTAGCCCTTGATCTATCACTACATTCCTTGACAAAGAGTCCCACCCCAGCTTTCCTGTAGGCCAGTACTGGAAGGCTGCTGTAAGGTCTTCCCAAAGCTTTCTCTTCTCCAGTATGAACAACCGTTACTCTCTCAGCCTGCCTTCATAGGAGAGGTGCTCCAGCCCTTTGATCAACGTCATGGCCCTCCCGTGGATTCTCTCCAACAGGTCCTTATCCTTCTTATGTTGGGGACCTATGGTATTTAGCTGCCTAAACACAGGGTTTAGGTGCCTAAACAGGGCCCCAGAGCTGAACACTGTACTCCAGGTGAAGTCTCACAAGAGCAGAGTAGAGTTGTATTTCTGAATCAATTGTTGTATTTCTGAATCAATTGAGTTGTATTTCGGAATCAATCAATTCACCCTGAGATGGCCCAAGGCTCCCCTGGAGGTTGGTGGCTTGTTGATTGGTATGAGAAAGGGACTGCAAAGTTCTTTGTGCCATCACCAAGCAAGTCGTCACTGGGACCATCAGCCCCTACTCTTCCCACAGTGATCTGGCTTGCTTCAGGTAAATAAATACTCACCAGCCTGACACACAAACGAATAAATCCTCTTGGAAGTTATTTTTCTCAGGTCCTACATTTCCCTAATAATGTGTGCCATGTTTCAATCACTCTCCTTCACACCTTTTTCTGTCTTATTAGCTTTACAGTGGAAACAAGGTACTATTGTGAAAATCTCTCACTCCATCCCTACCAGCAAATTTCTGTTCTTTACATGACATGTAAAGGACAAAAACAAAAGCAAACAAACAAAGAACTGCCAGGTAAATTTTTGCAGCAAATGCTTTTCCTTTTGCTATGAATTTTTTCCCACAGAGATTGACTGTTCACAAGTTGTTGTTATCCAAAGACATGCTAGAGCATGTTCAGGCACCTCATTTAGACTCAGCAAACGCACAGCCAAATGGAATATCTTGTTCTACATTTCTGCCATTCAAGCACCGGTACAAAATTAAATGGAGAAAAGGCAGGATGTGTTTGGTTCCTCAAGGCTGCTTGAAAAGCCATTGAAATCAGCTGCATGACTCCTTTTAACATGTGTGAAGTGAGTCAGTCTGCACAACCTCAGTTAGAAATACCAGCGGGACTATGCAAGGGTGGGGGTGGTATGCACAGAAAAGCTGTAACTGCACATACACGGCCATTTTGGACAGATACATAAGAATTATCTGGAAACATTGAGACTTTTGAAATACCACAGGAAAAAAATGTCCTCAACTCCGAAGTTTGCCTTCTTGCATGTCTCCAACTATAGTTTGTTCTTAATTAATTACTCATTTGAAACCTCATGCCAGTATCACACATACATTTGCCTCTTGTCTTTAGAAGCTGCAAAATGCGAGCTTTTTCTCAAAGAACACCAGTATGACAAGATTACAGGCTCTCTTGGCATTCCCGCACTGCTCCTTGCAACACAGAGGTAAAATTTCACTTGACAAATCAGTCTCACAACTGTAACCAGATTCTAAACATAAATTTCCAAATAGTCCTGCAGTAAATCAGTGAGTACAGTAGGCTGAGCTTATTGCTGTTGTCAAGATGCTCACTGAGAATTCAGGCTTCTCAGCTTATTCACCTCTTTAATACCTCCTGCTTTATTCCAAGTCTTTTCCTCAAAAACATGGAAAAATAACACACCAACACCTCAAAATCAGCTCTTCAAGATTACTGACTTTATATAATTTGAATAACTGACAATGCACTCCGGATAGGTCATTTTTTCCATGAAATATCTCCAGCTAAGATAGTGTCTCATGCCAGATTGGACTAGGCAAACATATGTCAGCCAATCTCCATAGTAGATGATGAATTGAAACAATTTGATATGGGGAATTAAGAGATAAAGATGAGTGAATAATCAGTAATGAATAAACAATATGGAATAGCCTACTGAATCAAATTTGTTTCCTTATGCATACACATGCTTCTGCTTATGAATTACTATTGTTATCTCTTTTTCTAACTCTTTTATCTCTTAATGTATATGCACAGCTCATGGGCCATAGATTCCTTTTAAAGCATTGTAAGCATTCATGACTTGGAATTTGCACTGGAAAATGGATTACCTAATATTGCCTTTCCTCTCGTGCTAAATGAATGTGGTTAGTCTTTGAATTAACACTGTAAATGTCTCACTTTAAAGATAAGATATAATGTTGAGGGGTTTTGTATGTGTGTGTTTAAGAACTAGGCTCAATATAATAGGTGTCTGCTAGAAATTTCAGAAATGGAATGCTGGTAACAGCATAAAAGTACCAGTAAATAACTCATAAATGCATATACATATATACAAACTTCCTTACTTAGCTGTCAGTATGGAGATTGGATAAAATGTTTGGAATTTTGGCTTTTAAATCTCCTGAACCATGCACTTTTCTCACTTCATCCTGCTAAATTTTGTGTTTGATTAGATGTGACAACTGCTGCTAAAAATACTGGAGTTCATGGAGTGACAGTATAGCTCCAGTTTGCACAAAAGAGGGCCAAATTCAGCTCCACTCAAAAGATATAAATCCTTAAATACCTCACTGGAGTCAGGAGAGCTGGTCCAGATTTGCACCCTGTGAGAACAGAAACTGGCTCATAAAGTTAAAGAGTGCAATTCTGTTGGCAGTCCTGTCCCACTTTTTCACTTGGGTTGCACTCCTGCCAACATGTTTTGCAACTTTGCTTCTTTTCTGGTATTGACAAGCTCTAAAATTTATGGGAAGAGGAGAGCTTTGTCATTGCACCCACATTCACTTCCACTTACCCCTGCATTCAAGAAGTGCCTCTGCACAAAACATTCAAAAGGTCCATATCTGAGAGTTCAGCGCTCAGTATCTGTGTTGATGAAGACTAAGTGCATATAGACAAAAAAGTCCAGTAACTTGAAAAATGCACCCAAGCAGCTTCCTACTGCTAAGCTGCATCTGTGCATGGCTTTATTGCCTGCATCAATACATTAGGATTTGCTTTTGTTTAATGTGTCCACTCCTGGACATTGCACCAGGCATCTAGATGAGACTTTTATCTGAAAGTGTCTTCTTCTTCCATCCTATCTGCAGTTGAAAAAAAAACAAAAAACTCATAAACTGATGTGACAAGAAAAAAGCACTCTGCAGTACTTTGTTGCTGCTCCATGGATATAAATAGATGCAAGCAGTTGTTTTTCCAATGCACCCCACTCTCTGTTAAGAAAAAAAAAAACAAACAAAAAAAACTAATAGAGCAAGACAGAAGGTGACATCCATGCCATGCTCAAGGTGCATCCTCCAATCAGGTAGAATCATGTTGTACCTGTTGTCCTTCCCTTCCACTCACTTATGTGGTGGTCTATGCATGGCTGGGTCACCGTGGGGATTACAAGTGTAACCACATGGTTCATGGGTCGAGGACCCTTATGGCACTGAAGGACGTTGATTAGTGACAGGACTTGGTAGGTCAGGTTGACAATTGGACTTAATGATCTGAAGGGTTTTATCCAACCTAAATGATTCTGAGATTCTATGACAATTCTTTGATATCATCACCCAGACAGCTCTAGGTGTCCCACTCTGCAGAGAGGCTAAGCAATACTCAGGTCTTTACACCAGCAAGCGTTCTGCATTGGAGACATATACAGGCCAGTAGCATGTGGACAGGAACAAATTCAGGGTTGTTCACCTCAAAATTCTAAAATAAATGATTCTCATGTAACAAATGGAAAAAAAAAATAAATTAAAAATGGCTCTCAACTCATAAAGATTTTCAGGTGACACCCTTGTTGCCAGCCTACTCTGAAGAAAAGATGTTGGGGTTGTTCTTACAGCAAATTAGCAGCCCATAATGTCTGGAATAGATTCAAATGTCTCATTGAGATAGTGCCATGCTTTTTTTAGCAAAATGTCCCAGATGAGAAACAGGTCTGGGTTTTACCTTTACTGATATCATGGCTCACAGTTCTGGTTTTGTGTAAGCTACCAAAAAGAATATTAATTGTCTGCCACTAGTGTGCAGGTACACACATGAACAGAATTATCATTTGTCACCTTCCTTTCAAATGTACTAATGCTCTATACAGAAGCTTAAACAATGTCTCTCAGGACTTGTCAAAATTCAAAGTGGAAGGAGTAAACAGCAGCTTTAAGCTTCTGGATACTTTGGAAGTGTGCACAGTACACAATGCCTCCATAGCTTCCATAATGGTTTCACAAGACTCCAGAAGTTCAAAGTGATAAATATAAGTAGCCAGACTATTCCACAGTTGTCGGCACAATGTGGTATCAAAGTCCCTTATTAAAATGAACAGCCATCAAAATAGAGAAATGAATTTTCAGTTGTAGCCCACAGGAATTTCTGCATCCAGATCCCATTAATCATTGGAGCTCTGCATGGAGTTCCTTGTACAAAACCTTTAACATTCAGCTTACTATGGTAAGTTATGACAAGCATGGGACCAGGGCCAAATTCTGCCCTCAGTTATATTTCGGCAGTACAATTAACTGCTGTCAAATTGCACAGCCACAGTCAAAGTCAGATCTGGTCATTTCACTAGTACATAGCTCTCACAGCACATCAGTTTCAATGGTCCATTTATGTGCTTTAAATCCAAACACATAACTAGTGCTTGGATAAACTTGGAACCAAAATGAAGTTTTAGATGTGTCTTCTTACACTAGGAAGAGTTGAACATTTAGGTTTCTGCCAGAATACACAAGTCTGACACTATCAAATGAAGAATGGCATGGGATATTTAATTACCAAAATTAGCTAGAGGGATTCAGGTTTTGGGTCTCGACAGAAAATCATGTGAAATATATACTGCATGTTTACATTTTGTGAACAGCTTCTCTCTCTCTTTTTTTTTTTTTCTTTTTTTTTTTCTTTTTTTTTTTTTTTTTTGTAACTTTTGATTTTTTAGTCATTCAGAATAAATATACTCTAGTTTAAAACATTATTTTTGATTCCAAATGACAGAAGGAACCATTTAAAGTGTTGTGGTGGGCTTAAAAGATGAAATCAAGTTAGTTTTTCTTCCATAGTTGGCTAGAACTAATATTTGCTACCCAGTTTAGGTAGCAGTTTAATTTCAGAAAAAGTTGCACACAAAACATTTATCCTTATGAAATATTCACTATTTTACTTGGCTTCTCTTCACTGTCAGGCAGAAGAGGTGGTTTAAATATAAAGCTTGGATTTTACCATACATCTTTACTCTACGTGAACAATGGTGGAGATACTCCTCTTTACAGCTCAATCAAGACTTGAAAGCTCCAATTTACAATTTACAATAGTAATTATGCACAAAAGGAAAACATTGCATCTGTAGCCCTTTTACCACTTTACCTCTGGTATTTTCTTGTTGAGTTCTCAAGTTAAAGCTCAACCAGTGAATCATCTACTGTTGCTTCTGTAACTTGTGTAGTTTGAAATGTGCTACTTTTTGGCAGTGAATTTCTGATGGTTAAAAAGGAATGTAAACCAGACACAGCAAGGCCAGATCTGTGAACTTAATGAGAGGTATGAGGGCTAGTGCTTCTGGGAGACATGGAATCTGTGAACTGTGTCAAAATGGAAACTGGAAATATAAAACCAATGAACTTTTGAAATTTATATATATTAAAAAAAAAAAAAATCTTAACAGAAGCATGCCTATTGGAAAAAGACATATACACATATATATGCACATGTGTACATTCATACAGTGTTAGACTGCATAAATCTCCAAGAGAATTGTACCAGCTTAGTTCAAACATTCACTTGGCACCTAAATTTTAGGTAGCTAGTGACACTGAATTAAGTGCTTAAATTCCCTTTATAGTCAGAAGGAGAAAAGCAGGTGTCTTTGAAGGGCTGCAGAGGGAAAGGGTCTGTTCATTTAGACAAACTCTATTCTGGAAACCTTCAAAGTCACCTGTCCTCTTCTGTTGAATACAACAGCCAGTGGCACAGTTACTTTTGGAGAGCTACTTCATTGGGTTCGTAAAATATAAATACAATTTATATGTCTAAGTTAGGCTAACTGAGTATAACATAGATTTCTGATCAAGATAAGGAAACTAATTTAGCTACAGACTCCCACTGAGCTGCCTGCTTAGTACATGAAAAAGAAAGCAATACATGACATCAAGGTCCAACAAAAATACCACTAATCAGAGGTCTATTTACCAAGACTATCACAAGGTATGACAGATGCCAGAAACTCAGAGATTCCGGGAGGATTAGAGCTGTAACTGCATAATAAGAATATCTACATCTATAAACCAAGAAAATAACTTCTACACAACTATGAGAACTCACTTTATAAACCATCCATAGTATCAACTGTAATTACATTTGTCCAACATTTCCCCATCATAAAAGTATTTTCAGTGGCCCAGAACATTACTAAACTTTAGCCACTGGAAAACCACTGGAAACTTCTTAGCCAAAAGACATCAAGGATTTCCAAGAGTTCAGCCAAAATAAAATAGATATTTTTGTCCACATTAAAAAAAAAAGTCTGATTTTCTTCTTTCAGTAGTTGAACTCTCACCTTCCTCCTTGAGAAAAGACACAAGGACAAAGGACAGGTACTGTTTGTATCACAAATGCACTTTCAGCTTCCCCTAAGAAAATGCCTCCTCTCAACAGCTCTGACTGTCCTCTGGGGATGGTGGTCTCCCTTAGCAACTACAAAAAGTGTCCTCAGCCACCTTAGACTATGCTGATATCAATCTTTATCTAGTTCAGGTCAGACAAGTTGTATTATTTGATACACCACCTATTTTCAGTTCAAGTTAGCTTATAGTAACTAGTTACATGGTTGATGGAAAAAGCCAATCAGCAGGTAAACTATTCAGAGCATACAATTTTGGCAATAGCACAGGTTCATGAAAGTCTCAGTCATCTTCTGGATGCACCCACCTCTCCCTAGAGACTATCCTGGGCTCCTAATCTTAGCAGCTCAGTTAAGGTGACTGTGCCCAAGTACTGTGAATATCCCTTTAATACAGTATCAGTGTGAATATTCTGGTTTAATACAAAAGGCATAGGCTAAGCTGAAAAAGTTACTTCTGCACCTGGAGAAGTCTCCACACACTCAAAGATATTTGGGGTGTAGTTACATCAGCTTAACTTTGTCTATTTAATCAGCAGAACTTTCCCATGTCAACAGGGCTTTATCTTCAGGAAATCTAACTGTATATGGGAATGTAAGTTCAAGGGGGTCTAAATTACTGTATGACCATCTTAAGTTACAACTAACCCTGAATTTGGCTGAAGTGCATTGAGTACAGGAAGCGTTATAGCCTTGCTTAGCTATGGTGCTGTTTCTGTCAGTGCTCAAGCCTAGCCTACCGGGGGATAGCACAGACAGCTCAAGTATGCAGCACTTTGGCAGAAGGAAGCCAGACAAAAATTGCCTTTAGTGGTGAAGGATAGCAGGGCTCCAGCAACCCCTCCCTGGAGTGCCACAAAGTGAATCACCAACTTGGCTCTCAGTTCTCCAGCTTTTACCACCATAGCTTTGCTCTTCCTTCAGTCAAGCAGGACAGGCAGGTGTCGTGTGCATCCAGCTGACAGTCCTCGCCCTCACAACTTGATTTCCTCCTTCATGCAGCTCTGCCTGATCACCTAATCCTGTGTTTAGGACACCATGCTCTGTTGCTATGGAAGTTATTGCGATGTCAGAGATGTAACATGACTTCACTGTAGGGCTACAGCTGGAGGTAAGGGAGAGATTAACCATGAGAGAAACCAGCACTTTGGCTGTGACTACCTGATTGCTAGCATATATGAAGACATTCTCTGAGCCTAAGGAAAGATCAGAAAGTAGTCTGAGGACTGTTTAGTGTTTCAACTCCTCTTTGGATGACTTTTTTTTTTTTTTTCTGAAAGACACAGAGTTTGAGCTTGTACTTTTTCAGGTTTCTCAGAGCATTGAAGTTCCTTTTACCTCCTCCCATCCAGTCCCTCACACTTCTCAAACTACATTTGTGTGTATGGTAAAGCAAGTTAAACTCCAGAGTAGTTTTCTATAGCCAAGAAATCAGTTTTCCTTCTTCTTTGCTGGAATCTGGTGTTTAAGTCTTTATTGATTGTCTTGGTTTGTAGAAGTGACATCTGTAAGTCCCTATCTTGTTTGGTAATTTTCACTCTAAATCTCAGCTCAAATCATCTAATGATAAATCCCTTTCCCTCATCATTCTCACCCCATCTGCTCTCTCTAGGGAGACCTTTATTTTCCATCTTCCACGCTCATCTCTTCGAACAGCAAGGAAGCTGTCAGCTGCTGTGAAGATTTGTAGGGCACTAAATCTTATACAATAAACCTTTAAATACATTTATCCAGGTAAAACATTTTGAAGCAAATATATAAACTCTGAAGGTTTGCTAGCATATGGCATAATGATTAAGCAACCAGATACCGATGATTTTCATCCTCTTTATTATCATTATAAAATCTCTTTTCCATTTATCAGATAGCTTAAAAAAAAAAAAAAAAAGCAAAAAAAAAAAAGCTCTATTTAGTTTATCCTTCATCCCTTCATCAAGCTTCATCATTCTCATTACTGGAGTAATGGCTAAATTCAAAAGTCATTAATTTAGTTAGATTAAAAAGTATGCAGCATGGATTCTGACCCTGCTCTGTCTGTAAGAACTTACAAAGTAAATAGAGAATTACCAAATATGGTCTTTTGATGTTTCAGGCCTTATTAGTCACCAAAAAATTACAAAGTGTAAGAAAATTATTAAGGCTTTTCTCTAGAATGAATTTTCCTGTATCTTCTGAGTATCAGCTGAAGGGTTGTATCAAATAATAGTTTAATTATTTGCTCATCCAAATTCATTTGACCATTTCCTGAATATAATATGAATCACTCACCGAATTTGCATACCAGGATTCCTGCCTACTGAAAGGTTTTAATATCTGCCACTTATCAAAAAAAAAAAAAGAATCCCAAATAGATTACACTTTTATTTTAATTTTCATTAGTTAGGAATGAAAAGATTCCATGTTCTTCTGATATATGCTATACAAGTGTTAACCCTGTATTACTATTTTTGAGCTGCTACTTGCTGTATGCAATTGGGCACTGGGAGGGTTAACAGGAAAATACGGAGAAGAAATTGCAAAAATGCGTGATAGAAAGAGACTATGAAGTCATCCAGTCCATCTTTTGCCAATATAGTCCTGTTCCCCATAGTATATCATAGTATGAGCTCTTTAAACAATCTTTCCTAAAATGAAGAGAAGGCATCTAAAGTTAACAGCCACAGGTGTGACCCCAGAAGGAGGAATAGGTGGCTTATGGTGATCCAGGGTAGTCCTGTGCAGCAGCCCTGCTGAAGGATGGCCAGAGAGCCTCGCTGAGACCAGCTAATTACAGCTGTATTTCTGTGTCCTGAAACATATAAGCTTTCTCAGTCTATTCGTTCTCAATCTCCTCTCCCTCTGGGAGGAGCACCGGGATGTTAGCTTATTCCAGTTTCTGAAATATACTCTTATTTCCAGTCAGGCCTTTTTTGAAGCTGTCAAGTTGTGTTGTTAATTGCAAGTTGTTCTTCCTGGAGGGACAAATTCAGCAGCCCTGCCCCATGGCATAGGAATGAACACACTGGCTCCTTAACACCTCAGATGGACTTCTCTACAGATGGCTACTCTGTAGGTGCCAGTACAAGCCAGGGCTGCAGAATCATGCCTTGAGGTAGTAAGTAAGAGTTTCCAAATTTAACTGGGTAACACGGCTCAGGTGCAGTGAAATAAATGTGGTAAGCCACCAATGATTCATCATTTACTTATTGCAGAAAACAAACAAGTTTTCTTCTGAGTCACATGCATGCTAAGAATTTTTTCCTTCTCAAGCAAAAAAATAGAAACAACAGTGTTATTTCAAAGCCAGGTGAAAAAAGTTCAGATAAAATAAGAGTTCCCTGAATCTTTGTTCAGATCGGGAATGTGAACATAAATTTCTTTGATGTTCTAAGAAGTTTGGAAATTTAATTTTCCACCTGATGCTGCTGCAGAGCATGTTATTGTGCAATTGGGGCCACATGGGGTGTTGGAGTATGGATATGCTGGGATGAATTAGAAGGTCATGAGACCCTTTTCCTTCTCCATCTCACATGTTGGAGAACCTGAAGGTGCTGTTAATAATAATCCAAATATGTTTCATTCAAAACTGAACTGAGGTTTGTGCTCTTGTGAAATCTGCCCGCTTGGTCATCACATGCCAGCAAAAGAGGTTGTTTGCTTTCTTAAAATTAAAAAAATAATAATAATAAAAATAAAAATGGTTCAGCTTAGTTCTGGAGAGAGGCAATGACACAGGAAGGAAAATAAATAAATAAAGGGACAAATGAAATTACTGGAAAAGAAACATTTTCTTTTGTCTAGGACTGGAACAATTTAGGAACATAAGCTGTGTTGCTTCTTTTTCCTTTAGTTTCAGAAATTGACATCTGTATTGCCTACCACAAGCTTTAACCTTAAGCAGAGGTGAGTGTATTGCACTAAAGAGATGGGTGATGCTTATCACTCCAGGAAATTCCATTTGGGTTTTACTGAGGGATGCTGAAGAAGAATAACATGTGAAGTTGTCAGCAAGTTTATGTGACAAATTCATGAAGAACAATGAACTTCCAAACTCTGAAATTCCAGAATTTTTTCAGTGACTCATTCAGTATAAACGTGAGAGAAGAAATGAGTACCCAGAAATGCAAAGTCCCATTCAAAGGCAAAAGAATTAGGCAATAAGGATAGGATTCATCAGAGCAAATGTACATACATCTAGGACACTAATCTCATCCTAATGCAAACAGTTAAAGGTACATATGATGAATTGCACATTAAAAGTGCTAGTTTCCTTTCATTAACTGTAAAAGTCCATATGTAAGCACTCACATTGTCAGTATCTAAACATTAATTTAGGAAGAAAGGGAGAAAAAAAAAAGAGTATCTGGAGGGAAAGGTAGAAAGAGCAGAACATGAGATGAAGGAAGGTGTTGAACATTGAGTAGAGAAGAAAGGTGAGAAGCAGGATGCAGAAAAGTTTTTAGGACTTCTGTAAGACTGCTGCCAGACAAAAATAAAGTCACAGGGTCTCTGCTCATGAAGTCTTTAATATCTACAGATCCATCTGTCTCCCCCAGAAAACAGGAAATTAAGAGCAGTAGCACAAGCAGGTAGACCCAGCTTGTTCTGTTAATGCTGATGCCAGAATCATGAGTGGGCAGGTGGGTGGTGGAGATGCAACCTGACTGGACGTAAATTATTTTTGCTCCAGGTGCAGTGTGCTCCCACTTGTGCAGTATTGTGCCCAAGCAGTGCAAGTCTAGCAGACAGATTAAATAGCTCATATGCAGCCCCAAGTGTACACGATTAAACTACTTCCATACTCAAACTTACAATTCCCCATTCAGCTGATGGGCTCAAACATGTGGAATCACTGCTTAGGTCTTTGCTAGTCCTGGAATCTCTGCATCTGGTCAACATGACCTAAATTGCACCATCTGGATACTTTAGAAAGAGCAATGTTTCCCCACTCATAAGCAATAATTTTAGACAAACAGAACTTTGAGGAGGGGGGAGGGAGGGGGAAAACAGGCAACAGAAGAGAAGCATAACACTAGCTAGGAAAAGCTGAATAATTAATAACTGAAAAAAACCTGTCTTGCAAGATGCTCCAGTAACGGCACTGAGCCTTTCTTTCTCCTAAAGCGAAGACTGGCTACTGAGGAAGTTGTGATCATACCTTCCTTGTTATACCACTTCCAGCCCTGTGAGCAAGCTTGGAGGCATACATGCAATTTCCATGACTTTTACTACTGAGCTTAGCTGAAATCACCAGTCAGGAGACACAAGCAAGGACCAAGAAAACAGAACAGTTCCATTTCCTGCCATCAGAGGGTTGCTGGGGGTTTAACAGCTTTTCAGACAGGGGTGCAGCTCAACACAACTAGTCAGAAATAAGAACAGATGGCAATAGTTTCTCCAGGAGGTAAAAGTCTTTCTGTACAGGTTGTATGGAGAGGGTTGTGCTTCAGCTCCTGAACAGGACTCCTCTGGGCTCAGCCTCATGTCACCATTTCTCTCTGATGCTTGAGCAGCACCTGGGCAATGCAATAGGAAACTGTGGGACAGTGACACACTCTCTCCTCTTCACCACAGAGCCTCTAAGAGCCTTATTCCCACACCTCCTCCTTCCGCTCTGTGGTCTTTCTCAGAGCCTCTCACCCAGGCAAAACTCTTGCCCAGGCATTTTGAAATAAATTCAGGTGCTCTAATTAATAAATTCAGGTGTTCCAGTGCTCTCACAATGGAACAAAAAAAAGTTCCAGGGTAATATAAAATAAATGTGAATATGTCCATTAGCTATCCAGCCACCTTCTCTCTTTTCCAGAAGATGCTGGCAATCTGTTCCTCTTCTTCGGAGCATCTATTCCTCTTTGGATCTACTCATGGAGGAACTGCTTTACCTTCCCAACAGGTGGTAACAGTGTCAGCCCCTTTATGTTTTCAAGCAAAGCTTAGGAATGGAAGACAAACAAGGAGCATTATGGTGGTGAAGGGAGGGCATTCAGGGATGCGTGAAGGAAGCATCTGAAATGAGTGTCGTCCTTCAGTTACTTCAGCAACTGGTGCAGGCAGCATGAAATGCCCTTGTCATTCCCCTCTTCCAGATGCACATGCAATGGTTTGCCCATGGGAGACTCCAGCAAGCCCAGGGACTGCATTTAAAGGCTGTGGGTAGCAGACTGTCTGGATTTTAGTGGGAGACATGGATAAATAACTGGACTCAGGACTCAGCAGTTGTGACACAGAATGGTTTGCAACCATAAGCAGAGTGGCAGGTACACTGGATGTAAGGTACAGGCTGGCTCCTGCAACTTTCTAGTTGTCATTGGAGCTGCTGGGACAAGGACTGAAGAGGGCAGCAGGCCCCATGCCCACTGCCACACAACCAGCTCATGCCGTCAGTGGAAGCTCAAGGTACTTAACACCTCCCAGGACCCAGCCACAGGAAAGACTTCCAGAAGGAAACTATCTTGAAAACTGATCACATGCTGTTAAATGTAGCATAGATGCAAAAAAGGACAGAACAGTGCATGTTGCAAGACGAATCTTCTTTAGTGCAGTATCCCCAAGCTATCAGCTTATTCACTCTTGGCTCTCTCTTTCCACTGTCTTATCTGTTATGATGTTGGCACAGAGCTGAGTCCGGTGGGACAGCAGAGCTGGAACAAAACAGTGAATGTTCTCCAGGTTTTCTTTTCTTACAGAATTCCCCAACTCCCAACCTACTTAAGGGGGAGCCATGAGCTAAAGTAAAATTATAGTTTTGTCTTCTTCTCAAGCCAGATATTTCCAAAGGGAATTCTGCTCGCATTGTACTTTTTCTCCAGAACTACTACCACCACCACGGCACCTTGCATGGAAAACAGATTCTTTCTGTTCCCTGATAAAGTTTCCAATTAACAAAGGTAGATTAAATGAATGGCCTTCATTCAGTTCAATTTTGCTGTTCTTTACCAGTTTTTCTACACACTGGAATTATATATTTAATCTTTTATAGCCGGTCTGAACATTTATATAATGTTATAAACTCTGCAGCTGTTCTATGTGATCTGGCAAAGAAAGGAGAGAGTATGTTCAAAAAAAAATTAAAAAGAAAGAACAGAAAAAAAGCTTCTAGGTCCCCTTATTTATTTTTAGAAAAGCAAAATTTCTAGTTAAAATACAAAGAGTACTGAATGAAGCAGCCTCAATTTCAACACTTTTGTGGCTCTTTGAATTATTTGAAAGAAGATTTATATTTTTTTCTAGAAGGAAAATTAAGCAAGTGTTACTTTCTTTACAAGACATGGCAAAAACATCCAAGAAATCATGGTTTTCAGAGATGTTCTTTGTTCTTTGTGTTTTAATGCCCCAGAGTGCTCCTTTGTGGTACCACAGACAAAGCATTCTTCTTAAATCAGGAAGGAGTATTTAAATATGAAGGCACAAATGTGTGATCCATCCAATGGATGCCATATCCTATATATGAACAAATACTCTATATCTGTATGTACTACTTGATATGCACATATGGGACATGGCATCCACTGGAGCTCAAAGCCATCCTTGGTGCTAAGAACTGATACAAACTGGACCTCCAGAGCTTGATACTTTTCCCTTGTATTTCATCACTGTATTCACTACTGGTCCATAAATGTGCTTGTTGTTTGTTAATTCACTTTATATGCAAAGAAAATCCCAATGGATGTTGCCTTCTCTTTCACCGTGGTGACAATAGCCATAATAAACTATTACATGAAAAAAATAAGCTTTCATTTTCTTCCATGATATTTCTCACTAACAGACTGGCGTCAGTTGGTTTTAGTAGAGATCAAAGATGCTCAGTATGCCACAATGTTGCTGCCCCATGGCAGAAATAGAGAAATCCCTTTTGAGAGGTAGGACAAGATCTCTGGGTCCAGTACAAAATGTGAGATGAGCATGTAACTTGAGGCTACACTTCTGGTCCTCCAAAAAAATAGTTTAATCAGGCAAGAAAAAAAAAGCAGCCCCAACATCTGCTCTGCATCACAAGGAATAGTGGACTATGTAATGATCTACCCAACTTGACATGACCAGAGCACAGGACAACGTGGGCCTGCTTCAGCCCTGTGGAAACATTCTGTCAACACAGGAGAGCCAGGAATGAGCAACATCAACCACAGCAGCTGGCAGGGGGGTGCAGTACTTCAAGAAGCTTCCACCCTCCATTCCCTTTGTATCTCTGGAAAAAGGCACAAAGACAGAGAAAAGAGTAGGACAAGAGAGTCATAAATGACCTGTGAACAAAGTGTTTAACACAGCAGAAAATAAACTCTGAGTTCCAATGTCAGAAATGCTGGCAAACCTTCTTGTGGATACTCAGTGCTATCTAACCAATATTCACAGGAGTAGTCTAGAGGAGAGAGGGAGTATTCCAGCAGAGGCAGGGGGGATTTCATAATTTTTTAAATTTTTTATCTAATTATGGCATTGTAGCTGGAGTCTTGTCTCGTGGGAAGCACAATGGAAGATTAAATGGCAGCAAAGTTCATGCTGCATCCTTTATCTGCTTATGTCCAGATCTCTCTCACATATGAATTGTTTGTTACAGCGCTGAATTAAAAAAAAAAAAAAAAAAAAAAAAAAGTTGAGTGAGTTTAGTGTGAGGAGAAACAAGAAAGGAGAAAAGGTCAGCTGGACTCAGTTTGACCTTTTTTTTTTCATAAACTAACACTTGTGAGTTTGGGAACAATGAACTAAATATGGACTTCACTCAAACAAAGACAGATTCAAGGTTAAGGGGGAGGCTTTTGTTGTATTATGCAATGCTCTGGGATAGTCTATTGTTGGTCCTTGCTGTGCAGATGTAGCCATGGCTGATTATCCCTACTCCCAAAACTCTTTACTCACCCGCACTGTTTGGTTTCCAAGAGAATGATTCCCTAGTGACTGATTTATTTCTGCAGAAATGCGTATGTGAAACTAACTTATTTTACAACTGTTCTGCATTGCGCATCCTCTATCCCTAGCAACAGGAGAAAAAGGCTTTACAGAGGATACAGTATTCCATTGTAAGGCTTGTTTCTTTTTGTTTGTTTGTTTTAATATACATATGTAGATATGTATATATTGTGTATCATGTGAAGAGTTTATATTATGTAATAATACTTCAGTAGACATGAGGATACAATCCAGAATAAAAATTATGGAAGAAAAATTAGTAGTGGGACATCCTCTAATGTCACTGAAATGAAAACAGAATAGCAAGTTTTACAATGGTGGACAGAAGTCTTAACATGAGCCAACAGTGTGTGCTTGCAGCCCAGAAGACCAACTGCATCCTGGGTGCATCAGCAGAGGAGTGGCCAGCAGGTGCAGGGAGGTGACTGTCCCCCTCTGATCTGTCCTTGTGAGGCCCCACTTGGAGCACTGCGTCCAGGTGTGGGGCCCCCAGCACAAGAAGGATGTGGGGCTGTTAGAGCAGGTCCAGGAGAGGACCGGGAAGATGATCAGAGGGCTGGAGCACCTCTCCTATGAAGAAACGCTGAGAGAGCTGGGGCTGTTCAGCCTGGAAAAGAGAAGGATCTGGATAGACATCATTGCAACCTTTCAATACTTAACAGAGTCTTATAAAAAGAGATGGAGAAGGACTCTTTACTCAGGTAGATAATGGTAGGACAAGGGGGAATTGTCTTAAACTAAAAGAGGGATTAGATGTTAGGAGGAAATTCTTCACTGTAAGGATGGTGAGGCACTGGCACAGGTTGCCCAGAGAAGCTGTGGATGCCCAATCCCTGGAGGTGTTCTAGGCCAGGCTGGATGGGGTCTTGGCCAACCTTATCTAGTGGGTGGCATCCCTGTCTAGTGGGTGTCATCCCTGGTGGGGGGGGGGAGGGGGGGGAGAGGGGGAGAGGTGGAGAGTTAGATGATCTTTAAGGTCCCTTCCAACCTGAGCCATTCTATGATTCTCTGATTCTATGAAAATGAAATAGCCTTGAGTTTCTGTACTGTTTACAAAAATCTACATTAAATTCTAAATGTGGTATAGTGTCCCAATTTGTGTTGTAGGCACCAAGCAGCCAGCTCTAGAGTAATGTAAAAAAACTACTAGCACTGAGTCCACATTATATGTAGTGTGACAGAGAAGGGAAAAAATGAAGATGAGGCAAAATGTAAGTGACAAACATTATGCTTCATAAAAAGAGATTCATACATTGTTTTCCATGTGGGTAAAATGGCAGCTCCATGTTTCAAATAGAGTGAGCTGAGTAGCTCCCAAAGACATTAAAGGTTGGTCCTAGAAGTGTTTTGTGTTTGCAAGATGTTCTTTGAGAAGAATAAAATTGAAAGTGACACCTTGAGGCTTTCTAACGGAAAATGTAATTGCAAAGAAAGAGTACACTAACTGCAAGATTTGAATACTGCAGAAACTTTGGGAGAAACTTTGCAGAAACTTTGGGAGAAAAAAAGGAATGGCAGATGGATGGAGGAGATTCCTTTGTACACAAAGAACAAAGATATATTTGCTCTGAAAATCATAAGAGGCAAGAAACAGATCTGAATGTCACCTATATTTGGTGAAATGAAGAACAGAAAAGGGGACTGTCAACACTGCAACATGCTATAAAATACCTAGTAAGAAGGAAGTAGTAAATGATAATTTCTGAAGGCAAACATCTGAAGAACCCAAAGAGCAGGATCTTCTGGAGATGAGTAATCTAACTATCAGCTGGGATGGGGATAATTTGGTAGATTTGCACCATATTTGGAGAACAATTGGTTACTTCAGAAAGAAAATGTGATAGGTAATGAGAGGTTATTTTAGACTATGTCTGAGAAAGATCAGATCAGGAATCACTGAGTTTTCTTTAAAAAACCTAGTGGGGTTACACAAATCTCAAGGATCTGGGAGATCTTTAGGAAAAAAGGAACCGGAAAGCTAATAAAGTGTTTTTGAATGAGGATGGAGTTCAGGAGCACACTAAAAGATTGATATGGCTCCATCAGGAACTTCTAAAAGACCCAAAAGTCAAAAAGAAATCATGTTAAAGCTGATCCAGAACAAGCAAGTAAGGATGGGAACAAAAAGTACACAGATAATATCAGAGAAGGTATGGTCTGAATATACAGGAAATGAACAAAAGCTAGCTACACGTTAGAAATCAGAAAGGCAGAGGTACATTCCTTTCCAGGAGAAAAAAAATAATAATAATAATAAATAAGAAAAAAAAATGAGAAAGTTTAAGTGTTAGTTGTTATACTGTTTGCAAGAATTTTTAATTATTTCAATATTAATCACATAATTAATCAGATCTTAACTAACAGAAAAAGAAAATGAGAGGTTGGAAAGGAAAAATCGTGTTGTTTTTTTTTTTTTAAAAAAAAAAAAGAATTTGCATACTATCAAGTTATTGGATTCTTTGCTAAGAACTTAGATAAAGCAACCACAGAAACAGCGGTGATTATGTCTGAGGATTCATAGATGGCTGCATGAATCTCAGAAAAGTCAGTCCTTCCACAGTTTAAAAGTCAGAGTTACAGGACCAGGGAGAACAGTTTTCAGTCTCCCCAAAAAATAAATGCATAGAGAAAGTTATTAGGATATTAGTAAGATTATTCTGTAGGCGTTTGAAAAAGAAATCATATTAAGCTCACCAAATTTCCTCTTCTGACATGATTGCCAACCTCCTGTATTTAGGAATTGTAGAAATAGTCCTTGCAAGATGACCTGATACAGACACTACTTCTTACAAGCAAACTAGGGAAGTAGAGTATAGGTAAAACACCCATAAGTTCATATACATATACTTGGAAACCCTATACTAAGCAAACTTATCAATAACTAGTAGGGAACTACTTAAAGACAAGTACTATAAACACTATATCATACATGAATGACACCAAGGTGAAAAGGTTGACAAGTGCTTGGGCTACAAGCTCAGAATTCAATGTGATCTTGGGAGAGTGAAGAAATACTCCAAAATCAACAAGACAAAATTCTTCAAAGACAAGTTGCAATAGTTCATTTGGAATCCAGGCAGCTCGGACAGCCAGGGTGAATTGCTCTCTAGGGATGCTTGTGTCTCTGCATTGCAAATAGATGAAGCGCAGGGAACTGTGTAGACAAAATGATTAGCTTTTGAGTGGTTTTTGTTAGGTGAGATAAATTCCAGCTCAGAAGAATTGAAATGCACAGATATGAAGTGGAAAATATTTGTGGCTGGGCAACAGTTCAGCAGGAAAGATCTCAGAATTACTGTGGATCACAAATTCATGATGAGACAAACATGGTGTTTTGCAGAAGAAACAATTCTTACTCTAGGCTATACTAAGAGGATTGTTCCATAAAAGAAATTGGAGTATTTATTCACCCCATTCTCAGAACTGACAAGGCCACATCTTAAATCCCTGCCCACTTTTGCAGAGAGAGCAAAGAATCCAGAAGGGAGCGTTTCAGAAAACACCACCCATTGATAGTCCCTTCAACCTTACAGCTGTATACCTCTTTAGCACAAAACCTTCTGTCAGCTGCATGATTTGTTTAATAAAATATTACTGAATATTAAAGTGTTCTAGTAGAATAATTTATGTAACAGAGAAAACTGGTGTTTGAACTGTGGAAACCAGTTGTAAAGAGGCAACCTTGGCTTCCCTACACAGGAAAACTTCCTCCAAAGGCTATATTTACCCTGCTTGAAAACTATCTGGCTAACTCCAGAGCTGATCTCTCCAGCTCAGGGAGAAATCTGTGCATGCAGATGTTGCAGATAGGGATGGGATCAAATTCTTGCTTTGTGTCCTCATGAAACTGAAGAACAGAGCTTGCAGGCTGCAGCTTTCCAGATCTGTCAAACTGGCATATCTCACCATCATTACACTTGCTTTACAATTGTTATTAGAAATTATTTATGCCAGAGCGTGAATTCTGTGGGTGAAGACAGGAGTCCGAGGATCCTCAGCAATGTGTCAAAATCTGCTCTCAGCAATAGTGGAGTGTCTTACAGCTGGTCCCTTGGTGGGGTCAGCCTAAGGCCAGGGATATGCTTTGTCCAAAATTATCCATTCATCCTGCTAGGAGAAAGGGGGGAACAAGCCATCTAAACAAGGTAAGGTTTTTACTATCCCAAATAGAGTTCAGCAAGTGGACTATTGCCTGCACTGGAAAAGTTAAAGAGAAAAGCAGTAACTGGGAGGAGGAGGATGCCTGATGTTGATGACATTACATATGTCATCTTGAAGAGCTGGTGAGGGAGCATTAATTGCTTTGACACATAAAAATGCTCAGATCTGAAATGCTGGAATTGGGTGGGAATCTGACCAGAAGTTGCCGTGTTTTGGGTTTGTTTGGATTTCTTCCAATGAGCATTTCTGAATTTTGCAATCAAAGTAAAGAGACTGTGAAATATCTCTCTTAACATAGTGATGGCAGCCATTCCCTCTGCGAGACACAGCCGGCATACAAAGCACTGCAATTTTGAATTATTCATTAATTATCTCATAAAAGCTGCAGAAAATACACACTGTGCCAGCTCATCAGCTGGTGTAAATCAATGCAAATCCAGTCCTTCTCTCTATGAAGTGCACTAAAAGCACTAAATGTTATTTAACTGACATTTTTGCAGTCCACATTTGTTTATTTTATTTTATACAGCCAAAATGCAGGCTAAAAGAAATGTTTGTATATGATGTAAAACTAGAGGCAAGGCATGCTACGGCCTTTAGTTCCCCTTTTTCTCACCAAAGCTTATCTCACGATGGAGGATAGCATGACTGGCACTGTGCGGCTAATCTTGCTTCATGGCTGAAGGGTGCTGGAGCTTGCCTTATGTGTTTTTACTGCAGGTTCTGCCACGTCTTCTGGTTCATGGGAGCAGTGGGAGGCTTCAGATTTTTTAGGGAGTCCTGGCTTCTCCCTCCCTCTCCATTCTCCCAGGCATAAGGGATGCTTTGTCTTTCAGATAAGCTTTTGAGTTGTATCTCAAAGTACAAGCTTTCAAAATATATAGTTGTTGTGTTTTTTTTTCCTGTTAAATAATTATAAAAATCATCATCATCATCAGGTGTCTTCACAAAAATGTCCATGCATTTTTGCTAAAATCCTGTTAGTTCAACATTCTCCAAGACCCACACACACTAAGCTAGCATACATATAAAGAAGATAAAGCAATTAAGTTCTTATTCACCAAGGCATTCAGTCACATGCCAGAGTTAAAATGCATGAATTTGCTACACATTTTGTATTTTAAAATATAAATCTGTGCACGTGAAACACAGACTTTTAACAGAAAATTAGTAGGAGACTCTTGCAATGACAGTGTGTTCATAGATTGCTAGATGCATACTGGAGTTTAATCCTCATGTAAATCTAAAACAGCTTTACCCTCTTAAACTGAATTACTCTCATTTTACACCATGGTTCATTACTTTAATACAATCAATATGCAAAGTTAGCAACCTCTTAGTTGATGTAAATAAGTTTCCCATACATCAGTGGCTCTCCCCTGGAGCCTTTGTTGTTGGGCTGACCTTTCTCCTAGGAGGTAAGCTGTTATATATTTGCATACTCATATTGTACAGTCTTTTACAAACAAATAATTTAAATGTAATACTTGTCAAAGATGCGAGAACGTGAGTTAGATTCTTTCTAAAACAGCTGTTCTTCTAGTGCTGAGCTGTAGACACTTTAGGCACTTAAACAGAACATCCAGTACTTGCCAAAGAAAAGAAAAGAAAAAATAGTTAATATACACTTTCTATTGCCACAGACCTGTATAACATATATTTTCAGTCTATTGGAAAATTTTTCAACAGATTTTTTTTTTTAACTAATGGTTAATAGCAATGATTTTTGCAGAGTTCTCAGTAACAACACATTTCCTAACATGTGAGTAGAGGAATTAGATGGCAAGAAAATAATTGAGGCAGAATTTGTGGCTGCAGATCTGTGAATAAGTATAATAAACGCAGAGGCTGACAGGTTTCGTTCTTTTCCGTGCCGTTTTCTAGTGAGCCGCATTTTTCTTCCTGGAATGTAGGAGCTGCAGTTTTTTTGTACATTTCTGTGTAAACTATGCTGCTTCATCACAGAAACATGCAACCATCACTTTAGAAAACTATGACACATGCAACTTGAGGGTATGTAATTATATATTACCTGGCCAGAAAATGAGTGAAGGGTCTAGGATAGACACCAAGCCTTGATTGTTAACAGGAGGGAAGAATAATCAGTACCACACTGACAGAAAGACATCTCGAAATTAACCACACTGTCTAATCTCAGTTGTTCTTCTTGCTTGGTTGTTGTTGTTTTCTCATATAGAATATCAGCCTAAAATCAAGTGTCAAAATGGACATATTCAAATTAAGGCTAACTACTAAAATGTTCTTTCATTATGTTTATTTCAATATCAAGTCCCGGAAAATGGCCACAAATTCACAGTTATTTATAGGAAGATTCATGGATTTTCTTTACTCTTTCTTTGTTGTTGTGAATTCAAGCTGTATCTTCCAGAAGTGTGCCCAAAGTTAATTTTCACACCATGGAGGCTGAAGCATCTTGGTTCTCTAGCTTGTGTATCTGTATGCATCTGTACTTCCTAAGGCCTGACGTCATTGGAGCTAGAATGATTAAACCTTTTCAGAGCCTGAAAAGGCTCCTCATTATGAATAGTTTAGGGAGAGTTAGTTCATCTTTCATCAATCTGTAACTTGACACATGTAAACATGTAGGAAGAGCAGAGCTTGCTGGCACAGGCTGTGCCCTTCCACACACTGCATGGACAATATAAGGACAAAGAAGCCATATAACAAAAATCCTAACCGTAATAATTAAGATTAGTAAATCAACTATGCAAAGGAACATAAAGTTCAAGAGCCTTAGAGACACTGGTAAATATTTCCCCACCCACCCCATCTTGCTTATTACTGAAAATCCATGAGAACTGTCTGACTGGAATGCTTTGGTTTGAAGCCTGATTGAATCTTGGACAAAATGCTGCACAAAAAGCACTTTCTTCCAGCAACCTACCAATCATGCTAACAGTTGTTGATTTCAGATTTATCACTCCTCTTAAGAAGTGAAAATCTCAATCGTTAGAGCTTCCAACACTAGCAAAATCTGGCAGAGGTAAGAGACATGGTGAAGATAATTAGGACTGAAGGAATTTATTTTTATTTTTAATGAATTTTTATTATGTATATATATATGTTTATTTCCCTATAGGTCTTCCTGTTTTATTGACATCAATCTTTGCACAAGCAGTAAGTAACAATCTTGTATTTTAATTGTTCTTTTTTCTTACTAGATCAGTTATACAGGTCACAATTCATAAACGATTCATAAATAAAATATGATTTTATAACATTCATTTCTGATAGCTTGCCAGATAAGACTTCAAGAAAGAATACCAGTTGTCTACAAGTGTTACATTTCATATGTTTTCAACTATCCTTCCTCTGTAAAATTTCAAATGTTAGTGATAGCATTTTAAAATTTGTTTTAGATGGAAGGAAAAAAGTTGATGATCATTTACAATTGCAGGTTAAAATATAATCTTTACAAGCCTTTTAAAATTGAAAGACTAATAAAATTGATTATATCCTTTCTGATTTCTAAGTTCAAATTAAAGAAGTGTAGCTATAAAGTTAAAAACATAGAACTAGATGAACAGATTTTATAAAATGTGAATTGGTACAACCCATTAAAATATTAGGCTGTAAAATTTTCCCTTTGACTTTAAACTATCCTTTATTACAGTTGAAACTGCTGGAAATTGCCATTATTTTCTCTGTGCAGAGATAGTGTAGTTTCCAAGAGTGGTTTTGATTCTTTATGAGAAAAATACATCAGTAAGCCACTGAACTGAAACTATTGGGGTTCTGTTTTGTTTTTTTGTTTGTTTGTTTGTTTGCTTTTTTGTATATTATCAAAGTACCATAATTCCTTTTCAAGTGTCTGCTTTTAAAATATACAAAACTGTAAATGTAATGTATTCCAAATCAAACTCTGAAACCCAGCCCTAATTTGGCCACTCAGCAAAGCACCCTGCTGTTTTAAAACTTGAAGAGTTCTTCAGCTCCCTCTTGTTTCATAAACAGCAACTGCTAAGTTTTTTGTTAAGTAAAACTCATGACAAGACCACCTTCAAAAAATATAACCATTAAATAAGACAAAGGAAATCATTCCAGCTTTCTGATTCTCTCATGAAAATGTCTGTTTTGATGCCACCACCACCCAGAAGAGAGAAGTGGTAAAGACTCTATAAAACCTTATTATTAGCTTATTAGTATTACTTTACTTGGAAGGCACTAGGATACTATAGTGATGGTTACATCACCTTAAACAAGACGTAATGCAGATCTTTGTGTGACCTGAAATGACCAAATCCCAAGATAATAGTCTCTCAGAGCTGCAATTTGGGTTATTTTACTTTGTTTACTGTTGGTAGCATTTCAGTAAGATTTTCCAAAGGGAAAAGAGCTATTTTAGCATGCAAAGTGTTTTGGGCTAGGCTCATAATTACCTCATCCAACACAGATACAAAAGCAGCTATGATGAGAAGTTTCACAATGTTCCTTGCACACAAATGCTTCTTTTTTTAGATGTTGTAACCTGGATTTTTAAGTCACCTGTAGCCCAAACTTCTCTGAAATCCCCTTTCCTCTCTTACAGATGGGTTCATTTCACCAGATTGCCACAATACATCTGTTTTGGACAATTGTGTGATGCTGTAAGTCCCCTTGGTCACTGCTGAGTTAACAATTCAATAGAGGAATCCTCTCTAATGCTGAAAATCACATTGACTCTGAAAGATAGCTAAGTTAAAAAAAAAAAAAAAAAAAAAAGAACAGGAGGACGTGAACATCACCTGCAAATGTTTGCTGAGCAAAGCACTCTATCTCCACTGTGTTACTACTTCCACATTTAAGATCAGTGAGACACGATGGAGCCCAGGAGAGGAATGAACTTCTCTCTCCAACATGTGGTAAAATCAGCCTGCAATTCACAGTATATAATGGGAGGAGACAGAGCTAATTCCAACCTTTGAGCACATACATACAGGGGGCCCAACCAAGGCATTTCTCTTTTACATATGAGTTTGATCCTACCTCACACACCTCCTGTGTGTAGGACTGCCAGAAATGAGAAAGATTTTGTCCCTTCTTACACCCTTATCAAGAAACAGGTAATGATAATTAGATTTCAAGTTTTACCAGTAACTCATCTGACTACTGGACCTTTCCCTACAGAAATGGGCTCTGTACTTAAAAGAGAAATGAAACTAAAAGAAAATCTCCCATGTTTTCTAATCATTTACAGCAACTGAAAATTGAAGATCATTATAAACATCAGGCTTGGCAGCATACTAAAAACTCTTTCCCCTTCTAATATAGCTGATGCTGGAGGGCTGATCCATTGGCTTCTATTTTGGGAGGTGAAAGAAGGTAGTCACTAGAGCGCTATTAAAAACAGAGTTTCTTCAAGACATTTGCATCACTTAAATGGGTCATAAACAAAGGCAGAAGCAGTATTTACTGTGCTATTAAGGTAAACAAAAATAGAAACCCACAGGTAATTATGAAAGAGATTGAGTCTGGCAGGTGGGTTCCAGCAGTCTGGTTTTGATTTCCAAACGAGGGATTAGAGCCAAGCTATAGACCTGCCATAATAAATTAACTATATTCCCATACTTACATGGCTTGTTTCTTTTCACTTCTACTTTCATTTTACATTAGCAGCATTTGGCGCTCTGATCTAGAAACAAGCCTTCTCGTTTCTTAATCACCTCTGAGCCTGAAGTTGTTTTTATGGTGGAACTACAACCACTGCACAGCGACCAGCATGGGGCCATCCTGCCAGGCCATACCTGTGCAGCACTGACCACAGGACCTGGCATCCATATGCCGCTCACAAGAAATGGAGAAGCGTCGCTTACATTTTTAAGAGGAAATGGCTTGTCAGTGAAATAATGAGTCCCGTGAGCAGAAACTACAGGGAAAAAAAAAAAAAAAAAAAGAGAGAGAGAAAGAAAAACACCATGCAGATATTATGACAGGACCAAAAGAGTGGTACCACTCAAGAGAATTGAGCACAGAGGGTCAAAGAGGAGGGATTGGAGCAAGTCTGTGTAATATGTTTAAAACTGAGGAGTGTGTTTGATTTTGCTTTTTACTGCAGTTTAGAATACCAGCTCGCACATTTCTTAAAGGATGTTCTCAGTAGCAATGCAGGCACCAATGTGCAAATGTTTTGCACATTGCAGAGCAGTGACTGCTGACCACCACATGCCTCTGGAGCAGTTTGCATGTGAGGAAGGAGGATGTCAGTGGCCCAGGATCCCTGGTAGCATAGCCTCCACATTGGCATAAACCCCCTACTGACTGTCAAGGCTTTGTTCTGTGTACCCTGCTGGTACCCTCACTGCCCCTGCCTGACTGCACCTACAGCGAGGGTAGGCATGACTACCTACACTGCAGTCACAACTCCAAAATGAACACCAAAGAGCCAGAGATGCTTCCAAAAATGGGATTTACAGTCTTGAAGCACTGCTGTGCCCTTGAAAGTTTTATTCATTGGCCTTCCAGTGGTATTTTTTTCCTATATATTTTCAGGCAGGGCAACAGTCTAACTCTGGGATACAAGGTGAAAATCAGCAATCATGTACAAAACAGTAGCACTGAGAACAAATGCAAGTTACTCAGATTGTGAATAACCCAGGCCAAAAGGAGCAAAGGAAAGGAGAACAAATATGATTTACCCTTTCGACAGAAAACTGACGTATGATTACTGAGCTGAAGTGCCTGTTGCAACTTTATGTACATCTGCTTTGATTTCTTTTGCTTAGACCAAAATCCATTAACAAGGCCCAAGAGGTTAAAAACTGAGAAATGACAGAAGTGAATTACTACTGCCAATTTTCAGTAGTAGAACAATAAAAAAGCAGAAATAGTGATTTTTTTTTTAATTTAAGTTTTATTGCAGTTTCAGATTTTAATGGATAAACTAAGCTTTTGTGAATACTTTGCCAAACATTTTGTTTCATTTCTAGTTTCAACACTGTTCTTTTAGTATGCAAGTATCAGAATGCAAAATTGTGTTTAAAAATACAAATACATTTCTCATACAAAGTATGGTTTTGATCAACAACATGTAAAATGATTAAGCTTTTAATGCAGTATCATCTGCAAACAAAGCATATCATTTAAATCACAGATTAAATAGTGTGATGGGATACGATTAATGTTTTGTTAGATTCTTTAATGAAAGGAAAAATGCAGCAGCTTCTTAGTGATTTATTTTTTGTGAAAGTAGCAATAGTAAAGGACCTTGAAAGAACACCAAAAGTAAGCATCTTCCTTGGAAGGAACTCCAGCTCCTTGGAGACCCACGTGGCTCAGCACAGCCTCTGCAAATTCCTTGGGTTTTAGAAAGGAGCAAAACTTGGAAAATGATAATGTCATACCTATAGACCTTGCTAACCTACAGTCCTTACAGCAAGCTCAAATAACACACTATGGGGGTAGAACTTTTTAAAGTACCCATTAGAACCAGTTTCCAAGACTTCTTATTCACAAAACCTTCCAATCCCACATTTCCATTAGTTACTATGGCACCAGTAAAGATCCTGACTGACCTTGGTAGAAGACTGCACAGTGCCAGACTGCCCATCATGCTTCACAATATTGTCCTGTCTTTCCACAAACTCACACCATTCTGTTTATAACCTTTTACCATCTCTTGTGCAACACCTAGACTGTAAACTCTTTGTGACATGGAGCACATCTACTGCTGCATTTCTACTGCATCCAGTACACTGTGCTGCCAATCCACAATTACACCTCCTAGGTGACATGATACAAATACAGACTGTGGTCAACATTGCCTTTTCATCAAAAAAACATCATGCTCCTACTGCTTGTGAATGATGAGAGATAGAACTTATTAAATCAATGCTCAAAATACATGTTTTTTATTACCTAAAAGTCAAGTGATGATCTTATTTTAGTAAAGCATTCACCACTTCATTCCATTTTCATTGAACTATGGTCCAGCAAGTAGTCAAAAATAATAATAATAAAAATAAAAAAGCATGTACCAAATCACTCCATCTGGTATAAACAGGTACAGGTTCTTTGCCATCTTCATTAGCTTTGCTAATGACTTGCACAGTGAGCTGGAACTAAACACATTTCTTCTTTGTACCCAAGCCTGTTTACATTTGAGGAAGAAAATATGACTAATGCTAATTTTGCTTGTAAAATCCAAAGCACTGTATTTATATGTTATTGTTATTTAACAGCTATAAGTGTGTTAAAGAAAAACAGGCAGTAGAGCAGAAATTTGATCCTCATGAAAGGAAAGAAAAGTCCTCTTTCCAGAATGGAGCTCCGGCCTAGCTCTGTCTGTTGATCTTAATAGTGATGGTAGAATATATGTTGGAAACCTACAATGCCCCAACACAGAAAGTTTTATCCCACCTGAAATTAAAGGAGAAGGGTTCAAATTTTCCACTACAGTGTAGACAAACCACAAGAGCAAGCTTTTGCTTCCTGGTGCTCACAGTAAAGAAGAGTGAGGAAACTGACCGGCTCAACACTGAAAAAAAAAAAAAAAAAAAAAAAAAACAGGCAGAAAAGATTGTTCGGCTGCTTAGAAGGTTAACATAAATTAGGTTAACAGAGTTGTAACCACTAAAGTTAAACAACACATTTCTAAGGTGCTATAAATTTATCTGTATGGGTTTAATTTGAGATTAAGAAACTGTTCCTTGTAAAAAATACTTTAGCTTCATTACTTAACCCTGCTAAACATGGTGTTTTCTGCATCTCTCTCTAAAGCTCCTGATACGGATTGGCAGCATCAGTAAGGTGCATTAGCAGTCCCTGGATCAGGAGGACCTTTCTAATGGCTGTAGTTAACAACTACAGTGTGATAAAACAACAGTGTGAAACAACAGTGTGAAAGTATAACTTTTTAAGAAACAGGTTCTCTGTGAATTCGGGCTTCTTAAACTAAGGATACATAAACAATAAATTCATTGGGAAATTCATTATGAAAAGCTCAGGCAAATCCATAAATGGATAAGGAGATGAAATCTTTTTTAGCTAGATGGAAACAGATTTGAGCTCCTTCACAGTCACTCTGTTATGATTTTCCAGATCTCCCTCTGTTCTGTGTGAGAGTTTTATCTTCTTGGATAAGCAGCTTCCACACCTTTCATCTGATGACTAACGGCAGGCATCTCCCTAACCTTCTTGAGAGAGCAAATTTTACTGCAAAAATGATATGCTAAATTTACCTCCTTAAAAAAAAAAAAAAAAAAAAAAAAAAGATTTATCTTTGTTGTTGAGGCCTAAAATAACTATGAAATATTTTAAATGACCTGTAAGCCTGCTGTTGGAAGCAAATTTCATTTTCCCTGACAACACTTTAAACTTCATCTGTAACAATTAGAAATATATATCCCAACTTGTAGCCTTTCACTCATGTCTGCTATAGTTCCTCTGCTGAAAGTTTCTCAAGAAACAGATTATTATCAAAGAATTTCCACTTCACAAAGCCAAGACCAAATGCCTGAATCTTGCTTCATTACTCTTTTCCTGGTGAGGGAACAAAACTAAGTGACAAGTTTTGGAAACTTAACAGAAGCAAGCTCCTCACCTGAGCTAGTGTAACATTTCATAGGTGCTGCTACCTCACCTCACTCAGAGGCAGGAGGTGCCACCTCTATGCTGGTTGATGTAGCTGCATTTAAGACAGCACATTCTTCCCTACAACAAGTCTGCCTGGACTACATATATGCATGGCTCAGTAAAATAATTCAACTCCTCCCAAACTGATTTATTACACACAAAATGTGATGAGAAAGACTCTGCACCATGAACCATATTAAAATTTTATTTCCATTGATATGAACTTGAGGCTTCAGTGAATATCTCTAATTTAGAGAAGGGGTGGTAAGAAAAAGATTGGTCCTTGAGCTCACGATCAGCACTGAGTAACTCAGAACCTTATTGAGGCTACTCTGGCCTCCACTCTGTTGGAAGAACTCATTACAGATTTGTACCCCTTGGCCCCTTTCATAATTTGAATGTGTCTCTAAAGACATCAACTCTGTCAACACAACCAAAAATCTATGTATGAGTGTTTATCTCTCTCTGTAGCAGCCAGACTGCAGATCCTTCTGCAGATCAAACAATTCACAGAGATCATTTGGCTTACAGTAGTTTTATTTGCAAGTTATTATAAATAACTCCAGGGGAAGGGGAATAGAAAGGAGAAAAGCAATTACTGACTTCTAAAACTACCTTATTCTCCACTCCTCAATGGTCAGTGATGAGTTGAATGGAGCTCTCCAAGATTACCGGTGCATCTAGCCAAATTTCTTCAGACCATGAACACACCTGCACTTGTAGCAGCCTTATTGTCTTTCTGGGATTAAGTGCTGTAGAAAATCAGGTAGGTAAATGAGACCACACATGACAAGTTGTCATGAGGGTCCAGTGCTTAATGTCCAGTGTCTTATTCATCTTATCTTCATTTAGGACATGCCAGCATGAGAAAGCAAGTGCAGAATAATATTGACAATTTGATTATTTTCACTGAATAGTTAACAAAGATGTGATTACAAGCTTCATGCTTTTTAGCCCACAGCTAGTGAGGGAAAGAAAATAAAACCTGCAGTCAGAAATGCAAGAATAAAACAGGAGGGGAGTTTGTTGTACTTACTTTCTCCTGGGCAGAGTTGGATGAGGGTTTTTTTTTCCTGCTAAACATGCAATTGCATCAGATCCTGTCATCAACTGAGCTTCACCAAGTTCAGTATATCGCCACACGTCTGCAGACTTCATCTGCAATTTCCTCTAGGGAATCTTTTTTAAACTTTAAATACATAGAAAATAAATAGCTTACAGGCTTCAGTAGTTCTACTGTGTATGCTTTTCTTTTTTCTTTTTTTTTTGGGGGGGGAGTGGGTGAGGAGAAGGAGATGGCAGACTTACTTCACATGCAATTTGGCAAACAAAAGCAAAACAAAACAAACAAACAAACAAAAAACTCAATGCTTGAAATTAAAGTTCTAACTGCAGCTTGGGAAGTTTACTTTGTAGGGCAGCATGAGTGTGGGTTTATTTTACATTCCCCAAAGATGCATTCTCCCTTAAGGAAATGCTACTGAATTTGTATTCTCACAAACAGCCTTCAGGGATCTGAGTTGAAGTTGCTGAGATATTCATCTTGAACGGAGGCAGAAAATACTGAAAGAGCACTGATCACATCTAACATCTGGGAAAAAAAAAATGCACCAGACTGGGGCTAGAGGAGAAGGAGATGGGTAAGGATAAGCATGGCTGGGAGAGGAGGCACCACACAAAAAAAAAGGTTAACTGAGCTTTTTTCCCTGCTACCCCAATGTCTAGTTTTGTCCATGGATGTTGACTTGGAGCTTAAGAGAGGAACAGAGTAGGTAGGCTTGGTATTATTATGGGGCATTTTCTCTACTAGCTGGCAAAACAAGTCTGAGTAAGGACTCAGATATGAATGCAAAACTCAAGGAATTGCAGTGTTTAATGCAGGCAGTGCTTAAAAGCTTGCTATATCACTGCTCACTAGAGAACGTGCAAAACATCACACTGCACCATTTGCTCCATGTGGAGCAGAACAAGTCCTTGCTCTCCTTCAGCATTCATACATGAACATGTTATCACATGGCACCACCAAAGCCAAGCAAGGGTTGATGCCTGGGCTGCAAATGTTGGTCTTCCTGGCTTTGTTATCATTAAGAGAGCAGAGATGGCTTCAGAGAGGCAGTAACAAGGTAACTGCAAAGAGCATCAAGTTACAGGTAGTGAAAAAAGCAGAAGAGGAGGACATTGAGTTAAATATGTAGCATAAAGCATAAATCATTTGGTGCTGAGACCTCTGCATCTCTATTTTATACAGTTCAGAGGTTTACATGGGATTAGGTCAAGGCTGGTTCTGTAGACCAAGCTTCCCTATTGCACATTTGGTCTGAAGTTGTGTGAAGAACTCCTGATTGGTTTGGATCTCTATGTTCCTCTTAGGATTTGGAAAGCCCTTAGCACAAACTTAAAGCAGTGGTTCCAGTTTAGTCTCCTCCAAAAGAAACCACAGTGTAATAAGACATATGCACATGAATCCTGCTCTATGGGTGGAAACCACACACAGCAAGCTCGACAATCCAGGGAGTCACTTCCAAAGCCCAGTGTTGCTTCAAGCCAAAATGATAAAACAAACACAACAACAATAATATTGTTTGAAAGTGTACTACACTTGACAGTGTCTCAGTTGAACTCACCTGTTCCTATAGCAATGTTGCTGAAGGACCAAAAATAACCAAAGGGTCAAATATTTTGCAGATTGTGACCACGTAAATATGAAAAGGTACCTTCTGGATCACTGGAAATGTTTTTTAAATAGCTAAGACGTGATGATTAATTAACTCATTTTTCAAATGTCTCGTTTCATCCCAAAAATAGCTAAACCAGACTATATTTTAATCCATCACCTTTTCACCAACACCCCTGGCACAACCCTCCTCTCTTGACCTTATCTTTTCAACTTCCTGCTAAGATGTGTGTTCAATGAAACAAAAAACTGCCTAATTTTCTAACTCAGATCCAGCTCTTTCCCTATCACAACCATCAGCTAATTTCCTTTAAACATCATCACATAATCAAAGAGGACCCTGGGGACCAGTGTCCTAACCCTGTCTTGTCTGACAGACAGAAGATTCCGTTCTTACAAGTTCAAAGCTCAAGGCTGAAGGAGTCCTTCAGGGAACAATATTCATTTTTTCCAAGCCAGTACCAGCTCCAGGTCACCTATGGCACTAACTATAAAAATAAAAATTAAAATAAATAATAAAATAATTTTAAAAGACTTTTCCTGTTGCTCTGTCAATACTCTTTAATGTTAACCTGAAGGGAGTACCCATTCCTCATACAATTGAACTAATTACCAACAAAAGTGCATATGTGCATACTATTTCGTGAGCTGAACATTTGACCTCCTTCATTGTTGCCCAGTTTACTTTGGACAGAAATATCCAAGTTATTTGTGTTTGGCCAGATCCCCCCTCCTAGTTCCTTCAGTGTTCTAACTAGATGTTAAAGAACAAACTGGTAAGCTTCACTGGTGCAGCTACTTACCTCTAAAACTCAATAATTAATCCCAAGTGGATGACAAATGCTATGCAATTTATTCGCTGCTTGGCTGCAGCTTGAAGGAGCATGGACTCTGAATTAGTGAGCTCTTTGGGTTCAATCTGGAAAGCATATGTTTCCCTTCCATCATTCAATCCATCAAAATGCAAAAAAGACCTGGGAAAGGCACATGGCACATTTTGATATTATTCATTAACATTAATGTCCTTGTTATAAAGATATGTTTTATTTGCAGGTAACAACAGCCTCATGGGCATCTGGGAACACTTTGAATGATTGCCAAAAAAAAAAAAAAAAAAAGAAATTTGGGTCATAACTAATGATCAACATCCCCTTTTAATCAAATGAAGCCATCATAATGTGTCAGTCCTCTGGGGGAACAAGGACCTTTCACCTTGCTGGGGCCTGTTGAGGCCAGCAGTAGCTCTAAGCAACCCTGAAAAGTAGCCTTTTAGTTTAGAGAGAGGAAAAAATGGAGTCTATCCATCAACATGTTCCCTTGTGACACCAAACATATAAAAGAAACTAAGTGTGGTAGTGATGTTGCTTCCCAATTAACTCATTCATTTATGAAGTATCCATTCAGGGCTTTCCTGATACCACTGTAGTTGTCCCCTGGCACCACTGCTGGGTGGCCATTGCTTTGACATTGAAGAGTCTACTCTCAAAACAGATCCTTGATAAAAATATAGAGTTCTGTTGGCAGCTCCAGAGCTTCATGTAAATGAGATCAAATGGCTACCCTGAGGTAAAAAGTAGCTTTCCCCCTTCAGTGTCGGTTCTTCTACAAAAGAAAAGGCTTGTCAGGTGAATGGTAAAAACTGTTCAACTTTCTTTTGCTTTTATAATCTGGAAACAGTATTTTTCTAAATAGCTTTTGAATGGATCTGGAAACAAAAGCACAAATAATTTATAATAAAATGACACCAAAATAAGAAAGATGAGAAATTGTGTATTTTTGTTTTGTTTTGTTTTCTGAGAAAAGAAATAAATAATAAAAAAAAAAAGTTAGAGGCCATAGCTACAAACGTTAACTTTCAGAAATGAAAGCTTCAGTTGCCTTCTGAAGATGTCTGCTCTCTGCCAGCCAAACTGTTTGATGATCCTCTGTCACTCTATACTTTTGATCCTTAAAGCCTACTCAAAGGCCATCCTCCATTTGGCTCTAACAAAGTTAAATTTCATGCCTTGAATACGTTTTAGTCATCACTGCTCAATAATGCTTAAAAAAAAAAAAAAAAAAAAAAGGAGCAAACACTTTGGCTTTTCCTGAGGCATCAGAGAAACAGGTTAATTAAACACTGTCCTCTATATTTTGCTTTTGCTGTCAGATTTTAGCTAACTGTATTCTGGCTTTTTTCACTGCCACTCAGAGTCCCTTCAGTGAACTGTAATATTTAATCTTCAGTTTTGCTCCAACTAAAATGACTCCCTAGATTTGTGTGAGAGCCTAATGTACATCTCAGATTGCTCCCTGGATAGTCCTTCATCTATCAAAGAAAGCAGCCTTCTGGTAAGAGCTTTCCTATTAGCTTACCCTGAGACATGGGTATGGACTTTTAAAACACATATTTATATGCAACTCAATGCCCCTACTGCTGCAGCATCTGAACACTTCACATTCTGTAATAGCCACTTCCTTTCTGTAAGCTGAGGCTTGGTTGTCATCACTATTTGATGAAAAAGAGATCTAAGCACACATAGAATTATAGAATGGTTTGAGTTGGAAGGAACTTTAAAGATTATCCATGGGCAGGGACACCTTCTACCAGACCAGGTTGCCGAAAGCCCCATCCAGCCTGGCCCTGAACACTTCCAGGCATGGGGAATCCACAGCTTCTCTGGGCAGCCAGGACCAGTGCCTCAGAGTAAAGAATTTCTTCCTTATATCTAATCTAAACCTACCCTCTTTTAGCTTAAAGCCATTACTCTCAGTCCTATCACTATACCTCCTGACAAAGAGTCCTTCCCCATCTTTTCTGTAGCCCTCTTTAGACACTGGAAGGCCACTGTATGGTCTCCCTGGGGACTTCTCAAGGCTGAACAAACCCAACTTGCTCAGATTGTCTTCATAGGATAGATGCTCCAGCCCTTTGAGGGTCACCTTTGTGACCCTCTTCTGGACCCTCTCTAATAGTCCATGTCCTTATTCTGAGGGTCCCAGAGATGAATGGTGGAGAATCACCTCCTTCAACCTGGTAGCTACACTTCTTTTGATGCAGCCCAGAATATGGTTGGCTTTCTAGGCTGCAAGTGCACATTGCCAGCTCATGTTGAGCTTTTCATTCACCAACAACCCCAAGTCCCTCTCTGGAGGGCTGTTCTCAATCCACTCATTGCCTAGCCTGTATTCATTTTTGGGATTGCCTCAGCCCAGGCACACAACCCCACCCTTCACCTTTTCAAACTTCATAATGTTCACAGAGGCCTACCTCTCAAGCCTGTTATGGTCCCTCTGGATCGCATCCCTTCCCTCCAGTGTGTTAACCACACCACTCAGCTTGGTGTCATCTGCAAATATAGATACATATATCTGTATATAAAGCATGTCTCTCAGTGAACACTGTAAGGCAACAACTGCTGCCAAAACATGCCAGCCTTTCCCTTGCTGAGGTTGCTCACGTCCAGTCCTAGAGTTCCCCACATCCATAGTGGTGGGTGGCTCACTAGAGTGGTCATGCTTGCATCAGTAAAAGAAGGGATATTGCCTGTAGGAAAGAGTTCACCTCATAGTAGCCATGGCCCAACTTAACCTTTTGGTCAAATGTAGCCTTTCGGGCTTTCCCAGCATCACTGGAAGGCCCATCAGGCCAGCTCGGGGCTTTAGCATTATCTCAGATAGGCAGAGTGCCTTTGCTAGTCATAAGGTTTTCCAGTGTCAGGGGGTGAGCTCACCAATTGTGTTTTTATCATACTTACTGAAAAATGAAGCAGTTCCCGCCTTTATCAATAATGATCAGCCTGCCTCAGACTGCAGTGAGTCAGTGCAGAGACCCCCTCTGCTTCCTTGCCCTACCCCTGGTTTGTGTTTGCTTTCTGAATAAACTAAGGGGCAGGCAGTTCTTTTTTAGGATCCCTTCCCAAGCTATTGCATTTTCTCAGTGTAACGTTAAGTATCCTGTCAGCGCTGTGTAAGCTCACAGTGGTTTTAGGTTAGGGCTTCTAGCACGGCAAGAGAAGCACAGTACGGGAGTTTCATGTTTGGAGGAAGGGATGAAGTGGCAACTGTTGAATTTGATAGCTTTGCATCTGGCACAATTTCCGAATAGTGGTGCTTTCTAACAGTCCCCTTAAAACCACTGATTTGGAGAGAAAGTACGCAGGCCTGCCCTCACGCCCAAGGCACTAAAGCCAGTTGGCAGTCCTGCCTTCAAGACTATTAGTGCTCTTGAACACTAGAAGCCTCCTGTCCCAGGATATTGCATTTACGTACATCTCCTTTCCAAACTGGAAATGTTTTTGAGTTTCATTCCGTGCCTGTTTTTTGTTTCAGTTAGAAACTCAGGAAATCAAAAGAAGAAACATTTAGATTTTGCAGCACTCAGCAGAGACAGAGGGCCTGACTGGAAAAGGACAAGACGTGGTAGCAAAGCCCACAGATTCATTAAATTATCCCAATTACACTTCCAACTCCCTACTTTTAGATCATGAGGACAGCCGTTTACCCACTGAGCACTTTCAGTGTAAAAAGTCCCACAGGAAAAAAGAACAGATGTATAAAAAGTTGCTCTGTGGAGAGAGAGAAAAAAAAATCCGTGGCTGAGTGAGAAAATCAGTAAACATTAAAGCACTGGAGATAATTGCAAAACGATGTTTGCTTTATTTAAAACCACTCCTTTTCTTTGGAAATTAGTTCTGCAAATGTTGCATGTGAAGGAATAAGCTTCCCCATGAGCACCACTGAAGATGATGGACGGGACTAGGAAAGAATGCACAATCATGTTTTCTTCCTCCCAGAGAGAGGGCATTAATCACACGTTCCTCCATAATCCTCCTTCCAAGGCCCCAGAAGGAAAGGGAAGAACCAGTCATAGCTCTAAAATTGGACTTTTCTGGTTTTCAGCGTGGGTGTTTCCACTGGGCCTGTGACAGACCTGAATACATCCCGAATCACTTCTGAGCACAGCAGGGGAAACTGAGGCTGCATTTCTGAGTTGGGCTTATGTACAGGGCTTTTCTTTGTCCCCTTCCCCATCCAGCACTGTTCCCTTTCTCTTTAGTGATTGCCAGGCTGATATTTCAGAAAGAAAGCATCTTTATAAACTATCTGACCACATTTTTGGCACCTCCCATTTAAGGCTGCAGTGAGTTCTCTAACCCAAAGATGAAGAGATTGATGTGGGCCAGTGAGCAAGGCAAAGACCAGGTAGAGAGACTGTGTGTGCCTATGGACATACCACAGCAGTGTGCCTGCTCACACCTTCCCAAAAGCGGTTGAGTTGTGAGTTAGATGACACTATAAACCAAGATAGCGTCTCCCCAGTGTCCATAGTTGGTGCATTTGGACAAAGCTCAGCTCTGTGATTCTAGTCCCAGGCTAAAGCAACAGCATAAACTGAGATGTTTTCAAGAGTGGAAGAAGGCCACTGAAAGAGTGTAAGGAACGTTTTGATCTGTAATATACCTGAATGTTTTGAAGGTCTCTATTAAATGTCTGTAGTCTCCCTGCTGCGGCAATTGAGTAGAGGAAATAATAATGGAGATTGAAAGGCATTCACCAGCCGACCTCTCACAACCCTGACATTCTTCAGTAGAATATGATTGGAATTGGGTACATCTGCTCTCAATAACAAAAATAAAAAATGGCCTGCAGCTTTAAGCCCTGAAAAACATAAAGCTGAGCTAAAAGGAGGGCATAAATATATATATCTGTAGACTTAATATAACTGTAAATGTTCAGTAATAATGCTGTGATCATGGCCACAACATGTTTTGGAACTCTTTGTCTCCTGGAAATGCCCAAGAAATTTGGGGAAGTGAAAAGCTGATCTCTCCTCACAGTTAGGTATGACCAGCTTCAGGCAAGGTGCAGGTGTGATAGTGGAGGTCATGCAAAGTCAATGTCCAGGCCACCACCAAACACAGTGCAAAACAGAAGCTGAGCCCTCACACCTTCACCCCACTTCCCCTGGGTTCCTGTGGGTTGGCATTGTGCAGAAGCACAGCACTGAGAAGCTTGAGCTAGACCCAGCCTGGCCAGCCCCAAGGCTACTTGTGAGGTGGCCATGTCAGTGCTGCCTGTAGCCAAGTGATGCCCTGCTGATGGGAGAGGCTACCTGCCCCAGGAGCAGTTCTCATGTAGTTTTAGAGCTCCCAAATAAGTGTAGAGCTTGATGGGGTGTCATGCATCATATAAATTCACTCTAAAGCTGAAGAGGGACTGGTAACCCAGCATTGCTAGGACATATCAATTTGCCTTGAGAAGCAAGTGTTGATATCAGAGAGAGCTTAAAGTGCATCCAGGGCTGGCCTGGGTGTTTGTCCTTCTGCACCTCACAAGGCAGCAAGCCCCACCACTCTGTTTGCCAACTGAGGAAGCCAGTCATGCTGGGGACAAGTCTGCAATGAGCTGAAAGATGGAGCATGTCCAGTCCCTCCAAACACAGCTGCTCGATCTGGGACTGTGCTACGAATCAAACGGTGTTGCTGATTCATCCCATTCCCAGTAGCACATGTGAGTCATCTGTCCACCCTGGACTGTTCACTGATGAAAAGTTTATTTTTAACAAGTACTATTTAAAAATAAATGTATACATCATACAAATGAGTAAAGCATTCAGCTCTAAATTGGTATGAATGTGCCCTGAGAAAAATTAGCTAGCTTGAATGCAATAGGAAACCTGAGAACCAGTCCTTCCCTTACACTGGCATAAATCAGGAATAACCCCACTGCGATCAGTTACTGTTTCTATAAAGGAAGCATTTTTAAGACTCCGATTGAGATCATGCTCCATTAGCCTAGTAGGAGGATTCTCTCAGAGGTTTTATTATTATCCAGTGTTCACAAAATGAGAACTCTGACTGTGAGGGTTTAAAAGTGGGGTTCGTGCCACCTTTAGCACTATAAAATTTGACAATAAAATCTAAGCTTTTCAGTTAACCTCCTTCTATAACAGAGACAGACTGTCATGTCCCACCCATCCTACTGTAGGTCCCAAATAATGGGGAAAATTGCCCCTTAAAGGTGCAGATATCTCTGCACTGACTGTAGATACAATCCGATTAACTGACAGACCAGACACCTGAAGTTGAGCAAAACCCCAGGAGATAACAGCAGGAACAAGAACTTTGCTCCTCTCAGCTCTAATGAGAAGCTTTAATGGGACTGAAGTGGCTGAAGATTTAAAGACTTTATCTAAAAAAGGTTGCTAAAAGAGCATTGGATAAGTGTATGGCCTGGGATACGCAGAAGGGCAATCCAATGGTCTTCCTGCCATCAGCTCTGGAAACAGCACAACAAGGGCCACTGCCCTGAGCTGCATTATGGCTTACAACTGGCAGGAAAACTGCGTGATATCAGCCACTGGATTTAGCCTGCTTGAACAGAAAACACATTTGCACCACATGGAACCTGACAATTGCCCTCCCTGGATTTTCTCATGGACACAGTGGTGCTGTTACATCTGAACACACACAAGAGCAGAGCAGTGCAGGCACATGTGGTCTCCTACCCCAAGAGCCGACAGCCCAAGAAGATGTTCAATGAGTGAAGCATGGAAAAGTGGGAGACAACTGAACATGCCTGTTTAAAAATAAAATAAATAATTGCCACATATATACATTTGGATCACAGAAATAAGGCAGAAGCACCAATAACTTCCCTTGCACATTTGTAACGAGCAGATGGCATGTGGTAATATTGCAGCGGGACTTTGAAGTGACCTGCTCTTTCAAAACGTGAGACTAAAACAAACTTTTAAAAGCAGAGCACTTCCTTCCTGTTGTCTTTCGTGTGAGGCAAGCAGGCTGCAGAGAGAGATGTGCTCGCCTTCCTCATCAAGCATTAAAAAAGGCCCAGCTGTGTTGTTCTTTGCATTAAAGAATTAGCGCTGGAAGCCTTTCAGGGCAGGCACCATCTACTGTTCTCCCTGCTCCCTGGGTGCACGGCCCTCCAGCACTTCCACGCTCAACCCAACACAATGATGAACCAACATCAAACACCTCTCGCCGCAGGGCAGCACGCCCGGTGTTTCCTGCAGACCCCAGCTGCCCCCGCTTTCCAACCCAGAGGGCAGCGCTTCCACTTCTGCACTCACTTCTCTTGCTGTGCAGGTGACCCCTTTAGCTGCTCCCTCCTCTCCATAGGCTGCACACAGGAGCTACATGAGAAGAAGGGAGAAGACATGATGTGGTCAAGGAAAGCCTCAGATGCCCTTGTTTATTATGGACCACACAAGGAACAGGACCTCATCTTTGAAGCATCCTGTACATGCAGGCAAGTCAGGCAGTCACTGCACATTTGCGTCTGCAGAGTTTCTCCATGTTGGCCAACATCCTCCTGCACTTTTCACTCCTGATTGCCCACAGGGAGATATCCTCAAGAGTCATTCAGGCCTTCTCCTGCTGCAGTACAGTGAATGAATTTCACCCACAAGGAATATGTCTAGGAAAATGTTTTATCGTTAGAAAACAAACCAATTTCTAACTTCTAACATGGTCAGTAAAGTCACATGTCCTTGATTTACACTAGACCAAATTATTAATTGGCTGTTAATCATTTAATACATTTTTCCTTATCTTCCTACAAATAGTAGTAGCTATTAACTACAGCTTAAAATGGGAAAACTTTTGATGGAGGAAAAAATGTTCTTTAGGAAGCATTTCCTGTATCCTTCTGAGTGCTTTATCAGACCTGCATCTTTCACTTTTATTTACATTTTATCTTCTTTAAGAACACTTGTGGTATGGACTGAGTCATCAATAAGGGCACAACATGAAAGGAGGGATGAAAAATAAGCTGTCTTAAGAGCACTACTCTGCAGGAAACTTATTAGCATTTATTGTGCAGTATCAAGTTACCAGAGTTGAATGGAAAGAACAGAGTTTATTTAAGTGGCACATAACACAGCTCTCTGGAAGTCACATTCAGTATTTGGAAAGTACATGATGGAAGTGGGCATAGGAGAAATCTCTCAGATTTTGCAGAAGCCAATATCAGGTACAAGTCTGGGGGACATTGTTTCAAGGCTCATGAGAGCCTTAAGAAATAGCTAAGATAAGGGAAATGCCATGGAATTAGGGAAGAAGGTGTAATTTACAGTGGGAGAAATCCCAGCGCTATCACATTCATAACATACATGCACAAAGCCTATGTCTTGTTGTTCCCCCCCAACTCCTCCCCCCAGATAAGCAAAGAGACATACTTAGGAAACAGCTCAGTAGATTTCCAAAACTGATTCCTGCATCTGGAAGACTTCTGAGCCTTTTCAATGGCCAAGTCACAAACCTCACTCCCACATTAATAGAATATGATTGCTACTGATGTAGACTGTAGGAAAACCTTCGAAGTCTCTCTGTAGGAGTAAAGCAGGATATATATTTACAGATGACATGCATGTGCTGCCATAAGCAAGGCACACAATTAGAAGTGAGGCTAGATTTACAGTTTGGAGCTCTTCTTGGCTTGGATAATGATAAAGCCTGCATGGCTGACATTTCAAACCAAGGAAGCAAAAATATATATGAAGACAGGATTTTACTGTGCTGTAGGAGAAGTACTGATTCCTCGCTGACTTTTTTCTCTCAAAGCAGAAGGTCATGATCTGAACTTCCATTATGGCTGTTCAAAAATGCATCAAAGGTTCGATGGATAAAAGAATGTTATTTTCCAAAACCACTGGGACACTTCCTGTCAGTTCACATAATTGAGTATTACAGTATTTAAATTACAAATTGAAGATTATTTTTACAGGTGTCATTTTAAATATAATATGAAATTTCTTGACATTACCTCAGCCGTGCTACACAACCCAGCTGCACTCGAACTTGCATGTGTGATGCACATGGCTGAAATTTTGTCATATTACATCATGGACTACAAAAACACACAGTATAAATAGACGATGTAATATTTGAGAGAGCAAAAACATATAGTGCTGGCCGCTCTTTATGGAACCCCAGATCTAATACGGACGTGGAAATGTAAACTGTTATTAGAGTTCAGATCAAAAATCTTTAACAAGGGTCGTGCAGAAGCGCAGGCTGAGGTCAGATAGACGGTGCTAGATTGCCCTCCAGTGGGCTCCCACCGACCGTGCCTCTGCGTTCTCAAACCTGTCCGAAGCGGGAAAACCCGCACGGCTTCGTGAAGCTAAACAAATGAGACAGCTATAGCCCATGAGAAAGACACGAGTTATTCACACTGGCAACCCTGCAGACCAACAAGAAAATGTTAAATTAATTAAGAAACAGATCTTTGAGAATCCTCTTGGCTTTTTATCCACAAATTGGCGTTAGCGGCTGCAAAGAATTTGCCTTCAACTGTTCTAATTTAATGTGGCTTTCTAAAATGCTATTATCTCCATTCTGTAATTTGTTATTTCATTTTTATGGTTTCCAGCAAATGCCATGTCTGGAAAGGAAAATTCCACCTTTTCTTGTACTCTGTTGTGACTTGCAATTTGCATTCATTCTGCATGAAATACTCACTCCCCATCAAAGAATTCTAAGCAAAACAAAAAAAAAATAAAGAAAACAAACTGTCAACAGCTTCCTAATGTTGTTAACGCAAAAAATGTCAGCAATACTCACTAGATAAATTAAAACCCCCCTGCCCTTTCATTACCCTCTTTCTAAGGAAATGAGATACAGTTTTACCAACACAAAGCTTTAAGTCAAGTCCAACCTTTTTACCAAGTTCCAATTCCAAAACACGGTGACCACAAACTAGGTTGGATGGCTGGACAGTAACTCAAAACCAATGCCAAACTCAGAAGCAAGGAGATGACATTTAATCTCTAGGCCTGTCCACACACTAAGAATAAGAGACTGATAACTGTAAGATTAACTGAGCAATTACTGTTTTCTTTATGGCTGGTCTGCTTCACAGAGAAAAGCACAATTGCAGTGATTCAAGGAGCAGATTTGTAGTGGAAAATGTACTAATATATTTTAAATGAATCTCAGTGCACTAGGCTTTCAATGCATGTGTAACTATTGAAAGACCATAGCAAAGTGACCAACTCTGTCTTTAAAACAGTGCATTACACATTTTAATGATTTCAGTGCAAATATTCATATTCCCCTTGCTTCATGTGTCTCTGTCAATCTTTCAATCTTGTTCCTACAAAGTCAGGAGAAAAAAAAAAAAAAAAAAAAAAAAAAAAAAAAAAAAAAAAGTCAATTTCTCTCTCTTATTTCTTGTTCTTGTTTCTGTTTTTGAAAGCCACAATCACTTAAATAAAAAAAATAAAATGGAAATAAAGACCCTGTAGTGATTCCAGTCTGTACTGAAAGACATTTGCAACACAGACTGCTTGGTCTGGTGTTAAGCAATTTGGGTAATCACCACGAGCAGAGTTTACTCCTTAACCAGAGACAGAAATAAAAACTAGAAAGAGAGTGAAATCGTTCCTTGTTGTGAAAGGAACGTAAGTCGAAGCTAACCTGGATTTAACCTGGAATATGATAATGCTGAGATGGGTCAGATACTAGGAAAACCTAGGTGGCCAGATGTGGGGGTCACAACCAAGGCCACAGTCTAAAACAATTTAAAACAGGAGGGGGAGCTCTCACCCAGCCTGTCAAGGAGGAAAGGTGCTCTCAGGTACTCTGCTCCAGGGTAAAAAGTAAGCTATGAAGCCCTTAAATTGGTCAACTGTTTATATTTTAAAAGTGAAGCTCTGGTTTTCTAGGCCTTAACTTACCTGCCATTATGGGCAGGTAAGTACTGATGTGAACATTTAGACTTTGAGGACTTTACCCCAAACCAAGCAAAATTCGTTGTTTTTGTTTGTTTGTTTGTTTCAAAGATCTATAACACTGAACACTGGAGCTGAGTTTTAGCTCAGTGATGTTTGGTTTGTTCACATATGAAATTCAAAGTAAAAAATATCAAGGAATGGGAGCTCATATGGATGAAACCCAAAGCAAATGTTTGCAGGAACCTCTGAGAAATGGAAGTGCTGTGTTCACATAGTTCTAATTATAACACTGCATTTGTAGGATTCATATGAGCTAGGACCCACGAAAGGGAAACATAAAGGAAAGCAGACTTAAAGGGAATGCAAAATACCCTATGGAATTTGGACTGGAATCTTCTAATGTGAAGGAAATTTACTTCAGAAAAGTGGGAACTACTTAAAAAACAGATGGAAAGGCCACAAGTGAAATTCATCCTGGCTATAATCTAAACACAGAAAAGGGCAAGAAAGGCCATTTTGGTTAAGCAAGGATATAAGTGTTATACACTGTGTGCAACAAGCCTAAAAAAAAAAAAAAAAAAAAAAAAAAAAAAAAAAAAAAAAAAAAAAAGGGGGCCTTGAACTATAAATAGCACTGGGAACTATATAAAAAGTAGACAGAAGCTTGTTAAAATGAGTAATTAAGAGATGAATGGGGTTCTGATAGAAGGTAAACTGTAAAGAATGCGCTTCAGTTAATCCCAAAAGTGACTTGGATATTCTCATGGCAAAGAGAACAATGCAGAAAACCACACCATCTAACCTAATAATGAAAGAGATGGTGCACTAGACTTAGTCTTCATGTTGAAATAGTATTGCTCCTGATTTAAAATAGGATCAATTTTCAATGTTTTCCATCATCTATTCCATCATCTATTTGTTTTCTGCTAACATTAGGAGGCATTTCTCTCATCTCTGTAAATCCATGTACAAAAGGGACAAGCTGTCCTATTACTCACTCAGACACCTCCAACAGTCAAAGGTGGTAGGTATCTAAGCTAGGTAAGGTGATGCACCTTTCCTGAGGTGTTCATCTCTCACTGTGAGCTATGGGCAGTCCAGGTACCTAAACTTAGGTGGGAGGACATAACTTTATGTTCTCACAGTCAAAATTCTAATCACGTTACAAATTTTCAAGGAAATAACCTAATGACTTGAAATCAATGAACCCTGCTGGTTTACAGAAGCCAGGGGTATCACAGCTTCATAATAGCAAATTGCAATTGCGAAAGTAATAGGAAATTTGTCCCCAGATGGAAAAAAAAAATAGTTTCTGCCCATAAATGGCATCTTTCCATGGCAAACTGATGAATTTCATCTGTGAGTCATTTCTCATGGAATGGTAAAGTTACAGTGGGTAAACGGCTCGTTAGGCTGCAGACATGCTCGAATAGCATAGCTGGAAAGAGGCTGCTAGTTAGTGTCTTTGCAGTTGCAGTGGTTAGTTCTGGAGCTCTCCCTTATTATTATTTTCAACTGTTTAACATTATGCCTTTCCACAGCACCAGTTGCATGCATTTCAAAGAGTAATAATGTCTCTGCATGGCAAAGATTAACCTCCAGTTCTTCATTCTTATATTTCACAAATGCACATATGAGTTGCATGAAGTGTAATCTACATGATTTGCAAGAAGGACCTTGCAATGATCTGTGTGGAGACCACCAGCAGGGAGTAAAGCATTTGACAACACAGACTAGGGCTTAGTCCAATCTCTGACAAAAGCCAGATTTTTGTGAAATTCCTCTATTTCATTTTAGTGTCATAATTGAATGCCTTTTGAAAGCAAAATTGCAAAGTGGTTTGGCCTTTGCTGTGAAACAGAGGCCATTCTGTGGGAAAGGACTTCAGTTTTATGGAGAGAAGGAGAAAAAAAAAATCTTTTATTTTGAAGTAGCAACACTTGAGATTTTGACATGTGAAATCTTGGCTTTTGGTGGAATTGAAGGAGTATTTTGCACTTAAGCAGGGAAGCCTGCCGAGTTTAGTATGGCAGAGTTGTCTACACAGTGTGGGAGGTGGCATTTTCCTATCCTCTGTAGGAAGTGTGCTATGGAGGTTGCTCAGAATATTCTCCATCTTAACTGTGGGCAACTTTTGTGAGGTTTTGCAAACATCTCTTGCAATTACTTTCACCCCATGTAATGGGTCCTGGATCTGACCTGGTAACCCAGAAGCAAAAACGTTCAAATGGTAATTAATTTGTTCTATGCTTTCTTCACCAGCCACTGTGATCCAGCTGAGGAGCTCTCTGAAGGCTCAGCTGATTTCCTAGATGGTGCTTTTTGAAATGTAGACATTTTCAATCAATGATATAATGAAAATAGATAAACACGAAATGCTATAATTTTACAACTAAGGTGTCCATATTTAATAATAACATATGCTGCTTTCTAATTGCTTGCTTTCAGAAGCCTCCAGGCTCTTAAAACACAACAGAACCAAAAAGAAAACAAAATTGGCTTCCCAAAAGCCCTCTCTCATGAGGTACCAAGAGAAAATAATTTACTGAAACAAGAGTTTTGAGGGATCCTACTATGATAGTTCTATCTACAAGTCCTCAGATTCTGTGGGAACCTTTCCACTGTCTTTCAGGTTCCTGTCACAGAGCACAAGGAAGGGAAATATCCCAAATACACAGGCAATGCTTACCCTAAAAGAAAATAAGAAACAAAATTTGTGGCAGGGAAAGGCAGGGAAGGAAAAAGGTCAAATTTGCAGAACACCAATGTCACAAAACAGCTGATGCTTCTCTCAAAAGCTAGATATCAGTTGAATGAATAAATCAAACAGAATACATCAGTGGTGCTTTCAGTCCTGTAGCTACATATTAAAATGCATAGTTTGCATTACAATAGTTGGTAAAAGTTCTTTCAGGTGCAATGTGATTTTATTTTATTTTTTTACAGAAGACTTTTTTTTGTATTTGTTTTGAATAATCATTAATCAGAGCAATAGAGAAAAAAAAAAAAAATAAGAAAAAAAAAAAAAGAAATGGAATATCACTTAACAAGCCTGCAATTAGCGGACTAACAAGTTTGTTATTTTTGTACATTTTCCCACTGTATGACCTAACAGAATAATAGCAAGCATTAAACTCACCACAGCTCCAGCAAGAGCATTGTGGTATTTCACAGTGTGCACAACTGGAAGTCTCTGTGAATCTAACTGTTGTAGAGCTAAAATGCACTTGATTTCTTGTCCATCTCAATTTATCATGAACGATATGTCAAGAACTCAGTATTGATGAAGACAGTGTATGAGAAGGCATGTGCCTGGATATGTTCCAGTGTCTGAGCATAATAGGAATCTTAAGGAATTTAGTCCTATCTTGATATCTGAAGAACAATGCAAATAATATCAGATTTCAGAACCATAAGAAATGCTTAACACAAAGCCAAACCAGAGAAATGTACAGGTGCCTTTTCCTGAACATTTCCAAAACCAACCTGTCCCTCTACATTTCTAGGTTTTGCTCATTTAAGAAAGAGGAGGAGGGAGAATGCTTTTTGATTAGCAAAACTAAGAAGTTGTGCAGTAACGTAAAGGGAAGGTCAGAGCTCAAATTCAACATGCTGGATTGCTTGTCTCCCTCAATCTGATTCACTAAATCAGCAGCACTGAATTGCTGTGATGACAGGAAGAATTTGGAAGGGGAGGAAGGTTGTGCTAGTATTGAAGACAAAAAATAAATCTATAAAAGGATTGTCTTAATCTCTTTCCAAAGTCAAAGAATCTGTCCATTAAAAGAATGAATATTTTTTACCTTCACTGAAAAAGGATGAATTTGTGCTTTAAGTGTCAACTATGAATACACATTGTTAAATTTTCTTTGATTCTAACCCAAAATCTGTGCTTGATAGGAAACTTTTCCCAGCAATAAAAAAGCTTCTCACATAAAATATCCATTAAAATTCTCCCGGAATATTTGTGATCCAAAAAATGGCATTATAAGAGCTTGCCACAAAACCAACTAAACATTGACTCTTGCCCAGATTACCAAAAGTACTTACGCACTTAGCTTGCATTGAAATTTGGAAGCTTAAACTCCTTTGAGACCCCTCTTAGAAAAAAAAAAAAAAAAAAAAAAAAAAAAAATTCAGATCTGAAAGATATATTCTTAGTGAGAAATCAGATCATATCATGAGATTAAGGCATGTTCCTATTGAGAAATGAAATACTATCTCACTGAGAAATTAGCATAGCAACCTAAATGCAAAGAGACTGAAACTGCAGTTCTTTAAATTATTTCCATTTTAAAAGCCTCAGCAGTCATTAAGCACTAGAAATCAGTAGTAATCCCATCTTGTTTGAGTGCTTGGAAATACTAGGTACAGTTTTAAAAACCTTTTTAGACCTATAGCCAAGCTATGCACTTAAGGCACTCAACACCAACACCCATTAGACCCAAAAAGTAAACTCCTGACCAAGAAAGAGTTAAGAACTGATGTTTAGCAGAGAAAATGGGGTTTCTTTGGAGCTTCAGAGAATGATTCATCCATATAGTGTTGGAGCTTATCTGCATCCATGGGTCTTAGTTAACACTGCCAGTGACAGGAGCATGGTTGAGTGAACCTTCATTCAAAACTGCAAAATAGCTACCTGCTTCCCCAGAGACTGCCCAAAGTTCAAGAAACAGTGGTGAAAGTGAATCATAGAATATCCCAAGTTGGAAGGGACCCATGAGGATCATCAAGTCCAACTCCTGGCACCACACAGGTCTGCCCAAAGCTTTAGACCGTGTGACTAAGTGCACAGTCCAATCACTTCTTAAATTCAGACAGGCTTGATGCAGTGACTACATCCCTGGGGAGCCTGTTCCAGTGTGCAATCACCTTCTTGGTGAAGAACCTCTTCCTGATGTCCAGCTTAAACTTTCCCTGCCTCATCTTAACACCATTCCCACGGGTCCTATCACTGGTGTTTACCGAGAATAGGTCACCTGCCTTTCCACTCCCCCTTGCAAGGAAGTTGTAGACCGTGATGAGGTCTCCCCTCAGCCTCCACTTCTCCAGGCTGAACAGGCCCAGTATCCTCAACTGCCCCTCATAAGTCTTCCCCTCTAGGCATCCCCCTTCACCATCTTTGTCGCCCTCCTCTGAACACTCTCCAACAGTTTAATTTCCTTCCTGTACTGTGGTGCCCAGAACTGCACACAGTACAGTGAGCAGTAAGTGGCATCATCCTTCTCTCAAACATGGATCTCCAGACAGCAAAGACTGCAAGACTGCTGTTGGTAGGGTAGGGGCTGACACAACCGTTGACCCTATAGGACAACTCACATAGGTCCATCCTGTAGGGTAACAGCTCACACCAGGGTGTACTAGTGCAAACATTGGAATCCCATGCCAGGAAACAGTGCTGGAGAAGAGTCTCAGGCATGATGGCTGAGGACTGAAAAGTGTCTGAGATTTAGGTATCTTAGCACCTTAAGAGGAATAAGAATACCATCAGACACCTAACTCCCTCTGATTTCAGTAGCAATAACTGCCTGGGTATTTCCCCTTTGGGTGTCAAAGACATTAAGATTTTGGAAATCAGCTCCAATGCACAGCCTTGTCTGGGATTTATTCCATTAATTTTAAACCCTTTAAAGTTAGATGCCTAGTCTAAACTAGTCACCAATCTCCCTTCTGAAGTCCATGCAAAGAGATAAATTTATCCAGGGAGGAATTCATTCCATTTATCCTAGAAATTTCTCTTAACTAATTTTGAAAGAAAAGACTTCTATATTGCTTTGCAGAGTGAGGCCCTAGCAGTTAGTACTTTCAGCTCCTGTAATCTCACAATATGACTACTGAAAATATATTCAGCTACTGAATGCACAGAGGTGCTTTTGAACCGTGAGTACAAAATTTTTTTCACTGTCAGCATCTTCTCAGTCTAGTCCCACATCTGACCACACCTTGCTTGTAAATCACCAGCAGAATGAACACATTTAAACTGACTTTTTTCTCATAGTTCAGGAGTTGAAGATATTTTTCTGTGATTATAAGTCAAGCTTCCATAGTCAATGAAAAATCATTCCTTAACAAGAAAAATAGAACTCTTTTTTTTTTAGACAATTGGCTGTCTTCCCTTTTTTTCCACAGCAGAGAAAAGAACTAGAGATGCTCTTATCCCCAAGGTTACTAAAAAGCAAATGAATACACATGAAAACACAGTCGTTTAAGAAGAAAGAAAAAAAAAAATTAAAAAAAAAGTACTGAAATTGAGACACAAGGGAGAATCCAAGCAGCATTTTCAATACAAACCTTGACAACCGTATGTTGTCTTGCAGAACAATCTTTTCTTATATATGCAGCTGATACGCAATTCAATGTGTCATTTTTTTGGATGTGATAGCAAGAAATTCCAAGAATCGTTCAGCCAAAGGTAACTGTGAGTATAATATCATGTGTGGGTATAAAAACTGAAACCCCTTATTTTGTGAAGCACTTCACAGAAGATTTGAAAAATCCACCTTCCATTAGAGCCAAATTCCAACCTCAGATACACACTCAGGGCTCTCATTAAAGGCACAAGGAGCCAGAAGTACTTTGTCGAGGGCAGACTTCAACCAATTTTGGTATTTATCCTTACAGAACAACCCTACTGAAACCTTGATTAGCCAAATGGAACAGAGACATGAAAGTAGTTTAGATTAACAGGGTTTGGATAAGTAGGAGAGGTTTTAGTGTTTTGTTATGCACTTTAATAGATGTGACCTTAGGCCACAAATCTGCAAGGCTCCTGGGCACATGCATAACATTAACCATATGAGTAGCTGAGTGAATCAATGGAACTGTTTGCTCTCTTAAACATAGGCGTATGTGAAAGTATGAGGTAAAACTGGACCCCAATTTTGCATAAGAGGTAGTAACTAAGGATTGTATATTGCTTAGTTTTATTCTTAAACCTAAATACAACCTTAAAGCAAGCACCCTGAGAGAAAGACTGTTTATTTGAGAACAGGTGACCCATTCTAGCCAGCCAAGTCAATAGACCTAAACCAACTGTCTTTGGGTACAAGGTGAGAAAAATCTTTGACAGAAGCAATTAAAAATCAACTGCCAGTAATGTTTAGAAAAGAAATCCCAGCAGCTCTGGAAGACTGTGTTGAAATGCCCATAGGAAATCCATTCTCTTTGTTAACCCCCAGTCCAAGGTTGTGAATCCATACTGATTTTTACTCCAGTTTTCAAGGAAAATGAGGCCACTGAAGATTGTGTCTGTATTCCAACCATCCCCCTGAAACTTTCATACCCAGGTGTAGAAATGGCAACAGTCAGTGTAATCCTGAAAGTCTGACAAAAATACGCATTCACACAAAGGTGAAACTCCCTAGAGACACCTTACATGAAGGAAAGGCTGCAACCTATACCAACATACTATGGTGATAGGATGGTAAGCTACCTAGGACAGCTTTGCCATTTATTTTAAGTTTATACAGACTTATATCCTAAAAATCCCAAACTTGCCAGACCACTAGTAACTACCACTTTATAAAACATTAAGGAGCAAGTAGTATGTACTAAGAAAGGCACATGACAACCCTATGAAGGACCTGAAATCTAAAACAGAGATAATACAGAGCTGCAATTAATCAAGTTTCCCCATGGCACTCTCTGGTAGCTTTTCTCCATAATGACTAATAATTGTTTCTCAGATGATCACCTGGATTATTTCACATTTTGCAGTAGGTAAATGCCTAAGCTCTCTGTGCTGTTTCACAGTAGCTTGTATATGGGTTTACTCAGAGTAATATGTTGTGGTTTTGTTTGTCTATGGAAGCTGTGGATGCCCCGTCCCTGGGAGGGTCAGGTTGGTTGGGGTTTTGAGCAACCTGGTCAAGTGGGTGGTGTCCCTGCCCAAGGCAGGTGTTGGAACTGGATAGTCCTGAAGGTCCCTTACAACCCAAACCATTCTATGATTCTGTGATTCTACTCTTCCCCACCGCACACCACAGGACGCAGCTACATTCCCTCTCTGTATTTAGCACTTGAAAGATCATAGACAAGCCAGGAGAGTCTCTCACACTGGCATGAGGCTTTGGGTATTGCAGGTTCTTGGGTATTGCAGAATTCTTAACTTTAGTCAACTAGTAAGAGGGAAAGAGTTGAAAGCAAATTAATTAATTAATTTGAAGAGCTCCTTGTGGACATTTCCATTTGCTAACAAAAGAGAAATATGGACAAACTAGCACATCTGAAGTTTGGAGAGACTGATTTTTTTTCCTGTTGCATTACTGGTCATACTGATGCTTTATTAGTAAAGGTTTTAATAAAACCTCTGGGAGGGGAAAAAAAATCCAATATTAATCTATTTTGGAAGAATAAACATCTGTGCCTTTTGGGACACATGCATCAAGCTTGTTTCAGCTGCATGACACAAATGGCATGTTCAATCTGCCTTTTCAATCTTAATTCCCACTGTGGGGCTATTGCTGAAAAGGAACTGGGGAGAAGCACTATTCCTTTCTTAATGGAGAGCAATACTGTATGTTTTAACAAATATGGGGAGAAAACAGATAAAAAGGGGAAGTGCTTTTGTTATATGCTCATGAGTTGAGCCCCTATATAAGGATCTTTTTCTGAAGCAAAAGTGTGTCAAGGGAATTGGAAGCACAGCAGAGAAAGCAAGTCAATTTGGGGATGTAGCAAATTGGTGTTGATAACAACAGAACCATAACAGAGAGAGGCAATACATTCCTCGTCTGTGTGCAAGCTACATCTCTCAGCGCCTTCAGCAGAAACTCAACATGAAAATACAAGGAAACCTGCTTGCCTGAACTAAAATGAAAACTGCAAAATTTTCAGTGAAAATAAAAGCTCCTGAGGCTGTAAATGGAAGTGCTAATGTGGTGACAGCAGTGATGAAGAGGAGAAGCAGATGGCAGTAAGGACAGGTAACACAAGCACCCCCCCCCCAAAAAAAATAAATAAATAAATAAATAAATAAATTGTGCTCAAACAGTGCAATGTTTTATCTCTGCACTGCTTTCATTTCATACTTTCTGTCCCTGAACTCAAATACTGCTGGTGTAAATCTGTAACAGGTCTGCAGCCTTTTGCTACTCACTGGGGAGACCACGTCTGCATGGTCATGACCTTTCTTCCCTTATCACTGCTCCCCTTAAGGAAATTTCTATCACTGATACTGCCTCAAGTCTGGGGGGCGGTGATAATATGATAATACAAGGGAGCAAGAATGTGGTCACTGGAAGTCCTACCAGGGTGCTGCAAAATCAGTGCTCCGGGGGAAGGGGAGCAGGAGGAGGGAGGCACGAAGGCAACACTAACCCCAGAGCCTTTCCATGAAAGGCTGGAAAATAAGCTGCCTATTACTATTCTCAAAGAAAACTTTGTGATTATCTGCACACAAAGGGTTTCCCTTTTTAGTGTAATGTTCTTTATCTTATATATCAGATGGTGCTTCAAGATCACTGGTTGGAAAGGCACTCACAGAAACTCCTTTTTCTTTACCCTGGGCTTCCAGATAGGGATCTCAAGCAGTAGTTATTTTCAACTTTTATGGGGAATCTGATTATTTGAATTTGGCCCTGTTTTGCTGCTGATAGCACTTCACAGAAGAGTAACGTCTAATATGAAGGAAATGCACCCCACAGACAGCTAAGGAAACAGCTCCTGAATTGGATTTTGGTACAGGCCTGCAAAAAATTACTGAATTATTGGTCCACATAATTCTGTCACATAATCCAAAAGGGAAAACCTGTTATCTCAAGCATTTATGCCTTATATAGGAAAAAATATAGCAGATCTATTAGATTTAAATACAATTTAAGGAATTGTAGAGCTGATAGAATGACATATTAGAAAAAATGTCTACCCTGGCAAAAATGTCAGTGAATTTTTATGATACTTGCAGGACATGCAAGATCTTAGACCTTCAGGCTACATCTGAAACATTTTAGACATTAAATATACCCTGGACCATTTTCTAGCTCAGGGGCCAACTGGCATGGATTGTTCTACATCCATCTTCTCCAAATCTTCTGCTCCCTAGATCAGGATATCTACAACCAGACTGTCTGCTGGGAATAATCCTGTCCTAATTCCTGAAATGCTTAGGAATTGTTCAGTAACTATACTGAACAAAGTCAGCATAAGCTGAAAACATGTCACAGACTGCTCTGAGTAACACTATAAACAATAAAGTTCCAGTGTACAAAGAAAATTTCTGGCACAATCCAATTTACTAGTGTAGACATATCCAAGGAAAGTCCAAACACAAGATCTTATGCAACTTTACTGGATACAGCAGCTTTGAAGAAATGAAATCTCATAAGGGTCCTGATTCTCATACTGGAATTGTATAGTTTTAGGGGTGTTTTGTTTTGTTTTGTTTTTTGTTTGTTTTGTTTGTTTTTTGTGATTTTTTGGGGGACCTTCTTGTGCAAAACTAGTTGCACTTCAATGAACAAGCCTCTGTAAAAAGTTCTGAGGCCTTCATGATAAAAGCATACCAACATTCTGTATAGCATTATGGTACATGGATGTAGTACTGCACACTGACTGGTTACAACATAATATATGTAGCTAAACCATAACTGTTAGTTTGGCCATCTATGCCAACACAAATACATACCTGAGCTCTGCAGTTGTCTCTCAAGGAGATGTTACCAATTTTTGTCTTATTGGAGAAGAAACTAAAGAACATATTATGCTCTGTGTGCAGAAATTCAGGGGCCTCTCCTCTGTATCATGAGTGAGCTGGGCATCCTCAAAATCCAGTTTCAGGTGAAATTACAAAATAACACTGTTACTTCCAAAAGTGTAGGCCACATCGCATGCCTAGACTATGTCAAACTTGCAAGTAGAAATGCTGAGACTCAAGTCCTAAAATATAGGACAAGCTTTCCTCTATCTTCCTTTCACAGAGAGATTTTAGAAGGAATCAAGTGTCACAAGCTGTTTGCAGAGAAATGTTAAAGCATTGTCATGTCTTGTGAGCTGTACATTTGAAGCAACAGCCCAGAACTGGTGTAAGTCACTGCCAGCTTCCATGAAAGAAATGGCCCTGTAGAAATAGGGTCCTTCACACTGAGCATGAGTCGGACTCCTGTATGTAGGATCTTTTCCAAGCGGAGCCCCATCCTGCCACCTCTCATCCATCTCACCCAAGAACACACAAGCACTATTTGTTTTCCTCCTTTTCAGCCTGCACAGCTATGTTTTTTCTGGCTTGTATCCACAAAGGGAAAATCTAACAAAGGAAAAGTCAAGGATGGATTATAGCTCTGAAAGAGTTTTAACGACAACCACATTGGCATTTTCTCTTTTATATTTGCATTTCATTTTACCAGCTTCATTACAGCTTTCTGCTAGGTAACATTCCGGATTTTATTTGGTGCAAATAGCCAAAACCTATGGTGTGTTCCTATACTGTATCACCCTAACACTTTTCAGCCCCACCCCTTGTCTTTCCTACCTGATCTTACAAAAAAAGTGTCTAAACGTTATAAAAGAGTTTGTGTATATTGTTAAGATCTTTCTTAAAATAATTTTCTTCTCTTGTGTCCCACACTAAATGCACTTAGAGGTATGCATATACTGGTGAGTCTCATTAGTTCACGGGGAAGGTAAAGAAATGACATGTGGCTGAGTTTCTAGAATAGGTTAGCACATCCTGCCTAGGGGCTGTTTTTGTCATGGAAACTAGGATTATAGACTATTCCCCTGCTTCATCTTGCATCATTTGAGACATTAAAGTGAGATATCCAAATTGGAGCCTATTTTTCATCTATAACCAACAGATGCAGGCAGACACGCTCATTGCCTGTATAGGGAGCTGAGTAGGAACCCCTAGGCAAGTTGGTCTCATGCCTAAAGTTAGGTGGAAAGAATCCAAGTTGAAGGTCTTCATTTTGTAGATTGTATTATTTTAATATGATTAAAGCATCTAAGGCACAGGATATGTATTTTTTCCTGACAATTGGAATAAAAGAATGGAAAAATAATGTGGTCTTTTAAGATTAAGCAGGGGTGCATAGAAAAAAAGCTCATAAAGTCCTGGTGAGACCATCCCAAGAACTTTGATAAAGAGGTAGACAATTATTTTTATAAAATAAGGCATGGAAAAAAAGCTATAAGAACATTTAGAAGTCTGGAAATTCCATCTCTATCAACAGTTCATTGTTGAGCTTTTGTGTCTTTTACTCATCTACAATGAGCTATGTTACTCATAATATTTCAGTAGATAGATTTCTAGTACTGTCACCAACACAGTTTCTGTGCTTGTGAGCAACACAGCTGGTTGTAACTAGATATATGCAGACTATAAAGGAGGTGCAAATGTGCAATGGGATAACTTTGACTGTCCTTAATAGAGAAAAACATGCCCTGACCATGACACATCTAGGCTGGATGTCTTCCTCAGACAGATTCTCCAGTTCAGTTGGAGATTTCTGTACTTTGTGGTGGGACTACTCTGTGGGGGTCTTATGACCTAGTTCATTCAGGACAAACAAAAGATTCTTCCTGGCTGCAATATATGTAAAACTCAAAAAATCCATTTCCGCTACCCTAAGCCTCCCTTCTAACAACTGACAGATTGAAGAAGATGCAATATAGAAGCAGCAACACAAAACCAAACAAAACCACTAAAACCCACAAAATTCTTACCAAATTTCATGAGGCAAACCTGAATCCTCCTATCTTTTTTATAAGCCATGATGAATTGCTTAACGATGTGTTTTTTCTCCTTAAGATTGAGCTATAATAGAATTACACCATTCATAGTAAACCAGACAAGGGTCAACTAATTAACACTGCACAGTAGCAGAGAAAGGGAGGATAAGCAGTGGTTAACACCTTTCCAATGGGAAAGAAAAATTGGACAAGGATATACTTCTGAAAACACTAGCCAAAGCACAGGTCAAGCAAGGCAAGCTGCATAGGTATCAAACCAGTTTCAGATGACTGTTCTCACTGACAGAAACTGCAATAGATAATCATGTCTTTCCTACACATATACCTACACATATACCCTCTTTCCCCTAACGTCCCTACATTTGTATCTTTTAGTCCTCTTGAAAAGAATTATAGGACCTCCAAACTGTCACTTCAGTGAATGATGCATCTAGACCCCCTTGGAAAACACCAACTATATATAAAATTATCTTAGATGTTCCCATCATTACAGTTAGGCAGTTATTTTTCAAATGTTGCTCAGATACACCATTTTCCTGTTTAAAAGTCAAGAGCTGCTTGTAGACTAACACATTTCCTGGAGTTTTTTACAGGACTGACTAATTTAACAGAAAGAGACTATAAGAGGCAGCAAAGGAAAGGTCCTAGTGTTTTTACCACTATGAGAATGCACCACTCTGAAAGTATTTTATGAGACCCCTTCTGGTCCTCCACCATTATTTCTTTAATTTGAATACATTGCATGGTCTTTGAAGTGGCACTTCCAGCTTATAACCTTCATTTCAGTAGCCTGTTCATCTTCAGACTAAATGAGCCAACACCAGTGGAGAACTGGAGTGACTACACTTTTCTAGGTGAAGCATTATCCTGTCTCCAGAGAACCCAACAACTCACCTGGGCAATGTGACAGTCCATCATCAGTAGTTCAGAGCTGCCCCATATTATTTTTTTTTTTCTCTACCATTAAACTCTGGCTGAAGTTGGCAGATATGATAATGTCAAAGCTTTAGCGATGCACACAGCAAGGAGCTGAGGAGCGACCGCAATCTACTACAACACTTGTTTTGAACTTAGTCTCCCCTTGACCTGGAGCATACTTTGTAGAACACTTCAGAGTGCCTTTGTCTTGACTTATTACCCACTGAATGTTGAAGTGTCTTGCTTCACTTCACTTATCAGTATATTCATTTGTTGGATTTTGTTTATATCAAGGCCACCTGGTTCATGGGGATAAACAATCTTTTTACTGAGTGCATAAATCTAAAAAAGCAATTTTAGCTTTACATTTAGATTAAGTTTGTTGATTCTTTAAAATCAGCAATGTGTGTGGAATGAAAAAAATGAGCTCTATTTCTCCTTCTACATCAGGAAACCTATCAAAGCAAGAAAATGACTGTTCCAAAGGAATTTTCCACATGCATATATATCATTTTAATTTACTAATTCAAAGAAAGGGCAAGTTAAACCCTGTTCTTCTGGCTTTGCAATTAGATCTGTGAAAAAGGAAATTAGAAATATAATATATTTCAATGCAAGAGCTGAAAAAAAAAAAACAGGACATTTGATATTATAAACACCTTTAGCCCCTCCATCACTGGACATCCTTTTCTTTTTTCTGTAACTGTGATCAGGCTATGTCCTTGAAATTCTCTTCCTAATCAAAGAATCCACAACTTTGTTAAGTTCTTTTATTAGAATAAATCATCCATTTGGTATGGAGGAATTTTCATTTCAGAACATCACATAGCTCTTCAAGGCTTTGGTGTTTAATGCAAGGCAGTTTTGCCAAGGTGTTCCTGGAAATTACAGAGATCAAATGAAAGAGATTTCAGCACCAAATTTAAAGCTGGTTAAAGCTATAATAAAAGTAGAACAATCAAACTGGATGAATGGAGTATGTTAGATTTCTCAGACAATTTTGCACTTCTCTGGAAACTGACACAGATGAATTACAAAGAAAACAATGTGTGAAGACCTGGAACAGAAGCTGAAGGACAGAATGAAATGCATATGGATGCATCTGAAACAGGTAAAGACCAAAAAAAAAATAAAATAAAATAAAATAAATCAGAGCCACACTGGGGATTACTATTTACAACAGAGATAATAGAGGTATCGAGGTTCTGGCAATTTTTAGATGAGTACTTATTTAGCCGAAAAAGAAGATTATTAATTTTAAGGGGGGGAGAGGGAATGATCTGCCAGTTTTATTCTTTCACTGAATATCTCTCAAGGATAGGTCTTGGGACCTATTCTATTTGCAGTAGTCATTAACTGAAATCTGTCTTAGAGTTTCAGGTGACAAAGCTGAGGATTTTATAAGTGCAAATTTTCCTACTGGGTAATTCTGAGGAGTAGTACAAAAAGGATGAAAGCAATCAGTAGTAAGTTTAAGTCACACACTGGCAAGGATGCTATTCTTGGGCACCCAGGTTAACTGGAATTCTGAATCAATTTGGGAGCCTGCAGCTTCTCATTGTTCACTTTATAAAAGCCTGATAGTCCCTTGAACACAATCTAGACTTCTATAAATAACTTAAGGCAATAAGTATAACTAGCCCTGTTTGTTCTGTACATCAGAATCATCAGAATCACTTGCTTGAAGCTGTAGGTGCATTGGCTGGAAATGTCTAAAATGGAAAAGATCTGGGTGAATTGTTAAATGGAAATATTAAGGTCTAAGATGTAAAAGGAGAGGTATTCCATGCGAGGATACAGAAATATAAATACCATTGTCAAAAGCAGCATCAGGACAACATATACTGTACTGTCTACAATTCCACTGACTCAGAAACATAATTTAAGTTCTTGACAGGTGACTTATGGCTGGAGAAGAAAGGAAAGGGCAGTCATTAGGACTTTAAGAAGAAAAGAAGAACCTATCTTATGAGAGGAAATTAAAAGGCTTAGTTTGCTTAGTCAAATCAAGTTTTAGAGTGGCCTGCTCCATAAATACATCAGAAGAGTAAACCCAGAGAGGAATAAGTACAATTTATTTCTTGTGGTAACACTGATTTTCAGGTTTAATTAGCAGCAAATGCATTATATTTGGCAAGTAGAAGAAGATTTCTAGCTAGACTGGGTTTCTGAAATAGTCTTCCAGTAGCAAGAAACATAGCTAATTTCAGGATGAAGTTTAATCCATTTATGAAAGGTCAACTGGACTATCAGATGAAGCATGAGGAGCCAGGAGTTTCTTCCAGGTCTATTATTTTTTTTCCCTTCTACCTAAATCAGAAGCGGTTTCTCTAGAATTCTTTAAGCATGACAGCAAATTAATGGATAAAGAAGAAACAGATGATACTATTTATTTGGATGTTCAAATAATAATGAAAGTGACCCTTAGAGAAGACTACTATGTTAATTTCATACTTACAGCAAAAGACTAATAGTAGGATTTACCAAAATTCTGTTTTTCAGAATATAATTCACTGTTTGTGTTCTTCCCCCTTTATATCTGGAGTATCTGGCACAGGGCATGTTGAAAAACAGGATACTAGGCTAGATAGGCCACTACATTCATAGCTCTTTGACTATATGGCAAGTTCTACATTCTCACATTTCCAAAGGTTATACAGCTGAAATGTATTATCTTAGTCTTGGATTCTTTGCTCTTTCTGTTGTGATTTTCTCTGACATAAACCATAGCAAAAGAGCCTACATGATTTCAACACTAGGAGATTGCAAAGTAAACCATTTTTACATACCATGTCTGGTAACACTTTAAAATAATAGCACAGTTAATTAATGATGAACTACAGTGAATATTCTTATACAAGTACATATGACATTCCTATTAGTGCCAAATGAGTTCATCGTGATTAATGTTATTACAGTACATACCAGTGAAATTCATAAAGGCCATTATGCTGAATGGTTACCCAGCACCAAAAAGCACTCCTCTCCAGCCAGCAGCCCACACTCAATAAGGAAGATGAACAAAGTTCTATTCTAAGATCCATGGAGCTGCATTATTATCAGCCTGGTATGATATACAGGCCTTTAAAGGAGATCTTCAGAGGGACCTTCAGTTTTAGGAATTCGTTCACAGCCAGGCATAGTGGTAAGCGTCTTTAAAATTCAGGCAACAAAAAATAGCTATTGCAGGGACTAGATTTTTCACCTGAGCAGGTAAAGCCTGCAGAGCTGTGCATGTTCACTCTCTTTAGACATTGGTCTTTTCATGACGGTGTAAAGTTAAGCATGAAGTTAAGCATACCTGACCAAGAGCTGAGATCATCACAGGGCTTGTGCAAAGAAGGGTGCTGAGTCTCATTGCCCCATCTTTACACAGGTTGCATGGCAGGATTAAGGAAAGTTACCTCCCTAAGACTTGTAAAGGCAAAGTTTAATACCCAGGTTTCACAACCTAGGCCAATCCACAGAGTCGGTATCTATGTTAATAACACCTAGAGGGTATTTTCTTACAGCTCACCTAGAAAATTGTCTTCTGTGTAACTACAGATCCTGGAGTGTAGCTCCAAGGATCTGCATATGTCAGGATAGCTGAGGTACTCTTTTGGGCTCTGTAGTAACATATATAATAAGCTCAGTGTACTCAAGCTTCTGACATCAAAATTGTATCTGTCATGTTTAAATCACAGAATCACACAGAATTGTCTAGGTTGGAAGAGACCTCAAGAAAATTGAGTCTAACCTCTGACCTAACACTAACAAGTCCTCCACTGAACCATATTGCTAAATTCAACATCTAAACATCTTTTAATGACCTCCAGGGATGGTGACTCCACCACTTCCCTGGGCAGCCCATTCCAATGCGTCACAACCCTCTCAGTAAAGAAGTTCTTCCTAATATCCAACCTAAAACCTCTGGTGCAACTTTAGCCCATTCCCCCTCATCCTGTCACCAGGCACGTGGGAGAACAGGCCAACCCCCACTTCGCTACAGCCTCCTTTAAGGTACCTGTAGAGAGCAATAAGGTCACCCCTGAGCCTCCTTTTCTCCAGGCTGAGGAAACCCAGCTCCCTCAGCCACTCCTCGTAAGACTTGATCTCCAGACCCGTCACCAGCTTCGTCGCCCTTCTCTGGACCCACTCGAGCACCTCGATGTCCTTCTTGTAGTGAGGGGCCCAAAACTGAACACAGTACTCGAGGTGCGGCCTCACCAACAACAAGGGGGACAATCACTTCCCTAGCCCTGCTGGCCACACTGCTTCTTATACAAACCAGGATGCTGTTGGCCTTCTTGGCCACCTGAGCACACTGCTCACTGCTGGCTCATATTCAGCTGACTATCAACCATCACTCCCAGGTCCTTCTCCGCCAGGCAGCTTTCCAACCACTCATCTCTCAGCCTGTAGCTCTGCTTGGGGTTGTTGTGCCCCAGGTGCAGGACCCGGCACTTGGCCTTGAACTTCATATAGTTGACCTCAGCCCATCGGTGCAGCATATCCAGATCCTCCTGCAGAGCCTTCCTACCCTCAAGCAGATCGACACACACACCTAACTTGGTGTCATCTGCGAACTTACTGAGGGTGCACTCAATGCCCTCATCCAGATCATTGATGAAGATATTAAAGAGGATTGGCCCCAGCACCGAGCCCTGGGGAACGCCACTAGTGACTGGCCTCCAACTGGATTTAACTCCATTCACCACAACTTTTTGGGCCCAGCTATGAAGCCAGTTTTTAACCCAACGAAGCGTGCGCCAGTCCAATCCAAGAGCAGCCAGTTTCTTGAGGAGAATGCTGTGGGAAATAGTGTCAAAAGCCTTGCTGAAGTCAAGATAGACCACATTCACAGCCTTTCCCTTGTCCACCCAGCGCGTCACTTTGTCATAAAAGGAGATCAGGTTCGTCAAGTAGGACCTGCCTTTCATAAACCCATGCTGACTGGGCCTGATCGCCTGCTTGCCCTGTAAGTGCCATATGATGACACTCAAGATAATCTGCTCCATGAGCTTCCCTGGCACTGAGGTCAAACTGACAGGCCTATAGTTCCCTGGGTCTACCCTCCAGCCCTTCTTGTAGATTCGTGTCACATTTGCTAGCCGCCAGTCAGCTGGGACCTCCCCTGATACCAGGACTTTTAATATATGATGAAAAGCAGCTTGGCCAGCTCCTCTGCCAGTTCTCTCAGTATCCTTGGGTGGATCCCATCTGGCCCCATCGACTTGTGAACATCCAAGTCCCGTAGCAGGTCGCCAACCATTTCCTCATGGATAGTGAGGGCCACATGGTGCTCCCCATCCCCTTCCACCAGCTCAGGGTACTGGATATCCAGAGAGCAACTGGTTTTGCTGCTAAATACTGAGGATGCTAAGAATCAATTGTTAAGTTCTGAAACCCAAAACAAATTACTATTTTTCCATCTTAGTGTTCCTGAGGCTCAGGAAGTTGATTTTTCAACTGTACTGAAACTATTGCTAGAAATTTTCTGTTAAAGGAGTGAAAATGAAGATGGAGGAGGTTTAGAAATAAGGATGTTTTCTTTTGGAATAGCCAGAATTTCAGAGAAAACTGATACTAAATCTGGGATATTTTAACCGGAAATGTTGCCATTGATATTAATTGTTCTCATTATTTATACTGAAATGTAATTAAGATAATTATGAGGGGAGTTTTCTCACTGAAATAAGCTTAAGAGATTTAAGTTACATATTAACAAAAAAAAGAAAAAAAAAGGGGGGAAGGGAGAGAAGAAGAAAACCTGTTAAGAGTATCTCACTAAGTAAAATGTAAATAGTCTCAAAATTTTCTGTGCAGAAGCAAAATGAGGCCTTTAGAAAGAAAACCATTTTCTACTAAATAAAAAGCGTTCTAAAATTGTTGCCCATTAGCCCTTTCTAACATTGTTTTGCATTCTGGAACACCTGCCATTCACACCCTAAATTCACTTGTCTGATCACATTTTTTGTGTTTTACCATAATTTCTGGTCATATGCAGAAGGCTCTACGCTATCAAATGCTTAAGTGTCTGTTTAGGTTTTAGCTGGTGAGTATTTCCAGTGACAGCTGTAGCTCTAATCACACACTGATTATGAACACATGCTTAAGTACATTACTTTTGGTAAAGTTTCTCTTCAGTCTTCTCTGCATTTCCTCTCTTTTTAGACCAAATCAAGCTTTCAGTTTCTTCATACCCTGTGAAATATCCTTGTAGGCCTAAATACAATACTGGGAGTTAAACTCTAAGAAATAATTTAGTTGTGATTTTTCAGCTAACCCAGTAGGAACTATCAAGAAAGACTCTAAATTTTCAAAACCAATACTCCTTATACCTCGGAGCACATATCTCCAGCTTCAGGACCTCCTATATTAAGGCTTATTGAAAACACCCACCATCCTCTTCAACATCTTGTAAATATACAGTAATGCAGCACAATAAAACATAGTGTCTCACGTCAGGAGGACCAACATAACTTTAGTGTTTTGTTTGTCAAAACCAATTCATGAATTGTAACTAGAAATGAATCCACAAGCCATACTGCTGGTCATGTATATTCCCAAAAGACATTTTGGAACATAGATCTGAACACAAAATCCTGACACACCAATACTGCTGGAGGAGGTAGTCGTGCAAAGAAAAGGGTGCCAGCTGCAGAACCTGATCTAAATTCTCGTCTTGACTAAGTCACTGATTCATTCTAGCCCATATGTGGCTCAGTTTTCTCAAGGGCAAAGCATGGGTGATACTTTTCCATTTAAGTAAACTGCTATAATTACATGGATGATCAGGGAAATGTATTATTTTTAGGATATACAGCAATGGTGGAATCACTGAATTTTTCAACCTAAAAGAATAGGAAAAAACAAGCAAACTCAAAGGAGAGGCACACTTTGCCTGAATTAGTTCTGGATTAGATTCCTATCATGGTACTGGTGACACTGCCTATTAAGAAACTTCCTCCGGATTTCCCATTTTGAGTTGTTGTTCAGTGGTTCTCATCTACAGTTTAACAGACGTCTCCATCACAAGCTTCCTCTAACTTTCAGCTAGTATGGTTAGCAATTTTCAAAAATGAAAACAGAGAAATAAGTGTCTGAAATCTCTTTCAAAAACACTATTTTTTTTTCTTCCATTTAATTAATTTGAATCTAGTATAAAAGAGAGTTTTGTATACCAAGTGTGTGATTTTGGACACTCAAAGAAACAGAAATGGTCAGACAATAAGATTCAGAAAACATTCACCTACGCTTAGCAAAAATAGCCTCACATTTAGCATTACCATCTTAGAAATCTTCATCCTCTGTGAGAATTTTAGTCTCTTTAGAGCTCCTACCTATGCATGCCAGTCTTCGCAGAGCAAGGGAGAACAAGCCCTTTACCCCTTTGGAGGAGGTAAAGCTGGGCTATAAATGTGTTCTTCCTCTCAGCTGCTGAGAATGGAAACTAAGAGCTTGTCCCTCTAACAGTTTATTTACTGAATAATACAAAACTGCATGCTCTGAGGCAAAATTAGAAAGAGGTTGCAAGAGGCCTGCCTCATGTTTTGTACAGTACATAAAGGCAAAGAGCACTCAGTGCTCTTTCTCATGGTTGAGGTCAAGACTGCTGATTCAGAAACTTCAAACACTATCCATCTTCCACTGGTCATTTCTGGAGATAAGCAATAGCATCAGAAGGACCTTTGTTCTCACCAGTATGACCGTACTCAGGTTTTTAACATTTAGCCCTATCTCTGTTAGAGGAGGCAAGCCTTTACCTAGGCAATTCAAGCTTTACCTAGGCAATCAAGCTTTACCTAGGCAATTGTTGTTAGAGTCCTTCATTATGTGAGCAACCAAAATATATTCATAACTGCTGAGGACTCACAGCTGGCAATAAAGACAAAAAGACCTGTATTTTGAACATATACTGTTGTATACAAAGCTAAATATTGCAATAAATCTACTCAGGTGATCTCAAAATAGGCATTTAAAATTTGACATATATTTTACCTCGGTATCTCAGAGCTTTTCTGGTACTGCAAAACATTGTCTGAAAGGGATGTGAGATAAGTCTCCTGAAGTTTAAGTATATGAAGCCCCAGCTTTTAAAGTCAGAAACGGAACAGAACAGAACATGAGGAAGTTAATAATTCTGTCTACATGGTTTGAATAGGTATTTAGCCATATGTTAAGGAGTAATTCTTCCCTAAGTCAGCAACAGCCATACCCTCCTCTAAAAGTGGCAAAGGTCCCACTGAAACAAAACATATTGGACCATGCAATTAGTGTCTATATCATATGTACATGAGATTTGAATTGACATTGCATGGACAAGCAATTTCTGAACACTTGAGTATTTGACATTGTAACCTGAATAATATCATTTTAATATAACTTTAAGCAGTTAATTTGCATTTAAAGACTCTGGAGCATTTGAGAAAAAAATGGATTGACACACTGGTCTTTCCTTTCCTTTTATTAGTAGGAGTTTATTTTCTAGGACATACAGATTTAGTACTATGTTAGCACTTATTGTCCATTTTTCCATACTTACATCTCTATCAAGCCACTTATAAATTTACTTCCTAAGGAAAGCAGCCCAAAGTTCAACCAGAGCAAGATTTATTAAAAAAAAAAAAAAAAAAAAAAATGTGGAAAGCAGCAATTAATTCTGACACATCTGATCAGCAATTTGTGGCATCATTCATCTCAAGCTCCCCACACAACTGAAACCAACAAAAGATGATAATCATTTTTAAGTACAATCTTCAACTGGAAATAATTTTCTATCTTCCACAGCTCCTCTACCCACCCCTAACCCCTCAAAAATATAAAATATTTTACACAGTAACATCTTTAATCCTTTCTTTTGTCTCCCTAGCACATAACACAGATGGGCTGTGATAGGAAAACCTGGCCACAGTCCACTTCTCTCTTAAAGAATGAGAAACAAAAAATGATTGAAACTAACCCAACCTGCACAACGTGCTAGTTTCATAAGGAAAGAACATAAAATATTAACCTTTCCATTTTTTGTTTGTGTGTTATTTTTACTTTTGCTATTCAGAGTGTAATAGTTTAGGGTCCTAAAACTGATCAGAGTGGCTTCAGGCTAATCGCCATGGGAGAGAGTGAAAGACTGCCCTCCCCTAAAAGAAATGTGATATGCGTCCATGTCAAAGGCATCTTCTAATCATATTCACATTATGGAAATGGAGGGGAGGAGGTTTGCAGGTGAGAGCGTTTGAGGAAACAAAGAGAATAAGGGGAGGTAACTCAGGGGATAAGTGCTTATGTCTTTCCTTTGAGGTTAAGTGAATGGAGGGTGGCAAAGTAGATATGGCCATGTACTGCTGAAATCTAAAATCAAGTGGACTTCAATGCTTCTCAATATTTTGTAAAGAAGAGTATGCGATGAATTTATGGCTTAAAACAAGTAAATTAACCACTTGGCAATGATGAGCGAAATTTCAGAAAGGGCGCAGTCCCTTATGAATATAACAAAGTACATTGGTTTTATCTACATTTATATTTATCTGCACTCTAATAAGGGGCGCTTTTTATACTGAACTATTCTTTTCCTCTTGATAGATAGCACAGTGATTAACATTCCTTGGCAAATCTTAGAGAAGTTCTGGTGTCAATAAAGTCTCGCTAAATTGAGTTGAGTTCAGATGATAAATGTCTCATTCTTTTGTATCCCAGTTCCGTTATCAATCAGGCAGAACTACAGTTGGCAAAAAAACTTATTTCAGGTTAAAACACCATCTTCTCCAGCTCCCTTCACCACAAAACTGAGTGCTTGACAATTTGAGTGAACTTATCCTAAAACATTGAGATACCTGGTTACTACACACAACCTCCAAGTTTTAATGTGGTTTATGTAGCATAGGCCAGTTGTACAAACAAGCTAGTAAGATTTAAAACATATTTAAAACATATTTTGAATACCACAGTTTCCTTAAGGGCAGTTCAATGTAGCATATTTTTCAGATTTCCTGTGTGTTGCATGCCACTGTGAGGTAATCTAGCGAGATGCTCCAAACTGTGACAGACATTTTCAAATGTGAAAAATATGTTTCCAAAAAACAAGGTTACTATCACACCAGACATCAACGACCAAAAAAGTGGGGCTGACAGGTCTCAACCACATTTTATGCCATCTCAAATCCCTAAAGACATGTAGCTCTGGTAATATGTACAATATAAGAACCCAAATATACTCCAAGAGACAAATGAACTCATCAGTTACTGAAGAGTTCATACTCTGTATTTTTAAGAACAGCGGTCAGTATCTGACTGCGTATCTTCTGAAAGGTTATATATCAATAGGAATATATATATCATTTAAGTAATACTTCTCCATTCAGTTTAGCAAGGTTTTAGTTAGTGTTCACTAGTGTGAGGCACTTGAAGGTAAGCCAAGATTGTGGAGAGAACAGGAATGAGCAGAGGCTGAGGAACCATCACCTACAAGGAAAGATTGACAGACCTGGCATCATTTAGTACAGGGAAGTTTGAAGAAAAGACCAGCTTTAGAAATTGGAGAAGTCTGAGGCAAAGATGACGGTAATAATCTGCTCTCCTTGTCTTCAAGAATGAAAAATAACTGACTTTAATTGCAGAAAGGAAGATTCACATCAGATATTATGGAAAATTCCCTAATGATAAGGGCAATGAAGCACTGGAATAGATTTTCAAGGGAAGCTGTAGGATCTCTGGAGAATTTTAAGAGCAGGTTAGGTAAGCATCTGGCACGAATGACATAAGCTTAGTTTATTCTGCCTTCAGGCACAGGACAAGATGGCCCCTGGAGGTTTCTCTGATGCAGTTTTATTTTCTGTGAATCTGTGTTTCAGAAACCTGCAACTGAAGGCATCCAAAGTACCAAGTCTCAAATAACATTTCTTTTTATGCAACACCTGGAGTTTTGGGGTTAGTAATAGTGGGTCTTTGGGTTAGTAATAACCTCTTCGTTTTAATTTTGATGGCTTCTTCTGGTTGCATGTCTAGTAGAAGTGACAACTTGACTAAAATATGTAAAATTGAACATGGGTAAGAAGAACAGCAGATTTTAAAGGGCTATTGTAACATAGTAATGAGAAGAGTCAACAGGTGATTGCAAGAGTAAGATGTTTTCAAAGTAAAGGAGAAGTGCATCTTACTAAAAGTATGAGTAAATAAACACTGAAATTATCTACCAAGGATAATGATGGATTACTTCATCTTGAAGACTGATTCAAGACTGAGTATCTTTTCAGAAACTAAACTTTAGTCATAAATATTACTGGTTTTAATATTAAAAACAAAAATCAGTTAAATCAGTATGGTTGAATTGTATAAAAGATTAGTTCTGTGAACAATAACATTTTCATAATTTCAAAATCCTTTGGACTTTTTGCATTCTCAAATGGGGACAATATACCATTTTCTGTTTTTATAACTGTGTATTACTATTATCAAAAACCTATCTTATTTATGTAAATCATACATTCAGACTTTGGTTACATTCATGTGAAAATTAATTTCTTGTTAATTGAATCCTGTACTGGATTGTCCATTATTTGGCTGGAAGATAATGCCAAGTAAACCAGCGTACAACTCTCTGGATCATCTCACTTCCAGTCTGATTGCTGGCACAATATTGTAATTCTTACTTTTTTCTGGAGGATCAAAATTTCAGGACTTACTTAAAAGTGAACATCTGTGAAACAGAGATGTCCTCAGCCAACTCTTTCAGGATTCTTAGGTGCAAGTTAGCCAAGACCAATGATATAAAAATGTTTTTCCCTAATAGATCTTCTCTGTTGCCTTCCTTCAGTACTGATGAGCTAGGGAGGTGATAAAGTATGTCACAGTACATATTTCCAAATGGAGATGAGAAATCCTTATAACTTCTGTCTTTTTTACTTAATCATTGTCAGTTTTGTCTGGCTCCTCTAGTATTAAGCCTATCTCTTCTCTAAGGTTTCTTCTGTTCTAATACCTTTATCCCTGTCCTGTCAGGGATTTTTCTATAGTAGGCTTAAATTTTCTTATCGATTAGATAGATTTCATAATTTCTATCTTACACTTTTTTTTTTTCACCTTTTCTCTTTTTTCCTCTATGTCATATATCTGGGGAAGATGATTATAGCCTTGTTTCTTGACCAGACCTTACTTTAGCAAATTATATCCTCTGAATATGAAATCAGGACTTACTAGCCAAGCAATAAACTCTTGCTGAGGAACTCCCTGTTTTCATTCATATTTTTACATCCCCAATTCTCCTCCAGGGCAAGTTTATTCATCACTTCTCCCTAGCTTCCACAAATAAGCCAGTTGTTGGGACTGTTCTCTTTTAATAAATTAAGTATAAGTTACATATTACTTGCAATCAGATCATGATCATCAGACCCATACCCATTAAAGGCTGCTGCATAGCATTTAATTCATCTATATCCATCAGAACAATATCCAGCGTAAAATTACTCATTGTCAAACCCAGTATGTTTTGTGTTAGAAAACCATCATCTATCATCCATCATTTTTAGAAGCTTTACTACCCTCTGCATGAAGTGGATCTTCCATCACTGCATCCTGGACTCAAGTCCCTTATGACAATTATTCTTTCTGTATATTAAAGACAGGTGTTGCTTTGGCTGGATTCAGTGGGCTGTAACTGACTTATATTAGTGCATGGTCCTGGCCTTTGTTAATTACTACACAGATTCATAGTCATTCAAGACTCACATTTCAGATTTCCCTCTAGCCTCCCAGATTTCAGGACTTCAACTCACTATATTCAACCTTTTTGCTATTTGCAATTTTTTCACTATTTTTCATATAGCTCTACAGACAGCTTTAATCAGAGAGAAAGGAAGATGGCTATTGAATTAATGAAAAGCAATCATAGAAATTAGACTGCAACTACAAAAGACACATTTTACACCTCTAAATGAGTTACTTCTAAAACACTTGCATTCACAGACTTTGAGACCTTAAGGGACTATTAAGATTTTCCCTCCAACTTGATGAATAACACAGGCTATTAAACACAGCTGCCTGTCTCTCTTTGGACCAAGTTTTTTCCTGTTTTAATTTTAAAGGGACTGATGATCCTGGTAAGCTGGTAATGATTGCATTGTACCAACTTTATCTCCATTCTGAAATGAAGGAACAGATTGGAGATGAAGTTCTGAAAGCTCGGCATCATTTCTTTAAATTTGTAACAACCAAAAGCATACCTGGTTATTGAACTCTGGAGTTTCCCCCCTAGCTACTCCCTATTGCAAGTTTAGATTAAAGATAGCTTTTTCTACACATGATTCCAAGTGTGATTCCTAAATTCTACCTACATTACACTGAGGATTTCCTCCTCTAATACAGTGATGCTGGACAAGAAAGAAGTTCTTTATTAATGAGTAATACCGTGAAATCAAATGCATCTTCTGACTATAGTTACTCATAAGATCTCTTTCGTGTTCTTAACTGGAATTACCATAATTCATATGAATATTATTTTAATCACAATATATTTGTACAGCAAGAGCCTCGGGTCTCTACATTCAATATAACGTTTTTTTAAGTGTTCATTGTGCTTTGGAACAGCATACATTTTTGACAGCCTCTTAATTAAAAAAGCCTGCAAGTCTCCACCATTTCACAAGCTGAAGAGCAATTTTCATAATTATAATTACACAGAAGCATGCACATAAACTTGGCAATCCCCATCTATGCAACCATAGCTCAGACTAAACTTAAATTGTTAATGCTCCTTTGCATTGAACCAAGCCAAAGGGAGCTCTGAGACTTGATTTTGCTACTAAAGCTGATTATCTGATATAACACCCACCAAACTGCCAACTTTTGTAGCAGCTATAAGGTTCATTTAGGGCAAGAATAGACAGAAGTAATCTCCAGAAACAAATAACATTGTTTACAAGTATTTTTCTTGTTGGAAATTGTTATGCCTGAACTGCAGATGATGTGCCCAGATACTTTAAGCCTATGTTAGTACCACCAGTGAAGCAGCAAGAAGTCTTGATTTTTCTGATCACAAGCGATGAGGCTGAACCAACCACCATGAGCTGGAGCAGCGTTAAGGTGTTCATGTCACGAAGGCATGCCCAACTCGCACCAGCCAAGAACAAAAAAAGGAATGCCACTGGAGACCATGCCAGCGCTCCATGTCTGAAAGCATTGACTACGCTGATGTGATGGGCCCAGATACACTGGCGTGAGAAACAGACTTCACTACAGGTTCAGCACAAAACATCCAGAGCACCCCAGGGAGTCTGGCTGCATTTATCCTGTTATGGGACTGAGTCCAAACCCTAATGTTATCCACACTTGTGCTGCGGGTAGGAGCACGAACTCCCTGCCCACTCCTCCCTGCTAGAATAGGTCAAGTCAAAACCTAAACATTTGCAAAGCTGCAAATCTTTGCAAAGCTGCAAAGCTTTGGTGTAAATTAAGAAGTTTAAACTATTTCTACCATACAATGACATGAAGCAGAAACCTTCAGTAGTGACAGATTTCAGGATTGAGCTCTAGTCCATGTTATTCTTATCATTTATTATCACAGAATCACAGAATTGTAGAGGTTGGAAGGAATCTCAAGAGATCATCGGGTCCAACCCCCCTGCCAAAGCAGGTTCCCTAGAGCAGGTTGCCCAGGTAGGTCAAAAGATATGCAGGTATGAGACTATCACAGTATGTCAAATATTCTGTTCACCCTGGAATATTCTGTTCAACCATTTTCATGTCCCATCTTACCCATACGAAGAGTCTCTCTTGGTTCTTTTAGCTGCTAAATTTTCAGTGAAGTGAAAATAAAAGTAAAATTTTCAGAAAAAAAATACCATAGCTTACATTTCTACCCTGCAAGAACAAACAAAGCTCATGAAGCATTGTCAAATGACATTTTCGCCCCTTTTCACAGCTAGATTCACAGGGATTCAGCACTGATCTTGGAAAGAAAAAAGGCTACCAACGAAATAAACATGTGCCAAAGCTCAGATATGAAAGCAAAAGATCTTAAGCCACAATACATGAACTGAACAACTGCAGAGGAAGTCCCAGACAGATTCTCTAGTACAACCTTCTCAGATTCTTTCCTGGCCCATATCCATGATGCACCATATCTACTCATTTTTTTTGTCTTAGTTCTGCAGAGTCTGCAGCAGCACATCTTTGAAGAAACTAAGAAAAAAGAAAAAAAAAGAAAAAAAAAAAGAAGATTATTTTGCAGTGAGGGTAAGCATTGATGGAACTAGGATTTTATTAGAATACAGATGTTAGAGGACATCTAACAGTAATATATAGCAGCTAACAGATTTTAAATGCTTTGTATGATTTTCAGTACTTTGTATGATTTTCAGTCCCCTGAATAAGTGCATAATGCTGCTGTTGTACAGTAGTCTTTTTAAAGCAGATTGTTAAGGGGATTTTTTTTTTTTGGACTTGAAGCAATCAAGTCAATCAAGGAAAGATTCCTTTCAATCTGAAGCACTCGCCCTTATCAATAGTTCAGCAAGACCTCACTGGTCTTTAAAGCAATACCCAAAGGCTTAGTCAATCTGCAAGTATCTGTCTACCTTCAGGCACACAGTTCTGCTCAGTGGGGTCAGAGTTCCCAGGCTAGCAAGAAGTCATCATGTTGGTTCACAGGCAGATGTGCTCCAAAAAGGCTAACATGGAATAAAAACTAGCATGTGTTCACCTATCATAAATGTGTAACTGTACCATGGGAACACAGAGCTAGATGCAGGTGGTACTCCTTGACCTATCCAAGACATCCCAGCATTTCACTGGGGTGTTTTGGTTGATGCATGGGTCAATATCTGTTTTCAGGTCTGTAGAACTAAGAATCTTTCAAAATTAACCCTGTACCTGAAATGCTGCAGCAGCATCCTATAATATCACACATGACCTAGATGAGTGATTTCTATTTGTAGTGATTTAACTAAATTCACAGCAACTGCAATTTATGTTTTCTACAGCAGGTTTATGGGGATTGCAGAAATAAGCCTTCCAAAATCGGATAATACAATTCTGAAATCTGTTTCTAGGAAATTAATGTGTCTCATTGCATGAAAAAGACATTTTAGAAGTTCATGAAGACAGAACTCATTGCAATGCACTGTTGGCTGACCTTCATATGCTTCTTCTATTCAGTGCCCCAAAAGGCATTATATGCATGTAATTTCCAATATGGGAACAATTTGAGTTGTAATTAGGCAAATCTCAGAAGGTTCCGCCACTGATTTGTTCATTCTTTCAATATTATTCTATAGGACACACCAAAAACATTACATTAGGTTCAAGCAGGGGACAATTAAGAAAACTTTAATCCTGTTACAAGGGTATGTAAACATATCATCACTTCATAATGGTGTTATTATACTTTACGTATTGGGCAGATGGGTCATCTTGGCGTTCTGGCATTTAGTATTGCATGTGTTGTCTCCAAATAAAATTTGCCATGTTAACAGATACATTTCCCTTTATCAGGCCAATAGCACAATAGCTTTCTGCTAGAAACTGTACTAACAAAATAGCTATCTGTTAAAAAAAGTAGTGACAAAGTTAAGAGATTGGGAAGACTGAACATAAATAAGCCTTTAATTATGATGAAAAATGTCAGCAAACTAACACTATCTTGAGAATAGGTATTTCCACAAGATACTTTTAATTACAAAAGTCATTTTTATGTTGAGGGGAAGTGTCATCCACTGTCATATGTAATATGTAATATTTTTCATATTCTTTCCAGGTTTGCAATTTATATACCATTAATATATCATTCATATACATATACACATATACTGTATGAATAAAAATATGTCTGTGTGTTTACACATGTGGATGCCTATATATGTATGCATGTAAGAAGTAACGGATATGTAGGATATGTTAGTATATGAACTAGTTGGAGTACTAAGTGAAGATTTGTTGAGTCAGACCTTTTGAGTACGAGTTAACACCACTTAAAGTGAGACTTTGTGAACCTTGTAATATTTACTTGATACCCATTATTATAGAATGTTTTCTCCATTCTTTATATCAGAAAGACAAATTCTTCTTCACAAGACATTTAAGAAAATTACTCTAAAGCAATTTTCATAATCAGAACAAAAAAAAAAAAAAAGGCAACTTATTAATTGCATCAATATTATGCCCTTTTTGTCAGGTAATTAGTTACTATAATGCCATGAAATATACAGAGACTCTTTCACCTTTACTTGAATTCCAAGTGATTAATCTCTCAAGGTAATAATTTTAACAAAGGAATAATACTACAAATCATTTGAGTTTAAAAGATGTGGAGGAATTCAGTATTGACCTAAAATTATGGAGAAGATAAATGAAGAAAATTTATTTCATGAATTTTGTTTGAGACAAGTTAAGCCCAACTGCTCATAAGATATAACACGAAATCAACAATGTTAGGCAAAGTTGGACTCCAAAGTTATTTATACTTGATTTAATACCGGTTTATATTCATTATTGTGCTTATTGTCTTTGATGGTCTTTGCAAGAACATCACAAACCAAAGACTGATCTGGGACTCTGAGTAGAGGATGCCTGAGAAAGACCAGAATCCCAGGGCAAATGAATCTTGATGCCTTTCTTGGCATTTCTTCCCTGCTGCCAGTAATCAGAGGCATAAGAACTTCCTAAGCCAGAGGTTATTTCTTCATGCTATTAGCTGTTGAATATCTTTTTTCCATGAATTCATCTAATTGCTTTTTTAAATTCACATAAACTTTCTGGACTATAAATGCTGCAGTTGAACTATGCACTGATTACTTTGAACTTGCCATCCCATAACCTTCTCAGAAGCCATCTCATGTTTGCTTCATGATAAACAACGAATAATCATTCCCTGTCCACTAAAATCCTGACAGTTCTGACTCTTAGTATGTCCTCTACCCTCCCCAACCATCTAACACACTGTATTAGCTAAACCATGTGCTAAAAGTACTTGAACACAGACAAGTCTTAAAGCATTCATTGACTGCTTACTTAGACCATTTTTTAAAGAGAAAAGTATTTGCACTTCTCCTCTGGAAGAAACACGCGTTTTTCAAGGTTTCTGTCTGAAAAGCTGTGCTGCTTTCCTGAGAATCCAATGACTTCTGACCAAACTGATAGCAAAGACAATTAATAGCACCACTGTGTGGTTATGACTCAAAGTGTATGAGGAAGACCTCAGCTCATTTATCAAGCACATATGCGTAAGTGACAACTGTCAAAAACACCCCTTTAGAAACAGAACAGGTTGTGTAGATTTAGCAGGTGAAACCTCCTCTGTAGCAGGCGTCTTATAGGCATAAACCAGCCAGTAATTTAAACAAACCATTCTCCTCCTCCGCAAAGTGAATCATATCACACAGCTGGTATTTGGGCACCGCTAGTCAAAATGTGTCTGTTTTTCCAGCTGAATCTGTCAAAGTCAATGCAATGGTAGCATTCGGAGACCAGAGCCAGCATAAAATGGTGAGAACAAAAGAACATGTCCTCCCTACCAACCAAAACAAAACACAAACAAACAAACAAAAGCCTGTTTTTCATTAGGCTGATGTATGATTCTCAGCTTAAAAAATAAATAAATAAAATAAAATAAAATGGGAAAGACATACTTCAGTTTTCATTGCTGAACTCTGACATGGGCTGTCATGTACAATTACATTTCATAGGTGTTTCTCTGAGCCTCATTTCTTTCTGAAAAAAAAAAAAAAAGGTAAAAAAAGGGAAAAAAAAAAAGAAAACATTAGCTCTACAGGCTGTTTTGAATGGGCTCTGTGATGTCTCACTTTTTTTTTTTTTTTTTTTTTTTTTTTTTTTTACAGCTCCAACTTAAATGTATTTAAGGGAAAAGTCTTCTGTTGCATTGATTTATTTGCAAACAGGCTCAGGCTAAACCCTTGACTGACTGGAGGAGATGCAGTATGGAACCAGTTAAACTTCACCCTTGTTCAGATCCGTGGCAGAACATAATGTTGAATTACAAGCTTTGATATGAGGAAGCAGAAGGGAAAAATCTTATTCCCTGAACTGCTTGGTCTGGGGCCTCATGGGTATCATGGAAAAGATGTGCTCTGGACTCCCATCAGCAACATGCAGCTGCTTCCTTTGGGCTCTGCTTCGAGTTAGTTGGTGTGAGCTGAGAACACAGGTGTGTGAGTTGTGCTCTCCTGGTGAAGTTGTTTCCTGGGGGTTGCCCATGGCACCCCCAGCCCAGCCTGCACCTCAGACATGGCCCCTCTCTCGTTCTGCAGCTCCCCACAGTAGAGGTGCTTGTTGACCCAAATTCACATAAACCAACCAGCATTTTCTAGCTCAGGGCAGAGAGGTGGTGGAGCTGCTGTGTAACACATCTCGTACCCAGAATGGTGGTTCCTCCACAAATGCAGTTTACTGTTCTCCTCTTCCCATCTCTGCTTCCTCAACACAGCCAGTGTGTCCCCCAGAAGCACTCATGGGATCCATGATCTGGATTTGCTGGATCTATTCAGACCAGAGTCTACAAAAGGACTGCTATCCAGGGCAAGGAGGTGCAAAAAGGAAAAGGGAGGGCTTAGAAACACCACAAAAGTTTTAAACTCTAAGAAACTGCTAGAATTGGTACTTGACTTCTACTCTTAGAGGACCGTTTTGAGAGAGAGAGAGAGAGAAAGAGAAAACTATACTTTGTTTTATTTTATTTGAATGTGAAAGCATAAAGCGACCTTGATAGGCATACACACACTCACCACCACCTGATAGAGATGCCATAGCCAAAACCAAGCGCACCCTCAGTTGTTGAGGATGGCACAGCTGTTGTCACATCAGAAGTATCTCTCCAACATTTAATGTCCAGGTTCTCAATAAATGAACAGACCTTATAATCGTGATGACCACACCATAGCATGGCTGTACCTTTAATGTGGTCAGAGCAAGACAGTGGTCTGAGTTTTGATGCAAAACTCAAGTAATACAGCAATGACCAAAAAAAAATAAAGCATCTAAAGTATTAGAATTCTTTTGTCAGCATAAATGTATCCCCACTGGCAGTCACAGGGAGCTGCAAAAGCAATGTTTTCTCAGGCCACAGCAGTGAAGTCAGTTTGGATTGTTTTAGTGATTTTTTTTTTCAAATAACAAAACATAAAGCTGTGTTATATAGAAATAGAACTTGGGCAACCAAGACATATGCTAGAAACAGATCTTAATTAGGATTACACAGAGTGTTAGAATAACAAATGCAGAGGACTCAGTGAAGTTGTAATATTAAAATGCTCTGTGTTTCATCTTAAAAATAATAATAATGGCACTTACCTGGACTGCACCATCAAACATAAGAGTAGTTCTTAAGCATGCATGGAGCACAATTCAGCAGTATGATAAAAGATCAAATCCATTTAGATTAGTGGGGTTACTGGCAGAAGACAGTGCATACACAGAAAAGACCAGGAATAAATATGTATTTTATTAACAGTTTTAAGACATGTTCATATGAATATTAACAGTGCTTTAAATGGCAATAGTGACTTGAAATTTCAGTAGATCTTCCAGATATAGTTTATCATTTTTTATAGTTTATCAAATTTTTATATATTGACTTTCTGATAATTTTTATTTCTCCATAGCTTTCTTAATTTACTACATATATGCAAAATTTTAATCATCTAATATACTATTTCTGTCTTTCTTTGAGTTCCTCAGTTGTCTAAATTTCTCTGCTTCACTCTTCACTTAGATAAACATAACTTTTGAAGAACTGACCTTTTAAAAAATGTTATCAGTGCCTGGCTCAGCCTTATTTCATCTGCTGTTTGCATCACAGTACAAGAAACAAGAGCCTCACAGTTGCAGAAGGCTCTCAGACATGATGACTACATTCCCACCAATAAAGCAGGCAGTTCCAGGCCCTGTTCTCTGGCCCTGGGAGCAAAATCATGCTGTCATAACATGGCCACATGTATTTATTAAACTCTCCTGGCCTCTAAAACAGGGAGGCTGCATCCAAACAGCCTTTTGGATGGTCATTGGCCCAGGCTAACTCCTGAACCAGGCCCAGGAATAGTATGAGAGTCTTTCAGTAAGCCCAAGCCAAAACCATGCCAAGGACTGCTCTAACAATTTAAGGATAGGAACAACAAGAGTTCAGGGCCAAGGCAAGACCTCTGGCACAGCTAACGTACTAGTATAGACACAGCAAAGGGAGAAGGCTAATTGCACAAGAAAGTTAGGCTATTTGAGGCCATACTCTGCAGCCAACACTAACACAAGTAGCCTTTTGAGCACAGCACAGGCTCTCCTCAGAGCACTGCACTGGGATCTCAGGGATTCCACTGCCCTCAGTTTGCTACACCCTGAATCTCCCTTCAAGTATCTTGTTATACACTCTTTTTAGGAGCACAAACTGCACCACAACCTTGTTACTATCCTATTTTATTTCTTTGTTGGACCTGCTGCTGCTCCCCTTTCCTACACGGTGCCCCCCACTTGAGGTACTCTTCCAACACCTCAGAGCCTAAATTCAGGCTAGCAGAGACCTAGCACTGTACAAAGATTAATAAGGCTGAGCATATTCAGAGTATGTGGGCATGTGTCCCACTGAAGCCAAGGAGAACTATAGGAAAACAACCAAAGAAAGAATTCACTCTAGTAAGATTTGGATCTCCAGCTTACTCTATTATGGCAACATCATGAGATTATGTTACTAACAGTGCCTGAAATATCTGCTGCTGAAAGATAGATTCATATTAACAGCATGTGCCGTGTGTTGGGAGCGTTGTGATAAAAACAACTATCATACTGCTAGAAGTTTGATGCTTTATAAAGGCTATGTGTCATGCAGCAGTCTTATATCATCAGTGGGAGAGACTGAAATGAAACTTCTTGGCTTCAGAGAGGAAAGTCTAGTGCTTAAACTGGAAAAGTTACAAAGAACCAGCATTTCACAGTGCAATATCTACTTTTTTTGTCTTCAATCTCCTGTCTCCTCCTCTCTGCTGGTGACACCTGTCCTTTATCAGCTCACAAGGCCACTCCTGAAGAGGTTGGGCTGGGGGAGCCCATCATTGCTGTCATACAGGGCTGCCACAGGCCTTGTCAAGTGCCTGATGTTACTGCATAGTCCCTCACCACTCCTTCCACACAGCCAGGGACTATCACCCTTTGTGCTAACATGACAACCAGCCTGACCCCTACAGCTCAAATCACACCCAGGCACCTTGAAGTTTGGTACCTTGTGTGGGGACAGCTATGTGTGGGTACTAACTGTCACGACTCTACAACATATTTAATAGGGCATTCTTGTGAAATGAAAAAAAAAAAAAAAAGGAGGAAGGGGAGGGAGTGAGGGGAGTCCTGGGTCTTGTCCACTACTTATGAATTTCAACACAAACCATTGCAACAGTTCATAGAAGAACATTGTACACCATCTGCTTTCTGTTCCCACTTTAATCTATTCCTTCTGAATCTGGCATCTTTTTCTGCCTCTAGCAGCAGTCTCAAAATATTTCCCCTTTCCCAAGCAGCCCGGTGGGTACAACATTTCCATGGAATGGAGATGTAAGACCCAATGTGATGTAGGCTTGGTCACTCACAACATGGTTGGCTACTCTCACTGGTCATAAATGAGGAGCAGTAGGCAGCACCATCTTCATTGTGTATTCTTTAGTTGAACTGGTTGTGACAGCTGTGTGGCTGCTTATGGCCAGACTGCCAGAACACATCTATGGGATTAAGTGTGTCCTCTTCTGTGTGTCCAATTCTCTCTGAGAATTCCCTGGGCTACTCCAGCATCTGCAAGATGAGAAACTTAGGTGCCAAGTATTTTTATTTGTAAATCCAGGGTGGGTAACTACCACAAACTTTGGACACACACCTATTTCAGAAGTGGCTTTGAGACTCACTCTCAAACTCCGCTCCTTACTTAACCTTGAAAGACCCACCCTAGGAGTCCAAGCTTCTTAACATTTTTGGCAACATTTATATAAATAGGGCAACATTGCAGCCTTAACTCTACTTAAAGTAATGCTCAGGTGAGGAAGTGGATATTTACCTAATGAAATCTTTCAGACAAATCTAATTGTGGCTACTGCAATATTTCCCCTCATGAAGGAAAATCTTTCTCTTTTCTGCTGAGACTTACATTCGCATTTATTTTGGTAGTAACAAATAATAATTCTGGTCTCATCACTAAATTATCTTGTTTGCTGCTCTAGCAGTTTTCTCACAGCATAACTAACTAGTGTTGATTTTTTCATACAGCAAATCATTTCTCCAAGGGTAACCATTTTAGGACTACTGTCTCCACAAGAACAGGGAAGATCTAAAGCTTAAATCACTGCAATGACATCTGTGGGTTTGGGATCAAGAACCAACAGCCCTTACAGCAGTCTGATCAGGGAGACAAGCTGCTGAGATAAGTGCTTCCTAATTACAAGTGTCCTCTCAAGGACTTCAAAAAAGTGCAGTAAGTTTATTCAGACCAACCAGAAAGCTACCATTGGCATTGGAAAGCAGTAAAATAGAACGCTTGTCCAGAATAAACTAGAAGTGACTAATCACTAAAACCCCTTACATTTTTGATTGTTTGTGAGGTCAGATGTTTCCCCATTCTCCCATTTGGACACATCTCATAACCTCAGTTCTGATTGTTGTTCTTTGCCATGCCACAACTCTGTGCCATACGCGATTTCACGGTTCTTTTCCAGTAATTAACGTAATACCAGAGGGCAAGAAGGGGTTGTGGCCGAAAATTAATGCTATAGCAAAAGCCCATTAATCACGTCTTTCTACAAGCCAAATTAACTACAGAAGGTAGTGCTGATAACACGACAAAAATTAACTACAGAAAGCTGCTAAAAATATGTAAATACACCCTAAGCTTTTGGAACTTCTGCCTGAAAAAGATTTTAAAAGAACAAAATGATGATTTTCATTAGAGAAAACAACATATTAACCTTTTTTTTTTTTCTGTGCAGTATTAGAAACAGAAGATCAACACAACAAAAAATGAATATAATTTCTCACTGGATCTTATTTTCTGTTTATTGGTTTCTAACCAGGATCTAATCTGTGAAGGACAAAAAAAAAAAAAATGCTTTCATTTCTGATGTAATCCTGTTGCCTACAGATGTGCATTTAATAATGAGCAATTATTGACTCCTAGACATGTGAGCCTAGAAGAGGGAAAAAACTTTCCCAAAATAATTAATTGCACTACTTTTCATTTTAAAATGGCAATGTCCTTAATATTTAACAACAGCTTACATCTTCTGAGTAATGGAAAAATTCACCTTGGGTGTTTCATGCTGGGAAAAAAAAAAAAAAATGTTAAATGCTTATGACCATGATCACAGAAGTCAATAAAGAGATTTGGACTTTGGATCAGGTTTCAACTTTTCCCAAGAAAAAATCCATCTTCCTGAGGCAGAAGAAAGCAACCGCCATGTATAAAATTTGCTTATAGAGTAGGCATAAAGACTGTGTGTTTATCTCTGAAAAGAAACCACATAAAGCACAAAGGATCTTTAGTCTGCAATTTCATGTTTAGAAGAATTTACATAGTAACTGAATAAACCAAAGCATTTCATCAGGTGGAAGATATAATCTAATTCTCCCAGGAAGCCAATTAACAGTTCCATGGACTTTGAGTAGGATTCAGCTGCCACAGCTGAAAATCTGAAAGTCAGATGTCTAAGCTTGAACTAATCCCTAAATTCTCTTTAGGGTCAAAGAGAGAAGTAGCCACCTCCAAGAAGCAATTTATCTTATGCTACAATAGACACTCCAGCAGGGTAGCTGGAGATGCCTAATACCCTACCTGGGAGCTGAAATATTCATATATTTCAATTTTACACATTCGGCTTCAGATCTATGCAGCTGGGCTAGATGCACAAACTGTAGGTGTGTGTTTAGATCAATATGTTTAGATCAATAAACCATACAAAAATCCAACAGCCAAAGGACAGCTGAACTATACCCTTCTTTGGCATAAAAAGTGAACAAGAAACTTTGATTTATCTCAAAACCTAAAATACCTCCTTGGATCCTCACTATTTTTATAGACTACTATTGGGAAAACTAGGTAGAAAAATGTGGAAGGGGAAAAATTAGGAAAAGGCAAGATTTTCTACAGAATATTTTCACTTTTGGAGTGATATTTGGTAAAAAAAAGTCAATTATCCACTGAAAATAACTTTATTATACAAGAAAATGAACTACGGATATTTAATCAAAAACCCAGTGTTCCTTCAGCTATTCGGACACATTACCTTAAAGCTAACATCTGAAGTGGACCAAAACATTTTTTATAAAATTTCTTTAAATTTAAACAGAAGTTTGGACACCAATGTTTCTGAAATCCAAAGCAGATATACTCTGTGTGTCAGAGAGAGAGAGACATAGTCCATCTGCCTTATCAAAAATTATTGGAAAGATTCAAATCAGACCTTGACATGTGAGGTGAAAACAGATGTTTCAACCCACAAAAAGCTTTTCACAAAAATGTTTGAGGTTTTGTTTCTCTTCCAATGAAAAATTAAAATAAATAGTCATATTTTGAGATTTTGGAGGAGTAAACAGAAACCACCAGAAAGACTTTTTTTAGCCCACATCATTCTGGTTGTATCACAAGCACTTAGATCCTGACAACACCAAGACAGTGACTATCAGCAAAAAAACAATGTATCATTTAATGGCATTTCCCATTGCTCTCCCCCTCTCTACTTCGCCAACAACACCTTCTGCCCAGAGTTAGCAAACCCAAACAGTGAAAGGAGGAAGAGGAAGGCAGAAGCAGCCTGTTTCTCCTCAGAAACATTCCTCTGGATTTACACTGGAGTAAATTAGAGAAGAAGTCACTGCAATAATATAAAACTGTTTACAGTTTTAATAGGAAAGAAGGTTAAAAATACAAAGTGAAGCATCTTTTTCATATTACCAATATTTTTAAAACTTTATCAGACTCAAATTTAGCTTTTAAATGTAGGATAGAATCAGAACCAGGTTTCAAGTTCACCAATCCACTTATGTTTTGTGCTTTCTGCTACAAAGAGAGGTAAGTTTATTAAATCAAAGTTCATGGAACTGGAATCTATAAAGCCAAATTTACATATCCTGGTCATTGTTCAGTGCTGATTTGTTTTGTGATTATTTAGAATGACCAAAAGGCAAACCAATGTCTGAAAAGGAAGACTGGAGAAAAAGGAGGAAAAAAAAAAAAAAAAAACACTTCTTAGTACACCCAAATGCTTCAGAAGAAGAAATGCATGGAAATTTGTCTAACTCAGAGAAAGGTTATTAGTCCTTGGAGAAAGGAACACAAGTGCTATATCCCTGTAAAATTTGGAGGTGACTGAATAACCTCATGCTGGACCAAATACAGACCCATTAAAATCGCTGGGAACCTCTCCATTGACTACAATAGGCTTTGGATCAGGTCTCTTTTCCTTTTTTAGGCAAGGCAACACAAGATGGGGTGAAATACTATCCCCACTGAAGTCAATGGGAGTTTTGCCACTGACTTCATTTGGACCAAGATTTCACTCCTCCTCCATTATCAGAATATAAAGTGTGTTTTCCGGATCTAATCTGCTGGTTGTGAAAGAAGACAGGAACGAAAAACTGCCACTCCATCCAAAACTCAGCATATAGCATGAAATGACAATATTACTGTTTCCAAGTGGCATGAGATACTCAAAAGAAAAATGTCAATGGAACACAAAGCAGCACAAGTGTGTACCAGAGACTAAATTACCAAAATTTCCCACAAATATGCTTCATATTGCAAACTGTGAGCATAGAATATTTGTGGCACATAAAATAAGGAAAACAAAAGTGTTAAACAAAAGATAAGTGTTACATTTCTAGAAATCCCCAAACCAAACACTATTTCCTTAAATTGTTCTTAAGATATTCTGTGCATAAATGACCAGGAAGGAAGGAAGGAAGGAAGGAAGGAAGGAAAGAGAGAGAGAAAGAGAGAAAGAGAGAAAGAAAGAAAATGAAGAAAGAAAGAAAGAAAGAAAATGAAGAAAGAAAGAAAGAAAGAAAGAAAGAAAGAAAGAAAGAAAGAAAGAAAGAAAGAAAGAAAGAAAGAAAGAAAGAAAGAAAGAGAAAGAAAGAAAGAAAGAAAGAAAGAAAGAAAGAAAGAAAGAAAGAAAGAAAGAAAGAAAGAAAGAAAGAAAGAAAGAAAGAAAGAAAGAAAGAAAGAAAAGAAAGAAAGAGAAAGAAAGAAAGAAAGAAAGAAAGAAAGAAAGAAAGAAAGAAAGAAAGAAAGAAAGAAAGAAAGAAAGAAAAGAAAGAAAGAAAGAAAGAAAGAAAGAAAGAAAGAAAGAAAGAAAGAAAGAAAGAAAGAAAGAAAGAAAGAAAGAAAGAAAAGAAAGAAAGAGAAAGAAAGAAAGAAAAAGAAAGAAAGAAAGAAAGAAAGAAAGAAAGAAAGAAAGAAAGAAAGAAAGAAAGAAAGAAAGAAAGAAAGAAAGAAAGAAAGAAAGAAAGAAAAGAAAGAAAGAGAAAGAAAGAAAGAATGAAAGAAAGAAAGAAAGAAAGAAAGAAAGAAAGAAAGAAAGAAAGAAAGAAAGAAAGAAAGAAAGAAAAAGAAAGAAAGAAAGAAAGAAAGAAAGAAAGAAAGAAAGAAAGAAAGAAAGAAAGAAAGAAAGAAAGAAAGAAAGAAAGAAAGAAAAGAAAGAAAGAAAGAAAGAAAGAAAGGAAGGAAGAAAGAAAATGAAAAAAGAAAGAGAGAAAGAAAGAAAAAGGAAAAACACCACATGGATATCCAGCCCACCAAAGTTTGCTGTTTGAGAGGTCTAGTGTACAGTTGTGTTTCTTTCAGAGGAGCCCTTGCAGTTGCCCATCCTGGGGTGATCCAGTCCCTGGCCTGGGACAGGGGATGTAGGGAGAGGGGGTGCATCTTTCAGAGTTCACACCTTGATCAGCATCATCCCTCAGTGAAACCGCAGCACCGGGTCAGACACAAATACCATTATGAAGAGAGAGAACAGTGCAGCAGCACATGCCCTGGAGGACACCTTCTTCCATCTCCCAAGTGAGTTAGAACCTGACCTGCTTGTTCATTAGGAGCCAACCTGGGAAACACATTGGAAAGCAAAAACAGCACGTAGTGAAATGAAACATCTGAAATCTCTTGCAGTCCAGTGGCAGGCACATGGAAAAGGAAACAATAAGGACTGCTGTCTTTTTCGGCATAAACTGCAGATCAGAGCCTGGAGACTGGGCCCCAGATGAGAACGGCAGGATGCAGCTGACAATGTACTGACTCATGTATCCACTGACAAGTAGCAGTATTAAAACAGGGCGTAAAGATGCCACAACTCTGCGTGAGCGATTTGTCAGCCAAGGCAGACACAAGTGAGAGCATTAGCAGAGCCGGCAGTTCCCAACTGGTGAGGCACGAGCACAGAGCAGATGCAGGGCTGCGTTGAGACCAGGACTATCTCCATACCAGTAAAATAAATTAGGGCTTTGGCTTTCCACACCAAACTGTGTGTAGGAGAGCTGCTTGGCATATGACAGAGGCCAAACTGGCAACTTAACAGAAGGTTTTCACCTTGAACCAGATGGTCTCAGCCCCCCACAGCACTTCTGATCCCTCACAGGTTTGTAGCCACACTCCTTGAAAGCTCCATTAATCATTCCCAGCCCCCAAGTGCCATCACATCTCCTCCAGCTTCATCTCTCGCACCCCCAGACCTGCTCCAGCTACGTATTACTCCCCTAACCACCATCCCACCACTTTTGTCATCAAACTGAATGCTAACAACTAAGGCTAGGGGCAAAATAAAAATAAATGGGGACACTAGTAAATTTAAAGTGCAAAAGCTTTTGGAAGTGAGTCTGTTACAGCAAGTCCGGGAACCATCAAGAAAAAGCAGGAGAAGAGCAGAAAGAAGAGGCCAAAGTGAAATGTCAGGCAAGAAGGAATGGATATAGAGTCCAAGAGGTAGCTTGGAGGCACACCATGAGGTGCACTGAAAATGGTGTCCCTTTGAGGTGATTTAGGGAATGAACAGCAGGCCCAGAGAGGCCCAAGGATGTGGTGGTGTTTTTGTCCTGGACCTTCAGGGCTCAGAGCAAAGCCAAGATGACAGAGGAGATGATATACACTGTTCAGAAGAGTTATCTCTTCAGAGAAAAATAACTGGCAGTTTAAATACCAAGGGCCAGACTTCAGGCAATGCCAGCACCCAGGAGACAATGGGCATGGTTTTGCAAGCACTTAAAACTGTATTGGGTATTTAAGCACAAGAACTTAAACCCAGAGTCCTCCATCACTTCAGTTAGGAAGGACTCAGATATAGAGAAGTGGTTGAAACAGGGACAGAGAGGAGACCCGGGGTCAGCTGTGAAAACTGTCAGTGTCTAGTCCCTTCCCCTAGCTAGCAATTTCAGTGCAGGGCCCTGAGCTAGCAAGGCCCCAGGCAGCTTTGGATTTGGAGTGGGACAGGCATGTGGCACCACATTTCTCAGCAGCTCCAAAGCTGGGTGAGATGTGGGTATACAATGCCTCCAACCAGTCCCATGCTCCAGGCTCCGACCAAGGTGTCTGAGGGACATGAGCTGATACCCAAATCCATTTTTGTGGGTTGACAAAAATGCAGGCCAGCGTGAACGCTTTTTTCCCCAACACTTTTTTCCTGGATGTGATTTTGGCAGTTAGCTCCCCTGTAATCAAATCTCTTAGTCACTGTCTGTCACTACGAAGCCAGTGTTCTTTCACACTGTAATTGCGTCCCATATGTAAAGTTACTCTGAAAAGCTGCCTTTGATAATTGCTCTTTCTTCTTTGTATCAGGCAATCATCACAGATGCAGGCACAAGTGAAACAATAGACTGTTACAGTTTCTTTCTGACGCACTCGTATGGATGGGATCCAGTTGGCTATTCATGCCATTTTAAAGACAGTGTATATTTACCCACTCCGCTCAGCTCCAAGGTAAGCACCTACACTCACTGCTAGAGTGGTGACAGGCTTTATTTACTTTTGCTGTAATGAAGTGAATTCTGCCACAAGAACGACCTTTGTTAACTGCAGGGGTATACACAGCAGAAAGATTGACACCTCAGAGGTGGACTGTGGATCACAGGAAATCTGCTACAGGGATTGTGGTCTGCGACAGATACAGCAGCAAAAGAGAAGCAGTGAGAAGGAAAAAAAAATCACTTTAATTCCATGCTAAAAATAGGAATGCTTTGGGTTAAACATAGAAATATTGCCTCCACACTGTTTGGTGAGAACCCTACGCAATGAGTCCTGCTCTGGAATTTGCATTTTAAAACAGACCAAAAGTTGGAAAGGTTCTGGAAAACACATCTTCTAAGGAGAAATGTAAAAAAGTTTAATCAGTTTAGGCCCTCAGAGAAAGAGGAAACAGTTTTCAAAGCTTCTGAAGTGGAGAAGCATAATATGGGCAACCCCATAGCCATATCAGAGAAAGGCCCTACAAGACTGGCTGAAAGTGGAAAGTAGAAAAATGTAAACTGAAAATAGGACATAAATTCCTAACAGTGAGAGAGTAATTAATCACTGGAACATACTACCCAGGGAAGTGGTAAATTCATCATCGTTTGGAGCCTTTAAATGCAGATTGGATGTTTAAGTGACATGCTGTAGTAGTTCAACGGCAAGTTAGCAGCCACAGTACCATTCACTTGTATAAGTGTAAAATAATTCCAGTTCCCCACACTGCAAAACTGCTGCCTGGCATTTGGTGGCCTCTTTCACATGGGAGGCCAGACAGGCTGCGGCAGTGGCCCCCTTCCAGCCCCCAAATCTTTGAACCCAAAATCTCATTACCTGGAAGCACTGAATTTGTTTTTTTGTCAATTGAACTCCAACCTGGTTATGTTACACATCATGCATCTTTAATATGGTACAGTTATGACGACGGTAAAGTTTGCATGTAAGGAGAAACTAGAAAAGAAAATATATGTGCAGGCAACAGAGTTAATTTGCAACAATTCGAGCTCTGGAATGTCATACCTTCTGAGCACCATCTACTCAATCTTAGCACTTCAATAATTAATTATAGGAAGCTTTTGTTTTTGTTATTTCTAAAGCCTGTGAATTATTTGTTGGTGTATTCATAAATCTTCCTGCTTCATCTGGTAGAATGTAAAGGTTTCTGTACTTTGTTCAACAGAAAAACCCAACAGACTTAACAGAGACATCTTAAATATAGGTTTCCCTTGTTGACCAAGTGCATTGCCTTAAATGGGAATTTTCAGTCTGTGGAGTTGCAGTCCATATCAACCATAACAGGAAAAAAAAAAAATTAAACTATAAGTTATGCTGGTTAATCAGATAAATAAGATAACTCAGATCTCTGATAACTTGCGACTGTATTTCAATATGTCAGAAGTGCAAGATCCTGAACATTGATAGGTCAACAAAACTAGCAAGGTCCAAAGGAAGTTTCTGATGAGAAAGGGCAGAAAGCTGTGAGCCATCAGAAACGTCAAAGGAAAAAAAGGAGTGACAAAGCACCTGCCTGTTAATGGGAAACAAATCCATGAGGTAATTGTATGTGGTAACTTTATGATGGATAAAGATGAATTGAATTCTGAACAGTAAAACAGTACTTGATTAGAAACTGCAGGTCATGACCAGTTTCTATTTCATGTATGCAAACTCAGTACAGTCCAAATAACAAAAATACTTGGTTACTTCCAAACATATTCTGACACTGGAAAAATTATAAGAGAATTTTTCTAATAGGAAAAACATGAAAGACAACACAGAGTTCTTCAAGAACCTTTTAGATGACCAGACAGCATCATATGATCAATAAAAAAGAAAACAACTTGGTTTAGTGATATATTGAATGCAAGAATTTCAGAAGTGTTATTCAAGAAATAGGAAAAAATAGCAGACAGAGATCAAACTGTACAGATTAGTAGTTGTAAAGTGTAGAGAGTAAATAAAAAATGTAAAAGATCCTAAAGAAAAAAGTTATTATTGGCAAAAGTTGGTGTCAGAAGCTTATATATATTGAGATCATAGAAAATTAAGGCAGATTTCTGAGTGACAAAGGCAAAATTCTAAATAGTAGTAATGAAAAAAAAAAAAAAGATAGTAAAAAATATCTGGGGTTGGGGCTGTTGTTTGACGACAACAATGTGTTTTAATCAACTAAGTATGATTAGACTGTATTTCACCTGTCCAAAAGAGGGAATGAAATGATATCTACTAAGGACACATGTTTTAAAGCCATCAGTCTGGATAACTTGAATCCAAGTATCTTAAAGAACTTGCCTAAAGAAATTACTGGTCAGTTTTTGCTTATTTTTACTAAATCCTAGAATATCAAAGTCTGAAAATACTAGACGAATGATCATCTTGTGCAAACATTTGAGAAGGGCAAACTGTACCTACCAGAGTTACAATACTGATCTTGACATCAACCTCAAACAAAAATAAAAAGGCTCATGTGGATTTTGACTGATAACAAAATAAAGGAGAATAATATAATGAATACCAGACAACATGAAATACTTTATGGAAAATAGTGTTGCTTAAACAAACTTGAGTTCATTCTCTGAGAAGTTTTTTTTGGATAAATGTAACTGTGTAGATGTAATAAAATTTTATAGGCTGTTTGACTTGGTACCACACAACATTCTGATATAAAAATCAGCAGTATATAGTACTAAGAAACTGCATATAAAATATATTGAGAATTAGCTAACTGATATACCTCAAAATATTTGTAAGTAATGTCACTAAATAGGGCTGTTTGTAGGAAGGTCACAAAATAATGGCTATAAACATGAGACTTGTGCTATGTTATCCTCAAATGTTTAGAAGGAAATATAAAATTACTGCTGATAATTTTTCTGGATGATGTAAAGACAGTTGGAATGGCGGGTGAAAGTGGGGAGGACAACCAGGTTGATCTGAACTGTTAGGTAATGAGGGTCTATTCAGATAACTTCTTTTCCTAAATTCATAAATTCAAATAACTAAGAAAATAATGGGCTGTTCCTACAAAACAGGAATGATCTTCTGGTCAAGCAGCAATTATTAGATGGATTTAAAAGCCAGAGCTGGCCGGGATGAAGTCCCAGCATCATGCTGTGGCAAAAATAAAAAAATAAAATAAAATAAAATAAAATAAAATAAAATAAAATAAAATAAAATAAAATAAAATAAAATAAAATAAAATAAAATAAAATAAAATAATAAAATAAAATAAAATAAAATAAAATAAAATAAAATAAAATAAAATAAAATAAAATAATAAAATAATAAAATAAAATAAAATATTAAAAAAGTGCTGCTGCAGAACTGGGAAATCTTTAAAGCTTTTAAGGGGATGTTTTGTAGAAAGATTAAATTTCCCTTTTTTCTTTGGTGAGACCAAAGCCACTGTAATGAATCTTCAATCTACTGGATAATACACAAGGATAAATACTGCCAATACCCAAACCAACACATTATCAGTTGAATGTTTAAATAATTTAATGCTTAGCTAGTTTGAACAACAGAAGAAACAACAAATGAAAAAGCCAGACTGTCTGAAAGCAAAGTTTAGGTGTTTTTTTGGTATATGCAATTCAGCCAATCATAAGCATTGGGTTCAAAGAGGGGTTAACTGAATTATACATAAGGAAGCCAAGCTAGATGATCTCATGGTCGCTACTGACATTAAACACTATGGAAAAGGACTTTGCGATTGGAATGAGATGTTCTCAAATGGGTAATCCCAAACTGAGGCATTAAAAACACATCACTGGAGATGTTCTAATAAACACATACAAAGCTGATGAATTTAAACTTTCATAACTTCAAAATTACTTACCCAAATTTCTTAGATTTTTGTCAGTTATATTATATTCCCTTTGAGGCAAGATTATTTCTTGCCTATCTATAAAACACCTCGTGGTAAAGCTACTCAGAATTTTCCTTTCTCACCATGAAAAATTTTGACTTTTCATCAAAAATTGAAAAATTAAACAAATCCAGTTTTCAGCCAGAATGTCTTCAGAGGAACCTTGTGAATTTCTTTGTCAAAAGCAAAACTTCCATCCAAAAAAAATTGTGACAGAAAATTTGCAACCCACCATATCTACAATACAGGCAGTGCTATAATTAAACAGACCAAAACTACATTCACTTTAATCAGTTACATGCCAGATAAAATAAATACTCAGTTCACTTTACCCTGAAGCTTGTTAAATTTAAGCTGTATGGGATGGTTTAAAAAAGGGTTATCTCTGTTTTGTGCCGTGTAAATGTGAAACTGGATCACCTTTTTATCTCCTGTCTGTCTACAGTAGTGATTGACATTCAGAATTTAGCTTAAGCAGGGAAAAAAATAAAAATGTGAATGAATGTGATTTATTTCTTACACACAGAAAAGCCAAATAACACAAATGCGATCTCAGCTGTGAAATCTTAACACTGTTGAAGGAGTGGTAGGTTTCCAGGGGAGAAGGAAGGAGATCTGAAGTTGTATCCCACAGCATATTGATGACCACACGACTTACCCTTGCAGACACCGACATTGAATGTATTCACTGAGACAGGTTATTACAAAATATACTGCAGGCTGAAACCATCTAGAATCACCTGCACTATGGAAAGAATTGGAATAAATTCATCCATGCCAATTTTCCAGCTTAGATTTCTACTCCTTTCTGTTCATCTTGCTTTGGCTAATTTGTGTCAGAATTAACATCATTTACTTTCTGGTCAGCCTTCCATTTCAACCTGAATAAATAACACTTTTATTCTAGAGATAATTTGGTAATGGTACATCATATCTACATCATATCTCCAGATCAGAGTATTTAGAACCATAATTTTACTTCTGCTAAAGCCAATACAGGTTGCCTCAAGACCTTTTCCTCTACATAAGAAAAAAGACAATAGGTTTCTAGAACAGCAGTTCCCTATTTTATGGTCACATATTTTAGCTATTAAATTTAAAAACTAATAATAATATTAAAAAAAAAAAAAAGTCTGTCACATATTGGAAGTCACTCTACTATCCAGAGCAGTCTGGATCCCTCTGAAATGGGACAAAAATCAGCGTTGGTCTAAGAGTGATAGACAAATTATTTCAAGCTCCAAGAAAAACCCACGGGAAAGAAGAATGAGAACCACATGTAGACATCTCTGAGAGGACAAGCAAGAAGATAAAGTGCTGTTAGATTTCATTAGATAAGACTATTGCAGTTGGCTAGCTGAAAGAAAAAAAAAATAGGTTTTGCCACTCTTTTAAGTAAAAGTAAATAACAATGCTGGTGAAAACCCAGCTCTTTTCCTAAGGTTAATCAAACCAGAGTACAGTTTGTCCCTCAGTGATGTGTGATTTCTGGCAATTTAAAATGAATCCTAAATAGGCCAGGTGGAAATAGTTCTAGGCCCAGTGTTTCAGGGCCTAGTGTGAAGGGATGGACAACTGAGCCCTATCACTGGAGGTAACTCCATCCTGCTGAGGAAGACCATGGCTCTGTGGTGGAGGGTAGGAAAGCTCTTAGGGACTCTGGTCTGCTGTGTTCCCTGAAGAGGTGACTCAGAGTGGCCACCACCTCTTTGCCTTCCTTATCTGGTTGTTTATATACAGTTTCCAAATCCCTCCCCCCCCCCCCCCTTTTTTTTTTCTTAAGTGTCCTTTGCAGGGAATCCGTCAGTGTGAAGATAATACTGCAGAAATGACTGAAGCTCCAGATCAAGCTCTTGTTGGCAATGTTATCTTTAAGCTTTACCTACCTATAGCTGCAGCTATACATGAACCAGTTCCTGAAGGCAGAGGTTGCACCCCACCCTCAGAATGAAGCATCTTGGAAAAGGAAAAGAAAGAATTTTGGAGGTGAAGCAGAGAAACAGTGTTCAAAAGGAGTAGAAAGTACAAGGGGTGAACTCTTGGCCCTTGAACAGTGAGAATCTTGCTACTAGAACTTCAGTTCTTTCCTGGGTTAGAGGGATCAATGCTTACTGAGCCTTTGTCCTTTTCAGAAAGCAGCTGCCCACAGATGGGTACTGAAGGCCTCAGGAAACATGTTTGTAGTGCTCATCCCAACTGTTTTCCGAGACGGTAATTTATTCTTTGTTAAAGATGGGATACTGAGAGCACAAATTACAGTATCCATGGACTCCAAAGAGTGTGCACGACAGTGAGGGCAAACAGTATGTGATGGTAAGTAAGCAAAGTGTTTACGACATGGAATGGCAAAGCAAGTGGCCATGTTCACAGTAATGTACCTGGCCAGTCCTGCTGCTTCCACACTCCTTGGCCAGCACAATTTAATCTTTGGCCCAACACACTCCCATGAAATTCAGACTGTAAGTGTAAATTCAGAGAAGAAAGCAATCCCAGTCACCATCCATGAAAGTTCAAAAGCATGGATAAAAGTGTCTGCCTTACAACTGATGTCAGTGCAAAGGCTTGGATAGGTGTTTCAAAACAAACCTACATCTGTCCTTCACAGGGGATGTTCATTGATGGGCTAGTCTTACGAGTCACTGAAACAACACTCTTCCCTGCAAGTCTCACTGAGCTTCTTTCAGGGATTTGTTTGTCTCAAGAAACTGGGATAAAGTCCGTAAAGTTTTCTCTGCAGTTATTCAGTCTACTGTCAGTTAATGCTCAGTACAAATTGCAGACCTCAAAATTCTGGATGAATCCAAAGATATAAAGTCAAAGTAAGAAAAAGAAAAAGAAAAAGAAAAAAAAAGTTGTTCTGGCAACCGTCCAGTCACCAATGGAACTGGAGGAAACCCTATCATATGAATCATTTAAAAATAAGATCAGTCTGGACACAGCACTGGAAAATGTACCGTAGGGAACAGACTTGTATTGGCGGGGGAATGAACAGGATGATCTAATCCTGTAGGTCTCTTCCATCTCTGGTTTCTGAGGGCCCAGTCCTCAAGGGACCTTGCAGGTTGGGCCCATGCCATGTCAGATTGCTTCAAAGAGCATTAATATAAGAGCTATGATAAAGCTAGAACCATGTTATTACATATTTGCAATTTAACTTGACTCAGTAAGCACCTTCACAAAGGTCTCTCAGGTAATGAGACTTGGTCTAAAAGTCAGTGAGTAATTTTGAAAACACTTGATGAAGGGTATTTGAAAAAGCATCTCTTCTTTGACAAGACAGAGGTTCAAGACTCATAATCCATATCTGATACTGTGCCTGTTTGGAGCTGGGATTTTGGGTCAATGTATCATTAAAGACAAGACCCAGCTGTGAAGCTTGGAGCTGGAGTCAGACTACTACGGTATCTGTTTACATCCAGAAATTTGGTTTGGTACGTTATCTCGTCAGAATACATTGGCAACCTGCCTCAACCCATTCAAAACAAATGTCCTGAATATTGCTAAGTCCAAACAGCAATAAGACATCTTTCTGGAGAAAATGATGGAGTAGAAAAAGATTCTGAGCCTTCTTCCCAGTCACCACTTCAATAAAGTGAAGTGTCAAGGGATTGCTGTGATCAGCATCAAAACCCCGGATCCACCCTTCTCTTCTCTGCTCGTTCTCAACTCTCTGCATATAAATTTGACTGGAGAGGTGAGAACAGGCTTTTATCTACAAAGGCCATGAAACAAGTTAGGAGACGTGCGTTCTGTGTCTGGTTCTAGTCATCACTCACTTTCTCTCCCAGCTCCTTAACTTCTTCTTTTTGTACTGGCTATGAAGGAAACAATAGCACTCACTTTTTACAAAACACTTTTGAATTGTCAGCTAACTGGTACTTGGTCAATGTGGAGTACTAGGACTGTGAACAAGGAGGAAGGATAGGAACTGTTGAGGGTGGTGCAAGTGGGTAATGGGACAAAACTAGCAAAGGGATATTTTAGGCTAGAAATCAGGAAAAAATTAACAATGAAGCCCATTAGACTGTGGAATAGGCTCCCAGAGGGAGCTGCTGGCAGCCCTACCACTTGAGTCATTTTAAATAAGACTGGACAAAGCACTAGAAAATACACTGTAGGGAACAGCCCTGGGCTGACCTTCAGGGAACGGAGGGGATGGAGGGGGGGAAACGGACTGAGTGACCTAACGGGTCTTTTCCATCCCTAACTTCTATGAATCTGTTACTGGCTAGTGAAAAATGTGATGTAAGGGCAGCCTGCAGTGATTGGCAGACTAAATGAAGGTCAGAAATAAGTTTTGGATGCCTTGAGCACAGTGCGTGTCCCAAGCACTGACCACACTCACTCGGCATGTTTAGCCACCTGGCAGCTCTACTGTAGCCAACCCAAATAGTTCATATAAAATTGAAGTGAAATAGCAAACAACCATCATTCTCAGAAATGTTCACTTTTCCTGGGATTTCTTTTTCTCTCTTTCTTTTTTTTTCAGACAATCCAAAAACAAGTGATTGAGTTGAGGTACTTGCCGAGTGAATTTAGCCTGGTCAAGGCTGACTGGTGTCTGGTGGAACCATTGCTGGAAACAAATAAGCGTTTACAAGAGGAAAATCCATCCGCCATGTTTGGATACCAGCTCAGACTACTCTAAGGGCAGCAGACTGCTCCTTGAACTGATAGATAGGCCATTGTAAACATGGGCTAGAAAATCACTCTTGTCCCCCTGTAGACAGACATGCATCACCACAGACTGCCCACATTACCTCCTCAGTATCTTCTTTTCACAAAGCTCTTGGAAATAAAACTGTATGTTGCAAGTACCTGGAAAGCCCTGACTAGACCTCATTCCCTTATGCTGCCAAAAATACTCCATCTCCCCTGATTACTAACATTCTCTTGTTCCCAGGTCCAGATTTTGGTGGCAAAACTGCGTACTGATTCATGCGTGCTGGTTTTGTGTGTTTTGCTGGTGCACTTGGATTGCCATTCCTGAACTTGCCTTGGCCTCTTCCAGGCTCATCTGCTGGAAGACGAGTGTTGGATGTTGCTAATGAAAAGAGCACTCTAACTGGCAAAGGATCTTGGTAAGGCACCAGAGGAAAGATGGGATGACAAAATAAAGGCAAGTGGAATATGGGGAAGTGAAATCAGCCAATAAAAGAAAAAGAGGCATGATTCACTGGGGTAAGTGGAGAGGAAAGAGCTGGTAATTGGCAATGAAAGGGGAATCCAGTGAAGCAGTGAAAAAGACAGAGGTGTAGAGTTAATGCACAAGTGGTCACATACAGCTAAAATACAGCTTTTCAGCTCAGGAGTATTTGCTTTGCCCTTATTTTGGAGCATTGCCCAAATGTTATGCCAATTTTTATGAAGGCATTTTTATGGACTCCAAGCAGTAAAAACTCACTACACTGGAAGCCCTCAGCACTCAATGCATGACCTGACAGACCTTCATGATCCCTGCGTACAGTCCATCAGGCCTTTGGTATACACTGGAGCCACCGTGCTTCAGGAGGAAGCAGCAGCCCTGAGCACACACTGCACAATGTGAGGATAATCAGGAATGCAGCCCCCATTTTATTCCCCACCAAAAACAATCACTGCTGGCTTTACATCATCTCAGGAAGCTGAGGTTCCTCTCTCTGTTAGCCCCTTTTTATGGTCCTCAAGCATCAGCAGAGCAAAGTTGCTCAAACTATATGCCATTGATTTTCAGTCCTCTGAAAGTTTCCTTTTTAGTTATAAGAAGAGGGAAGCAGGGAAGAGGTCAGTATTACTTTCCTTCTTTGCTTACCTGGCAAAGTATCTGTAGGTTTGTTTTTCTTACCTGTGGTTTTATTTGTGAGTCCAAGTATATCACATCAAACATACGTTTTGGTCGGGACAGATCTTGAAGGGAAAATGATACTTTCTCTTGATATTTTACAGATCAGAAGAAATTAAACAATGGCTGTAATTTCAGTGGTATAAGGAGCAAGTGATGTGGGAAGAGGGATCAGATGATGACAGACAAAATTAATTACGTACAGCAAGACCAATAGACCAGAGGTTGGTTGCTATGGGGAAATTTAGCAATGGGAAAAGCAACATTGCCTTTTCATACACTCTTCAAAAAAAATTACATAAAGGGGCAGTGTGTCTGAGTCTTGTCCACTACCTGCCCATGTTTTTATTTTAACTATTTGCTTGTCAGACAGAAGTCAAAACAACTGACATCCACATGAAGTCAAGACCTAAATAACATTTAGTCATTGCCTAAAATTAAAAGCCCCACATTGGGTTCATGCTATTACTCTGTTCAATGTACAAAATAAAGACCTTTCAGATTCCTTCGCAGGGACAGAAGATGAAGATCCCTGATTTGTTTTGTGCCTGTCTTTAATACTTATGCCTCTGAAGTACAAATGAAGCAGGCTACAACCACACTGGTGGTTTTCAAGCTCTTTTAACTTGGAGATCCCTGAAACTTTCCCAGTGAAGGAATGGATTTCTATATAGAAAACATACACCTAACATATGACATGTTGCAATCTGCAAAAAGGAGGCTGAAAACCGTCATGCTTTATTGTGGAGAAGAGCGGAAGCTGTCTCTCCATCAAAGCACATTTTTGGGGTGAGCACATTCATATACTGCAGTCAGGATTGTTGCTATTCCCAAGTATCGTCTTCTTTCTGCCAGTCAATATCATAACTTAGATAGCATAACTTAGAAAGCATAACCTTGCAATATCATTGACCCATAACTTAGAAAGCAGAACCTTACTCTGGTTTGCATTCTAGATGCGGTCAAACTGTCCTAGCTTATGGCTCCAGGGAGTTCATTTGGTGACAGTCTTCACCTTGCTATTATCCTCCCGTAGAGCCCTGGGCGAAGCACATCACCTTTAAATCCCACTCTGCAAAAGCAGGGATAAGATTTCTCCCTTTGCTCTTATTTCTCATAGCTTCCACCAGCACCCCTAACACCCTTTCCATGAAAAGTCCTCCCCTGGATCAAAGCTTCTCACAAGAGGTGAGGCTTACGGTAGAGAAGACCGCAGGTCCTGTCCCCACTGGCCAGCAGGCCCTCCCATTGCACACACCTGCAGTTTGTTAGTCTTGAACACAGTTTCCAAACAAGAATCAAAAGCAGTTTCTGTCAAGCCAAGTGCAGGATATGAGAGCAAACATGAGTCTCAGTCTGCCCAAGACTTAACAAATAATTTTAAATTTACTGAATATCAAAAGAGCAGAGGAAGAAGTTGCTAAGCTGTTTGCAGTGGGATTCTCTTTCTACCCAAAGACATGGTTCATAGATATTTTGATAGCAAAACTCCCCTTTTTCCCTTTCCATTAACTAAATGTAGGTCTCTTGCTCACCAGTGAACTATGCTGGAGTAGGCTGTTTTGCATTTGATAATGAATTGCATACCATCTTTAGATAGAGATCTTTTGGACTCTCATTTTTGGCATCTCCAAAGAAATATGCTCTCCACCTGCTGATCTGTCCCATGCAAACACCATCCCACGGCGTGTTTCGCTGTCGCAGGCAGACCCTGCCACCTAGTGCATCCAGACGTGTACTGGCCCTGCAATACACCCTAAACAGCTGCCTGGACCCCCTCTCCTTTACTGAAACAACCTGATTTCTTCAAAAAGCCCTTTCATCCAGACACTGAACGAAACACTGCCTAAAGCGGCAGATTTCCTAACAGATGAAGCTGTACAACTATTTTCCCAGAACCTGGATCAGTTCTCAAGAAAAAAGCCATTTTGATTTTCATTTCCATTTAGCAAGTGACATCTCTGTATTTCTCTGCTACTAATAAACAGGTAAGCAGACACAGGGTCATCCTATTTTGATCTCCTACACTTAGGTTATGTCCCTTGCACAGCCCAGCAGCCAACTAGCAATGCTATTGTCTAGCTTTAGGGTCTCCTCTTGCCTCCTTATTCTGTGGGGTCTGCTCAGTGTTGTGACAGAAGCAGTCCTTCGGGGAGCTTGCAATGCACTAACTTTGCTTGCAGCCACAGGTCAAGCAGCACAGCTAGTAAAATCACAGAATTACAGAATATCCCAAGTTAGAAGGAACCCCCAAGAATCGCTGACCCCAACTCCTGTCTCTGCACAGGACTACCCAAAACCAGACCCTATGTCTGAGAATGTTGTCCAAACGCTTCTTGAACTCCGTCAAGCTCGGTGCTGTGACCACTGCCCCGGGGAGCCTGTCGCAGTGCCTGACCACCCTTTGGGTGAAGAACCTTTTCGGGATGTCCGGCCTGAACCTTTCCTGACACAGCTTCATGTCATTAGGCATGGGACAGACAACACAGACAGTGACTGAATTAGAGGTTGTCAGCAGGCAAAATTGGACTCCAATGCCCGTGTGTGGCCTGACACCCCTCCACAAGACAGAGCTACTGCTTGTGTGCTCTATACAAAATACACTGACTTCTGGAGAACCAAGTGTCGTGAAAGGAATACCGCATTGAACACAGAAGATATAATATCTGACAAATACGGTTTATCAAAGCAAAATTCTCCTTTCTTTTTTTTAAGAACAGTTTATAAATCTTTGGTCCCGGTTTGAAAGTCTTAACTGTTCCACACTTTCCCTCTCACAGAGCCAACGATCCTTTTGCCCAACAAGACAACAGTCGGCTTTCTTCACTCTGCACTGAACAAATATCCACTTCTTTCCTCATCTCTCATCCCTGGGAGGAAGGTATTCATTTTCCTCCATAGTAGCAATATAAAATACTGCTTCAATCCTTCATTATCTGCCTAACCTAATTCTTGTAGTTGTTTGTTTTTTTTTTTTTCTTCTCTTCTGGACTGTGTTTCTAACCTTGCGCATAGTGAAGACCCTATTTGCCATCTATTTCTTTCCAGCAGTCAACCAGCCTTTCCAAAACTCTTCTGCCCCATTTATTTTTCTCCCACACTTCAGGCAGCAAATAGATTCAGGCTAGTAAAGTGGCATACCTTTTTCACAACACTCACCAAAACAACTTACTAAGAACCTCAGGAGACTCTCCATCACTTGCATGGCTACTATTTAAGATCAGACTCAACTTGTGGCAGCAGGTGACAGGGCTGAGCACCAAGCAGTTGGAAGGGACATCCACAAGCTGCCTTCTTGTGCAGTGGTCAGAAAAGAAGGTGTGTGTGGGGGGGGGGGGGATGCTGCCCCAAAGGATTTGGATGGTGGCTGGGGCACAGCCTGAGCAGGAAGCAGCTCGTGCCCCGTCCTGATGCTCCAGCAGCAGAAGCAGAAAGCACCACTCCCCAGGTGGGAGCCCACGGGGCTCTCCCCTCTAACCTCATGCCTGCCTGAAGCCCTGTCCCCATCCTTTTTCTTTTCATACCCTGAGTCATGGTAGGACAAATAGGAGCTGAACAAATGGCAGTGCATTTTTCTCCTGCAGGGGTTCGCTGCTGTGTGAAGCATGGGCTAGGGCTGTGGGACTCTCATGCCAACAAAGAGGGAGAGATATAAGGAAAGTCCAGAGGGGAAGGGGTTAGATGGGGCAAGAGGGGAAGCAAAGGGATTCCTACCCCAAAGGACAACCCTCTTAAACCTCCTGTCTCTTACAAATCTCTCTTGCCCCACACACAGAGCTTTCCAAAAGTTTAATCTGTTCTATCCCCTCTCTGGAAACCTTGACCTTTCCTCTCCTCATTTCCACCTGAAAAGCTTCCACCTAAAACCACCTGGCCCTGTGGCTTCCTCCTGAATCATACATCCACCACAAAACAATCTTAATTACCTTCATATCTCCTCTACAGCCCCCTGTGTTTTTCTCTAAGCCTGTTTCATACTCACATTCTCCAAAAAGCTCACTTATCTCACACTTGTCTACTGGAGCCCTCCTGACCAGTCCCAGTGTTTGCACCCCTATCTCCCCAAATCCCCTGGCCCCTTCCAGCCTTCCTTCTCTCACAGCCTACTCTGCTGCTGCCCTGAAATGAAATTTTGCCTACATTGCCAAAAAGCCTTCAGCCATCTCAGATCATGATGGAAAACTTTCTTCAAGTACTCTCTCTCCCAGCTGCAGGAAATCCTGTGGGGGCCATTCAGTGACCTCTCTAATGAAATAGGTCAGATTAGATAACCACAATAAGCTTTCCTGGCCCTGAAGGCCTCTTGCAAAATAAATTGCATGATCTAGCACATGTAAGAACATGGATTAATAAGGACATTCGAGAAGGTCAAGTACCATGTTCCAGAACCTCTGAAACTGCAGATGCCAATAGCACAGTCTAATGTAGCGTGCAAATCTAAACCTATAGATCTAAAGAAGGAGAAAAACAAGCATCAGTTCAAAAGAACGATCTATGTAGCCCTGATAACACCGGCATTACACCCAAATCATTTGTTTTGTATTATTAGACAAGTTACATAGACATCCCGTATTCCCCAGTTTGAACTAGCAAAATGCCAATGGACAAGGGAAAAAAACACTAAAGTTTATTTTTGTAGAAATAATGCGATGACACATTTTCAGCAATATATACTATATTGTCAAGCCCTGATTAGACAAGCCAAATATTTTTGTGTAATTTCTGCAATAAAATATGAAAGCAGCAACATTCAGACAGAGAGGCTGGCTTTTGTTACACTGGGGCTCCAAGAATAACAGCTTGTGAATTACCAACACCATTGTTTGGAGGAAGAAAGTTGCTTGATATTATTCATTAAGCCAAAACTGACATGCCTGCTAAAGCAGCCATTAGCAGTCTCAATCTGTATGGACTTGGGTCCCAAATGTACGAAACAATCCCAATCTTAGGTCTTGTGTCAAGTCCTCTGACAGAGTAACCTACAACCGCTGGGGCACTGATATGTTTTCCAGCAGATGTTAATGATGATTTATGACTCACATTTCTTCCGTGTACTATGGCACTCACACAACTCATTTGCACTACATGCTTGCAAGATTCATTTCATCCATCCATAATACAAGCGAAATGCAACAGCCTTGAAAGAAAAAGCAAGTGAGTGTTGGAGCTGTTACGGTAGCAGCATGCAGGTGTCTAGAACGGGGGAAGACTTTCATCTGCTAAGGCTGCCCTTGCCGGAGAGTCTTCAAGCCTCTCCGTGATTTATTCCCTGATCAACCATCCGAAGTTATCAGCCTAGTGGGCAACTGACCCACAGAGCATGTAACAGCTGCCTTTTTCAGACAGAGAGTACGCACAGAGACAGAGGATGAGCCCAGATCTAAGCATAGTCCAGGGCCTCAGCACATGGCAAACCTTTTTTCTTTCTCCAAGAGAAACTGCCAAGAGGATTTAGGAAGATGAATAGTAATTTGCCCAAGAGAAATTTGGCAAGAACAACAGCCCGAGTGTTCCAACCCGCTGATAAACTTCATATGATATTACAGCTTTAGGTACACGGTATCAGTGTCTGACTACACGAATGCAAGGTTTATTTATTTGTTGCTTAGTCTGTTTTTTTTCATCCGAAGTACAGTTTCTCCCTCTCCACAGGGTCTTTGAGAAATCTGATCCCAGATAACATGAAAAAAAAGGCTTCCACAGAATCATCAAGGCAAATTAGAGCAGAAATGTAGGATTCTCTATTTAGAGCACCTACAATGCAGAACATTCATTTTCCTTGTTATTTACTTCTTTTCCAAACTAAGTGCTTCAGTCTTGCACCTCAGCTGAAACCCCCATCAGCACAGAACACTCTGAAAATCTTGCTGTGTAAGGTAGTCTGGTTAAACAGGCAGATTTGGCTCTAGCAGGTAACAAACTTAAGTGAACATCAATGTAGGTATGACACAACTGTGGTGGAATAGTTCTTCCCATTCGTTAAATATCTGTAGGATCATTATCTGTAGGACAGCTATAGAGTCATTAAGAGACCAAAGCTTTTACAAATGCATCTAATGGATGCAAACCGTTTCATGTTCAGATTAGCCCTGGTTTAGCCAAATTCAACCAAACTTGCTTGAAACTCATAAATGTGGATTAACCTGTGTTGGAAAAGGATTGTGTTAATTATCACCTTCTTACCTGTCTACATACATTTCGTTTATCTTGGAACCCATTTCATTGCAAAAGAGATCCTATGGGTATTGTAGAAACGTGACTCCCATCACAGATAACCAATGTCCTACAACACCATTTATGGAGCACTGTCATCTGGAAAACGTTTCTTCCCTGCAGTAGTTTATATCTTATATAGAAGAAGAATGTCAAGTTTGGAGTGACGGAGACTTTTAAGTAAAAAAGAAACTCAAGGTTCACTTTAATCCCTAGGTCCCTGGGAAACTCAGCTGCCAAATATCTGTCCTACCCAACAGAGAAAGCCAAAGCAGCCTTACTCCTACATGTCACTGCCTTTTACCAGTCAAACATAGCTAAGCTTTAGCTGGATTAAAGCATAACTGTGCAAACCACCAGAGACAGATTATCAAACAAACCCTTAGACAGCATGGAGACTACCATGGCAGGATCAGATAGGAAGGACGGATCAGTATATTATGTTTTCGTGTAACCAAAGAGTAGTATGAAGTAGCAGCAAATCATCTCTGTTATTCCTCCACCCTCCTCTGGGAATGCATGTCCCAATGAATCCAAATCCACTTCTTTTGCAGATCTTTCAAACAGCCAGCAGAAAACCTGCTTCCCTCTTGCTCTCTCGCCAGTGACATAACCTGACACCAAGCACCCGTTCCCCCAGCATCCAGCAGTAACAGCAGTAGCTAAGGAACAGGATGCAGTCATATTAGGCCTGGCCTATACCAACACTGCTCCATAACCCATGCAATGTGTCTGTGATCTGAATATAGATCCTGGTGGCCTCAAAAAATCAACGCTGTACTTACCACTTCTGCTGTCACTGTCAAAAGAGAGACATGGAACCAAGGACCAAACTGCAGTAGACATCATTAAAAAAAAAAAAAAAAAAAAAAAAAAAAAAAAAAAAAGTATATTTTCTAAAGAAATACTCTGTTATATTTGAGAAAAGAAAGAAGAGTACATAACAAGCTGCAGCCACTTAAGCTAAATAACTTTTTGCTGACAAACACAGGAAAATATTGGTATAGAAGGAAGCTCATGCTAACACTGACCCTTTATTGCACTTGCTGTGTGTATTAATTAAAGCTTACAGCACACAGGGTGCTTTCTGTAGCATAAACTCCCCCCAAATAACACTAGCGATTGCAGTCACACCAGAAAATAAGTGAGTAAATTAATCGCATAATAGGGAATGGTTGAAAGGGTTGAAGATGATGCTGTAGACCTTCTCAAGGTCATATGATTTGTAGCATTGAGCTGAAACAGCCCCAAAAAATCCTGCTGTTTGGACATGTCGATAAAGTTCCTGCTTTGCCTAGGTCTCCCACTTTAGTGAATCCCTCCATATACTCAATCTCTGCTTTCGGTCTCACGTGTAGCTGCTGAGTTCTGGCACTCTGGCCAAGTCTCCCCATCCTGGGAATACCGACCCCATTGGTTCTGGAATCAGAATGACCACACGGCACTTATAACATTTCCAGACAGACATAAATACACAGATTAGTCTTTTCTGCATTTTTCCTCATAAAAACAACAGCAGCTTCGAAGCGCATTGGCACAAGCACTGAGATTAAGTATTGCAACCTGCTATTGTTGGCAGGGTTGCACTGGCTTCTTCTGCTTTCCCCACCTCCTTGTAATCCTCTCTCTTCTTGGAGAGTAGTTAAATGCTATGTCCATTCATGTCACCACGGAGTAGTCTTGGCAGATGCATGCCCCAAGGCTGGGATGTTTTTACGAGAACCGTTTTCATATTTCACTGTTTGCCTGGCTGATCCTTTATCTGTTCTAGCAGTTATACAACTAAACATACTGAACCCTCTGTCAGATGATTACATATTCCATGCTGAATTGCAGGATATAGAAATACTGCCAAATGCAGTCCTGGTCTAACTCCGTTGACTTCAGTGCACAACTAAGAATGAATTTGGCCCTTAAACTCTTTCACATTGTTCTTTAAGACTAAATAGAAGCAAAGTCATCAGTAAGATATCGTGTATTTTGTGCATCCTTGCCTTTTTAGACCCAAAAGCTCTTAGCAGATACCCTATACTTCTCAGTGACTGGCTTGTGTATACTACCTTTCCACTCAGAGGTATGTATTTAGTACGTCAGAGACTGTCAATTTAAAGCTGAAAGCATTTAGGTCTAGAAGCAACGGTTATCAAGCTCCTAACGAAAAGGGAAAGGCCACAGAGACCTTCCCTTCATTCCTAACTGCTGACACCAGCGGAGGCAGGAGGGAGGTGGAGGTGAGGGAGGCAGAAGCAGCCAGGAGCTTGTTTCTCTTCCCGTCTTGACAGCAGCCCCCCTGTGCTGCCTGCTCCCGGCTACACAGCAAGAGCTGTCTGTCATGGCAGCAGCTGCCTGCAAGCAGGCATTTGCATTTTGTAGAAAAATTCAAGGGATTTTTCAGGTTGCTTTTGAGCATCCCCAAAATATGTTTGTTGGTTGGTTTGTTTGTTTCTGCAGATGTTTTCATTACATTTTAAACTTTTATCTCCCTGGAGAACTGTCTCAGGAGAAAACTGCTGATCTGATCTATTCCCATCTCGTTGAGCTATGGCTACCGAATCAAACCATTAATATAGCTGGAGGATCTGGTTTGCACATGATCTAAGTGAAGCAGAAGACAGATAACTATAGCAAAAGTTCAAGAAGGGATTTCCTCCACAGTAAAATCCTAAAAGGGAAAGGATAAGTGGAGAGAAGGAAAAGCAAATGTACTGCCAGTATGTTTAAAAAGTAGCTGTCAAAACGTTCTGTACCTTGCATTTAAAGGTATTTTCAAAGAGTCTCTGAGGCATTGTGTTAATATTGCCACCTGAACACCTCCCAAACATTTTAGACAGTTTTGCCATGTGTTTACCTGCTGTTTTCAGTGCTGTTACTCTGACAGCAGCTGCCCTGTTTAAATAGGTTTATTTATTTATTTATTCATCTGTTTTGACAAGAGTTGCAGCTCCATCTCCTACCAGCGAGCAAAACAACATAAAAGAGGCCAGAGCAAGGGAAAACATGATCTTAAAAAGGTGGGTAGGAAAGTTTTCAGCAGGAGAGAACTTCAGAAGTATCACGGAGAGTGGCTGAGTAATCGTCCTTAGCATCCCAGGGTGATTCACAAGCTGAAATATTAAAAAAAAAAAAAAAAAAAAAAAAAGAAAAAGACAAGACTTAGCGGTATTAACATTGCAGTTCCTTGATCCCTGGTGGTGGGGGACCACAGAGTGGCTCCTCTTTTCAAATCGGTTTCCCCCTGCATGGCTTCAGTCCAAACCCTCACCGTCCCAGCTTCTCTGGACTCTAGCAATAATTTGCGTGAGCAACCAATTTAATGAGGACTGCATGTTGCTGGCTATTTAGCTGGCTCTAGCTATAATTAGACAGCTGACAAAGACTGGCTCGGTGTGTGCTCTTTTTCTGTGATTACATATCGTATTTGGTCTATTTGCAAGACGAAAAGACAATTTTTCTTCTTCATCACTCTCCAAACTCCTCAAGGGAGTTGATAATCACATTGGCTGCTTTCTGCCACTTACCTCATTACTAGTAACAAGACATTGTCATCATTACTAAGCTGATAACTGTGTTGAAGCGACATGTCAAGGAATTTGGTCAGCCTCCTACCTACGCCAATGTTTTCCCCCTTGTTGGAAAAGTGTTGTCTTTTGGGGGAATAACTGACAAACAAACATTTTAATTTTGAAATGCCATGATGATTGTTTAATGGTAATGGCTGTTTGGATTGCATCTCCTGTCACACCATGATGTCCTCCCAGGTCATAGTGAAGCAGTATGACATGGGAACATGGTGGCTCCAACAGGACACAGAGATGGCAGTCAGGTCCCTGTGAGAAAGTGAGGACATAAGCCTGAAATGGCACTGTGTGATGATGGTTTACACCTGCAGTATTTCCTGGTTTTACTCAAATTCCTGTGATGTTTTTTTTTAATATGGAAGACCAAATCTTTGCATGAAATTAGGGCCTTTTAAGGAAAAACTCAAAATATTTTCAAACAAAAATGCTAGTAGAACATTTTTTAGTTCACTAAAATAATCATATTATCTTCAGTAATGACCGAGAGTAATAACTTAGACTCAAAAACAATCCAGAGCAGATATTTTGAGTGAGAAGATGGCGTTTCCAAGACAGTCACTTTTCCAACCACTGCTCAGCACCATACAATCAACAACAGACTCTGAAAACTATCTGCTGAAGTACTTAAAGCTATCCTTCATCTCCAGTTCACTGAGAACAGCTAGCAGAGTATTATTACCAAGATAAATGACTAAACAAATTCCTGAAAAATAAATCCCAATTTAAAATAAATAAATAAATAAGCAAGAAAAGATTTTGATCCTTAGTCTGTGAAATCTCCAAATCCCAATTTAAAATAAATAAATAAATAAGCAAGAAAAGATTTTGATCCTTAGTCTGTGAAATCTCCAGTGACGGCAAAAGCAATTATAGTCTTATTAGGATAAGGTTTCTACCCTACAAAAATGGCCATAAATACAGAGCAAAATTGGGTGACATACTTCCACTCCACAAGCTGAAGTTGCTGCGGATCACATCACACCTCTCCAAACAGAACCTGCCCAGAAGAAGGTGGAAGGATGTTTTCCTCCCAAGAGTAGCACAAATCTTCTGTACATTTTCTCCCAAACAGGTGGACTGAAAAGGAAATATCTCCATAGCTGTTAGCCAGAAGTGGAACTATAAACACTAGGCTTTATTTCATGGCATTAGAAGTGCAGTGGACGAATGGTAGCAACGCCTACAAGGGAACTCTTTTCAGGGAAAGACTGCACTGTAATTCCACAGTGACCAACCCTAACTTAAACTGCTGTGCGTTTTTCATCAGGTTGCTGCTGGCAAGAGAGCAGGCAGAAAGTAACTTATCCGTTTTATCAGCTTCAACCAGTTTCTACCTTTCTTCCTCTGACAAGAATGCCCTGGCTATTGCTTAGACAGCATGTGAGTCCTAAAAGCTTTCCACCATCTCTCTGTTTCCTTCCCTTTTTGCATAATTCAGCACAGCCCAAGCACCTTGTAATGCTCAAACTGATACCCCAAGGCATAATTACTAGCACCTTCTCAGTCCCCCCCACCATCTTCCCCCACTTGCCTTTTGGGCAGACCTCTCACAAGTCAAGCGGGTCGGTAAAAATAATTCTCCTGTCTGCCCCACTTCTGATTCATGGTCCACTTAGGTAACGTCTCTTTCAGTTACATGAATGGCTGGGGCCTCCTGGACCCAGGGACATTACATCTTCATAAATAAGGAGATTTATTTACAGATATAAATCAAAACACAACATTAGAACATGCTACAGGGAAACAGCAAAATTCAAGGAGAAGTAAAAAAGAATAATCAAAAGTCAAGGATTCCGGCCAAATTCTTCTTAAAATAGCTCTTCCAAGACATAGTGAACATTGTATCAAACTCACGCAGGATCTCTAGCCAGCATCTTGGCTTCTTTCATGACTCATTTCACTTGGGCTGGGGAGTAACAATTTCCTCCCTAGCCACTGAGTAACACAACTAAGACTAGGTAGATATAGCTCAACTCGTTGTGATTGATCTGTTCCTCTGTAGGGGAAACAATGCATTTCATCAAATGCTACTGTGCATCAAACTGTCGTCATCAGAAAATCACCCTCTTTTGTACACGAACCCACACACCCACACACATATGTGCACGTGCAGCCTCAAGGTCAGATCATCACCTGCTTGTGTTAACATGCACGCAAACATTACAGAGCAGACATCTGTTCAGGATGTTGCTCATTTGATCAGCATCTTCATAGAGATGTCTGCAAGTCTTTGAAGCATTTATATTCTATGTGCTGTCTACTGCTGCAGAATGATTTGTCTGTAAAAATTCCTTATGCTGGTGCAGCATTCATTGGCATTAATTGTTCTGGTTCTGCACTAAAGCAATGACGCAGATAGAATCATAGAAAGGGACCTTAAAGATCATCTCATTGCAAACCCCCTGCCCTGGGCAGGGACTCCTCCCACCAGACCAAGTTGCCCAAAGCCCTGCCTAGCCTGGCCTTGAACACTTCAGGGATGGGGCATCAAAAAGCTTCTCTGGGCAACTTGTTCCAGTGCCTCACCACCCTCATAGTAAAGAACTTCCTCCTTATATATAATCTAAACCTACCCTATTTTAGTTTAGAGCCCTTGTCCTATCACCAGACTCCCGGACACAGAGTCCCTCACAGCTTTCCTGTAGGCCCCCCTACTGGAAGGTCGCTGTAAGATCTTCTTTGGCCTTCTCCAGGCTGAAACAACCCCACCTGAGGGAGCCTGTCTTCAGAGAAGTGCACCAACCCCTCTGATCATCCTCATGGCCTCCTCTGGACTCACCATAATAGGTCCATTTCCTTCTTGTGCTGGGGGTCCCAGAGCTGAACGCAGGGGCTCCAGGTGGGGTCTCACAAGAGCAGAACAGAGAGGGACAATCACCTACCTTGCCCTGCTGGCCATGCTGCTTTTGATGCAGCCCAGGATATGATTGGCTTTCTGGGCTGCAAGGTGCACATTGCCGGCTCATGTTGAGCTTCCATCAACCACCACCCCCAGGTCCTTCTCCTCAGGGCTGCTCTCAATAGGGGAAAGTAGGGTAGGTAGCCAGGGAAGGTTGACCTTGCACAGACAGACAAGACAACACATACTGCTCTAAATTATTGTTTTGTGGGGATTATGTAGTTTTACATGGGTCCCCTGCATGGGAGAAGATTTTGCTGATTACTATAAACAATGGATAAACAGTATATGTATCATCTTCTCTTTGTCAAGATGGTGACCATTTCAAAGAATTCAAATAATGATTTGAAAGAAAAGAAAAGAAAAAAAGAAAAGAAAAGAAAAGAAAGAAAAAGAAAAGAAAAGAAAAGAAAAGAAAAGAAAAGAAAAGAAAAAGAAAAGAAAAGAAAAGAAAAGAAAAGAAAAGAAAAGAAAAGAAAAGAAAAGAAAAGAAAAGAAAAGAAAAGAAAAAGAAAAGAAAGAAAAGAAAAGAAAAGAAAAGAGAAAGAAAAGAAAAGAAAAAGAAATGAAAAGAAGAGAAGAGAAGAGAAGAGAAAGAAAGAAGAGAGAAGAGAAGAGAAGAGAAGAGAAGAGAGAAGAGAAGAGAGAGAAGAGAAGAGAAGAGAGAGAGAGAAGAGAAGAGAAGAGAGAGAAGAGAAGAGAAGAGAAGAGAAGAGAAGAGAAGAGAAGAGAAGAGAAGAGAAGAGAAGAGAAGAGAAGAGAAGGAGGAAGAGAAGAGAAGAGAAGAGAAGAGAAAGAAGAGAAGAGAAGAGGAAGAGAAGAGAAGAGAGAGAAGAAAGAAAAGAAAAGAAAAGAAAAGAAAAGAAAAAAGAAAAGAAAAGAAAAGAAAAGAAAAGGAAAAGAAAGAAAAGAAGAAAGAAAAGAAAAGAAAAGAAAAGAAAAGAAAAGAAAAGAAAAGAAAAGAAAAGAAAAGAAAGAAAGAAAGAGGGAGAGGAGAGGAGAGAGAGGAGAGGAGAGGAGAGGAGAGGAGAGGAGAGGAGAGGAGAGGAGAGGAGAGGAGAGGAGAGGAGAGGAGAGGAGAGAGAGGAGAGGAGAGGGAGGAGAGGAGAGGAGAGGAGAGGAGAGGAGAGGAGAGGAGAGGAGAGGAGAGGAGAGGAGAGGAGAGGAGAGAGAGGAGAGGAGAGGAGAGGAGAGGAGAGAGGAAAGAAAGGAAAGAAAGAAAGAAAGAAAGAAAGAAAGAAAGAAAGAAAGAAAGAAAGAAAGAAAGAAAGAAAGAAAGAAAGAAAGAAAGAAAGAAAGAAAGAAAGAGGAAACAACATAAGTGAGTACCTAAGTTATACTAAAATTTTAAAATGTTCCTCAGAATGAATGCCAAAGCAAAGTTTGAGCTTTCACAGTGATCTTTGAATACAGGCTGACACAACTCCTGCTGAGGGCATTTGTAATATTTTGAGATTGGCCTCGAAGGTAATTAAAAATTAAACTGGACAGTGACTGCCAAGAGGTGGTAGATGCCCTGATCCTCTGTCCCCACATGTTGGCAGCACAGGAGTACAGGCCTGGAAAGGACACTACAGAGGTCATCATGTCCGGACTCTTGCAACTGTGCACAAGTACATTCACAAATGCCATTTTTTCCTGTGTCAATCAGCTTTAAAAAAATACATTTCAAATACACGTGAGTCAGACAGTATCCTGGAATTCTCCATGCCAAACTTCAGATGGTGATGGTAACACACAGACATAGTGTCTTTCTACGTTCTGCCTAATGGCTCCTTCTTGTGTGGGCTGAGAGCCAGACAGTCTTATGTGTCCTTCAGCATTGCCTGTGCTGCGTACCCACCTTGGGCCCTTTTCTCCATACCACCACCACTCCACTGTGGTGGCCACAGTGGCATGGACAAGAAGGAAAGAACAGCCATGGTCACCTGGTTGGACTGGGGCAGCTGCCGGGCTGTCCTGGGGACCTGCCATGGAGTGGTGACAGACTGAGAGTCTCAGGTGTGTCTCAGGTGTGCTGTGACTGAGAGCACCTTCCCCTGGGGGCTTTTGGGGATCTCACTGGGTGCACAGGGGAGGCCACAGAAAAGTGAGGAAGGATGGGAAGTGGGGAGGAAGGTGAGGGGAGAAATATAGACAGAAGAAAGAGATAAGAAATAAAAAAGTACTAACAGAAGAGGGAGGGAGGAAGGGAAGAAGGGAGAAAGAGAGGGAGGGAAAGAGGGATGGAGGGAGGGATGAAGGGAAGAAGGGTAGAAAGGAGAAAGAACTGACACAAATACACACACAGATTTTCCACCCACACATTTGGCAAATGTCCATGCCAGCAGCCGAAGCACCACGCGGCATGGGCTGTGCCTCACTCCACCGGCTTGCAGAAGACCCACGGAGCACCCACACACCCCCAGGCTCCCCTTGGGGAGCAGCAGGTTCTTCACACATGTTAGAGCCATGTAGCCAAAGCAGCAGCATTTCCTGACTGTGAACAGCCCAGCAGTGGCATGTGGACTCGCACCGCCATGACTGCGTGTCAAAATGGAGGCAGGGCTGCACCCAGCACGGGGGCAGCTGAAGCCAGCCCTCTTGCCTTTATTGCCCATGCTATATTTCTCGATGGAGCTGATATTTCATGCCTCTTAGCTGTGGTCATCGTGCTGTGGTGGCTGTGGTTTACAGCTCGCTGGGCTGAGGCAGAGAGGGGAGGAGGGAGGCATGGCCGACACTTCATTCAGTGATCACAGGCCTCCTCCGAGGCTCAGACTTTGCAACAAGACATTGGCAGGCCCGTGTAGAGAAATGATTTCATCCATGTACGAATTAAGCCAAAGAACACAGTACTTGTCCCTTTGGTGTTTATTTTAAAATAATTATTACATGTTCCCTTTTCTTTCAGGAACATTAAACACAATGCTGCACATGATTTTGTTCGGGACGGCTGCAGATGGCTGTGTTGAGGGAAAGTCAGTGGCAAATACTGACATATGCACCATGGCAAGAACTCAAAAATGAACTCTTCATTCCCTTCAGTCTGAGGAATGCTGAAGTCCAATACCATTTTTGGGGAAATTGAGATCAATAGCAGTTAGTTGGTTTATTTGATTGTTGATTTTCTAGTACCAGGCCACCAATTCTGTTGTATTTCTACTCTTTAAATGGAGTGCAGAGCATTTGGTAGCAAGAGAGGCTTCCCTCAAGCAGTTTTCCTCTCAAAAACATGCAGTGGTTTGAAAATGTGGTTGCAAAATGTGGACAATGTGCACGGGAGTTATTAATGTTCACAAGAAAATGTGCTGTTTCATCTCCATTACAGTCATTAACCACAGCTGTGGTTTTGCAAGTGAGGCAGCCTACTTTCATTCTTAGAGCTCAGATTTGGATGTTCACAGAGACATAGGTAGTTCCTAGAATACCCTTCCCAGCTATAATGCGAACATACATGGACACTGGAAAAAGACTTTCTTTTATCTTGATAGACCTAACACACAGATTGCAGAAGGAATTTAAAACAAGACTTTAATGTCAGATGTTTTATATGGACCACATTTCTCACAGTGAAAAGGGAATAATATATATATATACACATACATATTTAAGAAAAAAAAATAAAAAAGAAAAAAAAATGAAGAAAAAAAAGACAATACACTGTCCAGGAAAACAAAGCAAGCCAGCCAGCTCTACAACCGTTTGACTAGGAGACAGCTCCAGAGTCGTTCCAGTACTGGCAGTACAGCTAAGCCAGAGTTCTCCTATAAGCCAGATGACACAGTTGGAAAAATATATTCCAGAGCTTGTTATCCATCGCCTGCAGCTGCCAAAGTTGCCCATATGGGACCACAGGTGTTGGCTCAACCCACAGAGGAAAAGGACGGAAAAAGACAGCAAGATGAAGAATATCAGGAGCTGTGGCAGTAAGCATCATCAGGCCAGTGCTGAAGTTGCTCTAAGTGCCAATTTCTGATGGAAGGACTGTGATCTCTATGAAGCCTAGCCCAGGTAAGAGAGACCATATAGACACATGCATGGGTGTATATTAAAAAACCCAACATATAACCTGTAAATTCAGCCATGGATGTTCCATTTTTGAACAGGTATGAACATGACACTTCTCAAAAAATTGCAGAAACAAAGCACAAGAAAGTACAGCCTTCAGCTTTGGTTGCAAAGGGCCTCCCTTTGGCAGTTTCCCACAAAGAAGCAATTCCCAAAGTTCTGTTAAGATAAGTCTACTTATAGTGGTGTGGACAGGCCAGTGTGCTGTACCCCAAATTTCAAGCTGCAACCCAGCTCCCGTCAGGAAGTTGTATAAATGTATTAGTGCAGCGGAGTGCCCAAACTAACTACCATGCTGAAAAGCAGGATATATTAACCAGAGCTCATTGTTGTGTGGCTTCTGGAGCTGAGAGCAGAGGAGCTAAGGTCTCTCTGAACCATGCAGATGTAACCAGGGAGGAATTCACTTAGCACCTGCACAGGTCTGATCTTTCTTCCAAGCAAGTGAACTAAAGCAGAGTTGTTCTTGACTAAGTGCAACATACCTGGATTTCAGATCCACAGGCTGGCCTGAGGCTGTTGGCTGAGGATGAGACAAATCCCTAGCAGCACACAGATCAGCACTATATTTGTCATTGGGAATCAAGCATGGGAATTTTAGCATCAAAAGTACAAAAGCCCAGCACTTGAACAGGAACAGAGCCTCTTACATTGCCAGCTTGAGCCATCCAAATGTTACAGACAGGTTCCCATAGTCATGAGCTTGTCTTTAAATAAAAATCACACCATGAGATATGATTTTAATAACACATTTGGGGTTGGTTGCATTTACTTTCAGGGGTTTTAACCACTGGGGTCCACTTCTAAACATTTTCACAACAGGAAGGCTCAGAATATGTTATTTTATGTTATTTTTCAAATGAAAGCTGAGGTTCTTATGCATTCATCTTAACTCCAGGAGCTGTGTTTTTTAAGGCACACACCAAATGTCAAGAGACTCACAATAAAATCACAAGAATTGGCAAGACCGCCTTCGTTGGCTTTGGGGAATGAGCAGGTTGTTGTTGGAGCCACACATTAGAGGGAGACATATTCACATGTTCTTAACCAGTGAATTATGCACAGAGGTATAATGGCATTCTGCCCAACACTGACATACAGCAACAAGAACAGGATGCACAAAATTCCCAGGCCTCTTAAGCTAATGGAGCTTTGTTAGTCTCCCTAACAAGGGAACCAATGACATAACCTGTCATAAACATGTTGGGACCATTATAGACACAGACATGAGATATATTTAACTATAAAAAAAATTAATAACCAAAAAGACAGATGCGTAATCTGCACATTACACTCACAAAAAGGAAATAAAAGTAAAATGAACTGGAACATGTGTGTCTGGAGAGAGAGAGGCCTGAAGACCTTTCAGAGAAATTCTTCTAGGACTTGCTTCAGCAGGAGAGCACTCCTATCCTCCATTCTCTTTGGTGCTTTGTAGGAACTATATGTTTACAGCTTTTTTTTTTTTTTTTTTTTTTTTTGTGTGTGTGTGTGTGTGTAATGGAATGGCCCATAAACTAACAATGGGACATTTTGCTTAATAGCTAGTAGCTGAATATAGCTCAGCAGACTTTTCAAGGAAGGAGAGGAAGCTGGGAGCAGGACTTCACCTTCTCCACTGACAGGAGAAAACCAAATGCATATGCATCTTTGTGTCCGCACTAGCTAGGTCCAATCACCCAGGATCAAGACAAAGTCCAGTCAAGTCAATAAACTGGTCTTTATTTTTCTTTCACCTAAGTGCAAACACTGAAGTGATACACAGAATATGGAAGAACAGAGTGATCTGCTCTTTTTTTCATCTGCCTTTGGCCTTAAAATCATTGTAGATTTATTTGCAACATGAAAACTGACTTAAACTTATTTAAATAGTACTATGCTTACAATTCATTTGAGGAGGGGGTAATGTGGGGTATGGAGGTTTTTATAAATCATGTCACTTATGTTTTGCTGTCTCTGTAGAGGACATGTTTTGCTGCATAATAACTCATTGAGGTTTTGTCAAGATCAATTTACATTTGTCAGATGCTCTGCAGTCTTCTGACAAAAGCCATAAATAATAGCACTGCACCAGTATTTTATCTTTTTTAATGTTATGATTTACAGTTCATAGAATGGGAAGAAGAGGCAGTGGAGTGATGTATTTGTCTCCCAACTGCAAGCCCTGATTTTCTCAAGAGAGGAACCAATGTACAAAACTCTACAATATCTATTGCTAATACCAAAATAGAGATTGAAAAAAAAAAAAAAAAAAAAAAACCTACTGAGGTGCCTAAAAGTCTGTATCTAATTTATGGGTAATTTACAATGGAAATAGACTATATAAAAATGTATACAAATTTGTAGCCTTGCACATCAGGGCAGATAAATAGTTTAACTACAAAATAACGAACATGAAGTGTCTCTTGTGAGCTGCCAGGTAGACAATTTGATTGCCCAGATTTCATTAAACTCAAACCAGAGAGAGCTAGAAGTCTTCCAAACATTCTTTAACTCTATCAAGTGTGTCGGTACTCTACAGCCGATGACAATATATTTCACCAGAGTTGCCAAAAAATTGTTTAATTTTAAGCGATGCCTGTATTGCATTACTTTTTAGAAGTTGAGCCAGCATGTAGGCATGATCGACTCTGTAGAAGAATAAGCCCATTGCCAATGTTTTCTTTGCATCCGAAAAAACAATTTCACACAGCCGTTCCTTAAAACAAGGAGAAAAACAACAAAAACAACAATAAAACCCCTGTTGTGTTCTTCTCTCCTCTAGCCTTCAAACCATCTTTGCTATCCCAACTTTGCCAATCAGACTCAAGCGAGTGAAGAGTTACAGAGAATGTCTATGCTGCCAAGAGCTATTTCCAGTGGACTTTGATCAAGTGATGCTGTAATCCCTAATGGGAAGCATACTTCATTTATAAGGTATTCTTTGGTGTCATTCCCAAGGAGCAGGCATACAAGTTTTTGAGCAGCAGAGCTCTTTCTCTACAGAAAGCACTACATTTGAGAGAGGGTAGCACTACCATGTTCAACTTGGGTGCTCAGGCCTGCCTAGATAAGTGTGTTTTTGGCATTACTCATTGTGATGGTCTGAAAAGGCAGCAGTGGTCACAGACTAAGTCTTAGTGCTAGAATTTCTTCAGACAGAGCCGTCTACCCAACAGCACTGACTAATGCGCAGCAGTGTATTTCATTTTTATCATTTCCAGAGGGGAACACAACAACAGGCTGTTCTGACATTTGCACTTTGCTGCAACTTTGTTGAATTTAAGAGACTGGGGTTATTCTTCAGAAATGTATTTTATTTTCCCTGAAGTTTTATTCCAAGACCAAGGACAATTAGCTCACATTTTAACAAGGAAGCAATTAAAGAGCATGACGTTCATAAAAATGATTTATTGTGCTATTAAATTAGGATGAAAATCATCAAAGTTCATAATAGCCAAAGAAAAACAAATATAAATTATCTTCATACTCAGTTTGTACCCCGATGCTTATCAGCCTGAAACGCGTGCATTTATTCTCCAGTGCTGCTGTGCAATTTCTGTCATTGTATCTCGCTGTTTGGAAAACTCATCATTTTCATTCCATGCTGAATAGCAGCCATTTAAATAGAAAAAGTTTTAAACAGCCCTTATCTGCTTAAAACTTCCTCCAAAAATAGCCTGAGCTTCCAGAGTAAGGGCGTTCCATGCACCCCCAGGCAAACCTGCTGGAACCAGATGCTTGACTGGACACAAGGAGAGCTTCCTGCCCCCCAAAACCCTCCACTTCTTCCATCTGTCAGTTGTCTATGTGTTTCTGAAAATGTCCACTCTCTTAAATATTAAAAACTTTTTTACTTGCAGTTTCACTTTTTTTTTCATTATTTCCACTGTTTTCACATGTAAACCAAAAAGATGTAGATGTTTTCACTGAAACAGCAGTTCCAGACTAACACATTCTGTTCCCATTTTCCTCCCCAGTATATTTTAAAATATCGTAAGTCTCTACTTATTACAAGATATAAATATGCTAATAACTCCACAAGAAAAGAAGAAGCAATGCAAACACATGTCCTAGTGGCTGCATTATGAAACCAGAGCTCAACTTTCTTCACCACTGGCTGCCTCTGCGATACTGGAGAAAAAAAGAAAGAAGTTTTCTGTGTCTTAGATTTGTTCTTATTGAAGTAAGAACATATTAACTCCTTCACAGGATTGTTGTCTGCAAAACGTTTGAGCATTTTCTACAAAGAACTATGCCCTCTAAGTCAATCAAGGGGGTTACCTTTTGTACCAATATATAGAAGTCCCTTTTAGCAGTCTTCTGCTCTTCCCTAGCATCTTTCGTGGAAATCCTTCCTGCATCTCACTGCCAGCCCCTCATATTTTGACACAGAGCAGCCTTCAAAGTCTGGCAGAAGCTGCATCCCTGCAGAAGGTCCATTTGCATAGAGTTTAGGGATCCTGCCATGCCATATCTGAGGCTGCAAGCCTGCTAGCCCTCCTTTACATTACAAGGTGATGAGAAGATCCACCTGACTGAGAATCACAAATAAGGTCTCCTGAGCAGTGAAATCATCAGGAAAAATCTATCCCTGACATTTAGATAACCTGCGCTCCTATCCAGGACCTAGATCTGAAGCATGTGGGAAAGCAGGTCTTTGAAAGTGAGTGCTTTACTTGTTAATCACTGGAAAGTTTCCTGATTTAGATGCCCGAACTTCATTGCAGTGACGGAGTTCATTATACATTTAATTTAGGGGAATTGTTCATCTATTTAACTACATGCTAAACTTACTGGCTGAATCAGAGCCTGTGTTTTAAAGTCTTAATAAATGTCTATTAGTCTGGATACCGTTTCTCTTGTTATAGTTTGGTAAACATTTATTTATTAAAAATCTGAACTTTACAATTTGCAAGCAATTTTTATAGATGCCTTATAAAGGCTCATTCATGACTTGGAAAGCATCATGAATTATCACATCAATGTAAAGAAAGCTAAGACCATAAGTACATCTGTTTTCTAGAAAATAAAATTAAAAAAAAAAAAAGTGTTTCAATTTCCCATTTCCTTAGTAAATGATCCTTACTTATTTGAAAAAGGAAAGCATTAAAATGCTCTGCCTCTGATGAGTTTTAACTAGATATTTTCAATGAATTATCCTGATTTAGCTGCCTGTCAAGATAATGGTATAAATTGCTCCTTCAATCTACATTTACAAACTGATTCAAACAGCTTTACTATAGACTCAGACAAAAGTTAAAGGAATTTGATGTAAATCAACAATGAGATTAGTGTTCGGATCTGCTCTAACAGACAGGCTGTGCTGCAGCTGAACAGACTCATGTTTCATTTTCTTCTTTGTTTTGCTTTAATTTCCCCCTTTTAACTCTGTTTAAATTAGAAGTGCACAAGTGACAGTCTAGAAAGAATGCTCTGAAATAGATAACGAAATTATTACCTCAGGTACTGCATCTTAAAAACTTGCATTCAGTGAATGAAAAACTGAATTTTATATTCAGAAAATATATTTGACTGTTTTGATACATGAAAAATCATGATTAAAAAAATGGGAATTTGAAAATGGCTTACATGTGATATAGACTTAAAAGGCAAAAATATTAATGATTTTATTAACAAACATCAATCAATATGACAAATGTTATTCTTTCCAGTTTTTCACTTCTCTTCTATAGAAAAGACTATTTTTCTTAACATGTTAACTTTAGTTTCATTTTAAATCATTTTAGTACTAGTGATCCTTATTTTATTTTGTTTATAGTTGAAAGCATTTAGGTGTTCTCTTACCTTTTAACAGCACATTCTAATACTATTTTACCTGTTTGATTACTTCAGAGCCATTTTTAGAAGAAAGAGGAACAGTAACAACTGGGTATAAATTTGCAGTATTCATGTTCTGCAAAATGATTAGAAGCCTTGAAAAATGTTGACATACCTCACTGTTCTGTTTTGCTCTGTTTTAAATATCGGTGTATTTATTAAAGCTGGTTGGAAAATTTAATCATATATAATATTTTTGTTTTTCATCAGATTTGAATTCTTTCCAGGTTTTTTAGGACTCTCATTTTTCTACTTGTCTCAGAAAATCTGTATTAAATGAGGTAGGATTTATTCCAAGTTATCCAATGCATATCTTCAAAGAAATATGTTATGCATATATCTTTTACAATAACTTATTATGTAAATAGTTATTAATACAGAATAGCTGGGAAAAGATTGCTTTAAAAAATGTTAATGTCTTTTAAAATGCTGCGTGAGAGAGATTTCAACAAACGTAGTGAATATCTTGAGCTATAGTTCATGCAATATTTTGTATTCATCAGATTTAACTCTTGAGGTATTTTCTCATATTTTGTTGTGGATACACGTTATCTGTTATTTTCCATAGCTAGAAATTAATTCCTGAAGGGCAAGATTTTTGCCTTTTTAACTTGCTGTGTGATACATGATTCTTCACTGACAATAATCTGGTTCGTACGTGTAGTGCAAAATCATCTGCGTGGAGAATGTGGATGCTCAGACTCTGATCTCACAGCTCTGGGCACAGAGGACAGACGGCTGCAGTCACCCACAGCCCCACTCAAGCCCATGGCTCTGGTTCAGGACCCACGCAAGGAGCTGCATCAGGGTAAGGACCAGTTCAGAAACCTTGAACAAACAGATCAAGGTCGGGGGGAGTTTTGGGTGAGGGAGGTTTACTAATAACCAAATAGGCGGCTCTTCGACTTGGAGACCTGAAACCATCCCCTTCTGCCCTCAGCGTTAGGGTAAATCCCTAGCCAAGGCACCAGGTGTCAGAGACTAGTAAATTCCAAGTATGGTCCCAGAAGAGGCTTCATCTCTTCGTCTCCATTTCCAGAGCAGAGCTGAGCTGAGACTGGGCACAATGTCTGGAGGACCTGACCTCTCTCTACCGACTGTCGCCGTAGTGCAACCTGAGGAGGTGCTTACTTAAGCACTTCACATTTCCTCCGGCTAGGCAGGGTGGATCCAGGCACAGAAGTACTACAAGAAAAGTGGCACAGCTGGGTCACAGATTTTGCCAAGGATGCTTATTACAAGAGTGTTTATATGATTTAAGCTTGGAATGAAATCTTGATAGACAATGCTTCGTTATTTCTTTTACCCTCTGAATAGCTTTCCCATCGGTCTCCTTGGTGGTAAGCCATGGTAAAGCCCAGTCAAGCACTGCATGTAAACACACATAAGTTGAAGCACATTGAGCAAGTCCTCCTGGAGTCAACAGGCTTGTTAAATTGGGATTACTTGGCCATGTGCAATGAGCACACTGGAGCAGAACACCCACATGGTGATGCTCAAATGAAGGCCAAAGGTTTTGAAGGTAGTGAGGCAGCAGGCCACAGCAGCCCTCTAGGTAAGACAGGTAAGAAATGGTTGTAATTACTGCTTGAAATTGTTCTGGCTAACCACAGAGCTGCTAACTACCTTTCACTGCCCGAAGCTGCCCATATTCCCTAGGTAGGGTGGACTCCAGCCTGTAATTGTAGTGATTTCTCCCTTGCCAAAGGAACTGAGCTGAGGCAGCTTCACATGGGCTTACTCCAATGGAGAGAATCTGCTCAAACTTGGCAAAAAAACTCAGGAATATTGCTTTAAAAAAATATTTTAAGGCTGGTTTTAGGGGGAGGAAAGGTCAAATTGTGCAAGAACAAAGAAAAACAAACTTAAACAATAATAGCCCAACACCAGAGGTGCAAAGAAGGAAACAATGATTATCAAGGTCTCAAAGTCTGGCCAACACAGCTGAAACAGTTCTGATGCAGATCTTGGATTAAGTATGATACTAAGTGCAAGTAAGGGCAAAGTGCTAATTCCAGCTTTAGGGATCGCCGTTAGCTTAATTTATTCCGAACTCATTTTCTGCAGATTATACCATATCACCAATTTCTAGAGTGAATTATCAAAGCATAGACCAAGCTTAACCTAGTAAAGGCTGCTCCCTTTTTTTTTTTCCTTTGTTTTACAGTACAGATTACAGTACACTGTATATTCCCCTTGACCTGTATTTATTGGTATCTTTTCTTCATATGTGTCACTTATGGCCTTTCAACAGCAATACTGTCTAGGCCTCAACAACAACAGGAAGCATGCTGATGACAGATTGCTGTTTTCATCTGTGATTTAGCATCAGTCCTGCCCAGATTCTCTGAATTGTTTCACATTGCTCAGGAGCCTAAATCAACTCACTAGGCAATCCTGCCTCACTCCACACAAGGCATCCTCCTTACTCGGGGCAACAGAACATGCGTAAGCACACTGAATGGATTGATTTAAGGACATACTGAAGTGTCTCTCTGATTTTCTGATTTGCAGCCTGAGGAAAACAGCTTTGCCGTAGCAACATGGACCTGCCTACTAGTTTGGCCAGTCTGGAATTAGTGATGAAAATTAAGGCAAAATGAGGTCAGACACCACAGGAGTCATGAGTGTAGTAAGAGGTGAAGAAAGATCATGCCCTGTAGAATATGAAAGAAGACTGCAAGTTCAGTACATGATCTTAACCACATCCAAGATACAGGATGGGGCAAAGTCAGGGATCTAAAGGAAAGTAGGATTAATGCAGGATGCACAGGACATGGCTATGCTGTGGGAAGGGCAGGTCTGATGCAGGTTAGTGAGAAAGTAGAGGTCAAGAAAGTAGAGGTCAAGAAAGGGTGAAGACTAAGGTCTGGAGAGATAAGTAGGGCTAGGAGCCAAGCACAGCAAAGTATTTATGATGGTAAACGTAAGCTTTCTTTTGTTGTATCCACACCCATAACCTCTCACTTCAGATCTCCTTCCTACCTGCCTGTGCTAACAGCCAGGCTGCCTCTGGGAAATTTAAAGAGCACAGATTTGTCCAGGGCAGAAGTGTGCAAGCAACCTGTGTCCGTACCCTGGCACAGTTTAAAATACCAACACAGATATGTTCAGATACTCTGCAACCAAACACCCATTGAATGACCATTTTCTGTGCTACCAGTTTGATCTAGAACAGGGTCCGTTTCCCATGTATACAGAAGCCAATGCCAGTAGCTTGTTACAACTTCATATCCTCACTCATACTACTACAAGAGCAGAGCTAGTATTACATCATTTTGAGAGTTTCAATTTGTAGCTTAAACGTTTTTCTAATAAAGGTTTCACGCCACATTAAAACTACCTTGCCAATGCACTCTTCTGGCATAACGGAAGGTAAATTACTCATTTGCAGCATCTTGGTACTGAAACAAGACTGGAGGCTGTGGGAGAGGAAGGCCACCAAGGGGCAGATCCCACCTCAAGCCTACAAACACCTTTTTGCAGCAACGAGTTCCCTAACCCTACCTTCCTCAAGTCCAAGAAAGGAAACTCAGCTTGACAAATGTTTCTCATCAGGCCATCAGGGTGTTTGTTAAGCAACAAAACCAAACAATCCTTTTCCATGGAGGACTGTGCTGAAAAGTGACTTTCCTTTTATAAACTGGCCCGAGTCTCTCTCAGTCATGTCTGTTTTCTATGTGTGATCATTGCAGGGGAGGGAGGGGAGTCAAAATGATTCAGCGCTTGGAGCCGCATCCAAGACTCCGCACAGCTTGGATCACCATCATGTTGAAAAGCGGGAGGATGACAGGAGACTCTGCTAGCAGAATGCCGCAGATTGTTTGCCCTTGCACTTAATCCACTTTATGCTTCCTCTCATGCCAACACTAGCAGCAACCAGCAGCTTTGAAACACTGGAGTTTTTGTCTAGCTCTTGCACACTATTTTGCTTCAATTTTTCCTCTCGGTGTTGGATTTTTTTTTTCTCCTTTGTGATATATTTGGTGGTAATGAAAGGTGTGCCTGTGAAAACAGTACTGACTACGGATTCGGTCCAGTTCACTGGGGAATACGGCACGAATTATACTGAAGGTATCCAGCTATTGTAGAGTCATGGAATAAATTGGGTTGGATGGGACCTCTGGAAGTCATCTGGTCAGAACTCATGCTGAAAGCTTCAAAGTTAGATCAGGTTGCCCAGGGCTTTGTTCAGTCATGTTCTGAAAATCTACAGGGATGGAGATTGTACAGCTTCTCAGGGCAATTATGGCTGTGGTTAACCACTGATTATGATTTTTTTTTCTTTATAGTCAATCAGGATTTCCCTTGCTGCATATTATGACTATTGTTTCTTGCCCTCTTGCCGTGAATACCTGAGCAGAGGCCAGTTCTACCTTCTCTGCAACCTTCCTTTGGGCAGTTGGACACAACAGTCAACTATTCCCTTAGCCCCTGTTCTCCAGGTTGACTAAGCCTGCCTCTCTCAGCCTCATCTTATATACCATGTATTCCAGCCTCCAGCCAGATCAGTGACCTTGGCTGAACTCACGTGGGTTTGTCCATGTAATTCTTGTACCAAGGGGCCCAAAACTGGCCACAGTGCTCCAGACCCAGCAAGCAACAGATGGAAAGGAATAATCATTTCTCTGAAGCTGCTGGCTACATTTTTGTTGAAGCAGGGTGCACAGGAGCTTCACTGCCACGTTGGCACCCTATGGACTTCTGGTCCACTTGGTGTCCACCAGGAACCCCAGGTCCTTTTCTGCAAAGCTGCATCCCAGCAGCCGGTCATCAGTCTGTACTGGAGCCTGTGCTGGTTACTCCATCCCAGATGCAGGACTTTGGATTTTCTTTTGTTGTGCTTCCTGAGGCTCCCATTGACCAACTTCTTCAGCTCTGTCATGTCTCCCTGCATAGCAGTGAAAGCTCCAGTGCACCCAATGCTCCCCTCAGTTGGGTATCATCCACACATCACTGGGGTGCCTCCCATCCCACCACCCAGGGCACTGATGAAGCTGTTGAGCCCTATCCACCTTATTACCAACAGCCAAGGAGTGTCAGACTTCAGCTCACTGACCTCTCACCTTCAATCACGGCAGTCCAGACAATTTTCCAATCACCTTGTATTCCACATCTCCCCATCCTGGCTACAGCTACGTCACCTCTCTTGCCTAGAGTGACACTAATGTCACTCCATGGTGGAGAAGCCAGTTGTAAAAGTTTGAGCACAGCGGATCAGAGGCAGGAGAGCTGGGCTGCATCCCAGTCTCTGCTGTGTGACCTCTGGTAAGTCACCCCAGCCACACAGACCAGATGCTACATGATGTTTAAATAAGTCAACCTATCCAAAAGATTATAGATGCAGCTGCATCTGGGGCCAACCAGCCTCTGCTCGTGTGACAGCTGTGCTAACACCACTGCCAACAACAGGAACCCATGCCCAGAACAAAAAAAAAAAAAAAAAAAAAAGGAAAAAAAAAAAAAAAAAAGAACAAGTCCCACTCCAGCACCTAAGTCTTAGAATATTAAGTCCTCTTCTCTACAAAATGATGACAAGATGACCTAGACGTGTACACTACAGGAGTGCCTGTGGCAGCTCTTCAGTGTCTTCAGTGTTTTATGTAAATTAAGAATAAAATAAAGTAGTCAGCCATAAAAGGTTTAGTGCCATATAAATCCACGTGCAAGGTGCTTTGTAGACGAGAAGCAAGCCATGGCAGAGACTGGATGATCTCTGAATGGTGCAGCATTCAGGATGCTGTCCTTGCTGTTGTCTTCACAATCTGCTATATTTTGAGCACCAAATAATATTGGGTCAGCAGAAATGTGTGCCCAGCATCAAGATGCACAAAACCTGAATTATTTTAGACAGCTCCATGAAATGTCACAGGGGCTACACAGGGACCTACACAGAGAGGTAAGTTTCTGCAGAAATCAGCTGCAGAAAAGACAGTCAAAAGCCTCCCAGTAAAGCAGCATTAACAGGCATTGATGTTGGCTCAGGCAGAATTTTTCATCCCATTGGCACAAGAGCCCAAAATGGTCATTCTCCCCATAGATAACGGCTCAGGAACATCATTGCCATAATTTCGCATTAGGATCTGGGGAGGGGATAGGCAGCTTTGTGAATATCTTGGCATTTGTTTCCTTCATGTGTCTGTAACACAGAGAAACAGCCTGGGAGGGATCTCTGACCCCAGCAGCTCACCAGGTGTCCCAGTTTGGACCAGTGCTGCAAGAGCTGATCATCCCACAGAATACACACAGCTCCAGCTCGTTCAAAAGGAGGAAAAGGGAGACACCTAATGGGAAAAGGCAAAAAAAGCACTCACAGCAAAAGTGCACCAGCAACAGGAAAGTCCTGGTGAGCCCTGCAGGTTTCTCCCCAGTGGGGCCCAGAGGTGTAAGGACATTTGGGAAGGGGTCTGTCAGCGAAGCGGGGCTGGGCAGCAGTGTCTGCAGAGCGTGCTGCTGTCAGCCCTGAACCCACGCTGAGGACAGGTTGTGGGGGGCACAGACGGCATTTCTGTGGCAAACCTGCCACCCACACAGGGAGACAATTCTGCATGAAACCGAGAAGTCTTCCTATACCCAGCTGCATGGGGATGCTCTGACCAGCAGGCACAGGCTCCACACGCAGAGGGATCTGTGGGCAGCGCTGCTGCAGTGGCACCGTCACTGTGGTGGCACCGTCAGTGGCTACTGCAGTGGCACCGTCACTCTGCCCAGTGTCCCCGGCCATGTTAGGGCTGCACTGACACGAGAGCATAGACAGGGCAGAGGACCCTGCAAAGCCCCTGCAGCTGCTTTTTTTTAGCACAGATCTTCAAAATATGGCCAGCTGAGACAGCTGTTGTCCTAGCCATATCCCAGGAAATAACGTGTCACGCTTGCAGGTGACAGCAGTACCACCCATAACTCAATCTGGATAACTGGGGATAGTCAGTGCTAAAATAGTTTTGAAGAGCAACTAAACTCATAAGGGAACAAAAGAGTGCAACACAGGTGGCATTGTATCTCACTGTGTCCTCACAGTGGACCATAAAGACAGCTTCTTGTTCCCCAGGTCCTGCTGAGAGGATGGGAAGTCTGACAGGTCCCTCATGAAATGCAGGCAAATATCCAATTGCTCTAGTGGGGCACCAAATTTCAGCTCTCCAATTTCTGTCATTAGGAAAGCTGCTAATCCATCACAGCCACCCTGGGGAGCAAACACTATCCCCAGTTTGCAGCTGAAAGAACTGAGGTTGTCTTTCTGTCCCTATCCATCTGAGGGGACTCACGAGGTTGTGGCTCGTCAAGCAGACAGACACAACAGCCAAGAGCAAAACAATGAGAACAATTAACAAGCGGCTCCAGCTGGTGGATCACCTCTACAGCCAAAGAGACAAGTGTGAAGATCTCGCTAGAGGGGAAAGCAGCCATGCAAATCATGAAGTGAAATCAGGAAGAAACCCCACAGATCACTGTTAATGACAGCTGCTCAGCAAGGAGCAAAGTGCTTCATACTGGTCATGGGCTGAAGCCCGCAGTTGTCCATGCTGGCCGTCATCTTAGACAGATGTACAGTGTTAGCTTGCCAGGGATTTCAAGCTTTTGTAGTCCTAACCCATGTTGCGGTAACTCGAGATAGGAAATAAAAAGCAACTTCTTGCCAGCATTCCTGGATGCGCTTCAGGGTGAGAACTGTCTGCTCCTCTCCGGCCAAGCCGTGCCTATAACAGTGTGACTCTCGGGAAGCACATCAGTGCTTCGTGGTGAAAATGTGACTCAGCAAGTTCTGAACTCAGCTGGATCCTGGAGACGGCCGATGGTGCCTGACACGGAGGCGAAATACCACCGACCGGCTGATGGTAGCTGGCCTCCACGGGAGGCAGCTTCCCCGGCCCCATGAGCTGCAGCGAGGGCAGGTAGAGGGGATGAGGTACGGGGCAGGGCGGCACTGCAGTAGGAAGCACAGAGATATTGTGAAAAGAGGTGGGAATGAATAATTTCAATGAAGCATCTAATTCTTTAACACAGCCCCTTTTTCTTCCCGGTTCTCACTGGTGAGAGGCAGCACACACTTGGCATGGGGCACTGTGGGTAGCAAGAAGGGAAGAAGCAGATCTGGGCCCTGTAGGCCCTGGATCTGGAAAGCCTTTACTCATACATTTAAATCTTACTGAAATAAATGAGATTTAAGCAAGAGCTTAATAGCTGTGCTAAACAGAAGTGCCCTTTAGATCTCAATAAATGTTAATTATCTGTATTTCCTTCCCAAGATGTCTGTCTGTGAGGATAATTTCATAGTCTCCAAGGTACTCAAATACTTTAGTGACAAGGCTGTGCATTTAGGCAGACAGCTCTGAACCTCTGAGACCTCCGTTCTGCCACAAACAGTGCATTTATTTCCCTGAAATAACCTCCAGCTATTCCAGCAAAGGCTACTGCTGAGTGCAGCACTGCTCCTCGGGAGGAAGATGACAGGCTCCAGACTTAGGCTGCCAGCTCGTTCATATCAAGACTTCGCAGACAGCTCTGAAGACATCCATCGAGCCGGCATCACAGGCGCTGCAAGAGCATGCATTGGGTGCTCCACCTCCTCCACCTGCATGGAAAAAAAAGCCACATGCCCTTGATGGAACATAAACCCCTGCAATCAAATACCAGAGCTAGGTGGGGGGGAAAGTCAGGCGAATGAATTAGATCAGATTCCTGCACGCCGTGAAGGTCACTCCATTCAGGGCTTGCTGGAGGGAAGGTGGGAGCAGCGTCGATCCTCCAGGGAGGGTGCCAAGCTACCAGTCTCCTGTCGATTAATCCTGGGGAGCGGGAGGCTGTGGAGAACACCCTGCCAATTGCAAATGTGGTGATGGGGCATTGGGGGCATATATACGCATCATTAGTCATCCACAAGAATTTTGTTTTTGTAACCTCTGCATTTTTATCTGTCACTTCTAGCAATAAATATGCACTCCCGCCAGTGATTTGACATTACACTTGCTTTGGATGGTTGCCTTTCCCAAATATTAATAGTAACTCATTGTGGACACAGCATTGGTATTTAGTTAGATCAGACCAGCTTCTTTTAAAAAACAACTTTTCGTATAAAGAGAACAGATGTTTTTAATTTACACAAAGAACAAAAACAAAGTTCTATTGTTCAGTTACAGTGAACACAAACATTACAGGCACACAGAAATTAACACCAATAGCACGTTAAAAAAAAATAATAATAAAATTGAAAGCCCACCATTATACAGGTCTGCTTGTTTGTGCTTTTTCCACCACTTAAACAATTTAGTGGCATGCAATGATAACAAGTGTTGTTTTTTGGAGTGCATACGAACTTAAGTGTGGCATACTTTAAAGGTTAAAAATGACAAAAACACAAGGGCACTTTCTAAACACACATTATACAGACAATAATAATAGTAATAGCTTTATAATAACAAACGAGGAATGTAAACCCTCATAGTCCAGGGTATAAGCCAACTACTAGCTCATGGGGATAGGAAGAAATTACCTCTTTCAGCCGATTATTCTGTAATTGTTCCTTACAGGGTATTTTTTTGTCTGTAACATCTGCACACAACAGTAAGGCCTCAGCCTTATGCATGCATATGGGATGGAGTGTTTTAGTTGCATCAACAAGGTTACCTTGAGGTACCGTATGAAGTTAAAACAGAACTATGCTCCTTTTCCCCTGGGACTTAAAAGCCCTTTGCACTTACAAGCTCCTGGTGTACGCAAAGAGCATACAGGGCAGAGCTTGGGCACATGCCCCTGCTCTGGTGGTCGAGCCCCTTCCAGAGCAGGAATGCTCCCCTGCAGTTGAAGGTCGCTGGCACTTCTCTGTGTCTCACAGAGGCACAGCCTGAGAAAACATGTCTCGGCAATAAAGCTTAGCATCATTCCCGTTTCTCATCCACTGAACCTGCAGCCTGGATGCCTAATTCTCAGCTTACTCCACGGCTCAGATCTTCCAATCAAAAAAGATCTAGCACCTCCTTCTTGAAGATTTTCTTTGTGTCTCTAATTGGTTGTCAAGTCTTAGGTCACCCTTTTGGGCAGCTATTTCTAGGTTTAGAAACACAGAAATAGCAATATTTCTGTCTCTATTTCAGATTTACCAGTCCTGCAGCTGCAAGAGGACAAGGAGGGCAGGATCTCCTCTCTTGGCTTCTCCCATTTCTGAAAAAAAATATTCTGCTTTTGGTACATTAAAGCCAGACTTTCCCATTTATTGTTCATTGATTTCTTTTTGCCCTACAATGGGTCCCATTTTATTCCATTCTACACTCCAATATCAAACTGTAAGGCTTACTTAAAATCATCATACGGGATCTAGTGAAAAAAAAAAAATCTTCCATTTTAACCAGTTGGAAATAAAGTTATAATTGACTTCATAAACAAAAAAAGTGAAAAATGAAAAAGTCTCTTTCTGTAGGATTTAAGTAACCTGGGGATTTCAGTGCCACAGAACAACAGAAAGACTAACACTGTGATTCAAAGGGTTGGAGCCTTTTTCAACCACCAAAAGCAAGCCTTGCGGGGAGAGGTGCTATACGTATGCTGCTCCAAGTGGCCGTTTTTAAACTTTCAATCACATCATATAATGCAAAACCCAGTTCCAAACCCATGAAAGAAAAAAAAAAAAAAAAAAAAAAAGAGAGAGAGAAAGAAAAGAAAACATTACATTCATACAGTACCTTTCAGCTCAAAAGAACCCAAGCCATGAATCATCTTATCCACCACAGAATACCATCACCTCAATGTCAAAACACAACAGCTGTTTATTACCCTACAAGAACATTATGATGGGTGCTCTTATTCAGCCAGAATAGCAAGGAAAACTGAGCAGACAAAATACAACCACCTGTAATGCACAAGTTTATCCTCCCTACCTTTATAACAAGTACAAAAGGGACTTTAGGGACCACAAGCAGCCGATGCCTCCAGCCACCCTATGCTAACAATGCTTCCCGCAGCACTTAAGTGATCTTTGCAAGCCAAGACCATTTGACCTGGACTTGCTTTGCTTTGCTTGGTTGACAACGAGGCCAACAGCTGGCTATCACACACTGACCGCAACTGCTATATCCCATCCAAAGTCGTGTCTGCCATATTTAGAGCCGTGATTAATGCCAGAAACAAAGTAATCGCGGTGGTCCGAGTTGCACAAAGTTGTACATGGAAATTCATCTCCCCGTTGCTTGTGCAAGGAGTGCATGCTAGCTGCTGTTGTGTACCTGTCGTGCTGGCTGGCTGTTCATTAATAAATTGCAATCACACTGTTTCAAACACGGCTCCCTCAGACCTTGACTCCCAGTATCTCGGAGAGATGCTACATGGCTCTTGGAAGTGGCTTATCAGAATTGGAACAGCTTGCTGTCCAAATATACTGAAGTTTTCACTCAAAAATCAAAATCTCATTGTTACACCACACTCATCACTGTGGTATCTGAGCACCACCATTTCCAGCCGAATTCCAGCCACAGCTGGATTCAATGAAGAGTCACTCCGAGTCCGGGGACGCAGAGTTACCGCAGGCGAGGATCATGCGGCGAGTTCTGTGTGGGCTTATGAGAAGTTTGTTGCAGAAGTTGGACCTCGGCTCCTGCCGAATGGGAAAGGGTCTTGTGACCAGCAGACAAAAATTAGATTTCTCAAGCCCCGAGGCTGTGCTCCAGAGTACTTATATAAGCGTGCCATCGGTCCCTGCTGTATAAAGTGAGTGTGTCTATTGCAGGATGGTTGTATTGGGTTTTTCATGGGTTCTGCTATTGCTGCAGAGGTCCTCTGAGCAAGGGGGACCGAGGAGAAAACAACACAGACTGCTCAATGTCTGTGAGTGGGCACTGGCTTTTGTTGACCCTAAATCAGTGTGGGGGTCAATCTTGTTTCTGCTGCCCAGCTGTGCTCACACATGCCAATGGTTGGGTAACACCCCTAAAAGGGGACCAAAAGGAGATTGAACTCTGGGTTCCAGTGGCTAAAATGGCAGCCTGAATGTCCTGTACCTCTCACCCCATCCTATCTCATCCATGCCACACAAGGTGTGCTTGTGGCTCACCAGGTCTCTCAGCCTTTCTGCTCCCTTTGGGGCACTGCCAGTCGCAGGCCACAGCTCCCACCAGCTCCAGTGGCTCCCTCTTCCCAGGCAGCACGTTGGGCCAAGCACAGACCTGCACATGGTCCGACCAAACCAGTGATATCAGAGCACTTCTGAAAACAAGATGCTTTCACAAAAACACTCTCCAATAATCAAACAAATCAAAGGGCGAGCTAACTGGATCCATAAAAGTGAAATGCATCGCTGCCAAAGAACTGCTGTTATCTCTGGCATGGCTGGGTCATTGGGACATTTCACAGAAACAAAAATGTATTTCCTGTATAGACCCAATTAAAATACCTCCGGAGAAATGTTTCATGTGCACTTGAGACCTGAAGCCAAAGCTACCCCACTGGCTTACAGGGAATGAGATTGCTTCCCAGGGGCTGATGGAAAGCTCAGAGCACCCCCTGCTGCACTCAGTAAAATCAGGCTCAGCAGCTGCTTCTGACCTTGCAAATACCTGGCAGGAGGGTGCTGTGCCCTCCCGGGGGCTGAGCAAGAGAGACACAGCCTCCCACTGCCGAGAGCTCAGATAACTTTGGAGGGCACTGCAGGACTCAGCCCAGGCTTCCCATGCAATCGAAACCACTGGCCTCTCCTGATCCACACACAGGGCCTGGAGAAGAAAGAGCAACATCTCTGTTGTAAAAGGTCAGCTGTACCTTTTCTCCTGAGTCTGACTGAATTCCACAGCTGGGTGAACTTTACTTCAAAGTCTTTGCCGCCCATGCACAGGTCCCTGGGGACAGATGGAGTCTGTGGGTTACTCGCTATCCAGGTAACGAGAACCTCGGTTGCTGCTTCTTTCATTTTCCATCCTGATCTTTTTTTCTTCTTTGTTCACCCCATCATCTGTATGTGTGTTTATGCTGCAGGATCTGGATGCTTTTCTTGCTGTTCTTGCTGGGACACGGCAGGCAGATGGCTCCCCCAGGTTGGTGAAATGAGATAAAAGGATAGTGGGAGAGGCAAGGATGAGAACTTGTTATTTCGCTTGTAATGAGACGTGCCTCTTCACTGCCCTCCAGACCCACTAGCTTATCTGCTCTGTATGTGCTCTCACCAGGTTTTGTGCAGAGCAGTTGCCATTCCAGGATTTTTTGGATGAAACTGAATAAACTCTTGCTCCAGGGAAAGTTCTTCCAGCTGGAAATCAATGGTGAGTCACAAGTGTCTGCCCCGAGCACCATGAAGTTTGGGGAATCACCTACATGACCACAGTGTGTGTGATCTGGATGCTGTTATCTACGTGATAATTGGTCACTTATCCCAAATAACCAGCAGAACATCTTTGCTGCCTACATCCAGCCTCTGGCACCTCAGTTTGGCCAATATCCCTACTGATGAGCAAAGCTTGTGTCTACAGCCACAGTCCCCTTTGCTTCTTACGTCTGATGTGCCAGGGGAAAGGAGAAAGGATGGTCAGATAAGGAAGGGCTGACATTTGGCTTTCATTGTCCCGAAAACAACACTCTGGAGGCTGGTTAATACCCACAGAACACACTTTCCATGAGTTGCTTGAGCAATTAAAGGACTTCTTTTTTCTTTTCTTTTCTTTTCTTTTCTTTTCTTTTCTTTTCTTTTCTTTTCTTTTCTTTTCTTTTCTTTTCTTTTCTTTTCTTTTCTTTTCTTTTCTTTTCTTTTCTTTTCTTTTCTTTTCTTTTTTCTTTTCTTTTCTTTTCTTTTCTTTTCTTTTCTTTTCTTTTCTTTTCTTTTCTCTTTTCTTTTCTTTTCTTTTCTTTTCTTTTCTTTTCTTTTCTTTTCTTTTCTTTTCTTTTCTTTTCTTTTCTTTTCTTTTCTTTTCTTTTCTTATTTAACATCACAATGGTCACAAAATGCCCTATATCAGATTGAACAAAGGGTCTCCATTTTGCTGAGAAAAACAAAAACCTATTTAACCAAAATGAAAAACAGCAAATGTTCACATCAAATTGAACAAAGTATGTGATTTGACCCCAAAACAGATTTCTTTCTGTTGAGATCAGTCCACTTTTTCTGGGTTTCATGTTTTTTTTTTTTCAATTGATTTGGAGGCAGAACTGAAAAGTCAAGTACAGCAAGGGTGTGGAGAGAAGTGATAGCTTTTATGAGAGCAACTGATATTGCTGGAAAAAGCAGACAAGCCTTCAGGCATAAAAAGGTTGTTTGTTTCTTCCAGCTCTATCAGTTGGTCTCATAAAAGCTATTCTCTCTTCTTCCAAAATTCCTCTCACTTATCTCCTTAGTCTATCCTGGCTGCAATAATACATCTACTGAAACAGCAGTTATTAGTACTGTTCGACATATAAAGATGACAGATAAATCTTGAAATTACAAAGGCAGCTAGTTAAACCCTATCTGTTTGTACAGATTCTTGTGTCTAACCCAAGACCAAAATAGCTCCTTAATCAGAAGAGCAGATAATTAACAGAATACAATGTTATTAATTCTACCAGCACCAAGAGCTGAGCACAGCCAGCTCCCAATGTGCCTGTTACTTGGCTTCCCCATAGGCTTAACAGCACACAGCACCCTGCCAAGATGAGCAAACCTGACCAATTTGTGGAATTGCCCGTCCAAAGTGAATCCTTTGATCAGAGTGAGCAGCCGATTACCACAACTTGAGGATTTTTAGAAATGGATGGCCCATAACTCTTTTTTTAGAGAGTAAACTCAGGGGAGGAGACACATATGTGATGCCTCGGAGGAACTCTCTGTAACAGTACTTCGAGGTGGCTGTGGCACAAGCTCCTGGACACAGTGAAATGGGCATTAAAGTGAACGTGATGTGGGTGAGCTTGAGACATGACAGACCATCACATTCACTCTAACACATACCAGCACAGCTTCGCCAGCTCCTTAACAACACATGTTGTTGGAGAACACCCAACCCAGCTGGACCTCTTTTCTGATGAGAGCAAGGTGAGGAGGCCTCAGTACTGCTCTGCAGGCCGACTTGCCCCAAGCTGTCCATCCCACACACTGTTCCTCAATGCCCTGTTTCTGCAGATCCTTATGCTGGCCCTGTTCTGCTGGATGAGAAACTGGCATCTCGCTGTGGCTATGTCCTCTCAGAAGATGTGTGGGGCAACCCCGTCTTCCGTGCATCAGTGCTTGGCTGCCACGTGGCCAATGAGGTAAGACCTAGAAATGGCCCAAAATCCACATCAGATGGTACAGCTCCTTCAACAAGGCCAGATAGAGATATTAGATGGCATTCCAATGGCATGTTTTGAGAACCCAAGAAACAGTGAACTTGAGTTAGCGTTGATGATGGTGTGTAGAAACGAATAGGCAATGGCTCTTCGGTATGTGGTTTGTTCAGTGTGACTGACATGGGATTTCCTCTCTCCATGAAATGACACTTAGCCTAATGCTGCTGACTAGCTGCCAGCTCTCAAGCATATCCTTATTGCTGCTGCTTTGCCAGAGAGTTTCTTGAAAGCCTCTCTGGAAAGAAGTAGGCATCTGCTTGAAAAAGCAACATTTGCAATGTGATTCTGGCAGATCTTTTCCTGGCTTAATTTGTGTGGTAATGTTCCTGTTAACACATGCCTAGGAACGTAGATCACACACATCTATTAGGCCCAAATTTGCCTCATGTAACTTTAGCCATCTGAAAGATAATGTCTGGTCTAAACTGGTTGTTTATGCTTCCACAATAGTCAATGGAGAGAAACAGGCATCTACCGGAAGGTGATTCACTCCTTCCTAAAATACATGTAAAAGTTTAGCCTGGATTTCTAATTTCTAAATATTAGTTGAGATGAAATGAACCTAGAAACAGAATATATCAGAGCAGAACTTTCATCTGTTGTCCATGTTTAGTCTGGTTGATCCTGGAAGCCCCACAGAAGAAAAAGGAAAAAAAAAAAAAAGAAAAAAAAAAAAAAAGAAAAAAAAAAAAAAGGTGAAGCTGTATGGGTAAATCTTATGCTGACATGAACCCAGGGAGTACGCAGTGCTATGCAACAACCAGAATTTCCAGACTAGACATTTCTCTGGAAAAGTTTTGCCTTTGTTTGCTTTTCTGTAGATAAAAACACTTCTATGTCAGATAGAAGCACAGTCCATGGCTTCACATTTGGCTCCTGTAGAGCCGAAGGACCAAGAAGAGCTCTTAGTGGAGTCAGTCAAGATGGACACTAAACAGCATTTTTAAGACAGACCTGAACTACCTACACCAAACCAAAATCTCTGGTACTTTGCCTCCATGAAGAGGCACACAGCAGTCATGAATGGGAAAAACACAAACCATACAGTGAGGAAGGTCAGATAATGTAAAATAAAGTACCTTCCCTTGATTAGCTGCACCTGAATGCTGTGGCAAGAATATTGCAGGGATTTGACATGAGGCAAAGGCTCTAAGTACTGAGGCAATGTCTCTGGCTCAGAAAGCCCCTGTGCATAAACCACATAAGACATGCTCATATTTTGGAGGAACTTTCACAACAGCTTTGTTCTCATCCTTGTAAACATGCCCTCAGTGCTCCTCCAACCACTTTAACCTCCTCCAAGCCCTCTTGGAAACAGGACACTGGGCTGGATGGTCCCGTGCAGCTGCTCCTGGCTGTGTATGAGCTGGACCTTCCACATGATCTGCTGAATTTCCTACTTTCCTTCCCAGGCAGATGAGCTGTTTTCACTGACTGTGAACATCAAGGTCTCCTCATTTGCAAGCATGAGGGCAGCTGTGACCTACACCTACCCTATGTACTGCTCTTACTCCTCCTGGGCTCCAAGAGAAATTGTGTGTGAAGAAAACTACATGGAGGTAAAAGTTTTCCCACTGAAGGCTAAGCTCCATCTAAGCTCCCTGCCAAGCACAGCAACCTCCACAAACTCCCATCAGAAGCTGTTTTTACACCATGTACCAGGCGTGCATGCAGCTATTCAGCATAGGGTACAACAGTAGATTTATTAATAATACACTTACCTGTGAACCCAGGTATTTTGCATGCAGTTAAATTCAGTTAAGTGTACAGGTGCTGTAAGTCAAGCCACTGCAAGCAAATAAGCAGCCAGGCAGACCAGCAGCCAACCTGTTTAGCTCAGGAGAATACTTCTGTGTTATGAAGTACTGCAGCACCCACGAGAGCATTATCATTCTATTTGAAATAACAAAAACTGGAGTTGGCAGAGCTGCACCCCTGCAGCATCAGACAACTCAGAGGAGTGAGACAGAACCTGCCTCCCACTGGGTGGTACTAGTTGAAGGCTCAACCTGCTGCCAGCAGATATGGAGGTCCTACATTTTAGGGTATCTAGTCTGCATGGGAAGAGGGAACCAGTTCTGTTAAAGCCTGTTTCCCTATAACTTCTACAGAGATATCCTGATGCCCCTGAAAGTCTCCAGAGTGTGATCTAGTCTAGAACTTCCCAGATAAGAAACAGGACCTGGTCATGCACAAAGACATTCCCTCTTCTGTACATACATTGCTGCAGATGCCATGGCTTTAACTTCCAGTGTAAGGTCACAGAACTTACCACAGTGAAGAACCTGTCTGGAAACACTTTATTACTTCCAGTGAATGCAACTTGCTAAATCCTGACAGACACTGGAGAAGAAATCTGAAAGCCTCTCTCTGCCTCTCTCTGAATCTCTCTCTCTGCTCCCCATGCCTGTAGTAAAGCTGAAGATTTGTCTGTTCCCAGACAATCTCATCTGTGTTTCCAGGTGTCCGTGAAGACTGATGTCCCTGCAGTTTCAAATGACTACACCGTCGCATGGATGTCAGCCCTGCCAGAGGTATGAAGGGGAGTCTTTCCTAGCAGCTCCCAGCCTGCCTCTTCTTGCTAACCTCATGAGTCCTTAACCTTGGGGAATAGCTCCACCTCTGTCATAAATGGGATACAGAAAAGTTGTCATCAAGTACTGAAAAACCTCTCCAGTTTTCTTAGAGCTCTAGACTGCAGAAAGACATTTAGGTGGGAGAGTAGAGCCATATGCTTCTTATGTTGGTGGAAGTTGAGTACAAAACCAACAAAGGTAGGTGGTTCTTCTCACAATGGGTAGCAAATCAGTCAAATGCCTTGTCAAAAGATGTGGCTGCTAAAATCTTGCTTGGTCCCAAGGTTAGTCTGGAAAAGTTCACAGAAGAGAAATCCACTGCAAAATAATCCATGCAAAATAGAAAGAAGCTACAGATCGCTTAGGAGTCTGAGCTGAAGATTATTTGAGGCTAGAGGGGAAATACATACACTTGGGGGAAATACATATGCTTATCCTATTTTTCTCATGTCTTGCCCATGTTTAGTCCCATGTTATGTTTCTTCTTATGCCCATTTTTCCTTTTGGTTATCCACTCATATAGTTATCATTTGAGAAGAAGACTGTTCTAGACCTGTACAGACATTTCTCTCATCTCATCTTTGACACAGTATGGCTCCATATGATAAAAGGTGGTCTGTCATTTGGACACTGGACTGTTCTAGAAATTGACACACACAAAGGCAATCATTTTATTAACAATATAGGCATTTTGTCCAAGGAGTGATCCTTGGACAAGACCACCAATCTACGATTGATGGATCTTGAGGATTGTTGGATCTTGATCAAGACCACCAATCTACGTTTCTTCCAGGGCAGTTATAAGGCTATCTCTAAAAACACTTTAAAAAGCTATAGAATTCCTTAGTTTTTTATATATTGATAGTGTTTCTTGCCTGGGTGGAATAGTACTGCCCAGTGCAACACCACCTACTAAAGATCCTAGTAGGAAATAGATGATACAACATCACAGTTTTAAAGGGATTTTGGTAGATTTTGATCTGATGCAGCTCATCTCTCTCTTGCAGACTCAAAATGTTGCATACCAGCTATGGCAACTGATGTTTGTTTCTCCATCAGGGAGAAAGAGAATAATGGTAAGCGATGCAGCAAAACTGGGCTACAGCTTCAATAACACGCTGTACCGCGTGTACCTCCGTGCGCCCTACCACAGCAATGAGTCTGACATCAGCACGGTAAGTTGTTCTCAATTGGACACAAAACTCTACTGCTTCCACTACCTCCCTAGAACATCAGTTTGCCTTTTTTTTTTTTCCTGCATCCCAAAAGGTAAATGGTGTAAATATGAACTTGGTCACCTCCACTTCCATGTACAGGCAGCGGTGGCTGCTTATGCTGATTGACACAACTGTCTCCTGTCCTCTTGGTAAGGACTTCTTCCTTGTTCATCAAAATTAACTACTGAAGGAGCTAGTAGGAAAGACAGTCTCCCTATTTCCCTATGACTTACCCTGTAAGAGTTTTACAAGCTGCCCTCCAAGCCACACAAGCTAACAGCCCATGGCTTTAGTGCCAGACAAATAGGTTCCTTGCTGTGACACTACATTACTTGTGTTCATGGTGCAGTTGTGCCTTTCTCTGCTTTCTCAAACCCCCAAGTTACATGCAGAAGGGCCAGGGAGCCTCCCCTGGTCTAACCCCACTGCTTTGTTTCTCTACTGTCACATAACTCCGCACAGGGGTGCAGCTCTGTATCCTTGGAACTCACATAGTCCTCTTCTGTGGAGATGTGGAACTAGCCCAGCTTTTTGCAGAAAAAAATTCTCAGATCAATTTGAACAATTAATTTCATCAATTAATTTGATTAACTGATGAGGGAGGAGGAGGTCATAAGCTGTCACAATCTTGAAACTGTTATTTCAAGGAAAAAAAATTCCAAATAAGTGGCTTCATGTCTCATTCCTTTGCCAACAAGACAAAATTCCTATGACCAGAAAGACAGTACAACAGGTAAGGGGGAGCCCAACTGTCAGTTCTTCTAATATATTAATTACTCATCTGAAACTGGTGATTCAAGCCTACTTTGAGTGTCAGGGTTCCTGTGACAGCACAGCCACCAGTTGGTTAATAGACTACAAAGTGTTTCATTAGTGAAAACTGTACAGGTTCTGTGGTGGAAAGGAGTCAGGGAAAGACAACCATTGCAGGGTGAACTCACGGGGAACTCCAACTGCCTGGGGGCCTTGTGGGACTGTCTGTCTAACTCAACAGATGGTATCAGTTTCACTGACACTACGCTAACATGGACTGTGCCAAGTGTTATCCCAACGTTAGTGCTTCAAGAATCCACCTTTTTGTCAAAAAACATTGTAATGGGAGTCGATGGCCAAGTCATAGTAAACCCAGAGGAGAACAACTACTTACTGGAGCACAACAAGACACACATTGGAATAACAATCCCTATTGGAGCAGAAGGAGGCAAACTAAAGGTTAGTATGAACCTGTCTCTGACTAACATATTTTAGGGGATGCACCATGGAAGACGTTTCCAAACAGTGTTCCAAATAGCAATTGGTGCTTAAAATTCTTACATGCAAGAAATATCAGAAGACCTACATGCTCCCTTCTCTGTATCTCAAAAGCACTTAAGCAGAAATTAAGTATCTCTAATCACAAAACATGCTAGACTGTTTTGTTTTGTTTTGTTTCTTGATAATCTATACTAACTACACTAAGATAGGAGGGAAGGGATTCCTGGGCACCACTGATCAGTCATGCATGCTCTTACATTATGAAACTGGTGCTGGCATACGTCTGGCCAGGGTTAATGAGCAACTTCCCAGACAATTTCCATGCAGACAGTACGAGTTAGCAAGGGACAGGATTTACTTCCAGAACGTAGTTTGGACGCAGCCACCTGCTTTCAACACAGTATAATCTATGTCAATCTGTAGTTTACGAGCACAGAGACAATGTCCAAAGAAATGTTCAAGTAGAAAGGAGCTGGCAGGATTCACAGAAGGCTCTTTACCAGTTACAGTTACGAAGGTGACATTGATGTGACTTTGACTTGTCCCCTTCAGAAGTTCACTTTTTGATACACCAGTGGGCACTTACACCACAGTGTGCACAGAAATACCAGACACACACAGTCTGAAGAACGGCTGGAAGCACTGACAAACTGTCCAAGTGAACTGAGACGTGACTGGTAGCCCAGTGACTGCAAAAAAACACATGCAAATATGGTTACTTACTAAACTTACGGAGGACCTCCCAACCCCAATACCTCCTTACTGAGAATCACAGCAGTATCTGAGTCAAACATGGACCAGACAAATGGATCAGGCAGAGAAACAAACAAGCTCCCCACCTAGCAAAATACATCCCAAATTGTCCTAAAATACCATTTGCTCTTTCTAGTGTACGAATTTTAACCTTATTCACTCTTTCCTCCATCAAGACACTGAGTTTTAAAGCTTAACACAAATTTTACCTCCTAGAGCTCTGTATCTTGTGGTGTATATGGAATCATTTACAGTATTGACTTGTTCTTGGAGCACACATGGACAGATGCAGACTGGCAAACCACTAAATATACCATCATCAAATCCATCACTACCCCTTTCATGCCACAAATACCAACTGTTATCAACAGTAAGTCATTTTTCTCATTGACTTTTCCCAGTCTCTTCCTTGTGCTGCAATATACCCTGGTCCATTTGACCTCTGCCATATACCTTTATTCACCATAATGTTCTCAACTTCCGCTTCCAATTTTTTAGCCAACATCAAGATTCAAGGTATTATAAAACAAAATAAATGTTTAGCCTGAATGGATGTACCATCTATCACCTGTCTTTATGAGATAAAATGAAAATTATGAGTTTCTGATAAAAACATGAACGTTTCTGTCACTCTAGCCAACATATTTTTCCAGTAGACACTGGGCACTAGAATAAAGATGCTGCATTGTTTGCTTTTAATGACATTTTCCAATGCATTAAGACACTAGTCATCTTTGGAGCTAACTGGATAACTGATATGGGGAAAAAAAAAAAAAAAAAAAAAAAAAAAAAACTCCTAGTATTAGTTTATAGTTTTCCCATATTTTATGTGGCTGAACTAGATCCTAGATTTCACTATAGTGAAGGCACTGCATGTGGTAGTGCACCTCTAGAAAGTTACTGAACCCACTTTCTGTGATGTTGTATGTATTTGTTGTTAATCTCCTGCAGCTTGAAGCAATTCTCATGTACTCAGAGTATTTCAGATCTGACTAGAACACAAACAGTCATTAATCAGAGCCATTAAGGAGATGGCTGTTGGCGAAGTTTCCTGGAACATGAATGGGAGGCCACCCCAACTGTCTTAGTTACTTGATCCACATCAGCAGTAATTTGATGTTCTCTCCCTACAGATACTCTGCCAGAGGAAAGGATATTTAATATTGCATTTGGACACTTTCTTCCTGATGTCTCCCTGGTGTCAATCACAATAGGAAATGTGCCATTTACCCTCAGAGAAGCACAGCACCATGGGTATAAGATTTATGAAACTTCTTTTTCAAATGGAACAAAAGGATTTATCCTGGAAGTCTCTTTTGATGACCCATATGTTCTAAAGGAGGTAAGGTACAGCAGGCCACTTCAGCAGCTGAGTGGAGGAGGTAGAGCAGTTCCTTTTCAGAACATCTGCCTGGCTTTTATTAACCAACAACTGTTCCTCGATCGTAAAGGTGTCAATAAGCCTGAACTCATCTGAGTTAAGATAAGAGGTTTGTATGTCCCCACCTTGCTCTCCCTAGGCCTCTAGGAGAAATGCAGCATCCAGTGTGATAAGATAGTATGAAGTATGACTTCCTTTAGTCTCTGTCAGCATGGCTAATTTTCAAGAGCAACGCCCAGCAGGAAGAAATCTCTGTTAAATGTCCCTTGAAACAGAAGAGCCTTGGAAAAATAAATCAATTACTGCAATCCTGCAAACAGCAGTTTCCACCATCCAGTAGTTCCAGAACCTACTGTTTATGCAGAGCCATTTGATCGCTGGCACAGGCCATGCACCTCACAAGCAGGTACAGGCTGACTTAGGTTATTCTGAACATATTTTGTTAAGCCACAGACCCTTTTCAATCTAAATATTTGTGAAAAGTATAAACTCACTGAGGAAATTCAGCCTCTCATTTTAGCAGGAGGGCACTTAACTGCAAGTCCTCTACCCCTGTTTCAGCTAAATCACACAGAGCTTCAATGCTATTTTCTGTTACAAGGAACAACACTGTGAACACACAGGATCAGGACTTGCACAAATAATTTTCAGACAGCAGTCAAACCACAATTAAATTGCATTAAGGATCAAAGCAAGCCAAAAATGTTCAGCAAAGCTAAGTATTCCTTTCAGGTTGGGTACCAAGTTTTGCTTTGAGAGCACTTTTACTGAAGTAAATAAGGATACTGAGAGATCTCTTGTAGCGGCTCCTCATACCTTCCGTCTTACTGATTACTCCTTGTCCTGGGTTCAGACCCCACTCTGAGTAAGGATTTGGATCCAGACCTCCCTTTTCGGGCTCTTTCACCAGTGGACTACAGAGGAAACAGCACCGTGTTCACTTCTGCCTCCATTTTCTGAACAGGCACTACATTCTCCACATTTATGTTTAGCCAAAAGAGCTGTTGAATCCAGTCCAGCTTTCTGAGTAGTTTTAGGCCAACTGAAGCGATGTTTTTGGAGACAGAGTTATTTGCTAGGGAGCAGAGGGTGCTGGAATAATTATTTAGTGCTGCTCGGGATATACATTCCTGTCTGTGCTGGAATCCATTGCTACTGCAGCCTTACATTTTCTCTCTCTTTCAGTACGTGAATAGAAATGAAACAAAATATACCCTCCTTGTTAACTACACCCTAAGCGTGGGTCCAGAGATGGTGCTCTATTACCATTCTGCAGAGGTGGAATGCGTGATTGCTGATATTGGTAAGCTTTGCCCCGGTATTAACTGTTTTGCATCAACAGCGTGGATTTCATTGAATTCAGTGAGAATGGAGTTAGGCAGAGGATGAGAGCTTTTGGGAAAACCCCACCCTTCGATAGCTCATTATTGGTACCATAGCCAACTTGCTGCTTTTCTGATGGCAGCTCTTCTGCATACTGGCAAGACAGTCTGCCCTCGAGACACTGAGAGCAATAAAAACCAGCGTGTAAAAGAAGTTGGCTAGCAAACTCAGTGAACAAGATGCCTCATAACTTGAACATATATCTACTGGCAAAGCTTTCAGACATTGCTATGAGTTTCAGTTTGTCCTCAAATGCAATTCTGCCTCCGCGTCCAGGGCAAAACTCAACTGACTCAAATCACTGTGAACTCCAAAGGCAGTGTTTCCATAAAGAGAAAATTATCTGCTAAGAGCTGCACTTAACAGGTTATTGAAACTGCTGTGAGGTCCAGTTGGTATTTCGTCAAACATCTGAGATTTTGGATGCCACAAAGGTGACAGAGACTGCTCACTGTCCTGTTTTTATCTTGGAAGTAGCTCTGGGTTCAACCCAGAGGAGGCTGACAAAAAAATAAAAATAAAAATTACATACATGGTTCAGCTTGCATTACAGAAACAGGGAGCAATCCTGGAAGCAAGCTGGCAGGCCACTGCTAAAGCATGAGGATTCCCAATCCTGCCGAGTGCGGGCTGTTCCACCCACATCGTGGCCAACGGAGCACAGGAGATGCCAGTACGCGCGTAGCGGCACTGCTGTGGTGCCAGTGCAACATTTACCCATGATGGAAACCCATGCCAAACCCTCCTTCATTGCTAACTCCTCATCCCACCTTCTTGCCACAGTAATACCAGAAGCAACTGGCTACTGCGATGAAGAAAACCTGTACCTAGCCATTCCCGTTTTTGGCCTGCACCAGTACTGGAACCTGTATCTTGGTGCCAAGCTTCTGAACCGGCACATGGCACTCACAAATGGGTACCTTGCAGCTAGCAACTCGACCCACCTGGTCCTGCAAATACCTCTCTTTGCTGTGGGAGTTATCTATGAGGTACGTGAACTGCTTAACAGCCTTCTTTAAAGCACGTAGGACTCTGCTCATAAAGGCACAGCCCTGCAGTCAGATTGTAGTGCTGCAGTATTACGTGTGCTGGAAAACCTCTAGGGGGAATGACTCTAAGCCAGTGCAAGAAGGACAAGACATAACAGACACAGACCCTTCTGGTAATGTCATATATTATGTAATCTGCAGTGCTGAGTTGTCTCTAAAAGATACGCACCAAGTCTTCAACAACAAATTCCTCTGTATTTTTAGTAAGATGAGGCAAAATGTCCCAAACAGAGCCAGAAACAGTATTTCAATACAGCTTTTATGAAAGAAACTCTTTTAAAGGAACGTTTTGTAGAAATGTTAAATTACGGCAGAGAAAATTGATGTAGTAATAAATATCTGAAGCATTCTACAATAATCAGCCAAAATTTATCTCTCTGTGACAGTAACCAATTAATTCATACCAGAAAACTCGTGTTCCCGTGCTGCATGAGGTTTGAGTTGTTACATTGCCTTAACTCTCGTGACTTGTTGGTGTTCAAGTGGCACAAGCTGAAGAGCAGAATTTTGTATTTATTGATCATGTGGTTTAACAGGAGATCTCTTCCAACCCCTCCTTCACAGGAAGTGTCCTTTCAGAAAATTAAAGCAAGGTTCGATGTTGCCCTAAGGAAAGTGAGAACTATGGAGACCTTACAGATATTCTCCGTTAGCTGCAATTTTAATTCCTCAGCATTTATAAGTAAGTTATACAGACAATCAGTCAACAAAAAGATCTGTAAGTCTTCCCTTGAGTTTATAACCAGCTCTCTGATTTCCTCAGTATGCCACCCAGATGGTACTATAATGATATCTGCTCAGATGAAGACAGTTCCTGCCATTGATATGAGTAAAACCAAACTAAGGGATAGCTCATGCAAGCCTAAAGAGTATAACAAAGGACATGCCTTCTTCATGTTCCATGTCACCACCTGTGGCACTTCAGTAAGGGTAAGCCCATGGCCAGAGCAAATACACCTGCTGGAAGTCTCTGTCTCTCCTGCATTTTCTCATTTGTTGCCCTGCCCCAGCTCCTGAGAAGATTCAGTTTTTAATGAGCTTCCCATATGCACAGTTTGAAGGTGATCACATTGTTTATGAAAATGAAATCTCTTACGAGAGAGAGACTCTTCCAGGCCGGAGCCAGCCAAAAATCACAAGAGATCCAGACTACAGGTAGGAGCAGCTTCTGCTCACTGACGGCACTCACTTTGGTGCTGGAAAGTGAACACAAAAATTGCCTTTTTCCTATTATAGATTAACAGTCTCGTGCTACTACCGAGCAAAAGAGACCGTGATGCTAGGTGCCTTCGTTAGTGAGCCATCCACATCACGTCCTTTTGGCTCCGGTACAATGGTGCCAAGATCAAATATTGCAGGTAGGCAATTCTCTTCCTTCATTTCAAGACTCCTGTGACTTTTTCAGTTGTAAGCTGCCTCCTGCTAAAGAACCTCACCAACATTTCCTTTTCTGCAGTATACAGAAGGATAAGAAAAGCCCTGAATGTAGTTTCAAGAGTGTCCAAAAGTAGGTGTTCTTCAAAGAAAATCATAACATTTCCAAACATGCTGTGATTTAAGTCAAACTTTAACCAATAACAAAATCCCCTGATGTTTTCTTGAGATGAGTCTTTCATGGATTTCTATGAGCCTGATGAGGCGATACTCAAGCGACCCATGGAGTCTGTGTTTCTCGAGGTGGAGCTGAAAGATGAGAGCCCTGATGCTGAGTTATACCTGGACAACTGCTGGGTGACGGGGTCTCTGGACTTCAACAGCGCCCCAAGATGGAACATCACCATGGATGGGCAAGTAGTTATTGAAAAAACAATGTTTTTATCAGAGAAACCCTGATCTTCTATAAAGCTTTTGGTCTGTTCTCTCAAATAGGTGTGAGATTAAAAGCAGTGAGTATGTTGCAGATTTCCTCTCAGTAGCTGCTAGCCCCAGAGTGAGACACCCTTCTCATTTTAAAAGGCTAGCAGTGAGGACCCTGACACGTCAGCTGGAACAGGTAAGATTTAGTGCAAGGCTCACCCACCATTTATGGACCCTACTCTATGTACTCTTCTTAAGATCACTTAAAAAACCAGCCAATGTAAACACCTCACAGGCTTAAGACCTAGCCAGCATCCAGCCCAAGTAGCCTGACTGGTGTGCAGCTTTAATTTAGTTCTCTTCCCAGATCTACTCTGCAATATGATTTCAGTGACTTGAAAGTGGACTGGCTGGAGGAAACAAAATGAAATTCTGGTATATAAACATGATTTTATATGGTGTTTCTGACTTTTTATAGGGGCATATTCATAGCACTTCAGCTCAAAATGTCTAGAACAGAAAAGTCAACTTATGCACCATAGCATCCACATGAAGTTCAGCTCTGTTGTCTCCCATCTGCCCAGCCACTTAGCCGTCTCCTCAGACAGCAGCCCAGCGGGCAGGGAAACAAAGACATGTGGGTCTGGCCTTACACTTTTGAGGTTCTGTCTTCCTTTAACAGGTCTAAGAAGAGCAAAGAAAGCACCGGACAGTCACCTGAGGGTGCTGTGCTCCTGGTGCACCCAGTTGAGCCAATTCTAGCACACGTACTGAAACAAGCCATGGCAGTACCCCTGCCCAGGCAGCTTAAGTAACCATGATTTTTTGACTTGGCCTTTCATGAGCAGTTCAACTTGTGAACTTGCTAGAAATGAATATGATGCAATTCTGGCATGTGCAACTTCCTAAATGGGCAGCTGCATCTAGCACGAGATTGAGTTTCTGTCTAGCTTTGATACACAGCCTCGCTGCAGCTTGTGAGGTTTTCGTTCCTCCTGTCTCAGCCGCTCAGTTACCAAACTGCCTGAGGGCTTCTTTGACACCAAAGTCGAAATTCAAGGCAGGTTCAGCTAGAATGTGTGCAGAATGCACCATATGCAAGCATTCAGCCAGGCCTGAGTCTAATCAGCTGCAACTTCTGCAAAAGGGGAACGAAAGACAAAACTTTGCTCTGCAAAGGGGGACTTGATATGGACCAAGTGGTACTTTTCCTCCTTCTCAGGTGTATGTGCACTGTTTGGTGGCCGTCTGCTCTCCTGGCAGCCCCTGCAGAGGACAGTGTAGCCCAGGCAAGGAGAGGAAGGGTAAGTGCTCAGGAGGAGCCACTCCAAAGCACTCCTGATGTCTTAAAGCATGATGTCTTTAAGGGATTTAGGACTCCTCATTTTGGCATCTAAAATGCCTTGAAAACAGACTTGGTAACATTACCTTTAGCTCATACTTTAACACATTAACACTTAAAGTGCAACATTTACGTGTTCTTGAAAAACCACAGATACCTTGTGTGTCATTCTCATCCTTTCCAGGTCACCGTTCAGCCAGCCTCCAGGGTTATGTACTCGCTGGACCAGTCCAGATTGTCGATCCAGATCTAAGATGAGGCACATAAACTGAATTTGGTAAGAACACCAGGCCCTGTGAATTCGCCTAGACAGGTGGCTATGTTTTGTGGCACAAGCAATACATAGCCTGTCCTTTGAGACCTTAGGTTCTGGGACACTGCCTCCATTTTGATCTCCTCTCTTTTCAAAAGCATTTAGGGGCAGAGGCAAGAACTAGGGAACAGGCAGGGTTTGCAGTCTCCTGGTCTAAGATTGACCCCTAGGAGAGGGAAAGAGGAGAGCTAGCTACCTGCCAAGTCAAACACAGGTGGTATGGCTCTGGAGAAGGTGCCAGCAGTGGAGCAGTGCAAGCTGGAGTTGGGCTATAGAAGGCAGTCTTGGAAACTTGGAAGATGTTATTTCATCAGATTTTCAACTGGACTGCCCCCAGCAGTCATCACGATTCAGCTGAAAGAAAATGGATTCAAAAATTTAGAAATAAGCACAGATTGCTGTCATATCCCAAATTCTTTCCAAGGGTCCAAATCCCACAGCCTGTTAGGGTTTACCCTATAGCTTCATCAGTCTTTGGAGGACCAGAGCTATTCAGCTGTGTACTCCAGCCTCACTCCTCTCTTCACCGTCTGTGTCCCCAACAGCACCTGAAGGCTCTGCTGTGCTGGCTGCTTTATAAATGTGCAGCTAGACATGGGAATTACCTTTTACAGTGATCACTAGGATTATCTTGCTTGAAGTGAAAAGTCCAGACTGTGGGACTCAGGACAGCTCTACAACACTGGAAAGTGTGAGGGTCTGCCAACAGGATTAGCCGATGTTGTAACCTGTTGCCTTTCTGAAGTGGCTACACAAGAAAACTTGCCAGAAAATAACCCAAAGCTTCAAAATAACACTTCTTGTTTCTTCCAGCTGTTGAAATATGGACTTGCAGATCACTAAAATTATTCCAATCCTGATTATGGCTGCTTCTTGTAATACTTCATAAAGTGACTGCCAATCCCCCCATATGAATGTCAAGTGCAAATCTGAAAAGTCAAATAAAAATACATACAAAGCAATGTAAGCACAGAACATCTCCTTGCTAGCCTGCAACAGCAACCATCTGGTGTTCTAACATTGGCTCCAAAACGTCAAGCAATCTGCTACTTAGGGCCTCTTCCACAATGTCATACTCGTACATTTTTTTTCCATTAGTGCAGAATTTTTGTTAAAACGTTGCATTGACCTGAGCTTCTTGGAAAAGTGTTAGCTCTCTGCTTTCTTCTCACCTGCCCATGTGTGGAAAAAGCCTAACTCTACAAAATGGGAGAAGCCAGATGCTCTCACATCGGTAAAACGAACATTTCACCTGATGTATATTTTTGTGTGTTCACAGAAAACATCTTGTTTAAGAGACTAAAAATTAGAAGGGTTGCTTTCCAGAGGGGAAGGACAAACCAGATACATGACCACCTGTAAATCACTCTTGGGATTTTCCTATGCCAGCTGAAGGTGTGACTGCAGCGTCTATCAGCATCCAACAGCAGCGAAGATGGGGCAGTTACACCCGTGCTAATTTGGGCGAATGTGTGCTGTGTCTGATGGGTTTGCACAGCTCGTGCAGCCTGAGTTCAGATTGCACAGACTGATTAGCTTCCCAAAATCTGCAGTTCTGCCTGCGATTGCTGAATAAATGTCATCTTAAAGCTCCATGTATGAAGGACTAAGTGTTGTCGAAAGGATGCGGGCGGTGCTGAGCTCCCAGGACCCGACAGAGCGGCGGGGCGATGCCCTCCCCTCCCCTCCCCTCCCCTCACCTCCCCTCCCCTCCCCTCCGCTGTATGAGCAGTGCGCTCTGCTGTCCGCAGCCAGCACTGCACAGCCCAGCAGCCGCACCGCTCCCGCTTCTTTTCCAAGGAAATGCTTTCCCCAGTACTGATGCTAACACACTCACTGCTTTCTGTTAACCTAAAAAGCGTTCTGCAATCTGTAAACTAGGATGAAGGTTAAATACTGATGACTAAATCCAGGCTCTCCTTTTCCCAGTCCTCACGGGAGGCTCTCTTATTCGACACAGGTGCGCATCCAGTCCCTGTGGCATCGCTGAAGTTCACTCACTTTGCACCCTGCAGAGATTTCCTGAAAACTCCTCTGCAGCAAGTAGAATATCCCAGATCTTTCCCTGTCACCCTGAGAAGCCAGGAAGGGGTCCAGCAGGGTTCCCTACCCACCCACCACCTGACAAATGGGGAGACAATTCCCTCCTGGCAGGTTGGGAGATGAAGGGAGGAGGTGAGACACACCTGCACTGCCATTTCCACAAGCATTTCAGGCTCCCACATGCTCACAGATCAGCCAAAGTCCATGTGCTTGGTTGCCTCCTCCTAGCTTGGTTGCTCTTCTTGACATACAAACTCTTTGATGGTCAGAGTGCATCTTGCCCACACCAGGACTTGGTCACACAGTTGCATGGCGCATTGTGATTGTTTTACATCCAGGTTATCCTGAGCTCACTCCCTCTCCTCAGGCACTGAAGATGGAACTTCAACATCTCACTTCTAGATTTTGGTTTTCAGGCCTATGGACTTAAACTCTTTTTTAGGCTAAGCCCTCAAAAATTATTTTGTTCACACTGTTGTGGTTGAGCAAGCTTTCATTATTCAACCAGTGCAGAGAAAAGGCATTAGGGAAGTGTGAAACATGTTAAATGTGCAGTAACACGCACACGGGAGCAACAGTACAAGCCTGGAAAGCACTGATCAGCTTTTTTCATAGAAAAAAGGGGAACCTTACTTGAAATCTACTGTTGTGGTGTCCATGGCAGGGATGGAACAGCTTTTCCTCACTGGGATATGAAGATATCCTTCAGGTGCTTTTCACGTACAACACAAAGACAGGAATGATGAAAAAGCTGTTGGCCATGGGCTGTAGGGAGTGATGCCATGGACTGCATCCAATCCCTGCTCATGGACAAAACGGTTCCTCCATGAAAATCTTCAGAAACGGATCGGATTTCAGCCAAAATGACTACAATGTGCTCCTAGGTGGGCCTCCACCTCGACCCGATCCCACAGCAAACTTTTCCATCAAAAGCAACCAGCCCTTCCATCACGCACGGAAGCCAAAGGCTGAGGTTGAACCTTTTCTGCAGACCCATCTTCTGCCTCAGACCTACAATAATCTACTAACACGGACACACACTCACAAAATGTTATTTTTCTATTAGTATTTTTACGTTTTGGATGCTGTTTTTGCCTCCTCCTGAACCTCGGCCTTTCTGAAAGGGGCCAGCAGTGCTGTGCAGCTGAGCTGGGCTGTCCACGCAGAGGTAAAGCATGTGAAAAATGAAATGTATTTCTTGCCCCTTGACAACCTATCCCTTTTCCCCTCAATGGGCCATCACTTCCCCTTCAGAACAACTCTCATTTTCTCCATGCTGCACCTCTCATGCTAACTGTATCCGAAACACTTCCCAGATTGTTCTGTGCCCTGCTTTTGGCCCGTTAGCCTGGGCTGTGGTCATCTTTTCCTACTTGTCTGCAAACGCAAGGGAAAGGCCGTGCACCACTACAAAACAGGCGAGATTTGTGTCTCCTCCAGTGTACCACGAGAAGGAAAAATAGGGTACTAGGAAAAAGCATGGGATGATGATGCTATTCTTTCCCACGTTCTCCAAGCAAGTAAGATCTTAGAGGCTGTTCCAGGTGCTAAAGGAAAAAAACAGCCTGTAACACATCAAGGAAACCAAGTCATTTTTTTAAGCTTAGAGATAGCAAATCACTGGGTGAGAAGTGAGAGTGGGTTTATAGGTAGGAAACCTTGTGCAACTGGCTGTGAATTATTCATGTCTGAAACATCTCTGGCCAGAGTGAAGAGCCAGTCAATATAAATAAGCAGCAGCTTCCCGTTGGACCTACCAGTACTGCACCATGGCCGTGACTTGCGATCACTTCACAAGGGTGATGGAGTGGGCAGCCAGGAGTGACCCAGACACTGCAGAGGTTTGCAATTTTCAAGCAGAAACAGCCCCTAAAGCCTGGTGAAGGTGTAAAGCCACAGTACCTCTGTATTGTGAAGCATCCAAAGCACACAGCCTATGCTTCTTTTACAAGCTTTCTCTGAATTTCATATGGAACATTATATAAAAAAAAAAAATACTGCTCTCAATTAGACTTTTAATTCTTAAAAGATTATGAACAAGAAACTTCACAGGTCAAGGAAAATCACATCAAGTTTTCTGGTATTAATGTTTTAAGATACCATTTCAACAGTCCTGAGCAACAGACCACCACACAGGACTGTTTAATAATTTTGGAATGAACACTCTGATTAACCTTAAATGTGAAGGAAAGACAGAGAGCCAAGTGCATGCTTGTGAAGGGGAAAATGTGTGTGAGAATCTTTGTGGCTGAAACTACCTTGAAAGGATTCCAAATTATGCCAAAATGTACCACAACAGTTCATCCTTTAACCAGAGAAACGAGGAAAACTGTGGAGAATCTGCTACACAATTGCTTCCAGTTCAGTGAAGTATTTCTGTGCCAACAATAGCACAGAAATACATTAGAAGTAATTGAACAACATTCACAAAGCAACAGGAGGTGGGAAACATAAGGGGATATTATTACTACTGTCTTTGATTTGTTTTCCAAAATATGTATTTACTATTAATCTTCTGATTTTTATCTGTATCCTCAAACTGTTCTGTGCAGGACCACACATGATCTCTCTCAGATAAAAAGTTCAGATCATATTCAATTGTCTATATTGTGTTTTAATAATTTTCATGGCCTGGTATATCAAGAACAGGTTTAGTCTTAAACCTCAAGCTCACCTTTCTCACCATCAAACAAGAGCTGGTATCATGTTGGTTTTGAGACTGAGGTGGCATGAAAAATGCAAATCCTTCAATGTTATTTTGGAGACAGAGCATCAAGATATAACAATGGAAGATGAGCATGTACTTTGTATATCCGGAGAAATCCAGAATTCATCTTTGTAAAACCTGGTCATAAATGTCTCAGAACCTACTTTCCAAATGTTTACACCATCAACTATGCGAGCTCCTGGATCATACGTGGAAAAAGACACCATAAGCAGCAGAATCATCATCAGCATTATTTGTTAAATATATATATATATAGCCTAATGCTAATTGAGGCAATCCAGGACTATTTCTTTTATTAAAACTTTTATTTCCATGTTCCTCATAAAACCTTTTTTGATTTCAGCAACCATCCACGTAACAAATGAATCTACCTGGGTATTCATAGCCAGTTGAATCATATAACTTTCACATTGTGCACTTTGTGCCATTGACCTTTTTTAATAAAAAGGAGAAAGCCATAATTCCTGTTGTGAATAGCTCAACTACATTCTTTACCAATAAGGTCTTTAAAGATATTGAGATAAAAAGTACATAATTGCTTTATTAATTCAGTTATTATTTTCTGACTGTTCAATACCTTTACAATGGGATTACAAAAAACAGGTATATCCTGTTCATACCTGTTTTGGTATTCCTTAAACTACCTCTAGAATGAATTTAAAAAGGACGGAATTCTTGTATCACATTCCTCATATAAGGACAGCTGCTGTCACCTAAAAAGGTCTTCTTTTTTTAAGATTTTTTTTTCTGTATTCAGGAACACTCTGAAGTGAAAAGAAAATAATTTACTATCACATTTCAAGGATAACACCTTGTAATTAACAATTGCACACTTTTAGCTTAAATCAAACTTACATTTAAATCCGGTCAAACACTAAGATCATCATTATTAAATCACAGTGTCTTTCACAAATGCCAGTCTTAAGTACTTAAATGTTTTAGTTTGATTTTTCTCTGTGAAGGATGTTTGAATTAATCTGTGAAAGAGTACTGAAACACAGCTTTAATGAGAGAACTACAGATTTCATTAGCTGTTACTGACCTTCCAACAGCTTTTTATGAACTGCTTCTGTGCAAAATGACAAGTATCTCACATGGATCTAAAATCAGGCCTTTCTTCAACACTGACAATATAAAAATATATGTATTTTTTGCAATTATAATACATTTTTAACTTATTTACCCCAGAATGAGTTTTCTTCAGTAGGGTATAACAGATGTAAGTGTTCTTGTTTCATCCATCAATGACAAAAAATCACATCAGTGTGCAGTAAAACATTTTCACACCATTAGCTGCATTTTCAATAACCTCGCTTTTGTTTTTCTTCTTTGTCAAGAATAGCCTGTCTTAGACTTAGTGCAGCATCTTCAAACTGAGGGTTTAACTCTAAAACTTTCCTGAAATCTTTTATGGCCTCATCAAAGCATCCTGTACCAAAGAAAAGAAAAAAGAATTACCTTTCTGTTAACTACTCACTCATAAAATAAAACAGAAGGGCTCTTAGTGCTTTCACTAACACAATGTATCAACTGTACCTAATGGGTGCACTACATTTGGATGGTCCAGAGGTCCAAGTAGGAGCCAAAGGTCTTCAGAGCAAAAGCCCAAGTGCCTATTTCTCAACCCAAAATGGGCTTAAGGATTAATTTAGGCAGTTTATTCCAAGAGAAGGAGCCACAAGGCCCACGCTCAGGCAGCTAACTAATAGCCAGGCTGTGTTAATGCTGGGACACAGGCGTACTGTTTCCCAGCTGAGGCCAGGCTCCATCCTCCCTTAGGTCCTGAAGTTTCTACATCCTGATAATGCAATGCCAAGCTCCAACAAAAATGACGGGGGAGTATATCTTCTTACAGCATATTTAAAATTGAGGGGCATCAATTCCCCCAATGACAGCTGACCGACAGCCCACTGCAAATTGATGGGTGCACTCGCTATGATTGTACCAACTCGAGATATGCTGTAGGTTTAACAGAAATGTTGGGAACTGACTGGCTAATGACCACTAATGAAAATATTCCAAAAAAAAAAAAAAAAACACTAAAACTGCATTTTTACCTCATGGTTCCCTGAATAGCATAACTTTAAATGATGCAGACACTACGTGTGAGCGTACAGAGGGGACTTCCAGCTAACACACCCTACGCTGCCTGGGGATAAAGCAGGTGCCTCTGCCCCCCTCCTGGTGTGACACCCGTCCCCAGGCGGTGCCAGGAGCTGCCTGCAGAACCGAGGGCTGCACTTTGCACAGCGTTGGGAGCCAGCCACAAGGCAGCGGTGTCAGCACCCTGCCCCCTCCCTCGGGGCCGTGTCGCCCTGCCCCGGGTCAGCCCGGCCGGGTGCTGCCGTACCCAGGCGGTAGAGCACCAGGCCCCTGTTGTAGTAGGGCACCTCGAAGCCGGGCTGGCTCTCGATGGCGGCCGCGTAGTCCTCCATGGCGGCGGCGAACTCCACCCGCAGGTACCTGATGTGCCCGCGGTTGTTGAAGGCGGTGGCGAGGTCTCGGCTGGCGCTGCTGGAGGGGAGAGAGAGAGAGAGAGAAGAGGCGGAGAAGCCGTGAAGCGCGGCGTGTGCCGTGTGTGCCCCCCTCATGAAACCCACCCCCGTTACCCCTGGGGGGCAGCCCGGGCGCAGCAGGCGATGTAGCGGCCGTACAGCTCCTCGGCCGCCGCCAGCTGCCGCGCCGCCAGCTCCGTGTGCGCTGCCGCCAGCAGCGCCGCCGCCTCCCGCTGCATGGTCGAGGGGCCGCCGGGGCCCGAGGCCGCCTCAGAGGCTGCCGGGGCCGGCCGGGAGCCGAGCGGGGCTGAGGGGGAACGGAGGGAGGGAAGGGAAGGGAGGGGAGGACCGGGGATGGCGGCGCTGAGGGGAGGAGGAGCCCGGCCGGCAGCCGGCGGAAGGCGCCGTCAGCTGTGGAGGAAGCCCCAGGGCAGCCCTCAGGGACAGCGAGAGACACAACCCCACAGATCAGAATATGAAAACGTTTAATAAAGCGTATTTTAAATAGAAAATGGGGTTTACTCTGACGTAGCGTGATGTTAGCCGAAGACATTTTACCTCAGGCCGAGCAAGAAAAAAGGACCTCACAGACCAAGATGTAAAAAAAAATATTTAATAAAGCATATTCTAAAATACAAAATGGGATTTATTCTTACATAGCATAGTGTTAACTGAAAGACATTTTTTCCCCAGGTGTCTTTTAGTGAGTCCTCATCCCCTTTTATCAAAAACACGGGGACCAGAGGTGAATTTTAATGCTTTCACCCTGCAAAGTGCTGACTCGTGGAGAAAGCTCGTCAAGTGGAGAAAGGGCCTGCAACATTTCCATACGGCACTACCAAAGCCGTGGCTCAAAGCTAGCAATAAAAGAGAACAGCTCAGGTCTATGTAAAGCTATGTTCCTTGAACAGATTTCAAGAGCTGAACTGTCACACTCCTTGGAGATGAAGGTTTAACAGATGTCAGCTGCTCCCTCCAAGGTACCTGCAGGTACAATGCAGCTCATTACCAGATTCCAGTTTCAAGGTTCACATCGGTTTGCTGCACTGATTAAACACAGCACCAGAGAAAGCTCGTGAACCCAAATGCAAACTGAAAGCACTGATTTCTAAACATAAGCAAGTCCTTTATTACAGCTCTGGATTTAATTTCACTTGGCAAAAGAACATAGCACAGGCATGTAACTAAACTAGTAGTGTCGCTCTAATAAAACAGCTGTGATTTGTGAATTTTAGGTAAAGCCAATTATTTCCTATGTAATTATAAAAATGAAAGAAGTGGAGTTCACTCAAAGTAAGATGTGTTAAAACAAGCCTACATTCAGTTTGCATGGTTTAGAAATTAGGCTCAATTTACAATTCAGGAACAATGCTGCTGTCAAAACTTTGTAAAAAAAAAAAGTTAAATTTTTTCACATAAATGGAACCATTAAAGTTCTTTTTTTTGGAAACATTTCTGTAATAGTAGCATTATCTGTGACAATCAGTATAAAAAATCGTATGTGAATAACATTTTAGACAGTATGTTTGGACACGTAAGAGATACAAGGATACAGAGACCTCTCTTCTCTGCTATGCTGAACTGTGGCACAGAGGGCAGAAGTCATAATTGTTTCTTTCTTTGGCTTTCATACAGTGCTTACACACACTGCACATCCAGAATTGATACTCCAGGATAGGGTCTCCTGTTGCAACACATATAGGAAGTTTCTCATCTCCACTGTTTAGAGAGTAAATAAAAGTATAAAAACACAGTTTTTAAGTAGCAACAAAAACTTATTTTGTAGACATCTGCAAACCACATAACACATTTAACTATATCCTAATTGTGTGCTTACAACTACTTACAAAACTGGTGATGTTTGTCTGTAAAATCCTGGCTTCTCTAATCAGATGTGTGCTAATTCCTTATAAGTTATTACATTATAATAATTGCACAGTTAAAAGAGACAACTATGTAAATTTTCACACAACAGAGAACCATATAGTCAACAAATTAGGACAAGCAGATCCAAAGATCAAGTGAAAAACAGTGAAGGATATACAAAGGTAAGGCTCAATTGGCACCTGCACTTCTACTGCATTTATTCTTCTGAAGGGTCAACAAAAGTTATTAGTGAGTTTTTGTGAAGTAAAAATCAAACAAGTTAAATTCCTGTTCATTAAAAATAAATCTGATTCACAGTTTCCATACTCATATGTTTAATGCTTTTAGCAGAAAAAGATGTCAAAGACACCATTTTGGGTACAGCCACTCCAAAGAACTACCAGTTACACCTGACCTTTACTTTGATTCTTTCACTTGATATATTCACCTTCTTACACTGTATAGATTTAAGTAATTCACAAGACACTGTAGGGATTATATTAGTTAAACATTCACTCATTCCTATTTGCATCATATCACAACAGTAATGCAAACACAGTAACATGATTGCTAAGGTATCACGTGCCGCTAAAGTGAAGGTCCTAAAACTCTTGTGCTTCACATGTACTTTAAATTAAGTTATAACCTGACAAGGTCCTTGAATACAGACAATCTCTATTCTCCCAGATTAGGTAATGTTGTATTATCCTTTCTGTGAAAGGGCTAACACTGGCCTCATTCTTGCTCAGTATTTGGTTCAAGCAGCAAAGCACCTAACTTGGTCACACAAAAACTGCTCAAACACAAATACAGATCACAGCAGCAAAGCAAACAAAACAACAAAAAGGTGATTTGTTATTGTATCATATATATATAACCCACCTCTCAAGAACATCATCCAGATCAGATTTTTTGTTATTCTTAGGACAATGTCTAGTGAATATCTCTAGAGCAAGATCTTCATATTGTTGTCTCTGGTCTGAGCTAAGAGTTTCCAAGGATTCTAGTTTAACAAAGGCTTTTGAACACGTATCAAAAGCTCTATTTGCACATGCACAGAGAGCCAAAAGAGAATAGATCTCAACTGCAGGAATAATGTCTTCATAATCTCGCAAATGAAGAGCTAAGAAATAGAAAAGAAAAAAACAAGGATATCATTACATGCTTTCTGAGAAATGCAAGCTTCTATAAGAAATAGTTGCTATGAGTATATAGCATTAGTCTTGCCAGTAATTCCATTGGACAATACAAACCAAAGTCTCTTCATTGACATGGTTATGAAGCATGAATGGCTCAACGCATTTCCAAAATCAATTAAAAAAAAAAAAAAAAAAACAAGGGGACTTGAATGACAACTGAAGGAGTTTTATTGATGCTGCGACACTTCTCTCCCTGACTTTTTCTTTTTTTTTTTTTTTTTAAACATGCTAGAAGTATTTGAAATGGACCTCCATTTTACTTGGAGAAAGTAGAGGGCACTATTTGCTTCTCTAACTCCCACAGATTCTTTCAGGAGCTCTACAGTGAGGTCTGATGTGAATTAAAGAATAAACTTAAAGATAGAAATAAAAAAGTTAACAGAACAGATAAAAAAGCTGCCCAATTTAACAGGTAATATTTGGCAAGTTGAATTTCCATTGTAACCAATAATGTACTTTCCAGGTATCTTGACTACAGCTATTCTCAGTTCATTACATGGCTTTGTTTTAAATTCAAAGGATCTAGCAACAATAGGAAAATGTCAGCTATAAATGAAATTACGTGCTGCGCAAGCCTGTAAAATTAGAACAGTTTCTTTACATGCTTAAAAACAATATCCTACCTGTTTTAAGGGCTGCATCTACAGAACCTTTGTAAAGCTGTCTTTGTGCAAGTATGAAAAAGTGGTAAGCCTCAGCTCCTCGCCAAGCATTGTCTGCAAAGCGATTAGTTGAAGAAAGAACATCTTCTTCTAGCAAACCAGCCAACACTGAAGCAGCCTGAAAACAAGCAGTATACCAAGTAATTTTTTATATGAAACAGATACAGGAGGAAACGGGGATCTTGGTGATCATACCAACTGTTTGTGTTAGCTAGGGAAAAATATAAATACATGGACCTAAAATGCATGTTGATAGGCATTTTACACAGTGCCTAAAAGGAACATACGGTGCAGATTTTCTAAGATAAATATCATAAACTTGTACAAATATATTCTGCGCATATCCGCAGACTAGTTCACAGGTTGGATTAATATTCCATTTCAACACCAAATCTCTTAAAACTTTGTTTAACCTCTTTCATTTATGCATATGAAGATGTAAGTGCAAGCAGAAAAAAAGTCATCCAATTGCTTCCCCTATACCTGGAGCAGTATCTCTCCTAAATTATAGCCAACTTAGCTTCATCTAATCACAAAATCTCACTTTGGGACTGATACTTACTCCTAAATGTTAGTAAAGTGAGAGTCTCACAGGAAAAAAAAATATCTGTGTTTCTTAGTATATTTTTTGTTGTTACAGTGAAAGAAAGATTCTTCCATTACAAGAACACATTAAACATAGGCAGCGAACTATCTACTAATACAAATGATGTGTTTAAAATATTATTTTAAACAATATGCCTTCATGGAAGACTAGCTTTAAGTAAAGAAATAAAAGCTTTTATCTTGAAAGGAAAGGCCTTATTTAAAAAGAAAATCCTCAGTTTTATTTATTCTCACTAGGTAGAATATAACAGTAAGCTTGTAAAAGTCAGGAAAAAAAGACTCTACCTCTGAGCTTTTTCCTTTTACTTTTCCCCTTTGTTTATTTTGCATTTGTTTGTGGCCTTGCTCTATAAGTAAAGCTGATAATACATAAAGCTTTTTAACTCGCAAAGGCTTTGTTCTTTTCTTTGCCTCTTCATCCGCAATCTGAAAAAACAACACCGAGCAATTTACTGTAGATAGATACAGATATAGATAAAAGTCACTTAATTCTCTTGGACAGTTACACAGTTGTACAAACCTAGGAAATTATGCCAAAATTGATGGATGTTGTATTTGAATGCAATAATTTGGACTGCAAACACAACTATGAAGGATTAATCAGATGGCTCATATCCTGAAAGTCTCCTCACCACTGGCTAAAGAGAACATCCAGGATAACTATTTCAGATAGAGATTCCTTGAACTTAGAACTGGATTAATCTTGGCAGTATCCTGTATAATGGCACATGCTTACCACCTGCACATGGTTAGCACCAAGATAACACCAAGAAAATAAAGACAGCATGGAAATAACTGGGATTTTGGACTAGCTTATTATTTGATATAAAAATAAAACCTACAATACCTTGAACATGAGATTAGCAGCTTCAAAGAAATAATTGGCTTTACGATAGAGTTCTATAGCATCAAGGATTTTATTCTTTTCCAGTAAATGACTTGCATATCGGGCTAACAAGGATCCAATCTCTTTCATATTGTGATTTTTAGCCAGCTCCACAGCTTTATTCCACTAGAAATAAAACAGAAATCAACCTTAATTTTCCAATTACATTGTCAGAACAAGCTTTGCCATGAATAATCTGCAACATTTGCACACAGTATTTCATCACTATTTAGAATGAGGCTACTATACAAAAAGTAAAAAACAAGAGAATACCAATGCTAACATCACTGCCAATCATTTGATACAGCATGCCTGTGAAACAAATGCTGGACCTTCGTCCAAAACCACAGAGAAAGAAATTGCTTCTGCTTTGGTAAAAGCAAAATCACTTCATTGCTGCTCTGTGGGACATGTGGATTTCAACACTTGTATTACTGAAACCCAGACTCTCAAAAGCACGTCTAAAAGAGGACATCAACCCATGAGCTTGCAGCATAAACAATTAAACTTCACCTATCCTTTTACACACCTAATTTTTGGTCCATGAATTTTCTTATCTTCAACAGTTTAGCTACTGTTTTTACGCTGAGAAGTTCGAGACTCTTGACTGAATCTCATACCCAACAGCCTTTCAGATCCATCAGCTAGGAAACTGTACACAACGCCAGCATTAACCAGCCTTGTACATCAAGCTCCTCATTGCCATTCTCACTTTCTCTCCTATTTGTGTTGATGCAAACGTCTGTGCAGGTGGATCATACTTGGGAACAGCGCTAGCTGTAACATGCTGATCATTTCTCAGAGTAGTTCTCTTCCAGCTACAGGCCAGTGCAGCCACAAATACGTTTGCAACTGTATAAGGAAGGAGGGAGAATACAGAAACCAAGCAGCCAGAAGCTCTCTGGTCTTCCCCTCACTCCATCAAGAGGCATGGCTGCCTTCTGCTGACACGGAGCTAACTATAGCCTAGCCCTACAGAGGCCACGTGGCCACATATTTCTGTATGCTGAGCATGCTTACCACACACACAGAAGTAGCATTGCTGTAAATTCATATGGATTTGTCCTTTCACTGATCTAGCACTCATTTCAGATAACTGGCTTAAGAACGGAAGTATAAGTTTTCTACAAGTCCTGAAGAATCAGACAATTACAAAAACAAGGAATTGTATTTAACTGGGTGGTAGAATAAAAGCCTTAACTGCTAACTTACGGCTAAAGCAGGTTATCTCTTGTTGTCCTACCTGGTTGAGGTGTACACAGGTATCCACTGCATCCTTTGGTCGATTGCATTTCAGAAAGGCTGAAACAGCTTGTTCACACATTCCCACTCTTACAAACATATAAGCTATATCCTGAAAAAAGCATCAGCACCACGTTAAATTCACTTTCAAATTTTTACTATATTGAATAGTAACCACAACACCATTGTATTTTTAATTCCAAAAAGCTGGAGAAAGGGGCTGTTTGTTTTATGGACTCTGAAGATAATGTGCACTGTTGCCAATCTTCTGAATGGTATGCTACTTCACACACTCACTTCTGGAATGTACACTGCTTCTGAATTTAAAGGAAATGCTACCTTAAAAGTTTTCTTTCAAATCAAATCATACCAGAAGTACTGTGTTATTATTTACTATCCATCTCATGAAACTTTGCAATTACAGAGATTAAAAAAAAAAAAAGTGCTACATCTTTCTTTGTTCAAACAACTAAAAACAAACCAAGTTAGCATGCTTTGCATTCTTCAAGCATTTTGGAGTAATCAATCATATCACAGGCTTAAATTAGTCATGACAATAGGTCATTTCAGGCAATACCACCAGCTTACCAGCTTTCCCTCCTTTCAGCAGAAGATCTCTAATTTTCACTGCCCATTAACATTCCCACCAGAGCTATTATGTAAGACATTAAACCAGTGATAGAAACCAGGAAGAATTTTTGGAGGAAAAAAAAAATCGTGTAAATTAGACAACAAAATGAAAGCTAAAGTAAGTATCCAGCCATGAGGAGTGACTCAGTGAAGCACAGTTATTTTAAAGACAAAGCCACAGGTGGAGAGGGAAGCAGTGAGTTACATCTTAGCCAACTTGACCACAGAACATGACAAATAACCACATCTGGGGAACTGGCCAATAAGGGAAAGGAAGAATGATGGAGAATGAAAACAACAGTATTATTTTAGGATCAACACCAAAGTAGCACCATTATGCTTAAGTAAGTAGGTCATATGCTGCATTCTTCCTTTGTTTTTCTCTTAACCCTACCAAGATGGGATACTTTAAATAAATAGTTCTGCACAAGTCAATGAAAAATAAAGGTGCTTCTTGCTTACAGGGAGTAATTTATTATTCTCCGGAAGCGAGTTAGCAAGATTCTCTAGTCCCTGGTAGTCTTCCAGCATGTAGTAACACTCAGCTAAACGTTCCTGGTTTTGTCCTTGTACATAATATTGTACAGCATTTAACCTAGTAAAGAAAAAAAAACATTAAGTGTGGTGCTATCTGACATATAGACACAAGTAAAACTTCCAACTGGGTAAGCCTTCTTCATTTGTAAATTTAAAAGTGCCATTTTAAATAGGTAAGGTTTTGTAGCTAGAATTTCACAGCTTTCCTAAAATGCACTGAAAGTTTTACTTTCAGAGATCATTATACTGAAGTAGTAGCAAGATTGATTTTCTGACTAGCATACGTCAAGGAATCAAAACCATATTCCCACACCTGCACAGATCATGGCTGAGAGTCAACAGCAACTTGTAGCAAAACTGAAAGCTTTGTTCGTGCCTCTGCACTCTAAAACACAAGTAGTAAGATCTCCAAGTTCATCCACTTAAGTTCCCTAAAGCATCTAAAAAATCTGTTTACAGAATCTACTCAAAAGTTTTCACCTACTCTGGGACCCAAACTCTGTGATAGTACAATTCAGGTAATTGTGGTATGGAGCTGTGAAACACTTATCAGGCAGAAAGTTCTGGATGCTAAAAATTTACATAGGCTTAAAAAGCAACAATAAAATTGTATGAAGGAAAATCTCCTTGCAGGTCATTAACCACTAACACACCACTTCTAGTTCGGTAAGTCTAGTAAGTAGTTTTAGCATTCTAGAAAAATCTATGGTTAGTTTTGAAACTGGTATTTAAATACTTTTCTTCTACTTTTTTCTTTTTAAGATTATTTTCTTTTTTTTAATACTAGCCTAGATACAGAGAGTATAACTGTTTGTATAGGTATTTCTTGCCCCCCCCCTTCTTTGAAGGGACCAGACTTCTGACAACACAGATTGATTTATTTATTTCCTTAATTCTTTAGACAGTTGATCAACAACTGTCTGTTCAAAGGTACAGGCCATGATGGAACCATAAATGGCTGTGCTAAATTTCAGAATTCTAAAATTATGTATTATCCTGTCTTTCCTGACATCTCTGCCTCCTCATAACAAGTCCTGTAAGCAGTTTTATTGATTCCTTCAAATTTTCCTGCTTACTGCCTCCTTTACAGAACATACCATTTCTGACGGTCTGCAAAATAATCTCCGATAGCATTGTGTGCTTGTTCAAGAAGGGCATCATCTGAATCACCCGAGCCAGTTTTCAATAGCTGCAGTACTCGAAACCAGTCTCCTAGTTTTATCCGTAGTCCAATTGCAAGATCTCTAATATAAACAGAAGATAGCAGGAGAAAGCCCAAGACAATAAAATATCGAACAAAAATATTGAGGAAAGTATACAAAAACATTTTCACATTCATAAAGCGAATAAAGTACAAACAGGTATCACAGTGATAACTTGTAGAGCTTAAACAATATTCCATGTAAGTAAATACTTAGAAGTAAGGGGAAAGGCCAAGAGGCAAGGAATATGAATAATGAAGGATAAAGATGATACATAATAAAATTAATTTCAGAGATTTCTCTTTCAGATTCAAGCTGACTATGGATGAAGGAGAAAGACTTGGGAGTAATCCTTCCTTTTTATTATTCACAAATTTCCTACCACGTAATACTGGAATTTTGTGTGTGAAAAGACTGCAATTCCACACATGGATAGGAAATAAGTGGGAAAAATATACAAACCTCGTTTTAAAATGCTCTAAACTTAAAGTGAGCTGAGGAATGCAATAGCAAGTCAGTGCAGTCAGCCAAATAAAGACATTTACAAAAAAATTTTAAATTGTATTTGAAAAACATGTTTCAGCCCTATTTATGGTAGGTCCTTCTCGAGTGTTTTCTAGTGGTGAAAAAGCACACAAGGTCAATTACAGAATCCTATTTTTGTAGCTGGAGAATAAGATGTTCTACTGTTGAAGAGACTAGTAAAAAAAATAAATCAATCTTTGTATTCTACAGTCCTATAATGGCCAAACTTCTCTTCAGCTATGTGGTGAGGAATGTGTCATATCTAAAAAAAAAAAAAAATAATCAGTTTCTGTGCAACTCAAGTGTTTATGAGACATTCCACCTCTTCAAAACAGCATACTCCCACAGGCTAATTATGTGCAAATTCTTCCCATTACCAGGATCTAGTATGAATCTTCCCCCAGCTCCTGCCTTCTTCCTGCCTTCTGCTGCACACTGTGGAAGGGGGACACTCCTCATTTTTACAGCATGAAAGAAAATTATTTTTTTCTCCAACATTCCCTACTTTTTTGCATGACCACATTAACCAAAGCCTAAACATTTCATGTATGTAGAAGTGATTCGTGCTCTTCATGTTTGACCACCTCCTACAGGCTGCATCCAACAATTGCTGCTTATTACTGAAAAAGGACAATGAGAAATACACAGTGCTCTAGCTAGCTAGCTTATAATTTTCAGTATTACTGTCGTTTTGCTTTGCTTTCATTAGTGAGCAAAAACCTCCACGAGTCCACAATTTCATCCTCAGTCCTTTCTGTTTCTCCAGAGATTACAGTTAATTAAAAGCTCCATTGTTTGGATATGTAATTGGAAAGAATGTGTACTTGGCAACTAGGTAACTAAGCGCAAACAGTACTTAAATTAAACATTAGTTTGTATTTTTGGACTCCCAGATGAAATACCTACAAAATATTTGCTAGAAACATCTACGAAACACAGCAAAACCTAGAGCAGCTGAGATTTTGCAGTTTGTAATGCACTGATTTACATATCAAATTGCTTATCTATGGATACAACAAAGTTCTGTCTGATCTTGTTCTTTCTTTCCAGAAACTGGTGAAGAATCCTCAGTGCTAAATCAGCTATTCCTTATTAGTGCAGCCTTTTTTTTTTTCCAGACATTTTTATTTTACACGCTGCTGAGATGACTACATGCAATTACCTTCTGTCCATATTCAAATACATTCTTTCAGCTTCTTCAAATCTGCTAAAATAGGCCGCCACTTCTGCTTGCTTCATTGACTCGCTCTGCAGGTTGCCTAGACGCTTTACAAATTTAATACCTTGATAATCCTTGCAGCGCACAAAAGCTTGTTCTGCGGTCTGCAGATCTAGCTTCTGAAGAGCAGCTTCAGCCAGAAGACGCCTGTGTGAAAAACAAACATAATACATACAAAATCAACTATAAAATTAAATGACAATCCATTTAACCAGTCATTATTTAAAGAAAACATTGAAGCTAGAGCTCCAGTAATACTCAGTTGTATTGCTAGCTAATTTTTTTTCCCCAGTACGTTCTGTGATCTAATATGCCATCTGTACTTACCCCGTACTGATTCAAGGAAAGATATTCAAATTGCTAATATTCTTTTGTTCAGCAGACAGTATGACACTGGATTGGTAAGAAAGGACGGTATTTGAGTGTTACAATTTGTCTGTGTGAAATCTGTGGGTAGTCTCAATGCAGCAGTTTAGATTTTTCTGCCTATGCATATCATAACTTTAAACCTTGATGGCAACTTCAGTACACAGGCTCTAACTAAATTGGCTGTGAAGAATAAATTATATTTCTAATCCATCTGGATGTTCTTTGTCCAGTTAGCATAGCAGTTTGGGAGAGCAGAACAGTTCAGGAAATGTACTAGTACTGCCTAACTGGTTGAGTTCTGCAAACAGAAAATTTCTACCTTCGGACTAACCTATACCCATCAAGTGGTTTGCAAGTTCCTAGAATTTTCTGCAAAAATAAGACTAGGTAAATTTAGATTATCTGCTTGACATCTTAAAATGAAGTTAATACAGCAGAAAACTAATAAATCCAATGTTATTGCTGTACTCAGTGATGTAAGCCATGCTTTGGCAGCATTAACTAAGTAGTTTTGCATCAATTTGAGAAGGTTAATATCACTGCAACTCAAATGCTCATCACTGACATCAGTGAAAAAATTATACACAAATTTAATCAATGTGCAATACAATTCAGCCTTTTTATTGAGCTGCAGCAATAAGGGTACCATCCTGTTTTCATGTGGAATATATCTTCCATACAGTCAGCATTTCTAGAACAAGATTTCAATAAGGCCAAGTACAAGGCCCTGCATCTGGGCTGGGGCAATCCCAAGTACAAACACAGGCTGGGCAGAGAATGGATTGTGAGCAGCCCTGAGAAGACCCTGGGGGTAGTGGTTGATGAGAAGCTCAACATGAGCCAGCGATGTGCACTTGCAGCCCAGAAAGCCAACCACATCCTGGGCTGCACCAAGGCCAGGCTGGATGGGGCTTTGGGCAAACTGGTCTGGTGGCAGGTGTCCCTGCCCAGGGCAGGGGAGTCGGAACTGGATGAATCTTTAAGGTCCTTTCCAACCCACACCATTTTATGATTCTGTAATCAGCTCTGTATACATGTGACATCCTATGTTTCCTTGCATACTGAAGGTCAAAGCTAATGGCAATTTTGGAGCAAGGTAAACAGAGTTTTGTTTTATATTTAGTAAGTGGATGGTACTAGCAAAAAGCATGAACAACTTAAAAATTCCAGAACTTTTCAGCTAGTTCAAAATATTAGCAAAAATGAGGACTAACAAAAATAACACTTGATCATACATCCTCAAGCTAACAGAATTACAATAGCATTACAGAAGCTATCAAATACGTAGCTATCAAATCCTGATTTTCAGAAAGTACATTCTGAAGGCAAAACACAAGAAGATAGCTAAGGAATGCTTTTGTGGACAGACCCTTAAAGCAAGTTGTCTTAAAATTACTGAAACACTGGCCAAATTCCCCTCCAAACAGTTTTAATTAATCAAGCTCTCAAACTTCCCCAACTCAAGCCAAATGTCCAGGATTTAAATACAATTGTTAACTTCAAGGAAGAGCCAAAATTACTACAGAAAGGCGCAGATACAAAAACAATCTCCAAAGAGTTAAAGAGAACTGGCATCATGCCACAGTTAACTTCGGAGTGAGTTTTAGCTTCTATTACTCTTTTTTCTTCAAATTATTGACTTACCCTTTAATTAGATATTGTGGCATTTATTCTTCTAGCACCTACAATATGGGACATTAAGTAGACTTCCAGAACTCTGTTTTTCACATTTACTCTTTCAAATTTGCTGTACAGAAATTAAGTTTAGCTTAAGAGTTGAGTCTCACAGCTCCTTTCCACAGATTATTTCCTTCTGAAAGCCTGTATCAAATCATGATTGATGTACCCTCCCCTTCATGACCTGTCCAAAACGATGCATGGTTAATTATACATGACTAGGAAGAAAAACTCACTTTCTGGAGAAACACACCACATAACCTGAAACTGTCCAAACACACCAGTTCCAAAAGATGTAGGGAGCCAGGCTAGCAGGGGACTGCAAGATTCTCTTTAGGCCTTACATAAACACTAAAATACTCTTTCTAGGTGATTCAGCCTCAACATGAAGACATATTTTCATCGAGAATAACAGCCCTTCAGATTGCAGCTGAGCACTGTTATTTAAAAAAAAAAAAAAAAGATTTTTCTTAAAGTGTATACTGGTTGGCTGTTCTTAGTCTGAAGTTTTTTTGTTTGTTTGTTTTTTACCTGAACAGCTAGTTCTGTCTGAATAGAAAAAAAAAATAGAAAAGAAAATAAATTTAAACAAAGAAAGGTGGTTTATTAAGAGATTTTTACCAAAGCCTGGGATGTGGATTATCTTCTATGAATTGGGAAGATTCCTCAATCCCAACTTCTTCAATCAGTGCTCGACTGTCTCGCAACGACCGAATCTCGAAATTGATGATGTAATCTTTGTTAGGACGTTCAGGATTCTAACACAATTAATAAAGAAACACAATTTTATTTTATGTTGCATTTATTTTCACCTGTTAATATCTACTGTTCAAATCATTAAAACAAACACCGTTCCTGCAAAAATAAAAATAATTATACTTACCTTTAGTATTTCGTCCAGAAGAACAGATTTGATTTCTAAGTCTTCAAAGTTGCAAATATATCCAGAAGTTTGTATAGGTTCCTTAAAGTAAATAAATTAAAAGGGAATTAACCTGTATTTCAATTAAATTCTAAACAAACCTGTTAGGTATATGTAAAAAGACTTCCTTCTTGTCCAAAGTAGGATTTAATTGCATTTCCAACAGGACATGAATACTAAAATTCTTAGCGAAACTGGTAATTCCATGTGAACTAATTAAAAATCCTTGTTTTCTGTAACTAGATTATGAGAAAAAGATAAAGGAATGCCTGCCAATATATAGATTCAACAAAACATTGATCTAAAAGTAACTTTACTAAAATCAGTTTATATTTTCCAAAGCATGTATGAATTATGCTACTGAAAATGTCATAAATGCAAGAAAAATGACAGCATTTTTTTAATCTTTGTAAGTGCAATAGTTCATTTTTATAGATTTTTCATCCTAAACAACACCCTCACATTAGAGTTGATTAGATTCTGAGATTTCAAGTTACCTATTTATATGAAGTTCATATACATGAACATTTACCTAATTAAATTGTAAACACAAGAACAACACTATTCAACATAGAGCCATTAACTTGTAAGTGAATTTATAATATGAGTAGTTTTGTTCATATTTACCTCCGGATCCAAGTTTCTGAAGACATACATTCTCGTTTTCTCCATCATTGCAAACAAATCTGGATTATCTTTGGCCCATTTCATATCCCAGACATCTTTGCGTTCCAGTTTCAGCTGTTCACCTATGACTTGCTGCCCTGTACTGTCTACTACCCGTGCATCCAAGTCAAAGAAAGTCAAAACACCTGAAAGGTCGATGATAGCAACACGACTGGGGGAGCAGGGGAAGGAAAGAAAAAAAAAAAAAAAAAAAAAGACTGCTAAATAATACTATTCAAAGCTATAAATCTGAAATAGTTTTTTGAGCTGGCACACTTGAATTAAGTTTCCCCTCTAATCTAATTTGATGCATTCAGATGCATATGGCTTTCATACAGCAGAGAGAGAACAGACACAGAAGAAAGATATTCTCAAAACCAAGGTTTTCATCTGCTCTAAGGATCTGGCCCTGGAAGGTTCTGAAAAGTACCTGTTTTTTATCCATCATTTTGAAGATGTTTAGTACTGCAGACAAAAAGTTGAGTAAACTACAGGTTCAGCCCTTCAAACTGCTTTCTTTAAAGAGACTAAAATTAAAAATTGAACCTATGTGCTTTTCATTACTAGGAGGAAGATTCTTAAATTAAAATATAGTGTGTTCATCTCTAAAACAGGATTTCTGATATTTCTACAAACAGTGTTCTTAATTTCTTTTTTCTAGACAATAAGAAGTATAATCCAATTAATCTTTTAAGGCATTTAGAAATTGAATTTTCCACATATTTTAATGTGTTACATTTGAAAGTTTCTAATTACATACGTTGTCAGGGGCTTATAGCAGCCTGGATTTACTGTTAGTAATTTACGACAATGCCATTTAAAAGCATTTTTAAATAGTGGAAGGTATTTAAGACACCCTAAATCTTATTAAGATCTCAAAAACAACTCATACAATTAACTTCAAAACACTTGTGGATCTGAACCTTTTCTATTAACACAAAACCATTGAGGAAGGTGACAGCTTGGGTTCAAAACAAGACTAATGCATCTATGACTAGATCGCATTGCCTTTCAAGTAATCTATTTTTGGTCTATACCTGAAGAGGTGAACAATCTACATGCTCATTACAAATTTTGCTTGAAATTGTATTTTTTTTTTTCTGAAGTGATTAAAATTGTCTTATGAGTGCTCTTTATTCAGCGTACTTTTGCCTTTTCTGCCAAGACTCACACTCTCATACAAAAAAAAAAAAGTTAAATCTTAGTGGTTATCTACTATGTAGAAAGCATCTTCAGTATTGGCACAGCTGAAGCTTAAGGAAACTAGTCTTGGTAGAACCTTTACCATCAGCTACAGCTTGTAGCAGTGGAAAAATTAACATGGGATGAACAAACTTTCCAGGCATTAGAAGGAAAGAGAAATAGAAAGAAGCCTGAGAGATAAAAAAAAAAAAAGTCTTTATCAATTCATGATCACAAAATGGTTATGTTTGGTTCATGCAATACAAAGATATTTTCCTGTATGTTTCCTTAAACCTCCTACATACACCTTAAGGAGTTTCATACACAAGGAAGCTCTAGTTGCTCAGTCTGTCACAGCAATCTGATGACTGGCCAGACTGATTACTAGTACATCGTTAAGCAATCATTAATGCCTAACAAAATAAGTAATTTATACTGAAGAAAAGCTGTTGCCTAATTACTAGCATTTTCACCAAAATCTGTTAGCTGTGATGATAGATGTGATGTTGCCTGTGACTTACCTGGAGTTGCAGTTCAAAGACAGCTGATAAGGGCAGCAGTTCAGGGTGTACTTCTGAACTATGCCAACAGTAGGAAGACTGTACCTCTGAATAGTGCCAGACTCTCTGCCCTAGAGAAAAGCAATGCTTGCTTATTTTTCTACAAATACATAGCTTAACAAGATTTTATTTATATGCTGTCCTAGACTAAAGAGTTGAGTCTAGGACTACTTTAAGGTAGTCCAAACTTCATTCCTTTTCTTTTTTTCCTTGCATACAAGAGGATTTTCTAAAATCCTCATGTAAATTGCCCTTCACGTTTGACATATACTCGATAAAACAAAAAGCAGATTTGGCCAGGAGAGTCATAAAATTTTGACCACTGTAATACTCATTCAACTTTAACATGCTATCCAGATCTGGTCTCATATGTATTTCCTCTCATTCCCTTCTTTTTAACCAAAGTCACTGATTAACTACTCTTTTCATTTGTCTTTCTCACTCTTACTCTTAAAGCACAAACAGAATCCTACAGTCAACTACTGACCCTTATACTTTCTTCATTTGTTTTCTTTCCAATCACTCACTGATTTTGTTGAAGCCATTCAAAAGATGTCATAAAAATCACTGGAGTAGGAGCATAGGAAAACACTGAGATTTTTCTTTGGGGGGTGGATAAGATGAAGAGACAATGTTCTCTTCATATTTTTGTTTTCCTAGGTTAGTTTGCTTTACAGCCCACCCAGTATGTCTGTTCATCTAATGGAATCACTCCTCTCAGATCAGAAAAAAAACCACATCAGCTGTATGGCATAATACAATACCTCACTAATTACAAATGTATAATACATAAATGCATTAATATATATAGCAAAATATATAAATGAAATATTTACAGAATCACACAGAATGGATGAGGTTGGAAGGGACCTCTGCAGGTTATCTGACACCTAGCACAGACTGCCCATTTTTACATTAGATGGGAGCTTTTTTTGCAATCAAAGTCTGGGAGATTTCTTGTATCTCCTACCTACAAGCCCACATGAAGAAACAGAACACAACAATGCCATTAACTGCATCAACTGTTCACAGAAGAGGCCAGCAGCTGCCTAGAAATTCATCTGATGGCCCATGAGAGTCTTATCACCACGATAGGTAACAAAAATTCACACCATCATACATAATATCATTAATATGTAAATAGAAAAACTTTGTAAATCTTTGGGCATTATATACAGCCTAAAAGAGACTTTCCAGAACTCCAGTCACAGAAATAAATCCTGACCTGGACTTTATTGTAAGAATGGTAAATTAAACCCTACCTTTAAGTACTAAATTAGGCAACTAGTCTATACTTAAATTACAAGTAGTTAGGAAATTAGCCCTCCTAAAGAAAGAGTCCAGGTTAATGGAAGAACCTGTAGAGTTATCTTTGCAGACATCTAGAAAGAGATTTCATCTAGGTAAGTTTAGGTATCTAAATGCATTCTGAAAGCCAATAAAAGCAGCATGTCCAGCCTAAACAGAAGTTTAAGCACTTAGTAAGGAGGACCACTCCATCTAAAACCCAAGTACAAGTCTGTTACCTAAATCATACAGACTAACCCACTCTGAATTCAAAAAAACATTTGAAATTATGACTGTTTATGTGTTAATTGCAGGAGAGTGTCCTGCCTACAAGAGCATGTGGCAATTATGTGATGGTTTTACTCAACTGTGCAGCCAAGCTCCAGAACAACTCTCTCACTCTCCCTCCTCAAAGGGAAAGGGGGAGAAAATACAATGAAGAGGGCTCAAGGGTTGAGGTAAGGACAGGGAGATCACTCAACAATTAACATCGTGATGGGCAAAACCGACTCAGTGTAGGGAGATTAGACAAATTCATTGCCTATTACTAACAAGCTAGAAAATTGAGAAACAAAGAAAAACCAAAAACACCCTCCCCCATCCACCCTCTTCCATCTTCTCCCCAGAAGCAGCACAGGGGAGCCAGGGTTGCGGTCAGAAGAAGCTATTTTAATCCTGTAACTTACCACAAGTAGTATCTTATCAGATGCTGTTATTGCACAAATTGGATCTCTTGTTCCCTGAAAGTATACAAGCAACAACAACAGCAGTTTTAATACCACAATACGAATGTACCTCTAAAGAAAAGTCATATTTAAGTATACAAGAATGTTGCCAAATACTCACACAAAATGGGGCTATCAAACTTAATCACTGTACAGTAAATGGATTGCTTATAATATTAGTAACCTTTGGTATAGGAAACATAACAACAGTAGTAGTAATAGCTTCCTTTCTTCTCCTGCCCCTCCACCAGGAAAAAAAAAAAAAAACAAAAAAAAAAAAACAATAGAAGAGATATTTAACATAAAACACAAGAAGGCAACAATCCCTGACTTGAGACCTGTACTTAATTTCAGAAATATAATGATGTGTGTGTGTATGCTTTCAGAAAGTGAAAAAGGCCAAAAATACTAGAATAGATTACAAGCATTGGAGTTTCAACAAGCTTACATTTTGTTGAAGCAAGCTGCTTCTCAGCTTCTCACCAAGAAAACAGCAGGGGTCCATTAACTCTCCACAGTACAGTATAAACTTGTTCCTAAGTTCCATAAAGTTTAGCGTACATTTCCAGCAGTACATAATGATAAAACAACAACATACTAACCAGAAGGTAGAAAACTAACACTTACATACAAAAGGTAGAAGTAAAAGAAAGTTGACATAAAGTGACTGCTGCTAATAATGAAAACCTATGCAAATGCATAAAGAAATGCTACCTACTAGTCTTTCAAGCTACCAGTGATACAATAATAAGCTAGCTAAAAAACAGTGCTCACTTCAACAGCTTTGCTGTAATCAAGTTGTCTATCTGCAGATCCTGAAGGTGTGTCATCAATATGATAAATCCTGTAGAAACAAAAAAAAAATTGTTTAGCGGGTGACATTGGCAGTAGGGTGATAGTTGGACCAGATGATCTTGAAGGTCTTTTCCAACCTTAATGATTCTATAAAATATGGTCACAGGAGATAGAAGATTTATAAAAGGACGCAACAGCATCTCTATGAAAGAAAATATTTTTAAAAAATCAAAGTTGCAAGCTTGTGGAGGTGACAAATGTTAATGCCACTAATGAGCGCATGGGAAGAAAAACTTTTGGAGGATGGATGAAGACAGTTTTGACTTGTTTAGTCAGAGAACAACAGCCCATACAGAATCACAGGTCAAAGATGCAGTCAGACAAGACCGTATTTAAAGAACTAGCTGGATAAAATATGCCTTAACAGCCACTGATACACAAGCAGCAGTTAAAGTTATCAGAGTGAATATAGCTGCCTAGAAACTAAGGACATAGAGTAAGAAATAGAATTTAAAAAAGCATTAGACATGCAGCTAGCGTGTTATCTGAGAGACTTGGATAACAACCACACACTTGTCACGAAAAACTATAGGCTTGCAAGTCAACAAATCTGAGTAGAAAAAATAATGAGGAGTTCATATTTTAATGTGTGGGATAGTCCAACCTTTATCAAAAACGGTATTTATGTAAAAGAAGGAAAATGAAAAAGCTTGAAGACAAACCTTTCCCTGCCTTCTTTTCTGGTCCGTGCTACCTGATTAATTTCCATTGCTGTGAGCTTCTTGGCGACACGATATTGCCAGACGTAGAACGCTTCTTTTGAAGCTGCTATCACATGTGTTTTGGTCATGGTGACAAATAACGGCCCTGTTACAAAACCCAAATGGTTGTGAAATTAGAGCAGCAAGTATTGGACTATATGCTAATTTGTAAAATTTCTCCCAGATGGATGAAACCATATCTCCATAAGTTAAAGGACAAAAGTTCTCATTAATTGAAAAGAAATTTCACTGTTGCCTTGTTCAGAGGACTGAAGAAAGTACTTCAAGGCTCATTTTTAAAATCAATACTTTTCTCCTTATTATTTCAACAACTGTATAAAATATGTAATTTTTTTTTAGGATAATGTTCAATTCAGGGATTTCGCAAGTGTCTAACAAGACCTGTATAATGTGGAACTATTTTAAGTATTTGTAATTACTCATATACAAATAAAAAAAAAAGACTACAAAGTTGACAATAGAGAAAATATTCTTTGATTAACACAACTTTAAAACAGTTAGTAAATTTCAAGTTAGTCAAGACCCAAAAATACTATTTGTATCGTAGTTAATAGCTGGGCCAAAGAGCAATTATTCACTTGCATTGCAGTAAATTAAATACTTACTAAATATTTACTTTATAAAAGGATGCTTACTTTATAGCATCCAAATATCACTGTGCAGGAAGGCAAGACAAGTTCTTTATTTTATCCCTAAAACCATATAGGCCATAAACCATTACGTTATTATTTATATATAACTATAATAATACTGTCTTGGCCGTATTATGGCATTTTTTCTTTCAGAATTTTGTTCTATCTTCCTCAATACCAGCAAATGCATAGAAAACACATGGCAAAGAAAAAACACCTCAGAAACCTATTAAGTAAATCCCTCGACACCTCCAAATTTCACAAGTAAATCACTATGCCACCAGATGAACAGGAAAATTCAAGCTTGTAACACAGCCTGTCAGCTAAACATGTCACAGAGAACATGCTGTGAGCACGAAACTTGACTCTTTCACAACAAATCTCCTAAATTTTTCTGTATTTTAGCACAACGCGGAACTCTGGAGGGAGCTATAAGCCTGCTGTAAGGTAGAACAGTCCTGTGACAGGCAGATGGGGAATGACTGGTCGAACAGATTTCATTTTTCTGAAAACAAGAGGTTTATAGTAAGCTACCTAGCAGCTGTAGAATAATTTTTAGTATAAATGTAAATACTGGATGAGGAGGTTTAGTGATGATGCTTAGCATGTGAGCACTAGTATAGATACAACAGTTGTTTGCATTATAAGTAAATGAATTGGTTGCATATAATACATTCCAATAATTAGTCTTGTATTTAACACCTGAAGGATACGGTCCCCTCAGATTCTTTTATTAAATTCGTAAGTTTTACATATTTGCTATGTTCTATTACCCTGCTGCTACACCTGTCGTAACAAAAACAATACCTTTATCTTTCAAAACAGGAGGGTTTTCTGATCTTTGAAGGACTAACTTTTCCCTTTGTTCAAATCACAAAATTGTAGTACTAAACCTCATATTTGCGCTCAGCTTAGTCAAGACTTGAACATCTTCCTCCACGACAATGTTAAACCAAGCCCACATCTGAAGGCTATGGGCATTCCTCAGACACACCAGATGATTCCCCACTAGACCTACAACTTACACAGAGCCTTAACTTACTTATTTGTGCATATCCCAGAGTACCCCCACCCTGGAAAAAAGGATATTCACACAAGCTATACTGCCATCCAGAAATAAGATGGAGACACACAAATGTGTGTCCAGGAGTCAGATGAGTGAAGCATTTTATGAACGTGCCTAAGACTTAAACTGATGGTTGCTATCAAAATGCAGCTGCTTTCCCACCTCCCACTTCACTACCACTTCTTTTACATCAGCTTTAGCAGTAACTTAGCCACAGAGTAAATTGGATCCATTTGTTAATTGATTTGACTGAAAGCTAAACCAAGAATTAAATAAATAAGATTAGTTTACATTGGATTAAAGAGAGAACCACAAATACTGGAGCTAACATAAAAGAGAGGGCAGGAAAAAGAACCTAGCAAAAATGGTAAGGACCGCCCTCTTCTTTGCAACAGCAGGCCAAATTATGGCTGGGTTGAAGCCAAATATGAACATTTCACCCAGCACAGACACAACCATCGGGATCAGATCCATTCAAACACACATCTGGAAGAGAAGCATCTGTCTGTGGGAAGTGACCGTTTTGCAAAATTACCTACACAACAGAAGAAATTGCACAATGGTGGGACGCAGGATTTTTTTTTTTCTAGAATTGATTAGATGCTTTATACTGGACAATCACTGAACAGCCAAACACCAAACCAAAGAGACAACAACCCATGTACAAATACCTGGGAGTAGGGAATTAGAGCACAAATTTCTCCCTTCCCACCTCACAGCCTTAATCATTGGGCTACACTGCTCCTGAAAAACTTTCTATCTTGGCTGCGTAACAGCCTAGCTTCAGAAGGAAAGAATGTCCAAGTCACCCCACATTTGGGTTGCTGCTGGGCAGGGAAGGAAGGAATGGCTCACATCCTTTATGGAAATGGAAAGATGCTCATTTCAGTCCTTCCATGGACTGAGAAAGACCTAGAATCCCTTTCTAGGCAGCTGATGTACTTAGTTTCCTAAGTATTATTCCTAAGAGTAGGAAAGTATTATCTTGTCTTACAGTGGCGTCAACTTTAACAGCAGTTAATCTTTGGAAGTTAGGCATCAGTGCTCTTCAAAGAATTTGTACTCTTACTCAAGCAGACAGAAAAGCAAGCACATTAAGTCAGAAGGCGGCAAGACATCTGGAAACTTCTCTGCTCAGCATTTCTACTGCATAGCAGCTTCCATGGTAAACATGGACTTCAGTTCTGTAGTTCTTTCCATTGATACTGGGCATAGCTAACTTCAGTATTAAGGTCTTATTTTTCAGATTTTCAAAATATGTATGAAATACATTTAAACAGGTGTTGTATTTTTCAGTGATCCAATTAACTACACTATGCCACTAAAACAATGGCAGCATGTGAAACAACTGCACTCTACATTTTCTAGGGCCCTTATGATTCTCTTTAACACTCATTTCTCTTCACTGTTCCATCACAACACCTCTTCCCTCAAAGAAAGCAGCTTTATTTTCTTAGATATCCAAGAAACAGTGAGAGAACACCCACTTTCATGTCTAATCTTCTTAAAAAATAGTAGAGGGAAAATACACTATCTGTGACTATAGTACTTTACTGCATGAAAAAGCCGAGATACTTTTTATTGTATGGAATAGGATATACAAACATGAGAGAGACAAGTAATCCCACCTAAATCTGATGGAAAGGAAGTGATCTGACAGCGACACACAAGAGTAAACTATGTTTTCACACAAGCCTCTGTTATAGCTGCAAAATCCTGAAATCTGGAACCAACTCAGGCCAAACAGTAAGATCTACCTAATTTTAGAGCTTCATTCAAATGTCTCTAGAGGAGAGACACGTAGAGAAGAAAATATCGGGCAACAGCAGGGACAACTGAACTGCACACAGAACAACTCCTGAATTACCACAGTTTACAGAATGCTAAGAAATTCTACAATTCACTTGCAAAAATGATCAACTTTAAAATGACCAACTGTAAGTGAAAGCAACTCAAGTGCTGTTTCACATGTAGCTCAGCCACCCTTGTTAAAGTGGCTAGGAGGGAGGCAAGACAGAGGTGGTTGACACCCAGCGTTCAGAAGGCATTTGGATGATGCCCTCATTAAGATTGTTTAACTTCTGGTTAGCCCTGAAGTGGCCCAGCAGTTGGACTGGATCTTTGAAGGTCCCTTCCAAGTGAACTATTCTGTTCTATCACAGCAAGGCCATGTCTCCTTCAGCTCTCTGCCTCTAGTCTGCCCATATGCTGAGAAGCCCGTTTTATTCATTTCACTGGGCACTAATACATGTGTGAAAGATAACATTTAACTGTCAATGCTCCTAAGCATGTGTAAGATGACATAATCCAGCCCGAGTGACATTTTCTTAGCAGATACCATCTGTTGTTTCCGTTAAAAATATATTATATAAGAAGATATTTAACCTCCTGTAATTTATGTTTAGTTACTCGTGAAAGGACTTTGACAAAAGGTCTGTAAGCCTGTGAAACAAGCACAGAAGGAAGTGTTGGTTAATTTTTGTACCTTTGTAGGATGGGATATTATGCTAGACAATTAAAAAAGGTTTAATTTATAGGCTAGCAAACACTAGCTATTCTGGAGGACGCTATTAACACAGCACGGCAAACAAAGGAAGAAAGATGCTTTGGACAAAATAAAGAGGAAAATGAGGTAGGGCTTTAAGGTGTAACCATCAATCAGTGTCTACAGAAAGAATAAGGACAAAGTGATAACCTTCCACCACATAATGACCGATTAATCCCTTTTAGCCACCATTAGCAAAAGTAAACATTAGGAAGGTAATGACATAATTAATAATTTAGCAGAATAAAGGGAATAATCCGAGTTTTTGTTAGTCCTTCTTAAACTACTGGGTTTTGAGCCAAACAATGTAAGATTTGCATCTCCTGAGGACAAATCAAACATTACACACTGTCAGTTACCTTATCACTAGGAGATCACTTTTTGAAACAATTTAATAAGATATTATAAGAATTAACAATGCATACAAATTGTGTTTTAACACACATTCTCAGACACATAATTCAAATGCTTTGTCAGCTACTTAACATCCCTTGATTAGCAGTCTTTTTTTTCTCCACTATCAATTTCCTACCAAGTTGCAGCCCAAGAGTCCTGCAGGACACTGAAGACTCAAGGAGAAGTAAAATCTTTATGCTCAGTAGAGCATCAGGTGTTCACTATTTCAACAAGAGGCAGTCTGGAAAAGCCAAAGATACTTTCTGTTCAGTATGCAATAATCAACACAATCATAAAATATAGTTCAGACTCACAGGAGTCAAGAGCACTCACTTAAGAGGAGCAGTAAGTAAGCAGGAGCACAGAAATACCAAGTGGTCTGTTAAGGAACTTCCTATCACATGGGAAGGCATTTTTCACAAACATTTGTAAAAGATCAAATAAATCAAATTAAATAAAGTGTCAATATCAGCATTTTTAAACATATATGAAAGATGGTACTTATAATTTTTAAAGAAGAGCTCAAAACAAGTTAACAAATTATTTTCTGAACTAAAGGCAGAGATTTATTCCTTCATTAAAAAATGAAAAATTGTTTTGGAAAGAAAAGAAACAAGATTTTCACAGACAGCATATTTTTCACAAGTCAAAACCATCTCTCCAATAATCATGGGTAAGAGATATGTTAATTTTGTTTTCATAGCGCTTATATCTTATGAGTAATTATTCTCACCTGATAAAATAATTATAATTAATGTAAAAGCTGATTTTCTTCATTTATCGACAAGGTTATAATTATTTTCTTATAAGTTATGAACAAAGTGGGAAAAAAAACAGGGAGTTAAGTTACAGCCTTCAAAGTTGTGCAAGGTCTCTGCTCTATACTGTCCTTAACAAGGCAAGCCAGCTGCTTAAGTTCAGCACCCTGTCCAACTGGAACAATTATACCTTCTGCTACCAAGAAGCACTGTGACAAACAGTGCAGTATACTGTATATGCAGACTTGGACTGCATACAAATACCTATATCGCATAAGGTCAGTTTGTGCCAGGAAAATATTTCAAGTTGTTCCATAATGGAACAACAAAGGAAAGCAACTATGATAAAACCAACGCAATGTCTTCTGAAAGCGTTTGAACTTACACTTTGGCTTTTCACTTTACCTTCAATCCCTTCTCTAAGTTTGGTGGGCTTACTTTTAAAGTCTTACAGGATGTATGTATTAAAAATAAAGTTGAATCTTTGGCTGTGGTTGCTATATGCAAATGAAAGACTTGCTTGTTACATCTGAACTACTGAAACTATAAAAATTCTTCAGGATTCCTCAAGAATGCAAATAGTCCTAACCTCAAGTATTTATCCTTCTGTGAGGATGAAGACTGTAAGGATTTTCACACATGAACTCACACTAGCAGAGAGCGTTGTCAGCCTATGTACTAAATCGTCTAACACCAGAGGGAACGGTAGCAGATTATGGACAACTTAATTAAGCTAAAGGAAAGAGAGAAGCTTCTTCCAGATTGCTGCATCTCCTCAGGAAAATTCAAATGCTGTTGCAACAACTGTAACTCTTAATTAAGTGTCATTTCTCTAACTGTTTTCAGCCACTGGAAAAGATTCTTTTGTAGAGATGGTTGTAGGAGACAGGTAGTAATGGGGGAAAACAAAGAAACTGCTACCTTAATTTTATTTATTGACATTATAAACAATCACAGATAGATTTAGAAAGCTCACATAAACAGAACACAAGAAAATTGAAAGTTTAAAAGCAGAGTTAGAGATGTACACACAAAGCTAATTTTAACTGTTTGAGTGGGATCATCTCATCTAATTTTAGATATCTCTGACAGAGAAGAGCTGGTTGCCCTGGGCTTCTTTGTATCCAATGCAGAGGGAACAGGCCTCTTTCAGGAATGATTCATGCAACTTATTTTAGATGACAGCTGTAAAATGAGTTAAAATGTGCCCTATGAGTCCCTAATTCCTCCTCCCCTCAGCCCAATCCCACCTGTCAAGGAAGTCCAGGAGACTAGTAAGCAATACAGACATCTTATGGGGCGCAAGGGTGGGGAGACACCACACAACAACCCATGCACATCACCACCATATCCACTAACTTCAGTCCTCGGTTGTTTATTTTTTTCCAATCCATCCACTGTAAAATTTGTGTATTGAATTTCCTGAGCATTTTATTCCTGAAGATTCTGATGTAACACCACACTTGTAAAAGGTGGCAAGAGGGAATCAAATTGATGTGACTAAAATTATCTTCTCATTTAGTGTCATCTCAATTATGAGACTAAAAAACACCACAGCATTTCATACCCATTCCATAGGACAAGGAAGTCATTTATCAGAGCAGAATACTTTACATTTTAATTACAGTCTACAATATAGGACATGAATTTTGCAATATGTGTATTTGACTCAAGGCTGATTTCCTCCTGCTATTACCAAAAAAATGAACAGTGAGTGTTGCAAATTGCTTACCAATATCAATATATTTTGGGTCCAAGGGAGTACCAATAGAATTGCAGAGAACCAGCACATACTGTAGGGAAATAAACATAAGTATTATTAACAGCACATGTTTCTGTAAATTAGTAAGCTGTACAAGGCTGTCTGCGAAGGCATATCTCATAGCCCACATTTCACACAACCTAACAGTGATCAGCAACACAAAACAGAAGGACTATGGCTGCAGTAAATACAAAGATGCTTACATGATAGTAACGTGGTATTTGCCAATTAACACTATAAACAAAGCCAAGCACGAAGCAGGAAAACAACCAGCTGTTTTAAGCATAGGAGCAAGTCAATCAGACAACATACACTAGGTAGGATGTACCGCCAGTGGGGTCCACAGACAACGTGCTGGTGACACAGCCAGCCTCAGTCCCCTGCTCTGTGGAGCACACACTGCACTGACATTATTTACTAGCATGAGCAATACACTAGCAGTTATTCAGCAACTCAACTCTTGCCTAGCTGTGTATGCAAAGAATAATCTGACAAACTGTAACAGGCCATCTCGCCAGCCTACAGAAGTAAGGGCTCTTGTTCTAGTCTTAGTAGAACTTGATGTTGAACCTCCAGAGGGCTGGATCATAAGAACAGTGAGTAGGGCTACCCCTCCACCAAAATGTAACAGAGGTGCTGAAAACCGACTGGTTTTGTTAGTTTTGCCCCTCATGTAGTCCTGCTTTGGAAAGCTTTAAGTCAGCACAGATATCTCAGACTGGCCTGTTAAATCCAGGAGGATGAAAATACAAAAAGTGCTTAGACACCAACACTCGTTGGTTGCTTCAGTGTGCCTGTGCATGCATTTTTCCAGACATGAATCAAGGGATAAATAGCTTTATCATCATCACAATGGGAAATACAAACATTTTGAAAGAGAAACGTGGAAATTAAGTAGCAATTTCTACTGCAGACTCTAAATTCAAAAAACAGTGCTGCCAGAACTTGAATCACCTAAGAGCTGCCACTCTGACTCTCCAGGAAAAGGAAGATAATTAGCTGTTCATTAGCTCCTTTGCTATCTGGCCAATTCATGTAATTGTGTAATTGCTGTACAGTTTACCCTTTAAACTGCCAGATTAAAAGCTATCAATAATAAGAGAATAGCAGACTTTATAGAATTTAGGGTTTTGTCTACTATATAAACTATATTTTTTCAGAGAAAAAGATCTAAACAGGGAATTATTTTCATTAAATTCTATTTTTTTCCTGATAACAAAACCAGAAATATCCCTCAAAAATATTTTTTATTCCTTTGTCAAGTTAAACTTTCAGCCAGCATTCTGTTTTCCCTTTTCTGAAAAAATATATTGAGGCTCCACCTCTGTAGGAGGCCACAACTGGCTTTTTAACTGCTTACTGCTTGTTTCTACTACATTAACATAAATTGAATAAAGAGTGAATATTGGAGAAGAATTAATCTTTTATGCCCACTTTACTTATTTCTGAGACTCGAGGTCAGCAGATCAGAGATGACTAAGGAGTGATGGAGTGACAGAGACTGCATGAGCTACACCAGGTGGCGTTAGGACCAAGCAGTTCGCACTGTCTGATCTGCTCAAAGCTGAAGCCTCACTGTGGGTATCAAAACTGAGTTCTCTGTAACTTACCAATACTCACTTCTTCCTGCAATGCCTTTAAACAGTTCCTGCCAAAATTAGTCTTTTTTGCTCCATCAGCTATTGCACAGTTTGCCCTCTTGAAATCACAACCCTAATGACTGAAACTTGTTGCAAAACACATCTGTTTTTTCAGAAAGCAACTCTAATGAACTACTACCAAAAGGGTAAGTTCGTTTACTTCAGTTCCTAAAAGCTGATCCCCATAGCATTAAAGCCGTCTGGAGCCATTTCAAAAGAATTTAAACATGGTAATTATCATGTAATTTTCAGATAGTAAAATTAAATCTCTTATTTATTTTCAAGAAAGTTACACTAAATCCCACCATTCTTTGCTTCATAATTTAAAAATGCAACCCCGAAAATCCCATTTCATTGCACTCAATTTCACCAAAAGGCCTTGTCCATGTGTACCATATTTTCAGACCTTATCATAGCATGCCATTTATTACACAATCAAGCAAAGCAGCACTAAAACACTTTTTACCGTGGCGCCAATTGACTCCATCTCATGCTCCTCCTTTGTAAGCAATATAGAAAATAATTCAGAAATGAACCCAGTAAGAAAATCTGTGACAGTTAATGTTAACTGAATATACATTATCCAAAGGATATCTCCATCCTATAATCTGTCACTAGATTTTTTTTAAAAAAAGCAATTTGTTGTAACAAGCATTTATATCGCCTAAGAGTTGTCCCTTTCTTAATTTCATTTTTCCAGTTCCAACTATTAAATATTTCTTAACATCCCAATGTTTTCCTACTTCTAGCGAATTTATTATTTTTAAACTATGTCTAAAGAAACAGCCATCCTGAAGGCCGCACTTTTCATTAATTTACTAGTGACTACAAGGAGGCAAAAAAAATGGTAGTTAACAGGTTCTGCACATTTTTGCTATTATTTTGTTGCTTGCTGGGGTTCTTTGTTTTAGACATGGAACCTGTTCAATTGCCTTTCTGTCAAATGACAACTAGTGACACACACTGAGACAGATTCAGAATGTTACATACCACCTTATTCTAGCTGTAAAACACTGCCATGTGCAACAGGGTGTTTCAAGTGAAATTTAAAAGAAAGATTATACCTGAGGTTGATCTTCATCCGCTTTAGTTGCTAAAACACAGAAGTCTCCATAAGTTGTTATGGAAATCAGGCTCTTGACATATTTCACGTATTTCTCATTGTTTTTTGTATCCCAGAAAACTACACAGTACTCTGGACGATCGGGTCGGGTGTATGCATAAACCACCGTATTGGAGCAGTAACCCCACTGCCAAAGAGAGACAACTTTGATAAATCCTGCAAGAAATTCCACTAGTTCAATCATACATTGTTCACAGCTACGAGAAAGTGTTTGTTTAATATACATGATCAGCATTTCATGCTCTTTACCTGTCATGTGATGACCTGATATTTAGAGTATATGAATACAGTCCTGGTAATAATTTATTTGCATAATTTGGGAAAAGAAACATTCCTATCACACAAAATAACCTGTCCCAATCAGAATTGGAAGATCATTCTCAAATTTAGAAGACTCCACTTTCCCTTGTTTCTTCCTTGTTCAGAACAACACAGAAATACCCACTGTGATGAGGGCTTTGTCATGAAAATGTTTACTCTGACAAGTGATTTGGAAAATCAACATTCATTTCCCGGGGGAAGATAGCAAACACCTCAAACAGTGCAATTTCTGAAGCAGACCAAATAAGCAATTATATTAGAGCACTAAAATAACTCACATCATTTCTTCCATATTAACAACATGAGAAAAAATCCTCCCCTCCCCCCTAGAAGAACAGAACTATTTATATTGCAAGGAGGGAAAAAAAAGGCAAAATGAAAAATAGAACATTCAAACACTATAAAAAAACTATGAAGATGTATTTGATTGCATTCAACTAAATTATAGAAATTAATAATAAAAAACATTTCCAACATATAAGAAACAGTTCGTAAAACAGTTATCAATATAATCAGCTAAGAGCATAACAGTAGAAAAGTGTATTATTCATTGGAGGATGGCATGCATCTTTCACCATAAAAGTATTTAACATTGAAGCTGGGTATATTACCAACAGATTAGAGTTTATTTGCTACAGCAATCATTTGAACACATCTTTTTTTCACTTTAATGTAATAATAAAAAGGAAAAAAGCCACCAGCTTACAAACGCTATTTCTAAAACTGAGGTTCCAAATTATTATTAATTTGAAAACCATGCCTGATTTGGAAATACACATGGTCTCGCAGATACCAAAGTGTTTAGGAAAAGCAGTATATGTGTTCCAGACGTGTGTTATACACGTCCCAGTGCAAGCATCAAGTAGCATTTCCTGCAAGACTATCTTCCACCTCAAATTTCCAAAGCTTCTTCCAGCAGACTTGCAACAAACTATTTGCTTCCTGGATTGCTTCCTGGCAGCTTTGTTTTTAAAACTCACTGACCAGTGATGTTCCACTACCACGTGGAACAATACATTTCAATACAGGTGCATTATGTCCCTCACATAATTCTCTCTCTCTTTAATCACAGTGGTTATGCACTGATGATTAAAGAACATACTCTGTGCTGGGACAAAAAGAAATATACAACACTTTATACAGAACAGTAACCACTTAAAAAAAAACAAAACACAGAGTTAGGACTATTTTACTTACAGTTTAGAAGAACACCAACACTGATTTGGTAGACAGATAAAAATATTCTTTAGGCTTGACTGAATACAGACTTGCAAGTTTATTGGGAATTTAAATATAAATAGAAAATACACCTATCAGGTTGCACTCATCTCCACTGTTCCAGTTTCTACACATCCCTCCTGGTTCAAATTATCAATTCACCACCACAACATGACAGTAAATGTGCAAACAATTCCTATTGTGTCACCTAGCTCAATCAGTTTAACTAAAGAGCAATGAAAATACTGGAGCCCTTCCTTGTAGCCTTACCTACAGGACAGCCTTAACCACTGCCAAATTCAGCATCATGCTCAATTCTGTTAATACTAACAGAGCACACATTTCCTTACTATGAAAATAGAACCACAATTCATTGTAAAAACAATTGGTAAGTCATTGCATCACCAATAACTCCACACACGTTTCACTACAGCTTCGCTAGTGTTGATAAAATAGAAATCATAAATTAAGCACTAATTTATATGCTAGGTTTCAAAAAAAATGCAGTAATGATATGACCTGGTCAAAAACTCCATTGAAATTTTAATTAAAAGCTGACCTGAATAAATCCAAAATCTGGAAAAAGTTACTGGTCACAGACAGGGAAAAGAGCATGTAAGAAACATTGTCCCTACATTAACTTATGGTGTGGTCTTAATCCAGAACTCTAACAAGTAGCCAAATACCGGAGTATTAGTTTTATTTTTCTTGTTGGATTAAAAAAAAAAGTTTGCCTTTATATTAAAGATCTGAAAAAAGTCACTCTATTTTGCATAAATAACTAAAAATAAAAAGAATGAACAACTCCACAGTGACCATGGCACCTACCCAGTACATAGGAAATGTTTCCAGTATGCTTCAGTAAATATTTACCCAACCATGCTAACACCATGGAACAACTCCAATAGGAGAGAGTGAAAGAACTGTGACACAGCCACTACACTTCTGTTCCTTGAACCTTGGTCTTCTCAAAGGAAGGCTGTTTAGTGGATGGAATAAGACTTCATATTGTCCTCTGAGTGCTCCCCTTATCACTGACTAGCCCTAGGCCTCTACCCAGGCTCTGTCTTTGGAAAGTTAGACAAAGTAATTCACAACAGAGCTCAGGAATGGGATCAGCACACACGATAAGGTTCCAATGCTTCAGTTTATCCACTTACCTCTTTTCACATAACTGTAAACGTGCACACAGAAACCCATTTCATAGCAAAAAAGAGTCTATAATACAATAACCTAGGTCTCCACATTACAGCTATTACAGGACAAGAAAACTATTTCTTGCCCAATGAGAAAAAAATTGCCAGTAAAAAGACTATTGTATTTTGCACTTGCCTTCCACGAGTGACTTCTGCATTGTATCTGATTGGCTTATAAATCTATTTATTACCTAACTATCCCTTTATCCTCTAGTTAGGCAGCATCTTCTTTTGCTTTCAATCAAATTCCCTGGTCAGATTTCCTAGCCAGTTTCCTACTAAGTGCAACACAACCACTTACCTTATAATCTGGCCGAATGTTTGCAAAATATATGTAAGAATCAACAGCTAGTGCAATTTTCAGTCCACTTCCCTCCCAAGACAAGGCTGACATCTGCTTGCCAGGAACCTTCAGTGTGCGCAAATGCTTGTTGAAAAAAAATAAAAAGATATTGAACATATCCTAGGAAAACTTCTCCAAAACACAACAGTTTTGCTGGTTCATTAAATACAAACTTGTAGATTTTCTTTGCAGTACCTCGTAATGACTCCCAAATTACCATATACATGCAAACAAGGCAGGGTATTTAATATGCATAAGCATTCATTTGTCTTTATCATTCTTTTTTTTTTTTTTTTGTCAGGAAGATAACATTTAATTTGCATACCAATTGAGTCATAGTTCAAACTTAGAAAAATAAATACAGAATGACAGTATAAACATTTTTCCTTTGATTGGTAATCTAAACCACCTTTATTATTTCAATTACTATTAAAATAAACACAACAGTACTGATACCTGACATGCCTCAGAAGTTTCACTGTCACTGGCAGAAAAGTGTATAAATTATATGAAGTCAGTTGAAGTACAACACCTTTAACTACAGCTGATAGTTTAAACAAATAGAGATATACACCTAATCTATGTCAAGAGCATACATTGAATCAGCTGCATACGTATGGAATTTGCAGTAAGGCAATGGACATTTTCTTTGTCCCTGTATCTCCTGCCCTTCAAAAAGGCTAAGAAGGGTAGTTTGATGCCCATTTATAATTTAATGGCAAAGAAATATACTTCCCTTTTTTTAATAGATCTTTATTTTGTTAGAGTATCTGAAGTTGAACAAATGAATTGAAAGAAATTAATGTTTTCAAACACTATAACCATAGTCCCCAGACAACTTGTTTGTGGGAAGCTCTTTGGTTGCTACTTCTTAATTCCTTTCACAACATAGCTCCCTGCTCTATCCTTAACATAGTTACCCTCATGGCTGACCAGATATTCCTCTCTGCAAGGGACAAAGCTTCTTCACACTTACACTTAACACTAACTCAGTGGTTTCTAAATGTAGTACTAGAAGGGCAAATGAAAGTAATGAAATTACATTCTAAAGCAAAAATAGCATTATAGAAAAATTGTTAAAGGTTCAACAATTGAGAAACATCTTATACAAAAAAGGTAGAAATACAAAAGCTTTCAGAGAACCAGATCCTCAACATGACAAAGATCAGAAACAGCTTACTTTTTGTAAGATTTCTGAGCTCTTAGTGATACCAGATGCCATTTTCTCAGTTTTACTGATTCCACAGAAGGGAGCTTTCACTGCCCTATTGTAAGCTCCTAATCTAGAGAAGCCTGGGTCTCTTACAGAGCTGGCAGAGAAAGACAAGCACTTCCATGTTTGATACACACACATTACGTTAGCTTCATAATTGCTGCCTAAACATTCCAAGTTAACTGTAGCGCGAATTCAGATACCTAAGTCAGGTGTTCAAAGTCCAATACTATACATATCCTACAATTTAGTGTTATGTGAGATGGATGATGGATGGAGAGGATTTTCCATCTGGCCAGCAATTTGCTGTTCTAAAAGGGGACCCAATCCTCTTTCATGTTTCCACATCCAAGTGGATGTCATAGATACTAAAGCGCAAGTTAAAACCACTAAACATTTTGGCATCCAAGTACCACCAGTAATGAACACATAGGCAAAACATGCTAAAATAAAGAACATATTAGGCTGTATAAACATATTAAATATTTTTACCTCACCAAATGGAGTGTAGAACTGCACAATATTTACATTGTTATCTTGAGAAGTTGCTTTTAGGGAGCCAGCCACTGCCAACACACTTCCACAGTGGTTCCACTGAATACATACTACATTCATACCAGTGTCGATCAAGATAGGATCTAGTTTTTAAAGAAATAAACGTCAAAAATCTAAACATGTAGACATTTTGGGTCAAGAACAGCTCAGTAATTAGCATCCCACATTTTGCACCTACTCTGGTCATTCTCATCTCTCATTATCTGGCATCTTCCATTATCATAACAGACAGCGAGACAAGGACAATCTGGTTCAATGTAGCCTTCTGTACCATGGTACCAATGTATTCCAGCAATACGGAATGCTCCAGTTAAGTTTGCCAAACAACTCAGTTTCATTTTCACCTAGGCAAGAATGGTTAATTATTTAAAGTCATACATAACATGCTATTTAGAGGAACAAATCATAGGTTAACTGATACACTGCAAAAGACAGTCATATGGGCAAAACTGTTCTCCTGCACAAAGAAAAGTTTTGACTTCATCAAAAATTTAATAGTTTGAAAGAGTTCCTTATTCAAGGTTGGATAAGACATACGAGAAAGAAGAACTTCTGGCATTTTCACACTTTGAAAAGTAACTTAAAAAGTAAACATGCACTTGCACAAAAGCCACACACCACCATGCAAGGAACCCCACTGGAACTCCACCAAATATAAAAATGATTTCAAATCACTCCTGGCCACAAGTTCTGTTGTTGTTGTTATTTTTTGACTATTTTTTTAAATAACCCTCCTGTTACTTTTTTTCTAGGCAAAAGACTCTTACTTGATATTCTAATTTGGGTATTATTGTTTCAATTATTTTAAAATATTATTTAAGGTAAGCTTACTCTTGTAACAATTATAATTAGTGTGTATCCTTCAAAGAATGCCCTGAACAGATAAGAATGCATGTAGATCACTTTGAAGGGGGCTGCCAGGTAACTTAAGGGAAGAATTAAGGGAAAAAGGACAAATGTAAATATTGTTGAGAAAAGCAAGGACTGGGAGAACAATTTATTTAAGGAATCTCAGTAATTTATGGCACATGTCAGAAACATCATAATACACACAGCAGGAAGAAACAAGAACGGATTAAAGAAAAGAGCATGGGAAGGGTAACAGCTTCTCATGGAAGGAAGGAAAGAAAAAAGAAAATTCACCATAATAGCATCTGAAAAACGAACAATATGGTTTCAGATACATTGCTCTTCCCAAAGTGAAAGTTTTACTTCTGCTTAGTGTTTTATCATAGTTATTCTAATATTCTAAATAAGTAGATTAAAAAAATAAGTAAACAACCACTGCAGGAATGTAGCAATATTGTAGTTATTTCCACCATTTTTACCACTTATTACCAGGTTTCCTCTGAAGCATGCAACATTCCTTACATAATGAAGAATGACAAGATCAGTAGGAAAATAAACTAAAGCTTTATTCTAAAAGTACACTAGTACTTTTGACATGAGCTTAATTTAATTTAGCTACTATCACCATACATATTTTTACATTTTCACTAACTATTGCAAAGCAAAAAGGCATTTGCTGCCATGATAATCATTTTGCTACCGAGAATAAAATATTTATAACGTACTTCTTTTCTTGAAATATTTTCATTAAAAACGAAGTGCTGCTGCAGCAAGTTTGAATATAAATACTGTACAAAGAACCACACATGAAATAAATTAAGAGGAAGTATTTTTTTATGCATGTTAAAGTTATTATCTTTATTATACCAACCATAAACTTACAATAAAATTTCCCTGACTGTCATAAATGTGAATTTCTCCATTTGACATTCCAAAGAGTAAAACTTTGCTATCAGAGGACCAGGTCACATGGCACAGGTGTGTACCTTTCAAGTCTTTCCCCCAGATGCGATTGCCTGTAACATAACATTTATTGTACTTAATAATCATACCACAAAACTAAAAATAAGATGCATGTTAGCAGTATAGAAACCGAAACCGCTAAAGTTCAAAGCAACAACTATTAAAGTAACTACTAATTGTACTTATATACATAAACAGAGCTGCTACATACATGACACTTAAAAATGGAAGCTATATAACACAACAATTAGCAGAGCTTAAGTTTTACCATCCACAGATCCAACAATCACAGCTCCATCCTCATACACAATACAAATCTTCTGTCCGTCAGCATTCCAGCTCATACTTCGAACAACAGATTTATTTCTGTTGTTAATCATCTCTTCATACCAAGCACCTATTAGGAACAAATGAAAAACTGAGTCATACTTCTAATTTGAGAACCCTCTAGCAGATTCAAGAAACACGCTATCATTGAATTCAAAGAGCAAAAAACACTCTCAGTTAAAAAGATATGCAAATTGGATGATAACAACATTTGATACTAATATAAATTCCAGAAGTTGTTAAAAACAAAATAGTACAAAACCACAAAAAGTTTATAAGAATTACCAACAAATTAAACTAGGTATTCAATAAAATGGAAAAACATCAAGTGTCTGCTTATAAAAACAAAGACGGGATAACAAGTTATATATGACTGCAGTATAATATGTAATAAAAAGCTATAGGAACAAACTGCTCTGGAAAGGAATTAAAAAAACGTTGTTCCACCCATTCTGTAAAAACTCCAGCAAGACTACACCAGTGTGAAATCCAGTGTTCAGGTGTGAGTTACTTATTCCCCCAAAAAATATGGGCAAACAAGAAATAACAGAGGGGAGCCGAAGTTTGAGAGTACAAAGTAATTTACAGGTTCTTCTCAAAAACTAAGAAAGATTATTTATGTCCGTCTTTTTATTGTTCAACACACTATTTTTCTCCAAAAAAATAAAGTAACAAATTTAAAATAAGAGATCTGTAGCAGTTTACCAAGCACTTGGCTAAGCACCAGTATCTTTTCCTAAGATACCTCTGGAAGACAGATGCCTTTTCATAAGCAACACTACGAAAAATTTAGATTACAATTACACTAAGAACCTGGAAAAAGTTTTATATCTATTTCAGCTTTTAAAATCTGCAAAGTAAGAACTCTGAAAAAGAACCATTAAAACTGGTAAATGATTTCCCACAAGTGGAATATTATTCAGTCTCAAAGTTGTCCTGTAGCGTACCTTTATACATCATCCACACAATGATGAGCCCATTTTGATCACTGGTTGTTAGTTTGTGATACTGCTCATTCCATGTCACCACTTGCACAGAACCTAGAGAATTATACAAATCTTGTGTTTATGCCATTTAAATACATTAAGGAAAACCACCACACACAACTTTATCACTCCGGAGTTTACAGGAATTTGCACTGCCGAGATTGATTTAGTTTTAGGCATTCTTACTACACCACTCCTTTCCTCTTCCAAAATTCTGCTCTAATTGGATCCTTCTGGTCCTTTATTCACCCACTTGAGCAACATCCTCTCTAAATTCTACCCAGAATATTGTTTCAGTAAGCAAAACCCAAACCATAGTTTTGGGGTTTGACTTAAGATATTTTTTTCCTCCTCTTCATAAAAATAACTTGATCTTCAGTAGAGCTGCAGTTTGAAAACAAAATCTCCCTCCTGATTACCAAAAAGAACACTCTGCACACAGCTCCTTCAGATCAAGTTTCATGTGGGATCCTCCTCATGAACATTTAACTTGACTTGAAACATCTTCAAACAGTTTTTTAACAACCATCTTATTTCATCAGTTCAATACTGGGTATGAACTTGGCCTCTTCCAGCATCACACACTTCCACTTCTTCACCAGTGGTTATGCATTTCCTCTGTATCCTTTTCATTTCTCCAGATTTCAGTCACAAGTCCAGGCACAGACACAGTCAAAGATATCCTGGATGTCAGAGATTTTTGAGGGGAACTGTAACCTATTTCACAATCAAAGACATCCATTCAAAATATCCACTAAACCAATTCTTCAAAATTAATTTCTTCCATCATGTTTAACCAGGCCCCTAAAGTAATCCATTGCCAGGTTTCAACTACAAATCATCATAAAAGACCATTCCTTCAAATTTTCTAAGGATTTCAGCATTCTCTTTGTATCTCCCTTTCTGTGGATGATGACCATTTAACATGTAAAAGTTTGATTCCTCCATGACTTCCCTGTATTCATTCCTCCATGACTTCCCTGTATTCAATGTTTTCTTTCAAAAATACTTCAGCCTGTTTTCTAACCTCTGTAAACTTTGTATACCATGCTGCAGTCTACATACATATATAATTTGTCAATAAGAGAAAATAAAGACATTTTGAAAACAGAGATGAGATTTACTGAATTGTGACTTCTTCAGAAGAAAATGTAAAGCTGCCATAACATACGCAAATCTTAGATATTATCAAAAAATAATTTTAAAAAAATAAGTTCCTCTGTGATAGAACACATACAATAGTATCATCCACTTTAGTATCAATCAATTCTTCTTTTTCAGAAAAATGAATGGGGCCCAAGTAATTTAGAAAGTCACACAGATTAGGCTGAAAGGTCAAAGTTTATAAACCTAACCATGGAGAACACATAAGCAAAACGTAAGTTGTTGTAGGCAGAACCTGGCTTGATTTGTGCAGCATGCATTGTGCATCATGCATACCACACCAGCCAGAAGAATTGGGGTGAGGTCACATCAGTCAAACCCGTAATTCATTCACAAATCATGACAGATTAACTATAGGTCTTTCATCAGCTAATTTAGTAAAAGTAGATATCCAACCTGTTACATACGTGATCTTCATGCTGATATCCTTTATTTTAGTCTTTTAATTAAAAATTGGAGAAAAATTATCAACTTCCCCAAATCCTGTATTTTTCATTCTAATCAAAATACATTAAATGCTCAAGGAGACTTACCACTATGACCTTCAAGAGTTTGATTCATAGAAAGATTACTAGGAGCTGCAAGTCCCTTTATTTTTGCTTCATCTAAAAATAACAAAAACAATTATAAAATAAACTAATAAAGCATACCTATTACTGTAATAACGCTTCAGCTCTAATTACTGGCTTTAATCGTTAAAATAATTCCCCTAAAAATAGACAGAAAGTGTATCTATAGGATGGATTTTTCCATTCCTCAGTTCAATGCATTTGCTACCCATATCTGTCATCCAAATTCGGATGCTCACTAAGCCTGAGCAACTTTTCAGAAATAAACCAAAAACAACAAAGAAAACATATGGCTATCACAGCTTATTTACTTTTAGAAAAAGTTTTAAAAGAACTAGAAAATTTATTGGAGTTCACTTTTCTCAGAGCATACTCACACTATTTCAAAGAAATATACAACTTTTTCCTTAGATTAATGGTAGAGAACATTAAAAAAAAAAAAATAGTGAAATGAGTATGAAAATAAACAGGAAGTCCACATAGCAATAACAAAAATGAACTGTATGCCCTGAAAGAAGAAGCACTGAAGAGTTCGGTAGATATTAAAGTACTTATCAGCTAGATAAGTAGTAGCTATAAAAGCTAGATAAATGATAAGCATATCATGTGAAACAAGCTAGAGGAAAACAATGTTAAGAAAGCAGCAACACCTTTGACACTTATACAAATCTACATGTATAAAGATCTGTGTACAGGCTTCAGATGTATGCCATGCTGTTAAGTTAGAGAATTGGAAGGAGTTGTGTTTTCAGAATACCGAAGTGTAGTGGATTTTATTCTTAAAAAAAAAAAAAAAAAAAGGAAAAAAAAAACTCAATTACCTGTCTGTGTTTCTAACTTTAAAACTTTCAGTAATCCATCCTCTCCGCCACAGGCTATGAACCCTTCATTCTTATTCCAGGAAATACATCGTAACTGAACATTACCAGGAACTGCAATCTGAAAAAGAAATATTTTGCGTCTGCACCTTGTTAAGAACCAACTTTTATTTTAAACTCCCCCAAGAGCACCTCAACAGAGGCACCTATGAGAACGCAGCAGCTGACTACGGACACATTAGCACACCCGGCACGACAACAGCAGTCAGGCTTATAACCCAACCCGGCAGCACCTTCTTGCACAGGTAGATGAACATCGTGAGGGGGGAGCGGCGGCCGAGGGGCTCCGAGCGGCGGCGTTCCCGGGGCCTGCCCGCACTCGGCGCCGCCGTCGCCCTGGCAACCGCCGCCGGAAGCGCGCCGCGGGAGAGAAGCTGCCCTGCTTCCGGGAGGGCGGCCCGCCCCTGGCATGGCGGGGGGGGAAGGGGGTGGGAGCAGGGGAGAGGATTTGGGGTGGTCTGCTTCGGGTAGGAGGTGGCGGTAAGCAGTTGGTAAAGGGCTTGCTGCTTTGAAATAAAGGAAAATAAAAGTGTTTGTGAATTACTTGCGCGTCGTGTTTTGGTATTGTTTGACAGAATCGCAGAATCATCTGGGTTGGAATAGACCCCAAAGATCACCAAGTCCAGCCTCTGACCTAACACTAACAGTCCTCCACTAAACCATATCCCTAAGCTCTACATCTAAACGTCTTTTAAAGACTTCCAGGGATGGTGACTCCACCACTTCCCTGGGCAGCCTGTTCCAATGCCTAACAACCCTTTCAGTAAAGAAGTTCTTCCTAACATCTAACCTAAACCTCCCCTGGCGCAACTTAAGCCCATTCCCCCTCATCCTGTCACCAGGCACGTGGGAGATCAGACCAACCCCCACCTCACTACAGCCTCCTTTAAGGTACCTGTGTTATAAATTGCCCCCTTAATTAATTTTCAGAGAGCATTGCATTAATAATAGAAATGAATTTATTGAGTAAGCAACAGCAAGCAAAACAGCACTGGGCAGCCGGGGAGTCTCGGCTCCGCCAACAGCGCACACCCCACCCCCGCCAGGGTCCCTTTTTATATCTTGGTAATTCCGGGATTACGCAGCACATCCTGGTATATTCTGTAACTGCGCGCACTGTTGCTAGGGGGTCGTCTCTGTCCCTCTGGTGGTCATGAAGATGAAGGCCGTAGTCTTCCTCAGCGTTGTGGTTCAACTTCTTTTTTTATTTGGTCATGTTGGCCCAGCATGAGACAGGAAGGCAGGATGTTGATACACTAGGTTAGCAACTTATCAGGAGATGGTTACATGAGCTTTGCAGCAGGGTCTTTGAACAAAAGAGGCAACTGAGATGCAGAAGGAGAGAAGGGGAGGGAGTTCTCTTTTTTGTTACATTAAGCAAAAGAATTTTCATAGTGTCTAGCCAAGCATTATACAGCTCCTTACTTCAGCAGGGAGTTTTCGCAACTCCCGCTCTTCAAACAGAACTCCTTGTTTTTATAATACAAAAGACAATGAACAAACATTTATTGTGTATTACACCTGTGGAGTGTGATAAGATTGCCCCTGAGCCTCCTCCACACTGAACAAGCCCAGCTCCCTCAGCCGCTCCTCGTAAGCCTTGTTCTCCAGGTCCCTCACCAGCTTCGTTGCCCTTCTCTGGACTCGCTCGAGCACCTCAGTGTTCTTCTTGTAGCAAGGGGCCCTAAAATCACAGAATAGTTTGGGTCGTGCGGGACCTTAGAGCCCATCAAACTCCAGCCCCTGCCATGGTCAGGGACACTTCCCACCAAAGGTTGCTAAAAGCCCCATCCAGCCTGGCCTTGAACACCTCCAGGGATGGGTCATCCACAGCCTCTCTGGGCAACCTGTTCCAGTGCCTCACCACCCTCATAATAAATAATGTCTTCCTCATATCTAATCTAAACCTACCCTCTTCTAGTTTAAAACCATTATTTTTAAAGCCATTATTTTATTTTAAAAGTTTAAAGCCATAATTTACAGCAGTACATGCTAAGGATTACCCCAACCCCAGAATTAGCCCAAGCTTCACCGCTGGTTGAAGTAAATGATGGCTGGCAGCGCATGTTGCATGACATTTTACTCCCTCACAGGCACTGCCATGCACCCACAACTTAATTTAGCACTTAATTTATTGTAATGGGCAGTTCCATGGGCTAGTATCTGTACTCAATGGGTTAGAGGGGGTAAAGGAGACCTTTGGAGAAGCAGTGCAGAGGGTGTGGGATCAGGCCCAGGCCCGTGCTGCTCCAGGGCTGCAGAGGGCTTCAGGAGCAGCCTGGCTCCTCAGCAGTGCGGCCAGAAGGCAAGTTAGATGGGACCTGTCTGTGAAATGAAACATTTTCATGCTGAAGCTGTCTTGTGATGGACAGAAAAGGTGAGCCCAGGCAACCTCTTCGGCATCCCGCTCTAAACACTCGCCAGCTTCAGGCAGTACAAATGCCACATCTCCAGGGTATCACCCTCAGTTTCACAGTGGCTAAGTACTTCACATTGCAATTATCCACAATGCAAACACTGAAATATAAGCAATGTTCAATGCCATCCATAAAGGAGGATCTTGATGAAGCCAGGTTCACACACGTGCATATTGTCAAGTTTGCTGCCATACCCATCATCTGAGAGGATATCTGAAAATGTAAAGAAATAGAACCATCCATTGGGTATCATCAAATAATTTTATTGAAGGTACATTTTTACATGTTTATATACCTTCAGGCACTGACCGTCCAATTTTTTAACTAGTGCCAATTTAGAAGCATATAAGTAAGAGAACTATGAAACAAATCAGGCTGAGCTCCTAAAAGTATCTTAAAGCTGAATAAGATGGCTAGAGTTAAGTTTGAAAATGTTTTAAGCAGAATAAAAATAATTTTAAAATATCATCCAAAAGATTTTTAATCCTTGTTCATAACAGTTCTTTGCATTAGACAAGTTCTATTGCCTCAATAAGTGAAACAGTATAAATACTCATCCATAAAATGAGTACATCTATATTTAAAATAAAATAATATTACAAATTCACTTAATAGGACGTGCTCTTATGTTCTTAAAAAAATATTCTTGTATCACCGTGGAATTTTGTCTGGTGCTCACAAAGTAAGACAAGATACTTGCTCAGAGGAATTGAACGTTAAATACTGTCATCTGCAAGGTAGAATGACATTATGAATACTAGCACGTGAAACAAAGCCTGTCCAGCTCTTGCAATGCAGATCTGGCCCCCAGGACAATTTTCCACAATCATGTAAAATTATACATCTCATTTGACAACCAGCCCTAGTGTAAATGGGACTAATGTAATACAATCCCAGTTGCCAAGAAGTGGAAAAGTCTTGCATTAGATTTATAACTTGTTTATTCTTACCAATTACGGAGGCCAAGGCATACTTCTGGTCTGATAAATCCTTATATAATACCCGTGTTCAAGGTGAGGACATGAAAATAAGCAAAGTCAAGTGCTGGATATAAAACTCTACAAGTTACAGAAAAAAATATGCACATACAGCTCTTTGAGGAAGCATCTATAGCACAACTAGGTTGTCCCATGCTGACTGTAACTGAACGGCAACAAATTAGTATCAGTGGAGACATACCACAAAATAGGCATTAACTAGGAGAACCTCCATGTCAGCATAATTCATTCATAATTGTACGTGCTCTCTGAGTGAATTCCTGCCTGATTTTCCTTGAAATAGTTTGTATGTACAACCTGCAGGGTATGACACGAGCACAAATGTTGTTACAATATGTCCTTGGCATACCATCTACTGATTTAATATTTCGTGTAATTTATTTTGTATGATTATGTACAAAATTGTGATTGTGATTTAGTTGCATGATTACACATGCAAGTGTGCTAAATAAGTGGATTTCCTTTAACAGTGAAATTTGTAAATTGTCAGCTTCTGCAAGCCCAGCTGGCACCAGGAAAGTCTGTGGAATGACAAGAGGAATGACTGATTGCTAACGTAAGTAAATCTTGCAGGATAAAAACCTTAAACTGCAGCGTGTATTTCATCCTTCCAAGTGTAGAACAACTTTGAAATACCTATTAACCCTCTTATCAACAATAACAAGGAGTTGTAGGTTTCAAAATCAAACTGTTCTTTTTCCAACTGTGTGACTCAAGAACAGTGTCCTGTTTAATTATGCAGATTTCTTCCATTTGTGCCTCTTCTATCTTTGAGGTTTTGTTTCCTTGCCTTTGTTAAACTGTTTATTTCATAACACACATACTTTAAGTTGTATATATTTAATAAAAAGAACATCAGTGTGCTGATCATACTTTATTTTATTAAAATAAGTTACAAGACCACAAAGTACTTTCCATTTTAATGGACAAATGCCAGAGGCACGATTTTTACTCTGCCTAGCCATTTCACAGTTTTATATGATGTGAATACTTTTCCATTCCTTTCTTTCCTGTATTTACTTTTAAATCAGAGAATAAAAATGCAGTTACTGCAGAATGATGGTACCTGCTGTACTACTGGCAGTACAGACTGAAGCACAGCAGGTATAGGTAGCTTTATGGTTACAAAGTGACCGTACATGAAGATCCTCAGGGCATATTTTCAAGACGGTTGTCTTCCCGAAGTCTTCTTGACACTTGTCAATAATAACAAACCAAATGCTGTTCTGTAAGCTGTGCAACAAATTAAAGCTTGCTGAACACAATAAAAAATAATTGCTTCTGAAAGATCATTTTGGGATCTATCTAAGTAGAATGGTAGCTCAGACAACCTGCTGTCTCTCTTGATATGCTTGCAGCTTCTCAGACACTTCATCTAGTGGTCAGTTGTTAAGGGCAATACAATAGGTGGCTATGAGGTTTGGTTTATTTATGTTTCTCATTACTGCATTTTACAGAGAAAATCAGATTCTAAATGAGATCAATACATGCTTGAACTAGAACTTTCAAAACATTTTAGAGAGGTCAGGGTTTGTTAACTTCCCAAATTTTCTCTACAACCCCAATTTCTTATAAGAAGTTAGAGCGAGTGACATTTAGGGCTGAGGAGTAGCGGGTGATGCTGCTTTTTCCAGTTTGGTTTGAAAGGAAGCTAGGGATACAAATTGCTCAGCAAAGAAGGACTTTGAAAGAAAGCATCAATTTTTTGTAATGATTGTATTGCTAACTTGAAACTACCACCATCTCAATTAACATTAGTCCTTTGGGACAGAGAGATAGTCTGTTCTTTTGAGATAGATATTGTGCTACTACCAAGATGACATTACAGGGTTAATTAACTTGGCACTCAGTTTTAATTACTTAGACTCCCTGGAATGATGTATGATCCAAGGAAAATTAGATTCTCCCCTTCACCCTTCCCAGGCAGATAAAGCAAATTCAAGGGACCCTACAAAGGGAGGGATTTACACTTAGACCTATAAAAATAACTTAGAATTTATTCAAGAACTGGGAAAGTTGTATATTTGGTAGAAGACTTCATATGGCTTTCAGAAAACTTGGTGAACTGAAGAAGCCATTTATCTGTATAAATGATGAGTTAATATACAAAACTTAGTAGTCTCCCGCTTTGATTAATCTGAAATATCCCCCTTCCTTGATTTTGTAGCCCCAGGGATCAGGATGGCAACCACAGACCTAATACTCCCCTATATTAATTCCTATTTGAACAAGAGCACCTTTCACAGAAGAAAAGCATGTAGTCTCAGAAATTTCCAGCACTGAAAACCTACCCCAACCCTTGGTAAACGGTCACCGTGATCAACCACTCTCACTTTCAAAAATTGTGCCTGATGCTGAATCACAGCTTGTCCAACATCCAGTTATTAGTTCTTCTCATTCCAGCTGAGGACATTTATTGCAGCATTCAGGTTTGCTACCACACCACAGAATTCACCACTTTTATTTTTCCTCCCACATGTTTGTGAAATGTCTAATCCGGGGGCCAGCTACATTTCTCCTTGCTGCCGCAGTGCAATGAATGAAGCCAGTGAACCCTGCAGCCCACGCCTGGGATGCGCTGCAGCCTGGATGCTCGCCCAGTACCCCACACTCAGCACCCTCCCACTCTTCCTGATATCTGCCTGATATATCCCAGCAGCTGAGTAGTAATAGGCTAGCAGTTTTTTGCACAAGAGAACTTGCATGAAAACTATTTGGGACCCTGCCTGCCTGCGGAGTTGGAAGCCTGACCACAGCTGGTCAGATGACTGTCATTGCTGCTTGTGAAGGTGTCCGAAAATGTGGGGACATACACAGGCTACTAATAGCAGAGCTCAGAAGTGAGCATGTGCTGTAAACGTCCTCTGAAAGAATTACAAATAGAGCAATGTTTGATTTTCAATGTAACACATATTATTCTGGTGACGTGAGGATGTGCATCTTATCTGTACCTTGATATGAAAAGGAAATATGAAAACGTAACAGTAATGGCAACATGCAAAATTTCACTCCCTGATGTTAATAAAATCACCAAGAAAATACTTTCTGTTGAGAAGCGTTTCCCCCCCCCCCCAGGCTTGTATCAAAACAGCTACCTCCAAAATACCAGTGAAGCGCTGAACACATGAGAAAAAGGATATGTTTTGTGGACAGAGCTTGGAGGCGTGAAGTGACCGAGTCCTGCAGTGCAGCTATGGCTTCACACTTACAGGCCTCCTCAGTTGTTACAAGACTGCTTGTTGAGGCTCCTAAGAGAGAAAACAGCATTTAGAATACTTAGGAAAATGTTTAAAAGCCAAGAAAATGCAAGATTCTGCAAGGGAAGCTGAAACCAGGCTGTGGGACTGCAGCTCAGGGCAGTTGGGAGGGAAAGGTGGCAGAGATGGGGACCAGCACGTAGCTGGAGGCATATGTGTCCTATGTCCAGGAGCAGGACAAGCACTTTTACCACTTTGTAAATAATGCAAAATAACAGGAACACGTGCATTCATTTTAAATAGTAAACAGTAGAGTTTCAGCTGTGTCATCAACGTGTTTCACCTTCCAAGTACTCTTGGTTTATAACAGTGGCAATATCCGTGCACAGGGAGTATCGTTCCTCATTCATCAGGAGGTGTGGACATGAGTCCATCCAATGTCACATCAATGGAGGGAATATGGAGGGAACAACAATGGTCAAATGGGTTCAAATGAATTTAAAATCTAGTAGGAAAGCACAGCGATATTAATGGAGGAGTCAGTATGGAAGAGAGAAATCAGCCTCTTAGGGAAGAGGAAGCAAGCATTGCCATCCTTTGCAGTGATTCCAATTAATCTGTTTCTGCTTCTTGCCCTCAGACTTGCAGGCTTATCAAGGACCAGGGCCTCAACTGTCCTCAAGAATTCTTTTGTCTCCATAATCTACCACAAAACCAGCAATGTTCATAAACAAAGGGCTCAGAGAGGTGACAATTTGATAGTGGCATAACGACATGTCATCAGCTGATGACTGCGAATTCTTATCTCTGTGAAAGGCAAGTTAACTTCACCTACTCAATAAAGGAAATATATAAGCTACACCAGTTGCTTCAGGTTAAGAACAAATAATACCAACAACTCCTGAAGCACTGCTACTATAGTGAGATTACCAGGTACGTTTGAGGCCAGAATACTAAGCTTCCAAAAGCAGCACCTCCTTAAAAGATCTACAATTCTGAAATGCCCTTTCAAAAAGAGATAATTTGCATGTAATTGCTGTTTCCTTATACAAGTGTTTTTTACATTGCTTGCAAGGGCATTGGCAGAAGATTATTCAATTGTTTTTTTTTAATTTTTTTTTCAATCACTAAACAAATTATGCGACCATTTTAACAGTAAAACAATAGGAATACTATACCTGGAGATAGTTTATATTTTTTTTTCTTAAATATTTTGGTTTCTCTCTTTATTTATCATGCCATTGATATTTCCATTTTGCATGGAAACTGATGACTGCTTCAGAAAATGACTGAAATATGAATTTCAAAAGTTTGTCCATTCAATGTTTCACTGAAAAAAAAATAATCTATGAACAGATTCATTTCAAGCAGTGCAAAAATTCGTTTGCGAATTTCACCACAGAAACTGGTGTCTTTTTGATTCCACTGAACCTGTATTTGTTCAGCTCCCTATTTTGAAACATCCTGCCGGCTTTATGGCCGATGTACAAAGAAGAGCTGTTCAAGATTCAGCTGGAGGAAGGCCAGTTCAAAATATCACACCAACGTGGTTGGTTTCCAACTGACTGCCAGTGAAGTTTGCATGTTTGCATTTAAATTCTCCAGTGACAGATACTGATCCTCCTTGAATTATGTCTGCTTTAACCGAATTACTTTTACATACGGCAACTGTCCAAGGGTATCCTGAAGTCTTCTGCAGAGCTTCTGTGAAATTTAGAGTCTTCCAGTATTTGATATGCAAAATCTTGGGCAATTCCACTACTACTGGGGTGCCCAGTGAGTCACACAAAACATGACAGAGTTGGTTTTTTTACACTGTATTTATGTTTAAGTCCAGACCTACACAAATTACTATTTTAGTAGATGGTGTTTAGCTACATTCTTATTAGCTATATAATAGACATTATATAAAATGTCTCTTTTTATACATTGCTTATACACAGGGCAACTTCATGTAATGTCAGATCATTCCTGCTCCAAGCAGTAGTAGATCAGACAAGATACCTCTTATGTCCTTTCCAACCTACCTTAAGCATCAAATGCTGCAGAGGCTCTGCAAATAGTTTATACCATTATAGCCCATGCAATTGGAGGAGTGGAAAAGAGCATGGGCTCTAGCATTGCAGTTCTTCTGACACCAGTTGTGTTCCCTTCCAGCCCCCACTCTCCTCTTTATGCTGGTACACAATTGAGTCCTATGCCTCAGAGACAGATGCCCCAAAACCCAACCTTGCCAGTACTCCTAGTTACTCATGTTTCATAAGGAAATGCAGATTATAACAGATTTAAAAAAAAGTAAAATACAATGAAGTCCTTAAATGTGTGGTGACAGGTAAGAGTCAAGTGCAGTTTTAAATACCGTAAGTGCTATAACTAAAGAAGGATCAAACTAGCTCAAAACATTATAGGAAATAGAAAAGAATGAAAAGGGATTATACTTTTAGGGAGTTAGTGAGTTGACAAAAAGTTTCTCATGGAGATTGAAAGGATTTAACACATTAAAGAGAGGTACTTCAATAAACATGTTCAGAATAAAAATATTAAATCATTACTTGAGCATGTTTTCTCGTCTGGGTTTAAGGTAAAGCCTTCGTAGCAGTCACAGGTGTACGACCCCTCGTTACTCACACAAACCTGCTCGCAGTCATGGGTTCCTGGTGCGCACACATCGATTCCTACAAAATGCATTTTGGTGAAGCAGTTATCCAAAAACATGAAAACCTTTTAAAACGTTTCCCAATGGCAGTACTTTTCCATGCTGGGAACTTATACTGCATGAACTCTCACCAGCTGCTGCTGAGATGTGTAACTGATGTTGCCTTGGGGCAGTGACCTAAAACCAGTTGTTTTACTGGGGTCTCTCTCGGTCCTTACTTTTACAGCCTGTGATGCTGACCACAGCTCTCTAACCTAACCAGTTGTGAAGCACCAGCTCACCTCCAAAGATATGCTAGGAAAGCTTTCCAGTACACGGTAGCTTTGCATTGAGGATGCTGAGCAGGAAAGGAAGGCTTTTATAATAATAGCATTTTTAGCATAAGGTAAAGCAACTGAGAAGCTAAAGAAACAAACAGCGAAATGAAATTCAGCCTGGAGGGAGGACATCACCTCAGGTTGTCTCCTGCATGATGGCATGCAGTTTCCACAGCACTGCAAAGTGTGTGACTGTGTGACTAACCCCAGCTCTTGTCTCTTCAATTATTTCTCGGTTCTGGGTTTGCTGAGTGTTGCATAATTGCACCTAGTGAAATACAGTGAAGGCCTTCACGACAGGGTGATAAGGAAGGGGCAAATGCTAGACAGTTAATGGCACTGGTGCACATGAAGTACCTGATGTACCTGCATGATGCTCGAAGAGGAAAAGGCAGAGTGACACAAAACTGTCTTATAATGCTTAAATGCAAGTTTAAGTTTCTTAAATAGATACAAATACATTAACCTGATACTGAGAGTGATTCCAATACATCTGCTTGGTTGGGGGGGGGGGGGGCATGGGGGAACAGGGGGCAGCAATCTGGACTTACTTGAGCATGTCTTCTTGTCTGGGTTCAGGGTGTAGCCCTGGTAGCAGTCACAGGTATAGAAGAGATCATCTCTAACACAGACCTGCTCGCAGTCATGCCTGCCAGGTGCACACATGTCGGCAGCTAAGGAAGGCATTGGAGAAGAATATTAACCAATACCCACACTTCAGACTGTTTATTTGGCATCAGTAGTTCCCATCTGGATTCAAACCAGGACGTTCTCATTGCACATCAGCACGCTGTTAGCTGCAGTAAGGTATACAGAGTGTGTTCTTATCTGTCTGTCAACATCATGAAGTTCGTATGATTTTTTGGAACTGCAGCAACGCTTTTTTTGTGTTGTAACAGATTGCAGAAGGAACTGAACTAGCAGTGACCCAGTTACAAAATAATTATCCAAAGGAATTTCAGAGAACAAATATCTGGGTTTTAAGAGAGCATTTGGCATTTTTTCAGCTCTGATGGAGTTGGATAAGACACTGTTTTATGGAGTGAAAAGACCATAAACAGAAGAGTATACATGGCTGCTAAAAAAAAAGAAAGACGTGGCACCCACTGCCAGTACAAAGTGGGCACTTTATGTGTGAGGCAGAGGTTTTCTGCCAAATTTAACACATCAACTCCAAAAAAGCAAGTTGAGGAGTTCCTATATTTGGATATTTTTGCTGTAAGGAGGTCCTGTAAGGCAAAAACAACTGAAGAAAGAAAGGAGAGTAATAAAGAAATAGAAAAAGGAAGAAAGAAGCAAGTAAACAAGAAAGAAAAGAGCCCCTCTTGGATCTAGGCTGTTTTTGTTATATCACAGAGACCTGGAGGTAGCTGAGAAATCACAAGCAGCCTAGTGAAAAATGAGAGTTGAAAGAAAAAAAAAAAAAGCATATTGGAGAAATAATCTGAAATTTGAGTATGCAGGGGGATGATCATTGCTATGAAAGGAGACTGAGGACTGGACTCACAAAAGGGATGCCTCACTGAATTCACATTCCTTCACAGATGTTTACAGTCTCTATGTAATACCAGCTGAGAGTTAATCTTAGGAACTGATTTACAAAATCAGCTCCTAAACTAGGCAGGAAGAAATATCAAGAAAACGTTTTTGCCTCTTTGAGATGCAAGAGCTGTGAATTAATTGGAGGGATTTGCGTAGGAATTTCCTGGAATTGGAAGCCTGGGTTTGTCACGCAAAATATAGTAAGGAAAGGGATTATGATGAAAGTGGAAAAAAGGGTTTTATATAAATAAATCATCAGTGAGACATACAAGGAAATGAAGGGTGAACTTCAAATGCTAATCAAGTGAAAATGATACAGAATACATATTAAGCCATATGTACCATATATTTATATATACATCCTTATGTACCGACCATGTCAATGCTTCTGTTCTCCACAAGAGACCAGCACTGGGAAAGAACATTTCTCTCCAGCCTCTAGAGCTGTAAAGCCGGAGTATTTTTTAAGTTCCAAACACATCCACCAGGAAGAGTGATTACACTCATGGTGTGATTACACAGGCTGTAGTCTGTCCTCCAGTACAGCCCCTGCTCTTCTTCCTCTCATTCCCACATCTTCGTTATGCTTGTTTGCTGAAGAGCTTCCTGAGACAGGTAGTGCATGAGACATATCCCCACCAAATATATTATCCTTCTCCTCTCTCAGGTGGATAAGGCAATTCATGCCCCTTGAGAGTGAAAATATTGCGAAGTCCCCAGGGAAATGCCAAGTGGCATTTTAATTACAGCAATTATACGCTTCACACAGCTGTTGAAGAGTCACAAGTCTCAAATTATTACTGGAAACGTGAAGAAAACTTGAAGTTCACTGTGCTTTCAGGAGTCTTACAAACTCTTGCATAACTTATTAGAAAAGTAACATAAATAGACCTGACTTTGAAGAGTTATTTGATGTTAGCTGAACACCATATTTCCTTGACCAGGTCCTACCTGAGCAAGTCTTCTTATCTGGATTCAGAGTGAATCCTTCAAAGCAGTCGCAGCTGTAGGATCCATCGGTTCTCCGACAGACTTGTGCACAGTCATGCCTCCCAGATGCACACAAGTCCATGGCTGTGGAGGACCATGTTTTAGAGAAGGAACCAATTAATCTCTCACTGACACTCAAGTACTTTAAATACTTCAACATTTATAAACACAATTTAATTAGGATTCAAAATAGGATCCAACCAGTGCCTTACTACATTATCATATTATGCTGCAGACAGCTGAATTCGGTTACTGAGCATTTAATGCAGGAGGCAGATATCTGGGCTCCAGGACATCCCTACACCACGTCTCGCACAGGCTGATTTCCATCTGCAGTTCTGGCTGCCCCGAATAACCCCACGCAGGCTGAAGCTAAAGCACTGCACGGAGATGGGCAATAACCTGCCATGTTGTTGTTTCGTGCAATATTAGCAGGAAGGATAATGAACCCAAATTCATACTCTCATCTGAAGGCCGGCACAAAAAGCTAGGGAGGTCATGTACAAGTACTGTTAAATGGCAAGGAGATATGAAACCTAGTTAGAACAACAACAATGCCAAAAACAAAGCAGAAACACTGGGAGGTTATGTTCTTTCTTCAGAAATGAGAGGTATGAAAACTTCAGTGAGAGGTGTGCTTATGTGTTCTCCAAGGGAGAGAGGCAGGTACAAAATAGCTACTCCAACGCTGGTGCTGCTCAAAACTTCTGGATTTAAAGGAACAACTCCAGAAAATAATAAAAAAAAAAAATCTTGGGGGAAAAAGTTTTTATAATAAGCCAACTTTTCAGGGTGACAATTCAAGGAGAAGGAAAGGATGAAAGTGCTTATGGTGAAAGGCTGGGGTTGCTATATTGTGGAGCCCTGCATAGCTTAGAAACAGAAGCAGCAAGTTGTAAAACAAAACAAAACAAAATATCAAGCAAACAAAAACACTGAGTTTTGACAGTGGAGATGGAGGGGATGTGGAAAAATCATCAGGTTTTAAGTTCTCTATGGACCAATGGCACTTGGTCTCCAGTGGAGACACAGTGCTGGTGGGCATCTCTAGCTTAGGTTTCTCCTCTCCCAGGGACTATATTTATGAAGTACCATGAAAATCATAAAATGGTAGGTCAATGACAATTTATTTATTTGTCAATTTATTTTAACTCAAGACATTTAAATAAAAGTACAATTTTATTGGTATTTGAACCAAGGGGAAAGGCTACAGGTGAATTCTCATTTTAAGAATCGATATCTGCAAGCGGTTTTTCAACTAGAAGCCATGAAGATAACTTGGAAAATATGTCCATGTCACCATAAGTTTCGTATATTAAAGTAGCCTTTAATTCTTACCTGAGCAAGTCTTTTTATCTGGGTTTAGGGTGTAGCCTTCATAGCATTCACAGACATAGGACCCGTTGTTGCTCACGCAGATCTGATCACATTCATGTTTCCCAGGTGCACACACATCCACAACTGCAAAATGCATGCGAGAGGAACATTTTCAAATGCATTTCAATTTGGAATCAGCCAGAAATGGCAAGAGTAATTGAAGGAATTAGAGTAAGTGGTAGGAGAAAATATCTATGTGGTGTCCACATCTGAAGACTTTGTTTTGGCATCTGGCCCTAATGAATGGTTCTACAGGCATAATAAAAAGGATGGTGAGGCAATCGAACTACTTCTCACCATTGCTTGCAGAAGACGTATTTATTTATTATTTATTATTAGATTTATTATTGAAAGGGATTCAGACGTTTGCTGTTTCAACAGAAGTACAAAAGTAGCTTCTGAAATCCAACTGTGTTATTAAAAAGAGATTTATTTTTGTTTTCTGATTTAATTTAATTTACAAAAGGAGTAATACCTGAGCAAGTTCTCTTATCTGGATTCAGCGTGTAGCCTTCGAAGCAATCGCAAAGGTAGGATCCACCATTACTCACGCAGACCTGCTCACAGTCATGGGTCCCAAGCGCACACGTATTCGCAGCTACAGAGGGCGTTTACACAAAAAGCATTTCAGTCATCCCAAAGGAAAGAAATGTTCATTAATAATTTACTCTTACAAAAGTACTTCACATCTAGCACTGTCTGCTGGATTAGTAGTAGGAAATTTCAGTACTGTGTCGCTATCACAGAAGTTGCAGTCATCTTTTGCATCATTTGGTAACCAGAAGAAAGAGGTCATAAATGACCCCAAAATAGCTCCACATCTGAGGGGGCAGAAAGACAAGATTGATCTGCAAAAGGAGGGAGACAGGGAGAGATTTTAAGCATTTAGGACCATTAAGTTGGAAATGGGAAGGTAATGAAAAAGACTTGGTTTAACTTACTAAACTCTGCTTACTGGCATACAAGCTGATTTATGAATTCCTGCTGTACTGTAAAAAGCCTCTCATGTTAAATGAAATGTGACGGCACAATAAAATAAACTAAATTACAACAGAAAGAGCAACAAGACTAGGAGCAACAGAAAAACAACTCAGAGGCACTAGGATAACAGGCTGTCGTCTTAAGGATAGAAAGAGTGTTTGTGGAACTCTGGTCCAGGCGGATCAGCCACCGAGGAACCCAGGCAGTGCAAGATGGGCATGTGAGAGCTGCAGCTGCCTGGCTCCATCAGGTTTAAAAAGTCATGTCCAAAAGAGGATATGGAGGGAAGCCTACAGTAAGGCAGCTTTACAAGCACGGCAACCTCCTGGCTGAAAGACAATACAGAAATAATGCCCAAGGCTTAGAGAAAATGAAACTGTGTGCTACAAAATGAGATGAAATTTGAGCAGACTGGCTAATTCCCCAGCAGACAGTAAGGTTATCTCATCGGAATGAGAAAACAGCGATATGAAAAGCAGCATGATGGATGGCAGCTGGATATAAGTTTGCTGTTGTGACAGGGCAGACAAAATGCCTGTGATAACACTGGGCTGTCTCTGCAATGAGCTACATGTGCTGACAGTCTTTTCATTCACAGGTCTGACCACCTAATTAATTAACCTCTGTCCAGTTTTTCTCAAGTGTATTTAGCTTTGGATATGATGCCTCTGTGCCTGTAAAGGAAACCTAGATACTCACTTAAACTTAGATGATTTTTAAATGACTAAATTTAGGTGAGATTAAAAGGGGAAGGGAAGATGGAGGGAAAGCTGAAAAAATGGGAGAAGGCATAAATGGGAATGAAAGGGAAGATGGAATCAAAGAAGAAAAGAAAAATGAAGAGACAAGCCTGTTGAGTTATTACCTGAGATACTACTGAGATGAATAGCTGCAATGTGGATCTGGCATAATGGTAAAATCAACTTAAAAGCAGTAGTGGTGAGATAAGAAATAACGAACAAGAGTTCTTGAATGTTCTCATGATTCCTGAATGTGAGGCAACATTTCTTGTTTTCTGAAGTATGGAAGATTTAGATATCCCCTTGTAAGACAGAAAGTGCGTCTCATCTATTGGAAAAAAAATCTGAAACCAAGCCAGGGTCTTTTCATTCTGTTATATTCTTGGGAATAAGAAAATTCATATGAATGATTTATGAACAAAATCTGCGGGTGATATTTTCAAACAAACTGAGAAGCTCAGATTCAACTGGTCAGATTTTTGTGGTAGGAAAGGCAAGCTTCCACAGGCTTTGACACCAATTCAAGGCTAAGATTTTCCATCTCCAGGATGGTCTCACACTGAATGATGCTCTCAATGCATCAAGGACCTGATCTTAGCCAACTATTTTGCCCCTGAACATTAGTTTTCCTGTTTTCAGTTCACCCCACAAACAAACTTGTTTGGCTTGGCCAACGCAAAGAACATCCTAATTGTCACTGGTGAGTCCAGATTTCTGTCTGTCCAAAAAGCAGTTCGGAGCTGGAAAAGACTTGGTTTACCCACACTATATAACAAGACTGTCTTAGATTCGTTTGGTTTGTAAGAGCCTTTTGAAAAAGCATGGCCTTTACCCCGTTTTTGTTCATGAATCCTACAGATTCTGGCTAACTGCATATAGGATACTCAGAGTTACACTGGAAATATGTAAGTGTGATCTCTCTTTGGTTTATCCTCCAGCTTAACGGGAGAATAATTCCTATGCCTCATCACAATAAACAGTAGTATTACATTTCAGAACAAGAGATTTTTCTTTGGTGCTATGAAAGGACTTGCTTTCACTAGACTTGCTATTTTCACAGCGCTCATACCTGCATACCTGTCCAGGTAGGTAGGAGCTTGTACCCGCTTCCAGCTACCAGAAAGAGGATGTGGTCACACCAGCAACACAACATGATGTCAAGCCAGACCTCAAGCATTTCCTATGTTAATTATTGGGCAAAGTGTCCTGCCTACAGATGGTCCTACACATTTATTTCATACCTAGAGAAAGAAGTCTATTCACTCTAAATGTATTCAAAAGGTACAGTGGTAATTTTTAGCAAGGCTCTGAAATAACGAAGTAACACATTCTTGCCAGCCAAGTTCCTGAGGCAATGGCTGCTACTTGAATTCTCTCACAACGTTCTTTACACCTGATGTTACTTGCCAGAGAGTTATTTTACAAGGCATTTCCTTAGAATTTTACTGGAAAAAATCTACTTAATACAAGTTGCTTTAATTGTCAAAAAGTCATTGTTTCTTTGTGGGTAGGGCTGTGGCAAAGCTGTTTATAGGCAAACCTCAATTCTCCAGGTACACCACAGATTTTTGCCAATGACAATGACAACCCACGTTGGCCTAGCATTGTAGTGGAGTTCAAACCACACATACATGCAGCCCTCAAAGAGCAAAGCTAATTTGGCCTAGCCCCCAGGAGCTGCTGAAGCAGCTGTCAAAAATCAAGTGGCATAGGAACAGGGAAAGGTGGAAATCCGGCACACTAAAAAAGCCCAGGAATACCTGCCCCGTGAAAGCTCATCCTGAGAGAACACATCATTGTGTTCAGAAACTTTGTCCTACATCAAATTTCTCAAGCTAGTGCGGCAGTTCACCTGATTTTTGTACTCTGAACCTATGAGGAGCTCTTCAGAACCACACTTCCACCCTCCTTCCTTCCTATCCAGACGGGAACAGAAATGAGCAGCCTGCACAGCTCCAGCGTGGGCCCTCAGCACGTCAGTAACAGGACGTAGCTGAATCCCAGCCAGGCTGCAGTGCCTTCTCATGCACTAAATCATGCCAACTACACAAGAACATCCCCTGAAATCGGTCCTCTTCCTTGCACGGTGAGGTTACTATTCAAAGTGAAAGGCGATTACTCGGCCTCCACTGAATAAAAGGGTTGACTTGTTTGCCCAACCGATGGCAATGGAAATATGTAAATGCAATACATAACACTTCTCGAAATAAAAACTTCTTTCTTAGGGAGTGGAACCACAGTTGGAGCCAAAAGGAGCCAAATTACACTACCGTCTTGGACTGACCACCTTACCGCAGAAAGTCTCTCTGAACTTGGATGTCAGCTTTTCAATCACACCATAGGTCTCCACATAAAAGACGTGTTCATCCAGTGGCTCGCTGGCCATCACCCTCAGGGACTGCATGTCGGCACGATCTACCCCAACGGCATAGATCTCAATGCCAGCTGCCCGGGCGCTCGCTGCCACGTCTTGAACCTGGTCTTGCGGCCGTCCATCTGTCACGACAATGACCACCTTGGGGATATTGAAGCTTGCTGGCCGGGTACCCATCTCCTCGGTGAAGACTTCATCCATGGCAGTTTGGATGGCAAGGCCAGTCATTGTGCCAGCAGACAAAGGCTGGATGTGAGAGATGGCCTCCTTCATTGAGGCTTTATCAAAGTGGGTCCGGAGGGGAAACTCTACCTTGACAGTGCTGGCATAATTCATGACTGCCACGCGGGTTGTTCTTTCACCGACGTCCAGAGTGTCAATCATTTTTGACAGAAAGACTTTAACTTTCTCAAACTCTTCAGGTCGGACACTACGGGAGCTGTCTATGATGAAGACAAGGTCTAGGGGCCGGTTCTTGCAGGCAGAGTCTGTCAGGAGGGAAGGAAAGCACATCAGTCATCTGCACGGGACTGTGATGGCAAACTACCTCCACCAGATAAACACAGGCACCCTTCATTCTTTAGGAAGAGTCTTAAAATTATAGGGGCAACTCATTAGAAATTCTTAAGTAGTCCTTTTGACAAGTAGAACATGACTGAGCACTTTCAAGCATTAAAAGATTGTCACATTGAGCCCACAGGATAATGTCCGACTATCTTGAAACAAGGGGTTGTAGTTCGCATGTAGCAGCCTACACAGAGATGTTTTATTGATACGTAAATGAACTTACTTTTTCTTCTTACAGATAAAGCTTGAATTCATTTTTATGAGAACAGAAATAAAGCAGTAAAACAATGGGACAGATTGCATAGCGAACAGATGTTAACAATATTTGTTAGCAGTAGCTGTTAACAATATAGCAGATTGACGACTGGAAATTATTTCTTGTTTGTAATTCACAATCCAAAGTACACAACAAGAAGAAATAAAGACCAACAGGAACATGATGCAGACCATGCTGTGATAAATGCTTCTTAAGCAGTTGTTACTGCGTTAAAGCTTCTATAGCAGTTATTATATGTAGAAGTTATTATTCATGAAGCAATTTTACATGTCAAAATGAACATTTACACACACATTTGTAGCTTCTAAAGTTTCTCACTGGCATAGAAATCTAGACTGAACAGAAAAGCCATAGCTCAGTGAGGACAAGCATCTCTGCAAGGAAAACTAAAAAGAATCGAGACAGAAGCAGCAGGGAACCAATGCTCAGCGCTCTCTGTCCTGGGAGCTTGACCTTGATGCCATCATGAACTTAGTTTCTATCATCAAGTATGGATTTATACTACTGGTTTAAGAAAAAACAGACTGCCCAAAAGCAGTGTTCCTACAAAGAAGATGCTCCTGCTCAAGTATTATTGCCTAGCAAAAAGTGTTCAGTCAGCTTGAATATACTCTGTGAAGAGTAACTTTTGGAACCTGATACACATCTCCCAGCTACGATCAGTATGACTTATTATTCCATTCCAGCTTTAAGAAAAAAAAAAAAAAAAAAAAAAAAAAGACATTTTTTTCAGAAGTCTCTTAAAAGCAGAGATGAAAACAAAGCTTGTTTTCCAATGTGTTAAAGAACTTTTTTCTCTTTTGCAAGTGTACATCTTACTTCAACCATGAAGCACAGCAATAGAGCTGATTTTGCTTTGGGACAGAGAAATGGACTGCAAGAATCTAAGATCCCATCCAGGTACATTATACACAATTCTACATGCATCTCATAGCTCAGAGTTTGCATAAGCATTGAGAAGAATGGCTTTGTGCCTCTTGTGAAGCCTGGAGGAATATGAGGAAATATTTGTACATGCACATGTATCTGAAGAGATGAAAGAAAAAAGATGCACAATGTTCATCCTAAAGAAAATGTAGAAAAAATATCTTTTTTAGATTAGGGAACAAAACTTTTCAGGAGCCTAGTGTTGCTATGAGTCTGAAATAGAGATGGTTTGAAAATTAAACAGGTAGATAGGGAGAAAAGAGGGGAAGGGAAGGGAAGGGAAGGGAAGGGAAGGGAAGGGAAGGGAAGGGAAGGGAAGGGAAGGGAAGGGAAGGGAAGGGAAGGGAAGGGAAGGGAAGGGAAGGGAAGGGAAGGGAAGGGAAGGGAAGGGAAGGGAAGGGAAGGGAAGGGAAGGGAAGGGAAGGGAAGGGAATCACAGAATGGCCGGGGTTGGAAGGGACCTCTGGAGGTCAGCCGGTCCAAGTGGTTGCCACTTCTGCCTACAAGCACACCCTTGGACCTCTGCAGCTCCAGCAAGATGTCCCCAACACACACCTTTCCAGTCCCCCTTTGCAAAAGCAAGCAGGGAAAAAATCCCAAAGAGCAGCCAGGGCAGGCAGCACCCGGAGAGGCCGGGTAGCAGCGAGCAAAGCAGGCAGCCAGTGAGCTCCAGGCATCATCCCCGGGGCAGGGCAGCCCCCAGCAGAGGAGGCAGCTCCGGCCGGGGGGGACCCGGGGGGCAGCAGGGCCGGTACCTGCCGCGCCGTGGCTCCCGGAGAAGCCGCTGCCCAGCGGCTGCCGGCGGAGGCGGTGCGGGACGCTCCGTGCCCCGGGCTGCAGGAGCAGCAGGAGGAGCAGGAGCAGCGGGCAGCAGCCCAGGATGCCGAGAGGCCGCCGCATGGTGCCCCCCTGCCTGCCCTGCCCGCCCCGCCGCCACGCATTTAAAGCCGGGGGGAGGCGGCTGCCCCCGCCTCGAATGGGGCGTGAGGGAAGGGAAGGGAAGGGAAGGGAAGGGAAGGGAAGGGAAGGGAAGGGAAGGGAAGGGAAGGGAAGGGAAGGGAAGGGAAGGGAAGGGAAGGGAAGGGAAGGGAAGGGAAGGGAAGGGAAGGGAAGGGAAGGGAAGGGCTGCGGGCACCGGCCTCGCCAGCAGGGAGGAGACGGTGCAGGGCTCCGAGGGTGCAGATGCAAAGGGACCCGTGTGGCCGCCACCGAAATCTTCTGGCACGGGTCTGCTAACTTCACGCTTTGGGGCTTGAGTGTCCCCAAGGCAGAATTTGCAAAGAACGGGAGAGAAAGCTCGCAGCGAGGCACACAAAGATGCCTTTGTTCGCAGTCCTAAACCAGGTTATGCTGTCCCTGGCTGCCTAAGTCCTACCGTTTTCTGTGGGAAGCTGTGCAAGGTTTGGCAGAACCATCGAATCGTTAAGGTTGGCAAAACCCTCCAAGACCATCTGGTCCAACCATCCCCCTACCACCAATGTCACCCACTAAACCATGTCCCTAAACACCACATCCAGCCTTGAACACCCCCAGGGATGGTGACTCCACCACCTCCCTGGGCAACCCCTCCCAGTGCCTGACTGCTCTTTCTGAGCAGAAACGTCTCATTTCCAGCCTGAACCTCCCCTGGCACAATGTGAGGCAATTCCTTCTAGCCCTAAGAACTATGGCTTAGGGCACAAACCCACTCAGAACACGCCTGGGCTGAGCTGCAGCCCATGTGCAGAGCTGCCAGCCCTTTCCTCCTTTAACTGAGCTGGGAACAGGAAGCTCCAATGCAGAACAGGAACGAGCCACCACACCCTCACAGCTCACCATCAAGTCTCTGGTAAGAATTAATTCCCTCCAGCGAGTGCCATCTTGGCAGCACTCTAGGAGAGGCCACCATCACACCTGCAACCCGTGGGGCTGCAACATCCAGCCTCAAGTTCTCCATCCCCATCCAGCCCCTCCAAGGCCCTTTACTGTCCATTCACAGGGGACAAAGCTAACAAAGGAGGAAATTTTGGGGTTTGTTCTGTAACACACTGATTCTCCCCAGTGGTGATGGATCCACACCAGAAAGCATACACTGGGATCAATATTGAGAGGTTATTGATATTGGGAGCCTGTGTAATACATAAAAGGTTCAGCTGTGTGATTCTTAGACCAGTTTGGTTTCATATATTCTTAACTATGGGAAAGGAGATGGGAGCAAGGAAGGAGGAAGGTGTCTGTCTCTTTTCTCAGGTGACAAGTAATAGGACACAGTCTCAAATTGTACCAGGGGAGGCTTAGATTAGTTATTAGGATGAATTTCTTCTCAGAGAGAGCTGTCACACACGGGAACAGGCTGCCCAAGGAAGCGTTGGAGCCTCCATCTCTGGAGTTATATAAGGCATGTGGACAAAGCCCCAAGGGAAATGGTTTAGTGGTGGGACTCGGTAGATGAGGTTGACAGTTGGGCTTGATGATTTAGAAGATCTCTTCCAACCTAAAATCACAGATCCTTTCAGTTTCCCTGCAGAAACTAAAACTGACTGCATTCTAGCGGTCTGCAAGCACCTAAAGATTCCCCAGGCCCACAAGAACGCAGAGACTGGGTGCAGTTCGGACACCTGTGTGCACAGGGTAACTGGAAACGCAGGGTGCAGGACAGCAGCACAGGACGTTCACGTACTGACACAGTGTAAGGTGCTCTCACAGATGGCAGCTTGGTAACAAGAAAACTAAAGAACCTATGGCTGAAATTTGGTAATGACCAAAGGCATTTTTAAACTTCAAAGGGACAAGGAGGAGGTACGTACTCCAGGTGACTAGAATAATCAACAGCCTGCATGCTCCAGTAGTGTTAATCCTTTCCCCTGGTTTAATCACATATCCCTTTCATCTGCCGTAGTAGGAAGCCGGTTTCTCTTCAGCTATATTAGCAGATCATTAAAATAGCTTTTATCTGTAACCACAAAGAAGGAAGTGTAGAAAGATTTTTTTTTTTTAAAGAACACTACTGAAGCTATGGCTTATGTCCAGCAACTTTGGACATTCTCCAGTGGAAATACTTTTTAGTCCTACTTGTGTCTGTCCTGCTCTTACCATCTGAGCTTATCAGACATCAAATTTGCCCAGAGGGCTGGACACCTCACAATTCCCTCTTCCAAGCTTACGTGAGTAGCAATCAGAAGACAGTACTTAAACTGCAACAAAAGCTGCAAAACAAGCTTACACACTAAAGGGAATCCATGCTCTCCACCCAAAGGAGGATTTGCTTCTACTGGAGAACACAGATCAACCACCAAACCACCCTGTAGGAAATCAGGGTTCGCAAAGCTGTATATTAGCTGCAGTACACTGAAGCACTTCAAATAAAGTAATTTTTTTTTAAAAAAGGAAAAAAGGCAGGCCAGTCAAGGCTACTGGTAAACATTTCGTAAAAGATTTATTTAAGTATCATTTATCACAAAGAAGAAAATACATATAAGATTAGAAGCATGCAACCATCATCTACATTTCTATTTATTTTTCTTGCACTCACAGCACATTGTAATACAACTCCTGTGCCAACCTCGCTTCTTCCTGAAAATACTATGTTTCAGGACGTGGGATAAACAAAAAACAACACAGGAAGGTAAGATAACATATGAGAAAAGTGCAAAGTAAAAAAATTCACGTATATACCACATTCAAACCCCTCCCCCTCCAAAAACTGTATAAAGGCAAACTGTCATTCTGCTGCACAATCAGATTGTCTTTATGAACTACTTTACAAAAAAATTAATATAAATTAAGGGCACGATCCTGCAAACACTTATATTTGTAGCTAACTTTAATCATATATTGGCTCAGTTGATATTAAAAGCCACAAGTTAGTCACATGAATAAGTTCTTGCAGTATAAAGCCCTCAGGCAATAAAATGTTTAAGAGCATTAAGGAGAACAAAAATTAAAGCAAACAAAATCACTCCCAGATGTTTTACTTAGTAAGTTTATATCAAACATTTTAAACAGAACAGTTTGCTCCTAAAGCCCTGAATATTTCTAGTACTTAAGCAGTTTTGCAAGATTAAAAGACAAAACCCCCAAGAAGCTGGTACAGATGTTAATTAACATAAAAGTTGCTTCAGGCAGGTATGTAGGGAGGTGGAGGTTCCTTCTCAGGCATCTTCACTGCCATTTCGTAGGTTGGCAGAACATACTGGAGAGAAGACATTTTGAGGAGATTAATGGCGAAGGTTGAAGAAAAAAGCATAATAAAAACATGCATACCACATCAGCAATTTAACTCCCTGTTGCAGGCAAATATTTTTAAGAACTTACTGATTCCTCTAGTAAGCTATTGAGGAAGTGAAAGGCACACAGTTTAGTGCTTCACTGAACCTAACCTGACGTCATTAACTCTACCCCTCTGTCTCTTGGTTTTGCAAGACAGAAATGCAGGTTTTGATGCATGCAATCAGAAAGCTTCCCTCCGTTACAAAACACTCTGAGTCTCTTCTCTATAAAAAACTCATATTTTATGAGTTATAAGGTAACTCAAACAATCTATTTTAAAGAAGTTAAAGCAGCTACTGTTAATCTTCCCAGTCTTAGTTTACAGAACTGGACCAGATGTGTAAACACGCATGCATACTGCATTTTTCTACTTCAAAATTAAACACTTCTGGTTCCTTCAACCTAGAAAAGGTTTTTACCTGTGGAGGAGCTTCAAATGCAGGGTACACAGCTATCTCTGGCAAATTTCTGTTGCTGATGTATTTATAACAGTTCCATACACAGTTGATTAGATACGCCTGAAAGAAAAGAGATTTATCTTCTTAAAAACTTCATATGCATTAGCCAATTCAGAAATTAGATGCCGGATTACATTTCGATGACAAAAAAAGAAGCATAAATCAACTAAGTCAATATCTATCCGAGGGATGGTTGCTTATTAACAGATTTAGTCACACATGTATATTGTTGCTGTTCAGTCTTGCTGTCACAGTGACTCAAAGAGGATGAACGCCACACATTTCAGCACAAGAATTCAGAGATCCATCCAATTAATCTGTGTGCCTCAGCAGAGTTAGGCAAATTAATCCCTAATTGGCTTATGTTTCTGCGGATCTCAGTCCAAACTTGCTTGCAGGAGGACAGGCCAATGGCACAATCCCGCTCATCCCTAAATTAGCATTGTTATTTGTCCAACGCATGGGCAAAGGAGAGAACACACAGCCTGAGGTGCCAAGAGAGGAGAGCAGAGGAGAACAGCCCATGCTTTAGGTTAATGTTAGCTGCTGTTCAAAGATATACCATCTAACAGTCAGAGCATGATTACTTTTATTGCTATTAATCTGTACAGTATTGCTCAGTGTAGTTTTCACTGGCAAATTAGTACCTAGTTAATATACAAGGTACCAAATTAAGGTCCCAATCAATATAAAAATATGATCTACTATGTTAGGCTTCCACTCCCTTCCTCCTATCAGACACTCCTCTTGGAGAAAACAGAGAAAATGAGAAAACATTCTTTTCCATTACTTTTTTTCTTTAAGTTTAATGTAAATGCAATAAAAGAATATTGTAATGGCCGATGCGTATCACAAACTCATTTGTTTAACTTGCATGTTTTGCCTGCATATCATTTTTTGTAATGCAAATTAATTTCTATTTAGATATTCAAAAAAGTATTAACTGGTAATATCACCCTTCTCTAGAAGGATAGTGCAGCTCTGAATTAATTACTATTTCCTCCTTCCATCATCTCCTTCCTAAAGGATGTGTACTGGTTTAAGAGATTTTTAAAGTTTAAGTTTAGTTTAGAAACCTTGTATGCAATAACTCAGCTCTGTTTCACTACAAGCTTATTTATAAATATTAAAGTAACTCCACACATGCAAAAAGGTGGTATTTGAAGTCTTTGCATATTTCTATTCTCTATTCAGAAAAAGTAGAGCTGCACAAACATGCTGTGCTGCACACAACGTACAAACTAGTTGAAGAAACAATATAATTTTAATTATACTGGTAATTGAATATCCTAGCAATTCTGCTCAAAGAAGTTCTTAATTCAATACATTCACATATACCAATAGCATCTTAATGTAGCAACTCATGAAACAGACACAGTTAAATTGTAACTTACCTTTAGAATGATAAATAAAGCAAAGAATACCAGAACAATAAACAAGAGACAGCTGGAATCCAGTGAAAGAAGGTCATCTTTGTAAGGGAAATCCGGCTAGTTGAAACAAATAGGGTGGGGGGAGAAAAAAGGGAGAATGTAAGTGTGAGCATCATACATCGACAAATATGAGAGACACCCAAACTTTAACACCAAGTGAATTGAGGTCTTGTGTAAACAACTCTTTCAGAAACAATGAAAAGTTCGGGTTTTCTGTAGCTCCTTCTTAATCCTCCCACAAAACACACTACTTATCCTGCCTCTGTCCTGCAAAAAGAGATGACTACAGAAAGGGGCTACCTGTAAGGAAGCCTTGTAACTTCTATACTACAAGTCATTTCCTCAATCTCATGCTAATACAAACAGCCATGAAATTCCCTTTTTAACAGCTGCAGAACATTTGCCCTCCCCGCCTGACAACTCTACTTCTCACCAGTCCAACCAGTTACATGTACACATGCAAACTAGAAAGCACAAGATTTGCCCCTGAACTTCACAAGGGGCCAAAACACACCAAAAAGCTTCTGCAAATTTCAGACTCTTCTTATTCCCTGACCACAGTAACAAAGCCTCTCCCCAGCATCAAGCCATTTTTTGTTTTCAGCAGAATTTTTCAGCATCTACTTGCACAGATCTAAACACCAGCCAGAAAAGAGTTTGTGATCCATGCCAACTATTCTATCTACTATTCTATTCTATCTATTCTATATCTATTCTATCTACTGAGTCTCCTAATAGTTAAGAAAACTAAACAGAAATAGGCAGCATTAATGACCACTCCATTGCGGTCTCATCAGAAGCCCTTGCTGCAAAACAAGAGCCACAGAGGACGTAAAAAGGAATCCCCAATTCCACCCCATCATGTTGCAGACCATACATCGCATCACACTTGCGCCACGTGTAAACTAACTACAGGCAGATTAAACCAACATTTCCTTTCACAACTAATTCTCTCCTCTCCCTAGCTTTCCATTTAGAGAACACCACCACCTTCTGTCCTTCCACCTCTGATAAGCTCTCGTTCTCACAACCACCCCAGCAGGTATCGTCTATGGCTGCTGCAGTCCCAGCTCCTCTTTTAGGGACAGGAGGATGAGTATAGCTCTTATAGCACTTACCAAACCAAAGTTTAATTTGAAACGTAAGTGGTAGCACAAGCTGAACAAGTACTTACCAACTGATCCAGGTAATCCTTGATTCTGGGCAAGTAGGTGAGAGAACTGATTGCAACCAGACAACTGAGCACAAAGTCAAAGAGCTGGTAACAGAAGAACGGGATCAGCCAGCCTACACGATGCTAAAAAAAAAAAAAAGAAAAAAAAAGCTGCTTATGAAGTATTTTGTTAAAAAAATGAAGTAGCAAGTTAAAAAACGTAGACTATAGGTATACTTACAGCAATTGCACCATACACCATCATTGCACTGATTGTGAACATGAGGAGGGAGATGGCAAACAGAACGCAGGCATTTTCTGCATTAAAAAAGACACCAAGATAAGTATCAGTCATTTCCTAAAGTTACCACACTGCACCTGACAAGCACACAAGTTTTATCTATTATTATGATCTGTTCTCACTCAGCTGTTTCCTCTGTGCAAAATGGAAGTTGGGGGTTTGAGTAACTCAGTCTTCTACTGAAGGAAAAAGAGCTGGTTCAAGAAAACCTGCAGGCATTCAGAAAAAAAATCCGTCTTAATCGAAAGCCTGAATAAGGCTCAGACACATCAGTTAGAAGCCTGACAAAGTTCGACTGCAATGCAACATAATGACTCTTATTTGCATTATGTCAGTGTTGAAAGTACGTGGGTGATTAATTTTACAATTGGAAAGAGTTTTAAGTGAAGTCAGCACACTATCAACCTTTCTACTTGAAAACGGTTTGATTATATAATTTGGTCATTGGCAGGGGAAACGGCACTGCTGCTTAAGTACCAGCAAGGAAAATAGGAAATGACTGTGTAGAAGGTATCCTACTATTTACAAGAAAAAGCAGCTGAACAGAAGCCAAGTGGTAGCAGAATCCAGGACACTCATGAAAACTGAATGATAAAGATTCCCCTCAAGCATCAGGGTCACTGATGACAGAAGCACAGCTGCTTTCCACAAGTTAGATTACACTAACTCTCCTACAGCAGGCACACTTTACATTTTTAAACAGAAAAAAAAAAAAAACAGCTTGTGAGTCTATAGATGCTATAAGCTCATTTTTTTTTAAAATGAAGCTGAAGCCAAACTCTTGTGGTTCACATGCTTGAAAGAGCTGATCTGCAACTGATCTGAAAATTACACTACAGAAACATTTGCATACCTAATTCATTACACGGTCTACACACAGATGGCATCAAGGAGGCCCTCATGTGTCTGAGATGCATTGCCTTGATCAGAGATCCTGAAGCACTCGTGAATAACCAACAAGTGTCATACCAGTAGTGACAGATTCTCAGAAGAAAACCCACACAGTACAATTTTCATTGTGAGTATGGATGAAGTCCTTTCATAGACACAAAAACTTTCAGTCCATACCAGAACACAGGGAACAGAAGTCTATGCCAAGAAACAGGCAACAGCCATTTTACACTAAAAAGTAGTGAAAACACCTTCAGAAGCATCTATCAGTCATCGGCTACTACACATACCAACATTCACTACAAAACACACACCATTTTTACAATTATCTCTTGTAACTTTATTTAGTACGTTAGCTTTATGAAGCATTTGATCCTTGTCCCCACTTCATTTCATTACTAATGAACACAAGCCAAAATTACAGAAGTGACAGTTCCTCACGTCAGATCATGAACGAGGAACAAAGATCGTAAATTGGAACTCTCAAAATCCAGACCTGTGCTGTACTATTCGTCTTCACTCCAACCCTTGCTAAATTTTGGTATAATTTAACAGGAGGAGACTAGACATATTAGAAGTACCACTCATCGTACGACTGCACACTTAAAAACAAGTAAAAACCACATTAAAAAGAGGAAAGTACACAAGATTATATATCATATACTACACTTAGAAACCCTGGTCATTAAAGACAAGGGTTTGACACCAGCTACACTTGTAGACATCATACACTTCATCTGTAACAATACACCAGGAAGTAATTTTAATTTTGCTCATAATGCTCTCTTCAAGTACTTGGCATTCTAATTTTTCCACTCAGAAAGATGGCAAGCTTTTTTCTTAGCAGGCTTGCACACAACAGCTGTAAAGCTCTTTCCTTAGATCTGTGACAACCACTTATAAAACCTAGACACTTCTGAAGAATAAGCTCTATTTTTGGTTTTATTGACCCAGCAAGAATAGTAAATGTTTGTAGATAATGCGAATTGTTGATGTTCCACATGTACTAACATGAGTGTTGATGAAAGCCAAGAATTTTTTTTTTAGCAATCTTATCATTTAAGATGCTTAATGATATGAGGTAAAAATAATATTGCATTGAAGTTTTTTATATTCATAGTAAAACTCATTAATAATTGGAAAGACATTCAGAAAGCAAGAAAACTGTATTTAAAAGTTGCATGCATGTATTACACACTACAGCAAGGCACATACGCTATGATACTGCATGGTTTGTTTTTTTGTGGGACAAACGAGCCGTGCACCTACCAGCCATCCTCTCGGAAGCATAGTAGTTCCCGATGACTTCATACTGGATATCAACAGTTGGCACTATGTTTGGATGAGTCACTTCCACAGTCAGCAAGATGCCCATCAGCAAATTCACCACCTGAGAAAGATCAGAGTTACCTGGAAGTTCCTCACACTGCTACAGCTACGGTCATTTTAAGGACGTTATTAAATCTTTCAGTTCAGTTAGAAATAAGCAATTTGGCTGGCGGGGGGGGGGGGGGGGGGGGGGAGAGAAGCAGACAACAGAACCATTTAAGATGAAGTTTCAAGCTGATTCAGTTAAAACCCTACCAAAAAAAATGCACTACACGGATGCTAGTTTCAATGAATCATAATTAAGAAATGCTGCAAATGAAGAGGACAGATAGGGTTTGTAGGGATTCAAGTGCCCTGAGCTGATACTGCATGATCAATATACAGCCATGTGGACTGGAAAACTGGGAACAGAAAAAGAAGCAGGAAGGAAAACGTACAATGGTGAACAAGGCACATTTACAGAGTTTCTGCTTCCTCCAACAACCTCAAAGGCAGAGTTGATTTAATGCACAACTAAGTCACTGCACCCTACTCTTTGGGGCAAGCAGTGCAAGGAGATGTGCAAACACAACACAGTAAATACCAACCATGAGAGAAAAGTTAGGTTACAGCTCAAATCCTCAGCCGTAGCTTGCTTCCTGTTTCTCCCCCATGTTAGATTTAATAGAAGCAGTGTAGAACTGGCTCTCCCCTACCTAGATAATTTATTAAAAACCTCTTCAGACTGCCTAAGCAAACACAGGTGAAATTAAAGAAATTTCACACTAAGACTGAACTCCAAAATCCATAAGCATCCAGCACTGGCTATACGCACACCAGTTCCTTTCCTTACCCTGCTGTTGAAGACTATTTCTGTTTCTCCATTTTGGTACATACCAGAAATGCTTTCAGTAACAGTAAGAGCTCAAAGAGTCAAAAGCTGCTGAAACCTCTGGAAAACTGCCTTCGCAGCATTTAGAGCCTATTCAGGACTTACAGGGGCATAGTTTCTGTTACTAGTATCTGGAGAGACAGGCCAAAGAAAAAGGTTTCATAATAAAAAAACCTTCACAATAGCATTTTCAAGCCACAGTCATTTCTCCAATCAGTATTCAGCACAGTCACTACCACCAGCAGGATCTTTTACAATTAGCCTCCGAGGGGGAAAAAACAACAAAAACACCAAACCACCACAAATTGGTTCACAGCTTCTCATGACGTAAGAATATTTGCCAAACATTTCTTCTACTGCCATGGTTCCAGGGGTCTACACCACCAAAAGCAGCAACTCCGTGCACAGCTACTAAAGTTTTAAGTAAAATCATTTTTGAATGTTTTAAAGGAGTATTAGCTTTTAAGACTCACAGTTCATACTAGTTTCGTTATTGTTCCCCCTGCCCTTTTTTTAAGTTTCTGAGATATCCTAGAGATAAGTTTACTTACACTTTCTCCAAAAAGAACCCTTCATTGAAAGCTGACAACTGTAGGAATAGCACTATGTCATCAGCTTTAGACAAACTTATTAGAAGCTCCAGCTACTTGGATCCTCAATTTTGTGCTGTGGAAGGCCAAATGTAGCACAAAAATAGTACAGCTGGCAGTAAATAATCACATTTAGCCACCAGTATCTTCGGTCTTGAAATACGCTTATTTTTCCCCTCACAAGAGGCTTCCCACAGGGCAAACTGTAAAGCTGCTCACCTGCCCTTTGCTTAAATCTTATTTTGTTTCACCATTGTTCAAAGGTATAGAATATGATCTCTCACCACTCGTTTCCTGCTTCTCCACTCTGGCTTTTAATGCCTTCTCAAGCTTTTTATTTCCTCCTCTCTGCGAATGAATCAGAAGTATCAACCTATACTTTGGAAAATGACTTTTGTCTCTACTTATTTTAAGCAGCTTATGTCGAGGTCCAGGTATCTGGCTGTTGAAACACGAATTTCTACTTTGTAAAACACAAACAGACTTGGTCAGTTATTGACAGTTCACTTATTATATACAGTCACCCTTTTAACTTAAATAGTGAAACAGTTGAGAAACTTTAGCTGCTAGCTTCATCTTTAAAAATTGTAAGCTTTCATGCCTTAGAATCGTGTCTCTGTCATCCTACGACTGTCACTGGTTTTTATTTTCATCCTACCCACGGTCCCAATTTAGCATACATAATTCTTAGTAATTTCACTAGTTAATGAGCACAGTTCAGAGCATCAAAGCTTTGTTTTCTCATCCGGAAATGGTGTGCAAGGAAAAATACAAAATTAGAGTCATTTGAAATCCAGCCTATGCGAACAGTATTTTTACTGTCTCATTGATCCTAACTTGAAACAAACAAACACCTCTGCCGATGAATGCCCCGGGGCTGCCAGGATGCCATCGCTGCTCTTTGTGAATCATATCACAGCGCTGAGCAATTCCTCATGTACAACATATGGATGGCAATTAGGAGGTACCACAACTCCAAATTAGCAGTGCTTTCAAGCAAGAAGCCAGAGCTTGTATCTAACTGCAGCCATTCCTCTCTCACAAAAGCCTGATAACAGCAAGACCACAAGGCTCGTTTCAACTCCCCAGTCAGCACAAACAACTGCAAGAGTATGGCTTGGATTGCAAGGCATCTTCAGTTTTTAACTGAATTTACTCACTGTGAATAAAATATGCATTCATGAGCAGTCTGCACAGAATAGAAAACGTGGTCTGAAAACACACGTAACACAGAGAAACCTGAGAGCAATCTAAATATTAATAAATAATAAAAACAAAAAAGAAAGCCACCAGTCCCGACAAACCAGCCCTCAATAGGGACTTGAGGAGTTGACACCTCAGAAATCCCAGCAGCCCCCTTGCTAGGCTTGTTAGTTAGGAAGTCAAAAAAAATACAGTTTAAATTCTTAATCAAAAGATGGTTCTATGAAGAGGACAACAATTAGTTTTGTAGAAAGCGCTACACTGAACAGTTGGAGAAGCATATTTTGCTTTTAAAACCAGAATAACTGAGCTCAAGAGAAGTTCAGTATAGCTTATATATTTAAAAAAAAAAAAAAGCTGGTATTGAAGTAAAAAGCCAACACTTATTACAAACAAATACAGAAATACTAGCTCTCCATACAATCAGAACTCAGAACACTATGGAACTATAAAGAGCAATTAGCTTTTTAATTAGCAAGCTCTTATCTCCGTGGTATGTATACCAATAATCACGTATACCTGCTAATCATGCAAGTGCTTCCTATCTCTGGAGACCTGAACATGAAACCTCAGTTTCCCCAAGCACCCTAAAGTCCAAGTGCCTAAAAGTCTTGGATGGAAACAAGAATTCCTACTGACATTCCTGTTTCTATGAGCAAGAAAGGTTGAAAGAAAGTGTAGTTGAGCCTTGCAACAACTACACTTTCCCACCTCTCACTTTTCCAGTATTTTTCTTTAAACATAGTCTTGAAGAAACAAACCAAAGTGGCTTTGTTTTGTTTTTCTTGCTGGTATACCGAAAACAGGGTATTCCAGAGCTCCTAGCACTGCCAGGATCTGATAGAAACCAGTTCTATTTCGTCTCTTTTGGAAGTTTTGTTCGGTGAACAAACGTCTCCAGAGATCATCCTGACCCTCCCCGTAAGCAGTAGCAATTGCATCACTTTGATTCCATCCCTGAGGTTTGCTGCCAGAACGCAACAGCCACTCCCTCCAAAACAATGCTCGTACTTTCAGACTGTTTATTGAGCTCTGATCTGATTTTGCCAATGTGTTCACGTTTCCGGTTTCTGGAAAGCACTGTGCCTAATAAGAAAGTTTACAGGAAGAAAACTTCAAAGCCACATGTTTGCAATTACGAAGCTGGGAATAGGAGGTTTCCTTCCCTTCCTACACAGACCAGCAGCGAGCGTTACAGGGTAAACCGAGCTATACTAGCCCTGAAACTCAAGTATGAGTCCTCTAGGAACACTCTGAACTCATTTTTTCACAAAGTTTATCTATTTATCAGAACCAGTGGCAGAAGAGAACTGACGCATGCTTAAAAGAGGGAGTTTAATCACAGAGCACCAACAGACATTTTAGAAGATAAGGCTGTTGTTCTCTCTAGACTCACAGAAGCAGACAGAAAAGACAGCGATACAGAACTTTTAAAGAGGAGCAAAGTTCATTTGATGCAAGATTTAGAACTATACGCATAGGCAAAGAACAGGAAAACGCCTAAAGAAACAGTTACATAAGAATAACGCAGACGTATAATGCCAGAACCCTTATCTTACTGAAACATCTGGAGTAGATTGCTATGGGACTCCATTTTATGCTTGGTATCAAATTCCTTCAGGACTGCAGAGCACGAGATCAGTGCATTCAGTAAATACAGGCTGACCAAGATCTTCACTAACACAAAACTATTGCAGAGCTAAGTGTTCTCCTCCACAAAGAACTGCCTCCCTCAGAAACGAGAAAAGTTATTACCTCTTGCCACCCTAACTTACAGGTCTAGATCATTAAATTGACATAGAAACATTAATTTCAGTGTTTCAGACGCTACCTTGTGATAAATGATACGCATACACGGCTCGCTAATTAACACATCTGAACAAACTGACACACCACAAACTGTTTAATTTATTGAGGAAAAAATTATCGGCAGAAACATTAGTTTTATTTTCACCGTCTGAATTGTAGTTATAATTTATCCCTTTTGAAGGCTGACTAAGTTTCAATTTAAAGCAACAGGCAAGACAAGACCACTTCAGAATTGGAGCCTTCTTTCAGCTCAGACAGCTAGCAGGTGGCAGACAGGTGTGTGTCACCTTCTCCCAGCAAACCAGGGCAAAAGCTCCAAGTACGCTGCGCCAGAAAGCACAGCCATGCCCCTTCCAGGTTCCTGGGTTTCCACACACTCCTGCTAACAGGAAACGAAAGTGGGGAATGCAGCAAGGTGCGTTTGTTTCATAACAAGCACGATTGCCTCCTGCCTGTTAAGGATTTCTGCTGTTCCTTGACGTACCAGCATTCCCCAAGTTTTACAGGATTCCCAAACAAGTCCAATATTCAATACAGCAAAGGACTAAGTTCTAATATTAGTTCATGTAAGACAGAAACTAATCAACACTAGGTCAGCTTTCCAGTTTTTCAAACTTGATTTTTTACTCAAAAATATTAAGATATCTCTTTCCTTGAGTTTTGTTATACTTTTCACACCGTGCTGTGGCTTTTCTCACAGTTTTCTCCTGCCATTTTATCACTTGCCAGAACCACCTTCTATCCCTGGAAGGACTGAGAGGGGCAAAAAACACAAAAGGGGTAAAAATTAAAAAGATAATCTCTCAATACTTGCTGAAGAGAGACCATAGGCTCTCTGAAAGTTAAATCCCCACTTATTTCTCCTACTGTAACAGTAGTTTCAGTGCATGGCTCCTCCACACCAAAGCATAAGAATGCAACATTTGCTATTTTTACCATCTGGGGAAGGGTAAAGGAAAATACAGGCTTTGGTTACAGCTCTGGAGAATAGAAAAGCTCTGATGCAACATGTTTAAATCATCCTCACATTTTTACTGCCCACTAGGGTAACAGGAAGGAAAGATGAGGAAAGGACTTCAATAAAGGGGAACTTGCTTGGCCCATGTCTGAACTCAATGTTACTGCTTTTGCGTTTTTATTTCACTCTAGTTCAAAACCATCTTTAATAGCCGAGTTCTCTCTTAGAGAAAGAGTCAGAAAACAGGAAGTGTTTTGGAAAAAACAGACCTGTTTCTATAGCTCCCCAACAACCCTGTGGAAGGACGGAGAGCTCCCCTTTCCCACCGAGCTCCTCGGGACGACCTCGGTACCGGCTTGCTCGGGACCCTCACCTCCCCCCGGGGGTTACACGCCGCTCAGGGAGGCCGTTTCTTATCGCCTCACTCCCCACATGCCCCACATTCCAGCCTCCCCAAGCACTTTATCAGCTCTCCTGCCAAGGGCACCCTCAGCACCGCCCGAAACGCGTCAAGGCGGCACCCCTCCAGCCTCAGGACGGACACAGGAGCCAGGACCAGCAACAAGACCCCGAGCACGACGCCTCAGGGCTCTGCCTCCCTTCCCATTCCCCATGGCCGAGCCCTGACGGGACCAAACCCCCCCCCCCCCCAATGTCCCCCTCCCCTCAGGAGCCCCCCCCCCAAGTGCGCATGCGCGCTGCCCCCTCCTCACACCCCCCCTCCCACCCCAGACCCGAGGCGCCGCGCATGCGCGCTCGCCCCGCCGTTGCCCCCCGCGCCGGGCGCAGGCTCTCACCATGTACCAGGTGCCCAGGATGATGGTGCCGGTCCGCACGTGGCAGCAGCCGCAGCAGCGGGTGCTGTAGAAGCGGTCCCGGCTCCGCTTGAACGTCATGGTGGCAGCGACACCGCCGGGCTCCCTCCCGCCTACCGGGCCCGCCGCCGCCGCCGCTCGCTCTGGCCGGGCTCCTCTCCCTCAGCTGGGGGCTGGAGAACCCCCGCTCGCGCGTCACCGCCGCTCCGGCCAATCAGGAGTCGGCAGAGGGGGCGCGGGGGGCGGGGCCTGCGGGAGGGCCCACGCGTTGCCTCGGCGACGGGAGATTGGCGGCGCGCTGGGCCAATCGGCGCGCACCGGGTGCGACGCCCTGGCGTTCACCTGCGGAGGGGCGGGGCGGGGCTTACCTGAGGCACGGTGAGCGCCGCCCCCGCCCCCCCACACCCCTCGTCCGCCATTTTGGGGCGGGCCGGGAGCCCCCCGGCCGCCATTTTGGGGCGGGACCCCCCGCCCCCTGCGCGCACCTCAGCGCCCAGGCTGCCCGCGCACCGGGCGGGTTCCGCGGCTTCCACTGAAATTCAGCCAAATTCTAGCGAGTTTAATTCGCTTAAACCTTTTTTTCCTTTTTTTTTTTTTTTTTTTTTATTTCTTCACGAAATCCTCGGATTAAATTACTGGTGTTGTGCGTTACGTGCTGAGCGGCTATGGAATCAGGGCGCAAACAGAAGAGGAACATGTTAGTTCGCAGAGACTTTTTTTTTTTTTTTTTTTTTTTGTGAGTCAAATTCCCTGTTTCAGAGCGTATAATATTAATCACAGAATCATAAAGGTTGGAAAAGACCTCCAAGACCACCTAGTCCAACCATCCCCTACCACCACTGTCACCCACTAAACCACGTCCCCAAGCACCACATCCAACCCTCCCTTGAACACCCCCAGGGGCGGCGACTCCACCACCTCCCTGGGCAGCCCATTCCAGTAATATTCCAACATTTAGTCTCACTGAAAGTCGCAGGTGCTACCAGACACACGTGTTAATGAGAAATAATGTGTGTAAATCTGAGTGCTGCCTCCGTACGCGTGATAAGAGACTGCTCCAGCATTTAGCAGCAAAAGCTCCTGTTCACATGCAGAGGGGGACCCATAAACTTCCCCTGACCCAGTGACATCAGCGGGTTTTGGAGCCTCGCACTGTTGATACAGATACGCACACAGTTTATTTTAACCCTGGTGCAGCTGCGAGTATTTCCTTCTTGGCTGCACACAACTGATTTGAGACACTCATAGAACATAAATATTTGCTGTGTGTGTATATACCAAGATGTATGTTATCTGCCAGTATTAATACTGTTTTTTCACTCTGAACAATGAGAAGGTAACGAGGGTGACTGTGCTTGTCCTATTGATACATTCCAGATCCTACAATTAACGCATGTTATTGTTTTAGCTACTTAGTCTATTTTTAAACATGAACTGTTGCTGAGTCGTTTGAAATGATTTAGTTAAAGGCTTTAAAACTGACCTTTTTATTTTAAATCCCCTGTGTTCCATAATTGGTGTTTTTCTTCCTGAGGGCATATTTCATTTTTGAATAAACATATTGTAAGTGCTGCTAAGACTGCTCTAATGGTCCTATTACAAGCTATTGTTTGTTTCCTTAGTGTTCCTAATGTTCCCTGTGCACAGATGCTTAGTAATCAACAGACTGATTTAATGTAACAAAACCGGACTAATTTTAATCAATAAACATGTACATATGTAAATAAATACAAAAAGAATGTGCATTTTGTTGCAATCAGTCATTTTAAAAATAATTTTCCTCACAGATGGCATGTTGGGAAGCCTAAGCCGACTATTTCTGCAGCACTCACGTCTGAGCTGATCGCATCATTGCTGCAGAGCTAAGAGAGACTTCGCTTCCCGTTGGTCTTTCCCTGCGTGAAAGATGAATTCAAGGGCTAGAGCGAGTCCCAAGAGAAATCAGGAGTTTCTTGCTTGGGTTAGGACGTTCGCTTGGAAGCACCAAGATCCCACTCTCAGTTTAAAGAGGTGTTACAGTATGTGAGGGCAAGTTCTTGAACGAGGATCCTCCAGATGGACACTTTGCCTTCACCAGTATCACTGGCAGCTCTCATGTCAGGCTCAGATCTTCAGGGCTATTTTCGTGAGATGAAAGAAATCCTAATTAAGTGTTCATATCTTTGTCTGCCAGGCTTGGAATAAAAACCGATGCTATTCCCATGAGCTTCACTGCTTGTTATACCCTGCAGACAACAGAGATACTGAAAAGAATAATGTGAATGTCATTTAACATCACAAAGCAGCTTTCCACAGCTGGATAGACTGATGTGGAACTATTGAGTGAGCAAAAAATATCTCTCTAATATCTCTTCCCCTCAAAAAAAAAAAAAAAAAAAAAAAAAAAAAAAAGATTAAAAGACTATTTTGAGAATGATAATGATTGCATTATTTTCTGTAAATGGAGGAAGAGAGGATAGGTTAATGACTTTAGTCCTACTCTCTGTGAAAGATACCGGTTCTTCCATGCCACAGGCAGCCCAGATGACCTCAGGCAAGACGCTTCCTTCTCTTTGAGCCTTAATTCTCTTCTTTTGCTAGTTCAGAAAGGATTTGTGAAGCTAAATGTATTAATAATTCTGAAGGCTCAGCTTATAGCCATGGCAGCCAGAGCAAAAACTCAGAGAGACAGAAGGAATCGGTGATAAATTTTTCTTCCTAATTAGCAAAAAGACCTTGACATTGTGGGAGCAAATTACCCACTTCCACAATGGTAAGAGCAAAAAGCATTACATGTGCTAGCTAGTCAGAAGCCACTGCAAAAGGGTTCTGATTCCTTTACCAGCGTGACACTCCTTCTCTCTCAGCAGGTACGGAGGGAAGGAGTTTTGAGATCACAGCATGGCTCGTTAGCCAGACTAGTAAGGTGTTTCAAAATCTGTGTCTAGACAGGAGATTTTAACTTCCATCTTGAGAGTGCATGGCGATGTTTAACTAAATGTAAAGTATTATTTTTGAATAATCATATTCATAGGTATATATATTTGGATATAATCATACTAAAAATAATATAAAAACATGACAGCAGCATAGCTAGGATCATGTAAATGAGATGCCAGCTTTCATTCTCCTTCAATCTTCTCTGTGATTCAGCTTCTTAAAAAAAGTAAATCCAACACCTGTAAGCTGCCAAAAGATCACTAAGACTGTTTTATGCAGATCTTTGTTAATCCAAGGTTTCTCCCTTTTGTGCCATTCTTCAGTCTATCCCTGGCTAAAAGATGTTAGTTTAGAGTGATGTTGTAATCATTATTTAACATCTGCATGCACTGAATTACTGGATTATTGTCAGGTTGCATATGAAAGATGATGTGCTATTCTGCTTCAAGTGTCTGTTACTGCTTGTGTGAGGGAAAACCTGCAGACCATGATCTGATAATTATGTAGCCTCCATGGACACTGTTTCTATCTCTTTATAATTAACATATTGTGCTGCTTGGGGTTGGGGAAACTGAGGAACAGTGAGATGAGGTGATGTCGCCAATAACAATGTCTGCTGAAAGTGATAGGAACATCAAGCAAATCTCTTGCCCAGTGGCTTCTTTACTAAGGAAAAACGTTGCAGTGAAGGACATGTTTTAAGTCTTCGTTCCCCAAAGGAAGGCGCTTCATTACAAGGGCAGGAACAGCCTAACTTTAATTTTTATTTTTTTTTCATCTCTTGACTCTCTGTGTCTGCTACTCTACCTTATCCAAAAACAAACAAAAACAGGAAAGGTGCTTCTCAGACTTGGATATTTTCTACAGTGAAGAAACATTTTTAAATTTTGAAACAAAAAAAGCAAGTTTTTAAACATCGTAGAGAAACTAACATAACTAACATCTTTACATAGATGCTGCAGTATAAAACAATGGATCCCTTCAACAGAATTTAGAAAAATCGATAGAACTCGTGGAGAAGATGTGAAAATACCTGGGCTGAGAGCATGGATTGGCTTTTTGCTTCTTTAAAAAGGATAAGAATGTATGGGAGTAAAAGCAGAGCCTTAACGTATCAATGGGAAAAAAATAATAATAATAAAAACAAAACAAATTAGTCAGGAGGAAAGCTTTCCTGTTGGTGAACACAGTGAAATCCTAGATATCCTGAAGTCAGCATTAACAAATTTGCCCACTGTTTTTCTCCAAGATGGATGCTGCAAGAAGAATACAAGCTAATCCAAAGATTCAGTGATTGATTGTAAAAGAGATAAGAACGTATCACAATAAGTTTTTTGGTTATTGGATTTTACTTTTGTTTATTGAATTAATCAGCATCACTTTGGGATCCCTAATGTAATGTTCCAATCATCTACGTTTTGTTCTGGTTGATTGCTGTTAACAATATGAATTATGTTTTACCAGCAAGAGTCAATTTAACTCAGTTCCAAACTTTTAACTTGTAACAGATGGATAAGAAAGTTGGGGTTAGAAAAGCAGTTAAAACATGACAGCATGATGTAAAACTTTTATTAACACAAGAGTCTGTTACTGGGTTACTTGTTGTACTCTCAGGTTTTCTCGGTATCAAACACTGAAGAAAAGTTCTCATATTCATTTACAGAATCAAAGTCTGCTAAGCTAGAAGAGCCATAGTTCATTTCCATCGTACAGCTGAGGAGCAATAAAAACGTCTAAAAATAACATATGGCATTTTCCTCAATCTAAAATGGTACTTGCAAGTCCAGATATCTCAGTAATTTCACGTGTCTGAAAGTGAGTGCTGGCTTCCTCTGGAGACAGGAAATGTCCTTTACTTGCTCCCCTGTCCAGCCCCAAGCCCAGAGGTGCCTCTCCACAAATTTTGGCAGGATTTAGAGAGGAGCCTGGGAATCCGAATGTTGCCTGCTCAGGGAAGAAGGAAGAGTTACCTTCCGGTGATTTGTTATTTCTTTAAACATCGGCTTTTTGAATCACTTTGCAGTCTGGGACATTGGAAAGGAGTTCCAGGAGCACAGCAGCAGGCAGCTGATGCACTCAGAAGTGCTTGATGAAGCCCTTTGTCATTTGTCTCTGTAGCTTAGAGCGCTCAGAACCACTGCCAAAGGAAGGCAGTGCAAGCATGCAGAAATCAAAGTTTGACATAAAATGAAGTTTACCAAATTTCTAATTGTTTCCTAATGGGACAGTAGAGGGGTCAGTTCTGTTATGGTGACGTTTTCCTGGGAAGACGCAGGGAGTTTATTTCTGAGCCCAGCGCACCAGTGTCCTTCAGTAAGGGAGGACATTTCCTTCGCAGATCAGAACATCTGCGGAGCACAATGTCAGGGGTGGCACATGCTGGAAAGTTCAATCTGCCTTGAAGGACCCCCAGGTCTGGGTCAGTTCTATCGCTGAAGGACAAGATTTCCCTTATCTAACCTTTGTGGCCTGTAACTTAAAAAACCCTCTCTCCTCACCAGGAGTCAGCTATTTCGGCATTACGCAGCAGGCCTTTGTTGTAAGCACAGCTTATAAAAAGCAAATAAATTATTTTCTGTCAGGCAATTAGCGTGTCTACCTGATACTCAGCTTGTGCAGATGTGTCAGCTGTGCCTCTGATGTCCGGATTGGGTGGAACCTTGATAATTACAGATAACTGCAATTATCAATTACAGATAATTATGGAGCAGGAGGCCAAATTTCTCTCTGTGGTTGCTCTACATAACCCTGACTTTGTAACACCATGGTTTGAGTATGAAGCAAAGCTTCACAGATCTGCATCTGCAGCCTGCCTGTGAGTAAACACAGCTTTGTAGGTCAGGAGTTCATCGGTTACGGCATCAACCAGCTCCTAATGCTTGAGATTCTGTCTCATGGACCTGGCACTTACCGCTACGGCCCTATCATTAGGGACACAGCCAACCCTCCATCTCCAAAAGGCTTCCCACAAGAAAGAGCATCGTTGCAAAAATAGAGCAGACTGAGTTTAAGAGAAAGCTGGAACTTAAAGCAGTGTATTTCATCATTTGCAGCTGCTGCTGTAACAATTAATTGCTCCTAACCAGAGCGCAGATACTCTCCCAGCCACACTTCACCCCGCTTCCCATGCTGTGGCTGCCCCAGAGGCTGGATTTCCTGCTCTTACTGCAGCGTGTGCCACCCGAGCACCTGAAAAATCACTCAGGAAAAAGGCAGGGGGAGACAGCTGGGTCTGGCCCAAGAGCTGGCAATTGGAATACACTGGGTTAATGAACAACCAAAGAAGATACTTTAGATTTACCCCTCTAAGAGAAGTTATCTGGAGGATAAAAGCATCCACCTACAGCACAACCGATGCTGGAACTTGTTAGAGGGATGTTGGATCTCCTGTCTGAGGACTTACGCCAGTCTCCTGTTAGTAAAGATCAGACAGAGCCTACAAAAATGGGAGTACCGACCACATTCATTTAACACTCCCAGTGCCAGCAGCAGCGTAGCAGGCTGATGATCTGAGCAGTACGGGTACACAGAAGAGAAGGCGAGAGATGTCTCAGAAGCACAGAAAACAGGCAGTAGCCTGAGCACGCAGTGATGAAAGGAAAGGGAATTTCATAAGGGACTCAAACGTCTGCTTTTCAAAGGCACTGGCCATCTGCAAAGGCCATTTGTTAAACTGAGGGATGGTTCTGCAGCCCCCGAGGACAAGGAAGTGAAAGAATGGAAGTTAGCAGCTGCTGAATGCTTTGCGTTTTTTTCTTTGTTTTGTTTTAAACTCCTCTCACTGAGGAATCACTCTCAGCACACTTTCCTCGGATCTCTAGGCCATCCTTGGGAGCCCGTGTAGCAGCAGCACTGGGGGATGCAGCAGAGGAAGGCTCCACACACATTAACCAGACCTAACACCCTTCCCACTCCTTGCAGGAAGGGTACTGGTACAGCAGATGAATCGCACAAACAGTTCGTTGCCACCAGATTTATCCTCAGTACAGCTTTGCAATTATTTAGGAAAGCCTACAACCAACAATATCTAGTTGTAGGGATGTCTTTCCTTTGCTGAGCTGTTTTCTGTGTTAGAACATAGCACTAAATAATGTGCTGATGCAAACTACGGAGCCCTTCTATATGACAGCGATGTCTTCCCATCTGTGAAACAGTGGAGCCAGAAGTACAATAAGCATTGCCAATGCTGCTGATGTCAGTAAGAGCGGTACTGATCAGTTTGACAGGAAACCTGGGTAATATGATTTGCTGCTTCTTGTCATCAGAATCACAGCCAGCTCATCAGTGTTACAGGAGTTGAATGTACCTTTATTCCAACAACAGAAGAAAGTTAAGAGGTTTTCATAACACCAACAGGATCAAGATGAAGGAAATCTCTTAAAAACCATTTACTGTATCTCCTTAGAAGCTTGAAATAAAATGTTTTTTGGAGAAAAACGCTTGCTCTTACTTGTGCACACGCAAAGTAATTAAATAAAACTGCTCATGAGTACTGTGCTTTGGGCAAAAGTTTTGAATTCTTTATTACAAAATCAATGAACACTTGAAATACTATAACATGTTGAAATAAAACATGATTACACTGGCATCAAAAAGCTTGCAAACAGATACAGAGAAAAAAAAGCAGAAGAAATGGGAGTCTACCAATACTCCAAGTTTCTCTTTATCTCCTTCATTAAGCTTCTTTTGATTTTTTTGATGGCAGAGGTTACCTTCAATGCTAAACAAAGACCTTGGGCAACATCCTGGCTCCAAGTAGGTCAATGAATGTTTTCCATTGGCCTTGGAGTTAGAACTTTACTCATTACCAACATACTCATTAACACATCTTCTAAATCCTTGAACTTGCTATACTCGTTTCTCCGGTGAGGCCATGCATTTTTCTTCTTATGCATCTGCTCCAGAACAGTTACTTTCCACGTAAAAGCTATTTGGTCCATTCACACATTCATAAATTGCCTATATTTCTCCTACACTGATATACAAATATCAAGATGGGCAGATTTTAGACAGTGAGCTGCTGTGTGGCATCAGTTAAGATTATCCCTCACCTGTCTGAAACAAGCCTGTTTTGCTAAACTTCAGGGCACACTGTACAGCTAGCAGCCCCCCAAAAAATCGCAGCAGAAAAGAACTGTCCAATTCCAAACACAAACATATTGCTGCGATAAATTGCTTTTCTGAAGGAAACGGCTGCTCTGATATTTGCTCAAAGGATGAAGACTATGGGGTAAAAAGTTTGAGCTGTGGGTAAAGCTCAGACAAGCTGGCAGCAGGGGCTGGATGGCTGGGATGGCAGAAGCACAGAGCTCTCCTCTGGCTGGGTAATGCAAACAGGAGTGCTGCTGTAGCAGTTTAAAACCAATAACATCCACGGTTACTCAGTGTCCTATGTGAAATATGTGTCATCAGCCTGATGCCTATGACGAAGCAGTTTAGCATGCAATAGTAATTGTTGCCTTCTCACACAACCTCCAAAGGCACAAAGTCCAGTGCAGGTGGAGATTTGACAATCATTACCTCATCCTCTGAGGTAGCACTTCTAAGATGGCCCAGGGTGAGGCACGGTCTTGGGGCAGCCTGAAGAACCCCCACAGCTCCTGCCAGAGCTCTGCAGAGATAAAGGGCTTCAGCTCTCACTGGCCTCACCTGGGCGCTACTCACACACCACAGAACTTGCTTGTAACACATTCCCTCCACCATGCCATAAACCCTCTCAAAATAAAAAGCGCACGTTCTTCGGTAAATACTAAATGACACTTCTAAAAGTTTCATTCACAAATTCAGTTTATATCAGAATATTCAAATAGCAAAATGCTAAAAACTTCCAGACATCAGATTAGAAAAAAATATTTCAAAAAGTCAATTCAGTCTACTATAAGCACAAATGCAACATGCTTTGGACATACAGGCTTTACACTTTAGCCCACCACAAAACCTGGGAAGACAAAAGGGTTTATAATGTCTTTCTAAGTAAGTTTAAAACCTCCTTGAGAAATTTTCCCTTGTGGAGCAACCTAGCCTGACGTGGGGTGAAAAGCATAAAAGTCTGACTGTAGCAGCCAACAAGGACTTAAAAGATTTGGGAGGTTTGAGAATGATCCGTATTACTCTCCTTTTGTCTCTGAACAATGTTTTCTTCAGTACATTACTAGCCTGGTGATGAGCACATCTGTGAAAACACCAGGGGAGACCAGACTAGCTGGTGGATCCTCCATGGAACTCAAGTTGCAATCATGGTTGGCCGTGTCCCAGCCAGTCCTACAATGGCATAAAACATTACAAGTTGACAAACAATGCGACAGTGAAAAACTGAAAGGTCTTCATGCCACCGGTCAAAACCCATTCAACAGTTTTTAATCAAGGGCAGCAATTTGTTATTAACACCCATTCTGTTTCAACACCACCTCTGGAGCAGTCTGCTCCTTCTCTCCTTTCTCTCACACACTCACACTCCATTGCTCACTGTTCCTCTTCTCCTCTTCCCCGTGCTGGGAAGTCTTCTAGATCCTCTCTTTACTTTGGGCTCAGCACGGCATCACAGAAAGGAGAATTCTTGCAGCTCATCAGCATGCCTGCCCCCATTTGGTTGTCACTCCAGCAGCTACACAGCTCCCTCAAGTCTCTTTCATCTTCCTCCTCTTCCTCCTCTCCTTTTTTCCGGGTACATCTGCCATACAAACAGGGGACATTGCACAAACACCCACTGCAGAATCACAGCCCTGGGAACTGTTTGCTTTCCACCTGAAGCAGGCTGCTTTGTGGTTCCTAGATGTGTGTCACAACGGCCACCTACTTACAAGGATAATACAAAGTCATTGGGAGGGCCCTGAATGTTTTAGTGGGCTCTGACACATGCATTTCCTTCCATTTCACTTCTACAAGTGCTGTGCAAAAATTACTCCCACTAAATTTAATATAGTTCTGCTCATTAGCTCCACTAGGAGCAGGAAGGTATTTGTCACAGAAATGAAGTAATACAGAGCCTCTGTAAGAAGTAAGACATACAGCTAAAGGAGAAACATTTTGCATATTCACGTAAAAATGCATTTCTGAACAGTTTTTGGGTTATGCATTATTCTGAAATCAAAATTCATGAGATGTACAAAGCCCATCACTTACTGTTAGCGTGTGGATTATTGGGAACGTCCGAGGGTTTTCTGGAGAAAGCACAGACTGCATCACTGCCATGTTTCGTAGATATCAAGTCCCTTGGGCCTTCTTCCTCTCTTGTTTCCAAACCTTGCTGGGGTTTAATTGAAACAATATGCTTCACTAAGCATATCAGTAAAATGAAGCTTATGCAAGCACAAAATATGACAGAAAATGTAATTATTGTAGGGAATTGGTATATTTAAAGAAACTGCAGGACAAATTAGGTTTCAAATGATTAGACTATTCTGGCATGTCATCTACCTGCCTCCTGTATATTTGTTTTAGGACTGAAGTGCTGAAATTGTCTTTCATTACCATCTTTTCTCGTTTTCTCTAGTGAACAGAAGAACAGTAAGGGGAAAGTGCTGTAACTGTGTAGTGAGACTGAAGACTGAGATGTGCCCAGTGACTGTGAAATGATCCGTCTATAGAAATCCTAGGTGTAGCACTGAGAGCGATGAACAACTTTATCTCTGTACCTGACTTCATAATTTCTTTTATTCTTTTATGTACATCTCCAGAGGATGAGCTTGCACGGCAGCAGACACCAGCATTTGGCGCTCGCATGCAAAACAAGCTCCTCCTGGCTCATCTAAACACATCAGTAGGAACAATGCTGTACTGAAGAGCCTGACCAGCACTGTTAAGATTCTTCATTAAGGTACGTACAAAGCTAGAGCAACTAATTGGATGTGCAAGAAAGGGAGTGGCTTGGCAGCACTCTGGTGACTCACAGGCTGTCCTAATGATCATTGGGAGGATTGTGGGCCATGAGTTACCTACATTTTCCCCTTAAAACGGGGACATCAGGAGTTCAGGGAACAAAACTGTCTCAAGGATCAGAAGAGACCACAGTGGGTGCGAGGGAAGACAAATGATACTACATAACCATGAGTCCAGAGCAACATATTCAGTGACAAATGAATGAAAAACAATTAGGACACTTTGGGGGGTCCCCTCTATGTCTCATTTCACTGAGCAGTGAGGACATCACAGCCAAATAGACGGGTCCAAAATCCACTTAACATTCTGTTCTTTTGTACTTCCCATCCCAAATGAGCTGACATTTTCCACAGCCTTCCTCTGTTGCACTCTGAGACTTTTTTCTCTCAATAAGCTTTTCACTAGTATAACAATGGTCTCGTTTTATCTTCACTGCCTTTCAGGAACCACCTTTGCATATTGTTAAAAATACCTCCAGGTGACCTTTCAGCACAGATAAAACACAGCCGAGCTGTACAGTAAACTTGGAATACATTTGCCTGAGAAAGCATTTTTCTTCCATGATTAAAGCCATCTGCTCCTGTCTGCATTGCAAAATCGAAGTGTTTTGTAAATATGTTAGGGAATACCATGTTGCAAAAGCCCACCGGTCATTGTGCTTACCCTTCTTTTATGGCAGGGCAGGGAGAAAGAAGAGAAAGACATAAGTTGGAGGGGAAGACAGATCTGCCCTGGTCATGTCATCCTAATGAAAAAGACACCCCCCTCCGCTCATGGAAAGCCAAATGCTACTCTGAGAACACAAAAGACTCACATGCATCAGTCCAGCTGCACCCCTTGCTTCCTTCACTTCATTTTTCTTCTTCTTCCGCTGCATTTTGCTTTTGAGTCCAGAAAGACAGAAATTAATGCCTTCTTTGCCTTTTGGCAAATCCTGAAAGCATGGGAGATTTTGTAAGAGGAGGCCTGGGAGAGCTAATTAACTGGCTACTTTTTTTTTTTTTACAGTAACACTGATTACCTCTAGGAGTGTGTGCTGATGGTGTACAAGCTTCCATCTCTCTCGGACAAAGTACACACCTTGGCTTAAGACAGCTGTTTGCAAAGAGCTCTGCACACTCTCCCCACTGCTGCCAGGGAGGGCTGTTTCCCTGGGTTTCTAGAAAGTGGCTAGATGGAAGCCTTGTGCTTCCATCTCTCCACCCAAGCTATGACCATATTACTACCAACAAATCCTCTCACTTAAATAAATAGATCTGAGCCCCCTGGGATGGTGTGAAGGCTGGTGTTAGCAGTGGACTCTAAACCTGCTAAGACCCAGGTATTCAGGAAAGTCAGCTGCAGGAGAAAGAGTTCATTTTTGCAGTATTGTTTAGAACAGCAGTGCCACCTGGATGGTAAACTCCCAGAACCAGCCACCCCATCCCACATGTCCTGAGAGCTCTGGTTGCCACAATGAGATCAGAAGAACGATCCCAAAGACAGAAGGTCTCCCTCGGTCACCAGTGCCACCGCCTCACCTTTTCTCTCTCATCTCCTGTCTGATGCTCCTCATCTCCTGTCCAGTTTCCCCACTCTTCTGTGGGAGCCTTCCAGTCAGAGTCCAGGTCAATCACTGAAGGATCATCTGCTAAGGAAACCACATGCATGAGTCATGTTCAAATCCGTACAACTTCCCAGACTCATACTAGTAATGGAAACACTGCAAAGAATATCTGTCACCTTTCCTGCCTGCTGATGGGGGGGTTGGGTGTGCACGCATGAACATGAATTTTAAATGCATTTTTAGAAAGGAAGTGCCAAATTCTAATCACAGTAAGTGATTGCATTCTTTGGGACAGGAGTTAAATTAAAGAAGGGAAGAAAAAGACAATCTAGCGACAACAAAAGCCCTTTCAACCTGTGCTTCAGTAAAACAAGCTTTACCAAAATGATAGTAGCACGGCTTGTCAAACATTTTCTTTTAATTTCAGGAAGAAGGATTCAGGCATATCCAGAAACACTGGCAGAGACTGCAGGCTCAGTGCTACATTTTATTAGCAGGACTGTTTCTCAGCCCATCTCCTCTTCCACTGGCTGCAACACACTGTCCTCAGGGCAATTACTTGTATGGAAGAGTACTATTAGTAAAGGATTTGTGCATTTGTTAGTGCTCTTGTTGGTGCTTTCTTTCCTACAAAAGTACCAAGTGCATTCTTGACTTCAGCTTCCTCTTCCATTTTTTTTTTCTTGAATGTAAGCCAGAAAGGCACCATCGTGGTGTAGATTTCCAGAGCTCCCTGACATGCAACTCTGAGCATGCACTAAGTAGATAACACCTACTTTGCTTTGATTTTGATCATTTCGGGGTGGGCAGGCAGAAAACTTTTGAAAACCTTTTAGGTTTCTGTATCTGCAGGCATCTGTTACTTTAAAAAATTGGCCTCAAGCCTTCAGCTGCCTCTCCACAAAGCACTGGCAAATGATTCTCAGACAAGAAAGCAAAACAGAGCAGTCTAATTTCTTTGCCCAAACTGAATGAGTTGCAAAAAAGCAGATAAATCAGCATGAGATGTTGAAAGGACCACTTGATTATTTTTTAATGGGTCATGTCTAACAATCTTAAGTCTTATCCTAACAGGGAGAAAGACTTTGAGAACACAGCATATAATAATAACTCTTAGCTGATCACGTCTCTTAAAATAAAAACAAATATAAAAAAATCCCAAGCTGGATGGAAAAACTTCTAGTTGAAGCAGGGCCAAAACCAAAAGCATGCTGGGGATGATAAAAGACAACTGTTTCCAAAAGGCTGCTCTATCCAGTTTGCTGCCAAATTTTATAAACATGATTATAAACATTGCTCAACTTCTCAGCTTAAAAACCATCCCCTATACACAGACAGCATTTCCCTCCTCCTTCAGAAGGGACAGGAACAAGTACTTTCTAATTTATTTCCCAATAAAATACCAGTATTTCAGGCAAATGAATGCATCTAGATTAGAGAGAGACACAACATACATGAGTAAGTTGTACGTGTCAAGAACACTTTGTGCAAGCTGTAGTAGGGGATACCATCACCAAAAAACTTCTGCTCCTTCTATCTAGGTTACATGAGATTTGGGCTCAAATTCTGGAGGATTCAACTGCAGTGGTTGAAGGCAATACCAGCGGGCACGCTCCACCCAATATCTCCAGTCCCAACAGCAAGTGGGGGTGAGGACACAGCAAGTCCCAGCTCTGCGGACTCTGCCTCTGCACTAATATACCGCTTGCGAGCTGTGGCAGCAAAACAATAGGCAAAATCATGCTGCTGCTGCCAGAGAGGAGGCAAATTCTGGCTAACAGGGAGGTGCACGGCATTACACACAGACCAGCACAATGGCACAGAGTCTTCAGGAATCACAGTCCCTCCCAAGCTGCTGGCAGCGATGCTCTCGTGGGCGTGCAAGTAAAACGGGCTGTAACTAGAGGAACACTCGCTGAAGGCCACAGCTGGCACTATTGCTTTTTTAAGTTCCGATCTTTTGGTCTGTTTATGTACTTATTTTTAAGCATAGAATAGTTTTAATGGCCAACTTCCCGCAATGGCCTTGCGTTCATGCTTTGCCCTCACCATGTGGGTAGGCATGAAGCTCAGCGGTGACTCTGTCTTGTCTCAGAATTGCTCTTCCCAAAGCATTATGTCCTGGAGGTGTTTAAACTCAACTCAGAGTAAAACTAAATGCAATATAAGACTCTTTACAGTTTGTTTAATTTGGTGGGAAAATAGGATTAAATGTGTTTAACCCAGAGCTCTGTTTTAAAACCTCTCCTGTTCTTCAGTGTGTTCCCTTCCAGCAGTGGCGTCTGGTTAAAGGGAAGAGTCAGAAGATTCCCTGTGTCAATGGATAGAGAGGGTAGGGTAGAGCATCCTACAGGCTGAGCCTTATAACCTGGCCTGGAAAATTAAGCCAGAAAGTACTTCTGCAAAAGTCAATTTGTGTCACCAAGAAGAAGATTAATTTTTTTTTTTAGTCCAGAGTTGTAGCATTGGGACTATATGCTGTCAGGATCTCTCTTGGGCATTCTCTATTCTATTAGGGTCGGTAGAAACCTAAGGGAGAGCAGGTCTTCATCTGGCAGAGCAAAATCCTCTATAGACTATTGTCTATGGTGCTGAATCCTTCTGTGGTTGGTGTTGTAAAGGGCAGGTGGCTGTGTAATGTACGTGGTCCTTACCCAAATCTTTGCTGAGCTCTTGCACATGGAAACCATTCAGTGCACATGGATAGGCGATTTCCAGCTGAAAGCTTACATTTACAGTAGAAATTTTACAGGTAGAAATTATTGCTCCTACCAGCTGGGTGTAGAGTTCCTCATTTGGCATCTTCCTCTAGTATAATTCAGAAGATGCAAAAGTATCAAGTGAATCCCAGACTGAAGACTTTTAATCCAAAGAAGCTGCTTATTCACATGAAACCAAGGTATTAAAATTCAGTTTAACCCCAGGACAGAAGGAAGGAAGTCATGAGACACGGAAGCTTTCTGAAGATCCCAGGGAAAATGTGCCTCAGCAAATGAGACAAATTTGTTGGGAAAATGCCAAGTCACAGGTAAAAAGCCAGCCCTCATGGTAATGAGATGGACATGCTGCATTTCTGAAGACGGATGCCAGTTCTCAGAAACTGCCCTGACAGACCAGTAGCCTTGCAGGCTGTCACCAAAGCACAAGCCCTCTGCACTTGGTAGCAGAAACATGCAATAAAATTCATATTTTCTTGCCTTAAAACCAGACATCAGAGCTCTAACACAACCCCGCCAGCAGCATTGTGCAACTTACACATTTTGTAACAGCATCAGCAGCCACAACATATGTGTTTTGAGAGACAACTAAGCAGAAGTACAAAATACGTCACCAAAGGGGCAGAGGGAGACTGGTGGTAAGAGACAGTATTGGGAAAGGCATGCAAGCAGTAAAGCCCACGAGGTAAAGCGGAGGAGGAAGGGCAGGCAAAAGAGATGTCTGGTGGAACCAGGACAACCCTGCAGAGCAAGCAGGAAAGATGCCTGGCAAAACTGGAACAACTCCCGGGCCTGGAAACAAAGCGAACTATGCCAAGAGCGCAAGAGATTTTCACCCCCTTTCTCCTCTTTCACATGCACAGATGAAAAACATGCAAATGCTAATGGTGAGCAAGGAAAAATGAGGAAGAAATATGTTGTCCTTTCAGCACCCCATTTCCTCATCGAAGATCCTGTGAGCCTGGCCACCTCACCTCTGTGATCACCATGGACTAGAGCCATCAGTGTTAACCAGGTGGCTCCAGCTCCAAGATACTGAATACCTCTAGCTAATTAAGGGTAAGATTGCTAGGGACTAATTGTTTGAGTATGTAGAGCTGATGACTGAGGACAGAATGAGAATTACAGAACCACTGAGTTCAGAAGGGACCTGTGGAGGTCATCTAGTCCTACCCTGCTGCTCACAACCAGGTCATGTAGGCAGGCTGCTTGGGGTCTTATCCAGGCAGGTTTTGAATACCTCCAAGGATGGAGTCTCCACAACCTCTCTGGGCAATCCATTCTGCTGCCTGATTACTCTCACCATAAAAAAAAAAAAAAAAACAACAAAAAACCTGGAATTTCCCATACTTCCCTCTGTGTCCATTGCCTCTTGTCTTACTGGGCACCACCAAGAAGAGCTTGGCTTCACCTTCTGTACTCCCCCATCAGCTACCTCTCTCCCTCTCTCCCCATAGGTATATATACTTTGAATTGCAGCCCTCTCTGTCTATATGCTTTAATTGCAGCAAGAGGTAAGCCCCAGAGCCCCCATGACTGTCATTGCTGTCACTGGCACTTCACAAGATGGCGCCTGGCCTCCTGCTCCCCCTGCTCTGCTCGGCCCTGCCACCGAACAAAGAGACTCATTAACTGTTCTGATCTGGGTTTGATAAAACGACCCCGGCTCATATTCAGGTTATGAATGGCATTTATTTTTTTTATTTTTTTTTTAGTTCACAGGCCTGCAAGAGCTAACAGGCCTTGTTTGACTGTCAAAGAGCTCATTTTGCCTGCAGCGCAGGCCTTACTGCCAACCATTACCTCATCCAAATTCAGGGAATACATGTTTGCGACACTCCCCTCCACATCAGTATCAAGGCTGATGATTCAAAGGGAAAAACCTCCTACTACTTAGGAGAAAGCTGTAAGGCAGGCAGAAAACCTCCCAGTCCTGCTTTCAATCAAAATGCATCTGCTTAGACATTTGCAGGAGCAAGTTGCTGAATTTGCCCCCGTACGCTCTGCTCTCGGAGAGACGTGGCATCGCTCTGCTGAAAAAAGAGGAGCTGTGCAAAGCCCAGCAGAGCAAACCCAGGGCACGCCAGGGGTGATGTGTGCCAAATGCAATCCATGGACACGTTGCTGAAGAGCTGCCGGCATTGCCTCCCGCCTGCCTGCACCAGAGAGCCTGGGTTCAGGAATTACAAAGAGCCTGGCGCTCCCTGGCAGCCTCACAGGGGTCAACAAACACTGCACCAAGGGAGGAGAATACCTTATTTATTTATTTATTTTAAAGCAAATAATGTTATTTATAAAACCCTCTGATGGCCAAGCTCACTCGTCTGCTGCAGGATCTCAGTTACTGCTGGGCAGGGAAACAAGACAACTGCAGGTTTGTCTCTTCTCTGCTTTCATCCGCTTTGGGTGCTCCTTTAATTAAGCTAATCAGGGCTGCAAGAGTAAGAAGGGGTCGACTGCACTCAGCAGCCACCATTCCTGCAAGAACAGGGTAAGGTCTCCCAACAACAGGGGTATAAATAGATACCGCACTCGATCCTGACCAAAAGGTCAACAGAAAAGGGCACCTAATGCTCATACTGTTCATGCCAAATCATTCCAGCACTCAGGATCTACCCTGGCCTTTCCAACAGATAGAAAAGTTAAAAAAATAAATAAAAAATTACCAGTCTTAAAAAGACTGAAGTCCCAGCTGCCACCGTACACTGGTGTTTTGCCCTATGCTTCAAGGTGCTCCATGTGGGCTCTGGATTTAAGGAGATTTAAGTTTTGACAAAAGCACCCTGTGCTCCAGCAGTTCCCTGTTCCCCCCAGGGACATGGCCCACGCACCACCAGCAACCCCACTGGGCTGGCAGCTGCCTGGATGGAGGCTGCTCAGCTCCACCTTCCCAGCTGGACCATGGGAGAGGGAGAGACGCAATGCTTCAGTTATGAGAACCAAACCTAACTTTGTTTTGAAAATTTAGTAATCTGAGATGATTGCTAACACATGTTTTGGATTTTTTTTTTATTTTTTATTTTTTGAAATGCAGAGCCCATATTGTTGCCTCTGGCTCAGGATGTCCCTGAACCACTCTCCGCTGGTGTGGAGATGGACACAGGGAGTGATTGCTCTATGCTTGACCTGTTCCTGAGCCTGTCTGCCAGCAGCTGCTACGTACAACTGTAGGAGAGAGGACACCAGTCTATGGGAGCCCTCAGTCTTACTGCAGCTGCTCTTGCTGCCCAGAAGCTCTAATTACACTTTGCATAGCAGTATGCATGCACAAAACAAGACTATACCTACTTCCTCTCTTTTTTTTTGTCTCCATCTAGGTAAAAACACAAATAAAGTACACGTTCTCACCATTCTCAAGGGTGCCACACAGGGTGTCTGCAGCTATGAGCATAGAGCAGTTCTGGGCACCTGCCCATAATCAGACCCAACCTGAGTTTCACTCTCACCTCTGCCAGCCTCATGTGAACAAGCAGCTATAAAAGTGGGCCCTGATTTTTGCAGCTTATAAAACAGTCTGAAAAGGGCATCGGCATTAGTGTACCCCCCTTTCACTGGCAAATGAGCAAGCAGACGTACCCTGCTCCTGCCATACATCGTCTGCTGGGAGGAAAGTCAAGCTGGTGCTCCAGCAGCATCTTGAAGGACTGTCCTCAGAAGATTTACTCTTTATATTATCTGCATGCAGGAAAAACGTGCTTTCTAAAAAAAAATAAATTAAAAAAGAAGAAAAAAACTAAAAGATAATCACATAGCTATATTCATGTTATTAAAACTAATTAATTGTGTCTTTATCAGCATGTTATGCCATGATGCCTGGATGTTATGTAATTTAATCCATACATTAATCTATGCTGCTCATCACAGCGGATTTATTAAAGAAGGCTGGACGAGGACACTACACACAAGTTATTAAAAACAACCCGCTCAGGAGTGGCTACGCTAATACTATTCAGAGATATATGAATTCCAACAAATCTCTGTTGAGCATGTAAAAAGGGAGTTACAGATCCAACAGCACAAAAGCTACGTGAAGTGAAGCCAGCTCCAACTCCCACAGACTTTAGTGAGAAAACTTCTGCTCACTCTAACAGTAATTCAGATAAAGCCATAAATACCAAATGAATTACTCAGAGAAAGAGCACAGATAAGAGAGAGCTGGTGGAGGAAAAAAAAAAGACTTAAATGATTTTTGGATAATTATTTTCAACAACTAAAGTAACCATTAGGACTCACACGTTTCCCTGAATGAATTCATTCAGCCCCTTTCTAACACCAGTACATAACAGACTAGCATTTTCTTCATATCTTTCATACACAACCAATTTTTTCTCTACATCTTTTTGATTTTTTTCTTTCTTATTTTCACTTAAAGAATCCCCTTGTTTATGCAGTTTTTCTCAAGTATCAGCTTGATTTTTTTGCTGCACAAATGCATATGTTAGTAAATACTTGTACTTGTTACATGAGGAACTGCTTCATTCTGCTGATGCAGTGTTGGAAAACAGATGACCAAATATGACAAGCATTACATTGACTCTAATGTTTGGCTTTAAAATTGAATTCCATTGTGCTGGCTTACTTCACACAAACTACGTTTTGTGGTCGGATGTCCATCTCTGTGTATCTATGCTTGCACTTAGCATCTCAGAACCATTCAGGATCAGATTCTGCACTCATCAACCGCTCAGACCTCCAGAAGAATTTCAGTTTCAGGCAGGCTGATGGCATATGAATGAATCTTCATATTTCTTTCAGAAATAACTATCAGAGTGTACAGAACAGGTGCGTGCATCACATCACAATAGAAGCACTCGGAGCTGGGTAGTGAGAGGTACCGACGGTTACAAAGAGGCAAAGGGAAAACTAAAAACTGGGCCCAAGATTAATGCAAAGCCCAGGAGACACTTCCTTCTCCAGACCATGCATGGAGAGGCTCGAGCTGAAAATCTCTTGCTGCACAGGAGAGGAAACTGCTGGCTAAGCAACCTCTCACAGGGCCCCTCCGGCCTCGGCATTTGCTCCCTCCCTCGCATTGAAATTCTCTGAATTTGCTGGTCATCAAAACTTATTGCAAATCTTCTGTGTGAGTAAATCTAACCGAGAAGGAATTTGCTGGGGGGAGGGGGGAGAAGAAGTAAAGGGGAGGCTTTTTTTTTTATTTATTCCAATAAACAACGGTTTGGAAAGCGTTCAGTAATACATTCTGACATCACTCCCCAAAAGGCTGGTGCACTGGGCTGCAGATGTGAGCAAGCTATAAAAGAGAGAGTGACTAATAAACTGTGGCTGTGAGGGAAAAGACCCATATATGACCAACAGAAGTACTTTTAAGCCAAGCATCTAACAGAGCACAAGAAGAACTTTGAAGGAAACAATAAAAAAAAGACCACAGAGAGAGCACTCACCTAACTCCTTTGACAGCTCTATTAATGTCCCAGAGGTCAAAGGACAGGATTTTACTTCTGCAATGTCCCACGTTCCTGCATTTCAGAAAGCAAACAACCAGTAACACAAAATGTGGTGTCATGTTCACAGCTGGCAACTGCAGTTTCGGCCTGACACTCCCCATCTCTTTCCATGTTCTCACCATCCTGCAGCCACTTTTGTTGCTAAAGAATCAAGGAGAAATTATCTTCTACGGACAAAGGGTCCAGCCCAGGTGCTATTTACACCTTCTCATCACTTCAAAGTGCACGTCACACCAGCACGTTTCTTTGGACTTAGTCAAATTCCTCACTCTTTTGGACTGTTTTGCCCTTCGTGCACAACTGGCAGAGGCTGTTGTCAGACATCAGCTCAGAGTTTGGCCTTCTGAAGGCAAGAGAGTGAAAAATGGTACCAGTGACCTTCTGCCATCGACCCTGTACTCTGCAAAAGAAAGGACTCCAGCAAAGAAAGCAACCAATGTAAGGGCAAGCTAAGACCACTTTCTGAACCACCAGAGTCCAGGATTACTGCTACTGAAGGTGAGTCGTTGTATGGCCTTACACACCAATCAATCCAGTCATTAAGCTTGATCAATCAGTGAGATCTTAATGAAAACCAAATGCTTTTGGAAATTAACCAAAAAGCAGTATTAACTATTTTAACTTGTAACCCCCCACCCCCAAGAAGTTAGGAAGAGAGTCTAAAAGATAGAAAGGTCCAATTTCCACCCAGTTATTAATTATTAGTGCTGCTCTGGAATCTGCAGGATCACCCACAGTAAAAATGCAATGTGAGACACGGCTTTGCCATAAAAACTAAGCCATGATGGAAAAGAAAAGTCATCAAACACTAGTGAGAAAGCTGATATCATCTCTTGATCTTTAGCCTAATGGCCTGGCAAGCCATCCCTTCACTGCCTTAAAGGAGTCTGAATATTTAAAAGCACAACTTCCACCTTCAGCTTAGATTATACAGAGATTGTCCCAGCTGCACAACCAGGAGACTCGCAGTAGCTTTTGGTGATTTTGTTTGGATACCAACATTGGGTTAATCAGCTGGGAAGCTGGGAAACTGTGCCAGTACAACGCAGCACTGCCATGAACACACTGCTGCCAACTGTCAAATACCCAAGCTAATTTAAGAATACCTTGCCCCATACTTCTTTGGATATACCCAAAGCCTAACTCTGATCACGTGTGTGCAACCTTGGACTTTGCAAAGGAACCAAACACTAAATACCTATGGCTAGAAAGCTGCATACACCCACTAGGTAGTCTGCAATACAGGAGAAATTCCTGTGCCAAACACTTCTCTTTTCATATTGCCATCATGCTAGAGAATAAAGGATGGCTAACAGGGTTCAATGCAAGTGGACAATGCCATGTGTGCAGGATGAATGCCAGCAGGCAGGACTCTCTGAGGCAATGTACGCTGCAGGACACACTAACTCATGAAATTTTCCCTCTACAATGCTCCCTCTAGGAACATAGGCACTCACCTACATTGGAAAACACATCCTCTTCTGACTGGGAGGGCACAGATTCCTCTCTGGTAGCTTCTGAGGCCTTTAGCACAGTCCCACGCTCTGCCCTGGTGATGAGAGCACCTTTTCCACGGCCAGTGTCCTCTGCAAGTGGCCACCCCGTTCCCTTCTCATCCCAGTCAAAGGCCGGCTCAGCCACCGAGCTGCCCTGTGATGCTCTGCTGGCGTCTTCTTGGGAATAAACATTATCACAGGGTTATGAGCATTCTTAATTACAACAGAGAGTTTATACAGGGGAAAGAAAGCCTGATCCAAACGCATCAGACATAATGTCCAGATTCATGATGAAATTATTTAGAGACCTTGGGCATCGCTCGGGACCCACAACAGTAAAGGGAGCGAAAGAGGACAGCAAGACTTCCAAGCGAAAGGAAAGAAAACATCTTGGATGTTGGTAGTCCAAGTCTGCTGAGAAATCAGTGCTAGGCATACACACAGTAGAAATCATGACAATTATCTCCAACATCTTTTGTTCCAAAGGACTCCCAAAGCACTTTACGACTCCAGCCTTCAGAGTAGCAAAGCCTTTTCCTGATGTTCTGGTGGGCAGGGGACCAGTGCTGACATCAACCCCACCTTCACACAGCTTAATGCTGCTGCTGCTGCTTATTCCCTATTGGGAAAGAGCCGTCAGCACTCAGCAGGGTTAGGGCTTCTTCCTGGAAGTGGGAAGAGCAGATTTCATTGCTCTGTAAATGTTATCACTAAGAGGGACCAGCACCATCAGCTGATTTAACCCATTGCACAGCAAAGGTTCCTGCACCTAACCAGTGACTTCGACTGCAGCTTGGTCCTCTGAGCTCCCTCCCTCACTCTGGGCCAGCAAAACACGTACACCTGCGTGGGTTTAGGGTTAATGCTCACTTCCTTCTGCACAAAACACGTACACCTGCGTGGGTTTAGGGTTAATGCTCACTTCCTTCTGCACAGGCAGCCAGCACCGCTGGTGCCAGCAGGCCAACTGACGTAAACAAAGCCAAGTGTGAGCCCTTATGCTTTGCTGGAGACCTCAGCACTTCAAGCCCTTAGAAACTGTCATGCAGATATCTAACCCTTGGCTTCTGTAATCTAGATGATAAAGTGGTCCCAAAATGTCTGCATATTTTTAGATCAAAATTTGCTGTTTACTTGCCCCGATCTTCAATTTTAGCAGGGCTTCTGAGGTACTTTAAGATAATGTCTTCTTGCTGACAGTGCACAAACATCCGTATTTACCCAGCTGTGTGTCCCAACTCCAAATTTCTTAGCTTCTAAATTGCTCTAATATGTTTAACTTCATAGGTTTCTCCATTATACTAATGGTTTTAACAAAGATAATTAAATTATCAAGACATTTCTAAACATATTAATTCCATGACGTGCTTTTATACAGCAGTCATAATAACATAACCAGTAGCAATGTATATAGGCATAAGTGCATGGCGGACACTTTGAAATCCCCACAGGAAAAGTGTGGTGTGAGTGCATAATGCTGCTCTATTTTATCTCATTAAGATAACAGTACATTTTGCTTTTATAGATGTTTATTCTGGGCAGCCCTGAAATAAGGAATCTGTTTGGAACTGGGCATATAATGCAGGTTTACATTCATTGTTAGAAAACATCTTTTGTCAAGTAGCACAGAACGAACTAATCCCATCACACCACACCTTTAGCAGATCTCAGATCTAATGGACATTTGTTTTCAAAGTCCTGTGGTTAATAATATGTGTTGTAATGAAAGCCTGGAATAGAACACAAGGCTCGCCAACCTGTTTTTTTCCTGAGTAGGAGAAGGCTCAGGGGAGATCTTCTTGTACTTTACAATTACCTTAAAGGAGGTTGTAGCGAGGTGGGGATCAGGCTCTTCTCCCAAGCACCAAGTGATGATGGGAAATGGCCTCAGGTTGTGCCAGGGGTGGTATAGGTTGGACATTAGGAGAAATTTCTTTACTGAAAGGGTTGTGCAGTGTTGGAACAGGCTGCCCAGGGAAGTGGCTGAGTCACCATCCCTGGAGGTCTTCAAGAAACATGTAGATGTAGAACTTGGTAGCGTGGGTTAGCGGTGGGCTTTACAGTGCTAGGTTAAAGGTTGGACTAGAGGATCTTAGAGATCTTTTCCAACCTGAATGATTCTGTTCTATGATTATAAGTAAGCAGTCTAAATGTGTGCAAAGATTTTGCTGTCTAATGATGAACAGAGCAAACAGAAAGACTCTGGGAAGTTAGAAGGAGTAAGAAGCCCAGTCAGATCAGGTGTGCAAACTCTCCGCAGCCTGTAAATTTACCTTTTTGTTTCAGCCTTTCCTTTCTTAAGTGTCTCTTTTCTCGGCTGCTGATCTTGGTCTGCCAGACACCTACAACAGAGAGCAAAGGTCACTGTGACTCATCTTAAGTTAACAAGAAACTTCCTCTACTGCCTGTACTGCTTACAAGGCAAAGTGTTCTCTGTTCATTTTCCATGCTGGCTGTAAAAGTGCCCCTGCAGCGGTGCTGCCCGGTCGTATGCAGCATCTCCCCTGCACAGTGCTTGCTGCCTCTGCAGAAACACAGGCCACGTTACATAAGAAATCCCCGTCGCAAACCTGTCTGTCATGTGTCCTGACTCATGTAACTGCACAGATTCTTCTGTCCTTTGTGTCAGCCTGATAATGCGACACCCCTTTCCCTCGGGGGAGATGTCACAACAGAGCATCAACAGCCTCGTACGTCTGACAGCACAGGGAAGTTCATGAAGAGCTTAACCATCAAACACGGCTTCGATTTCCTGACCTTCTCTAGCCCTGAGCGTACCCTCAGACCTGGTGTGTGATGTGAAGACCCGCTGCCATCCAGCTGACTTCCACGCGCACTCATTCATACCAGTCAGGCCACGCTCTGCCTTCAGCTCTGCTCTCCACAAGCTACGACACGACAGGAGGGCCTGCCAGGAACGGTTAACAAAGAAAAAAACACCGTCCCCCGATTTCACTGAGACAAACAACTTTCTCTAAACATCCCTGAACACATGAAACAGTTCAGCTGGTTCATCTGTCCAAAAAAACTAAACAGCCCTTTGAAGAAAGCTTCTGCTGTTTCCCATCATTCTCCTGTGCCCTTGCAGGCACTCCTTGCTCCTGACGCAAGCGCCCGCAGGGAGGACTCCAGCCCAGCAGCAGCGAGGGCTTCTCCTGCTCTCACCAGCACACTAATCACATTATAATCTTTTAAGCCCAGAAAAGCTTAGATTTGCTTGTTTTCAATATGACCCCTGGTGGGGGGAGACTAACAGGCAAGAATGGAGTGTTACGTATTTTCCAGTGAAATTACAGCTGCCTGATCCACACTAGCCTCTGCCAGGTTTCTTTGCAGCTTTGCTTGTAACCAAAGATCTTGGCTCCGTTCACGGGCGTAAGGAATTGGCTGTGTGTTATCCATGTGCCTTTTCCAGCCTCGTCCGCAGGCCCAACAAAAAGCTGCCTGGAAAGACCACAGCTCCTGCTGTGGATCAGTACGGCAAAAGCCACAGGATTGGAGCAAGAGCAGGAAGACAGGACCCTGCTCCTGGGTGGACCTCTGGCCACTTCAGATATGCTTTCTCATCCACAGATTTGCCATCTCTGTGAATGCAGGAAGGACCTGAGAAGTGTGGCAGGAAAGCACACAGCCCCCATCTGTGTAGTTACACGTAGAAATGAGCAGATGATAAAAGCCTTTCTCAAACTGGCTATTTTTCCCATTGATGAAGAACACAAAAACAGTAGAGAATGCCTCTCTTTTAAAATATTTCATCCCATGTTGTTTTCTGGTAATATCAATCAGATAACAGAACAACCACAACTTTTCTTACCTTCCTCCTCTTGCAGCTTGTCTTTTTCCACAGGAATCAGATCTTTCAACGCCTCCTTGTCTGAGCACTGGGCTTTCTTCTTCTTCTTAAGCTACAGCATCCAGGAGATGCACATAAGAAAGATCAAACAGGTATTTGTTACATTTCATCATGAAGGAGTCATGGCAATAGTTTTAAAATGGAAAACATGCACTGCTACTCTGATAGAGAGCATGAGGTTGCTGTATTCTCTAAGTGGGTACAAGGCTGGTCCTGAGCACATTTTATTGCAAACTCCAAGCTCATTAATGAAACAACTTTTGTCCTACAAAAGTAGACTTATCTGTCAGGTTAGAAAGCCCACATTGTAATTCAGCCACCTGCTCTAAAGAAAGATTTGCATTTATCGTTCTAAAGACTATAAGGGAGGAAAACCTGTAACCATTTCCCCCCTTTCCAATCAATAACTCTGAAAGCAACATTAAGATTCTGCTTATGATTAACAAAAAAAAAAAAAAAAGACATCCAATAGTCTATTTTTTAATGAAGGTATCTAGTGATTACTGATCTAGAAGGACGCAGCAGTGGCTCAGGGCATTTTCATATGGCTTGGTGAAACAGTAGAGCTACCTTTAAGCCTTGAAATTTGCATGTTTTAGATGTAACACACTGGTTCTTGACTTTTGTCAGGTGGGATACTCCCTGCCATCAACATGCCTCCTGCCCAGGCTAAGGGCTGCTCCTTGCTAAGGCAGAGTGGCTGTAAAGCATGAATACTTTCTTCCCTACCAGTACAAGTGCACCATGCCCAGATAAGACCCTTGCCCAGACACAAGAAAATGTCCCGTATCGGAGCTGGAGCCGAAATACAGGAGATTCTAGCTCCTGGTTTGGGGTGCAGACTATGAGATCATCCCACCTGTGGCTGTAGTAACAAGCACCACCGTGTGACCATGCCAGAGTGTTACTCGGTGTTATGTTCCTCACTCTTAACTTCTCCATCAACAGGAACAATAAATTGTCTTTAAAAATATCAAATAAGCAACATTCTTAAAACAAATTTCTCTTGAAAGATGTTATATAAACTCTGAAGCTGTTACTGTTACCTTGAGAAGCTTTTTCTCTCTGCTGTTGGCTGACGTTACAAGCTGCCCATTCACTGGAACCTAGAAGACAGCAAAAAAAGCATTATGGAATATGTATGTGCATGTGTATGTATAAATATGTATGTGCATAAAATTATGTTAATACGTATGATATGCTGAAAGACATAGTTAAATAACACCCGGTACAAATCTGGACTAGAATTTATGGCCTTGTTCCAACTTGAGTTAATTTATTCCAAATTAATTAGTGTTAGCTAAGCCCTCATGAATGTAAATCCAGGAACACCAGGTAGATTTATTCCAGAGCAGACATATTTGTGGTTTATCCTAAGATTTGTCTAGGATCAAAGTTGTTTTTCAGATAGGGTAAGCCTGCCTGAAAAAAAGCAGCACAGACAGGAGAAGGCTGATTTTGATTCTTTTTAATGAACAGGAGCTCACTGCACAGCATCCCGCTTCCTGGTCCAGGTTGCCCTGGTCAGAAAGCATTACTCAGGAGATGTGTGCTCCCAAGTAACAGGGAAATTTGTTTCCTCTTCAGAGAGATGGTGGCAGCTGGCAGATTGAGCCACGGATGTGATTGCAGGACCGAAGAATGATGCTTGCAGTTCATGAGAGAGAGAGAGGGAAACCAGCACACTCTGCAGAACACCGCAGGGTGAGAGAGGAAAGCTAAAACTTGTTCCTGAGAAAAAAGAAAGGCTCACTGGGTGGCCGTGTCCTTTTGGGCTATGGGGAAACAACCCCAGATGTGACAGGCAAAGACTCGGAGCCACCTTGTGACGGACGAGGTTACAGCTCCTGCATGGCCACGGGGACGTACTGAAACTATTTCCACTAAGCAACAAGTTTTCATAGGGTCTCCCAAAGGTGCTCTGCAACATCATTAGGACTTAAAGCTAATTATTCTTTGAGATGAACCAGCATTATTTCTTCTATGCCTAGTTCAGGTATGAAATAATCTCCCCCAAATTCTGTACTTTCCAACGTGCCACTCTCTGAACACACAGGCGTATTTCTGGGTCTTCTGGGAAAACATCCCAGTAACTGGAGCCAAAATACCTGCCCCATTGCATCACCAATTTCACCAGCTTTCAAATTACAAGCTTAAAGCAAGTGGTGCACATCTCTTGTCTCCCTGAGCTATCATTTGGTAGCTTTATAGTTATATTCTTCTGAACAGTCACTAGCTAAATAATGACCTCTGTGTTAAAACCCTGCTATGTTTCATAATAGTTAGCAAGACCATCCTTATTTTTTCCCCAAGAGCAGTCATCTCCCTTCTGAGAACCTCATATTCATCTCCTAGAGGTGTTACACAAACCCTACCACAAAAAGGACCACCTTCCATATCCTATCCTGCTCCACTCAAGGGAAAAATCCCACTCTGCCTAAGCATCCACAGCTTCTCTGGGCTACCTGTTCCAGTGCCTCACCACCCTCACAGCAAAGAATTTCTTCCTAATATCTAATATAAAACTACCCTCTTTTAGTTTAAGACTATTACTCCTTTAGTTTAAAAAACTATTACTCCTTGTCTTATCACTACAAAGAGTCCTTCCCCAGACCCCTTTAGGTACTGGAAGGCCGCTGTGAGGTCTCCCTGGGGCCTTCTCTTCTCCAGGCTGAACAACCCCAACTCCCTCAGCCTGGCTTCAGAGGAGAGGTGCTCCAGCCCCTCTGACCATCCTCGTGGCCTCCTCTGGACTCACTGTAACAGGCCCACGTCCTTCTTGTGCTGGGGCCCCCAGAGCTGAACGCAGGGCTCCAGGTATCTCAACAAACCCTGCTAATTTCCCAGAACTCGTAACAAAATATTTACTGCTTTGCAAAGGCTTTGCCAAAGAACCTCCCAGATAAAGCCGCTTTCAGCAACACTGCCACCATCAATGACAGAAACTGCAGCACCAACTTAGGAGGCAAGAAGGAGGATTTTTGCCACTTCTCAGACAAACACAGTCGACAGGAGACATCCCACCTCCTTCTAACCTCTCTTCACATCAAGACACTTCTGCAAGCTTGAGAGAGTACACACAGAGAGACAGGGAGGTGTCAAGATGAAGGAAATGCACCGTCTCCCTCCCCCAGACTGCCATAAGCCAGCACAGCCCGAGGCTGTACAGAGCCCTGGCAGAGGCAGGGAAAACTCCAGAGGGAAAATTTTGAGTGCAAGAGAAAATTAGGGAAGGTGCAACCTCTACTTGCTCTGACAGCGTAGCCTCGGCTGGGGCAGGATCACGTTCCTGGCTCTTTTCTCCACATAAACGAGAGCAAGCAACAAGCTGGAAAAAATACAGGACTTTGTTTTAATGTTTTGCCAGTCTGACTGCTGTATGCTTTTACCAGATGAGTGCAACATTTCCTACTTAAATGGTATTTCATCTGCTAGCCAAGGATCCTTCTTCCTCTCCATCCATGACTAAGAGGTTAAAAATACGCTGCTGGCAGTGTATTTTTACTGCATCCCAGGGGTCTTCACACTGACCGGCTCCTCAGCCCCAAATACCCAGGTAGGACTCCAGAACCTAATTACATCCTTCCTCAGGGGCTGCTGAGTGCAAGGAAAACACCAAATCTGACCAGTGACCAAAGATCCCCAAACAGCCCAGCACTGTGGGGATGGTCTTCTCCCAGCCCTGCGATATCTGCTGCTCCTCCACCGCCCCTCGGTAGTGACAGCACCTCCCTTCCTTCCATCACCAGGGACTTCTACCGGGTTCAGCTTCCTTCCAGTGGCAAGGTATTATTCCAGCCCAACCTTTGTGTTAAATCCTGCCTTTATCCAGCCGCTTTTCTCACTGTAAGCTGGCTGTAGGGCTGAGGAGCCCCACCCTGCCCTATTCTTCCCTTTGGAAGCCCTTAGGATACTGAATTAGTCACGCCTCTTTATCACAGGCGTTTGGCCATTCTGAAAAGAAAAAAGAAAAAGGAATTTTCATTATTTATTTCACTTAACTTAATGGACTCATTACGGAGAAATGAAATTTCTCGGGGTAACTTTTCCTGTAAGGAAAATGAAGTTTTGTACGGGGAGAACACATCTATGCCCGCTGAATTTAGTGACCAGATAAAGCCACCAGTACAAATCCAAACATATTGAATATATGCAGACTTTTAGTGGTATCAGACTTAGCATATTAATTTGTGCTCGCATTGTGGGGAACAATAGAAAGATTATTTTTAGTTCACAGCCATTTGGTTTGTGACCCAGAGGAACAGGATTTCCCCCCCACACACCCTGCCCTTTTTTCCTTTTGACATAACCTAAAGTTGTATTTCTGATGATCGCAATGAAGTCTCCACACTTTTGTGTTTAATTTATGTGATGCTCTTCATGTAGTTCGACATAAAAGTCACAAAGAAAGAAGGCACAGACGTAGGTTCAAATGTTAAAAAATATCAGCTTTAGCCATGAAAATACAAACCATGTGTTCAAAGCCATAAAACCATGCCCCTATATGCTTACCTTTACCCATTTCAATCGTTTCATAAGAAAGATCCTTTTTTTACAAAGCCAAGCACCTTTTATAAGCGTCTTATCAAATCAGGAAGTCTGCTTTCAACTCTCAGTGCCACCAGCTGGCCACAGGTTTAATTAAAAATGGCATGAATGTTATCTGCAGCTTCATGCACTTCGTCCCGCTCGGGGAGGTGCTGAGCATTGCCTGCCCCAGGAAGGCACGCAAAGGCTTCCCCAGCAGAGGGCTACCAGGACAAAATAAACTCAGTGTAGGGAACCCAAGGGGAGCTGTTACATGCTTCACACACTGGGAATCGGGGAATTCATTAAAGAACATGAATAAAGATTCAGAAAATTGTTATAGGCTACCACTTTCCGAACACTTGAATTAAGTGGGTTGGGCACTTGAAATAAAAGAAAGCAAAATTACCCCATGCTGGCAAGGGAGTCTGTGAACAGAAAAACGTTTCCAGATTTAAGAAATAACTCAATTAAATTGCTTCCTAGTGCTCGTTCCCAGTGCAAAAGCTAAACTATTTTTTCTCACCTTATGTTATGGACAAGATAAATGTGGGGGCTTTGGGCCAGCAAAAGAAATACCAACATGCACTGAATTAAAAAAAAAAAGAAAAAAACAGAAGAAAGAAAAAAAAAGCAAACAGAAAAGGACTTTCTGAAGAACCTCCCTGAAGCATGCTGTTACTGCTGAACGAGATATCGCTGTGCTCTTCAGCTTTCTCAGTAAACCTTCAATGGGATGAAAACCAAGTAGGACAGCTTCACTTCCCTCAGCATCCTCCGGGAGATGTAGCGTTGCTGCTGACACCAGGCACTGGTCAGGATGTCTGCCATGCCACTTGCTGTCCAGCATTTGCTCTGGGTGCTCCTCTCCCCTGCACAGAAGCACAGGCTCCACCACCGGGTAAGCAACCCCAGAGCTGTGCTGCTGCAGGCCAGCAGCTTGCATTGCTCCATCAGCAGACAATGAGCAATCGGCATGACAAATGCGTTGGGAAATAAGCAGCCCCAAGTTTCATTAACTCCCAATCAGATTTTCATAAATGGAAGCAGACATCCTGGCCGGTCTGGCTCTGCCACGTGGTCCTGTCCCGGTGGGAATGTTTCTCCACTGAAATGTGGGAGACGTTTCCCAATTCCGTGGGAAATGGGTGAAGGAGAAACTGCATCTCTGAGAAGAGAAAGGATGGGGTTTAGGGCTGAGCAAGAGTCCACCAGGAAAACGGGAAGGTACCAGCATCAAAGAAAATTACTCAGTTGCTCTGAGTTGCTCAGAGAAAGGGCAAGACAATGGTAATTTCCACCATGGTGACAATGGGAAGCCACAAAAACACACTGTGCTCATTAGCAAAGGAAACAGAGAGGCTCTTCACGCGTGACAGAACACAGAGAAACTTCTCTGGGCTGGGTAGCCACAGCACTACACGCACATATCTACAAATCTGAAAAGAGGGCTGGAGCCTGGTAGTGAGCTGTAGCACAAATATAAATCATCTTAGCATTACTGTGCACTAATACAAAGTTTTCCCTAACAAAATCACTTCAGACGTGTTCCCAGTAGGAAAGAAAATTGTCTGTTGGAAGGGAAAATTACATGGGAAATGCACACAATGAATACACTGAATTATATGGGAAATAGGTGCTGGGAATGGTGAATTTTTTCATTTCTGTTAGGGAGGCTGGCAGAGGAAAGGAAGAGGTGGTGCTCCCATCACACGTGTGCTCCAAGAACCTCAGGAAAAGGAGCTGGGCCATCAGCCTGGAAAATCTGCTCCTCTGTACTTATTCCCAGGGATGAAGTTGCCTGTAGGAACCCCTGGGGAATAACCCCCAGGGGAAGGTGGCAGTTACCAACTCCAGCACCTTCCAGGAAACCTACGAAATCAATTCTCATACAGGACAGCTTCATGGAGATAATCGTGCAGGGGTGTTTTGCTGGCACAAAGAGTACCATCTAATATGAAAGGCAGGAGTAAAAGGTCTGTTTGCACACCTCTGGAGCTGAAGGGATTGATTTTTATTTCTGCTGCTGTTAAGGAACCCCTGTGAGAGGCAAAAAGTATCTCCAGTTTACTAAAACACTTAGGAAAAGCAGAAAGCTTTCTTTTGGGATGTATCTGGTAATACACATTTTTACACATCGCCTAAATACGATGATATCACTACATCTGTGCAAAAAGCTCTTCTTCTGAACTGTCCGATGTGAAGAACAACCCCCAAAACTTTGAATAAACACAACCCCCAAAACCCAATGGCAATTCAGTTCAGACAGATGTCTTCTGTCAAACCTTGTCAACAGTTTCCTAAATGACTCTTTATTAGGGAAAAGGCTGTGCTGAAAAGGGCTAAAGCCTCTAGCATCATTTTTTGGGGCCTTTTTTGTGTGTCTGACAATAGTCAGAATGTAAACTGGTATAAGTGATGTATATAATAGATTATATTCAAAATCTGCTTGTATGACTGCATTGAGGCCATGCATACGTTTGAACAAACTTTGTTCACCGTAGTTATTTCACACGGGCTGTGAAACAAATCCAGACTGTCTAGAAGTGCACAGCTTGCTCCGAGACCTGTGATTGTTCCATCATGTCGCTCTGCTACATGCAGTTAGCACAATGAAACAAAGCTGCCTTCCACCAGCGCTGATGCTGGAAGAGGCTGGTGCAGTCCTGTACAGTGCCAGCATTTTTCCTTTTTGTGATTGTGACCTGGGAAGGGTTCAGAGGCGGCTGTGAGGTTTGGCTGGGAAGGAGCCCTTCAGGGGGCAGGGCTGCAGCCTCCAGCAGAGGCACCCTGGGCCAGTGTCGGTTGCCCATTGCCGTGGGGATGTCCTCTGCCTGCAGAAGAGAGGAGATCAGCCCAACATCAACATCAGAGGGACCTGCAGCCCTGTAAGCGCAGATGCCCCGCAGAGGCAGTCTCACAGCCCACCCATGGGGCAGCGGCTGGGAATCACCAGCAAAAACACATTCCTAAACTGAAAAAATAATTAACCACCTAGTTTCTTTTAATTAAGATCTCAACTTATCCACCACTCCAGGATATGCAGATGTTTGGCTGCTGGGATGTATCAACACACCTGAGCACCGGAGGCGATTTGTCTCTTGGCTTCGTACCTAGCAGCAAGGGGCTCCCACCCTGCAATACCTGCACACCCTGGTTTTTGGTATTGGCCATGTCTCTGAACTGAATACTCTGCTATTAATACCCTTTCTGATTCTGTGTCAGTAGAGATTTTCAGAGGCAAATTTTGGCATCTTAAAGGTGTTCTGCTCTTCTGGCATTCTTGCATCAGCTAAGTGCCAAAGCAGTATGCAGTGTTTTACACTTACATAAGGAGATAAAGTTTTTGCCTCGAGGATATGATGTTCCAAAGACAGAGATAACGTGATGGGAAATGACAAGGAGCAGTGGAGATGAGGGGTGAGGAAAAGGAAACAGTAAAAAGCAGAGAAGAGAAAGAAAGGACGGGGTACTGTCATGGGAGGACAAGCCTGCCTTTTTCATTTCATTGGCTCTGCAAAATCTTAACTTGTTCTACAGTTAAGCAGTATCAATGATTATAAAACCATAATTAAATTGTTTCTGAAATCCCTCTTCATCCCTTGACACAGCTAGGTCTATGAGGACTGCTGTTTCATTTAATTGCTCTTCACTAATTCAAGGATATGTGTGCTGTCAGGCCGAGGTTCTGCTCACAGTGATGAAAGACCAAAAAAAAAATAAAAAATAAAAAATTGAATTTCTATAGCAAAGTAACAAACCCCTGAAAACTAGTGTTATGATGGGAAGCCTGACACATTTGAAGTCATGAAGAACAAAACCACTTATTTTATAGCCCACCTAAAAAAAAAAAGCCTTGCAAATTCATTTTGTTTTGCCTATCTTAGAAGAAAAAGATAGAAGATACAGTAACAGGTACAAGTGTTGGAAATGCTTGATGTATTCATTTTAAATACAGACTTACTTCTGTTCTGTGTGTTCTCCTGAGAACTTACCTTGCTTTCCATACCGCGATATCCCGGTGTGTGATTTTTTTTTTGGTAATTTTTGCTGAGATTTTCTGTTGCTTGCAGCAAGTCAAAGAGACACAGCCAACCGTGACAATGTCATACAGAAACTTCATCACAGCACATCGCATCAAACCCTCAACATACACGCAGCAAGGTGGTCATCAATGGCCAGCGGTCATTAATGCACCTTGTAGCTACTACCATGTATTAACGCAGTCGTAATGAAGCTCTGATTGAGAGTAAAGGCAAATAATTAGTATTCTTTATTAACAGCAGGGCAGAGGGACTCTGCCCAGGTCCTCCGTCGTGCTGTGGCGGGCATTATCCGGAGTTTTCTTAATTCTTTGCAGGAGGGATGAAGCCCGTGTGGAGCCAGACAGGCGGGCAGCACCCCGGGGTGCTGCACCCGGAGCTGAGGGGGGAGCTGGGTGGGGAGCTCGGTGCCCCCCAGGGGAGCTTCTCCTGCCCCGGGGGTCTCTCTGGATGAACCCCAACCCCCCAAAGGGATGAGTCGAGAGGGAAAGCTGCCGGAGGGGGGTGCCGCCGGGCAGCACGCTTCATGCCCCCCTCCACCTCCCTTACCTGCGCCGAGCTCCTCGCATCATCCCGCTGCTGCCTGGGCTCTTCCTCCTCCTCCTTCTCCTCTTCCTCCTCCTCCTCCTGCTCGGTGGCTGGGCCTCGGCGCAGCCCCCTGCGGACCAGCAGCGCCGCCGCCGCCGCCCCCAGGGCCAGCAGCGGCCAGAGCAGGGCGGGCAGCGCGGCCATGGGGCCCCGGCCCTCCGCCAGCCCCGGCTCCTCGGCGCCCAGCGCCGGCCCCAGCATGGCCCCCGGCACGGCTCCCCGCCGGGCAGCCGGAGCCCAGCAGGCTGAAAGGGAGCCGGGCTGCGGCCCCTGGCCCCGGTGGAAGGGGCTGGAAGCCGGGGAGCGTGTGTTGGAGGGGCTGGGGTGGTGGTGGGTGGGGGAAGGAGGTCGCCGCGCGGAATTAATCTCGTCTGAGGTAAATAAATGGCAGGCGACGGTCCCGGCAGATGTGTCGCTTGGTCTCGTTATCGAGCAGCCTCCCCGTGATGGTTACGAGAGATGATGAGTTCTCATCTAGCAGCGATCCTCAGAGAAATAAACGCTTATTACGGCTACGCAGAGTGCCTCAAACCGCACGCCTCTCTGCTTTGCTCCGAGGAAAAATTTCTCCACACGCCTGATGCGTAAATGCAGGCGATAGTCTCAGAAAGTCGCGTTTTTCAAGGTGGCAGAGCTGCTTTTAAAGTGACAAGTTGTATTTTGTCTTGGCCAAGCTAAAGGGACGGCTCCTGAGGGCTAAGAAGTGAACAGCACGGGGCGAACGCGATGAGCCCCTACCTCAAAGCGTGTCTCTGAGCCTGGCCTACACAAGAAGACAGTAGTTAAATCTTACTTACCTAGAACAGCATAAAAAGCTGCATTCGTTGCATCCAGCACAGAGAAGAAGTTAAAAAGGGAATGGCTTTTATCTGTCATAGCTTTATTTCACAGCTGTTTTTTTTCCCCACAGATTTCTGTCTCCTGAGCGCGGCTCCACGCTCAGACTGACCCTGGCAAACGCTCAGCCCAACGTGTACCAGTGCAAGGGAGCAATAGGGGAAGGCTCGTTAGTGACCCTTCCAGTGAATTATCCGTGCCTCAGGGAAGAAAGTCTAAATATTTGCGTGTCCTGGGTCTAATTCTTGTTGGTTCTGAGCAGGTTTAGGTTTTAAAAGTGCACCACAGAATGCTTTGGGTTGGAAGGGACCTTAAAGATCTTCCAGTTCCAACTGCCCTGCCATGGGCAGGGACACTTCCCACTGGAAGGTGGAGAAGGCTTTATGGGAAGAAGAAATGGGAATTTCTCCTTTCTATGGGAAGAAAGGAGAAATACTAAATGCACAGGAAAGGGACACAGGGGTATGGTGGTACTTGAAGGACTATTGTTGGGATTGGAAGGTCCCATTTAAACATGGATCCCCCAGATTACCTGTCCTCTGACTGCCTCTCTCGTCCTGCTGATCTCAAGTCTGGTGTTCAGCACTGACTGATATCACAGTCTGAAGCCTCCAAAATGTCAGTTTTTCTATTCCTAGCCCCAATACTGATATCTTACAGGAATATACCTATCTTGTACCTGTCTGGAGCCATAAAATGATGACTGAGCAGTCTTGCGCAAAGCCGCCCGAGACGGGGTCTTCCTCTGAAGTGAAAAGCTGGGAGTTAAATTATTACTTTTATGACATTTTAATTTGATATTTGTTTTTTAATGTTATGCTGTCTTGATCTCTCTGTTCCTAAAATGAATCTGTATATCTTCAGATCTGAACTATTACAAAGCATACAATCTATACCTCAGATCATAAATAAATATCATTATTCTAGTGCATGTAAAGTAATTATTTTTTCTTTTTGGCAGGGAAATGTAAGCTGAAAGACCATTTCAGGACTCAGCATTGCTTAATTGACTGTGAGATTACTGCCTTGCACTATTTCTTTCTATTTTTTTTCCCCACAAAATAAAGACAATTACTGTGGCTGGCCTGCAATTGCATTTATCATCAAAGAAAAGCATCACCATATTAGATCTTTTTCTAATATTAATATGGGCTTATCTGACAGCATCTCCCTTACAGCATTGGTCTATGAAAATAGCACAAGTTATCATGATGCCATGTTATATGGAAAGCCTGAAATTTTATTGCAAGCCCAAGAAAATATTTTTCTATTTAGGCATGACTGAAACTAATGGCAAAAGTCTGATAGGAAGTTATTATCCACTCAGGCTCAGAAAGGCAGCCCAATAACCACGAGCTGGAACCACCTATTTGTCACAAATCAAACAGCACTGCCGTACAATGGTAAAATAGATTCACTCCTCAGTGCCTGATGGACCATATTTGAATCTGCCTGGTTGTGCATGTGGAGTTAGTCTTTTGAGGTGTTGATATGATGAAGGCAGGCTTTGGGACTTTTTCTGGGTCTATCTAGTCTTGTGATAAAAGAGGTTACAATAAAATTAAAAAAAAAAAAAAAAAAGCAAAAATGTTGTTTTGAGCAAGAGTTTTCATTCTACAAGCAAAGCAGAGTTTTCTAGCCGAAATTAAAACATATACTTTTATTTCTATTTTTAATTTTTATTGTATATTGAAAAAAATGAAAAATTGTGGAGAAAAAAGAAAAGAACAAGGAACAAAATTATTTTAATAATATTTCATAGAAATTACAAGATCTTGGCTTAGTGTGTTTGCAAGAGACTAAAGGATTCACCCAATGTAGCTAAGAGAAGTGCCCTGAACATCTGCAGGCTCGCTCATGTTTAATCAACAGCACCAGATGAGATGGAAAAATGAGTGATTTCAAACAAGGCAGAGATGTACAGAGGAAGCTTTTAAACTGACTCAGCAAAAACACCTTCTGAGGGGCAGCAAGAAGACCTCTTTGCAGTACTTAATACATTTTTATCAGCTTCCCTGAGCTGACAGTTTAGAAAACTGCAGCTGTGGCGAGACAGGCAAGTTTTATTTGTAACAGCTGCTCTGAAGGCCTTGAGTAAAGGGAGAGAATGAGTTTTTCCCTCATTGTTAGAAAGCCCCAGCAGTGGCTGGGTTGTTCAGAACAGGCTGTTCTCATAAAGTTGTCCTCTGCATCCTTCCTGCTCTGAGACTGGGGGAATGTCAAGTAGCTTCATGGACAACAGTGGGTTTGGCACCAGTGTTGGGCAATGTGGAGCAGCCCTCCTTTCCGTAGCTGTTCTCTGAGCTCTGTGCCAGGAGGTGGTCCTGGGAGACGTTGAGATGTGGCCAAGATCAAAGCTCAGGTTTATGTTTCAGGCATTTTTGGGATGCTGTCACCCTGATCTTCTGTAAAGAAGCTCATTTACAGGCTGAGATGATTTTGCACCCTGTGGCTTATTTACGGGCTCAAAGGGGCTCCAAATTGCAAGGTTCACCTGCCAACGTGCAGGAGACAAATTCATAACATTGTTGTGTTTTCCAGCAGAATCACCAGCTTTTCCCCATTTTGTCACCTCTCTGAAGGCATGGTGCGCTAGCAGCTTTCTGTGGACACGTGTGAAGCTGAAGAGCCACCAAGCTTGTCAAGCTTGTAGGTGAGGAAACTGAGGCACGTGCTGGCTGCACATGGCCAAAGTGCTCCCCGCCAGCTGCTGCCCTTTGCGTGCTGCCCACACAGCCATTAAATACGATGATTAATGCCTTGACAAGTTGCTATCTAGCCTAGCAGGCTGGTGTTTCCTCTTGATATCTGAGGCTGCTTTGAGGATTGCAGCTTTTAAGATTTTTACTAATTATCTAATAGGTTTTCAACCTCTTGTTTCAGTACGTGGAACTGGTGTTAATTAGTTACAGGTCTTCAGCATACTGTTCTTAGCTGATCCCCCAGGTAAATTTGTTTAATGCTCGCCTTGGTTTGCCCTACATGATTCCCTCAGCTGGTAAGTGATCCATCTTTGTTGGCTGTCAAAGTCTTTGAGTTGGAAGAGGACTTTCATCATGTTAATATACAGAAGACAGAGAAGAAATGAAGTGGAATAAGCACGCGGTAGTAATGCAGTCAAAGCAGAAATGCGACTTAGGTTTCTTTCACCAATAAGAAATTGCCTAACCTTCCATTTCCCTTTCAGTTTCATAAGGAGCACACTGGAAACATCTCCTTAGCCATACAAGTGAAATTGAAACAAAGAAACAAAAACATCTTAAAAGGCGGAAAGAAGGCATTTTCCCAGCTTATGCATTAATTAAGACCAGTCAAAGAGAACAGCTTCAAAAGAGAGAAGGAAGCCAGCAGTAAGCACGGCTGCAACTGCTTTTAATAGGATGTAGCAATGACATGTGTGGCAGACAAAATCATAGTAGGATTAATGCAACAATTTCAGTTCAAAGGGGACAGTGAAAAACTCGGAGGCAAAACTGAAATTACTGAATAATAAAATTGTTTCACTAGTTGATTTGTCAGCAACAGTATGGGACAAAGGAACTTGTTTAGCAGAACACGATCATCTTGAGAACTATAAACACTGCTGGTTTAAAGATAAAATCAAAGGCCTTGAGAGCAAAGCAGAAGTAGACATAAAAATATGCACGGCTGGCTCTCCTGAGGGCGAGGAGGTTTGAATCCCTGTGGAACGATGCAGAAAGAAGCTGCTGCATGACCCAGGTCACTCTTGCCCCTTTAGCATCCACTCTTCCCCTGGCAGAAAGCCTGCAGCAGTGTGCAGCAGCACTGGTGGCTTTCCTCTGCATCCCATCAGCGGAGGAGATTGGAGAGTTGGGCAGTAGAGTTTATTACCCTCCCCATTAAAAAAAAAAATAAAAAAAAATCTGAGTGCAACCTACTGCATATCATTATAAATATTTTATACAATTAAAAAACTGCATTTGTTTAGCAGCAGAAGACAGGACTGTTATTATGTTCTTTGCATGCATTTTTGGTCTCACTGCTGTTCCGCCTGTGTCTCTGATCCAGCTGTCTGAGAAACCAGCTGGTAATTTTCTGTTTCTTTGATGGGCAGTTCAAGCTCTTGCTTTAGGAACTTCCTAAATCCCTTAATCTGAGATCAGCAGCCTGTATGTGTTTCTTCAAGATAATGGTGATGACAAGGGAGTCTCCTAAAATCAAGATAAGTGTCAGTCCCTGCTTTATTCCAAACTGGCATACGACACAGTGAGCACAGTAAATTAGTGATGACATACAGTTTACTGCTATCACACGCAGCACTTGGAGAGATGTGACTGGGACACTGGAGGGAAGTGACTGTTATCCTCGGGAAGGCTATAGTGTCAAAAATGTATGAATCAATGGCCACTGCAAAGTGTGTTGCTTATGTTTCGGTGTTCAGACAATGCAGTCATATATTCTTGTATGATTTGGGTAGCAGATGCCACCAGATTTTACCTAGATCTGCTCACGTAACCTCTGCATCTGAAGAGGATCTTCCACAGTGCTCTTTAAATCTGAAAACATGCAGGTCTGAAAAAGGCACCACATCCACCATATCTTTGTGGTTTGTTCTCATGTTTAGTCATCCTTGACGTGAAAAACCCTACATCTTGGTGCTAACTTAATGTTACCTCATTTCAGTTCCCTATTGACAATTTCTGTGACTTTCACTGGCAGATTAGATACCCTTGTATCTGCTGTACTCTTCTTGAGAATGTGCTCCCCAAAAGGCCTTTCCACCAGGACTCATGCTGGTTTTGGAAGCTCTTATTTTGCACATTCCCCAGCCATCCTTTTTCTACATCATCATATGGAGATGTATACTCAGCTTCTTGAACCTCTTCACTTGTTCCTAGCATACACATTCTGGGATCTTTTCAGCTCCCTTTTCCACACCAACACATTAGAAGCTCCAGTGGAGCTGCCAGCTCATGTTTTTCCTGTTTCCTAGTCAGTTTACTAATTTCAGTTCAGTAATTGTTGGGTCACTGAAGTGAATGACATACACAACCAGCAGGACATGCTGCCTTCCTCTGCAAAGGAGAAGTGATGTTTTGCAGCACTTTGTCCAGTCACTTTGGACAAATCTCATCACAACATTGGAGAGAAGTTCTTATTTAATATTTTCATGATTAACAGAGGATCTGGAGCACTTAAAGATCCATCTTTGTGAGGAAACTGAGGAGATTTATGGTTGTTGCATAGACTGGTGGCATGGGTTACTGTGACATTAGCAGAAAAATCAGTGATCTACTAGTGTTCCTCACAGGTATTCTGTCCTATTGTATGTGTATATATCAGGTGTGGTCACTAGGTTAAAATTTGCTTCTGTACTATTAGCAGTAATGAAATATTCAGTGAAAAGAATTATTATCAATGTATTTGAGTTCCTGTATTCTTGGCATACCTCCTGAGAATAAAAGTGGCTTATGGAGGCTGTCTTTGTGCAGTGCTCTGTAGGTGCATGCCTATTTGTTCTACCTGCAGCTGGTTGAGCAGACCTGGCTTATGTTCAGTGTTTTCACATTGGAGGGAATGAAATCAGGAGTTTGCCTGAAAAATAATAATAATAATAATCATAAAATAAAATAGCAAAGTGCCCAGAGCTGGACCATCAGCAGCATAGATGGCAGCAGTCTGGGTTGTCCCCAAGAGAGCTCAGCATCATTACCTGAAGACTCATGGTTTTTCTACTCAAAAGCTCACAGGTTTTGCTGGTTTCATAAATTATAAACCCTGTGGTCTCTCCGTGCTGCCTTTCTATGAGGTTAAACCCCAGGGCAGGGATAGGATCCACATGAAGGAACCCTAATTTAACCCTAAGTGTCTGATAACCAAACCCTTCATGCCCAGGTAGCCTCGTGGCCTTTGTGTAAGACAAAATATGTGACAGTTCCTTCTGGGGAAATGTCACAGCAAAGGAACGAGCGTCTTCTGTGCTCTGAAGTTTCCTGTGTGGCAGAGGTAGCACACAGGCTTGTTTTACAGCAGGCTCTGCTCTGTGAACAGCCAGCCTGAAGACCTGGAGTCATCATGATAGAAGTTTCTGGATCTGGCTCTGCAGAAGAAGCCTCAGTGAATGACTGCACTTCATCCCCATCCACTTAACCCCTCAGGTTTTGCAGTCTGCTGTCTTGTGTAGATCCAAGCTTATGTTCCTGAGTCTCAAGCTGTGCCCTGAGATTTTGACCTGCAGGATTTACCCACTGGAGCAGGGTCTGACCCCGCTGCTTTCCCGGCCTACCCTTCTCCTGAACACCCACCTCAGGCCTGGGCTTGCTGCTCCTCCGCCCGCCCTGCCGAACAAAGCACAGCCTCTTGGGATGAAGCCCAACATTTTTTGGCTTCTTCCATAACCCGGGGAGCCATGACTTCACCATAAGGCATGTGACAATGCAAGAAACGACAGCAGTGGCTTCTCATTTGCTAATTGCCATGGCAACTGTATTGTAACTTAGACCATCAACATTTAATTTCAGGGCTTGGCTGTCTTCAAACCTGACAGAATTCAGCATTCAGCATCCAAAGCCATCCCACCACCCTATTCTCATGCCACCCCATCAGCCACCACACACAACAACGGGTTGTTGCAGCACTACTGGAGGCTCCTCTGTGCGGAGTTACTTGTTCCTCCTCCTTTGTTCCCATTGTGATAATGGAGCATTTTAAAAGGGAGGGCTGAGTTTGGAAGGTATTTTTCAGGAGGAAATAATCTGTAATTTTCCAAGCCCTGCAGGAGAGTGTGTTCAAGCCAAGCTCAAGTCCTTTAGCTGTTCCCTACACCCCAGGTTTCTCTCACTTAACATTTTCCTAAATTTAGGATATTTAGCTTCAAATCACTGTACAAGGCATCTCCAGAGATGGGATGGCTCTTTTCTCACCCATCAATAACTGCTTTGCCCATACCTTAATCTGGTCATTAGACACCATGTAAAACATGCAATTCAATGCATGCAAAACAGGAATTTGCCTAAATAAAATAGATTTTATTTAAAATCTATTCTCCAGTTTGGCTTGGTCTCTAAGCACCTTTACCCTTCACCAGGGGGTCCCTCTCCAGCAGGAGCCCACCTCCCATCACAGCTTGCTCTCTCTGGAGCCTGTACAGTTGAAAAGTCACAGCCAATTCTGTCTCCTATTTTCAACTCTCCTCTTTTATTTGTAGACCCATCATTGATCCAAGGCCTACTACAAAACCTCCTGAAGTCAGGGAAATTGGGAAAGATCTTCAGCATCACATAATCTCTTACTGTCCCTCTTCTAATTAGGCTCAGGTTGCAGGCAGCAAGAAAGAAGGCATATCACACAGAAAAAAGGGCTGGACTGGATGCTTTATCCTGTGGGAAGAGCAAAAATATTGAAGGAAATGCTGGCTGTCATTGTGTCACAGGTCTCTGCTGGCACGCGACCATGTTTCTGTCTGAAAATGAATCATTTGTTGTTATAAGCATGTCCTAGGATGATGAAATGAAGCAGAATAAGGACAGCAGTATTGGACACATTTTCAGTCTGTGTGGGGATTTTTTTTGGTGTGATTTTTATATTTTCCATTTATTTCTCAACTAGAAAACATGGCTTTTGGGTTTGTGTGCCACTCAAGGGCTGTGCTCACCTTCTGGCTCTGGCACACAACTCCAGCCAAGCCATTTTGGCTCAGGAGTTAATGGTTTTGCTTTCACACCCTTCATCTGCTCGTCTCCTCAGGTCAGCATTCCCCCAGCCCCACCAGTCCAAGGGCTACAAGAGACAACAAGTTTTCCAGGCAGCGCCCAGCTTTGTTCTTCCTTTGAGCTTCAGTAGTAATTTCTGAACTTGCCGTGCCTGTGAGTAGCATTGAAGTAAGCTCCCAATAGTAATAATGATCATTATTATTTATACTAATAGATGTCTCTACTTTTCAGTCTAACGAGCCACAGGACAGTGTGCCAGCAAGGTGATGTACCATAGTGGGAGGTGTTGATGTGAGGATTGGACCCTAAAACCTTGGGTCCTGATACTTGGATGATAATAGATGTCATGCCAACAGTGAGTATTAATGATGCTGATTGACCTGGGAGTCCTTCATGCTGTGGAGGAAAAAACGTGCCTTAAAAACTGCCTAAATCCTGATGCAGGCCAGGGCTGAAGGGATGTGTCTCTTAGTCTTTTTAACCAGCCTGTTTAAAGAGCTTTTTGCACAGTGTGCTGGCCTTTCTTGGTTTGATGTCTGTGCTTATAACTCCTCCTTACACAGTCTAGATGTCAGGTCCTACAACTCTCAGTAACTAAATCCTCATATTAACTAACTATTTGCATAATTCTGTGCCTGAGTAAGATGCGAGACATTTCATTTCCCGACAATGTCAGCAGATAAATATACTAGTGATGTGAGGCACTCAGAGGTAATTACAATAGGAACCAAAGGTGGGATTTAAAAGCTTCAGGTCAGTTCTGTCTCTTGAAATATGACTTTGGCCCCCTAAAGAGCTCGGCTGTGTACCAGCCACCTGACTTCCTGAGCTGCCTGCAGCACTTCTGTTCTGTTCTTTTGTTGAAATTTTAAAATTGAAAGTATGTTTGGGATGATTTCCCCAGCCAGTCCTCCCTCTGAGCTCAGAAATGCTCCTGCAGAGGCTGCGGGCTACCCCTGTAAGCAAGCCAGCTACCCAACTGCAAAGTCATTTTCAGTTTCCCCAGTGAAGTGGCATGGCTTTCATGTTGTCAGATAAGAGAGGTTTGTGGTTGAGTGTAATGTATTTTCAATAATAAATATCCCTATTGTTCAGTCTAATTTTTGGAGCTCTGTAGTTCCCGTAGCTTATGAAGAATGGGAAGTGAAGTACAATATAAGCCAGTGGTGGGAGTTCATTCTCAGTCCTCTTGTTCTCACACACAAGCAGCCCCTCTAAGGCACTGATCTACAAATGTCACAAATCTGCATCAGGCTCCAGGAACAGAAACTAGTACTTTATTTATTTCGATCACCAGCATCCAATTTTTAGGCTTGTCTATCCCCCTGCTGACCAAAGCACCACGCCACCTTAGCACTTAGGGGAGGGCACTTGGATGCAGTGGTGATGGCACCACCTAAGCCCCAAATCAGGTAATACTCACCCCAGCAGGGTGTTTATCCCAGGAACTGATTTTTCAGAAAGCTGATGGTATTTTGAACTTTGTTAATGCTTTTTGACTAGGGATTCAACCTGCCCTGATGGTCCCATCCTCCTGTGTGCTGACTGTGTCCCAGCCCTGATAAAAAACGCCAGTTCCCGGTGGAGAACATTCAGTTTATGTCCCTGCCACATGATTAATTGCCGTGATAAAGCTATCACAGCTTGCTCTGGATGCACAAATGTGGTGTCTATGTAGCAGGACAAAATGCTGCCCAGGGATGGTGCACTGCTGCTCCGTAGTGTGACTGCACCAGCTCTGCATGTGCTGTCTGACAGCCCCCCAGCAGGACTAATGATGTTGGCTGTAGTACTGTGATGATGTGCCCGTGCTGTTTCCAGATCAAGACATGGTTTGTTTGGTGCTCTCATAGAGGTCTCTGCACTGGACAGGCCGAAGAGGTACCTTGTGCTAAGTGAAGCCACCAGCTGACCATACAGTGCGTGGGCCTCAGGGACTGGGCACACGATGCATTTGATGCATGATCCCCCGTGAATGCACAAAGAGCAATCTTCTGACACAAATTAATATTGCAGAACACAGTCCCACATGTTATGTGTCATACTGCATTTGATAAAATTACTTCTGAGCAAGATGGACAAATGGAGACCTTTAAATAGCTGTGACGAAGTGGAACCCTTTAAAACAGAGGACTAAATGGTCCTGGGAAGGTTCAAACCTCCGATGAGAACAGCAGGCACAGTCACCCTACAACAGCATCTGTCTCTCACTTGGGAACAAATTGCAGTCACTGCTCAGCCAGGCTGTCAGAGCCAGCCAGAGCTTGCACATAGTGCAGACTCAGAGAAATTTGCAATTCCAACAGCAGATGGCACAGTCCTAAAACTAAAATCAGCCTCCAGTGCAGCCGCCGGGAAACGTTGCCTGAGCTACAAAGCTGAAAGCTCCTGGAAAGGATCCTACCGAGTAAGTTTACTGATTTGTCAGTGTAAGCAAAAGGATTCTGAAAATAGTGTATTTTCTCTTCAAGGGAAAATTTACAAAAGAATTTACATTTTTGGGACAAATTTTTAGAAGTTGAATTTATTTTAAGACTTAAAGTACAGCTGTCAGTTTAAATGTAATTACAATAAAAAATTAAAAAAAAAAGTGCACACATGCCTCATAAGACCATCTTTTAATTGTCATTATATGATGTAGAAACTATTTATAGTGGCTATAGATACAAAGAAATTCAATTTAATGGAAAGGAAGTGAAACTCCAGGACTATTTAATTGAACACCTAATTTGCTTCTGTGCAGAGCTAATCCTTTTGTGTTTCTTAGCCATCATCAAACATCTTAAAGAATTAGGCACGAGCAAAATGTTTCTTATGTTTGGATTTTAGGACCTAAGTGAGAATGGAGTATGTCAGCCCCCAAGCCCCTAGCCCTGTACATACGAGTGCAGCAGACTTGGCATTAGCATCACGAAGACTGTTGGGCAACTGCTCTTATTTTGGCACTTACTCTACAAACTTGTGGAATAAAACCTAGAGATCTTCCCTTAATTGGCAGTATGGGAAGTCTGGATGTGTAATTCAGGACAACCATTTCTTGAGGTTTAAGGACTTAAGAAGCAGCTAATCCATTCTTGTGATACACTGAGGAATTGCTAGAGGAACTGTCTAGTGGTTAGATCAGGAAACTATGAGTCAAGGAGTCTGTTCCCCACTTTGTCAGTGAATCATTTCCTTTCTGCAGGTCCCACAAAACACCCAGACAGGATCTGTCCCCAAGTAAAATAAACCCTTGACCAGGTTCAATCCCCATGCAGCTCCCAGGCTCCTGCTTGCAGTTTGTGTTAGAACTGGAGAGCTTTAAATATTGACAGAGAGAGTTGGGTTGTGGTCCTGTACATGAATTCTCTCCCTCTGTGGGTTTCACAGAGTCCAGAGCTCTGCTACCAGTAATCCCGTGACAGCCCATAGAAGCAGCATGGTCCACCTTTTGGTAGGCTTTGTAGAAATGCAGAGAAAAAGACTTTTGCAGTGGTGAGAAGCAGATCATTTATATCAGTAACATTTAAGGACTGGACTATCTACCTTGGCCAAGAATCTGGATGAGTTTCTTGGAGTTCAAAGAAGATGTTGTATTTGGGGGGCAATTTAAACCACGGATTTGAAATCTTTTTCTTGGGATAGGATGACTCATTTTCTGGAGCTCCCTATCCGTCCCCACTGTTCGTAAAAGGAAATGTCAAGACATTTTAAATCTCAAGGTATTGCCCCAGGTCAGTGCCTGAATGGGGAGGATGAACCAATGCCAGGCTCCCACGTGGCTCCTCTGCATCTGACTCCTGCCCTAGGTGTTATACCCCGTTAAGCACCAACTCGTTAAGTATAACAAGAGTGTGTTTGCACTGTACTGTGCTTTCAAAAACTGCATTTACTGCTGATGTTTTTGCAATTGCCACAAGTTCCCTGACCCTGCCATCACCTCACACTGAGGACTGCTGTTGCTCCTCTGTTTGGTGGTGGTTCTCCAGGAGCCAGCACCTTCCCAGGGGCAGACCAGGGCCAGCAGAGACCCAACGTGATGGTCAACTGTTCGGCTCATCCGTCATCCTCCCCCACTGCTAATCAACCAAACAAAAATATGTGTGCTCAGAGATAACAAGGATTAAAGGTCTTGCAGTTATTTTCCACAGGGATTCCGGGCATTCCCATATTTGCAGTCATTCCCAGAAGTTTATTTCCCAGCTCCCTGCATGGGAAGAACAGTGGTCTATACCGCCCAGAGAAACACCCGTTCTCAGTTGACTAGCACTGAAAAACCGTCTTGAACTTGATGGAGGCAGAGAGGCAATTTCAGACACGGAAATTATGAAAGAAACAATGCCTTCAACACAGGAATCATAATGGCCCATTCTTTCTTTCCACTGTTTGTCTTAAAAACAATTAAAACTGCAACTATCTCACATAGAAAGCAATTTCCCATGTCTTCAAGACAATTTCATGTCTTCATTTGCCCATCTGACTCTGTACAAATGCAGCTTGCATTGGCCTGATACCTTCCTGATTTTTCCCTACTTATCTGTCATCAGAGGCTGTCGTGGTTTGGGTATATGGAGGTAGGTATGTGGATTGTAGATGTTTACTTCTGATTCGTCTGTTTTTAGGTCTGCTTTCTAACACGTGTACTGTGTGGCATTTCTTATCCTAACATAGAATAACCCCAATGAATGGCACCCTGGAAATGCTTGTGTCTCCCCACTGGTGACAAGGGCAGCCTGGGGTCACTGGCCCTGGTGGGATAAATCTCATGCAACGAGCTTGATGCTGTAAGCCCCTGTTCAGCAATGCACTTAACAACAGCATAAAATAAAGCCCAAACTTAGATGCTGGGCTTGGCTGAAGCCTCAAGGAATGAGCAGACAGTCTTTAGAGATCAGAGCAGTTAGGCTTCAAAAGGCTCACGTTAGATTTCCACAGTGCAGCCCTAACATAACTTTCTATTCCACTACAGAAAACACTTTTCTTCTGCCAGTTTCCTTCCCCCCAACATATTTATCTCTGGTCCCTCCCAGTGCTTTCTCTCCCTGGCTGAGTCACCCATGGTGCAACCCAAAACTGGGGGCAGATGAGCAGGAGGCCCAGCAGACTGCCTGGGTTTGTGGCTCTTCATCACTGGCACATACCCTTTTTTTTTTTTTTTTTCCTCTTTTACTTCAGTGTTTAGCATCAAAGTCTTCCTGGCTGTAAAACTTTGCTCAAAGAGTGTCCAGACTGCACAAATATGTGGTGCTGGGATGAGCTTTGCGTTATTTGGGCTTTTATCTATACACTACCAGGGGTGGATACCCGGAGCAGAAAGCTTGGCCTCTTCAGGTGTGGAGGCTCACACTTTTCATTTCTTTGTCTTTTCCATTCTGGGGAAAGCTTGAGCTCAGAAATTAAAGATTGTGTTGTGGTACGCGCAATTAAAGCAGCTAAAATGGGTGAGCAGAGCTGCACTAATTGCTGTTTCATCGCTTTCAGCAAAACTAAGTGATCTTTAATATGTTCATGTATATATTAATTTCCTTATTTTTTTAATGAAGGAGGATTCTTGGTGTAAGTAATTGTATAAGTATAAAGGAGTGAGCCTTGAAGTTTCACTAATTATGTTTTCAGTCATCCTGCACCTCTGAGGCAGAGACCCAATCATCCCTTTTATGCAGAAAGAAGTTACTACAGTCATCTCCTGATCATGGCCAAGGCTTTGGGGAGGAAATAATAAATAAGGATAGTGATTTTTTTATTGTTGCGTTTATGCCGTAAAGCTGTTGGAGGAGACGTCAAAATACTCAAATCAAATTGACACGCTTTGTTTCTATGTGTCTGTATGAGAACTGGAGAAATAAAATTACTAAATTGAAAGCTGCGATCTGACAGAACTGCCGCAACCAAAAGGATATGCAGCGTGCAGATTAAGTGGAAATTGGTAACACTGACAATACAGGAGCACAAATATGACATGTTTTTTCCCCGTTACAACAATTTCAACTTTGTTCCCTGCTGATCAATAAAATCAATGGAGATGCAACCCCAAACATTGCACAACACTGCTACTGATAGCCACAGGTGCCTGAATTCTACTCTTAGTTTCACCCAACTTATTCACTAATAAACCAAATAAATAGGTTAAAACCAATTAGAACTACACAAATGTAATTAAGAATTCACTTAAGTCCGGTCTTTGCCATGAGCAAGGCAACTATATTAAGGAACTTGGTGGACTGGGGTCAGCGTTACCAGGAATTACAATCAGCAATTTTATGGGCTAAAACACATTGTACTTCACCGCATAACTCTCCAGATCTGACTTTCATTTCCTTGTGGCAAGTGTTTATGCTATGTTTACAAATGGAAGTGTGAGTCATTATCAATTGCATTTTCACTTGTTTTTCTTCTGGTGTTTTCCATAAAATGAATGGCTGCAGATGCCCATGTAGAAAAATTCAAATCACCATGCCTTTCACTTCATTAGCACTCAACAGCTTCGGAAGATAATGAGGCATACTTAAGTTTCTGTTTTTCCCTCTTGATAATGCATCTAGAATTCTTAAATGTGAAAAAATAGTTTCGTTTTGTCTTGTTTTTTTTCTTTCATGGATTCTTTCTTAATCCATGTGTCAATTTCATTATTAGTTTTTTTACATTCTTTCCCCCGTCCTCTATTTGCAATAAACTATGTTGCATCTTCAGTAAACTGCAGACTGGAAAATAGTGTGTGTGTGTCTGTGTGTTACAACTTTCTGAAATGTTCTTTATTAACATAAACTCATGCGTTTAGGGTTTCTCAGAATAGCAGATCCTTTCCAGTGAAAGTAGAAATGTTGCTATGTGAATGCTGTGAAATGTCATTTTAGCCTCTTTGGCAAGTTTTCAGGGAGAAATGAAAGAATGAGATTACCTTCTTTTTTTTTTTTTTTTTTCTCCTTTTTCTTTTTTCTTTTTTTTTTTTTTTCTGGTTTTCTCCTTTATTATGTTATATATGAATTAAAATAGCACTGTAAAATAACCTGTACAGATAGGTCTAATTTTCCATTATTCTGAAAGCAGTATCAAGGTCAAATTTACCTGCAGTTCTTATTTCTGATTTTCAAGTGTTCAAAGTGTAATGAGTAATTAGAAGCTACTAGCAGTGCAAAAAAAATCTATAAATTCAATAAAAGTAATTAAAATCTCTGGTTGCGTAATTCACAAGGTTTCATAATTCTCTAGCATTTCTCTTTTATATAAGACAACAACTGAGTCAGAAACTTCAGTGCATCTTGTTACGAGCTCATTTGGTGTGCAGTCCCTGTTTGCTTTCTGGCCATGGTCAGAAGATGATCTCCATCCAATTACATCTCTCCGCCTGCAGATCAGATATTTGTAACACACCCCTGATGACTGCGTGCAGCCAAGTTGCATAATGTCTTCGTAAATCTTATTTCAATGAATGAGTTGTTGAATTAAAAAAAATGATGTACAGCTTAGTCCTGCCCTTTTGTGTGCTATACTTCACTACGCGCTCGGGAGAATTAGCGGCTGGGGAAACAAACCTCAGCTTCCCCCACGACACCTGGGAGGTAATGACCGAGCATTCAGGGTCACACTCTGACTCAGTAGTCATTATACAAGCAAGGTACCAGCTAAGGAGCCAGAACGTAGGTAGTTTGTAATGAGGCCAGCGTTCCCTTGACATTTATTTCAGTTTTGTAGCATTTATTCTGTGGGCAGTAAAGCTTCTGCCCACAGAAGGGAATTATTAGAAAACATGAAAATATGACCTTATGCATGGTGAGAGCCATAAGCATAGGGAAAGCTGATTTTTGTCTAAATTTATGACACAAGCACTGGCTGTGAAACTTGCATTCCCATGTGCATCGGTGCGTCGTGCTGCCACTGCAAACAGCACGTCTGATGGAGAGGTCATGCAAAACTTTGTGTTTCAGTGATTCTGCAGAGGCAGGAGAATGCTTTTAATAAAGTAACCTTGCTTCCTTGTGCAGGACAAAATCACCAGGCCCAGTAAATTGCCTGTGGAACACTGTACCAGATCTCCGCATTACATAAAATCTCATCTCCATCGCTTCTCAGTACATTTCCAAGGGAGGTGAGAATAATGATGTTCGCTGACCTGCCTTTGGGTGTGAGCTGCGCCGAAAGCGGTTGCAGCTGTTGACAACGAGCCCTCAAAAACCTGTCCCACTCGAAAACCTGTCCCTCGCTTTTCACAAGAGCAAGCAGGCAGAACAGATAAAGGCAATGATTTTGGCTTGCTGTCCTGAGTCTGCAGAAGTGGTGAAACAGCAATAAACCTGCTGATATTACTCACGATAGTGTAACTGATCTCCAGCTCAAGAAATTAAAGACATGTTTACCTACAGGTACCTCCCCTGGTGTTTAGCTCACCCAAAGTCTTTTCTTTGTTAATGTTTTTTCTTTCTTTCTCTCAGCTTGGACAGCAAGAGACTGAAATCTGGAAGATTATTTTGGCTTTAATTCCCCAGTAATTAGTCCACAAGAGACCGTGCCACATGTCTTAGATTGGCACTTCCAGCAGCCTGGTGAGATGCCAGAGGACTGGGAAGTGCTCGTGGGTTTGCTGGCAGCGTTCCCCTTCATAAACTGCTCCTTTGCCTTGGTCAGATTAATTTAGTAGCAAATCAGGTTTGCAATCGAGTTCACTCCTCCTGGGAGACAGGGAACAGCTGGCAAGAGCTCTGACTGAAAAACTGATTTCTTCTTTCATCACAGGAGGGAACCACAAATTTTAGAGATGGAAAAAAACAAGGGAGAATCCCCTCGCCTACTCCGGAATAGCCAAAGGGTCCAGATCCCAAATGTGGAAAGGAAATGTGACAGCACTTCTGTTAATTTCGTAAATAGATTTTTTTTTCCCTATGGCAGCATTTTACCCTTTTTTTTTTTTTTTTTTGGAAAGCTTTGGAAAAGACACATCTATTTACAGATCTGAGTTGAGTTTGGCCAAAAATACTGAATACTTTGGTATTTCTTCCTGGTATTTGCCAAACATGACTTTTCCATTTTCATTACAAAAAGGTATCTTGAATTTTGAAATTGTCCTAAACTTACAAAAGAAAGCTTTTTAGATAGTTAAGCTCTATCTCCTGCAAGAGTCTTAAAACATTTTGGTTTAGATCAAATATATTTTAGATGGTGATAAAAGTATTTCTCCAGAAAACCCCAAATTTCTCTTTTCTGGTTCAACCCAAGCCAAAAATTTTCCCTCTAATTATTCATTCAACCACACACTAACAGGAAACGTTGTTTTTTTTTTTAATACTCAGCACCGCAAGGCAGACTAAAGGTCGAGCCTCTGTCCTAATGTCCAGCTCTTTGTGGAAATGTTATGTGAATTCTGTTCTAGTCCACGGTCCCTGTCCCTGACCTACTGAGCTACCTTGGCAGAATAAATATTTCCTGAATTAAGCAAAAATCTCCCCCATTTCCCCGCCAAAAGGGTATACATGTTGTAGCAAGTCATTTCAGTGCAGATTAACTGAAATCTTCAGATAAAGAAGATTTTGGGGGGAAGCATTTTACCTTCCCTAATTGCTGTGAGGGTGTATGGGGTGATTTTTCTTTCACATTCCACCAAGGAAAGAAACAGCCCCAGAGGCGGTGAATGAATCAGCTGCTCCCCCCAAAGCTGCCATGCTGTGGAGACGGACACCTTTATCCCATGGGAAAGTTTTGGCAGGGACAACAGGCCATCTGTCTTTCCATCCTCATGGTGTTGCAATGGGGACTGACAGTGAGCGTGCTTGCTTAGAGCCTCTATGATTTACAAAACCACTTGATATCACAGTTATCCCCACGGGAGTATCCTCCAGAGGCAGCACCACGTGGGAGATCAGGAGCCCCTGCAGCGCTAACACATTGCATTTCTCAAAGATTTTGGGAAGCCATGGGAGATGCTGAAGACAACCTGGGTAGAAGTTAAACCATTCATGGAAAAACAAAAACAAAAACAAACAGACAAACAAAAGAACACCGTCACAATTAAAAGGAGGAACTAGTTGCCTCAAAGCCAAAAAGAATGAAGATCTCACTTGCTTTCCTCCCACGTAGATAGCAAAGAGAAATCAGGAAATGAGAATCTGAGAAAGATATGGCTGTAGTGCTCCTTTTGTTCCCCTGCATTGTTCATCTTTAAGCAATACAGGATCCTGAGCTCATCATGCAAGGAAGTGGCAGAGCATTTGCCCAGAATGGTTCTTCTGGTAATAAAGAAACAGATTTAAATAAGAGGACTTTGTGAATAACCTACACAAAGATCCACTGAAACTCCCATCCTGATACTGTGAAGTCCCAAAACCTCATTCCCACCTGAGGGAGGAGGGAGGCCTTGTCACCCACACACCCAGGGCGGGATTTCTGTGTTTGCTTTGTTTTGTTTTTTAAAAATCATCACCTCTAATGCAATGCACCTGACATCTCGTGTCATGTGCTTTCTTCATCCTTTTTCACACTTGTTCCTTGTGTTTCCTTTCCTTCTTCTTCTTCTTTTGTATTGTGACTCCCCCTGTATCTGAGCTCATATCCCTTTTCCTGGGCATCGGAGACATGCTGAAGTGCCGACACCTGCAGGGTGGGCTCCTTAACCTGAGCTGGACATCCCTCGACAGTCAGCAGAGGCACTCACGGGAGCAGTTCTGCCCACATTTCAGACATGTAAACATCTGGTTTGGACTGCACCACCACCCTTTCCATCACCTTCATGGGGGTTCACTACCTGTAGGAATTTTTTTAGCCCACCCTCCTGTTTGCACTCCCATCACTTTTGGCCATTTGGTAGAGGTCCCCTGGGGCAGGAACCATGCAGAATTGTATTGAAGCCATAATCACTGTTAATTACATCAGTAACAGCTAGAAGCTTACATTTTTTAGGTCCTGCTGAAGAGGAAGCATGTAGTATGAGACAACTGATGCACATGAGAGGGCTGCTGGACACTGTCCTGGGGCAACCGGGAGCATCTGCCTAGCCTGGGGACTCTGCTGGGACCTCCTTTGCCAGGAGAGAAGCTGGGATTGTTGTCCATGGGACAGTCACAGCCCTGGAAGAAGCCTGGCTGGCCATCCCAAGGAAGTGCCCCAAGTGTGGGCACGCCACAAGGGGAGCATGACCTGGGAGGAGGGTGGCAGCCGTCTCTTTGGCACCATCACTGCTGCAGGCAGAGGGCTGGGTCCAGGGTAATTCCTTAATGACCGCACCGAGGAGCACAGATTGGGCTTGCTGGCTGTTAATTCAGCTTTCCCAGGGTAATGCTTCCTCCAGTTTCATGCCCTTCCCTCTAATAAAGTTCTGCTCATCCCAAACACTTTGTTAAATCTTGCTACTGTGACCAGGAAAGCAAAGCTCAAAGTGGAGCATATAGAGTGCCATGTAATGTCCCAGGTTTCTGAATGGGAAGCTGAGTCTGGGCTGCTTTTGTTTCAAGCAGGCATGGCTCAAAACTGAACACAGTTAAGTAGAACATGTCAAAAGTGGAAAAAGGCAAGCAGATGAGGATGAAGGCCAGCAGAGCTTCAAAGTGGTGATGGATGCTCCCAGAACCAGGCAGGGGTAGAGGAGAGGTCTTTGAGTCAGGCTCCTCTGCCTGACACGTCCCTTGAGAGACTGAGCACAGAGTGGACATGGCCACGTCCTGGCAGATGCCAGGTGAGGTGTTTGGGCTCAGTTTGGCAAGCTGAATACACCCAGTAAATTCTCTTCCCCAGTCACTTTCCAAGCCTTTGTCTCTTCTCACAACTGCCCCTTCCTTTCTTCTGCTGGAAGCGCTCACATCATGGCACGTCCATCTCATGGTCACTACTCTGCAGGGGCTGGTAACAGGGCAGATATGACCCAGGGCTCTGTTACCACCTTTGCTTTCTATGCTCTATAAAAAACAATAAAACCCACTAGAAACCAGCGCTGTCCCCATTTGCAGATGTGAGCCATGCATGGCCACCTCTAAAACTGCCCTACCATCTCACATAGATACAGTCTCAGTATCCAGAACGATACAATGAAGAGTAATACAAAGCATGGAAATCAACACTGGCAGCCCTTGATATTGGTACCTCTGTCTGCTTTGAATAGAACCAATCAGAGCAGTATTCTGATTGTTCCTTTATAATCATCTTAATTAAGACCAATATATCATTTTCTAGGGTGTCATTTGCTTTGTCTGTCTTTTTAAATTTAAAACATTTGTGAGATGCAAATTTAAATTCAGGAAATGCTTTTATTTCTTCAAGGACATTTAACTTGCTGTAACCTGTGGGGACGTGGTAGGGAGGAAGGAAAATCCAATTACATGTTACTTGTAGAATTTAAAGGAAAAAAACTGTAAGTGGGCCCAGGTCAGGAATGAGCGATGGCCAGCCTGTGGGGCTCTGTAGACTTTGCTATTATAATTGCATCCACTGTTCATACTGCTGCTTCTCGGTATTACATCCACTTTTTATGACAACAGGAATTTCAAAGGCCAGGATAAAGTGTGACTGAAAATTTCTAAAATATATGTGTTCTGTGTAGTGAAGGGAAAATCACAACCCCAGTGTTGCTTCATTTAAACGAGAGATTTTTCATGGATACCACGCAAAGGACAACATTACATTACTCTGCTAAAGCAAGCTTGCAAAGGCCAGGGAGTGCCAGGTTTTCTGAGAGCTGACTAGGTTTTGCCCTTTCATCCCACCTTGGCTTCACATTGTAAAAATGCAGATGCTTAGGAAATTGCCTCCAGGTGTTGAGTGATCCGAGTTTCACAAAAATAATAAACCTTAATCTGAGATAGATGACCTTGTTGTCAGCGGATGATCTTTAGGCTTGTGGAAAGGGACTGGAAAGGGTCTTTTTGCATTGCCTTGCTGCAGCTGTAGTGCTCTTTTGCCAGACTCTGGGAGTCCCTCAGTTTTCTTGGGCAAAAGAGTCTTGTGATATACAATTTAGAGTACAAGGCAAGCTTGAGTGTTTTGTGGACATATGTGAATTTATGTTAAACTCCCCAGTCCAGATCCTTTTTGCTAAATTAGTCTTGACACTGTGGTACTCAGTGTGGAGGAAAATATCTGCTTCTGAGGTATGCAGAGCTCGTAAAGCTACGTGGTGTCTGTCCACAGTGATCAGCAACAGAGACCTGCCCTTTGGCTCTCTGTTTTCTTTGGACATCTCGTGAAACAAAAGCACTTAGCCCTTCTGTGTTGATTTCTTCAACTAGAAAAAAAAAAAAAAGATAATATTATGTAATTTTCTCTTGGGGACTCGGTGTTGGTTGATTTATTAATGGTGATGAAGTCTGGAAGTGTTTAGGTAGAGGCTTCTTCTCATGTCAGTCTCTTGTCCCACGTCTCCCAAGAAACATGATTATGCATTAGGGACGTCTGAGGTACATAGTGGTAGTCCAGCTCCCATCTGTCTTTATGACCCATACAATATTTAGTGTGCTCCCAGGTTCAACTGTGCTGAAAAACACACAACGTAGATGCAGTTTCACTGTAGGAATTGTTTAGAGAATGCTAAAGCCTTAGTCAGAGTATATTGGATTTTTTCCTGATATAAAGAGCCCGAGGGTTAGTGTCTGTTTAACATTCAGGAGGCAAGAAACACTTCCAGCACTTGCAAACAGCAAAGAGGTATCCTTTTGGGATACCTGAGATGAGATACTAAATCTTGCAACGGACCTGCACTCCTCATTTTCCTATTGCAGCAGACATTAAGGGTAGGCAGCTGGGTCCCTGTACATCATCACCATCAGCAACAAAACTGATTAACTCCGCATTGCTAACGAGCACCAAGCGAGCACTGGAATAGGAAGCTATGTTGACATTTGAAAGATCCCAGTTATTAGGTTCCGTGTTGCCTAATTGCGAGGGCTGTGTGGGAAGCGCTGTGTCTCTATCTAGTACGGACACGACCAGCAAGAATACACTACCCCTGTGGAATGTCAGTTACTGGAGGAAACAATTATCCTTTCTGAATATTCAAAATATGTCAAAACATTCTTCCCTTTTCCCTTTTAGGGCTCATCAAAGGTGTGAGTGTGTCAACATCGTTCCGCCTACTCGGAGGTGCTCAGGAGTATCTGATTCACAGGCATTTCACTTGCTTGGCATTGAACCCTGTGCAGCCAAAGCTGACTGGGGCTTTTGCAAGTAATTCAAGCAAAAATAGATTTTGCTAACCAAAGGGTGAGCAGGCAGGCCTGGCAGTGGAAGAAGGAGTGCGTCTTCCACTGGGACACAGGGTTAGAGGCTGCGATTGCTGCTGCTGCTTTCAGTAGTGACCACCCAAATCTATATCTGACAGAAGCAGCCAGAACCTCCTCCAGACCTTGCTGTAGTCTTAGCACGTAACAAGGCCTGGGATGTTTTGCTGCCTTTCACATCCTGCTGAGCACAACACAACATTCAGTGCCAGGCAGCCCTGCCAACTGCAGGAGGAGACGTGAAGCATGGAGACCATTTTAGCATATCCAGAGGCCCAAAGGCTACTTTGCTTCAAAGACCAAAACAGTGCCAGGGCCTTGAGGCCTTGAGGCCTTCCTGGACCTTGAGGCCTTCTGGCATTGTCTGGTTGGCTCATAATTTACACCCCCTTCCTCTCCAAAATAGGGTGCCCATGCCCAAAGTGCCTGTAGCCCTGGACTATGTTCATTCCCAAGCTGTGCTGTGTCTGGGAGAGGCCTAGCTGACCTGGGCAAACAGCATGTGTGGGACTACCCTATGAATTTAAGTGTAGGTGATCATTTTCTGGAGTCTGAGCCTGGTTTCTGACACTAACTTAGTGCAGAACTAGAGTCAGTGAGTAGTAACAAGAGGATCATCCAGTCAACTGATCTGATGGTATATCGTGGGCTATTATGTCTCACCTTGCTTCCCTTTCATAGGGGTTTGCCTAGAGCATCTCTACTAGGAAGGCATCCAATCTTGATCTGAAAACATCAAGAGACAGAGAATCCAACCCTTCTTTTGGTAAGTAGTTCCCAGGATTAATTGCTCTTACTATTAATAATGCATGCCTGGGTTTCTTTGTATGAATTTGTTTGGCTTCAGCTTCTAGCCGTTGATTCCTGCTATGCTTTCTCCACCAGATGAAGGAGATCTTTTGCATACGGTATTATCTTGTTGTGGTGGTACTTGTACACTTTAATCAAGTCACGTCTCCATCTTTTTGATAAGCTAAGCAGAGAGATCCCTTCCAGGCTTTCACTAGAGAGAGACATTTTCTCTCATCCTCTCTCTGACCTGTCTCCAACTTTCCCCATTTAAAATACAGGCACCAGAACTTTTTGCGCTATGCCAATGTTAGGCTTACCAGAGCAGCGGGGAGAGATAAGATCAGCTCCCCACTCCTACTCACTGCTTCCTTGTTTATACATCCATGAATCACATTATCCCCTTTCGCTTTACACTAGGAGCTCATGTTGCCGCCCTTAAATCCAGTCTGCAGTCCTTGATTTCCAGGGCGACATGCTAGCTACAAAGCAGGCTCCATTCCCTCATCCTACAGGGCTGGCTGTACTAAGACACATCTTAAAAATCAGGTTTTCTTCACTGCCTGTGTTATAATGTCCTGGGAGCGTGTTGTGAAGTTTAATCCTTGAGCTGCTCAGGTGAGATTCTTGAGCATTGAATGAAAAAATAGAATAAAAGCTGTTCCTGTAGAATGAATGACAAAACTGCCTCTAATGCTAATAGGAGTGGGATCAGCTTGTAACATTTGTTCCCCAATATGAACCTATAACTAGATTTTCCATGTCTACAAAAGGTAAAATCCATACTGCTCTAATCCTTTTCTCATACACAAAATCTTGTAACTGCTGTAACCAGTGAACACATGTTGCCTCCTTCCTACTGCTGCTGATGGTTATTTTCTCATCTTTAAAAAAAAAAATAAATCAAGTCTAACCTGTCTTTCCAACAAAGATTTTCTGCTCATTAAAATCTGAGAACTACTGCAAGGATTTCAGCTTGATAGGCAGAAAGTATCTCATTCGTCCCAAAGGCAAGTGTAGTCTACGTGGCGAAGCCAGCATTATGAAGGTTTTTTTTTTTTTAAGCCAAAAAATCATAGTTACTCTTTGAAGGATTTGATTGTGCAATCATCAAGGCATTCTTCATGCTGGCAAGAAAAGACACAAAGCAAACTGATCTAACACATTTTTAACAGTTTTTTTTTTTTTTAGATATGTAGATTGAAAGAACAGACCTGAAACGTTTATGTGAGGGATCTTTACATCTTTTGTCCTGCTGATTTTGATGAGAGCGTCTGCTTAGGAAAGGATTTCACGATTTGACTTGTGCCCATATTTTGCACTGATGATATTTTCCATGTAAATAGGAGGTTGCACTGATGTTATAACACTGAGAAATCAGTGTTGTGGGCTAATTAACAGGGGACAGGCATCTAAAAGTCTACAGGCATTTGTGGCTAGCCAAGGATTACAGTGAAAAGCCAACTAATACATATAGATGCTTGGAAAAAAAAATGAAGTACATTGAAGTTTATGTGAGGCTCTGCACAATACATTTTTCATTATACCCAAGAGCTCATAAACTCTGCCATTAAAACAGGACTTTTGTAATTCTGAGGAATTCTAAAATTTGTGTCTGAAACTACGATTGGAGGCTACCTGTGATCATTGATAGTGTAGCTGTCATTGTCAGATGTTTACATTAAGTTATGTGGTTTTTATTTCCAAAAAGCAGGGAGACACCCCGCAGCGCTCAGGAAGAGGGATGTTTGCCCAGGTGATGGATCTTGGTGAGAGCTCAGCGCGTTAGGATGTTTGTGGAAATTTTACCTGTGCAATACTCATTTCACCACGGTTTATCTGTGCTGTCCCCTAGCACACTCATCACTGTGGGATGTGGATGACTCTCAGTAATGTACTAAACTAACTAACTACCTGTCACGTGCATTTATGACTCAGTTTTGTAGTCAAAAAGGAGAAGTCATCCCTCGTTGATGGCCAGATTAACACATTCCCATGTGGATATGTTCTCTCCAATCTCACTAAAAGTTTTAAACAACCAAGTAATGTCGATTCTGGTTTAAATAAACTCAGCAGGGACATAAACATGAAAATCTCTGTTAATAATAGCCTGGCCACAAAGTACACCATAGGCAAAGGGTGGATTTTCTTCTGTCAACGCAGTCATAGCCATTCTGGTGGCTGGGTGGCAATAAGGTGTGTTAGCCCGTGGGAAACCTGACCCAGGGTGTTCCCAGGCAGAGGAGCAAAATGAGGCCACACTGCCTGGGTATCTGCAGGGAGACTGGTCAGAAGCCTCACCCTGCAAAATGTTATCTTCTAAAGTATTGGTGTCTGCTCAGGGTTTGGAAAACAGTGATCGGATTCTTCAGTTGCTTAAAAATTTGGTATAATTCCTCCACGGAGAGAGGAACCAAAGCAGCCGTCTGCAAAATATCATCTACCAGCCTCAGACATGCCTGGGAAGCCCATGTGGGTTATTCTGCAAATGGATCACTTGAAGAGACTGGGAAGAAACTGGCCAGCAGAGGTCAGATATGGTTTTGAACTCTCTGAGAGTAAAAGTTGTCCAGAGGTATTCATTAGGCTTGAAGTTTTCTCTCAGTTTGGGATGAAGTGTTGTTTGGTGCTTGTCTGCAGAGCTGCTCTGCCTGCCCTTGAGCCATTTCAGTTTACTGCTGCTGTGATTATGTTTCCATCATTATAGTATTTGCAGTGTTTCACTTCCTAATCACATTTTTTTAAGGTTAAATATCATGTTTTGATTCAGAGGTGAAAATTAGGCTATGTGGAAAATCATAATTTATAAACAACATGTAGAAATTTCCCTCTTTTTTTTTTTTTTTCTCGTTCTCTTTCTCTCTCTCTCTTTCTCTCGCTCTTTCTCTCTTTCATTTTCTTTCTTTCTTTCTTTCTTTCTTTCTTTCTTTCTTTCTTTCTTTCTTTCTTTCTTTCTTTCTTTCTTTCTTTCTTTCTTTCTTTCTTTCTTTCTTTCTTTCTTTCTTTCTTTCTTTCTTTCTTTCTTTCTTTCTTTCTTCCCTCCTTCCTTTCTTCCTTTCTTCCTTTCTTCCTTTCTTCCTTTCTTCCTTTCTTCCTTTCTCCCCCCCCCCTTTCTCTTTTCTTCCCTTCTTCCTTTCTTCCTTTCTCCCCCCCCCTTTCTCTTTTCTTCCCTCTTCCTGTCTCCCAGCCCCTCTTTCTCAGGCTCTCAGGCCTGTTTTGTGAACTTGGGTACACTGGATGACATAGTTACACCCACAGATTCACCCTCCCTAAAACCATTCACAGTTAGACTTGCCGCTGCATGTTGCTCTCCTTTCTGAAGCTGAACAAATTGCTCAGAAAGAATTGAAACAACTTAGGTTTCCTTTCGAGAGCCTTCCAGCTGCCCCAGTAACCAAACCTGAGTTATTCTGGACTCACATTCTGCAGCTGGGCAGGCAGCACATGCTGCACAGAGGTGGGAAGCTGGGGTGGGCTTGTTGCAAGTGATGAATGGTGCTGGCATCCTGGGAAGGCTGCAGCACAGGCTCCCCAAGCTCGCCTGAAAGCATTACTGAGGAAAATGAAAGCGATGTGCTACCGTAAGCACCCACTTTTATAGGTGTAAGTGCCAGGTTACTGGTAAATGTTATAACTAGAAGCCAAGGGCATCTACTTTTTGTATCTCCAACGACAGAATTGAAAATGCTTCTTATCCTCAGTGTGGTTTCCTTTACATTAATCTCCATCGTATCTTCAGCTCTTTGTAAAAATATCTCCCAGCAATAGTTTTAAAAATCTCAGGGCACATTTGTACAGCAGCCATTTCCTACCTGGTTACGACTCAGCAGCTTTTGTAAGGATTTAGGTGAATTATTTTTTTAGGAGAATACTCAGGCCAGGAAAGAAAGCACAGCAGGAAAGATATTTGTTTGATCTAGCTTTCCCCTCTAAACCATGGTTGTTTCTTTTTTCTGTGTTACACAATTTCCCAATGGACTGATGTATCTGATGTCAAGAACTGGAAGAATTAATCTGGATGGTAAGACCTCCTGGGACATGTTTTTCTGCTGCAAGTCACACTTCCAAAGCAACAGAGAAAGAGTGCCCACAGTTCTCTGTCTCAGACAGTAAGGTTCAACGTGGCTAGGAACCTCATATCTAGAAGTTTTAGAGCCCTGCAAAGGTCAGGGTGAGAAGAAAAGAAAAGGAAGACAAGACTGTGCACTGTGGTCATCCAGGAAAACCCCTCTCTTCTCTACTTCTAGGCTGGTCTTCATAGGCCATGCCAGAAGCACATGCAAGGTCCAGTGGACCTAATTAGTAAAAAACAACTCCTGGCTGCAAGTAAAGGTCTGAAAATTACATTTCTAATAAGTGCCTGAATTGTAGGCTTTACTAATCCAGCACCTTAAACATAGATCTGAGTATTTCAATAGGGCTTATAATTGTATCTTATGCCTCTGCTAACAAAGGCTGTAAGTATGTGTGAAGAACAGGTCATATAATTTGCAGAAAGAAACATCTCTGTAAATGCCCAATTATACCTCTTAAACTGCGCTTGCTGGAGCCCTGGGCTATACTTCACTGATTGAATTTTTGTAAAACCTTGACATTACAGCTGCTTAAATCCACGCCAGGAGCAACACTGAATCTGTCAACCAAATTCATTGACGAAAATTAAAGATGAATGAAACCTCAGACAGGTTTTCAGTTTCAGTGGCCCTGCTTTGGTGTTGGAAATCCTGTGTGAGCGATCCAAAGGCCAGCTGAAGGATCATACCCTTTACTCATGTAATACATACAATAAATATCACTAGTACAACATGTCTGGGTCAAACAGACAGAGCAAAGGCCAACCTGCTTGTGATTTTCTTCATGATATGAGGCCTCTGGAACTGATCCTTCACCCTGAGCAAATCAGTGAAGTCCTGCCAGCCCAGGCCAGTACCTAAGCTTCAACTACATAAATCGCAAATGTTTCCAGTACAATATTAGAGGTGCTATCTGTATAATTATCTAGATTTCCTTTGTAGTGTGCCTCCCACCATAGTTCTGTCTCTTTTACACAACTAGAAGAACAGTAGCTTTTCATGATTAGATAAATACTCCTAAAGTATCTTCAAGCTGGAAACACTGACTTGAAAATAATCCTACGGGAATGATTATGCTGCTTTCTTCTGGGAGGAAAAAAGGTTGTAGAAAAGGTGATCTAGTCATATGTCACAAAGTCATAAATGGCCATAAAAGGAGTTTTGCCCAGTTCTTCGCAGAAAATCTTTTGCCCTCCTCTGCGTTTGCTAGACTACTAAAAGGATAAAATTCAGGACATGTTCCTTTTTCAGACCTCCCATTATGTGACGCCTTCTCATTCAAAACAGTTGGTTATTCTCAATTTATAAAAATTGAGCTGAAATATAAATATTGCTCTTTCTATGAAGCTTGCAGTGTGGGCCTTTGCTTTGGTGGTCATAAAACAAACAAGTCAAATATGATCGGACACTGAAGATACCTTGGCATATTTTCTGGTTTATTCTCTCTCACCAAGGAGACAGTATTGTGGGGCTGCAAAGTAATTTCAACTGTCTTTCTAGAATTCCTTTGCAGATGGAGAGTAATGAAAAATCTCCCCACTTCCTTGCGTGGTTTAGGGTTGCTGCATGCTGTTTGAACAGCTGCACTTGTCCCATCCCTGAAGGTGGCTGCAAGTCAGTGGAGGAGGAAACAATCCAAGTATATATCACTCAAAAGTGACAGATGGGATGAGCTATTGGTTTTCTCCACTGATAAATCCTTGTTTCTCTTTGGGACACTGAATGCGCTGTCATGACTCAGGAGATTGAGCAACTCATCATCGTGCTGAGCGTGTCTGTCATAGAACAGAAGCTTCTCATCCTGCCTGGGCTCAGATTTCCTAATATACAGTTCTCTTTAAACTCCCAGGTGATCCAAGGAAGCACCATTTCTTCCACGAGAGGGAAACCTCGTCAGTCTACTGTCGTGTTGCTGCAAGACTGAAGTCCAGGTTAATTCCCCACACGGCATGCACACCCCAAGCTGAGTCCTTGTGCAGAGGAAACTCTAACACACACTGCTTATTTGCTCCAGGGAACCTTCATGATGGACACCGAACATCTCTGTGGTGCATTTGGTTAAATCTGTGACAGGCATATGACAGTGAATTTAGGCACGTTGGGGTGGATCTGTGGTGGTGCCACCCATATGGTCCACATTCCCTGCCTGCTGTGCTGGGTCTCAGCCCATTGCTTACCAGCTTTCAGCTTTACTGGTCTCACTGGGACTCCCAGCTGGGGCTCATCAGGCACAGACTTCAGGTGGAATCACCTTCATCTGAATTTCAAAGTTGGTTTTAGGCTCTCTCTGTCATCTGTGGTGTCAAAGGAACACTCTGAGGGGGTATTTTTCCCACTGAAAGGTAAACATCAAAGCTAAATAGGAAGAAAAGTTTCCTGCGGGTTCCTATTTTCCCCCTAATGATTATAAAGAATGCACAGAAAAGCAGCTGGTGATGAATTTTACATACCTGAATTTAAGTGGGGTGAGACCTATCTCTGTCTCAGCCCTTCATTGAAGCAGAGGCCACAAACCTATCACAGCTCCCAGGTAGCACATCTTGATCATTTAAATGCACCAAGAGCTATCTCAGGAAGGTGGGGAGTCTGTGCAGCCACACTGTACATTTGTAGGAGCACATTGCAAGCCCAGCACTTCTACATCATTATAGGCAGATTTCATCCTGGGTTCCTGAATAGCCCTACTTTTCCTCTCAAAGATTAAAAAAAGAGGGATTTACATTGTTTAGAAAACAATAACCCAATAACCTTCATGAATGCTGTCGTATTTCCACCATCTCACCTACTGGAGGCCAGCAGAAACAACAGTCCCAGATTAGAGCAGTTCCTGTCATTCTGGCCTTCCCTCTCTGCTTCTCCCCAGCCAGTTACCACAGACCCTTCCTTCCCGCTTCCCCCACGGAAGTTCACATCTGAAAAGCTAGTTTGCACCAGGCAGTAAACAGCTTTTCTGCCATTGTTTTAAAACCACAGAGGTTCAGCAATCCTCAGTGGCTGGTTCCATGCCAACACATTTTCCCCTCTCCTAGAAATCTAGCTCAAAATGGAGGCTAAAAAAAATGCCGAAGGCCTCTCCCCATTTACATTTACAGAGTGACATTGGTGGTGAAGTTTGTAGACTACACGGTAATTTCCAGCAGCTGAGGGACCAGAGGGAGCTGCCCAGAACCCCCAGGAGAAAGGTGAGCTGGGGGGGATTGACATCACATCACAGTGCTTGTTGTCTTCTGAGGGCAACATAGACTATTAAATCCCGGCTTTAATACAGTCATCTGAAAACCTGGAGAAAAGTATTTTTTTCTTTAAGAAATTATATATCTTTGGTAGATAAAAATTGAATTTCACACATGTATATTGAATATTCCTTCAGTTTAAAGGATCTGTGAATGTATAGGCTGCACAGGAGGATGTGCAGAGAAAGCTTTACCCTAAGAACTTGTCAGAGGATCACCAAAATAGGGAAGAGTTTTAAGAAAAAGCATTTTAAGAAAAATTTTTTGTAGTTTTAAGAAAAGCATTAAAATAACAATACAGCTGTGCAGTCTGTTTTACCATGCATTTCTCATATGTTCTAAGTCCTTGTCTTCAAAGATTTCAAAGCCATCTATGGCATACCTTGTTAAATACTGACTATATATATATTATATAATACATATATATATGTATATATATATATTAATTATGTATAATATATATACAATGGGCATTTAGTTCCTGGCACAATAATTTGGGTATGGGGTCTTAAATGAATGACAGTTCTAAATCAAAATCCTTAAATCAATTACATTCATCTTTCAAAGACATTTTATAATCTGAATCTGAGTTCGGATCTGAACTATACCATCAAACTTTCAGACTGGACTTCCTACAATTCCCATTGTAAATGCCACATACACTTTGGAATATATTGTGATTTAGATCAGCAACTAGAAAGCAAAGCAAAAAGTATTTTTCAAAAAACTGACATAGACAAATATGATATTTTTATATGTAGAGATAAATCCTTTTATCCTATTTTGCAATATTTGATTTATATAACAACCAAAAGGCTATTTTACATCATAAAAGAAGGCTAAAAAGGCAAAACTAACCAGAGCTGACCATAGCTGAAAAACAGGAAAGCCACTGGGGAAAGAGAAAAAAGGAATTCTAGTTATTTCACATAACAGATGGCAGCATAACAGAAAGCAGCTGATGTTGGTAGCCTAAGGGAATTTTCCTGTGTCAGAAGAAAAATAAAATTTAGGATATACAGCACCCCCCATTAAATGAGTTCCATAAAAAGAGTGTTTTATTTACATATACATGTACAGACATAGACATATAGATGTATATGAACTTGCACATAGTTGTATACACATTGCGTTTGGAGGGAAAAGAGGAAAAAATATTTTTTTTCCTTACCTGCTACAAAGCGTATTTTGCTCCTTTCTTTGGAGCACCTCATCGCTTTCATTCTCTCCAAAATTTAGCCTTTCTCTTCCACCTTCTAGGGCTCTCTACATGTACATCTATATCCTCATTTGTGTTCCCATTTCCCTGTACTCCCTCTCTCCTACACCTCAGTTTTATTCTGCCGCCGAAGCTAGTGTCCTGTATGCATCACACCCTGCTACTCCCCTCCTTTTTCCATGCTGCTCTTCTGCTTGGAAATACACCTTGCCCTGGAAAGCAAATCTCTCCTGGCACACAGGTCATACCAATCCTGCCAGGGCAGACCCACCAGACAAGAAGTGCTGCACCCCGTCTCTCCGAGCTGCCTCTGCATATGCAGGGAGCTTTCAGGGTGAATTGTGTTGTCTGTTCAGACCAGAGATACCTGATGTATGACCTCTGGTGTCTTGCCTGGGCCCTTTGTGGCCTACTCACAATGACCTTTTTTCCCAAGAGCGGTGGTTGAAATATTCTCAGCAGTGGCACCTCTCTCCCACTCAGTGTGTCCTCAAACACACCTGTCTTGCTAGGCTTCAGGTTTGTGATAGGGATAAGACGAACCATTAAGGCAAGTGACTTGATTTGCCTCAGCAGGAGATCCTACGGGGCTAAGCACCATAAAACCTAACTAAGATGCCTGCATCGGAGTATTTTATCTGAATAAGATCTGCATCGTACAGAAGAACAACAAGTTTCAGTGAGAAAACCTGAAAAAGGGCAGCACAGAAGAGAGAAAGGACAATAATAATATCTTGCAAAGGCAGGTACTAGTGCTGCTGGGAGCTTGACGGGTTCGAGTGCCACTTGACCTAGCACTGAGCACACCTCTGTTGTCACCGGCAGGACAATAAGTAGCAAGCATTTTTCCTGACTACGTCACTGCACCGAACTAGTAGAACAATTATTATTAACTAGATCCATTATTCACTACAAGCTACCTGAAGGAAGCGTCCAAGCACCAGCCTAAATCAATTGTTCGCTGTTGTTGAAATCAATGTGTGGTGGTTTTTGTTTTGTTTTGTTTTGTTTTTTGTTTTCCCATGGATTCAACTAGAACCAAATCAAGCCCTGAGACCTTTGGAAAAACAAAACGAAGTAACAAAAAAAAAATACAAAAAACAACCAAACAAACAATAACAACAACAAAATACAAAAATAGCCAAAGAAGGAAGCTTTATCTTGTTGAGAATTGTGTTTCTAGGACTCTGAAAAATATGTTTTAGCAGCCTGAGGAGAAAACAGATGGGATCAGAACAAAAGTTTTGATGCCAGCACTCCTAAATGGGAAATTATTTCACCTAGGTCCCAAGAAATCATCTGCTGAAGCTCACTGTGCTCTGCTCTGAAATCTGTTCTCAGCTGTGTGACTCTCATCCCAGATCTTATCCATCACTGAGATAAGGGAAGAGCACAGGTAAGTGGTGCAGCTGGCCATTTCCAAGTAGAAAGGATGTGTCGATGTCATCCCTAGCAGCGATGCTTCACCATGGCAGTTGCATGGTTACTCCGGCTCAAAGCTGATGTAGAGGAGCAGAAAAGATGACAGATATTTTGGAGTGTTTCTTTTCCCAATGGTTATTTTTCCACTCACTTTTCTCCCCATTTTTTTCATGTCTTTATTTTGTTTTGTTGTGGTTTTGTTGTTGTTGTGTTGTTTGTTTTTTTTTCCAGTTCAACTGATCTTAATGGAAAACCACTTGGAAATAACATTTTGTTTGTTTTTGAATGATATTGCTGATAAAAATTACATCAATTTTCCAGAAAGGAGGAGAAAAATAAAGTATAAGATGGACTATTTTTTAAAGTCTCTCTCTCAAAAAAAGGCTAATTCACTTACTTGAAAATGTTGAGGATCAAATTCTCCTCCTAAGATATAACATAATCACATTTGCTTGATAGATGAAATTCTGGTGTAGAGAATTGTTTGGGAAAGAGCCAACATCAGATATATTTGTGGAAGTCATTGAGAAACCAGTTTTTTGGTGAAAGAGGAAGGGGACAACCTAGGCAGAGCAGTACAGAATTTAGGAAAAAAAAAAAAAAGCTCTCATGTTTATTCCTATCTGGATCTTGTCATCCTAGATATCTTTAGGTCTCCCAAGTTCTCTAAGCAAAGGGGCACCTTCTCTTCCTCTTCCCTCTTCCACCAGCATCCCCTACTAGCATTTACAGGGGAAGGATGCCACAGGTCTTGGATACAGTCTGAGTGCCTGAGCCACTAGCTCACTAATCTGTAGGAATCTCTACAGTATAGATAACTAAAGTATTTTAAAGCTTGGTCCTGTTTTTTTTGTGTGCAGCCTTGTGCCAAGAGAGAGTGAGGTCTGGATATTTTACATATGCCATTTGGTTTGACTCCATGCAAGCAAAGACAGGTCCTGAAGCTTGTCCATAGGGCCAGATTTACACAGGGCACCACAATGCTTGGATCTTGCTTTTATCTCATTCCCACCTCCAAAAAAAATGCTGGAAACCAGGCATCTGTACAGGAACGGATCAAATTCTGATCATTTCAGCAGCTAACAGGTTTGGAAGTGACACCCACAGCCAGATCTGCGGATGGCACACTCTGGTCTGCCAAAGCAAACCGTGCTGCAGAGCTGTGCTGCCCCTACAGAGTGCAGCCCTAAGCTAGGAAATAGTTTTCTCTTTTATTTGCTTTTTCTCATGAACAGAAGATTGAAACAAACCCTTCCACATCTGATCAGAGTGAGTCAGGCCAGCCGAGCAAGTCCAGGCTGGCAAACACTATCTGATGTGGATCCGAAAGAAAATCTCCGCTGCAGCACGTTGAATAGCTGCAGAAATAAGTGTTGCAAAGGCTGTCATCTGGTCCACGTGTGTGTACCCCGGCTTTTGAATGGGACAGGGTAAGAATTGCCCTTACTTTCCTAGGTTTCAGCAGATGCTTTGAGCAGAGTTGCAGTTCTCACGTTGTACGCTCCAGCTGCCAGCATGTCTGTAATGCACCAGCTGTAGCACCACCAGCCACGAGGAATCACAAGCATTCCCCGAAAAGAGGAGCACTGCAGTAAAATTAGACCTAGAAAGCATTCAAAGCATAGTGACTCTGCCTAATTTATGCAGATATTAAGGAGGCTGCTTGGGACAGCAGTCTGTAAAACTGCAGAGGAGCTGGTGTCTGTGATGCTGGAGGTACAAGGAAGCAACAATGCAAGCAAAGGGACAGATAAGTGAGAAAAACCTAACTGGGAAGGTGTTTGAGGGTGATGGCTTCCAAATCTGGACATCAGATCACTGTCATTTTACAGAGCTATCATGAGAAGTTAGTTCAACCAACGGTCTTGATTTTATTTCCAGTGAAAGACTTAATGAGAAGGTCCTTATGAAATGGCAGTGGCTGACTCCGTTAGGTCGATAAAATACAGCTGGAGCCTGTTTTAGGGGTAATGAGCTGAGAAATGGCATAGACAGAAACTATGCCTGATTCTGAAGCAATGGCAGCTCCTTCTCCTCTTCTGCTGTATCATCTTTTTCCTGACTTCTCTATTTTGTTTCCTTTCCCCTTGCTTGGCCTTAATGAGTGATGCTGAATTACTTCCAGTATGTCACAGCCGTCATAGGTGTTGTTTTCCAGTTTGCCTTTATTGCCTTTTTCCAGTTTGCCCTTATTACACCCACGATTAACATGCATTATGAAGGCTGCTCAGATAAATCTTGCAATCTTCTGTGCAGATCAGATACTAAAATCCTTGCTTTATTTACCACGTTTCGACACATCTATGTTCCTTATATATATTTTATCTCTTTCTTGCTAAATCACACTGCAACATTTTAATCTCCAAGTGAAAGGTCGGTTCCATCAGATTAAGCAAACAGCACTGAAAGCACTGAAAATGGGAGTGAGTGAATTTGTCCTGCATGGAAATTGGAGAGGGTGAGCTGGCAGTCCTTCACCATTTCTAATTCTAATGTGAAATCCGAATTCTCATTTCACATCTTATTCCAGTAGTGCCCCTTTGGGGACCGTTCTCAGACACAGAAGCTGCACTGGCAGAAAAATGGAGAAGACCGAAACATCTTTCTAATTTCAGAATGTCATAAACTGCTGGAAAACAAAGCAGACAAACAAAAAGTAAGGATTCCTGTTGGAGTTCTCTATCACTTCCTGCCACTAAAAATGCAGTCGCAAGTTTTCCTCGTGCTTTCTCTAAATCTCTCTCCCCTAAACCAGACCGTGCTCCATCCTGTCCTCTCTCTGCTGACTCTTCCTTCTCCAGGCAGGCGCTGGGCTGTCTGATGGAGCTGATACCCAGGGGACAGGGATTTGGTTGACTTTTCAGCAGGCTTCCTTCCTCTGGAGTCCAGAAGATTTGTGAGATGGGGGTAGCCTTACAGGAGTGTTGCACATTCAGAAAATCTCACCCTGGAGACTTTTTTTTCTCCCTTTGACCATGATTTCTTTGCTCTGTCATTGTCATAATAAAGCCTATAGGGTAAAGCCATCATTGGCTGCCACAAGCGATGCCAAAGCCACTTAGGATCTAACAACCCCATCTGGCAGTTGTCCTGCTGTCATTTGGGGTTTTCTACTTGGTCACCTCGTGTTGGACCTCTGTGTGGCTGGCCGCCTAACCCTGAAGTCCCCAAACCTGGAGTTTAAGCCTGGCTTTCCACCTACATTTCAGTCACTGGAGACATCCTGTGGGGTTGAAGCCAGGATGAGTAACTCAGATGTCTCCGCATCCTGCCTGTCCTTTGGCACAGTGTTTATCAAAGCAGCTCTCCTCCCAGAAGACATCGCCTGGGGTTTGTGCACCCTGGGGGCAGCAGGGCTGGCTCGCTGGCAGGGGAACCGTAGCGCCTCGGTGTGAGTGGGGCTGAGTCACACTCCCCTTCCTCCAAGGTGCAGGGGCAAGAAACTGAACCCACGAAAGGGGAAGCATTTTGGAGCTGCAGGGTAGAGTATTACATCAAAAAAGAAAAGTAATGGGGAAGCGTGGTGATCTCTTACAATCATACAGCCCAGCGATGGGTGGCTTAGTTCTGGCCAGGAGCGTGAGGCTCAATCTGCATCCTGAACACATGGGTTCAGCTTTGGTTTTGGACGTAAATGCGTCTAGTCGTGCTGCTATGTCTGGCAGTCCCTCCTTTCGGCTTCCACCAGAGAAGACTGGATTACCAAAGTCGTCCGTGTTGGGCTTCTCCTTTCCTCTTTCCCTGTTCTTCTTGCTTTTTCATTCACTGCTCTGCCATTCCAAGATCTTGCATGTAGGCTTGCTTAGGAGTGCTGCTCTTCATTATTGTTGTGATACAATGACACAGACACAGTCCTGGCCATAGACAAGGTCTCTGATGTCACAAGCTGCTTCACCAACTTTTCATTTCTAGACCTCATTTGGGTACCAGGGGACTGAGCAGTCAGTGGGGTTTCTGAAGGAAGCGGAGTCACAAACCCAGGATGACACCAGCCTTTTCTGTGCTCTGCACAAGCTTCGTGACAGCAGTGTCAGGAGAAATTATTTATAGTCCTGGGCACTGCTCACTTTTGGTTTGGACGTGGTCCCTCCAGTGTGCCTCTGCAGTGAGGTTTGGTGGTTTGAGCGCAATTTAAAAGCCAGAGATGCCTGGTCCCAGCTGCGCTACTAACCCCTTGTGTGGCCCGGGGTGAACCTTGCGGTGTGTCGGTGTCCCCATCTGCAAAACAGGGCTGTAGCTCCTGTTCACCTCCATGTGGATGCTGAAAGGGCTGATTAATTTATGTTTGCGAGGAGCTTTTGATATGCAGAGCACCAAGTGTGGTTAGGATGATTAGGACCCTCTTATGGAGCCTGTGCATGAGGTTGTCACATGAGAGATATGGGGAAGAGAAAAAGGTGAGGAAACCCACGTGAGCTGCCTAAGAGCTGTGTACCTCCTACAGCATGCAGGCAGATGCTGGGTGCTCAGCCTGCGGGGTAGAGCTGCGGTCTGGGAGCTTTTCATTGTACGAGGTGTTACTGCTGGTGGTGCTCCTGGAGCAGCAGAACAAAACCAGGGACCCGCGGCACCTGATGAACACACAGCAGAAGGCACCCTGTGCTCTGCAAGGACGGGCAGGCCAAGGGAAGGAGAGCGTACCTGGAAGAGCACCCCTTGCCCGTGGCGAAGCAGCAGGCTCACATTTCATGGAGGCTATAATTTTGCCTGCTGACGCTGCTAGAGCCTAATAACCGAGCCGGGAAGGGATTTTTTACGCCGTCCGAGGCATTCCTGATCCCCCTCCGCATCTAGTGAAAACTTAATAGCGTGAGAAAATGCCTTCCTGCGGCGTGCTGTAAACCACATGGAGACCAGCGGCAGATGGAGGGGCACGATGGAGGGGCTCCACCGAGATGCCCCCTTCCCTGCCAAAGGATGGAAACAGAAGGAAAGGGCACCTTCGTAGGGCACAGCCTGCAGCCAACGGGGGTGAAAACTTGTGGAGAGTGCAGGCTGTCAGCGCTCAGAGGAGCACATATAAAGGCGGGGGAGAGCTGCTCCCCCGAAGCTGCTCCCCCGTCCAGCTGGTAGCAGTTAAGATTCCTGCAGGAGCCAGGAGCTGCAAAGTTAACACATCTGAGAAGTTTCCCGGTGCCTGAAGTCAGGCCGTGGCAAACAATGCTCGCTGGGCTGAGCAGGCTCTGCTCGGGCGCTTTTATTGCGCTTGGACCGGTTTCAAGCTCTGCTCTGTGATTAATTGCACTTTTAAAAATAAAGTTCAAAACACTTCCCAGGAAGTCTGGGGAGGACGGAGAGCTTCAGTGGCACCAGGAGCTCGGTGCGGGGTGCAGTTTTTCCTGAGATACGGCTTGCATTAGCTGCAGCCTGACTTGAGATAAGAGCTCTCAACCCCGCGTTACATCACGGAGAGGGTGCCGGGCAGTTTTGTGTCCCTCCTCCTCCCAGGCCACCCTGATGTCTGCCAGACACTGCGGGGTGGCAGCAGGTTTGGCAAAGCTCTCTCCCCCCATCTTGACTTTGCAGTTAGCGAGGGCTGGGCCAGGTCTCTGCCCCATGGAAATTACTGTGAGGGAGAGAAGAGCCTTGTGCTCTTCCCTTAAAGAGCAAAGGAAAATGTTTCAGGGTGGGGGGAGGAAGAACTTGGGAGAAAAAAAAGACATTTCAGAGGAGCTGGAGGTACAGGAGGGGTTCTTCTTGCTGTATGATGATGGTGGAGAGGACTCAGAAAAGGAGGACAGGGGGTACTTTGTGCATACCGGGATGGAAGAAGGCTGGGACTCCTTGCTGGGAAAAGGAGAATATATTTGGGGTGGAGGAGGTGCTGGTACTAATGGTGGAGGAGCACAAATCACACTCCCTGGGAGGAACTGGCACGGGCTGAGCAGAGACCTGGAAACCAGGGTCATGGTAACTCATTAGCACGTAACGAAAGGGCCTGTGAAGGGCTGCTGCACATCCTTCACCACCCCTCGGGGGCATCCGCGTGAGATGGCGAGGGGTAAAACTCACACAGCCACAAAAACCGCCCCACTGCAGCAGCTGGGGAGGTTCCTGGCCGACGATGCTCTGAGCAAGCTCCCTCTTCCCTGCAAAAGGCAGAGGTCATTTTTTGCACACACACCAAAAAAAAAAAAACCAAAAAAACAAAAACAAACAAACAAACAAAAACAAACAAACAAACAAACAAACAGCAGGATGAACAGCAGAAGATGTGCTGAACTGCTGGAAAATACCACAGGCAGGCGGGGGGCTGCAGGCACCCTCTGCTTGTCTTGGCAGTGTCTGCACGGGGACAGCAGGGTACACGCAACACGGTGGGCTGCATGGATGCAATGCAACGCAAAATAAACAAATAAATAAATAATAAAACAAACAAGCAAACAAACAAAAAAAAAAAGACAACCAACCAATCAGACAAAGAAACAAACTAAAAAAGAGGCCCCGATGCCACCATGCATCGCTATATGCGGCACAATGAAGTGCAAAAGAGGTTTCAGATGCCTGAGAACCAGACAGCAGCTTTGTCATCCTGTGGGCTTGTGGTGGGCTCTCGGCATCCCGGGGCTTATGGCGTTTACCTCCCCTATCTGGTATGTCTGAGAAAACACCCGGATCGGTAACCATCGAGGCGGGCGCTCTGCCGGTTTGTTTTACAGCACAGCCAAAGTGCTGTTCCCCGTCTCCTCCCACCTCCTTCCCTTCCTCCGCTATGCTTCTCATCGTGTCTCAAGTTAGGACCTGATTCTGCAGATCTGAGCTGATTGTTTAACTGTGAAACACCGCGAGTCATCGGTGTGCAGTCACAGGGGCAGCTCGTCGGGCTCAGCAGGGCTGTCTCTGATTGGGATGTCTCCTCCAAGCTCCTGCTTCCAGGGATTTTTTGGCTGTGATCAGGCTGAGGGTGCTCTGTTTGCAATGCTACCATACGATTTCATGGTTTGTTTGCACCTCCTGATGCTTTTGCAGTCTCATTTTGCCTCTTTGCTTCACCCGCAAGCTCTTTGCTCTGTTTCCCCCAGTGCCCCAAGGCTGGGCACAGGGCTGGTGGCACGGGGCACCTGCAGGCCAGTGCCCCACTGATTCAATGGCTGTGTGCTCACTGCTTGCCAGCAAGAGCTTCCTCATCATATAGCTGTGTATTTTTGGCTGGTTATCCATCACACACTTCTCATCAAGGTGAGCTCTGGAAGGCCTAAGCCATTGGGTGGACAAGGCTCCTTTGGAAACGCTTTTCTGGGTCCAGAGAGGAGGATTCACAGAGAGGCTGACCCCGTTCAGAGCCTGGCTCCCGTTACCCTCTCCGCAAATCCCTAGGATTTCCATGTGCTTATGCAGCAGCAGGGCAGCATCACAGCGGGATGCCCGGGTACCTGCTGGGTGTTGGTACAGCACCGTGCTCACCGTGCCCCTTGGCACTACCACCGTGCTGGCAGCCATGGCAGAAATAACACCAGTGACAGCCCCCAAACCAGGGCACTTGGCTCCTAGCTTCTTTCTCTCTCTCTCCCTCCTCCATCCCTCAAATACCTGCAGCCCTGAAGGCTTGAGTCCCTGTGGATTGAGGCTACGTTGGATGCTGCTTTACATATATATATATCAAATAATGGATTAATAAGGGAGGGATTTTCCCGGGGCTCAGATCAAGCTTCTTACCAGCGGTGTTCTATCAGCAATCACTACACACATGTAAAATTGCAGGTGGAGCAAGCCCGCACATGGAAACACCACTCTTTGCAAGCAAGAAATTACCGCGCTATTTTGTTTTTCCTTTTTTCGCGTTCCTCTTAGGAATTCCCTTCTGCTTCCATGCTCTATCTTCTGACCAAATTTCATCATGGGCTGGTGGAGGAATGCACGTGGGAAACTCGCAGTGCCTCCCTGCACAGCCTCCCCTCCTGCTGCCCGGGTGCCAGGCCCGTGCCACCGCTCATGAAATGTGCCCGGCTGTTCCTGCTGTGGCTTGTACCTGGTTCAGGTGCCTTTTTAATTTTTTTCCCCCTTCTCCTTCTGATTCAGTGCCTGATTTAGGTGGCCGATGGCTTCTCGCTGCCATTAGTCACATCCCCGCTGTTATCTCGCCGCCTTTCCAGGGGTGGGGAAGGGACGAGTGGCTGGCGGCAGAGGACTCGGCCTCTCCTGGGTGACACAGAGCATTTGGCAATTGGGGGTGGGCAGGTCAGGGAGGAATTAATCACCGTGTGGTTTCTCAGCACCTCTGCTGGTAGCACCTGCCTTGGCATCACAAACACGATGTGCTCCAAATGGGTCCTGAGCTCTGGGGATAAGTGTGAGCACCAGCACACCGGGGAACGGGCTCTGCTGGGTGCATCTGGCGGCGAAGTCCTTGTGCCATGGGGGAGTTTCTGTGTATTTAGCCAAATCTGCGGCATTTGGGAACCCGTCCTCAGCAGCAGGAGCTGCCTGCCTGCATGCACGTGCCACGCTTTGGGGCCGGTGTTGTCCGACATGGGCCATAAGCAGCCCTGCTGACATCTGCTGAAGATTTTCCTGTTTTCAGGAAGGTTTGCTGCCTTCTTACCAACAGCAGCCAGCTGGTCCTTCCACCGCAGCACACAGAAACCAGATACCCTAACCACGCGATTGCATTCTTCTTTGTGATGTTTACCTGGGATTTCGGCCAGATTGGCACTGAGAAGTGGTTTCTGAGACCAGAATTTGGGACAGTGATAATCTAATCTGACCTCCTATGTAACCCAGGTCAGGGAGTTTAACATGGTAATTCCTGCAAGGGAAGAAATTAGTCTTCCTGGCTGCGCAGTGAGCTCTGCTCAGCCCAGCAATTTGTGGTCGAATTAGGTATATTCAGACTCGGGGCTGAAGCAATGATGATTTTTCATCTCCCTTGGTGGATATAGGTCTGGTTTGTTGCGTTAGATTTTCTCCCTGGCTACATTCGAGCAATGTTAAATTGGATTAGAGGAATTACACCCCACATGGTAGAGGTACAATTTGTATGTACACAAAAATACTGTACTACTAATAACTTGACCCTGCAAATTCTCGGGTAAAATGGACAACGATTATGAATGCAGTGATTTCCTGCAGATGACTGTGAGCTATTTCTGCACACTGTTGTGATTCAGAGGCTGTAGGAACTGGGTGCAGATAATACAAGGGGAATTTTACGACTTCCTCCTCCACTTTACCCCGATGCTGCTTCTTTCCTGCCTTCACTTCTGATCTGATTTTGGTTATACGCTTATTTGTGAGTCCTGTTTTTTTTTTTTTTAAAGGGATGCTGGCTATGTTTGGTGCAGTCTCCGCTTCTGAAAATTAAGTAATATTCTCCCACAGTTAGTGCTTTTATCAGATCTCATCTCTTGCATAATCTGAGAAGGAGAGGCAAATAGGCTGGAGGAAGGAGAAGGCTGAGTGCTCAAAGCCTCAGAGATCTCAATCTGACACCACCACTTGTTAAATGGCCAACAGGAGGTCACTCTTGACCGGAGTCCTTCCAGCAGAAAGTTTTTCCAGGGACTGCTCCTTGCTTGCCACTTGGGATCAATGAGTCCATTTCACTCGCCAGCACAAAGATCCCTCCTTGCCATAAAACCAGTGCTGTGTTTTACCTGGCAGGTCAGCAGTGCTCAGTCTGCGGCCTTCAGCATCTGGGCAGGCATCTGAGAAAAACAACCTTATTACCAGCTGGTTTAGATGCACCAAAGCAGAATGTTTCCCTCCACCAAGGCTAGCCAGCTGAGGAAGGCTGGAGCCCTTCAGATACAGGTCCAAGAGCCTGACAAAGAGCCTGCGGCACCAAGCAGGCGAGGAAGGAGCGGTGTCTTCAGCTTTCACGCTCATCCTCTTGCTCTTTCTTCTCCTCCTTCACCTCATTTCCTTTTCTGTGGTCAAATCAGGTGAGTGGGTCTCAGGTCTCCTGTATCTAGCAGAGTACAAGGAAATCCTGTTGCAATATATATCACTTAGGATGTATTTTGGTCCTGTTTTTGTGACATTCACGGAAGGAAGTGTTGTTTTACTGACAGTTGAAACTACCTAAACAAAACCAGACTGCGCTTTCCCCAGCAGTCGCTGCTTGTGGCTCACTGAATAAGAAGCTCTCATTAAAACAACAGGCCCAGCCTGCAGACTGGTGATCAGCTGGAGTGGATGGAAATCAAAACCAGGCTGGCTTTTTTCTTCTTTCCATGGGAGCAGATAAATTTGCCCCCATGTAGACTAAATCAGAGCCAAGATATTTTTTTTTTCCAGAGCTCTGAGACAACTACTTCTTTGCCTCCTCGTACTTTTAGTATTATTTTTTTCCCAACAGGGTTTTATTTTTCATGATATCAAACCAATACGCAATGAGCTTGTGGAGACCTGCTTACACGGAGAACAGAGGGGAAAACCCAAACCAGTATTGCTGCATCGCTAATGGCACGGAGGCTCAGATAACAATTACAGTTGCAGGATATTTAGGCTCTCTGCATGTAACTCACCTTTCCTGGCTCCCTTTGCAGCTCACTTTTAAACAACACTCTTTCTCTTTCCCAAGGCTTTTCCTTAAGTGGATTTTTGTTGTGCTTTTTCTTTCTTTTCTTTCTTTCTTCCTTTCTTTCTTTCTTTCTTTCTTTCTTTCTTTCTTTCTTTCTTTCTTTCTTTCTTTCTTTCTTTCCTTCCTTCCTTCCTTCCTTCCTTCCTTCCTTCCTTCCTTCCTTCCTTCCTTCCTTCCTTCCTTCCTTCCTTCCTTCCTTCCTTCCTTCCTTCTTTCCTTCTTTCCTTCTTTCCTTCTTTCCTTCTTTCCTTCTTTCTTTCCTTCTTTCTTTCCTTCTTTCCTTCTTTCCTTCTTTCCTTCTTTCCTTCTTTCCTTCTTTCTTTCCTTCTTTCCTTCTTTCCTTCTTTCTTTCCTTCTTTCCTTCTTTCCTTTTTTCTTTTTCTTTTTCTTTTTCTTTTTCTTTTTCTTTTTCTTTTTCTTTTTCTTTTTCTTTTTCTTTTTCTTTTTCTTTTTCTTTTTCTTTTTCTTTTTCTTTTTCTTTTTCTTTTTCTTTTTCTTTTTCTTTTTCTTTTTTCCCATCTGTGGCTTAAGAAACTGTAAAAAAAATAAAATCTTGAAGGAAACAGCACAGCAGAGAATTTGGGGCAGGAATTACACAGTTTTCCTAAAGAGTCATTTGGCCTCTTATTGACAGGATGGGAGGGAATAGAGATGGGGGGTGCATTTTGTTCCACGTGGGTTGGGGACGAACATGAAGTACAAGTTTGAATCTGGAACTGGGGCCAATTTCCTTGCTGAAACCAACACCTGTGGAGGTGGGTCCGTACTGCTGCCCCAGCTTTATACATGGATGAGTTGTAAAGCACTTAAGAGACAGGGGGAAGGCTTTGGGAATGGGTGGGCCATTATCCAGCTGACAGGCTGTCCTTATCCACGGTGTCACCAAAAGCATTCCCCTCCATAATAAAACCAGCCTCTATGCACCAGCACAGCTGAGGGGGTGGTGAGCTGCAACAGACGGTGAGAGCAGGCTGGTGAGATGCTCACAAAAGTTCCTCCTGAAGCCCAACGAGCAGCACGTAGCTGCTCACTGCAGTTACAGCAAACCCCTGCAATAGCCCTTTGGTCAGGAAGGATGTTTCAAATGCTGTGCTGGGCACACTGGAGCACATCCAGAGCAGGGCTACGAAGCTGGTGAAGGGCCTGGAGCACAAGTCCTGTGAGCAGTGGCTGAGGGAAGTGGGGGTGTTTGATCTGGAGAAGAGAAGGCTCAGGGCAGACCTCATTGCTCTCTGCAGCTACCTGAAAGGAAGGGGTGGGGAGCTGGGGGTTGGCCTCTTCTCACAGGTAACCAGTGATAGGACTAGAGGGAATGGCCTCAAGTTTCACCAGGGGAGGTTCAGGTTGGAAATGAGGAGACATTTCTGCTCAGAAAGAGCAGTCAGGCACTGGGATGGGTTGCCCAAGGAGATGGTGGAGTCACCGTCCCTGGGGGTGTTCAAGGAAAGGTTGGACGTGGTGCTTAGGGACATGGTTCAGTGGGTGACAGTGGTGGTAGGGGTATGATTGGACCAGATGGTCTTGTAGGTCTCTTCCAACCCCAATGATTCCATGGTTCTATGATTTTTCACCTCATTGCATAGCAAGCTTTCTCGGTACTGGTCTTCAAGGGGGAGCTGTCAACTGTCCACGCTGTGTTTGTAACCAGTCCCCAGACAACATGTCCCGCAGACGCCTTTCAATAAGATTAAGGTTTTTGCCTTCTTTAACAGAACTGCTGACAGGCACTTCGTACAGCCTTGCCTCTCCGAGATTTTCCCATAGGCTCACAAATTCATGCATAGGTTGATCCTCACAGCAAAAATGTTCCTAAGAAGACAAGAATGGCTCTTGTTCCACACTCAGTTCTGCCAGTTTTCAAACTGCACAGGTCTCTGAGCACCTCCTCTTTGGAAGAAGCATTCATTGACGTGCTTTGAGTTGGAAATGCTGGCGAAGGAACGGCGAGATTCTTCTCAGGCTGTGCCAGTTGCTGCGATGGCGGTCAGATTCAGACCCGCACCTCTGATTTGGGGGATGCAGCAGCACTCATCTCTACAAGAAACGGTGATTCTGTGGGCATCCTGAAGCCAGGCAGTCCTAGAAAGCTTTTTTTTCCTCTCTCTTTCCAGAAAATTGCAGCACCGTGTTACAACAGCTGTGGCCACTGACATTAGTGAGGGCTAGGACTGCTGCCAGGGATCTGCTGCTGATTTTCACTCCTCTTTTCTAGACTTTGTTATCTTATAAAAGAAGCAATCAGCTTTCTTGCAAGAGGACAGGGCTTTGTGTTATTGCAGCACTTCCCACTTCCAAATCACTTTACAAGCTCCAGGGGGCTGTGCATAGGCTTTATCTTAATTTTATAGTTATATTTAATCAGACAAACAGGAAACTAGTTTCTCATGAAGTCTTCATTTTTTTTGGCCCTTGGGTTAGACCCACAGGCACAGTCCCGTCCTCTGTCTGGTTTGGGGTTGGTCTCTAATCAGTCTGGGATGGCATCGCTACAGAAAAACAGCCCAGGGAATAATCTAGGGGCAAGCCACAGATACCAGCACCAGGCTGCAGAGTGGCTGCATGTCATAGTTTACCTTCAAGTGTAAATGTTTAAGTCGGTGGCTCTTGAGTATTTGCAACCTTCTCCTTTCAGCCCATCCTACGCAGAACATGACATTTTGCAACCACAGCTCAGCCCCTCTGACTGAATGGCTTATTTTAAAGGCATCATCTCCTCCCTGTAGCTTACAGCCACACAGGCCAACAGAAAATGACCTGCTGATAAGACATGGTCATAATGTTCTCTCTGAAAGCATATTTTGAGGCTCCAGTAGCTGTATATAGTCAGCAGTCAAGAATACAGCAAGGACACGTCATGAAGGAGACAAAGCTGAAGGTATAGAGATGGGGGAAGCAGCAGTGGTACGGGTGAGATGCTGCCCAGGCACCAGAGACTGAAATGTCCCATGTGCTACCAGGCTGCTCTGGGGAGCCTGGTGCTCCTGCACCTTCACCCAGGGCAGATATCACACTCTTCAGAGGAACTAAATCATAGAATTATTGAATGGTTTGGGTTGGACGGGACCTTTAGAGACCATCAAGTCCAACCTCCCTGCCATGGGCAGAGACACCTCCCACCAGACCAGGCTGCCCAAGGCCCCATCCAACCTGGCCTTGAGCACTTCCATGGATGGGACAGCCACAGCTTCTCTGGGCAGCCTGTGCCAGGGCCTCAGCACCCTCACTGTGAAAAACGTCTTCCTTATATCTAACCTAAATCTACCCTCTTTCAATTTAAAATTATTGCCCCTTGTCTTGTCACTATAAGCCATTGTAAAAAGTAAAAACCCCAACTCTCTCAGCCTTTCTTTGTACGAGAGGTGCTCCAGCCCTCTGACCATTCTTGTCGCTTGCTCTAGATGTCCTCTAACAGCCCCACATCCTTCTTCTGGTGGGGGCCCCAGACCTGGACACAATGCCCCAGGTGGGGCATCACGAAGGCAGAGCAGAGGGGAAGAATCACTTCTCTCGACACACTGCTCTTTAGTTTGCTTTCAGTGACTGCACTGTATTTTCTCACTTGCTTACCCTGTGTGAACATGCTCACATGGCCATGTGAAAGGCTCTTTTGCTTTTAGTTCTTTAAATTTTACTCAGTAAAACACGGTTATCTGTCCAGAAGCTCCCGAATAACCTTGTTATTGACCAAGCACGCTCATGGTTTACATCATGCTGCACTATGACTTTTGCAGTGGTTAGAAACCTAAATGAATCACCAAAGCTCCAGCTTTAAGTCCCATCCTGATTGCTCATACCTGCTGGTCAGGATTCACTGCGGCAAAACAAACTGGGCTCATTTTTACTTTGCATTTCCTGGAAGATTTTGTAAATAAACAGACTGTGAAAGACCCCTGACTCTCCCCAGTGCTTTCATGAAGTCAAACCCCAGGAAGCTGAACTGCTTCCTCTCTATGCCTCACATGTCAATAGCCTTTTAATAAGAGATTTTTTAAAAGGCCTATGACTTACTTCAAAGGAAAACTCCAGGATGGGATGGGAGCTCCTGATTGTCAGGGATGCTTTAATCCAAGCATCACGGTGCATCTGCTGAAAGGTTAAATACATGAATGCTGTCCAGTTTTCTATTTAACAAAGGCCACACGTCACATCTGAAAACATGGCTCTGCTGTTGTCCTTGCTCCTTTCCCAGCCTACATCCGAACGTGTTTGTGCAGCACGTAAGACAAACAAAGGCTGGATGTCCCAAACTGCAGCCACAGAGGAGTCAATGAACTTACAAACATCAGTGGAAAACATCTCCACATCAGTGGATTTCTTGCTTATGTAAGACCGTGTATATGTCTGGATTTCCTACTGCTGTTAGGAATTATGACTGTAATCCTACATGAATTGTTTTGCAGTGTTTTAACTGCAGCTAACCATCAGGCAGGCAAGATAGCGCAAGCCGCATGGACGGAGCTGGCTTGTGATCTCACTCCATTACACAACAGTTTCAGGAGCCCCAGTGGTGTAACATTGCACAGAACAAGCTCCAAGGAGTTTGGGGCTTATAGACAGTCACGAGGAATTATTTTAAGTCATGGGAGAGAGAATGGGAATGAACGGGAGTTCAAAGTCTGGATTACCATAAGGCCAGCAGAGTACATTCCTATAACCTGTAACTGTCTGAAGAAGACATCATACTTGGCTCATTTTCTTTCTCTTGCCTGTAGCAGCCACGGTTTCAGCTCTGCTTTATTTGAACTCCATCCATGCTTCAATAAAACGTGACTATGGGGCCTGATCCTCACCTAGCAGGCAGTTCCTGTGAAGCCAACACATCTGTGAATGCAGCCAGGGCTCAGGCCAGCTCTGCCCTGGACAGTGAGCCACAATTTCCATTACAGTACCTCGTTCTTTCATTGGCTTTCTTTTCCCCCTCAAAGGCACTTACATTTCTGTCATAAAATTATATGTTCAGACTCACACTCTTGTTCTGAACCAGGTCTCTTCCAAAAGGTTCATATTTTAAGTTTCTATTCAAATTTCTCATAAAATTGATATGCATGTTCAAAGGAAAGCACTGTGAAGGACGTGCTGGGCTTAACTCCACCAAATTCAGTCTGGGATTATGTTGGCACTGAGGTGTTGCTGGGGACTGAGACAATGGCAGGCTGAAAGCAGAGGGAAGCACCAAGGATCTGGAGGACACTGAAAGAGCAAGAGAGAAACCAGAGCCTGCAGAATGAGGTTCCTACACTAATCACGGTAAGGCGTAGAAGAAAACAGCATCGCTAACTTCCTGCTCTCTGGGACTGCTGCTACCCAAGACAAAAGATATCTTCCTCTCCGAGCCTCACTGTAAACCAGTTAGGAGCTCACATATACTTTTCCAGCCAAGATATTGTAAACTATTGCCATTCCAGGATCCTTTAGGCCACATCAGAGACTACTTCTATCTGTTGCACAATATCTGCATTTTTTTAATGCTGGTTGACTGGATTTTTGATGACATCTCACATTTTTACTGAGCTTTGCCCTCCTCCATGGTGTGCACAGTCTCTAAAAGAAACTCCACTCCCATCCGTGTGCTCAGTGCTTTGCAGAGCTTTCGTGTTTAATGAAACATATTCTCATATCCATTCTGCACCTCCCTGGGAGCCTGTGCAAAGCAGCCTCCTGGGGTTGTTTTGGTTAACTGTATACTTTTCTCCTTGAATCCGATGACTTCTCCCTTCCTAGACAGATTGCACAAGCTGTTACCCAGACACCATGAGTCTTTCCACCCCCAGAAATTGCCACACAGCTCCTTGCTGAGCCTCTCTTTCCCATAAATAATACATGCCTGGATTTCTTAAATTCTTGGTCATCTTCCCTTGATTCAGCTACATGTCAATGACCTCTGTTATGACAGCAATGTTGTTTTAAATGAGTATGTCTGCAGCTGGAATCTTGTTTAATAGCTTCTTTTTTTGCCTTTTTTTTTTTTTTTTTTTTTTTTTCTGATTATATAAATAGAAATATATATTCTGCAGTCTTTCACAGGTGGAGCAGTGAAATTACCACAATGTTTTTGTGCCCCGTTAACAGCTCTGACCTAACTTAACACCGACTTGCTCCCATAGCCTCTTACTCAGCAGTTTCCATGGACAGGTTGTTGGTGAGCCACATCCACAGAGCTCGTGGGTTTGTGTCATGTGTGAGGGGACAGGACAGGATGGGAGTTCTCCTGTAACCACTGTTTAACATAATTCTCCTCCCAGTTTTTCCCACGTCACTCCCTACAGCTGTGATACAAGAAGAGTTTCACTGTAAAGGTGGTGACCCAAACAAAGGCACAGTATGTGGGGCCATCCTCATGGCATGGATCGTCTTCATGGGCATGACAGCAAACGTGAGATTCCCATGCTCAGCCCAATGAAATCCAGTGGACGCAACGACATCAGGAGCAGAAGTACCTGAGGTCCAGCCCAGTTTTACCAGAAAACCACAGGATGCTAAGTTAACGGTAGGATTATCTCTGTGTTCGGTTTTGTCCACTAAACAAAGTTGCCTACAGAAGATGATCCTTATGTCCTCAACACATCCTTTCCCACAATATCCGTGTCTCGTGCTGTTTTAAACACTCAGTAATACACACTCCAGGAACTTGTGCTTTGCAGAACCTTTCTCCACGTGCTGGATCTGAGGACCGAAGCCTCCTCCCTGCACCACGTCGCACATTGCAGCTGCAACACAGCACCGCTGTGTTTATAATCAGGGGCTGCCCTTTTCACAAATCTTTGCCTTCTGCAGTTCTGCTGCCATCCCACGCCCTGGCCTGCTCTATCCCCACAAATATGAACATCCTCCTAACCCCATCATCCCCTCCATACTGGTAGCTCACAACCCTGCTACACTATTGCTCCTTTGTCTTGCAACTTGTGCAAGACAGAATTTGTGGAACTCCTGCATTCACCGTGTCTCCTCCTGCTACACGCTGTGTGTTCACACAGGCTCTCCTTGCACAGCTGTGTGTACTGCCCGTGACCCTGACGCTCTGCCCTGTTTCTGTTCCATGGCCCATATTTACGCCCTGTGACATTCAAGGCCTGCTGCCTGCATGTATCTTTCTTTCTCTTTCATCCGCCGCTCAGTACACCTTTGCTCCTGTGTTCAAAGTTTAAAATTAAACGTAGTCACAAGTGAGAGATTAAAAAATGCAAGTGAAACAAGACACCCATATACTTGCGTAGTTCTGCCACTGTCCTTGATACGAAGTGATCTTTCCATCCCCCTTGATACGCAGCCAGCGGACCCTTTGTACTGCATGGGATGCAGAGATCAAAACAAGCATATTTAATGAGCTCACTTCTAACAATATTTTGAAGTTGTCTTTTTCTAGTGTGTCTCCTAAATTCTCTCTGGCTATACTTTGCATTTCTCTCATTAGAAACATGCTCTTCCAGTCAGGCCACTGACATTGCAGGAGAAGTTACTGTTGGAAAATGACACCCAATCTGAGGTGCCTAAACCCACAGTTGTACATGCACACAGACTTACAACTCTGAAACATGCACTGACCCTTTAAGAAGCTCACCAAAATTCAGGATCTTGTAGGACATTTCAGTTACAGGGAGAAACTGAAGACGGGTTCAACCCTTTTTAAACTGGTTGGTTTGCTACAACAAAGTGCAAAGCCTGCTTCCCTGAGCACAGAAGCTGTAAGTTAATGATTTATTTTACTCACAGTACATGGCCATGGTTCCTGTCTGTCTTTCTGCCTTGCCAGTGGGCGTCTGCTGCTCAGCCTTGGGTTCATCCCTTGCTCTGTTTGCACATACAGAGTTAAAATGATCCCCAGAACAGTTTCTTCACTGGGATCTATCAATTTATTTTATCAGTGCCTCCCTGTGCGCTTACATGTGGCTTTTCAGGCTCCTGGTTTCTTACAAAAGCTAGTTTTGGGGGGCTGAAAGGAGATAGAGACCTCTCACACAAGAGGCAGATTGGACACAAGCCCCTCACACACATCCTGACTGGGCCAGGATGGGGCTGGCCGGTCCTTGCACCCCCATGGTGGTGGCTGGGAGCGATGCCCACAGCCCTCAGTTCTCGGTGAGCTGAACACACCAGAATTCAATCAGCTCTGAGCTGCAGATGTAATGAGGATAATGGCCCGTGCTCTAAAGAGCTTGAATTCATCAACATTTGGAGTGTGCCGTGCTGTCAGACTCAATTATTACTGTTACACATTGTGCTGCTCTTTGCCCTCTCTTACAAATTGTTTCATCCCATCCTGCAGTGAGCTGGGGCTGGAGATCAATCAGGTTTTCTGAGCGCACAAAGGCTGCGTGCTCGCAGGCGCCGTGCACACCCCAGCCATGCACACCATGGCATTTTGCACATCGCATTTTCATAGAATCATAGCATATCCTGAGCTGGAAGGGACCCACAAGGATCAAGTCCAACTACTGTCTCTGCACAGGACCACCCAAAAATCAGGCCATGTGTCTGACAGTGTTGTCCAAACGCTTCTTGAACTCTGGCAGACTCAGTGCCATGACTGCTGCCCTGGGGAGCCTGTCCCAGTGCCCGACCACTCTCTGGGTGCAGAACCTTTCCCTAACACCCAGCCTGACCCTCCCCTGTCCCAGCTCCATGCCGTTCCCTCGGGTCCTGTCGCTGTCCTCAGAGAGCAGAGCTCAGCGCCTGCCCCTCCGCTCCCCTCGTGAGGGAGCTGCAGGCCTCCATGAGGCCTCCCCTCAGCCTGCTCTGCTCTGGGCTCAACAAACCAAGGCACCTCAGCCGCTCCTCGTACACCTTACCCTCCAGACCCTTCACCATCTTTGTAGCCTTCCTTTGGATACCTTCTAATAGTTTTATGTCTTTCTTGTATTGTGGCAACCAAAACTGCATACGGTGTTCAAGGTAAGGCTGCATGAGTGCAGAGTCAAGCGGGACAAGCACTTTCCTTGGCCAGCTGGCAATTGCATGCCTGATGCACCCCAGGGTATGACTGTGCCTTTGGGCTGCTAGGGAACACTGTTGACTCATGTTCAACCTGCTGTTGACCAAAACCCATAGATCCCTTCCCATGGGGCTGCTCTCTAGCTTTTCGTACCCCATTTGTGCATGGCAAAAGTGCACCCTGTAATCAGATTCATTTCAGTCTTGGTTTTGATAAGAGATTGAGCTTGTATTCCCCATTGGAAGTGCTTAACTCGTTCCCATGATGCATTTCTTAACTTCTGCAGTTTGAAAGTATATTTAAAAAAGGACACCAGGAATGTAGGAATTTTTCTAGAATCAGCTTTAGACCAATTAGAGAGGCAAAATGTCTTCCGTCTTCCTACTAAACTACTTCCTTGCTTGTACAAACAAAAATTGGTTTATCCAGTTCCGTCACTTTGGGAGCTCATGTCACATAGCATCCCTAAATCCTTGCAGAGTTACTGCTTTTCAGAGACAGCCTTGCTCTGCAAATGGTCAGCTTTCCTTGCTATGAATTTTGTAATTTTCCATCGCTTTGATTTAAAACACAGGTTGTTTGAATCATCTCAATTTACCTCTCTCTCCAAACGATTCTAGATGACAACCTTATCTTCATCCTTATTTATCATTCTGTCAATCTTTGTGTCATCTACAGTAAATTAGCTCAGCAGTGTTTCTTATATTTGCTACCAGTACACTGCAGAAATGTTGAACAGCACTGAGTATGTACTGATCCTGGCACTTCATCATTAGATGATTCCCCGGTGACAGTCGCTTTTTGAGACCTGTCAGTTAGCTTGTTCTTGACCCAATTAATGTGTGCTTTATTGACATGGTAGGGAGTTCTTTTTAATTGCAATGCTACAGGAGCACAAAGCTTTAAAAAGCTGTGTTTACCATCACCAAACTCTGCAGTCCCTCCAGTAATGAAATCAAACTAGGTTGAAAAAGACAGTGAACCATGTGTCTGCCATTAATTATCTTCTTATCATTTCTTACCTTGCTAATTGAATCTTGCTAATGGAAGCATTCCCATTATCTTGTCTGAGAGCGGCAGGGCAGCTGGCCTGTAGTTCCTCAAATAATCCTGACTGCCATGTGTGACTGCCTCCACATGGGCCCATTTCCAGCCCTCTCGAACTTCCCAGCTTTTCCAGCGCTTATCGTCAGAGAGCCAAGTTTCCCTCCCCTAACTTTCTTATGGCTCCTAAGTTTAAGTTACCTGGACCTGCTGATTCTCAACTGCGTTTGCCAATGTGCTGTTAACAGACTGAGACACTAGAGAAATCTACCATTCTCTTGCCAATACAAATTATTTATTGAATGTTTTCACTTTCTTCTGTGGGACTCCCCAAAACCGAGGAGGATTTGGATTGCATTTTTACAAGGAAGTTACAAAGTCTGGTCCTTGTGCCAAGTTCCCCATTCATGTAGGGTGTTTTTGTCTGGCTCATTCCTATCTGGGTATAAGCAGGTTGGCAAGTAGGACTGGCAGAGACTTGCTGTGATATAATCAGGTAGCCTTATGATATAATCCTTTTCACGAACTGTTCAAGCTTAAAAGTGACTGGGTTGTTTTGTTTTCCTGGGAAAAGCTCAGAGAGCCTCATTCCTCTGGAAGGAAGAAACCTCCTTTCAATTTTCAGCCCAAACTTATTCGTGGCTAGTTTGTAACTGCTTTGCTGCACCAACATTTTCCTTTTTCTTAAGCAGCCTTTTCCATCCTGGGCATGTACTCCTGTGTTGTATAACAGCCATATTATACAACAGAGTCTTTGATGTGAACAGTTAAAGAGCCAAGGTGTTTTGTTTTCTCCATGTCTAATAGACTGCCTGTTCTTCCAACCATTCAAGCTATTCTTGTTCCAGTCTGAATTCCTCTTTCCTGACCTTAGAATGACCAAATGAGGTCTCATCAAAGCTTTGCATAACGGTACTGATATTTTGTTATTTTTGCTGGAAATGCTTCACCCAGTGTGTCCCATTTCTCTCTCTTAAATGCCCTACATGTGTTCTCACTTTTTGTTATGGGATGGAAACAGTAAGGAGATGGCAAGAGAACTAAAAAATACAAATACTTTTGTAGACTGTATTTTCCAAAAGCCCCACAATCTCTTAGGGATCTGATCCCACATTCTAGGGTGTTTCAGCTCTAGTGTAGTTCTCCATAGCACCTAGGCATGTGACACACATCCCTGTAAATCCAGATCCTGGTAAGACCCCACTTGCACCTTCAGGTGCCTATACCATCCAAACTTCAGTAGGTGTAGCACTTCTAAAAAAGGACTTCATTTGTAGTTTACTTGAGCATTTTTGAAAGTATTGCTTCAGAGGTCATGCAGTGGACATGGAGGGCAGCTCTAAAAGAATTGTAAATGGGATGTGTCAGTAGTGACTAACCATGACTGTATGGAAGGTCTTTAAAATATTTAACTAGTAAAACCAACAGTAAGGTTTTCCTTAAATAGTCTTATACAAGGAAAAAGCAAACAGAAGATTGAAGTATACCTCACCAATAGTCCTTGATACAGAAAAGGGACATGCATAGGATCCTCAGATTTCTCACTTGCACCTGCTCTGGGAGTTCAGTGCCTAATATTTTTATGATACTGGCTTTCCTCTTTCTATGTCATGCTTTGCATCTTATGTGCTGCAGAAAATGTCACATTTCACATTTGGAAAAGACTCAGGACCCCCATCCCACAGAAAGGGAACACCCAAGAATGCTAGCAGAAACAAGTGGAGGGAGAGGACAGTCACAACATGAGGAAGATCCATGTGTGCCTCAGCTGAGGTCTTTGAGATACATGTCTGTAAAATTATGAAGAAAGAGCCATCTGGGCCTATGGTTGGGTCTGGCACAAACATTTTCTATTCTCATGTGTTGTAGGTCCACACTTCACAGAATCACAGAATCACAGAATTTCTAGGTTGGAAGAGACCTCAAGATCATCAAGTCCAACCTCTGACCTAGCACTAACAGTCCTCACTAAACCATATCCCTAAGCTCTACATCTAAACATCTTTTAAAGACCTCCAGGGATGGTGACTCCAGCACTTCCCTGGGCAGCCTGTTCCAGTGTCTAACAAGCCTTTCGGTAAAGAAGTTCTTCCTAAGATCCAACCTAAAACTCCTCTGGCACAACTTTAGCCCATTCCCCCTCGTCCTGTCACCAGGCACGTGGGAGAACAGACCAACCCCACCTCGCTACAGCCTCCTTTAAGGTATCTGTAGAGAGCGATAAGGTTGCCCCTGAGCCTCCTTTTCTCCAGGCTGAACAAGCCCAGCTCCCTCAGCCGCTCCTCGTAGGACTTGTTCTCCAGGCCCCTCACCAGCTTCGTCGCCCTCCTCTGGACTCGCTCGAGCACCTCGATGTCCTTCTTGTAGCGAGGGACCCAAAACTGAACACAGTACTCGAGGTGCGGCCTCACCAGAGCCGAGTACAGGGGGACGATCACCTCCCTAGACCTGCTGGCCACACTGCTTCTTATGCAAGCCAGGATGCTGTTGGCCTTCTTGGCCACCTGAGCACACTGCTGGCTCATATTCAGCCGACTATCTACCAATACTCCCAGGTCCTTCTCTGCCTGGCAGCTTTCCAACCATTCCTCTCCCAGCCTGTAGCTCTGCTTGGGGTTATTGCGCCCCAGGTGGAGGACCCGGCACTTGGCCTTGTTGAACTTCATGCAGTTGACCTCAGCCCATCGGTGCAGCCTATCCAGATCCTCCTGCAGAACCTTCCTACCCTCGAGCAGATCGACACACACAACTAACTTGGTGTCATCTGCAAACTTACTGAGGGTGCACTCAATGCCCTCGTCCAGATCATCGATGAAGATATTAAAGAGGACCGGCCCCAGCACCGAGCCCTGGGGAATGCCACTAGTGACTGGCCTCCAACTGGATTTGACTCCATTCACCACAGTTCTTTGGGCCCAGCTATCCAGCCAGTTTTTAACCCAACAGAGAATACACCAGTCCAAGCCAGGAGCAGCCCGTTTCTTGAGGAGAATGCTGTGGGAAATGGTGTCAAAAGCCTTGCTGAAGTCAAGGTAGACCACATCCACAGCCTTTTCCTCGTCCACCCAGCGCGTCACTTTGCATAGAAGGAGATCAGGTTCGTCAAGTAGGACCTGCCTTTCATAAACCCATGCTGACTGGGCCTGATCACCTGGTTGCCCTGTAAGTGCCACATGATGACACTCAAGATAATCTGCTCCATGAGCTTCCCTGGCACTGAGGTCAAACTGACAGGCCTGTAGTTCCCTGGGTCTACCCTCCCGGCCCTTCTTGTAGATGGGTGTCATGTTTGCTAGCTGCCAGTCAGCTGGGACCTCCCCCAATAGCCAGAACTGCTGATAAATGATGGATAGTGGCTTGGCCAGCTCCTCTGCCAGTTCTCTCAGTACCCTTGGATGGATCCCATCCGGCCCCATTGACTTGTGTACATCCAAGTGCCGTGGCAGGTCGCCAACCATTTCCTCATGGAAAGTGAGGGCCACATCCTGCTCCCCTTCCACAAGTTCAGGGTACTGGGTATCCAGAGAGCAACTGGTTTTGCTGCTAAACACTGAGGCAAAGAAGGCATTAAAACACCTCTGCCTTTTCCTCATCTTTTGTAACTAAGTTCCCCTCTGCATCCAGTAAAGGCTGGAGATTCTCCTTAGTCCTCCTTTTTGCATTAATGTATTTGTAAAAACATTTTTTGTTGTCTTTGACGGCAGTAGCCAGATTGAGCTCCAGATGAGCTTTGGCCTTTCTAATTTTGTCCCTGCACTGCCCTGCAACATCCTTATAGTCCTCCCGAGTGGCCCGCCCTCTTTTCCAAAGATTGTAAACCCTCTTTTTCCTCCTAAGTTCAAGTCACAATTCTCTGTTCAGCCAGGCCGGTCTTCTTCCCCGCCAGCTCGTCTTTGGGCATGTGGGGACAGACCATTCCTGTGCTATTAAGATTTCCTTCTTGAAGAGCGCCCAGCCTTCCTGGACTCCTCTGCCCTTCAGAACCACCTCCCAAGGGACTCTGCCAACCAGTGTCCTGAGCAGCTCAAAGTCAGCCCTCCAGAAGTCCAATACAGCAGTTTTACTGGTCCCCTTCCTGGCTTCTCCAAGAATGGAGAACTCTACCATATATCGCTCCTGGTTTGCTCTCTCTTCCATCCTTGTCTGCACAGTCTATCCCCACCTCTTCCCTGCCCTGGCACTTACCTGACTCCATGCTAAGATGGTTCAGAGAGTCAATCCCCCAGAAATTATTCTTCATTTTGGGGGTTATTCTTCTAGCAAGGTAGCATCATGAACTGCATCTGTCTGGATGGAGCGTTAACTTCTCTGTTCATGTGTCTTTCCTCTGGAGTGAAATTTGCTTAATACAGTCCTCTAAAAGATGATTTTGAAAAAGTGATGTATCTTTTCCTGTGTTGTCAGCTCAGACATTCATATCTTAGAAATAAAGACCATTGTTAGTCATGTTTGTATGCAAGATACAGAGAAATTAACATTTTTTTAGATATGACTTTTTTTTTTTTTTTTTAATTAATGGGCATAAGATAATTAACCAGCCCATAATTAACTTCATGCTTTTTTTTTTTTCCAAACAGATGATCAAACTTTAACTACACATGCATTAAAATACTGATATAAAGCCTCTGCTCTAAGAAGGTTAGATATCTAATAGCAATTCCAAGCATTTAATTAGGCTAGTTCTTTAGGTTAATAGATCAACTTGCACTTCTGTAGTGCCCACCATCAAATTATCTTTGGAAACAGCAATTAATTAAGCCTCATGTTACTCCTGCAGGTTTAGTTAATAGTATTATATCAGTAATACAAGGCCCAAAGGGGTTTAGACAGTTTTCTTCTCCCCTCATGCCTCCTTGAGGAAACAAAGGTGGCTGTGCTCCAACCTTGTGCACCTCCACCAGAAAAGGTAGGTGACAGGAACCTGGACCCAGGAGTAAGGTGCTCAGGTGATGATAAAAGAGTCACTGATGGCACCAGCACCAAGATGGTGATACTGGGATGCTCCACCTGTCCATCTGCCTGTTCCCTTGCCAGTCAGGGAAATTTATATGGATTATGGGTATGCTCAGTGCTCCCCTTCAGCTACCTGTGGAGTTCAGTCTTTTCTCACACAACCATCCCTTTACCACCTGTGAGATGCAGCCATCTTTCACGATGCTGTCTCTACCTTTTCACAGCTTCTTGTGCCATTGTTCGTTATCTTCAGCAGTTCCTCATGTCATGTCCTGTGATTTCCCTTGTTCTGCTTAGTTAGCTTCATCTCAAGCCAAGGACAGTTTGGTTATTTGCCAGCAGGCTTAACATGAGGCAGTAAGGCCAGGAGACAGTCCAGGAAAACCACACCAGATCATCATCAGCTTCCTCAGCTCTTGCATGAGTGCAGAAACACCGCAGCTCAAGGAGGAGCCGGCAGCATCCTTAGCAAGGGGAAAGCAAGGCTGGGTCTGACCCTGCCTGCACCATGAGCACATGGAAATGAATGTCTTTCCCTTGCCAGGAGCATTTTATATCATTCCAACATGAAGAAAAACATAAAGCCAGACCAAGAAAGCGAACCCAGGCCTCCTTGACTGCAGCCATGCCCAGCTGCTGCTAACTCACTGCTCCCTTTTCCTAGCAAAACATCTGTCTGACAGCAGTGGGTTGCCATGAGTTTAAGACTCCTCCAGGGAGGAGAGGGGAGGGTTGAGCCGTGGTCTTTTGACCTGTTGCAGTCAAGCAAAACAACTCTCACTCCCAGCTTTTCCATTGCCTACCTCTGAGGAAGCCTCATCCCTGTCCTGCTAGTCATCCATGTCCTTGCTCTGAAACCGGAATGCACAAGGTGTTTGAAGGTCAGTGCCTAACATCTTAGTGTCACAGCCCTGTGCTGGTTTGGGGCATGACTAAAGGTCTGAATTATGCCGTTTTGAGCTTCCAGTCTCTTCCAGCTCCTACAATTAGTTGAATCTCTTCACTTTGGTCTGCTAACAGGGCTGTTACACAGCTGTCTAATCTCACTGAAGAGGCATGAAATGTAATGAGTGCTAGCAAAGAGAACAAAGATGATTTGATGGAGGGCACTTGAGAAGTGCGAGCCGATATATAACCTGCAAAACAAGTTTAATGAAATGTTTAAATTGCTGTGAGTTATGTAACCACATTAAAACAGTAGCATCAACACCAAAACATTGAACAGAAGCTAGGATTTTCCAAGCTGAGATAGTCAAAAAGTGGTAAGAATTCAACCTCTTCCCTGACATTACTGCATATGCAGAAGACAAGGAATTCCAAATAGCTGATTATTTTTATTATTTTTTTCTTTTCAGTAAAGCACTCAGTGCAATTGGGTAATTACTCCATGCATTGTTATCTAGTTGAACAAACTTAGACTTTCTGGGGCATGATTCTCCCCTTCTGCTTAGGAGAAAGGAGGAAGAGGATGGAGGAAGGCACCATCCCTCACCCATTAACCTGCTTGAGCCAGAGCTTCCCCTCTTCCCCTCAAAGGATGGAGAGGCCCCACATGATTGCATCGTCATACGAGTGACTCCAAACAGCTGCCCAAGACAACCCACACTTCTCCCCCCATTAGAAGTCCCACCCCATCAGCCAAGGCCCTTTTGCAATCTGTTCACCTCAGTGGTATAAATTTGTTCCATTTGGGTTGGACTGACTTGCACTGATGAGATGTGAGACAGTGGAGAACAAAGACTTCAGGTTTTTAAATTTCTTTTTGGAAAGTACCTTTCCTGCATGGGTAATACTCCAAATTTTGGTCCCACTGTCTAAATCCACATTCTTTATTCTGCTCAAAGCTCAATGTTGTGTTTGTTACCCGAACATTCTTCTACAAAGGACTGCTGGTTTACATCATTGCTAAAAAGGGGATTGGCCTTATAAAATCAGTTTTCCATACGGTGAGATACAGAGGGAGTCCTCATGAGCTGAAGATGCCATCGAAGATGAGCCCTTTCTGCTCTGGGATAGTCTAATTTAGAAGCAGGAAATTCCTCAGAATAAGCAGCTCCCAGTACCAGCTGAGAGCTGACTAATAAAAGTGCTGTGAAATATTTAACTGTGCATAGTAGCAGAAGATTGAGAGCAGATGTGATCTAGCAAAGCAGCTACACCAAGGGGCAAACACAAACCTCCATACCACATCCCCAGCTCCAGCAATGCCCAGCACGTCCCACTGCCACCTGGGGAGAGCCGATGTTCTCCCTCCTCTTGGGAGCTACCTTTATATCCCATCACCTGTGATATAAAATCCCTCAATCACATCACAGTGCTTGAGATTGCAGAGGGGTGACAATACTGTAGGAGCCAATCTTAGGATAGAGCAAGAGCATGTACCATATGGAGAGGCAAAATGTGTCTTTAGGCAAGGCAATATATGTCTTTAGGCAAGCTGATGGAGCTGGAATAAAAGAGATAGGTGGTGTTGTCTCTTTGCCACATCTCTTTGAGGAGACTCAGCTCAGAAATTTGCCTTTCTTGCTTGTTTAAAAGGTGGGCTCAGCTGCAGACACGTGGTGGCATCTGCTCAGTATCTAAGGCATGTTCGTGCTGTGGACCTAGCTGGGGTATTTGCAGTCTGCTCAGGTTATCCTACCCTCCATGTGAGCTACAGCATGCTGGTTGCTCCTCCCTGCAGCATCTTCTGTTCTTTATTTACCTGGCAATGCCTTGATCCTTGAACTGATGTGAATATGAACCACACCAAAGTCTGCAATTGAAACATAATTTTAGGGTTGTTGTAGGAACTGTGAGAATGTTTTCATCAGGGTGCATAAACTGAGCGCCCAAAACTTGTGTTTAGGGTTTTGTGGCCAAAAGACACGGCCACACTTCCCAGGGCCCCAGTTATTGGGGGTTTATCAGTACTGAAAGCAAAGAGCCAGTAAGAATCAGTACTCGTGGGGTTTTATGGGTGCTGAAAGTAAGAGGCAGTATGGTGGCTCCAGCTGTATTTGCTTACTACAACATTTTTGAAAGTTTCATTTCTTTTATCCAGGCGCCTTGAATAAAAACTTTGCTCCTGGAGTCTGAGAATTTATCCAGTCACAACATTTCCTTCTCCCGAGCCCTCATTCCAGGGCCTCCAGTTTTGGATTTACGTTGCTTATTTTCTAAGCAGACCAACCTTCTATCTCTTATTGGTGAAACCCGGCAGACATTTTTATAAGATTTTATTTAGTTATAACTCGCAAGCGTTTCCACAATTAGTTCAAGGAAAAAAAAAAAAATCAGGAGTTTAATTTCTCAGCACAGTTGCTCAGGGAAATCCGTGCCTCCTCATGACCCGCTGGCCGTGAGTGGGACGTTTTTGATTGCTGCCCAGAGGTGGCTGTCTGGCTCTGACTCACTGCAGTTTCACCTCCAGCTGCCGAAATACCCTGAGTCACAGAGGCACTGCAGCTGATAATGAGAGCTAATCATGCGAAGGATATTACAGCCATGAAGGCACGTTAGGCACAGCTCCTGGTGGACGACAGAAGCAGGACACAAGTATATCTACATAATTCTTAATTAACTACAAAAAGTGGCTGGCTCCCTTTCCCCCCCGTCCCACCTTCCCTCCTATTTCCCAGGCCATAAACCAAATCTCGGCAGGTATAAACTGGCACAGGCTCTCTGACTTCAAAGGAGCTGCATTGGTTTGAACCAGCAGAGATTCTGGCGCCATATGGCCCTCATTATGTTAATGTGAGGCCCAAAGGATGCAGTGCAATAATAAAAAGGAAATACTGTGTGATCCATCATAGCTTTGGCACTCAAGGCAAGACTTTCAAAGGTATTTAGGCACCAAAAGAAGCAGACAGGTGTGTAGGAGATTTTTCTGTGTTCCACTTCCCCACGATAAAAAATGATTTCCTTTCCATCCTAAACCAGCCTTGGGAGTCCCTGCAAGAGGGGGAGAGGCTGCTCACCCGGAGCACCCAGGGAGAGCCAATTCCTTGTTATCACCATGGAAAGAAGTGCTGCTTTTCCAAGCCGGACCAATAACTCAGCTTGTAGTTAGGGTAGCACCACTCCAGGGGCTGCTGGAGGGCAGGTCCAGAGCAAAACTTGGGCAGCAGGTAAGGAGCACAGCAAGACGAATGATTCAAGCCAGGCTCACCCCAAGCCAGGGGAGGAGGTTTAGGAGGATGAGTGCAGCTTATTCCTGTGCTCAGCAGATGGAAACCTACCGCACCCAGAGTTCCCCCAGGCCCATCGGTACGGAAACCTTCAAGAGCATGGAAAGTTCCTTTGATTTTAAATCCAAACAACTAACCGCTGTTATTCTTGGACATTTATATTACATTTTCCTCATATTTTCCATCGCATGGATGATTAAAAACAAATTATTGCGCTAAGGTGTTTGAAGTTAGGATGCTCTATGCAGCACTTGTTTGTTTCTAAGTTCCTGTCAGGAATTTCCTGCTGATCTGGTTTTATGTTGTCTTTACCTAAACCAAATTTTCACCAGGGACCGAAATAGGCCCTAAATAGTTTGAAAAGTGTTCTTCCATCTCAGTTTTTTTTTTTTTTTAAGCCCTGTAATCTTTGTCATACCAAGTAATGAAGCGAGATTGCTGAGAGAGTACTCACGTTGCCCTAAAGGAGTGGGAAACAGATTGCTTAATATGGCAAGAGTCACAGCCCACGTAATAACTTTCACGGGCATTTTTCATTGCTCTAATGCCTTTATATTGGTGCTCTCTTGTAATGCAGTTAGGAATGATGCAACCCTGTTGCTGTAATAACCTGGTGGGCAGCTGGATGAATTCCTTTTTTTAAAAAAGTCACCACGTCATGAAGACTTCCTAGCATGAAACATTCTTCATTAGTTGCCTGCATTTTGCATGATTTTGTTCTCCAGACACGTAACTGTTAAGAGGTTAGGTGCAATACCAGTGCTCAGATGTACTCCCTGCATAGTGCTGCCGCCCTTCTCAAGAGCCTGCGGTGCTGGGTGTTTTTCCTTTGGTTTCTGCATGTGCTAATGCATCAGGAGCATGCGTTATCCTTGGGAGTGTCCAGAAAATGTGGGAAATGAAGAGTAACGTAAGACTCTTCTTCCTGTATGTGTGACAATAAGGTTTAAATCTCTACCCTGCCCAAATCAAACCAGTTAATTGAGTGGGGCTCCTGAAATCAGGCAAATGATTGCCTCTGAATCCTACCAGAATTTGTTTTGACTGCTAAGATCAGCTTTCAAAGCAAGTTTACTCAAAACCAGCATATATCTGAAAAACATTTTTTGAATTTTTGCTTTTCTTAGTGAAGATTTCTGTTGTTGAGCCCCCAGTAAGTTCTGGTTAGCCTGCAGTTAGGCACTGCACTCCTTCATGTAAAGGTACAGATAGGCATCTGCCACCTGGGTACAGCAGAACAGCTTCAATAATTAAATTACTGATGGTGCCCTGTGAGATCAAATACCCCAAATGATATTGTCAAATTGTTTACTGCTAATAGGATGGTGAACTTTTATGATTTTAATTTCAGCAAGTGAACGATTACAATATGAAACCACAGTCCGGCACAATGTTGTGATCGCAGCTAATTTTACACATGTAAGCAATGCTTCCCCTCTGGCATAAAGATTTGCAATATCAGAAAATTGACACGTAGCCAATGTGCTTTAGGAAAAAATAGCAACAAGTAAAAAACTCTCGTATATGAAGCTCTATAGTGGCTGAATATTTCTATAAAGTACCCGAAGCTCATTTACACTGCGCAGCAGGGATCAACACACATCTGCCTTTACAAATTCACAGAACTTGTTGACTTACGTTCAACCAAGAAAAATGTGAAAAAAAATATTTTTATAGCAAATTCCTCAAATGCTTATCGTGTGAGGCATCAATAACAAGACCTTAAACAGGCTCTTAATTCCCCAGTGAGGTATTTAAACAGTGGGTGGATATTCAAAAATGCTGGACAACGGCACTGCTCATTGACTTCTTTTCTGAAGATCAAACCACAGGCTTAGCTTCTTACCAAAATCCTAAATTTAGACATTCAATTGGAAAATATTCAATGTTGCTTCCCTTATGCAACATTTCCTCCTTGTGTTTGGGTAGAGGATGCCCATGGAGTTGACACAAATGCTTTGCGATGCCCAGCTATTGTGTTCTCGTTAACTCTCTAACCTCCCAGGTTTTATAAAACACAAATATTGCACTGGGTATTTATTGGAGACCTGGACAATGACAGCTTGTTGTTACAAAGCATAAGTAAAAAATTCTCTTTTGCACTTCCCAACTTTTGCAACCACTTTCTTTTCCTGTTCTTTCATCATCATCTCTGCAGAGGGCTCTGTGACAGAACCTTAGTACAACCAAGATAACGAATTTGTTATGATTCATGCACAAAAGGGATAACTATGCCCTAGCATGGGCTTTCACCAAATATCAGACATCGCCTCCCAGCTTGTCTCAAGGCCCCCAAGGTTTGTAAACTGCATGGAAAAGCATGGGCCAAAATTTCAGGTATCTCTCATTTCAGCGAGAGACTGAGGTTGAGTCCAGACCAAACACAGGAGTTTCACTTTTGGCCCCACTCCTGGAAGAGCAAGGGATTTGAGTTTGTGTGTGACACAACATGATCACACCTTCACATCTCACACCTGGAGAAAGGTAAGAGCTCAGGATGAATTGAGAAAGAAGGGCTGGAAGGAATCTAAAAGACAAGTAAATCCAGGCCCTTGTGTTGCCATCATGGCATTATGTGATTTCCCTTACAAATGTATCCGTTTTCATGTTAAAATCAGCTAAGGTTTTTGCCACTATGGTCATACTGGCATGCTACAAGACAGCATAAGGATGGCTGAGACAGCCAGACCAGACCAGATGTTCACCTACCACCATGTCCTGTCCCCACTGTCATCCCTACTGGGTCCAGAAGTGAATGTGCCAGGCAAGCAATGGGACCAGGACACATCTGTGGCCAGCCTGTCCCACAGCTGACTCCAGCCCCTTTGGCTCCTGGCACAATGCCTCCTGAGTCCTGCGATGACCACCACTTGTTTAAAGCTTCAAGCCATGACCTTTATGACTTCGGTACATTACAGGTACAACCGTGCCCATGGAAAAGGCAAAAATAATCCAAAAAATATTGGAGAGAGACTGAAGAGTGCTGAGGAGCCTGCTAAAGGCCATCACAAGAAGGTGCCAGGAGCTCGTGGAAGAGCTGACACCATCTGGGTGACCCACAGCAGGTAAGTGGGTGCTGGCAGAGGTGCAGAGCCAGCCCCAGTGGCTGCTAGGAGGAAGGTGAGAGCTGCTGGGTGGGAGGCAAGAGCAGAGCTTCTCAAATGGAGCAAATCAAAGGCTTGGAGGGGCTGGGAGGGGTTATTTATGCTGAGGGGTAATGCTAGCTGAAGAATAATTGCTTTCAGGCTGCTTTTGGACAATTGCTTTTAGGCTGCTCTTAAACCCTTGCTTTTAGGTTGACCTCTCCGGGTTCATCTGGTGCTGCTCTGCCTCTTTATTAGTTACTATCGGTAATTGTAGCCTGAGGCTGTGGGGCAAAGGAGCACCGGGGAGAAATAAAACAGGGGGAGAAGTAGAGAGGGAAGGGCCCTGCCCAGGAGAGCCTGATGTAATGTGGCCTCTGTGGGAGCCCATAAAGCCAAGCATCCCTTTGTGCAGAGGGGACATCGCAGGAGGATCTGTGGTTGTGACCAGAGCTGAGACCACTGGACTAACGAGAGGGACTCAGACGATGTGGCTGCACCACGAGCCATCAAGAGGAGCAGACGTGGCAGAGGGAAGTTAGAAATTTAAATGGTGGCTTTGGAAAGCTCAGAGGGCTCAGAGCAGGGGGAGCAGCAGTTGAGACCTTTCTGAGGTCCAGGTACCAGGGCAGAGGGAAAGCCCCAGGGGTTTCTCTTTGGGGCCAGGCAGAGGACTGGATGTTCCCCCAAAATTCCAGCTTGTTTCCAACCTTCAAGCTCACTGTATGCATGTTGGTAAGTGCTGATAGCCACCAAGATGGACACGTCATTTGGTTTCCCATATATCTGCTTATCTGCATGAGGAACTTCTCGATGGCGGAACCTTGCCAGTCGAGACTGAGAAGTGTCCCCGCCAGAAGGATTTCATCACTGTTAGCTCTGGGTGCTCAGCCTGGTTCTTTGCACCAGGAAACTGGGTTGTTTCCCACAGCCTCGTGCAAGGAACTAAGCTGGGCTGCGGGGTCACTGGGACATGGGGCCACCGGTGGGCAGGTGGGAGGAGGCTGGGAAAGGGAGAGAACTGCCAGTGTCTATGTGTCTGTGTCAGCACTGTCCCCAGGGTGCACAGCGTGACAGAGACCCTAAAGAGCTCCTAATGCTTCCTTAAGGAAAAAGGGGCTCCTGCAAAGAGGCTGCAGGGCTTGAAGAGGAGGCTGGACAAGGGCTTCAGAGTGAGGTTTGCCAAACAGGCCCAGAAAATCTCTGATTTTGGAGTAGGAAGTGAGGAGGAAGGGATGGAGGAAGGGGGCGGCAAGGAAGGGAAAGAGGGGATAGAGAGACCACTGCACTGCTCCCATACCCACCCCAAAGTCCTCCAATATGTTCCTGAATCCCTTCAGGCGCTCAGTGCTTCTCAGAGTGCCCCTCATCTCTTACCAGAGGCATAGGGGGATGCTGTTTGCCTCTGGATGGGAAAAGGAAATCTGGTGCAGTTCCCAGGGAGGTCTCTCTACTCATTTCTTCAACAATTTACCCCAAATTAAAACGGTCTCTTTAACACAAGCTGCAAGCACTGCCATTATAAATAAAAGTGGGGCTAATTCTGCTACAGGAACAGCTTCTTTGCATTACGCTTCTCCAGCATGCAACCAAAAATGCTCTGTTTAATATATTGCCAAAGCATAACTCTTAAGCAAAACAGACTTTGTGTTTTCTAACTGTTGCTTCCTTTAGCTATGGCTGTAACAGCTCAATTATGATGTGTGCACACGTGTGTGTTTCTGTGTGTGCACACACAGGTCTCTAAAATTTATTTTTAAGCTTTTCTGTATGGAAGAAAATTTATTTCATGCCTAGATGTGGGAAAAAGAAAAAAAGAAAAAAGTAAAACAGTTCATTTATTTGCTGAACTTGTAACAGCTCTAGTTCCCAAGGAGACAAGCATGGGCACTCTTCAGAGGCCTCCTGAATCTAATTGTTTAACATTTTTTTTCATGCTTGCTAATTGCTCTGTGCAGCTGGTTTTATTTAAGGGGTTAGCATTGAGAAGTTGAAATGAGGACATATTGCAAACTTTACCCCACAGCTCACCGTGCTGTACATTATGCACAGCCACTCAGACTGTTAACCAGAGGTGAGGGCTGAAAGACGAAATGATGCAACTGCAGAGAGATGCGTGAGGATACAGCTGGACAGAACAGCTCAGAGCTGCAAAAAAATGCTCTTGTCCCAACAGAGGATGTGCATGGAGCAAAACATCCTAGCTTTTGAGGATTTCCAGGCGGTGAGCAAGGTCTGGCTGGCTGCGTGCAGGAGGCACATGCGCAGAGCAGCCTCAGCACTGCTCGTCTCGCCCCAATGGTCAGAAAACAGGGAGAGGAGCTTGCTCCTTCCCAGCTGGGAGATCTGGGGTGTTTCATGAAATAAATGTCTGCAAACAGGGGAAAAAAAATGCTGACCTTGGGAATATAAAACAGGAATAAATTGATGTGTGCCATTTTTTCTCAAGCACTGAGGGGCTGAAAGATGAAGTGTTTTCAGTATATAGACACCCCCTGCCAATATGCTTCCCATAGCTTTCGGTGAAATGCAATGCAATGGAGATCAAGCTTTAAAAATAATAGCAATTTAGTTAAAAATCCAATTCTCTGCCAGAAGTGTTTTGAGGGGAAGTTGTTGCTGCTGAACGTGCCCGTAAATTGCATTGTCAAAGAAGGTCAGTAGCAGCCACTGGGTGAGGAGGGCTGCATATATTTAGTCCTCCTAACATTAATTCTAGCATAAACTGATGTCAGAAAACTCGCCCATTTTCTCTCCTAGCCAAAGCTGCAACTGCAAAGGCGAGAGGTGCTGGTGGTTGCTCCTCCCCACAGCAGGGACATGCAACGAGGGACCATGAGAAGGCTCTTGCTGCCCTCCTAGCAAGGAGCTGAGCTGGCACAGCTCTGGGATGAGCTAAGGGCCATTCCGAAGGAGAGCTGCTCTCTCTTAACCTTTTCTAGCATTAAAAACATTTTTAGAATGAACTTTATTATTGTCTCCTACAATGGACGCTTTAAATATGCCTGCAGAAGAGTCTTTGAACCGCTTGAGGCAGCCATCAGCTTGCGAAGCCCTTCTGCCCTCTGGTAAAAGTGAGATCAGTATCGAAGCTTGGATCCTGACCCACTTCAAGTTTTCCCACCCCGCTTCACGCCTTGATGCCGTCAACAGTCTCAGCAGAAAGGACCTTCCCCTTTCCCAAGGGGAGCTGTGGGATCACCCCAACCTTCCGAAGCGATGAGATGAGACAAGAGGCAGCTGTTGTTGGTACCAGTACACAACTCCAGGTCATATCCTAGAGGTTGGAGGGGGTCAGGGCCATGCTGTCATTTATTCCTCCCTGGGCCACATGCAAGATCTAGGAGGGGTTTTCTGCTCCACCCTTCACTTACTTTCCCCCAATGCTCATGAGTCACTCACAAACTGCTTCATTTCAGTGGCTCGTTCTGGTGATGTTTCTCCCAGCCGTCTCACTCTGGATACCCACAGACCAGTTAATAAAGGATCCTGGCTGGGATGCTGGCCCCTGACTCACATACGTGCTTAATGTGATTTATGTTCATGACCAGTAAAAGCAAAAAAATCACCTGAGGCATTACTTTTTTTTTTTTTCAATAACATATCTGGGAACGTAGAAGGTGCTAAACGAGCAGCAGGATCGCTCTCTGCCTTCAGTGAAAACACTGCCTATTACGGGTAAAACATTAATTCAAGAAATCAAATGCAAGTGGTAGGCAGTTCAAACAAAGCCTGTTTCCTGGTTCAAAGCCCAGCTCAGACCTTGATCTGTCTGCCCCCAGAATTTGTTAAAAAGGCAGGTTTCACTCTATCGGTTATGACTGGATGTTACGGTAAAAAAGTGGTAGCAAAGCGTTTTGAATAACTTGAGCATTTCCAGGCTGTGCATGCTTGCTGTTAAGAAGCAGTGATCTCCCTGGCACACACTGGAGATTTTCTAATTAAGTTACAATTCTGAGCAAGTGAAATGTTGTTTCATTGCAGCATAGGTTATTTAGTTAAAGATTAAAAACAAACAAGCAAAAACCCCTAAAACTACTACAGAATATGAATTGCCAGGGTTAAACTACTCTCAGGTGCATCGGTGTAAATCCACTGATAACACCTCTGCTGACAGGGTTATCCTGAATTTGGACTGGTGCAACTGGAGGGTGGGAACAATATTTGTAGTAAATACACCCCTATGCTTTCAAACACCCTGTATCACCCAGCTATGCAAACTACCATCAGCAGAGATTGGATGTACTATTTTGGAACAAACGAACAACAACAAAAAAAAAGCCTGTTACATTAAAACAATAAAGACAATGAGTGAGAGGGAGTTTAATCAGAGGGCAGGCTTGTGGTCTTAATGTTCCCACAGATCTGTAGATATAAACCTCCTCTCACACCAGGCTTCATGTACTCATGCTCTCCTCTGAGGAGAAGCAAGGAGACTTGTCTATAATTATACTCATTAGTACCTGTCTTTTTATAATGCTTCCAATTTTTTTTTTTTTTTCCAGAGGAAAAATATGAGGCATGAGTTGTATGATGTAATTTCTATCATAAAATCTTCCCTAACAGCCTGCCTAATCAAGTGCTGTTTGTTGTTTGTTAGTAGCCTTGTCTTTGTAGCTGCAAGAGGTAAAAATATGTGCGGCATGACTTTCAGGGAGAGGCAACAGTTTTTACTGAGGGGAAAAAAAAAAAGAAAAAAGATTTAGAAAAACACAGTTAGGAAAGCAGACAGGCTTTCAAGCAACGAGTTGGACTTGAAGAAGTGTTTGTATGCCTGAAAGCTTGCCTGCTTTTTCCATCTTTATCACTTGGTCTATTAAAAGATTACGGCCCCCCACAAAACTTGCCCCAGTTATTTACCAAAAAAGTGCTTTGAACAGCTGGGAGCTTGCAGTTTATACAGATGCTTAACAGAAAATTGGATGAATATAATACTATCGTAATAGAGAAAAGACATGAAAAAAAGGTCTGTCACCAGATCAATCATGAGAACCCATCACTGCTGCGCAGGGATGAAGTGGCTCTGCAGAAGGGTCAGTGTTTGTTTCTTGGTTTAATGGAAGGAAGGCATTTGAAGCTGGCCATAAAAGTGGATGATGTGAGGATAAAGTGAACCAAGTGATTAGCCTTGAGAAAAAAAAAATGCTCTGGTGTCATGATCCAAACTTTGCAGCCAATTGGTGCTTTAGAGCAACAGTAGAGCTCTTTGTCTGGCTTAGTTGAGTCATACAATTATCTCAATAACAGTAAGTACCTAGCAACAGCCTCAATAAACACCCATTTATTTGATTAATCAGCCATTTTGAAACAGGTTTGGTAAACATTACTCTTTCACTTCTGGATTACATTATTAAAAAAGCTGCCCACTGAAGCTGCTCCCCACGCTATGAATAACCGCACGAAACCACAGATGTCCTGCCCAGCTTGGGCAGGTGGGCTGAGCTTAACTTGACACTTCTTGCCCACGTCCAAGTACAGAAAGCAGGTACAGGTCAGAGAAGCATTTATCGTAGGTTTTCTAGCTCACAATAGAGCTGCTGATGTTAACGAGCACTGGCAATAACCACACAAGAATCTGGTGGCTGTGAGACCAAGATAGGAAGAAAGAAGAAGCAGAGCCTTAGTTTCCATTAATGTAAACATTTGCATGTGATATTTAAGGATAACTCACAGTGGCTGGTATGTAGTTTAAGTGCTGAAAGGGTTTTGAGTACTCAGAGATTGCGAGAAGTGTTTGCAGTGGATTGGGATCTGGGAACAAATGGAATTTTTGTTATCGTGAAAGATATCAAGATTATTTCCAAAGTAACCCTTGATGGACTTCTGTGAAAGGGAGGCTGTGAAGTCTAGTTAGAGAGCATGTATATGCATATGCATATGCATACAAATAAATAAGCATGTAACAACCTATTTCTATATGTATGTATATAGGGGCTGGAGGTGCTCTCTTTGTGGGAATGCCGAGGATGAAGCTGTTTCCTGCTTTTTCCTGAGCTCTCCGAATGGTGCTGTGCCTACTTCTCTTACATTGATGAGGAATTGAACCGAAGGAACAGGAAAAGACATTTACAGGAAAATGTCTTTGTTCAACTGAACCTCTACCTACCCTCTTGCCCTCAAGTAAATGCACCGTCCGGCTGTATGGTCTGAATGACCTTCTCTCAACCTTCCCTGCTGAAACTCTTCTGTTTTGCATGAAATAATTAAGCATAGATCTCTACTTGCTTCAGTCATGATGGAAAATTATGCACCTGCTTTTGCACCCAGGGTTTCTTTTCATTCTGGTATCATAAAGCCACTTAAATATGTGTTCTTTTTCATCGATATGCCCGTTTTATCCCTGGTATTAAAGTACTATTGAGCAGCAAGAGTTTATTCCCTTTCCTGCTGATTTTTAATGTACAAAGAAATAAACTCTTTTTATGACTGTGTTCACAGCCCAGGGATTGTGCCTGTCATTAAAGCAATACAGCGTCTGCGTTCAGATAAGATCTAAATCTAACCTTGCTCAGCAGAGAGGAAAGGAAGAAGCAGACCTCTCTCCTGCAAAACATCACCTGTCTGCAGCGTGGGGGTGAGGTTCTCAGGTGCCTCCTGATCTCCCAGCTTATCTCAACCAGCCATCACACCTCCTCATGTTTTTCATGCCTTGTCTTCATGCAGTGTCAACAGGGAACCGTGAAATGCATTTCTGTAAAGACACAAAAAATCATTTAAAGTAAGAAGTACACACAATAACAGAAGTACACACTTCACATACATTAGAGTTAATTCATTACGTGTTTTACAAAAATTTGCCTGGGATCATCTCAGGATTTTTCCTCCAGAACTTACAACCCATATAATGTGAAGATGTTGAGGAGTCTCCACCCTTAGATACTTTTTCAAAACTTGATTGAACAAACCCCTTGAACAATCTCCTCTAACTCTGAAGCTAGTCTTGCCGGATCTCCTTTCCATATCGTTATTTTTTTCTAATAATTCAGTGAAAATTTAACCACAAAACTGACACCTGCTACACCACAGAAGGCAATACGCATGCCACAGTATGCAGCGTGTACTCCGTTATACCACAAAGACCATTGAATACATTTCATTGGTTTACTTTCCCTGAAGGGAGAAAAAGCCTTTAGGAATGTGCACTGTGGCTCTTAGAGCTGTTTTCATGTAAAGTCCCAAGTAATGCAAGAGAAAGGACAAACAGCAGCATTTACCTTCCCTGGGTGCAATTACTCATTAATAGGCAATTTTACTATTTGCAGTGAGCTGTACAGGAGGGATGAATGCAATTATTTGCCCATTGTGTTTTCTTTGCTTTTTTACATTTCCTCGTGCATCATGTCTGGCTGGTTGTTAGCACCAATTTCCCAGTTTCTTCCTTGTTACCAGGTTAAGGGTCGGTTAAGGGTCTTCACCCCTCTGTCCACTGAGGATTGGAAAGATTTGACACGAGGCTGATTGCAACAGAAAGAGAATAAATGCAATGGCTTTCACAGATGCACACAGATCATCTAAGTGTCCTTTTACTCTGAAGAGTGAAAGCCTTTGATTGGGACTGGTGTTTCTGTGGACAACATACCACTACCTGAATAAACTCACATTGTGCCATGGCACGTGCGGGAAAACAAATGTGTGCAGGTCCATTCTGGTTGGGACACAACATACAAAACAAAGGTGAGACTGTGCAATGCAGGAATCTACTTGTTTCTACTGTTCCCCCCTACAGAGGATGTTTGTAAATTAGTAGCCATAGAGACCTATGAAAATAAAAAGAGGGGGACAGATATGGGATCTCTTGTACTAAAAGAAGTCAAAGGAGACCACTATATGAAATTTAAAAGATTAGGAAAGACAATAGTTTAAAAAAAAAAAAAAAAAGCCAGAATTCTCTCAATGGAGAGAATTGCAATCACTGTCAATCTTTCTTTTATTGATTACACATCTCAGAAAGGGAACACAGCACTTTTTAACAGCTCCCTCTGTTCAATGGACAGAGTGCTACGCAAGTCAGGACAGATGTGAAGTATAGTGTAGTAGCTTTGAGAGGTAATACTTGTGAACTGCACTTTTATCACGATTTCTTAGTGCAAAAAAGCCTAAAAACACAGCACACTGAAATAAAAGCTCTGCTTTTGTTCTTTCCTTGGAGATTAGAACAGAATTCAGATAAAGTCAAGCTTGAAATGACATTCTCCCAGGGAGCTTGGAAATAAAGCATCAAAATTGCAGGGTGAAAAGTTTCTAAATCATACGAGCTAGCCAGAACTTGTTAGGTTCATGACTGATAACCACAAAGTTCAGCTGATCTTTCATGGAACAAATATAGTAAATTTCCTTTCTGGGGGTTATATTTACCCAACCTTTTCAGGTTGCATTATCACCCGCTGTAATGTATTTAACTTCCATTCATGAGTAACTCTGGCACTTACTGCTTTTCAGCTATACAAACAAAAAAAATACTGAGTTCCTGACCACAAATAAAGGAGAAACATTTGAACATAACATTTTTATTAATGGAATATATTGACACATGTCTATATTGATGTCTGTCATGTTGCCACTGAAGTTGAAAGGAATGAGAGGAATATGAATTTTCCTAAAGCACTGGCTGATTTCTGAAGACCATGTCCTAAGAGACATTGAGCATAAGTGATTCTATCAGTGGCAACTACAGATCTGCAGTATCTTTAATAATTGGCTACAATACAACTTCCATCATAAAATGTGTACATTAATACATTAAAACATACTGTAAAGGTGAGCATGAAGTACAGAGTATTTGGAAATGTAGTATCCACCTGATTATTTAAAATGTTTTTTTTTTGTTTTCCATTATTTAATATTAAAAGTAATACAGTCATGCAACACTCATTTATTTTGCACAATCGGTATTATTATAAGAGATAAATATTTTATTAAAGTTGAAATTACAAAGAAGCACACCACATTAAACTGAGAATTAAGCTGAGGCACATTTATATACTATAAACTTAGTGTACAGGTTTGGAAGTGGCAAAATCCCATTATCGAGTTCCTACACCATGAAGTAGGCTTTTTAAAAGACATAGTCCAGCTACACAGTCCTGGCATGTGAGAATTCCTGAGAAAATCAAAGTTATCAAATAGCAGAATTGGTCAGGGTTAGGAGGCTGAGACATGGTGTCTCCTGCAGGAGATCCCGTGTTTCTTAGCAGACGCTAAAGGAGGGGTAGGCATATGCATGACACAGCTCCATCCACACCTGGACTCAGCACAGCTCTTCTTGGTGAATGGCTCTTGGGAAAAATATCTGCTTGATTTCAGCAAAACTTAAACAAGTAACCCTAGCTTCACTGAACAGTTAGGCATACATGTAGGGGGAGGATTTGGCCAGTGATGGTCTGTCCTTCTCACTGGTGAACTCATAAACAAACCATCAAAATGCAGTGTTTTGCCAAAAGGAAAGATTTAGAAATGAAACATGAAAATTACACCCAAGTGCTATGGTTGTAGGCACACTTATGCCCATTTTTTGCACAGGAGAACTCACTCGAGGTTCCTTCCAGGGGCTCCTGCAGGTCCAGGTAAATGAGATATTTGTTGCTTCTTCTCCTGGTCTGCTGGGAACCTGATTATACACTGCTAATGTTTGCTCTTTCATTTCAGGACTTGGCTGCACTTCAGAAACAGATGCCATTTCTTAATGGTCAAAATGATTTCTGCTGTCAATCTGTATGCACAGCTAGAAACAACACAACAGTGAGGTAGAGGCCTCCTGGTCTGAAAATGAGATGGGGAGCTTGGAAGTCCTACAGTGTGCTTTATATTCAGTTACAGGGTATATAAAATTATTCAGTATGTGCATTGACGTAACATCATTAACTATACACTTAAAAACCTTTACTTTCCAAGGTCATAAAAAATAAAAATCTCAAAGTAGACCTGTGCTAAGTGAAAATAGTGGACCAAGTTCATTAGAAGCTCATTGTCCTGCTGTCCCAGACAAACAGTAGGTTAGCAATAAATATACAGTGATCCTTGGATAGCTTTTTATTTACTGTTTTGACACCAGAAGTCATTTATGTGAGGTGTTCGAAGCATCAGATGAAGGGAGGAGTAAGCTGCCCTCTGTTCTGCCTTTGAGCATGGAGGTGAGGAGCCCTCTGGGGAGCTGGCTCGCAGCTTCAGGCCGTGGCAACATCTGGGCTGACCCAAGATAACAGCTCAGTGGCCATAAAGTTTGGGTGCACTCACTCTCGGGCACTGCCATACCCGCAGTTAAAACCATCTGGTGACTTTAAAAGGAGCAGACTTAGGGCTGGAGGTGAGTGCTCTGCAAAATCCCACGTATTACCTACCGCTCATGGATCGTCTCCACAAGCCTTTAAAGGAAGCGTTTGGGCTGATCAGGGCCTAGGTACACACCCGTCTTCTCTGGCAAGTTTTGCAGCTTCCTGGGAACAAAAAGCTGCCGAGGATGGGTGGTTGCTGACATCCACCCCCGCAAACTGGAAGCCTGTTTGACTGTCTCAGGGCAAATGGCCTGGCAGTGACCATAGGCCATGCTTCGAGCGGCTGCTGTGGAGAGCAAGCTGTGGAAAACACATGAAAAAAAATGAGCAAAGGGTTTTCGTCCCTCTTCACCACCTCAGTAAAACAGCCTGGGCTAATGTCTCATCCCTCAGGCTTTCTGTCACTCCTTTTCTGGTGTTCTCAGTCTTCCCACCCGCTAAATGCCTATCCGCCAGCACACTGCAGACTGACGGCGCATCTCTTTGTAGTTGCTCATACTGGGCAAAAAAAAAAACCTCCGCTTGTTGAAAGATGCTTTAATTGAATTTTGTGAAAGCAAATCTTCTGAATGACAGTGCTGGAAAGATGAGGCCTGCATATATTAAAGAAGATAGAAGGGCAGATAAGTAGGCCCAGCATGTAGGCCTCCGTCACATCTATTCAACGGAAATAATTCACACTTCATATTTTTTAAGTGCCCGATCTCACATTTTCAAATGACTTCAATTTTACAGTCACTTAACAGATTGCCTCCAGTTTTGCCTTATCTCTTCAGTCTCTATTAATAAATAAACCAGGCCAGGGACCATTTGCTGGCCCCGAGGCAAAGCGGCACGGCACAGCCGCCATCTGTATGGCTGCGCTCTCTTTCTGCCCCTATGCATCAAGGCCGAGTAAAAACCCTTGTGAACAGTCCTTGGCCTGGACAGTGCTGCTTGGCACAAGCCAGCAGTAATGGGGTGCATGCTAAAAAGCGAACATGCCCACAGTCGTGTGCCCAGGTCTGAACCTCCACTCCAGCCCCATTTTGTTGACCGGGATGGGGGTCCTCAGTGAGAATGGCTTTCTGTCCAGTTCCAGTTCTCTAAATCTTGCCAGTGTTTAGATATTTGTAATGTATGTTCCTAAGTAGCACAGATGGAAAAACTTCATATTTTTCATTAATTTATGTCAAGACTTATCTGGTTCATTTTCCACTGGTGCACTTGAGGGTTGCAGTCAAGGGGTGGTGGTGCACAGCACAGAGTACGACATCTAGGAAAACCCAGCCAAATACAAATAATCCTGAAAATTAACATCTGCACAGCCACTTATGCTTTCAGTCTGCAGAATAAATAAATAAATAAATAAATAAATAAATAAATAAATAAATAAATAAATTTTGTTTTGTTTTGTTTTATTCGTTTTGTTTTGTTTTGTTTTTCATCAGTGATCTTGTCAGCACCTTCTAGAAGAAAGCTGGTCAGCATCCTCCAATGGTCAAGGACCAGGAAGGTTTCCAACAGGACAAGGTAAGTCTGATAAACCATCAGGAAGAAATTAAACCTGGAGAGACCATTATTTTGCTATTTCTTCTTCACTAAATACCATCCAGACTCGGACAGCTTGAGCCCCAGTGTAAACGGGGTTGCAGGCAGGTGACATTTGCCAAGTTTTGCCAGGCAACCCCGCATAGCCAAAGCTCATGGGCAGGTTCCTTGGGCGCCTGAGTGCTGTAGTACTTTTCATCTGGCTCTCAAGAAGCACTTAGAAAAGCAGGAACGATGCTCTGCTCTGCTCAGAATCTCTTCCACAGGATTTATTTGCCTATAGCCTGGAAAGCAATTAACAAGTTGCATTACTCCTGAAGCTGGTAATAGACACTTCAAGTGTTGAGTGTATCTCTATTAGCTCTCTGCTGTAACCATTCTTAGGACTTGACAAGGGCTGACAGCTTGGAGATGTATTATCTGCCATTACTTTGCATAATTACTATTCACCCAAAAAGTCCTTATTGAATTTACATAGTTATAATATAGTTGGCAACCCACACAGCTAATGGATTACACACTGGTGGCAGAAGCAGGTTTTAGAGCAGTTTATTTATTTAATAGGCAAAAAAGTATGAAGAGCCAGGTTATGATTCATGTAATTCATTGCCATTGACTTATAAGTGTTTAATACAAGGCCTTCAGCACACCAGTGAAAAATGAGAGCACCTCTAGTCTAGTGATGATAGCTTGAATGTCAGGAATTCAGGATTTTAGCCCCAGAATTCATCTTTTTAACTTCTTCCATATTAGCTAAAATGGAAGCTATCACACCTGCCAGAGGAGCTGAAAGAGAATCTGCCCCTCACTTCCCCATGTGGGTTCCCCAGGAGTCCCAGCATGAGCATCCCCTTTTAAGCTCTTGCTTTCCCTACCATGCAGATGGTCAGAAAACAGCTGTAGGCTTTGGGCTGAGCTCTGTGTGCTGCCACAATCTGCCACAAACACCTGCGTACCCTGCTCAGTGGTATCAGAGACCTTGTCTCCTTGGGGCTGCCTCTGCAAGCACAGCTCATCGGCACGGTCTCTCACTGTGTCTGTGGCAGAGCTGGAAGACAGAGCAGTGCTGGGGTTGCTGGAGTCTAATCTCTGCTGTTTTTATCTGATCTTTACAGATCATCCTTGCCTGTGTGTGTTAGAAGTCCTCTGAGCATTGACAGTGGGATTAATTGGTCTTCCCCCATGTTTGAGGTATTTGTTATGATGCTTCATCTCTATTCAGTCATCCAACACAGGCTGAACTCAGTCTGCAGCCTTCCCTCAGTACAGGCACTAATGGGATCTGCTTTCTTTTCCTATTGTGATGAAACCTATGGGAAATAAATATCTTTGCTACTTACTGATGTCTCCTGACTATCCATATGAATGCACAGTTTTGTGTGGGTATTGCACTTGACTCAGCTTATCTCAAGGCTATCACATCAGTCAGGGGATATTCCCTAGGAAGGGAGTATTTCTTAATCATGTTCATTTAATCCATTTCACCATACTGCTAATCTTAGCGTAGGAGGACCTCCCAAAGTGCTCTTGTACATAACAAATATGAGCAGCCTTCATCTGACTTCAGCAATGCTTCCTCCCATGGAGGAGCATTGAAACCATGCTGGAATCCTTAAAATGGTTACAGCTGTCCAGCAAACCAATGCAGGTGAAAGTTGGTTTTGTCAAAAGAAACAAACAAACAAAAAAAGTCCTATTTTTCAAGTGCTCAGAGCCCAGCTGGTTCTTCCCTCTGGACCGGCTTTCCAGAGTAAGTAAGGAAGAAAGACACACACGTGGCTCCATCAGCCAAGTGTTGCCCCCAGAAGTCTGTTCCCAATGCAGGGGCCAGCACAAAGGCACAGGTTTTAGTGATTAAGACATTCGGCACTGGTATTATATTTCCCTATGAGTCTTGCTCATGAAGGACTTTGGACAACCTTTTGGCCTTCCCCCCTTGGATAAGCAGAACCATGCAAGAATAATAGGAACATGAGAACCTTCAATAGCACAGACTCCCTCGGACTGAGCTCTCTGGACTTCAAAAGTCTCGCACTACACAACAACCGCAGGACAGACAGACGGGAAATGCTACCAGCCACAGCGGCTGCTGGCATGAGGTTGCTCTCCTGCTCCCTCAGCAGTTTTTTTCCAGCCTTCTTCTGATTCATCAGCACCAGCCACTCACATCTTCATGTGCACTGTGGCCCCACTTAGCTTATTCCAGAGGAGACGGAATTCCTGACCATCATTCTTTTTCTTTTCTCTTTCTTCCTAATCAGATACACTTTGCTTTGCAAAGGCTGTTGGAAAAACATTTCATTTCTCAGCACCAAAGCCAGCAAGTGTTGGCAGATTTGTAGCACATCATGATGGTGTGTGGTGGTTCCAAAGGACAATGAGTACCTACAACATCTGAACGGGGTCAAGACTTACACCATAGATGATGCACAACGGCTGCATGAAAGAGCAGAGTGCTTCAACTAAACAAGATAAAGACACTGCGAGCACTGCATCACTGCTTTGAGTTTTCTCATTCCTTCCTCTTGATTGTGGTCCATCTCAATCATTGCTCATTTCTCATGAAAAGAGAATGTAATTTGGTTCAGTTTCAGTAAGTTTCATGAAAATTTTGTCCCCGTGTAGATACCTCCATCCATCTATTTTTAATAGCATGTTGATTTTCTATGTGCTGTGCCGCAGCAGGCAGGGTACAGCTGGAACTCCTTTTCAGTAGAAATCTATGCTCAAGGCCTTTAGAAACTGTCATGCTTTGAGGACACACAGAGATGACATCTCTGAGAGATGTCCTGTTCTGGTCAAAGCCAGCTGCCTCCAGGGAGGCCAAGAGCCCCAGCTCTGTGGTGGACAACAGGCCGGGCAGGAAGACAACTCCACCAACACCCAGCTTTTGGTTTCACAGTGACCAGTGATGTGGGACTGGTGGCTACAAAATAATCTTTATAGGAACAGGAATTCAGCTCCTGCTTTGATCTAGCAGTTATGCTAAGACTATACTAAGATGGAGCGCAGATTACTCCAGACAGATGTCCTCTTTCTGTCAATTACTTGCAAATATGCAGACTTTCATGGTGTGCTGGTAAAAACTTTTTAGCCCTATCTGTACTAACTCTTAAATCATTACTGCAGAGCACAGTTGTGGCTTTTTGTTGTTGTTGATGTTGTTTGTTTTGTTTTTCTTCTGAATAGAAAAAGATCTCGGATAGCCAGGTGATAACCTTGATGGAGAAAGACACTATGGCATAAAAGATCTAAAATGGATTAGTGACATGCACTGCCCAACAGAGATATCAGCCTGAGCCATGTTAATGAACACCTTTACAAATCTCTTTTAAAATTGTTTAATGCCATAAAGATTACTGGTTAGATGAGCCCTAGAGCTCTTTCAAGATGCCCATTATTGTACTATTGGATTGCATGCATATTTAAATTAAATTGCATTTTAAGTTCTGGCACATTTGCCTGTTAAACATTTACACATTTGAAATTTTAACAGCCCTGTTTTTTTGCTGTATGGAGTAAAAAGGGTAGCTGGGGGGCTTTGGACAACTACACTGAACTTTAAACATATGGATGTGGGCAGGGAGGGTCTGCTGTCATTATTCTCTGCTTTCTCTGGTTAACAAATATGGTTTTGGATTCAGCAGTAGCCACCAGTTTCTTGAGAGGTCAGGGGCTTAAAGCTTGTCTCGGTAAAAGACGCTCTGTTAAGTTACTGCATATTGTCCATTTGTTAGTTTTGTTTATGCACATCTCTAGACCTTAAGATGTCAGACATGACTAGTTTCATAAATAAACTACCTGTTCTATTCAAACCTTTTCAGATCAGATTTGTTGTATTGCATATTTCCAGACCAGTCAGGGAAGAGCATTTTCCAGTGTAAGCATTTAAACTTTTTACAAGGGAAGACACATGACTGTAACAATCTCTGTTTTGTGAATTCCTCTTCCTAAACCTGAAAGACAATTTATAATGTGCTTAAAGTTCCTCCAAGAGAGAATTGGGCCATGTGCTTTTAGCCATTTAAAGCACCAGTAAAATGCAGTATCCAGCATACAAAGGGTAATCTCACTACTTCATAAACCTCTCAGAATCCTACAGCTCTTCCATTTACTTTTTTTTTAATTTTTGTGTTTGGGAGCTTGTCACTGGCAGATGCTGAGACAGCGCTGCGGTGATTGAACATCAAGAATCAAGTCTCACAGCCCTCACCAGAACATGGCCAGGCACCACCCTGAGGCTTCAAATATCAGGTTAAGGTTTAATCACTGATCCAATTATCCTTTGTGAATAAAGAGGTATACCAGCTGGTTAATATTTCACCATCTTTTGGACTTACTGTTCAAAACGGCTGCTAAGTAGAAAATGTGACAGCAGCCTTGTATTTGGGGATGAGATGGCCCAAGACAAAAAGACAAGGAGGACATTTTCCTGCAGACTCAATTAATTTGTACAGTAAGTTAAGATGAGGATGTTATGTGTAGAGGATGTCTCCAAGGTGTTAATGTCATTTAGGCAAGTTGTGGGGGTTTGTGTGTGGGCACAGTGCAAGCTCCCCAGGTGACAGAGAGAGGTTGTTTACTCAGTTATTCAAACAGGAGAGCTCTTGAGTGACAGCTGTCATTATGGCAGGCTGAGTTTGCAGATCTTCTCTTGTTTACAATGAAGTAGGAGCTAGGAGTGCCTCCTACACCATCTGATATACCTTCTGGATAATGGAGAGCTGTTAAATATCTCTGGTTACATTGCTTTGCCTAATTGAAGTCACTCTGGTGACATGATGTCTAATTATTTCTTGTAAGAACCTGGTCACACATTACCTATCTCTTGCTAAGCATTTCTAATGAACACTACATGGTTATTTTGCTTAGCTGAATTCTATGTATTGAATTAAACCCTTTCAACCAGTGAAGTCAGCACAACTCATTTGGTTCTTTTAATCTGGTCTATTCAAAAGTTATTGTTACAGTTATAAAGTTAGATTCGTCATGTGAATGAAGAATGCATTTAGATACCTCTTAAACTCAAGGCACTTCATAGCCACATTGTATTTACTATTGGAGTACAACTCTGGTGTCACTGAACCTAGAAAGGAGCTAAATCAGTAGTTTAACTTGCCACGTTTCAAAGAAAAGTCATTGAAAATTCAGTGAACAAATACCACTCAAATAATTTTCTGAAATAACCCTTGCATGCTCAGTGGTGTAGTTCAGCTTTGCCATCAGTTACATGGAGCAGGACCGTCTCCTCGACGAGACTCTAACCACACAGGGTCCAGCCTCTTACTATTCAGTGCAGGAAAAAAAAAAGTGACAAAGTCTTATCCAGGTGTGTCACACCACTGTGGTGTGGGAAGTATGAGGACCTACAGCACAACGCATGGACTCAGGAGGGTGTCTCAGCACAACCCTCTGGTGTATCTGCCCCTCCCCCCGGTCTTGTGCCATCTGCAGACTTCTGCCCCATCATGCAGGTCACTAATGAAGATCCTAAACAGGACTGGATCCAGTATTGACCCCTGGCGTATGCTGCTAGTTACTGGCCTCCACCTAGACTTTGTGCCACTGATCACCAGCCACCCTTGTGGGCTCGACCATTCTGTCAGTTTTCAGTGCACCCCACTGACTGCCCATCCAGCCCATACATATACAGCTTGTCTACAAGAAACTTACAGAAGATGGTGTGAAAGGCCGTACTGAAGTGCAGGCAGACAGTATCCACGCTCCCCCTTCATCTACCAGGCCAGTCCTTTCATTGCAGAAGCTTATCGAGTTGGTCAAGCAGGACTTCCCTGTGGTGAATCCCCGCCATCTTCTTTGCCTACAAGGGTAGCCAGGAAGCGATTACCCTCCCTGTATTTCTGCCACGTTTTCTCACCCTTTTTCTTCCTATTCTCTTCCTTATGCCCCTCAGGGTGAGGGAAAGGAAGGTGACTGAGCGGCTGGTCAGGTGCCTTGTTACCCATCCAGGGCCAACCCACCCCACTGTAATCCCCCGTTTGGCAAAGGACCCTTGAGCAGGCTCCTCACCCTCGCCCTTGCTCTCCCACTTGGGCATTCCCCATTGCCTCCAGCCCACCCCTGGCACGAGGGCTGCTTGCACACACATGACAATGACAGAATCCACCACCACAGCCAAAGCTCTTTCTGGACTGTCACTGGCATCACAACCACGGCAGTACTGGGCAAGTGTGCTGGTTTTACTCGTGGGTGGCTGAGCTCCACCACAACCGCTCTCTCACTCCCCCTCCTCAAAGAGGAATGGGGAGAAAATATGATGAAAAGGGCTCAAGGGTTGAGATAAGGACGGGGAGATCGCTCAACAGTTATCATGACAGGCAAAACACACTCAGCATAGGGAGATAGTTTTATTGCCTATTACTAACAAGTTAGAGAAGTGAGAAACAAAGGAAAAAAACAAAAATGCCTTCCCCCCATCCGCCCTCTTCCACCTTCTCCCCCCAAGAGGTGAAAGGGAATGGGGGAATGGGGCTGTGGTCAGTCTATAGCACTTTGTCTCCGCTGTTCCTTCTCAGTCACTCTTGTCCCCTGTGCTGTGGGGTCCCACCAACGGGATGAAGTCCTTGCTGAACTGATCTGGCTTGGACTTTCCACAGGCAGCAGCCCCTAAAGAACTGCTCCAGATATGGGTCCGTACCATGGGGGTCCATCCCACAGGAGCAAACTGCTCCAGCACGGGTCCTCCACAGGCAGCAGCTCCCCCCAGACCTGGCCATGGCCCTGCTGAGCTGATCTGTCCTGGCCCTGCTTGCTGCTGCCAGCTGGTTTAGCTCAGCTCAGGGAGGGCCACCTCATCCCCACTGTGCCTGCATCACAAACATTGCCATGGCTGCACGCTGCTGTCATCACAGCTGGTGAGGGATGACAGCCCCGAGTCCATGCGCATCACAATCGGGGGCGGTTTATGTAAGCGGGGCTGAGCGAGGATGGCTGCCATTTTGCCGCAAGCTGACGAGTGAAGAGGGACAAGCTTGAGCAGGGCAGGTGGAGCAAGGGGACCGTGAGTGCGGTCCACCTGATCCTCCTCAAGCCAGCCGAGTTTGGCTCTCAGCGGAACGTCACAGGCATGGCTGATATGTGGGGAATGAGCTTCTTCCCCAGCCCAGAAGCCTTCTGGGCCTTCTACTCCTTCCTGTGGCTGCTGCTGATGGCAGTTGCCTGCTACTTCCTGATGCCCCGGGCGAAGCCGCAGGTAGGAGTCATGGCTGGTGCTGAGGCAGGCCCCGCCTGGGAGGGGAGGCCGTGTCTCAGCCGGGCCTGGCCAGCCTGGGCCAGGAGGCTTGGGGCAGGCACGGGCCTGGCCCTGGCCATGCCTTGGGTTTGTGGGTGCTGCTGCGGCTACTGGGGACTCCCTCTCACCCGCTGCTTTCTGTGCCCATGTAGGAAGGGAGGAAGACAAGGCACCACTACAGAAGACACCAGGAGAATCGCAGAGGTGAGCAGCGCTGGGCAAGGGCAGGTGCCCTGCAAAGACACCGCCTGGCCCCATGTGCCCGCCGCCCCCCCACAGCCTCCCCATCCACTGACTCTCTGTCTTCTCTGCCAGCAGTTTGGACCCTCCACAACTCTTCATGGCACAAGAGGAACCAGTAAGTGGAATCGTCACCTCTGGGATGTGACAGCCCCCTCTAGTCACTCCCCACCAAAGGAGGTCCTGCTAATGCTTCCCTTTGCCCCTTTGCAGATGTCCCGAGCACGCAAAGGTGGATGGAGTCCAGGAACTAGCCAAACTGTTCAGCAGGAACCTTGAGGACTTCAACAAATTCATGGAAATGTGAGACAACGGAGGAGGGGAAGGGGAAGGGGATGGGGATGGGAACAGTTTGGGGGCATGGATGAGTGCAACAGATTGTGGGGGCACAGGGACACTTGCAGACTAAAATCCAAGGAGCAATGCCCTTGCAGAAGGATTTAGCGCTGAGGCACAGAGATAGCAGTGTCCCCTCTCTTTCTGGGCCAGATGGAGTTTCTGTGCCCAGCCGGCAGAGAGGGAGCCTTGGGCAAGGGACCACAGGGTCTCTTGGGGGACCCCAGAGAAATGACACAGCCTGCCAGCTCCTTTGGGATAGAGGGAGAGTCTCAGGGTGCTCAGGAGTGCTTGACTCAGCATTCCCATCATCTTCCTTCTCCTTCTCCTCCTCCACACAGGCTTGACTTGGAGTTGCCAGAGGACAGCCGTGAGTCTACCACTTCTGACATAGAGAGTGATACCAGCTGCTCTTCAGTGATGTCTCTGGACTCTTGGTACACCATCTCCTGCACTAGTATCATGGAGAACAAAAGCACACAGATTTCACGGGCACCTACCCCCACTCCTGTGCAGAAAGCAGACTCACGTCATGGTTCTGCAGTCCAACCTGGCCTCATGCATCCCAAGGCTGGCCCTGGGAAGCAGCGTGACCATGACACTCGCCCACCCTGCATAGAAGAGGTGGTCAGATGCCACAGTGCCAGCAGTGTGCAGCAAAACCAGCAACATGTCCAGGTCCAGCAGGCTGCTCCCACCCATCCTCCAGCGGTGCCCAAATTCCAGTCCACAAAACTGGAGGCACAAAAGGAGACCCAGGAGACCCAGGAGACCCTGGACTGCTTCCCCCCAAAAAAGAAAGAGGAGCAGAAACTGGGCCTGCCAGCTGATGCGGACAAGCCTTCAAAAGACCCTGCCTCTGCTTCAAAAATATCTAAGCGAGCAGAAAAGCCTACTTTGAAGGTGATTCCCATGGTGCAGGAAATGCCCTGTGTGGACAAGACCGTGGAAAGACATCTGGAGGGGCCTGATATACAAAAGAAGATAAAAAGATTCTTCAGGATGACAAGAAAGTTCCTGGCTTCCATGAAGAGATTTTTCAGCTACATCCGGGAGCAAAAAGACTCTCAGACTGAGGCTCCACAGAGGAACACCAGGCAGCGCCACTGCTCACCCTTCCAGCACTTTCAGCAGCACGCTCACACCACAAAGTCGGCAGTGCAGCTGTCAGAGCAGACCCCTGGCCCTCAGCAAGAGGCAGCAGCCCCCAAGGACAAATTCACCCAGGGGATGAAGGAGCCTGTCCACTCTGTGCCAGCTGCTATTCCGAAAGTGGCACAAGGGATGAAGCCTCAGGACGGTGGGGACAAACCCCGACAGAAGACGGGGTGTGGAGGAAGAGCCAACGGCAGCAGCACGACCAGCAAGATGACCCGGCCTGGCACCAGCAAGAAGAACCGGGGCCCTGGGGCAGCAGGGCTTGTTTGCAGTCCTTCCCCTTCCACCCAGGCAGAGCAGGCATCGCCACAGAGCAAGGGAGCTCCACGGGGTCAATCAGATAAGAAGGGTGATGGCCCCAGCATCTCCGCTACGGGGGACATGGGGACACCAGCACCTCCAAAAAGAAGGCCCCCACGGAGAAAACACAGCTTCAGTGGGGACAGACCCTCAGCTCTGCCACGGCCTCCACACCACGTTTGGATTGCTCTTGATATACCCCACATGACAAAGGTCCCTGCAGCACGAAAAGAATGCCGCAAAGCCAAACAAAATGATAAAGATCTGGAGAAGCAGGTGCAGGCTTCACAGTCGAAGCAACTCCCAGACAATGCGGGGCAACCAAGGGTGGACACAGCAGCAGGGGGCACTGGGGCTGTGCCACGCAGAAGACACAGAAGGGCACGGAAGGACAAGGGATGCTCCCAGGACAGACCTGTCTTTGCAAGACTCCGCCCTAAGTGCATCAAAGCCACCTTGGTCCCAAAGGAGAGAATCTGGAGGTGCCGTTCCCCTGAGGCTTTCAGAGGCAGCATGGGCTGCCAAGCTCCCTGGAGGTCAGTGTGACAGAATCATAACCTCATAGAATAAGAGAATAGCTTGGTTTGGAAGGGGCCTTAAAGATCATCCTATTGCAGTCCCCCTGCCATGGGCAGGGTTGCCACCCACTAGATCCAGTTGCCCAGGGCCTCATCCAGTCTGCCCTTGAACATCTGTAATTTTGGGGTATCTACAACTTCTCTGGGCAACCTGTGCCAGTGCCTCACCACCCTCTGAGAGAAAAATTTCCTCCTAATGTCTAGTCTAAATCTTTTAATTTAAGACCATTCTCCCTTGCTCTATCGCTATCCACACAAGTAAAGAGCCTTTCCCCATCTGTTTTATACCACCCCTTTAAGTATGAAATTGTCATAATGAGGTCTCCCTTGAGCCTTCTCTTCTTCAGGCTGAACATCCCCAGCTCTGAGCCTTTCTTCATAGGAGAAGTGCTCCAGCCCTCTGATCATCTTTGTAGCCCTCCCCTGGACCTGCTCGACCAGCCCCACATCCTTCTTGTGCTGGGGGCCCCAGACCTAGGCACAGTGCTCCAAATGGGGCCTCACAAGGGCAGAGCAGAGGGGGACAGTCACCTCCCTGCACCTGCTGGCCACTGCTCTGCTGACGGAACCACAGGACACAGTTGGCCTTCTGGGCTGCAAGCACACACTGCTGGTGCATGTTGAGCTTCTCACCCACCAGAACCCCCAAGTCCTTCTCTGCAGGGCCGTTTTCAATGAGTTCTCTCAGTCCATCCTCAAGTCTGGGATTGCCCTGACCCAGGTGCAGCACCATGCGTTGAATCTCTTGTTGAACCTCATTAGGCTTCTGTGGGCCCACTTCTTTAGGCTGTCTAGGTCCCTTTGGATGGCATCCCTTTCTTCTGTGGTATCAACTGCACCACTCAGCTTGGTGTCATCTGCAAACTTGCTGAGGGTGGACTCGATCCCACTGTCTATGTCACTGATAAACATATAAAACAGTGCTGGTCCCAGGACAGACTCCTGAGGAACACTGCTCGTCACCAGTCTCCACCTGGACATTGACCACCATTCTGGGTGCAACTTTCAAGCCAACTCCTTGTTCTCTAAATGGTCTACCCATCAAATCCATGCCTCTCCAATTTGGAGACCAGGATGTCATGCTGGACCGTGGCAAAAGCTTTACAGAAGTCCAAGTAGATGACGTCAGTCAGTCCTCCCTTGTCAGCTGATGCAGACACTCCATCACAGAAGGCCAGCAGATTCGTAAGGCATGGTTTGCCCTTGGTGAAGCTCTGCTGGCTGTTACAGATCACCTTCTTGTCGTGCATGAGCCTTCACATTGCCTCCAGGAAGATTCATTCCATGATCTTCCCAGGCACATACATGAGGCTCACAAGTGTGTAGCTCCCCAGGTCTTCTTTTCACAGAATCACAGAATCACAGAATCTCTAGGTTGGAAGAGACCTCAAGATCATCGTGTCCAACCTCTAACCTAACACTAACAGTCCCCACTAAACCATATCCCTAAGCTCTACATCTAAACGTCTTTTGAAGACTTCCAGGGATGGTGACTCCACCACCTCCCTGGGCAGCCCGTTCCAGTGCCTAACAACCCTTTCAGTAAAGAAATTCTTCCTAACATCTAACCTAAAACTCCCCTGGCGCAACTTTAGCCCATTCCCCCTCGTCCTGTCACCAGGCACATGGGAGAACAGGCTAACCCCCACCTCGCTACAGCCTCCTTTAAGGTATCTGTAGAGTGCAATAAGGTCGCCCCTGAGCCTCCTCTTCTCCAGGCTGAACAAGCCCAGCTCCCTCAGCCGCTCCTCGTAGGACTTGTTCTCCAGGCCCCTCACCAGCTTCGTCGCCCTTCTTTGGACCCGTTCAAGCACCTCGATGTCCTTCTTGTAGCGAGGGGCCCAAAACTGAACACAGTACTCGAGGTGCGGCCTCACCAGAGCCGAGTACAGGGGGACAATCACCTCCCTAGCCCTGCTGGCCACACTGTTTTTGATACAAGCCAGGATGCCGTTGGCCTTCTTGGCCACCTGAGCACACTGCTGGCTCATATTCAGCCGACTGTCCACCATCACTCCCAGGTCCTTCTCTGCCTGGCAGCTCTCCAACCACTCGTCTCCCAGCCTGTAGCTCTGCTTGGGGTTATTGCGCCCCAGGTGCAGGACCCGGCACTTGGCCTTGTTAAACTTCATGAAGTTGACCTCAGCCCATCGGTGCAGCCTATCCAGATCCTCCTGCAGAGCCTTCCTACCCTCGAGCAGATCGACACACGCACCTAACTTGGTGTCATCTGCGAACTTACTGAGGGTGCACTCAATGCCCTCGTCCAGATCATTGATGAAGATGTTAAAGAGGACCGGCCCCAGCACCGAGCCCTGGGGGACGCCACTAGTGACTGGCCTCCAACTGGACTTCTACCCCTTTTTCTACCCCTTTTAAAATTTTAAAAACTTTCCCTTTTTCCATTCACTGTGGACTTCACCTCACTGTCATGATTTTTCACATATGATGGAGCCAATTCCTTCGGGACCCTAGGATGCGTGTCATCAGGCCCCATAGACTTGTCGTAGTTAAGTTGCATCAGGAGGTCCCAAACCTGCTCTTCCTTACAGCTGGAAGGACTCTGCTTCCCCAGCCCCTGCCTAAAGATCTGGGGACACAAGGGATGTGGGAAGCATGACCACTAGTGTAGATTGAGGCAAAGAAGTTGCTAAGTACCTCTGCCTTCTCCACATCTGTTGTTAGCAGTTCTCCATCTTCATCAGCCAGAGGCGCTACACTCTCCCTAGTCCTTCTTCTGTGGCCAAAGTACCTGTAGAATCCCTTTATGTTATTCTTTGCATCTCTTGCCAAGTTCAGTTCTGTCAGTGCCTTGGCTTTCCTGATCCCATCCTTGCACATCCAGAGAGAATTACTGTACTCTTTCCAGGGCACACGGCCCTCTTTCCATCGTCTACGTGTTTCCTTCTTTTGCCTAAGCTTTACCAGCAGATTCTTATTCAACCATGGTGGTTTCCTGCCTTCCTGGTTTGATGTGTTACAAATGGGAATACAGAGCTCTTGTACTCCAGGGAAGATATCCTTAAAGAGTTGCCAGCTCTGATCAGATCCTCTGACCAGCTGGGGTATGGTCACTGCAACCTAGGCTTCCTCCAATCTTAACTTCTTTAATGAGCTCCTTCTGCACTGGTGAGCACCAGGTCCAGTAACACTTCTCCTCTGGTTGGTTTGTCTAATATGTGGAATAGAAACTAGTCCTCAATGGACTCCAGAAGTCTCCTGGATTGCTTACTGCCTGCCATGCGGCTTTCCCAGCAAACATAGGTGTGATTGAGATCCCCCAGGAGGATGAGAGACTGTGAGCATGATGCTTCCTGATCATCTAGCTCCACTCCCCTGCCATGGGTCTCTAAGGTCTCAAAACCGCTCTTCACTTATAGTGGGTGGGACTTTGATCCCCCCCCAACCTCCATCTGCGGGTTCAGGGAAACAAAAGACTTGGGAAGCCTGTCTTTCAGTGAAGATGGAGGCAAAGAAGTTGTTGAATACCTCTGCTTTCTCCATGTCTATTGTCACTAGAAGTTGAGATGACAGAGGTCCCAGTGCCCGTTCTTCCATCTGCACTAGGACAGGCAGTGTGAGCCTGGGAATAGCAGACAGATGCCTTCTTGCTGTGGAAGGGGGTGGGCTCATCTCCAAAGTCCCTGCCTCTCTGTTTCAAGGAGGATCACGGTTGTGCCTAGGAGATAACCCCAAACCCCTTGGAAGGTGCTGGGATCAGAGTCCTGAGCTCTGGGGCTCACTAGGAGCTCTACATGCCCAAGCACTTACTGAGGCAAGAAAACAGACAAGAAGGTGGACATGAGCAGGAACCCTAAGTGGGAGGAAGAGGGCAGTGACAGCTGGCAGAGAAGAGTGATAAAGAAGAGATCTTGCAGATCTCACTCCATTTCACTAGGTGTTTAAATGTTTATCACCTTTACTTCCCAATACGCAAACCAATAGTTGGATGTCTAAGATTCAGTGAATTTCCCCAAGCTGAGTCACAGAATCACAGACTAGTTTGAGGTTGGCAGGGACCTCTGGAGCTCATCTGGTTCAGTGTCCCTGCTCCAGCAGACACCCGGAGCAGGGTGCCCAGCACCACATCCAGGCGGCTTTTGAAGGTCTGCAAGGAGGAGACCCCACAGCCCCTGGGCAACCAGTGCCAGTGCTCGGTCACCCTCGTATCCAGTACTGACCCCTGGAGTACGCCGCTAGTTAATGGCCTCCACCTAGACTTTGTACCACCGATCACCAGCCACCCTTGTGGGCTCGACCATTCTACCGTTTTTCAGTGCACCCCACTGACTGACCATCCAGCCCATACATCTACAGCTTGTCTGCAAGCTTATTGAGTTGCTCAAGCAGGACTTCCCTTTGGTGAATCCCTGTCATCTTCTTCGCCCATGAATGGTAGCCAGAGAGCGATCGCCTTGCCTGCATTTTAGCCACATGTTTTATTGCTCTTTATCTTCCTAGTTGGCCCTACCTAGTGAGAAGCCAGAGGTCTTGTAGGGCCCTGCGCAGGGCCAGCTCTCGGCACTGGGGTGGGTTGGCCATGGCCCCGCTGTGTTGAGCTGGCCCAGCTGGGCTGGCTGCTGCCTGGTGCTCGGGTGAAGGTCACCTCCTGGGGTTTAGCTCAGCTTGGGGAGGGCCACCTCATCCCTGCTGTCCCTGCAGCACAAACATTGCCATGGCTGCACGCTGCTGTCACCACAGCTGGTGAGGGATGACGACCCCAAGCCAACGCACATCCCAGAGGGCGGTGGTTATGGTCATATAAGTGGGGCTGAGCGAGGCTGGCTGCCATTTTGTCCATGAGCTGACAAGCAAAGAGGGACAAGCTTGAGCTGGGAAGGTGGATCAGGGAGAGGGGTCAGCAGGGCAGCAGCTGCCCTCTGCCCCTTTGCAGATGTCCCCCCCCGAGCATGCAAATGAGGATGAATTGTCTGAACTAGCCAAACTGTTCAACAAGAACTTTGAGGACCTCAGCAGATACACGGAAATGTAAGGCCACTGAGGAGGGGATGGGGATGAGAACAGGGACAGGGTTTGGGGGCATGGGTGAGTGCAATGGCTTGTGGGGGCACAGGTAAATTTGCGAACTAAAATCCAAGGAGCAATGCCCTTGCAGAAGGATTTAGCGCTGAGGCACAGAGATAGCAGTGTCCCCTCTCTTTCTGGGCCAGATGGAGTTTCTGTGCCCAGCCAGCAGAGAGGGAGCCTTGGGCAAGGGACCACAGGGTCTCTTGGGGGACCCCAGAGAAATGACACAGCCTGCCAGCTCCTTCGGGATAGAGGGAGAGTCCCAGGGTGCTCAGGAGTGCTTGGCTTAGCATTCCCATCATCTTCCTTCTCCTTCTCCTCCTCACACAGGCTTGACTTGAAGTTGCCAGAGGACAGCGGTGAGTTTCTCACTTCTGACACAGCGAGTGATACCAGCTGCTCTTCAAGAACATCTCTGGACTCTTGGCGCACCATCTCCTGCACTACCGTCACGGAGGATGAAACCAGACAGATTTCACGGGCATCTATCCCCGCTCCTATTCAGAAAGCAGTCTCACTTCATGCTCGCCCACCCTGCACTAAAGAAGTGGTGGTCAGAAGCCACAGGGCTAGCAGTGAGAAACAAAAGCAGACTCAGGAGACCCAGGAGACCCTGGACTGCTTCCCCCCAAAAAAGAAAGAGGAGCAGAAACTGGGCCTGCCAGCTGATGCGGACAAGCCTTCAAAAGACCCTGCCTCTGCTTCAAAAATATCTAAGCGAGCAGAAAAGCCTACTTTGAAGGTGATTCCCATGGTGCGGGAAATGCCCTGTGTGGACAAGACCGTGGATGGACATCTGGAGGGGCCTGAAATACAAAAGGAGATAAAAAGATTCTTCAGGGTACCAAGAAAGTTCCTGGATTCCATGAAGAGATTTTTCAGCTACATCCAGGGGCAAAAAGACTCTCAGACTGAGGCTCCACAGAGGAACACCAGGCAGCACCACCGCTCACCCTTTCGGCGCTTTCAGCAGCACGCTCGCACCACAAAGTCGGCAGTAGAGCTGTCAAAGAAGACCTCTGGCCCTCAGCAAGAGGCAGCAGCCCCCAAGGACGCATTGACCCACGGGTCATTACCATAACAAGAACCAAAAGAACCACAAAAAACGTTTAACTCTGGGAGTCCCCATCCCCTTCCCTGTCTGGCCACGCGCTTCCCCTTACTGGTACAAGGTTCAGCAGGACCCAGCAGGGCATGGATCCAGCAAGCAGCAGATTTCTGCCAGCCCCACGAGGAAGCGGGGGCTTTCTCAATAAACATGTCAGTGGAAGCAAGCTCACGCGCGAGTGCCTCTAATTTCCTGGGGAAGCGCTGTGGCTCCCCTGCTCACTGCTAGGCCCTCCTTGCATGGGCAAGGCTGGCAGCTCTGTTGGATGCTTCTGTGGGGACGAGTGGGATGGGGGTGTCCTTCCCCTGAGGCTTTCAGAGGCACCATGGGCTGCCAAGCTCCCTGGAGGTCAGTGTGACAGAATCATAACCTCATAGAATAAGAGAATAGCTTGGTTTGGAAAGGGCATTAAAGATCATCCTATTCCAAGCCCCCTGCCATGGGCAGGGATGCCACCCACTAGATCCGGTTGCCCAGGGCCTCATCCAGTCTGCCCTTGAACATCTGTAGGGTTGGGGTATCTACAACTTCTCTGGGCAACCTGTGCCAGTGCCTCACCACCCTCTGAGAGAAAAATTTCCTCCTAATGTCTAGTCTAAATCTTTTAATTTAAGACCATTCTCCCTTGCTCTATCATTATCCACACAAGTAAAGAGCCTTTCCCCATCTGTTTTATACCACCCCTTTAAGTATGAAATGGTCATAATGAGGTCTCCCTTGAGCCTTCTCTTCTTCAGGCTGAACATCCCCAGCTCTCAGCCTTTCTTCATAGGAGAAATGCTCCAGCCCTCTGATCATCTTTGTAGCCCTCCTCTGGACTCACTCTAACAGGTTCACATTTGTTGTGCTGGGTCCCCAGAGCTGGGTGCATTGCTCCAAGTGGGGCCTCACAAGGGCAGAGCAGAGGGGGACAGTCACCTCCCTGCACCTGCTGGCCACTGCTCTGCTGACGGAACCACAGGACATAGTTGGCCTTCTGGGCTGCAAGCACGCACTGCTGGCTCATGTTGAGCTTCTCACCCACCAGAACCCCCAAGTCCTTCTCCCCGGGGCTGCTCTCAATGTGTTCTTCTCTCAGTCCGTCCTGAAGTCTGGGATTGTCCTGACCCAGGTGCAGCACCATGCGTTTGGACTTGTTGAACCTCATAAGGCTTCTGTGGGCCCACTTCTTTAGGCTGTCTAGGTCCCTTTGGATGGCATCCCTTCCTCTGGGCACTCTTGAGCACCCTGGGACTCTCCCTCTATCCCGAAGGAGCTGGCAGGCTGTGTCATTTCTCTGGGGTCCCCCAAGAGACCCTGTGGTCCCTTGCCCAAGGCTCCCTCTCTGCTGGCTGGGCACAGAAGCTCCATCTGGCCCAGAAAGAGAGGGGACACTGCTATCTCTGTGCCTTAGCACTAAATCCTTCTGCAAGGGCATTGCTCCTTGGATTTTAGTCTGCAAGTGTCCCTGTGCCCCCACAAGCCATTGCACTCACCCATGCCCCCAAACCCTGTCCCTGTTCCCATCCCCTCCTCAGTGGCCTCACATTTCCATGTATCTGCTGAGGTCCTCAAAGTTCTTGTTGAACAGTTTGGCTTGTTCAGACAATTCATCCTCATTTGCATGCTCGGGGGGGAACATCTGCAAAGGGGCAGAGGGCAGCTGCTGCCACGGCAACCGCCCCAGGCAGTACCACCCGGGCTCCTCTCACTGGCTCAGAGCCGGCACCAGGCGCCTCTGCTTGGCTCCGCTTTGGCGGGCCCCTGGGCGGTTGCCGTGCCCGGGAGCCATTGGGAGCGGGCGTAACAGCCAGGGGCGTCTCCTCACAGAGCGCCGCCATTTGCCAGAGTGTGGTCATTTGGGCACAGAACGGGTCACCCCTCGCCTCTGCCGCAGGCAGATTTAAGAACAACCATCAGAATGCACATTCAGTACATTCAGTACAGGCACGGACACATGCTGAAATGTCGAGGTGTCTCTGTGCTGGCAGCAGGGTGCTGCAGTGACAAGGTGCCCCTATACTCAGACCTGCGCTCTTGAACCACCACAAGACAGAGGGTTACATTACTAAGTTAGGTCATTACTAACTCCATTTCATCTCACTACACAGATGCGCTGTGACACGGCCTCCCCTGCCAGGCAGAGCACCCAGCCCAGCTCTGGGGCTGGCCCTGGCTCCTGCTGACCCCTCCCCCTGATCCACCTTCCCAGCTCAAGCTTGTCCCTCTTTGCTTGTCAGCTCATGGGCAAAATGGCAGCCAGCCTCGCTCAGCCCCACTTATATGACCATAACCACCGCCCTCTGGGATGTGCGTTGGCTTGGGGTCGTCATCCCTCACCAGCTGTGGTGACAGCAGCGCTCAGCCATGGCAATGTTTGTGCTGCAGGGACAGCAGGGATGAGGTGGCCCTCCCCAAGCTGAGCTAAACCCCAGGAGGTGACCTTCACCCGAGCACCAGGCAGCAGCCAGCCCAGCTGGGCCAGCTCAACACAGCGGGGCCATGGCCAACCCACCCCAGTGCCGAGAGCTGGCCCTGCGCAGGGCCCTACAAGACCTCTGGCTTCTCACTAGGTAGGGCCAACTAGGAAGATAAAGAGCAATAAAACATGTGGCTAAAATGCAGGCAAGGCGATCGCTCCCTGACTACCATTCATGGGCGAAGAAGATGACAGGGATTCACCAAAGGGAAGTCCTGCTTGAGCAACTCGATAAGCTTGTAGGAGCCTGTCCAGTCTGTGCCAGCACCTATTCTGAGAGTGGCACAAGAGATGAAGCCTCAGAAGGGTGGGCACACACCCCATCAGAAAAGGGAGTGTGGAGGAAGAGCCAATGGCAGCAGCATGACCAGCAAGAGGACCCTGCCTGGCACCAGCAAGAAGAACCGGGGCCCTGGGGCAGCAGGGCTTGTTTGCAGTCCTTCCCCTTCCACCCAGGCAGAGCAGGCATCGCCACAGAGCAAGGGAGCTCCACAGGGTCAATCAGATAAGAAGGGTGATGGCCCCAGCATCTCCGCTATGGGGGAAATGGGGACACCAGCACCTCCAAGAAGAAGGCGCCCACGGAGAAAACACAGCTTCAGTGGGGACAGACCCTCAACTCTGCCACGGCCTCCACACCACGTTTGGATTGCTCTTGATATGCCCCACATACCAGAGGTCCTTGCAGCACCAAGAGACTGCCGCAAAGCCAAACAAAATGATAAAGATCTGGAGAAGCAGTTGCAGGCTTCACAGTCGAAGCAACTCCCAGACAGTGCGGGGCAACCAAGGGTGGACACAGCAGCAGAGGGCTCCAGGGCTGTGCCACGCAGAAGACATAGAGGGGCACGGAAGGACAAGGGATGCTCCCAGGACAGACCTGTCTTCATAAGACTGGAACACAAGTCTTGCATGCATCAGAGCCCTAAGCCATGCCTTGGTCCCAAAGGAGAGAATCTGGAGGTGCCGTTCCCCTGAGGCTTTCAGAGGCAGCATGGGCTGCCAAGCTCCCTGGAGATCCTTGTTGCAGAGAATCATAAAGTCATAGAATAAGAGAATAGCTTGGTTTGGAAGGGGCCTTAAAGATCATCCTTTTCCAATCCCCCTGCTTTCTGTGGAGGGACCCCACAGAAAAGACACAGCCTGCCAGCTCCTTCGTGGCAGAGGGAGAGTCCCAGGGTGCTCAGGAGTGCTGGCTCATCACTCCCATCATCTCCTTTTTCTCCTCCTCCTCACTCAGGCTGAACTTGGAGTTGCCAGAGGACAGCGGTGAGTCTCCCACCTCTGACATAGAGAGTGACACCAGCTGCTCTTCAAGAACATCCCTGGACTCTTGGCGCACCATCTCCTGCACTACCGTCACAGAGGATGAAATCACACAGATTTCATGGGCACCTACCCCCACTCCTTTGCAGAAAGCACACTCACTTCATGCTTCTGCCGTCCAGCCATTGCTTCATTTATCCCAAGGCTGGCCCAGAGGAGCAGCCTGACCATGACACTTGCCCACCCTGCATGGAAGAGGTGGTCGGTGCACACTTGGGAAGCAGTGTGCAGCAACACCGGCAACATGTCCAGTTCCAGCAAGTTGCTCCCACCCATCCTCCAGAGGTGCCCAAATTTCAGTCCATGAAACTAGAGGCACCTTTGCCACAAAAGGAGACACAGGAGACCCTGGAGACCTTGGACTGCTTCACCCCAGAGAAGAAAGAGGAGCAGAAACTGAGCCTGCTGGCTGATGCGGACAAGCCTCCACAAGATGACCCAGCCTCTGCTTCAAAAATATCTAAGCGAGCAGAAAAGCCTACTTTGAAGGTGGTTCCCATGCTGCGCGAAATGCCCTGTGTGGAAAAGACTGACGAAAGTCATCTGGAGAGGCCTGGTGGACTAAATCAGTCACAAGTGCTCTTGAGGCTACGACGTAGGATACTAATTCCCATGAGGAGATTTTTAAACCTCATCCTGAGGCAAAGACTCTGAGTCTGAGGCTCCGCAGAGCAACACAAGGCAGCACCACCGCTCACCCTGCCAGAATGACAAGGGGTGCTGCCAGGACAGACCTGGCTTTCGAAAACACCACCTCAAATGCATCAAACCCCCAAAACACAACCTGCATGGCACTGAAAGCTCCCAGAATTTGGCTGTCGACAGTTGCAGTCCCAGGTGCAGTTGAAAGAGAGACAGTGGGAGAAAATAAATCATCTGCAGAGAGGGCCAAGGGACAGCAGGGACAGAAGAATATCACTGCCACCCAACAGCCAGAGGGGTGCAATCATGTCCTATCAATCCCTGTAATCACACAGGGGAAGCTTCTGGCACGGAGCCAGCAAACAGAAGATCCCTGCCAGCCCCACGAGGGAGCGGGGGCTCTCTCAATAAACATGTCAGTGGAAGCAAGTTCATGGGCGAGTGCCTCTAATTTCCTGGGGAAGCGCTGTGGCTCCCCTGCTCACTGCTAGGCCCTCCTTGCATGGGCAAGGCTGGCAGCTCTGTTGGCTGCTTCTGTGGGGACGAGTGGGATGGGGGTGTCCTTCCCCTGAGGCTTTCAGAGGCAGCATGGGCTGCCAAGCTCCCTGGAGGTCAGTGTGACAGAATCATAACCTCATAGAATAAGAGAATAGCTTGGTTTGGAAGGGGCCTTAAAGATCATCCTATTGCAGTCCCCCTGCCGTGGGCAGGGATGCCACCCACTAGATCCAGTTGCCCAGGGCCTCATCCAGTCTGCCCTTGTTCTTAAATTTGCGTGCGGCAGAGGCGAGGGGTGACCTGTTCTGTGCCCAAATGGCCACGCTCTGGCAAATGGCGGCGCTCTGTGAGGAGACGCCCGTGGCTGTTACGCCCGCTCCCAATGGCTCCCGGGCACGGCAACCGCCCCGGGGCCCGCCAAAGCTGAGCCGATCAGAGGCGCCCGGTGCCGGCTCTGAGCCAGTGAGAGGAGCCCGGGTGGTACTGCCTGGGGCGGTTGCCGTGGCAGCAGCTGCTTGGGGGCCGCCAGGTGTGGGCAGGGCTGGGGTGGGTGCAAGGACATGGCTGAGGGGACAAACTGGAGAAGAACGTCCCCATGGGAGAAGTAGAGCACTCCCAGCAAGGCTAGAGCGGCATCAGTGGGGATGTGGGGACATCCCCACATCCTGAGCTGCCATCCAACTGGACAGATCCTCCAAGAAGTAGTTCCCTGCAGACATGATGCTCCTTTAATGAGGAGACACCCTCAGCTCTGCCTGTGCCTTAAGAGTCTGCTGGGACCAGTACTCAGATCCCTTACCTGGAAGACTCATAGAATCATTAAAGTTGGAAGAGACCTCCAAGATCTGGTCCAGCCATCACCCTACCACCAATATCACCCACTAAACCATGTCCCTGAGCACCACATCGAACCTTTCCTTGAACACCCCCAGGGATGGTGACTCCACCACTTCCCTGGACAACCCATTCCAAGGCCTGACTGCTCTTTCTGAGAAGAAATGTCTCCTCATTTCCAACCTAAAACTCCCCTGGCACAACTTCAGGCCATTCCCTCTAGTTCTATCGGTAGTTACCTGCAAGATGATCTCACAACACTCACAGACTGCTACATGGCCAGAACAGCTACCGAAAACCTGTAGAGCCAACTGCTGGCTTTATGGCTGGAGCAGAATTCAAGCACGAAGCAAGCAGCAGAGCACCCCGTTGCCTCACCACACAGAAGACCAAAAGAATCACAGAAGGGCAAGGGGCACACCTAGGATAGAGCTGGCTCCAGGAGACCTGGCCTGAAGTGCAGCAGATCCCCGCACCACAACCTGCATGGCAGCGACAGCTCCCAGCCTTCAGCTCCATCTGAGGCTGCAACCCCAGGCGCAGGGAGAGACAGGACATCAGGAGAGCGGCATCCACCCAAGGAAAGAGCCAAGAGGAAGCAGGGCCAGAAGGTGACTGCTGCTGCCACCCAGCAGCAGGAGGGGATCCGTTTGTACAAAAAGGTGACACTGATCCCTCCAGTTGAGCAGGAGAGGCTTCCATCCCAGCAAGCCCCTGCCTGGACCCTGCCATCAGGAACACAGCGGCTCCCCAGACGTGCAGCAGCCAGACACAGGAGCCCTAGGACAGAGACACCACCTCTGCCAGGCAACCTCTGCTGTGTGCTCACCCCCATCTGCTTTTGCCTTCAGTGTGCCTGGGCCATGCTCCGAGATGCAGGCAAGGCCCTACTTGCCCGCATCAAGAAGTGAGGTGAGGAGCCTCACAGGAAGAGAACCAGTGCTGGAAAGCAGAGTCTCACCATGGGATTAGGGGATTGCTTGGGCTTCCTGCAGAAATGGAAAGCTGCAACCATCCCTGCCTGGAGTCACCAGGGAGCACGAGCTCTCCCAATAAATGTTTCTTTCCAAGCGACCTCATGTGTGTCTCTTCTTTCCTTTGGATGAGCAGAGGCACCATTCCCTGCTCACTGCTCATACCTGATCACATGAGCAAGGTGGGCAGCTCTGTTAGCACCTTTTGGAGGAGAGGCCAGGACTAGAATGGCGCTCCAGGTGCCTGAGAGCAGGGACATAGGGCTGGCCTTCCACCTGAGGCCTCCAGAGGCAGCGTGGGCTGCCCCCCTCCCTGGAATTCCCCTGCACACCACAGCTATGGTTTGGGTCTGGGAGCAGTGTAGGTCCTTCAGGACAACAAGTGGCAGAGAGAAAGCACTCTGTGTGTCTGCAAAGGGAAAGAAGATGGAGGCCCAGTGCCTGTTGCTCTGGTTGCACTAGGACAGGCAGAACAGCAGACAGGCGCCTCTGTGGGCAGGACTTCTGCTTCTTGCTGTGGGATGGGCTGGGCCCATCTCCTCCAAACCCCTGCCTCTCCCTTTCAAGGAGGGTCGGGGTTGTAGCATGGAGGTGCTGTCCTGAAAGTCCTGGGAGGGTGCCAGGATGACAGCCTTGAGCTCTGGGGCTCATCATCAGCACTACCTGCCCTAGCATGTGCTGAGGTGAGCAAAAGGCCAAGGAAAAGGACATGAGCAGGATCCCCAAGTCAGAGGAAGAGAGCAGTGAGAGCTGATATGGGGGAACGCCAGGGAAAAGCTCTCGCAAGTCCCATTGCATTTCACTAAGTGTGGAAACGTTTATGACCTTCACTTCCCTATGCCAAACCAGTAATTTGGTGATTAAATTTCAGTTAAATTCCCCAAGCTTAGTAGCCTATCCCTATGAAAGTAGTCAGTGACCGATTGCCCTGCTTTTATTTCAACACAGTTTTCTCACTATTGTCCTCCCCATTATCTCCCTGCTACCACTCAGAGTAAAGGTAAGGGGGGTGAGCTGGCTGTGGGGGTTCCTGGCTGCCCAGCCGCAGCGAGCCGTCCCCACCTTAATTCCCATTTCAGCAAAGGACCGCTGAGTGGTCACACTCTGGGGAGCAGTGCTCCTCCTGGCTGGGGTGGTCTAAATCGGCTTCCTTGCGCATTCACCATTGTCACGGTGTCACCATCATTGCTTTGCTGGGTGCATGAGGGCCATGAAGCAGTTCATGGTCTCTCAGAAGCGGGAGCGCAGCTCATGGGGGTTGAAATCCTATGACCGGGGTTCAACCCTACCCAGTGAGAGTCCAGTGGCTTTGCAGGGCCCTGCGCAGGGCCAGCTCTTGGCACTGGGGTGGGTTGGCCATGGCCCCGCTGCGTTGAGCTGGCCCAGCTGGGCTGGCTGCTGCCTGGTGCTCGGGTGAAGGTCACCTCCTGGGGTTTAGCTCAGCTCAGGGAGGGCCACCGCATCCCCGCATCACAAACATTGCCATGGCTGCACGCTGCTGTCATCACAGCTGGTGAGGGATGACAGCCCCGAGTCCATGCGCATCACAATCGGGGGCAGTTTATGTAAGCGGGGCTGAGCGAGGATGGCTGCCATTTTGCCGCAAGCTGACGAGTGAAGAGGGACAAGCTTGAGCAGGGCAGGTGGAGCAAGGGGACCGTGAGTGCGGTCCAGCTGATCCTCCTCAAGCCAGCCGAGTTTGGCTCTCAGCGGAACATCACAGGCATGGCTGATATGTGGGGAATGAGCTTCTTCCCCAGCCCAGAAGCCTTCTGGGCCTTCTACTCCTTCCTTTGGCTGCTGCTGATGGCAGTTGCCTGCTACTTCCTGATGCCCCGGGCGAAGCCGCAGGTAGGAGTCAGGGCTGGTGCTGAGGCAGGCCCTGCCTGGGAGGGGAGGCCGTGTCTCAGCTGGGCCTGGCCAGCCTGGGCCAGGAGGCTTGGGGCAGGCACGGGCCTGGCCCTGGCCATGCCTTGGGTTTGTGGGTGCTGCTGCGGCTACTGGGGACTCCCTCTCACCCGCTGCTTTCTGTGCCCATGTAGGAAGGGAGGAAGACAAGGCACCACTGCAGAAGACACCGGGAGAATCGCAGAGGTGAGCAGCGCTGGGCAAGAGCAGGTGCCCTGCAAAGACACTGCCTGACCCCATGTGCCCGCCGCCCCCCCACAGCCTCCCCATCCACTGACTCTCTGTCTTCTCTGCCAGCAGTTTGGACCCTCCACAACTCTTCATGGCACAAGAGGAACCAGTAAGTGGAATCGTCACCTCTGGGATGTGACAGCCCCCTCTAGTCACTCCCCACCAAAGGAGGTCCTGCTAATGCTTCCCTTTGCCCCTTTGCAGATGTCCCAAGCACGCAAAGGTGGATGGAGTCCGGGCACTAGCCAAACTGTTCAACACGAACCTTGAGGACTTCAACAAATACATGGAAATGTGAGGCCGCTGAGGAGGGGATGGGGATGGGAACAGGGACAGAATTTGGGGGCATGGATGAGTGCAATGGTTTGTGGGGGCACAGGGAAATTTGCGAACTAAAATCCATGGAGCAATGCCCTTGCAGAAGGATTTACCGCTGAGGCACAGAGATAGCAGTGTCCCCTCTCTTTCTGGGCCAGATGGAGTTTCTGTGCCCAGCCGGCAGAGAGGGAGCCTTGGGCAAGGGACCACAGGGTCTCTTGGGGGACCCCAGAGAAATGACACAGCCTGCCAGCTCCTTCGGGACAGAGGGAGTCACAGGGTGCTCAGGAGTGCTTGGCTCAGCATTCCCATCATCTTCGTTCTCCTTCTCCTCCTCACACAGGCTCAACCTGGAGTTGCCAGAGGACAGCGGTGAGTCTCCCACCTCTGACATAGAGAGTGACACCAGCTGCTCTTCAAGAACATCTCTGGACTCTTGGCGCACCATCTTCTGCACTACCGTCACGGAGGATGAAATCACACAGATTTCACGGGCACCTACCCCCACTCCTTTGCAGAAAGCACACTCACTTCATGCTTCTGCAGTCCAACCTGGCCTCATGCATCCCAAGGCTGGCCCTGGGAAGCAGCGTTACCATGACACTCGCCCACCCTGCAGGAAAGAAGTGGTGAGATGCCACAGGGCCAGCAGTGTGCAGCAACACGTCCAGGTCCAGCAGGCTGCTCCCACCCATCTTCCAGCAGTGCCCAAATTGCAGTCTACGAAAATGAAGACGTCTTTGCCACAAAAGAAATCTAAAGAGGCCTTGATCTACATCACCCCAAAAAAGAGAAAGGAGCAGAAACTGCGCCTGCCAGCTGAGGGGGAGAAGCCTCCAAGAGATGACCGAGCCTCTGCTTCGAAAGTATCGAAGCGAGAAGAAAAGTCTAATGAGAAGAAGGTTCCCACGGTGTGGGACGTGGCCTTCATAGACGAGGCTGAGAAAAATCGGCTGGAGCGTGCAGTGGAAAAATTGTATATACAAAAGCAATTTGGACTGTCAGAGATGCTGTTGTCCTTTGAGGAGAGCTTTTCAGCCACTGTCCTGGAAGCAAGGACAGCTGTCCCAACCACAGCTCCTCAATCACCCCAAAAGCAAGCAGAGCCACATGTGGTGAGTCCTGTGGAGAAGGACCCACCCTGTGCGGAAAAGACTGTGAACAGTCACCTGGAGGGGCCTAATGGACAAAAGCAGACCAAAGGGCTGTTCGGGCTACCAAGAAACAGGAAAAGATCTTCAGACCCTGTCCTGGGACAGAAAGACACCCAGACTGAGGCTCTGCAGAGGAAGGCTCTGCAGAGGAACACCAGGCAGCGCCAGCGCTCACCCAGGCTGCACTTTCAGCAGCACGCTCACACCACAAAGTCGGCAGTGCAGCTGTCAGAGCAGACCCCTGGCCCTCAGCAAGAGGCAGCAGCCCCCAAGGACACATTGACCAAGGGGATGAAGGAGCCTGTCAAGTCTGTGCCGGCACCTATTCTGAGAGTGGCACAAGAGATGAAGCCTCAGAAGGGTGAGGACAAACCCCGACAGAAGACGGGGTGTGGAGGAAGAGCCAACGGAAGCAGCATGACCAGCAAGATGACCCGGCCTGGCACCAGCAAGAAGAACCGGGGCCCTGGGGCAGCAGGGCTTGTTTGCAGTCCTTCCCCTTCTACCCAGGCAGAGCAGGCGTCACCACAGAGCAAGGGAGCTCCACAGGGTCCATCAGATAAGAAGGGTGATGGCCCCAGCATCTCCGCTACGGGGGACATGGGGACACCAGCACCTCCAAGAAGAAGGCGCCCACGGAGAAAACACAGTTCCAGTGGGGACAGACCCTCAGCTCTGCCACGGCCTCCACACCACATTTGGATTGCTCTTGATATGCCCCACATGACAAAGGTCCCTGCAGCACGAAAAGAATGCCGCAAAGCCAAACAAATTGCTAAAGATCTGGAGAAGCAGGTGCAGGCTTCACAGTCGAAGCAGTTCCCAGACAATGCGGGGCAAGCAAGGATGGACACAGCAGCAGAGGGCACTGGGGCTGTGCCACGCAGAAGACACAGAAGGGCACGGAAGAACAAGGGATGCTCCCAGGACAGACCTGTCTTCGCAAGACTCCGCCCTAAGTGCATCAGAGCACCAAACCACAACCTCCCTGGCACAGAAAGCTCCCAGGATTTGGCTCCGTCGGCAGCTGCAGTCCCAGGTGCTGTTGGAGGAAACACAGTGGGAGAGACTAAAAGCTCCCAGAACTTGGCTCCATCTACAACTGCAGTCCCAGGTGCAGCTGGAGGAGAGACAGTGAGGCAGAATGAAAGCTCCCAGAATTTGGCTAAGTCTGCAACTGCAGTCCCAGGTGCAGTTGAAGGAAAGACAGTGGAAAAGAAGAAACCATCCACACACAGGGCCAAGGGACAACAGGACCAGAAGACTATCTCTGCAACCCAGCAGCCAGAGGGGCGCAATCGAGTCCTAATAATCCCTGTATGTGCAGAGGGGAAGCTTCTGCGTCGTCGTCCTGGCACCGGTACCATCATCAAACTGTGCTCACAGAACCACAAAAAACGTTTAAATCCGGGAGTCCCCATCCCCTTCCCTGTCTGGCCACGTGCTTCCCCTTACTGGTCCAAGGTTCAGCAGGACCCAGCAGGGCATGGATCCAGCAAGCAGCAGATTTCTGCCAGCCCCACGAGGGAGCGGGGGCTCTCTCAATAAACATGTCAGTGGAAGCAAGCTCACGCGCTAGTGCCTCTAATTTCCTGGGGAAGCGCTGTGGCTCCCCTGCTCACTGCTAGGCCCTCCTTGCATGGGCAAGGCTGGCAGCTCTGTTGGCTGCTTCTGTGGGGACGAGTGGGATGGGGGTGTCCTTCCCCTGAGGCTTTCAGAGGCAGCATGGGCTGCCAAGCTCCCTGGAGGTCAGTGTGACAGAATCATAACCTCATAGAATAAGAGAATAGCTTGGTTTGGAAGGGGCCTTAAAGATCATCCTATTGCAGTCCCCCTGCCATGGGCAGGGTTGCCACCCACTAGATCCAGTTGCCCAGGGCCTCATCCAGTCTGCCCTTGAACATCTGTAGGGTTGGGGTATCTACAACTTCTCTGGGCAACCTGTGCCAGTGCCTCACCACCCTCTGAGCGAAAAATTTCCTTCTAATGTCTAGTCTAAATCTTTTAATTTAAGACCATTCTCCCTTGCTCTATCACTATCCACACAAGTAAAGAGCCTTTCCCCATCTGTTTTATACCACCCCTTTAAGTATGAAATGGTCATAATGAGGTCTCCCTTGAGCCTTCTCTTCTTCAGGCTGAACATCCCCAGCTCTCAGCCTTTCTTCACAGGAGAAGTGCTCCAGCCCTCTGATCATCTTTGTAGCCCTCCTCTGGACTCACTCTAACAGGTTCACATTTGTTGTGCTGGGTCCCCAGAGCTGGGTGCATTGCTCCAAGTGGGGCCTCACAAGGGCAGAGCAGAGGGGGACAGTCACCTCCCTGCACCTGCTGGCCACTGCTCTGCTGATGGAACCACAGTTGGCCTTCTGGGCTGCAAGCACGCACTGCTGGCTCATGTTGAGCTTCTCACCCACCAGAACCCCCAAGTCCTTCTCCCCGGGGCTGCTCTCAATGTGTTCTTCTCTCAGTCTGTCCTGAAGTCTGGGATTGCCCTGACCCAGGTGCAGCACCATGCGTTGAACCTCTTGTTGAACCTCATAAGGCTTCCGTGGGCCCACTTCTTTAGGCTGTCTAGGTCCCTTTGGATGGCATCCCTTCCTTCTGTTGTATCAACTGCACCACTCAGCTTGGTGTCATCTGCAAACTTGCTGAGGGTGGACTCAATCCCACAGTCTATGTCACTGATAAACATATAAAACAGTGCTGGTCCCAGGACACGCACCTGAGAGGCCATGGTCGCGCTGCACTGAGCTGGCCCAGCTGGGCTGGCTGCTGCCTGGTGCTCGGGTGAAGGTCACCTCCTGGGGTTTAGCTCAGCTCAGGGAGGGCCACCTCATCCCTGCAGCACAAACATTGCCATGGCTGCACGCTGCTGTCATCACAGCTGGTGAGGGATGACAGCCCCGAGTCCACGCGCATCACAATCGGGGGCGGTTTATGTAAGCGGGGCTGAGCGAGGATGGCTGCCATTTTGCCGCGAGCTGACGAGTGAAGAGGGACAAGCTTGAGCTGGGCCCGTGGAGCAAGGGGACCATGAGTGCGGTCCAGCTGATCCTCCTCAAGGCAGCCAATTTGGACTCTCTGTGGAACGTCACAGGCATGGCTGATATGTGGGGAATGAGCTTCTTCCCCAGCCCAGAAGCCTTCTGGGCCTTCTACTCCTTCCTTTGGCTGCTGCTGATGGCAGTTGCCTGCTACTTCTTGATGCCCGGGGTGAAGCCGCAGGTAGGAGTCAGGGCTGGTGCTGAGGCAGGCCCTGCCTGGGAGGGGAGGCCATGTCTCAGCCGGGCCTGGCCAGCCTGGGCCAGGAGGCTTGGGGCAGGCACGGGCCTGGCCCTGGCCATGCCTTGGGTTTGTGGGTGCTGCTGCGGCTACTGGGGACTCCCTCTCACCCGCTGCTTTCCGTTCCTGTGTCGCAAAGCCCAAAGGACTGTTGTTGATTGTTCACACTGGGGAGCAGTGCTCCTCTTGGCTGGGGAGGTCTGAATGGGTACGAACAGGAACTGGAAACTGTGAGGTCGAAAATGAGAAGTGTTGCACACGCAGGAGCAGGGGGTCTGGCGGTGCTGCCGCCCGTGGGGGACCCGTGCTGGAACAGTTTGCTCCTGGGGGATGGACCCCGTGGGACAGAGCCATGTGGGAGCAGTTCTTGAAGCGCTGCGGCCTGTGGGCAGCCCCCGCGGGCTCAGTTTGGGAAGCACGGCATCCTGTGGGAGGGACCCCACATGGAACAGTGGCAGAGAGGGACCGTGAAGGAGCAGTGGAGATGAAGTGTCAGGGACTGACCGCAGCCCCCATTCCTCGTTTCCCTGCACTGCTCAGGGAGAGGAGATAGAAGTTTCTCATTTAGTAATAGGTAATAAATTTCTCCAGTCTCCCTATGCTGAGTTTGGTTTGCCTGTGACAATAATCATTGAGTGATCTCCCTGTCCTTATCTCAGCCCTTGAGCCTTTTCCATCGTATTTTCTCCCCCTTTCCCTTTGAGGAGAGGGAGTGAGAGAGCGGCTGTGGTGAAGCTCGACTGCCCACCTGAGTTAAACTACCACAGCTATCCAGTCTATTCCAAAAGTCTCTTTAGTCTGAACAGCTGGGGGTGCTCATGGACATTCTCATTGTGTATCAAGATGAAATGGGGTGCTTGCAGTGGCGGCAGCTGCGTGGGGGCCGCCAGGTGTGGGCAGGGTGCGGGTGGGTGTGAGGACATGGCTGAGGGGCCACAGTGGAGTGGCAAGGGTGACAGCACTGATGGCTGGGGGAGTAGTGCTGGGCAGGCTTTAGGGTCCCATTGGGGATTGCCAGAGTCTGATTTCCAATCTCCTGGTTCTCAGAGGGCTGCACTAGATCAATAGTAATGGCTCCCTGCTCAAGGCGGAGTTGGAGTTTATGTTGCCCTGTGCAAGGAGAACGTGAGGAGCCTGAGGCAACCTTCCATTAGTCACTGCAGGTGGGGAAGGGGAAGGACAATCTGAAACCCATGGCTCTGGGTTAGCAGAACAAGCTGGAGCAGGCTCCGCAGGCAGCAGCGCTTGGTGAGGGGGGAAGTGAGCTCAGCGCACAGAAAACGTGCATGTTCCCAGAGCGATTCAGCTTCTCACCTTGTGGTAATACGTTGGCTCCTACCCCAGACAAAATTGCCTCTCTTAGGGAGGAGCCAGAGCGAGGACAGGGCTTCAGAAAGCAACCACGGAAGCGGACTTAGGGTCCCCACAGGGGACGTCTCTTGCAGAGGTACCGGAGAGATTAACAGGCAACTCGAGTCTACGGAAGCCTTGCTTGTGTATATGAAAGAGGCTGTGTTGGTTGCTGACTTGCAGTGGGCCATGTGACACGGGCCTGGAGCAAGCCAGTAAATTCAGAAGGCAAGCTGGTGTACGAAGAGAGAATTTTCTCTTGAGAAGGCGAGGGTGGGGCAGAGGACATGGTAATTACATGCTCTTCATGAGCGCAGCTTTTCTTCCTTTGCCCAAAGCAACTTTGGAGAAAGCATTCCTGTTTGTGTATCTCTCATCTGCGCTGCCCTCCCCCTTAACATTAAGAAGGTTTCTTTCAAGGGAACTCAACAGCAATGGGGGGATAGCAGAGGCCAGGGTTGGTTCATGAAGCCCTGGAGCATGGACGGCAGGACCCATGGCTGTCACAAGGCCAGTGCTCGATGCACGGAGCGGCCCTGCCAACCCTGCATTCTGGGGGGGATGCAGTCCTCTGTCTCCTTCCCTTCTAAGCTCTTCAGCTTTACTGGCTCTGAGAAGGTCTGGAGAGGAGCGGGGCTTGGAAACTGACTGCAAGACCCATGCTGAGTTGGCTGCCTATGCAGAATGGGGTGTAGGTACATGTAAAAGGAAGAACAAGAGTGATGGGTGATGGTTTTCTATTGAGTGAAAACCAAGAGAATTTGCTACAGGCTTTAGCTGCCAGCTTGGTAATGAGAAAGGTGTCATGGGCCTGATGTTGTTATAACCACAGAGCCCCAAGTCATCATTTGGCACTACCTGCTTTGCCTCAGGTAGCAATGAAATAGTGTGACTAAACTAACTGTGAGTGGCCCCCTGAGACCTTCTGGTTTGGAAACACTGTCTGACTCAGCTCCACCTGTAAGACCTCAGTAGACCATGGTCTGTGGAAGGGGTTGAAGTAGAAGACCTCCAGAGGAAAAACTTAGGATGGATGCATCGTGATAGCAAAGTAAACAGCTCAGATGCATGTTGCACAATGCTGAAGAAAAACGATACAGAAACCCACCTCTTCAGTAATAAGCAGCCGACTCAAAGGCCCTCAGTGTTTGGATGTAATTTTCCCATAGACATGTTTTTACAGCTGTGGTTAATGTGTAACTAATCCTCACTGTGGAGTAACCGCACAACCACTCCTTGGAGCCATGCGAGCACACAGAGCTGCGCCTCATCAGTAGGGGTTTTGTTTGAAAGTACAAATGGTAACATCCGAAAAGAATACTTCAAACCAACAATACTTTTGAACAGAGCTCTAATCATTTATGCCGTGCCCAAGAAACTTGCAGCTAGGCTCAGTTTAAATACGGAACAAACCAAAAAACAAACAAAAAAACGCTGCCACCTCCCAAGGACAATAAACGGTTCAAAGGCTTCTGTTTTCAGGCAGCTGCTATCAAATATTAACAGCAGTATTCAAGCAGGAAGAGCAGTCCCAACCAACGTTTTCGAGAGCATACGCACGTTCCTTTTTCCTCCAATAGTGTATTAATAGCAATAAAAATAAAGCCATGTTTTCAGTCTGCGTAAAAGGCGGGTAATGTAGCTCCAAATCCACCATATTATCCCCTGTGCCACCCTGAGAACAACAAAACACCAAGGGGACCTTCTTATCCCATACCTCTAGGTTGTGAGGATTTAAGATTCAACTCTTTAAGTTACTCCTGAGGTCAGCTTCAGGCCTGGCTGTGCTGAGTGGGATGAGACCGGCTCCTCCATCGGCAGGGCTGCGTGCAGCCTGTTCAGTCCTGCTCCTTTTTGTGCCTGTCCCTGAAGACAAACCCTGGCATCCACTCGGAGCTGGGCTGCACAGGCCTCAGAGCACAGAGCATGGGTGATGGAGATGACTTCTGATTGTCAGCAAGTGTAGCTTTTCCAATAATCCTCCAGGTATGGATGGATAAGTAATTATGTGGACCATACACTCACTCGACTGTGAACCATACAGACTTTTTATCTCATCTCTGCATTATTTCCAGGACTTGTAGACCTTGGGGGTTTTGTATATCTGTTTCATGATTTTATTTTTATTTTTAAAGACAAGAACATCCCTACGTGCCCCTTTGAAATTACTTCAACATTACTTCCAGTTGGTTTGATTTTGTTCCCCACAGAGCATATCTTAAGCTTTAACACTTTCAAGCAAGCCCCAGCTAGGGCTTTGCTGGAAGATGCCTGGCTGTATCTGTTGGAATAACAGAGCCCAATGTGATTCCTTCAGCTCACACAGCTGGCTGCTTTTTGCTCCGGGGGGAGCAGCATCGGGCAGCCCTGCTGTGCAGGACAGCAGCAGGTTTATGAGCAGCGCGTGCTCCCTGCTTCAGGAGTCAGAGCAGCCTGGAGCATCTCCCAGGGGAGCAGCTCCCTGCTCTCAGCACCTCCTGACTCCAGACCTGATGGGATTCAGGAGCTGCTGCCCTGCAGGGTAGCACCAGCATCAGTGCTTGTTCTTGTTCCTTGCTTCGCTACAGCTGAGTTTCTGCTGGCACCCAACCCTGCTCCTCTGAGGAAGAAATGCAATCTGGTTTACCACCCTAGGAAACCAGCCAGCAAGTCGCCTAAAAGAGGAGTTCCTAGGCTCTGTTTAGAGGGAGAAGTGCACTGGTGGCACCAGCACAGGCTTCTTAAATCCCTTCCCCAATCCCTTCCTCTTGTCCCCCAGCTTTGACCTCCTCGTTCTGTGTACAGCAGGGATCTAGCTGGCTCATCTTGTCACTTCCAGACAAAAGACAGATGGGGCAGGCTTTGATGGTGGATTTTTGCAGGTTTGGAGTGTTTGTTTGTTTGTTTTCTGCATACTATTTGGGAATAGTTTGCGTACCACAGAAGCACAGGTACCGCAGTTTGGGGACCCTGGGACCGATGGCACATCTCAGCTGCCCCCCAGGGCGGGTTCTCAGGGTCAGAAGTGCTTTGATGGCTGGCTCAGCCACATGGGGGTTCATGCTAAGGCCCTTTCTGTACAACAAAGTCACAAGGCTTGTGTTAAACTCGAACAACAGCTGTGTTCTGAGATAAATCTGTCTGTCCAAGTGCTAATCTGTCACTATTTTTAAATTTTAACAATTTATTCTTTGCTTTATTTCATTTTAAAATAAAATTTTCCCTTCTAAAAGCATTGCTTATATTCTGTTGTAAAATAAATGATTGCCCTTACCTCGTTCCTGCTTTCATTTCCACTTAGCACACATGCACACATGCATGTTTGCACACACAAAGCAGAATGCACCAGACCCAATTTTAATACTTTTCTTCTGTTCCTTCCCAGCAGTAATGAATCCTAGGGAGTTGCAGAAAGCCAGTGAAGGGCTCACTAGTTCTCTGTATAATGATACCCATCGTGATACCCATGATGCTGAAAATTCCTTCCATTTGCTGGAAATGCCTTCACTAATACATCCTGCACTTTTTTTCCCCCTTTTTAAAGCCACGTCACACAGATAATTATCATTAACTGGCTAATTCACATAGCACTTTCTTCCCCTCTCTTATTCCCAGTCCAGAGGAGAAATTTCTCATCCTCCAGCACTTGACCTTGTCCTATTGAAGTTGATCCTACTTGTTACTTGTCAGAGCATACAAGTAGTCTGCTCAGATACTCAGCCCTGCTGAAGCCTCACAAATTTGCAGCAGTGAGCCCAACCCCCTGTATCCCCATTCCAGTTTATTGAAACCATTTCAAGAGGAGTCCCCAGACGAGGTCTCCCTGCCAGCCCCCCATCCTGCAGGCTCTCCGTAGCCCGTTCCTCACCACCTTACCGTTCTGCCATTAATCCCGGGCTTCCTTCTTTCAACAATTCATTTTCTGCCTGGCACTGATAAATTGTGTTCCTGAAGTCCCGCTAGATTAGATTGCCTCTGACTAGGAAAAATGTTATCAGATAGCAGGAGAGCTGATTAGTCTGTCCCCATCTACTTTTGGTGAGTCTGCTTTATATTTCATCCCATGTGCCAGTGCCCTGTCTCTATCAGCCAAGCCCTTTTGTAAGATCCTGCACACTGCTGAGGCCAGACCTTTTCTTTCCTTTTTCCTTAGCGCAGCCGCTGCACTTCATGGTCTGCAGTAAAAGTGCTGTCCTTTGCTTTGACAAGCGCATTAAAAATGCCGCCCGTCTGGCTTCCAGTCCCATAAGCTAAACACCGCCCCAGAACGCCAAGTAAACTATTTGGTTTTGAGCATCTCTTCTCTCATCTCCTGCTTATTTAAATGTTTGTGTTTGTTTTATGCTACCTCAAATGGAGTAAATTTTACTCTGGACCTTTATTCTACTCGTTGCCAGCAATATACTTTACATCCCAGTCATGATGGGGTCTCAGATAAGGCATTTCTGTAGACTGCAGACCACATCTGAAACAGCTTTTCTTCTCAGTACCCCCACAGAGCTGCCCTCTTTTCCCCCTCCCTCTTCTCTATTTCAATTACAAGATTATACAGCCTCTTAGATTTGCTTTAGTTTCCTTTAGAGGGCCTAATGCGACTTGACAAAGTGAGAATTGTGAGAAGTCCTCCTGCTCTCATCGTTTGCCTTCCTTGACATCCGATGCATTTACACCCTCCAGCTCATTTTTCCAGAACAAAGAAGGGGTCAGGTTTTCTGCCAGCCACATTCTTTGCATCTCACTTGTGAACAAGAGCAAATGTGATAATTGCTCCAGCATGGATGAAGAAGGAAGTCGGGAAGCACAGTGAATAGAAACATGACTCAGGAAAACCCAGGCTGCCCCGTGCCAGAACACAGAGGCCGAGTCTCTCTTCTGTAGATTATTCTCTAGTGGTACAACAAAGTTTCCTTCAAGTGCACTCTGAGGATCAAAAGGCTTCATTTGTAAGGGCTTAGGCACAGAAATTTCCCACTTTCCTCACCACTTTGTTTTTTCCCCTCCCTGACGCACTAACTTCCCACATGATCGCTGACTAGGAAAGTGGAAAGAGAGGTCTTGGGAATCCCCAGGGAAGGGAATGATCCTGGTAACATTGCTGTGCAATAGTTATTTCTGCTCTTTCACAATTTTACCTGGTTTAAGGGGCTGATGAAGTTGGGATACAGCTAGAAAACACATTACAGCTTTGTTTTACTATGGAAACTTAATTCACGACCCACTTGGTTCCAGTGCAAGGCAGGGGAGATATTCAAACTGAAAATACTGTGGCTGGTTTACAAACACCACCTAAAAAGTAAGTTTCTTACAGCTCAAAGCCACATAAATTAGAATTGTTGTGTAGGCTGCAATGTGGCCCACCCAGACAGGCAGCATTTTTGACTTCCCTATTTTGTGAAGGACATTTTTGCTCTACTTCTGTTTTGCTCCATCTCCTCCAACACAAGCTGCAGCACCCAGAAGTAATTGATGCCGCATAGCAGAATATTTAGGACAGGCCTGCTCTGTTCTCCCTCCATGGAGGTACAGTCTCCAAATTCCTCCTGGGAAGTGTGTTTTAATAGGAAGAGTTGGTGCTGCCCATCCTGAAGCCCTCCTGGAGGCAAGAAGCCAGGTTGTAAGAGCGATCCCCATGGAAGACTTCCAACCTATTCACCCTTTTGGGGATGGTGGCAGCCTGCACAAGCAAGGAGAGCTCCCCAGGCCAGCACTGAAGTGCTACAGGGCTCTGAAGAACAGCTTTTAGGCAAGCCTCTGCTCCCCACAGCTAGCCACCCCATGCAGGGTGAGCAGGAAATGTCTCACACCTTCCCCATTCTGCACAGAGCCTCCTTAGATTTAGCACCAAGCTTCACATTTCATACAAAGAATCCAAATTCCTTGAAGACCCGGGAAGCTGTACAAACCTCATTTACTTTGTGGAGTTATGATGTAGAGCAACACGCACGCATCAGGCGCATTCTTGCCAAAATGCCATTTATTGCAGTATACCTTTACAGGGCATACAGATAACCGAATGTTGCATCTTTTGTTAGAACTCATATCTCATTTGTACCACTTAAATAACACAGAATGTCATGTTTGTTTCACAAACTGTCAGTTTAGACTACCAAAATATACAGTTTTTCCTTTCCCCCTAGCAAGGTTGTGAGGTACAACTGAAGTTTACCACTTTATCTTCCTGTGCTTTACAAGACTCTTTTCATAGATAAACCTATCAAACAACATTTCTACATTCCTATACAAAGCAAAGAATTACAGCTGAAATTAACACCATCCGGTTGTTGCATTAACCTATAAAAATTCATTCAGTAAAAAAAAAAAAAAAAAGACATAATGGACTTTGCAGCTTTACTTATAAACAGCCAGCTACATATATGCACAAGCTTTTCTTGTGCATTAAGAAGAGTTTTGGATCAAAAATTGTTTTTTTCTTGGGTTTGTAGAGAAGGCACCAATTTTAGCTGCGTAGCAGCTCAGGAGTGTTTTATACTTCATTTAAATTACACAGGTTTTTAAGTTTTACTGTTAACCTGCAGCATTTGTACCAACTGTTGCAATATTCTCCAGTATTCTCCAATCATTCCCTCTGGCTCAACAGCACAAATATTTACATCAGTCGTAAACACTCCTCCACCCCCCATGCCTTCTGCGCTGAGTGATGAGGAACTGAACTTGCAAGAAGCTAGCTGAAGGCAGAGCAGAAGTAAGGCTTGTGCAGAACACCACACTTCTCTTCTCACTAGGTTTTGACGTACCCTGGAGAACTCCAAACCCTGTGAGGTTTCGGTGCCTTGTATCTGGCAACACATTGACCACCAACAGCTTCAGGCATCCAGACTTTCCTCAGGAGGTGCTTCTCAGCCCTTGCTAGTCTGATATCCCTAGAGTTGCTTCTCTCCAAGGTGCAGGAACAGCTTCTGAAGAGAGGCGTTCCGGAATCGCGAGAGTCAAGCACATCAACTCTTGTATGTATTTAAGGCCATCTGCACTTAGCCTTCCTCAGACTTGGGTCGGGAGCTGTGTTTCTCTACTCCTTAGCTGCGAAGGTGTGATATGATGCTTTCTACCTTCCACCCCTGTGTGCCGAGGTCGTAGCACTGACCACGTTCTGAGACAACCACCGTGAACAGGGCACAGAGAGCTAGGTGCTACGATGTGCTATCAGCCACCTGGTGACTCCACAGCAGCACGGGGTCGGAGTATTTACAGCTCGACAGCCAACCCTAGATTCAGCACCTAAGAGGGAATGTCTGAGATGAGAATGCTTAGAAAAATCCACTTCTTGCCTAAGCCTAGAAGGATCAAGAGCACTGGTAGTGGGATAGACCAGTGCTACTGGTAACATGAAGTCTCTACTTAGTTTTGGGGGTTCTGTATTACTATGTCCACCAGCTGCTTAGGAGCTGGTTCAGAGTAGGGGATAATGTTGTGTGATCTTTTCCAAAGTATAAGTTATTTTAAACTATGTGACAGTCATTTGCTTACCCTGCCCCTTGCACCTCCTTTCACTAGAAGTCATGGTCAGCATGATGTTTCACAGGCATTAAGTGCTCCAAACACGGCAGCTAGAAAGAGATCGAGTATTGCAGTGTACCAAACTCCTGCCCAGCGCAGCCATTTGTTACACTTAAAACACATCTATGAGTTAAATAGGAAGAATCCCTGCTATACAGAATTTGAGCACTGTTAATCGTTTATTCTTGCCATCCCTTTCCCTAAATATCAAGAGGTTTGTACATACAGTGCTCCCTTATCTTCTCCCCACCGCCTGCCCCAGCAGTCTTTAGATAAACCAAAGCGAGTTTAGGAACTTGCAGTCCCACTTCTGTTAAAAAAACAAACAAACAAAAAAGTTGTGCAAGAAAGCAGGGAATGTTCAGTGAATCCAGATCTACTTTGTAGTTACAAAAATTTCCAATGGCTAGGTGGTAAGGGCAAATAACCCAATGATCATATGGCTTAAGTTTAATGCAAAGCGCACTAGGAGGTCCATGTGCAGGGAGAGAAGAGTCCAAGAAAGATGGAATAAGAAGTGTCCTGAAGATCAGAGTTTATGCATAGAATTCTTCTTGTTTGTGTGGTTTTTGGTATCCTCCATTAGACTGTTTTGGTTCGTCCAGTGAATAGCTTCCTTCGTCTTTTTTCTTCATTCTGTACAGCATAAATGCAACTAGAAACACTGCAAACACCAAGCCTACCAGTCCTCCAGCAATAACACCTGGAAGGGGGAGAAAACACAAATTACTCTCAGCGCCATGCCAGTTAACGTCAGTCTGATCCTACGCTTCCAGGTTGTTCCTTAAAGCGTGATCCCTCAATTCATGATTTCCAGAAATGACTTTGTCCTTTTGCCCCCCCAAAACCAGTCATCCTTCCATTACCAAGAGCCTACTCATCCGCACGTAAATCTACGGAAATAGCTCTCCCACTGGGCTGTGCTGCAAAGCCCCATGAATGGAGCAAGGCAGTGCTGTTCAACTCCTGACCCAGGCAGCATGAGAGCAGTTTTACGCTAATTTTTGAGTGAAGGAATAGATTTTAACCTAAATTTTCAGATAACTAGCGGTGCCTTTTTGTTATTATCAGAATAAAATTTGCCCCATTAAGGTTTCAGCAACACAAAACCATGGATCACCACCCTCATTTGAGAAAGCTCTAATGTAAAAGGTTCACTTTCATGCTCTGAGATGTACTTGCAGAACTGCAGCCTCTGCTGCCTGGGACACTCCTACAGGAGTCTACTTCTACCAACTAGAAATCCAGAATATCAGGTACCTCCAAGAACTTCTTTCCTGTCCATAATTCCCGAGGCTCCTGCTGCTTTGGCATTCCTCCCAGAGTCAGCCGGCACTTCAGAGTTCTGGGTGGGGACCAAATCCTCGTCTTTAATCAAGATGAAGTCTCCCTGTTGGGACACACAAGGCAGGTTATTCATGTTTCTCATCATGGCTGTTACTGGAGACTTTACACAGCTTTTTTTTTTTTTTTTCCCCCGCATCTAAAGCCCTCCACCAATATAAGGTATTAAATTGATTGTTGGTTTTGACAAATTACCACTCCTTCTGCAAACCAAAGGTACTACCAAGTTACTAGAGCCATCTCCCTGGAAAGTGTATCAAAGCTACTAGTCCTCACCGGGTCTCCGGAGCCATCTTCAGAAACCTCCTCATGTGTAGGAGCTACATCCTCTGGAGCTGTCGTGGGGGCAGCAGTGATGCCTCCCACCTCGTGATGGATGGTGGAGTCAGTCTGAAGTATGTTTATAGTGTCTGGCGTGTCAGAGCCAGGGGCTTTGGGTTCAAGCTCGTGGACCGTGTCTGAGGCTTCTGAAGGAATTACATGAAGCACCAAAGGAAAGTGAGTAGTGGGGCTTCTCTCTGTTGTAACCACATCGTTTGTTGGTTTTTCATCGGGTGAGCCCAGGATGGGTACTTCATCCTTCACAGCTACAACTGGCTCCACTGTCAGCACATTACTTGTTGCAGGGGGAGCTGTTACTTCCTTTTCAGTTCGGCTCTCAGTTCTGGGAAACAGCTGCTCATTGAAATCCACTGGTGTTGCTGGCAGCGAGGAGTTAGTCGGCTCTGCTGGGATTCTCCAGGTGAGAGACGGGTCAGCCAGGGGACCTGCAGAACAAAAAACATTAACCTTGGCCAGCTCAGAGACCTATTAGCAGTTACCTTCTGGTCGCTAGTCTGAGAGGAAGCCTAACCTGCACAGACATTTTTCATCCTAATAGCAGTTCTCTTTGCAATTCCTTATCTTTTTCAGTGCAGCAAGGAAAGGACAGAGCAACGTGCTATTCAACAACGCTTTGTTAGTTGCTTTACAGCACTTGTACAGCACATGGGAGTCTGTTTGCAGACAGGCTTACAAGGAGGATGTCTGCTATGCAGTACGCTGGCTGCTCTGGGTGCTTAGCTGGCTCTTATGCCATAAGTACCTTTTATGCAACTCTGAGTAGTCACCCATATACACAACACCTTTAGTCACTGACACATTTCGTGGTATTATTCATGCTGAATTTCATCTTAAAAAAAAAAAAAAATCAAGCCTGTGGTTGGAAGGAAGCAGAAGCACGGTTTAGTTTCCAACAGCTTTGCTCTTTCTGCAGTAGCATCTTGACTTCAATTCAACACTGAACAACAAAGTTGTCTCTCATGCATTTAGTAATCATTCTGACAGACTTTTTCCCCACCCTAAAAACGCTTTATTATGTTTAAAAAAAAATTTTACGGCCCATGGGAACTTGCACATCTGATGACAGATAAAATTTGTGCTGGATGTATGCTGGCAGGTAGGGGTTTACACACCCTCAAATGGTATCTCCTTCCAGCTCGTGAGAGAGGCCAAACAGCCTTCTTGCAGCCTCTGTGCCCCACAAGTAAAGAATCGCTGTGGTTTCATAATATTTTTATGTGGTATCTCATATTAGCAATGACATACCTGCTTCTGCTCCCTTTCAAGTCTCCTACAACTCATTTTCTGCTAATTGTTAATATCTAAAGCAATTCAAGATGAATAGATTAGGCTCTTGCTCTGTTCCCAACTCTGATATTCTGGGGCAAAGGGGTGTGATCATTTTCCCCCCCTCCTTCTAGCCAGGATGCTCATCAAGATCTCAGCTGGCACATTCTGGAAGGATCAAGCGCCAGCAGTACAAGTGCTAATAACTCACCTGCACCTGAACCTGAGAAACCATCATCGTCGTCACCAGATGAATCGAGATCTTCAGGAGGAAGGTTCAGATTTGTAGTTTGCTTTAAAGAGGAAGGGAAAAGGTGTGTTACTGATGAGATAACTTAAACTAATCATGCTGCTTGTGCAGCGCCTCATCTAAGGGCTCATGAAGGTTACGCACACTTTCAATGCTCAGAGTGTATTGTCTCATCTTTCTTCACTCTGTTCCCCCTTCCCAAGGGGGAAGTTCTGATTAATGTCAGAAAGGTCAGACTTGCTGTTTCCCTTCTCTGTGGTGCTTCCAGGCTGTACTTGCTTTTGGAAAGAGGAAAGCAAGGAATCCATTCAGAGAGCTGCATCTTAGTAGCAGCTGATGCTCAGTCCATCCACAACATAACCATGATGCTGCAAGTTTTGACCGCTCACTTCTTTGCTATATACCAACCCGTTCAGCTGTGAATTACCACATTGCTTCTAAGGGCGGGGAAAGGAAGAAGGAACAGAAAACTTTGTCTGCTCTGCCTGTTTCAGCCCCATCTGTGTTCAGATATCTGAAACCACAGCATCTAACGAAGTAGAATGAGATTCCCTTTTAATAAATGTCAACACTCGTATCAATTCCTGAGACAGAAGCCAGTCTTCCATGTAGGAGAATACAGCCCTCAGCCTCCTACATTTAAGCTTCAAGGAGTACAATAACCAGCAGCCCCATTTCAGTGCTGAAACAAGAGGCCAAATCCCTGTTCTACTGCACCTGTTTGTCATAACACACAATGTTCAAAGCTGTTCAGGATATCCAAAGAAGACAACACTAAAATAAAGCAGTGATTACTTGCTGGCTCCACTTAACGTTCACATCCGCGGACATATCTGACTCTCCGCTCGTGTCTAGCTGCGGGTCTATTTCTGCAGGACTACCATTACCCAACGAGTCATTGCTTCCTATAAATTTCATCTTTTCCTGTCCAACTACATTTGCCATTTTCCAGGATTTTGACTTCTCTCCCATCCTCAAATTGCCCTCACTATTCCTTTCCAGCACTGCCCAATCTGCAAGTTTAGCAGATACTGCATTGCATCACAGAAGCGGAGGCTGTTTCTGATCATGGTTTTATCAGGACTGAAATCTCATTTTATTATGTAAAAAGAGGAACATACATTCTTGCCAGCTTTGCACCAAGCTCAGTGCAGCTCTCTAGCTTGCATTAACCTAGTGTCATTTAGAAAGGAATATAATCATATAGTCACAGAACACTCTGGGTTGAAGGGACCATCTAAAGATCATACAGTTCCAACCCCCTGCCCTGGGCAGGGACACCTCCCACCAGCCCAGGCAGCCCAAAGCCCCATCCAGCCTGGCCTTGGGCACTGCCAGGGATGGGGCAGCCACAGCTTCTCTGGGCAACCCATGCCAGTGCCTCACTGCCCTCAGAATAAAACATTTCTTACAAATATCTAATCTAAATCTACCCTCTTTTAGTTTAAAGCCATCCCTCCTTGTCCTATCACTCCACCCCCTGACAAAGAGTCCTTCCCCAGCTTTCCTGTAGTCCCATTTAGGCACTGGAAGGCCGCTGTGAGGTCTCCCTGGGGCCTTCTCTTCAGGCTGAACAACCCCAACTCCCTCAGCCTTCCGGACTCACTCTAATACTTCCTCGTCCTTCTTGTGCTGGGGGCCCCAGAGCTGAACGCAGGCTCCAGGTGGGGTCTCACAAGGGCAGAGCAGAGGGGGACAATCACCTCCCTCGCCCTGCTGGCCACGCTGCTTTTGATGCAGCCCAGGATATGGTTGGTTTTGTGGGCTGCAAGCGCACATTGCTGGCTCACGTTGAGCTTTTCATCAACCACCACCTCCAGATCCTTCTCTTCAGGGCTGCTCTCAGTTCATTCTCCACCCAGCCTGTGTTTGTATTGGGATTGTGCCGGCCCAGATGCAGGGCCTTGTACTAGGCCCTGTTGACCCTCATGAGGCTCACACAGCCCCACCTCCCAGGCCTGTCCATGTCCCCCAGGATGGCCTCCCTTCCCTCCAGCGTGTCAACCACACCACACAGCTTGGTATCATCAGCAAAAGTGCTGGGGGTGCACTCGCTCCCACTGCCCATGTCACCAACAAAGATGTCAAACAGCTCTGGTCCCAATACCAACAATACCAGCACCTGAGGAACACCACTCACTATTGGGTCTACACCTAGAGAAAGATTATTTTCATCCTAGGAAGGAGTTCGCTCCGTTGCTTTGTCTGACAGATCATACCCCTGGTGGCTTTCTCACTGTCAGCTTCATTACCTATATGGCTGTATTTACCCTTTTTTTTGTTGTTGTTGTTTTAAGATACTGGATTTATCCACTTTTCTCTTCCTTCCTTTATACTTTATCCATTCTACACATTTCCATAGAACAGTTTGTTTCCAAAGTGGTTAACCAGCCCATTAGATGTTTAAAAGGCTTGACTTTTCTGAACACAAAAGTATGCAGTGGATCACTAAACAATTAAACCTTTTTTTAAGCAGCCTTCTTTGGTTGTCACTTGCCTTCTCTACTGGAGAAAAAAATAAAATCTTTAGGCTTCTAAAATATCTCTAGAGTAATTCCTAAGAAGAAACTGTCCTGCAATCTTATGTTTAGCTGCACGTCATGAGGTGATTTGGATTTTTAGATTTGTCCCTGCTTGTTTGCACTGTGCTCATGCACTCACCCATGGAAACTAGGTCAGGTAAGTACTTCCCGAACGCTTTCCTTCTCGTGTCCAGGGCCAGTGACTCACCCGAGCGGTATCAGAAGTGCAATGAGATCTGAGCACGTTGGTGCCAAAAGAACAGGAAAAGACTTTGGCTTCCCAAATTCTGCTTCCTTGAGCTTCCTTTCCAGTAAGTTCACAAGTGAAACCAGACTTCAGACACTGCCCCACTGGGGTGGTCGGGGGACCTGGGGGTCACTTTTCTCCCTCTTTTCTTCCATCAGCAGCACCAAGCACAGCCTTCTGTTCTTAATTTTTCCCAAGAACACTCAGTTTCTGAGTTTTCACTCAGTTTTTCCTCCCCATGGAAAGATGCTGCCTTGAAGCTTTTAGCAGCCCCTCCAGGTTTTCACTGAAGACCAAGACTGCCAACACAGTTTATGACCAGACACCACACTCCTTTACCCAGGATCAAGATTAACTTCCCTCCCAATTTGAATGCAGGATTTCCAAGAACACCTGTGCAGATTTGATGGTCCGCAGACCACAGTGGAAAGGATCAGACTGTCAGGAAATTAAACAGCAGATGTTGATCTTTACTACTGAACCAGCACCCCTTCCCCTTTTGGTGTCAAGGGGTGAAGGAAGCATGGCATGACTGAGCACCTTCCTTTTTATCCCAGCATGTTCAGCAAGCCTAGCCTGCCATCCCCCCTCACACCTGAGTTTCCAGCCTCTGACCAGGCTGAGGCATGTCCTGCTTCTCCATAGCCTTTGCCACGTACCTGCTGGAAGGCTACTCGGGTTTCTGTATCTCATCAGGAATAGCTGGGTACCCCTCAGAGAGGAAGGGCAAGCACAGCACAGTGCAAACATCTGCAGGGCCATGCTGTGCCATCGTGCATGCATCCAGTTTCACTACACATGCATTAAGGAACGTTTGTCAAATTTCTCTAAGTGGACAGTTACACAAAGACCACCCTTCTTGCTCCCTAGACTTTGGCAGGAGGGGAAAGGCAGTGAGTAACCTTTCCTTGTGACACCACACACCGTGAGCACTGCTGAAAGGTCAGGCTGCTGTAATGATCAGCTGCTGAAGGATTTCAGGCACGGCAAGGTTAACATAAGACACTGACTCAGGACAGCATCGGAAGAGATTGAACTAATTTGGGTTTAGATAAAGAAACCTCATGGTCAAGGCTTTTCCATGACCTTTTGCTGAAGATGAGTTTCACCAATGGGAAAGGTTTTGATAAGTCAGGAGGATTAGGGCTGCAGAACACAGCTTGAATCTCCAGGTTGTGCCATCATGCGTAGGAGCTGGAAATAAATTCCAGCTTCGAGCAAGACTGCCCTACTGACAATTTTCTATCACTTTAGCTACTGTCAACGTGCTTTCAGAAATCACTTCCATCATCATCCAGTTTAATTTCCAGGCCCTTGGGACTATTTAGGGACCATTCACGTTATAATTGATTCCAGAGAAATTGGATGAACACAGCTAAGTTCAGGCTGTGGATTCTTTAAGGCCATATCTCTGATAACATCCTGTATATTCTAGTCAAAAAGCTGACAGTTTTGATATTGCGCTTACAACACGTTGCTTTTTTCTGATTTGATTTAGATAGCATCTTTTTTTTTTTTTTTTTTTAAAGCAACCTACACAACTGATAGGAAGTATTTGCCTAGCCCAGGGAAACCCTTTGCAGTTTGGTGATGCCGAAGGCGGCTGCATCACGCAAAGGGTAAACATTTTCACAGCATTTTCGGTGGCACTGACCAGGTCTTGGTAGGCAGCGGGGACCTCCTTCCCCCAGTAACAAAGCCGCCTGTCTGGGGGAAACCCTCGGGAAACTGTTCTGCTCTCGCTGAGCCCTGCATTGTTACAGAACAATGGTTATTCAGCTCTGCTGGGACAACCAGAAAGCTGCTCGGTGGCATCTTCCATTTAATCAAGAACGGGCCAGACTTTCACAACTCATTAGCAAAATTATTGGCTCCAGAAGTCTGACACAGACTTTTTTTTTTTTTTTTTTTTTTTAAAAAAAAACACATCATTTCTAGCCATTCTTCAGCGTTCGTCTTGATCCCAGCCTTGACACACGACTCTTTTTGTGCTGCCGTGGAGTTCCCCCCCTGCTTGAGCCCAGATCTCAAGTCCTGCTCCACGCTGAAGGGGAGATTTACAGTTTATTGATCCCACCCCGCCCAAACTGGGAACCGCATTTCTTTAATTTGAAGTCATGGTGTATGTAAAAGGAAGCAGCTCATTTCAAACTGCTCTTTGAGGTTAAGCAAAAACATGGGCTTTGCCACAAGCTCCTACAAGCCCTAAACTAGATTAAGGATGATTTGTATCCCACTCTTATTAATCCTAGTTAGGGATCAGCCTCTTACAGCAGCGTCAGAAACACTTGAAATCCTCCTTTATCTGAATAATGCTGTTAAATTTGCACGTTTGTTTCTCCAAGTGGTAAATCCTCCCTATTCAGCTGAATGAGCTCTCCCACCCGAATCACCTCCCTCAGCATCCTGCAGGATCCTTCCAGCTTTAGGGGAAGCAAAGCCAAGGACTTGTTCTGTTGTGTAGAGACTTACACGAATAAGACAAGCATTTGCTTTCTAGTTTGCCTGCCACATATTACACTGAAGCATGAACAACTTGCACAAGGATTTGGAACAGCCCTAAAATAAAGCCAAATTGAAAGGTTTCTTTTTTTTTTTTTTCTATACACTGAAGAGCAGAGCTAGTCCAACAGACCTGCTATCTGAGGCAGAGCAGCATAAAGCGCTCCTAACCTCAAAATATTTATATTAGTGTGTGGGAAGACAAAACCTCCTGCTGAAAGAAATTTTAGCTTTGTTAAACCTTGATATTCTCAAGTTAATAAACCCACACACGATTAACTCCAGTCCCAGCTGTCCATGGTCTTCAGACAGCTTAAGAAAAGCAATCTTTTTTTTTTTTTTTTTTCCCTAAGAAAAGCACAGCAGAGCCACCAGCCTCCTCACCTATCCCCCCTCCTCCTGCAGGCTGCTAGCACTGTCAGCCACACACACCTTCAGTTTGAACAGGCAGACTTAAATCCTGGAGGAGCTGAAAGAACTGATGCTTTTATGTGATAAGTCAGCAGCGATGTTTGCATGCAGGTCTGACCCACCACTGCTAGCAGCTTGCTTGGTGGCCCCACAGGTTAATGAAGTAGCTCTCTTCCCAGAAGAGCCAAAGCAGCAGCCTTCCAGCGGGGGTCAAAGAGCAGAAAGACAGCTACAAACTGTCCCACGAGCAGCCCGCAGATTGCACAGCAGGATTATTTTTTAATCCCCAGCTAGTCTTCCGATCAAGGCTGTTCAAAGCACTACCACTACCTGCCCTCCCTATTTCGGGCGGTTTCATTCCCCTTTGCTCCAAAGAGCTTCTGCCGTGCCCCAGCAGGCTTCAGCATCCCCAGCGCTTCACATATCAGCTTGTATCAACTGGAGCAAGGCTGGCACCTGGCTCCCGGGGGCTCCTTCTGCAGGTCAGGCAGCTGCCAAGGTGAACATGAAGGATGCTCCTTTGCTCCGCGAGGTGAGCACTGCAACAGCAGCACGAGGTGAGTACGCCACTTAATCCGCCTGCTTCTCCATCAGATCTCCGTTTGGATCTGGAAAACCATTGCCAAGTAAGCTCTTACTGACCTCCTCTTCTGTTTTTGGCTGGTGCCTCGAGAGGAGGACCATGTCTGAGGGATCCTTAGATGGATGTGAGCACAGCTGCTTTTCTTTGAAGCACGAAGCAGCTGATCATCAGCCGTCACCTCCGGGCAACTGGCTCTGCAGGCAGTGAAATGCCTTCCAACACTGACTCAAAAAGAGGATGAGAGCTTTCAGGATCTGTTCCACCATGGGCAGAACCGGTTCTAAGAACTGCCCATTGTCTGCTAGGCTTTGATTTGCTTTTTTATTTGTGAAGTTTTGTGGCCACAGCTGTAAGAGCATACTGTGACCCTCTGAGCAGTGCAGTGGCCAAGAAGAAGAGCACCCAGAGCCTGCCCTTTCGTAGGCAATGGGATTACAGCTTGGGGCTGAGGGCACTGTCTACGTAGCTACTCCATGTGCACCACAGCTACGGTCCTAAGAGTTAATCAGGTAAGACTCTGGAATTACCACGCTGCAGTCCAATCAGCACTACACTTTCTCTTTACTGTGACAAGGCAACTTTTTAAATTAAGCAGGGCTGAAACACAGCAATCACCACACCAAGAGTGAAAAGGAGATGTCCCGTCACCTTCAGCTGGGCTTTCACGTCCTGTACTTCAGGCTGCTCGCCCCAGCGCCTCCCCCCGAGCATGTCACTTCATGCTCCCTGGACATAGCTCTTCACGCAGTCTCACGGTGAACCAGATCAGGGAACTGGTCTGGTTAAAAGAAAAAAAAAAAAAAGAAAGAAAAAAGAAAGCCAACACCGTCATGCAAAGAATTTTCCAGCAGGACCAGTTCTCCAGACCTGCTCGGTGCATGAATGCCCAAGTGTTTGTATTGGCGCAGGGGCGCAGCGCGGCAGCCAGGGCTGCTGAAGCAGCTCCTCCTGAATCCCAGCCCGGGCTCCTGGGATGCTGACACACATCCACCTCCCCTGCGGCAGGGGGGGGCAGCAAAATACCCCGCCACCACCAACGTGCATTATGGAAATGCGCACCGCCACCCTCAGCCTGCAACCATGCAAAGCAGAGGCTGACTCAAAGGGCCACGCAGGTCTACACACACAGCAAGGAGAGAGGCTGCGGGGAGACTTCTCTCCTGGTTCGTGATGGATAAAGTTGGTCCCTACGTCTGACAGCAGCACTTTTAAGACCTCCCTGACCTAAATGCAGCTCCTGAGTCACAGCAGCCAAGGTTGGATGGATGCCACAGTCAGGGAAGTAGCAGCACTGCTTTCGTCTCAGGCCACCTGAGCTTCACCAGACATCCAGGGCAACTTTAATTTTGCATTGGACAGGGAGTGCATTGCACGTCCTTCAGCAGACAGGGCTGAGCAATGCCAGGCCAGCTGGAGTCCCACAGGGCTACAGACTCCACAGCTGGCAAGTTTGTGGCTGCACACCGCTCATGGCATCAGTGATAACACACCACGTGTTCTCGCTCTTAATAACCAGCTCCCCTAAAAGCCCAGGGACTCCTTCGGCAGTACAGAGATGCTCAGTTAGATCCTGTGCTCCTGCTTTTCCACCTGGATGGGGGACAGGGGTGGGCTGTCAGGATACAGCCCAAGAAGTCCCAGAGCCAGGCACCTTTTGTCTCCCACGTTCAAGGCAGCCTGCGCTGGAAGACGCAGCCAAATGAAGAGCTCTCTTCCCTGCAGCTAATCTCATGGGAAGCAGTCAGTTCAGTTTTATGCTAGAACTGCTCTTCTTTAAAGAGCCTTCGCTGCAGCTCTTTAGCATACTTGATGGTTCAGTCATTCATTTCTTCAGATAGCAAAGGAAAGCCACAGCCGATGCATAATCTCAAAGAGCTGTGCCAAGGAGGTGCAGCAAAACGAGGCCATGCAGCCAACAGCACCAGTTCATCCCGGGGAATTGCTTTCAAACTATTTCAGCTGGCTTGAGAGACGAGCAGTGAGCTCTGTCAGCTGGGACTGGACAACACTAACTTGCCTAAAAACCCTTCAGTTTAAAGTCACCAGCACTACTTAGCTTCCAGTGCAGAAATAAACAGCAGGGAAGGCAGAGTTTTGCAGCACCAGCCAGTTTGGAAAAGCACAGACCAAGATTAGCTTAGTTCAGGCAAAGCCAGTGGTGGGCTGCCACTGCCAGAAACACCAAGAAAGTAAAAATTGCAAGGTGTGTGTATCCTGCAGGTCACAGGACATCTCTACGAACTACAAGCCCATCCACTAAAGGACTCCAGCAGCCCACAACTCACTACCTATCCACGCCAGTAACCACAGCGCAGAGACATCACCCTCCTGATGCAAAAATCAGCAGGGACAGGAGCTGAGCAATGTTCCCAATGTGCCTTCACCCCCCTGCAGCAGCACAGCCACGTGCCCTGTGGCTACCACGTCCTGCAGCTCAGCCAGCTCACCCGCACGGTGCCCGCAGCACACACAGCCCATGCCACGGGGTTCAGGCAGGGCTTGAGCAACTCCCCTCAGGCCAGTCAGCAGCAGCCACGGCCACTTCAAGGGAGACTGAACTTTGTAGTGTTGCCCTCCAACACGTATGTACACACTGACCTTAGGTCCTCAACAGCAGACCCAGTGAAACCAGCCCCTGCTGTCAGCTACCTGTTCCCATCCGTGTACCTCTGTGGCCACAAACAGCCTGGCTTGCAGCTGGGTATGAATTCCTTTCCTCACCCTATATCCAGCCACCCACTCCTCCTGTGCTACAGGGTCAGCAGTGAGGCCTGTCACCAGAGCGAAAATCCCAATAAAGCAGATCAATTAGCATTGCAGATCATCCCTCAGACCCAGCCCTGAACCACATCTTGGCTGCAGCTGGCAAAGCATCACCAGCGGGTCAGGAGAGGTGATCCTGCCCCTCTACTCTGCACTGGTGAGGCCACACCTGAGTAGTGTGTCCAGTTCTGGAAAGGCTGAGAGAGCTTTTCAGCCTGGAGGAGGGAAGGCTGGGGGATCTTGTCAGTGTCTGTCAGTCCCTGAAGGGGGGTGCAAGGAGCCAGGTTCTGTTTGGTGGTGCCCTGTGCCAGGACAAGAGGCGATGGGCACAAACTGGAACACAGGAGGCTCCCTCTGAGCAGGAGGAAACACTTTCTTTATATGAGGGTGACTGAGCACTGGCACTGGTTGCCCAGGGGCTGTGGGGTCTCCTCCTTGGAGACCTTCAAAAGCCGCCTGGATGTGGTGCTGGGCACCCTGCTCCGGGTGTCTGCTGGAGCAGGGATTGAACCAGATGAGCTTCAGAGGTCCCTGCCAACCTCAGCCATTCTATCATTCTGTGATTCACCAGTCCCAGGGCTGTAAAGCAGCGAGTGTCTCCAATCGTCCTGTTTGAGGCTGTCTTCTTCCAGTAGGCCCGCGAGCTCAAACTGGTCAGTGTGCAGCTGGAGGCCACGCACCAGAACACTGACAGGATCAGACCTGCGTGCTCCTGCTGCTCTGGCCATCACTGCAGAATGGGAGCCTGCAGCACCAACGCCAGGACACAGGAGACACTTCAGTCCCACAGGAACACAGCTTGATCTTTTCATCTTCAGCCATTTGGCTCAGGAAGCTCCAGCTCAGAAACTGGAGATATGTCTATAGGAAAGCGTGGTGTGCTCTGGAGCATCTCAGGTCTTCAGGTTAGGCTGGTGGCACGCTGAGTCACTGATGCCACTCAGCAGCACCTGGAAAACACGCACGTGCCTTGCTTCCTGGAGGCCACACAACTGGTGGAACCCATTTCATATGAGCCCCAGACCAACCTTGGTGTGATCAGCATGCACAAGGCCATAGCTCCGTGGGTGCCCTGACCCGAGCAGATGTGATCCCAGGAGGCAGAAGTGCCTCCCCACCACGCTACGCAGTATTCTGGGAGGGAAGAAGATGCTCTGCTTCACCGCAGGAAGGGAAGCCAAGATGCAGCCTGCAATGCCTTCGTCCTCCAGGAATTGTTATCAGGCAGGAGTGAATGCAACAGCCTTTGGTATCTAGGCACAAGGCTAGGAGAAGACCCAGGTTCTTATCTTAATCCTGGGAGTTTCCCTCTCCTCCTTGAACTCCAGCAATTACCTAGTGCGAGATATGCCAAGGAGCCAGGAGACACAGCTGTAAGATCTTCCTGAAGGTTCACAGAAGCTTTTTCACTGCATTAGTGACACACATTCAGGCTCTGATTTGAGCAAAGTGCTGTAATACTACGCTTGTTCAGTGAAATCCAAGTTCCAGATAAGAAAATCCAGGTGTATCATCAAACTAAGGGTTCACTGGCGGTTACTTCTGGCTCCCAGCAGCTAGCAAGGTGTTTTAACCTCAGCAGAACGCTGAGCTTGCAACCCTGCAGGTCTCAGAGAATGACCGAGATCTGAAGGGACCTCCGGGAGTCACCTGGCTCAGTGCCCTGTGCTCCAGCAGCGACACTGACACCAGGTCACCAAAGGTATCAAAGGTCTTAGCTAAAGGAGGTTAGCTGATAAACTTAGTAAGGCTACTTAGATCTCCTAATAGTTAGTTTTAAAGCAACACAAAACAAAATGCTGATAGGATATTCTGATTAAAGTTACAGTGGAGCCACCCAGACTTAAGATTTTTGTATGGAGATACATCCTACAGAAACTGGATATATCCTACAGCAACTGCCTATGCACAAGGCAACAAGAACTACTGCCTGCTGACACTTCAGGGGCAGATACACCTGGCAGCTTTAAGACCAGCTGCTGCCAAACTCTGCTTCAGCTTTCCAGTTGATTTGCCTGTAGCTGACCCTACAGGACATGCACAAAGTCTTCCGTGACAACCAGCCTGAGGCTCAGCAATCCAGGGCCTTCTTGACTGCTCCACATTTGCTCCAGAAGAAGAAATGATGAAGCCTCTGAAGCTTGTTAACCAACTTTTTCCTAACAATCTCCATTCTCCATACCACATCCCAGACATTTTCTGCCTTTAAGTGATGTATTTCGACAGAGATCTCATCCCCAGCTCCTCAGTTCCAGCACCGTCCCTCCCCAGGCACACCCCACTGAGGGTTCGACGAATCAGGGAGCTGGAAGTACCCCAAAAAAGCACCCAAAACGAGCAGCCTGGCTTGCACAGACAGCAGCCCCGCATCCATGTCAGATGGCAGGACCGGTCACACCCCACAGCCTGCACCCTTCCTGCTGTTATCTGCCGGGCTGCTGCAGGAGGCAGCGACTATTTGCAAGGGCGCTGCAGCAGCTGATGAAGCTCGGGCAACAAAATGAGCCAACAGCTGGCATGCAGCAGCTCCCTTCAGTTTGGTCACGCTTGCTACAGCCAGGCTCTAGCTCGTTCTGAGGAGCTCCGTGCTGCTCAGCAGGACTCACGCCGGCCAGATTTGAGTCTGTTTGGAGGGAACTTGTGAGTCTCCATCAGCAGCCAGTTGCTGGACTCAGGAAAAGCATGCAAGCAGCTTTAGATTTCGTTTTTGATCCAACTGGGTGTGATTTCTGCATCTTGGCAGGTCTTACTCTACAACTGCACGGTTAAGTTTACTCTTTGCACTTGCTTCTATGCCCCACCATTTCCAGTTTCAATTAAATCAGCGTAGATGTGAAGGAATTACATCTTCCCCTAGGTCAGGAGGTGTGCCATCAGGTCTGTTTTATCCACAGCACCTCATAGCATTGACTAAGTCTAGATGGTTTATAATGCAGAAGTCACCCCTGCCAAGCAGATGCAGTTACACGAGCATGGCTGAGCTGTGCACGAAAGGACCCAACATCTCCACCAGATGCAGCAGCCCCATCTCAGGTGGGGAACACCCTGCTCCCCCATCCCAAAAGGGGCTTCCAGCTTCACCCCATCCCAAGATCCCTCTCAAAGAAGGGCTTTCAGCCTCAGCCCTTCCTTCCACACAGCCCTAGCAGCTCCTGAACGCCGGTGCCCATGCTGAAGGAAAGCAGCAGGTAAGCCCTTCAGGGACTGCTTGCCTCCTTGGAACAAACAGCAGCAGGACGGATGGCTGTGGGCACAGGGGACCACATCTCACTCACCTATTCCAACACTGCTCAACCCGCATGAATTCCCCACCCCATGGGAACAGGCAGTCCCACAACCACCGAAGCACACAGCGAGTGGTCTACCCACAGTAAGAGGTGCGGAGCTCAAGCTCTCGGCACGACTCTCGTGGTCTCGGAGCATTGCTAACCCTGCTCATCACACAAAGCTCTGACAGCAGTTGCTTGCTGCTACCCCCGGCTACAGTTAAATTATGCAACACCTGGATGAGGTTATGGAAGCTGGCTGGGGTGCTTCCAAGCTGAGTCACGAGGGTGTAGAGGTACCATTTCAAAGCTGAAGCATCGAGCGAAATCCTCCCATCAGAAACCGTTTTCAAATCCTGCTGCTGCAATTGCGCTCCAATTACCCAGATTTACTCACCTCAGAAATGAGCACTGGAGGTTTTTTTCTGAGTAAACACCTAGTGGGTTAGGATTAATCCGCTCTGATCTAGAGTAGCTCAGTTAAACTGCTCGGTACCACATCTGTAGAAGGGAGCCCTGAGCAAGGCGGGACAAATCACAGAGCTTGCCTTTGATCCAAGTCTCACTATAACAGACAGCAGCTTCAGCTACCTCAAGCCATCGTGTCTGGGCCTACAGCTGGTTCTCCTGCCCTCCCCAGGGCCTTGCTTCAGGGCAGTCACCGAGTCACTGGAAGAGGTTTGAGTTTAGGGGGAAATGCTACCACGTTTGTGGGGTCTGCACTCCTTCTGCCTCTTATGGGCTGCTAAGACTCACCAAGTCATGATTTGGACACCTTTGAATTTTACACATCTGTATCGTGAAGACAAATCACTAATGCCACCTCTGATGGACTGTCCACCATTAAGGCAAATCATTAAGACAGCAACACAAGCCGTTAAGGTAAAGTGCTGAAGTACCAAGTTAGTCCTAGCACAACGTCCTGTATGTCGGGCAAGGAGTATCCTCAGAACAGCCAAATGCTACGTAACAGCAGATCCAACTAATCCTAAAGACACTGCTTGAACATCACAAAGCTGAAGACATGTCATACAGGAATAAGCTCCTGGGTCTACTCAGTGACCACCAACTCTAGCCAAGGCAACAGACCTCTAAAGAAAGAGGAACACAACGTGCGGAAGGACCAACCTTATGGGCTAATTCCACAAGGACAGGCCGAATCGCTGGCACACACCAGCACCATCACGGCCACACTGCTTTGCTGTTTCGTATTAATTCACCCTGCAGCCCTCAGCTGGTTGATTCCATGGGATTTTCATACAGCTGTAGTTGCTCATCCTTCTGATGCATCCGAGAGGTCAGTACTCACCGAGAGAGCCGTGATATCCTATTAAGGGCTTTCACTTTCTTTTACTGTGTGCAGCACTTTTCACAATTTCATAATATCCTGGGCCTCTTGCCAGAGGCCCACCGGCTACATCCATACTAGTAAATTAAACAACATCAGGGAACATCCCCGGGCACTGGAACACAATCTACACCATCAAATTATTAGAACGATCCCAGGCAGCCGTGAGCCTTGCCAAGTGGTATGCCCCCAGATGATGTATGGGAACACTCCTCTGGATGCAGAACGGAGCAGGGGGGAGGCACTGAGGGACGGGTGAGAAAATAAGCTTTGCTTTACGACTGGGACTCCGGAATTGAAGTTGGCCACAGGACAGAGCAGTTTCCAGCCCATTTAACTTACAGGAACAAGTAAATACAGAGTCATTTTTTACCCCCTTTGGCTGTGTGCTGGGGAGGAGGGGGCACGCGGCGCATTCAGCACTTCGGGGCTGTGATCGCATCTCCCAGCTTCTGCAGCAAGAAGCTCACCACCATTCCTCAGCCGTGACTGCTGAGGAGCCTTTTACAAGTTATTTAGAGATGCTTCAGAGCGGGGCCGATGCCGCTGGAGGATTAAGCTCACAGCGTTCCTGTTCAGGGCCATGAGTCAGTTGATGTAAGTGCCCGATAGCAGAGCACTCCTTTGCCACTGCCCAGACATGCCAGAGTCAGCCTCTTTTGTTAGGCGCTTTGTTCGCTGATGGGAAAGTAGTCACGATCTAGATGATTCCTCCGTTAGGACAGAAAGAGATTTAGAAGTCAAAGCTGCCTAGCTGCAGGCTGTTAGGCAAGTTTCGATGCAAGCCTCGCTACCACTTTTCCACTGCACGTAGGTGCCACTTACACCCCGGTAGAGCCAGTGAGGTGGACAAATCTCATTTGGCCATCAGATCTGCCAGTGCGAGAGTCTTTATTACAGTTTCATAAGCACAGAAGGAGAGTGAAAAATATCACTTAGATTACTGTTTGTATCAGACATGAACTCAAGCAAGCTTTGTAGTTGCTCTGGTTTGGACTCCTACTCTTCTTAACCCTCAACTTCTTGACCAAAGAAGGTTTGGGCTTTACTAATGAAGCTATCTGTTAGCTGGTCAATGGGATAGCACGTCCTGTCTCCTGCAGAGGTGCTCCTACCCCAGAAGGACATTTTGGTAGACACAGGCTGCCCTGAGCTCCTGCAGAGAGCAGGCACACAAGCCTCCCAGATCACCCGTCCTGGGGTCAGGGTGTACAACCTCCAAACCCTGCTGCGAGCTGGGCAACAAACCTCACAAGATGCAGAGACCTCTGCGTGTGTGTTTCTCCACTCTACTGGTCCCAAAAGCATACAAAAAGGCATCAATAAGGTCCTGTTTTGGGACAGGGGAAAGCCAGGCAATCTTTTCCTACAACACTATCTGCCAGCCCTGTGTGCTCCCATGCAACAGCTCCCTACCGACACAGCCACAGCAGCACCGCCACGACATGGAGCTTCACAAAAGAGCTCATCTGGAAATTGTTAGGCTAATCACTGCTTGCTCTCCAGATGGCAGACTGGCTCCACTCTCCCCTGCCCACCTCCGGCTTCAATATCCAGTCTGCTCTTCTAGCAATCCCTAGATGCAAGGGGCTGGACGGGAGTGGCTGTACCACGTTTACTGACACCGACATTAGAAACTAATTAGAAGAGTTTTCCTGTGTTCAGCACGGGGCAGTCAAGCTCTGCCCAGAAAGCATTTGTCGCTCTCCTTACAACGGGAACAGAGTTCAGGTTTCCCTCCAATTAAGAGGCAACGAGCTCCTCATCGTGCGGCAAGGGCAGACAAAAGAACAACCCCCTCTGGAGCTAAGGCTGTGCACACACAGGTGACAGACACAGGGCACCCCAAGGACTGCCTACAGCCCAGCACCAGGACCGCCAGCCTCTGCTTCCACGGCACACAAGGCACCACCACTACTGCTCAGGCGGTGCTGTAAAGTTACGGGGTGGAGATGGCAGGAGCCACCATGAAGGGCAAGATAGCCCGAGTATTTTTGGCAGGCACATCCCCATCTTACATCACTGCCTTCGATTTAGTCAGGAGTTACTCTGCAACAGCAATCCTGAAGAGCTTTCAGGTATCAGAAGGACCCTGAACGCTAGGAAACAAAATGAATGGACATTAAAACAAATAATATTACAAAAGTAAGGGCTGTGGAGAAGAGAGAGCTCTGCCAGGGAGCAGGGCAGTATGATGTGCACATGAAGCAGCAAGAGAGCTTCAACTGATCAAAACCCAAGAGTTTCCAACTCGAAACCTCGCAGGAGCACCATGACTTGCACCATCTCCGTGACTCAGTTGGAGCTGCAGTGACTCAACAGGAAGCTCCATCACCAGCCCCGTCCAAGCGCCACTAGCACACTGGTTCCCATCCAGCTCAGCAGGCCTCACAGGTGAGACTGGTCTCAGCGGTGCGATGCAAACATTACAGCCCGGCGTGGCAAGGAGCCCAAGCTAACAGATTCTGCTGGACCCGTGCCGGTTCCACAAGACCTAGAACGTCAACTGCAGCCAAGCGCTGCTTGAGAAACTGCGAGGTTGGGAAACCACCACATTAGCAGATGTTGCTCCACAAGGGCTGCTTGTAGGAGGTCCGAATGTTATCTCACCTTGAGGTGAGGCTTCACAGTGCAGGAACTTCTCCACTAGCACCTCCACAGCTGAAAGTGCGCTACCCCAGGTTTCTAGCCAAGCCAGATAAAGCTCATTTCTGCGGTACGCCAAGAGCCTAGCAGAGCAGTGGTTCAAACGGCGCATGCTACTCAGCTCATAACTTTGGGACCTGATAAGAAAACTGATGCTCAGCACCAAGCTCCAGAGGAGACAGCATGTGATCCTGGCCTTTAGAGTGTCTCCTTCTCAGCTCAGAGGATAAATGAACCCGTAAGAAATACCAGAGCTCCTTGTACCGCTGGTCAGAACAGCTTCCTCTTTGCAAATTCACCGTCTGTATCAAAGCCTAGGGAGTAACAAAGGTGCCTCACTTCTAATCCACCAATAAACAGCATCTTAGGATACTAAAATGCTCTAATCCCCCCAGAAAAGCTCACGGTTCCTTCTCCCTCTAAAAAGATGCGTGTATGTACGTTTGCTCCCATTTCCCACGTCAGAGCGCTGATACAGAAGCCAGCTCTACTCCAGCAGAGCCAGGCTGGGCTATTGTTCGGAGGCACTGATCCTGTTGCACCAGAACAGGAGAGAGCTGTTGTTCTAGCTGAAAGCTGATGTTTCCCACTGCTTTGCTAGGTCTCTTGGCACAGGAACAGCAGCGGCCTAGACCATTTGTTTATGGATTGGGTTAGCAGGGAAGTTTCACAAATAGGAGCAGCGCTTTCAGGTACATCGCTCCCAGATTAAGGAACTAACACGAAGGTGTCTGTGCTCCCCTTACGGTCAGGATGAGATCCCATCAGCTGAGCCCAGACAAAGCCATTCACCTCGGAGCAGACATGCAGGAGCTGGTCAGATAACCACTCTCTTTGGCTGACTGATTACATTGTTGTGACTACAATAAGAGCTTGGGCACCTAGCGCACACGTAGACACCTACGCTGAGGTGTCTTAACATCAGCTGAACATTGTCCCGAGGGCCATGTGCCACTTGAAGTATCCTACATTTCAGCAAGCGATCAGGGTCTTGCTGTCCTGAAGTTCTGTACTAAGAGCTCTGTGTTAATAACAAGGAGATCTAAGATAAAACTGTATTGCTTCAGTAGTTTCATCACTGACATCACCCCTTCAGGAAGGAACCATGGGATGGCTTGGGTTGGAAGGGACCCCAAAGACCATCCAGTTCCAACCCCTGCCACGGGCAGGGACACCACCAACTAGATCAGGTTGCCCAGGGCCTCATCCAACCTGGTCTTGAACACCTCCAGAGATGAGGAAAGAGGTTATGTCTTCTCTCTCCCAAAAAACTCCCTCCTCTATCTACTCCTATAGCCGGCCCCACTAAAACCCCAGCTCCCTAGGTGCCAGGTGACACACACATTGGTGCAGTGTCCCTCTCAGAGGCATTACTATGGTCCTCAGACACAAAAGCCACATCAAACAAGGTTAGGACAAGGCGCTACCACACAGGCCACCTGGAGACATCTACCCACTAGCAATGCAAAACACATACTTAAAATGGACCAATTTTGCTGCTAAAACAGCAGCCTACATTTCAGGTTAGTGCACTCGCTTAATTTTAGAAGGCTTACAGGTTTCTCGCACTTGCTGCAACTTGTCTCGGGTTGTTAGAGAGGATTGTTTGGTTTCCAGAAGTTTCAGAGTGCTGCCATTAGAAGTGTTAGCTCTTCTAGCCACTTAAAACTGCCAGAAACCTGGAACAAAAGGCTAGAAACTCGCAGCGGAGCCCCCTTCCCCAGCACAAACCGTAGCTTACCGCTCTCTGCTCTCATCGGAGCTGACTCACTCTTTTCAGGGAGGGAGCCACCAGCAAGCGAGGCTCAGAAGGAGAAGTGCTGTTTGCAGTACTTGATAAATAATGTGACGCCGTTCTGTAGGTGCTTCTACAGAAGAAAGTGTTTCCTTCTTATCCACTGCCTACATGTTTAATAAGCAAGCCGGGCTACCTAATTTCTTCTAATTAGCTTGCATTCAGATAGCAATGACATCACCCTTGGAAAAAGGGTTCTGCCTGCCCTGCTAAGCTTGCGTTAACCACCAGCACGCACCCACACCAGGTGAAACAACCGAAACCCCGTTCTCCTCAAGGTGCAGGCTGGATTGTCCACTGTCCTCCACGCTCAGCTGGCTTGGCGGCAGGGCTATATCCCACAGAAACAACCCTTTGGGACAACAACCAAGCTAATCCATTAAAATGCATCAGCCTTCTTATTTCAAGAAATTCAATGCCCCCATCGTTTCAAAGAGGAATTTTAATCTCATATGGGATGTTTGAGTAGCAAAGTGTTATCTTGAGGAAGGAAAGGAACCCACAACTATTCATTCTCTTAAGAATGCTCTGAAAGAAAACAGCTATAATTTGGCCACATTCTTGTTCCTGCTGCTTAGTTAAGTCCTGCAGTAATAGCCAAGGGTCAAGCCATGTGCCAGAGGCAGTGGGACACCCTCCTATAACCAACCACCAAGAGCCCAGCACACCCGCACCAGCACCCTTAACGCCGTGACCTGCCACATGCAAAGGGCTGCGTAAGGTCACTCTGCTTTCTCCACTCAACACCCAGCACAGCCACTTGATGCTAAAGCCTAATTGCTCCAGCTGGGTGGGAAAGGCAGCCTCATCTGTGTCACTGACATTTCGACATGGGGAGGCGGCCACGTGATGCCCAGGAGGGAACCAGCCTCAGCGCTGAGTCACCACCGAGAGCCCCGAGGACTCCTCTGTTGCTCACCAGGACCTCCCTCAACCTGAAGCATCAGCCAGGCCGTCTCCCCACGCACAGGAAAACTCCAGACGAGCGTTCACTGCATGCCTTTACCATTTCTAATAAGAAACATTTATCACTGGGTAATTTTATCCAAACGCGCTGCAGAGGCTGCAAGTAAACTGCAGTTTTTCCATGTTATTCATTAGCAAGCTCGTTCAGCAGCGACGAGCAGAGCCCTCTCCCCACGAGGCAGGGCTGATTACGCTCACGTGCTTGTCATTTTTGGCCACCTCACGGACTAACTACTCAGGACCATGTGTGCTAGCTGGCTGGCTGGATGGATGGCCACATCTACGGGCAGAGCTCACAGGCAGGACAGCACAGCAAAACCGCAGGTATTCTGAGCGGCCTCGGTCCTGCTGTGCACTTTGTTCTGCCACTCCTTATCCAACTACCGCTGCAGATCGTCTCCAGACCAGTTTCAAAACAATTACACCTTTTCTGAACGAAATAAAATAAAAAGAGGAAGCGTGCTTTGATTCGCGTGCTCCTGCCCACGCGAAGCCTCAGGTTCTGCTTGCTCCCCGCTGCTCGGCGGGGCTGAGGGCTCCCAAACGATGCATGCGAGCACCTGGGGAGCGAGCACCCTTCATGGTGAGAGGAAAAGGTGGCTGTGTGCCCCTCGGGGGGTGCCAAGCAGGGCTCCCACCCCTCACAAACCACCCGGAGAGCTCCCACACGAGGAGCTGAGGCTGCTGCGGCCAGAGCCCCGCCGGGCAGCGCCGGGCCAGCCGTCCTCTCCTCTAGTCGCGGATGACATCTGGCGGCTGCTGCTGCGGCAGGGAGCCGGGGCTTTCCGAGGCTGCAGCCCCACCGGGCCTCCTCCCCCCCGAGCTGCCCGGGGCACGGAGCCCCTCCTGGAGCTCCGGAGTTGGGAGGAAGAGCACAGCGAGCCGGGGACGGCCCCAGGAGGCTCCGGACCCCCAGCAGGACACCGCCACCCGCTGCCCGGGCCAGAAAGAGGTCCACAAAGGGACCTCCCAAGCCACAAAGAGCCCGATGCGAGGCTCACCCCCAGCCCCGAGAGCCCAAGGGGGGAGCCAGCGGGTGGCCGCGGCGTGCTCGGAGCCTCGCAGCGGGGCGGAGCCGCCGGCAGGTCGGGAGCAGCAGCAGCAGCAGCGGGGCTGCTTTGAATTACGGCTCCCGCCAGCACAAAAGGCCATTGAATCCCCTCCCAAAGCAGCAGCCCGGCCCGGCCGGCCGAGGCAGCGCCCCCCAGCCCCGCAGCCCCCCGCCGCCGGGCTCACCGGGAGGGCAGCAGCGTGCAGGCAGAGCGCCAGCAGCCACACGGCCGCCGCGCCGATCATCCTTCCTCCTTGGGCTCGGCACTGCCCTTTCCTCTCGGAGTACGCTCGAAGAAAGACCTGCCGGTTTTCACTCTTCAATATTTTTCTTTTTTTTTTTTTTCTTTTTTTTTTTTTTCCTTCTTTTTCTCCTCTCACCCTCCCTTCCCCAGCCGCTCTCGTGCTCTCTCTGCGGCGGCGAGGAGTTGAACTCTGTCTTTTAATGAACCCACTGCAACAACCTTCACCTTACGGCCACCCCCCGGCCGGCTCCGCCTCCCCTCGGCTCCCCTCCCCTCGGCTCCCCGCGCCGGCCCCAGCCCAGCCCAGCCCAGCCCAGCCCTGCCCCGGCCCGGCTCGGCCCGGCCCGGCCCGGCGCTGCCCGCCCCCGCGCTACCTGCGCCGCCAGCCCCCGGCCGCCCTCCGCCGGTCCCCCCCCATCCCGGAGCCTCCGCTCCCCTCGGATCGCCCTTCCCCGATTTCCTCCGCCGCCGCCGTGCTTCCTTCCTCCTGGCTAAAAATAAGGAGAAGTTTGAAAGCCCTCCCTTCCCTTCCCGCGGTGGGAACGATGCTATTGTGCCCCTTCACCCCCCTTTCTGTTTTTCTGTGTTTTGTTTTTTTTTCCCCCGAAAAAAGAAGTGGGGATTGGGTCGTGCTGCTGCTGCTGCTGGGACAGGGTTTCCAAAGGGGTAAAATGGGGTTAAAAAAATGCTGCTTTGGGTCTGCGGCATGAAGGGCTGCTTTCAAAGAAGCCCCTTCCTGCCTGGCCGTGCAGAGTTACAAGCAACTTGCGCGCTCTCCTGCGCTCTTTGCACGTCTCGCTGTTGATCGTGCAAGCGGTGCAGGCAATAACCCTGCACAAAATACAGCACGGGCCGAGTTTTATTACCCCGCTCTCAAGGCCGGGGCTGCAGTTCCTGTTTGCTCCCAGTCCATTCAGTTGTCGAGTTGTTTTTCTTTTTGCCTTTGTGTGTGTGTGCCAGCACACGCGGGAGTGTTGGCTATAAACAATGCAAGCAAATGTCTGCACAGACTTTAAAAAAAAAAAAAAAAAGGAATGAATTAAAAACACTTTTTTAAGAGCTAATAGTGCTGCTGGGAGTGCACACTGGTGGCACTGTCAATGGGCACCGCGTGCCTGTGGGGTGGCTGGGATGGAGGAGGGATGCAGCCAAGCTAGCGGCCATGGGGCTGTGCTGTCCTAGGACGAATGGGGGGTGGACACACAAAAAAAGAGCTGCAATCAGCGCTTCTGGTGTATCTCAGGGCCCTCAGGGGGGTGTTGGAAGGGGACCGCCAACCTCTGCCTGACTGAGGATCCCTTTCCGCAGCTGTGGCCCAAAGGCTAATAGACCTAATTGGATATTCAATGTGGCTAAAACTCTCATGATTTTATCACGTGTCTTTAATTAGCTCGCTTTCTTTCCCTCTCTCTTATATTGCTCATGCAGCGTTCCTCGGAACAACCCCTGCCATGCCGCCTTTCCCTCAGCGGGGCTGCGGCCGCCATGTTCCGCTCCCCCATGCTGGGGCTGCGGGGGAGAAGATGGCGCCACTGTGGCTTTGTGGCCAAGATGGCCACAGGGCGTGAGGCGGTGGGGCAGAAATCAAGGTGGGGTGGGGAGAGGAGGCAAAATAAAAACTATGGGGGCATGTGGGTGCCTGGCATGGCCGCCACACTGCGGTCTGTGCTCCAGGCAGGGCAGAGGGGTGAGGGAGGCTGACAGATGTCTGGAGCTGGTGGCACCCAGAAGTGCGGTGCTGGTGAGGTGGGCTCTACGTGCAGGTAGTGAAGTCCAAGCAAGGGGACATCCCAGCTGCGATGGTGTGACTGGCAATTAGCATGCAGCTCCTCATCACCCTTCTCGGCTATTTTGGTGTGGCAGAGGCTACTTTGTCCGGGCTGTATCCAGTGCTGGAAGCTTTCGGACATGGAGGAAATGCTGCCATGAGGGCTGCCTCCGTGAGCTGCGCGGAGGCGCTGGCAGGGCCTCGCGACATATGGATTTCATGCGAGTGTGTGCGCGTGTGTGTTCGGGGAGATGGGAGATCAAATAGCACTGTGGTACTACTTGCTGGATTTGCTAGAAAACATTTAAAGCTTGATTGGGATGTTCTGGTCAGGATCTGTGAATGGGGTAAGGGGAAGAACAATGCTGTGTTTGGGAGCCAAGTGTTTTCAGTGACATTCCCGTGCCCTCTGCTTGATCATTGAAGCATGCTAAGTATTGTGGTTTCAGTCAAAAGAGCTCCATGCTGAAAAGCCAGATGAGACTTGTATGGAAAGGAGTTTCTTGGCAGCCCCGCGCTCAGGGGATGATACGAGTTGGTTGTCTCTGCCCAGTACAGTGGAGCTGTGGGGATTTCCCAGAAATGGATCAAGGGCTTCCAGCAGCGTAGCCCAATTGAACTCGGCCTCCCCGGGGACAAGGGGCTGGTTTGAACTGTGTCCTGCCATGGGAAGAGGGGAAGCACAGCCGGGGGATGAACCCAGCCTGCTGCTTCCGCCACCACCGGAGGCAAGGGGGGGAGCTGGGATGGCGACTTGCTGTTGGGCAACCACCATCATTCTTCACAGTGTTCTGCAGCAGAGGCCATCATCTCTTATGCTCTGTGAGTGTGAGCATCATGCAGCAGTGGGAGCTGCCTGCTTGGCTTTCCAGGTGCTGGACCTATCTACAGCAGCATGAGGTGGTGGCCGCTTTCACCGTGTGTCTTCTCCTCGCCTGTGCCCACCAGGAGCAGTGGAGCCTGCAGGGCAGATTGCTGCTAAAGTCTGATGCCATGTTATCCATAGACAGTGCATTAACGGAGTGTGACCAGATGGACTTGGGTTAGAAAAAGCTGAGTTTCTCAACAAGGTCTGGAGGACCTTGTGGTCACACATCACATCTCAGTGACTTCACCTGCAAACTTGTCTAGGATATTACAGCCTGACACCTCGGGATGAAGAAGGGGAGTATATTCCCTAATACATGGTGGGAGGCTAGAGTATATGTGAAGAGTTGCCTTCAGTGTAAAGGCAGTTTTGCCTGCCTACTGGGGTTGTTGTGGACTTGACAGCTCAGCACCAACAGGTGCCATCTCTGGTTGGCTTCAGATAATTGGCTTCCCTGCTGCTGATTGCCTGTTTCTCAGTTGCTGCTTTTGTGGCAGAGAGAAGACTTTTCCCTTTTGGGTACCTCAGTTAATTAAAGGGGGTTTATAAGAATGGGAAACCAACAGCACCTTGTATGTGCCACTTGTTTCAGCTGTAAGGTGTAGACAAGACCTTGATTGAAAGCCTCGAATCTATTGATCACTGGGCTGGACAGAGAGGTAAGAGGTACACTTATGGGATGTTAAATGCATTCAGATAAAGTCTGCCCCGGGAACTGGTTGGAGTGAAGAGGGAAATGCATCTGAAACAAGTATTTGATGAGGGCTTGAAGCACTGTCAGTGAAATTCCCTTATGTGTCTGGGTTTTTCCCATGGACGGTGCCTCAGAACGGTGAGCTGGCAAGAGACCTGTGGCTGGTGACCTAAAACCCGGGGGTGGAAGAGGAAGTTTTTATCCTGAAAGGGCCAGGAGGAGATTAGGGCAATGTGGCTGGTGGTCTGTTTGGAGACTGCAGAGACCAGGAGGATTTGCAAAGTTTTATTCCCTGCCAACTTGTTCTTTCTCTACTCCTTCCCCTTTAAGTTCCCTTTAAGCTTCTGTTACCAATGGCTCACATCCTGCTCTTGCTAGCTCCCTGCAGCAACAAAAGAGCAATCCGCCCATGCCTTAAATCAATACCGAGTGTAAGAGCAAGCCTGTGGAGGATGCAGCTTGGGCCTTCAACCTTGCGTTTCCAAAATCTGTCCACTGGTGTGCAACGTTTGGCATCCAGCTCGTCTTCTGGGGGCACAGGCACTGCGGTCCCCAGTTCCCCAGACTGTCGCTCTCTGTTCGGGGTCGCAGTACTGGCTGCACTTAACTCTCTTCCTGCCTCCTCCCATGCCTGGGCGACTGTTGCACAGTTTGCTTTGGCTGTCCCTGTGCACTGACGCAGAAATAACTGATTCCGACCCTTCCGAATGCCGATGGTGAGTTACAGCAGGATCACCTGAACCCACCCAGTGCGCTTGCACAGTGATATCTGATTTTGCTTGTTCTGTCCAGCCTTTTTTGCCGTGAGTCAGAAATCTCTGAGCAACTCTGTTTGGTTTTCCCTCCCAGGAAGTGAGAGCCCAGAGCAGGCTCCCCACAGCTCACCCCAAGGCGGGGAGCATGGAGCTGCCCTGAGGGGATGGATGTCTGCTCTGGGCTCCTTTCTGCTCCATGTAACGCTCTGATGGAAGGGATGTCCTGGCTTATTTGGACAAGAATCAGCCTTCTTGCAAAAACTTTTTTTTTTTTTTTTTTCAGTTTAAACAATGCAGTGCCTAGTGGTCCAAGTGTCATTGTGGCTGCAGCGCTGGCTTTATAGATATCAGCTGAATCAACTTGGCTGCCTCTCCCATGAATTTTGGTGGCTTTTTTTTCTTCTCCATCCCCTTTCCCTGGGTCCTGCTCCTAGGTGGACACCGAAAACTGTATATTACTGCGTCTGTGCCCCTAGCCAAATACTCCCAACTGAATTTAGCAGAGCTTCGCTTGGCAAAAGCCCAGCTGGCAGCTGTGTGCCACCTCTGTGGTAGTTTTCGTAAACAGCTGTGATAAAAACCCCTGCATTGCTTTGATGCTGCACGTGAGGGCCTGGTCGGATCCTCCACGCTCAGAGCTGGATTTGGGGGCTGGCGCATCAGAGCCTGCGGAGGGTTTCCCATTAGCCTGCGTGGGGTTTGGCTGAAGTTACGTGGATGTTGCCCACAAAAAAGGCTGACTCGCTCTCTCTTAATGAGGCCTTTTGCCGTAATTCTGGCCGGTGCTTTCACTGTTCAACTGTTTTGGTCTTACCAGGCCCAGGGCTCGTGGACTAGGCAGGTATTTCTCAAAGCACTCACCTGAATAACCACTTTTTTTTTTTTTTCTCTTGGCCAACCTTCTTCAGTCTGTTCTGCACCTCTGTGATTCATTTACCTGTGTGGTTAGCTCAGGACAGCTCACTGGCAGTGACTCACACTGGCTTGCAGTGTGTGATCCCTCAACCTCTGTGACCCCAAATAATTTGAGCACAGAACGCGGTTTGCCCTGGCACGAAAACGAGTGCGGAGAGAAAGCTATCACGTTTCCCAGGAGCACTCGGACCAGAGGCTGCTGCTGCTGGGAGCTTCAATGAAGAGGGAAGCGGCACGGGGATGCCAGAGCTGCATTATTTCCACTGCACCCACTGCTGGGTACCTGCTGTCTCTTGCAGCGGGTGTTTCTGTTGGTGCAGCTGTCAGGGGCTTTCCTCTGCATGCTCACCAATACACACCGATGCTGAGACCCAGAGGAACGGGCTGGATGCCTGAGCTGCAGTGCCTCCAGCTCAGCCGACAGGAGCTGGACACTTCACACCTGCCTGGAGTCCTGTAGGAGAGGTGCTGTGATATTTCATACCTTTTTAGTGCCTTTTTAGTGCCCTGACGACTGCTGTGAGGATAAAAAAATACACATAGCTTTGGTTCTATGGCCTCTTCTGGCAGTGCCACAGAGACCCATTATTTGCCTGGGAGAGGTAGGGATTTCAGAGGAATGAAGTACTTAATCTCTTATCAAAGCCTCCTGTATTTCCTCTGTGTGCTCCTTCACTGTCCTGGGTTGTGCGAGAGCCTCCTGGATGCTCGAGTAACTTGCAGAAAGCTGTAAAAGTTCTCCCTGGGGGATGCCGTGCCCGTTTCCCTCTGACCATACCAAATGCACAACATACCCTTGAGGTCAGCAAGCAGCATTTGCATAAGCCGGTGCTGTGCTGCTGGTTAAGAAGTCCTGGATGAAAGTTAAGGACTTGTAACCTAAATGTAGAAGTATTCATTCAGGCCACAGCCATAGAAAAACGTTCACCACGCGCTCTCACACTGCCACTTGCAAGCAGCCAAGTGACTTGGGCTAGGTGTTTCTGCTACATCTGAATGAGCACGTATAGCTCCAGGAATTCTGCCAAAGCAGGTTTAATACTCCCACGTATGCAAAAGGGCTGTGGTCTGGGAAGAAGCAGATGCTGCAGCAGAGCAGCCGTTGAGGGCAGGGTTAGGCTGCATCAGAGGCTTTAGCTCAATTTCTGTAACTGCCTGCTGGACATTTGTAGCATTGTGAAAAAAAATGTTGTTTTTTTGTTTTCTTTCTTTCTTTTTTTTCTTTTTCTTTTTTTTTTTTTTTTTTTTTTTTTTTTTTTTTTTTTCAGTAAGCTGGTGTGATCTGGACCCCAGACTAGCTGAGGACCTCTGAGGAATGCTGCACCTGGGCTAACTTCAGCTCCTATAACTCCAGCCATCAGCTGTGGCTACGCCATCAGTTCCGTGTGATGTAACACACAGGCTTTCCTCCCGATTAACCAAAAGGACACATCCTGCTGTAATTATCATCCTTCATTTAGCATTTCGAGGCCACTCACAGATTTCCGCAGATACCGGCTGTCTCGGAGGCTCCACCACCGTACCCCTCCAGGCGGTACGAGCAGCACTGGCTGATGTGGCAAATTTTAATTAGGTATTAGTTTTTCTTAAATTGTTTAGGTATTTTAGGTGTAAAATACACAGGTATTTTGCTTTTTTTTTTTTTTCTCCCTTTTAAAAAAAAATCTGATATCTTTTAGTTGATCGTGATGTTAACTGTACATCACAGGGAGGCTTGGCGTGAAAGTTTTGCTGTGCATAAAGGTGCCTTTTTATTATTATTGTCCCATCCTATTCCACAACATAAAGCTGCTCCCACTCCCACCCCTAGCAAACCTTTTGGACCTATCCCTACCTTCTACCCTCTTTTAACCCGATTTATTTTATTTTACAGATTAATTAGAAATTGCTAATCTATTTCTGGTGCCTTCTGGGTGAAGAGACCCATTGCCTGTATGCAGGTGCCTGGTGCCATCATCGATGCCCTTCTGGAGCAGAAGCTAGAGGCTAAGCTGAGGCAATCCCCTGGGGATGTTTCCTTGCCCCATCTGGATGTTTCGGGTGCCCCAGGGTGCCTCGAATGGCACCAGGCACCGCAGTAGGCAACAGGATTGCCTCCTGGGGTGTGTGTCCGCATGGAAGTGCCCGCACCTAAACAGAAGAGGCTGTGAGCTGGGATCCCAGGAGCATCCCCTCTCTGAGAGGACAGCGGGAGCTGCACAGCGTCCACAGACACATGGAGTGAGTGATCTTCAATGCCCCCATCAGATCTCTGGGCTTTTGATTCCCTGTGTGTCCCAGGGAGGGTAGGGCTGCCCTTTGCCCAGCAGGACCCAAGTGCGTAGTGCTCCCGAAGTGGGGTGAACACCAAGCCCCGGGTTCTGAGACACATGACATTTCGAGGAAGTCGGAGGTATCATGTGAGTCTCGGAGTACTTAGGATGGTCACTTTTTGAACAAAAAGCCTTTTTTTTTTTAAGAGCCACGTGGCCCATTTGAATGAGACCAGCATATAGCCTGGAGCTGATGGGTGAACTCCGCTCCATTCATCCCATCCCTCCGTGTGGGGGGAGGAATTGGTTCTGTGGCTTGTGCTGAGGTTGTCCACCCTCAGCTCTTCAGCTCTCCGTAACCCTTGCTTAATGAGCAATTGCTCTCATCGTTCCACCAGCCTCTGGACGGCAGCGGCTACACCAAGGAACAGGGAACAGGGTTAAGGCCGACCCACCGGGGCGAGGAAACCTTCCCAGGACCTCGCTTGTGGGAACTTGTGGGTGCCTGACTCCCTCCTCCCGGACTGTGCCTGCGTGGGGAGCGGTGAGAAGAGTTCCCGGTGCTGAAGAGGAAAAGCGATAAGGGTTATCCATGGCGTGTGAGCCTGCCTTGTGATCAGCAGCACAGCGAGCGAGCCCCAAGCAGCCTCCGGCACCCGTGCCCTGTGGGAAGGGGAAGGTTTGTCTCCCCCCTGCCTGCCAGGCTTGGCAGGGAAGAAACGTGATTCTTCCTCACACAATGAAGAGGGACTTCAGGGGTAAGACTCCTTCCTCTGCAACTGCTACATAAAAAAGCCTCACAGAGCATTTCCAGTTTAAGGACGGGGCTGTGCTGCTCCCAAGATGTGTTTTACATTAAGTGAGCCTGGGAGAAGCAAGGTGGAGACAAGGATCTCCGGGGCAGGGCCTCCCCACTCCCACCTGCGCGCTTCAGTCATGCTCCATCTTGTGCTGCTGTGATGCAACCCCTGGTTCCAGCCCTGCTCCAAGCCCAGCCCAAATCCAGCGACGTGAACCCACCCAGCTCCCCATGATTAGGCCACGCTCCTGTGGAGCGAGAGAAGCGGGTTCGAACCCACGAGGCTGATAAAGGAAACTAATTCCAAGGAAGCTAAGCTCGGTCCACGGGGCTGATGGAGGAAATGCTCCTGCACCACGCTGCTGAGGAGCACCAGCAGGGCGGTCACACCGAGTGCTGCTCCCCTGGCTCCTGACAGGGCTTTCCGACAGCCTCTGCGTTACAAAACCCAGCGTGTAACACCGGGCTGTGGTTCAGTCCCGGATAAAGCAGCTGCCTCCTGTCCCTAGCACAGGCACTGCATGAGCAGCCAGGAACACTCCTGACCGTGTTGGAGCTGGAGTGCTGTCAGCCTTTGGCCATCTCTCCGTCCTTGATGACTGGGAGGAGGTGACCATGACTGCTTTCTGTGACAATGGTGCCACTTTCTAGCCCTTCTGATGAGGGAGCAGAGAAGGCCTGGGCTGCTCTGCCACACAGGAGCGCTGCAACACCCCCGGCTCCTTCTGCAGCATCACTCTGAGCATCTTTCAGGGTGGCAGGATCTGGATATTTGCCAAGTTTTCCCAAATCTCTAGCCCAGTTCTGGACTTTGAGGAACCAAGCACGTGCCTGACGGGATCTGCTGTCCCCGAGAGGAACCAAGCTTCTCCATTCCCAAGCCCAAAGGTGCTTGAGTGAGCAATTTTCAGGCATGGATGGAGCCTGTGAGAGCTCCAACATCGTTTACAACCACGGAGAATACTCCAAGTTGAAACTCTTTGGGCAGCGTGACATAGTGTGGCTGTAGCACACGCGTCCTGTCATCAGCATTGTCCACAACACTATCAGAGCTCTGCCAGACGTGGACCTTTGTGTCAACAAAGTGACAGCTGCAGGTTGGAGACCAGGACAGGGACAGCAAAGATCAGATACAAATTCAGCATTACGGCTCTGGGGTGACCTAACTGCAACCATCAAGTGGAAAATTGTTTATCTGTGGAGTTGGCATTAGGTTTTCTCCCCAGCTGCATGACTTAGATGTAGTCTGTGACTTTCAGTACCAGCCACAAGATCTTAAAACTCTTTTGCGATTTTTCTCTCATTTATACTTCCCTGAATGCCATACAGTGGGAGCGGCCACCTCACTCCTTAATCTTTTTCCTAGGTACTGGCATCCTGAACATCATTCTCGTGGCGTGAAACTGGTTGAGAGATCAACCAACTCACCAGGCTGCTGCACAGCAGGCCAGGAGGAAAAATGCCTGATCCCCAGGCGAGGAGTGACTACAGCAGTGTCTCAGCGCCATCAGCACCCTCAGGCACCTAGAGATGATGGCTGCAGAAGCTTCAAGGTTCCCTGGACTCCAGTGAGAAAGAGCATGAGGGGATCACAGTCAGCAATGGAAGTAATGGTATTATGGCTTCTGTGTCCGTAATGGGCCACTTAGGAGGGTTAATGTCATACCAAAAAGTGCACCCGCTGCCCTCCAGTTAGACTACTTCACTCCCACCTTAAGCCAACAGTGGCCCTTTGAAAGAAAATCCTGGAGTAACAGAAGAGACTGGGTGCAACGATGGCCAGAGCAGCCCCCACTCCCAGCCCTCTCCAATGCTCGGGGACTCATCGGGGTTTCAGCAGGGCAAAGGAACTGCTGCGAGGCTGTAGCCTTAATTACCCACCGGTAAACATTTTTATGATGATGGTTTAGCTGCTCAGAGCTGGAATCTGCATGATCTAATACAGGGTTCTCAAATAATTCTCCTCAGATCACTGAGTTGAAGCGGGTACCGTTTCAAAGCTGAGCTCCACAGACAGCAAACAAGAGGCGTAACTGAGAACAAAACGAAATGCTGGTTTCCTGCACGAAAAACACAAGACCAGATGTATTTCACACAGTGTTATTCACACATTTTCATTTTGATTTTTTTACAGTATATACACGTGAGCATTACATTATTCGATATGAGCCACCTGGAGTCAAACCTAATCAAACTGGTCCATAAACAATCTATATCAAAAAAGCAATATGATAGCAAAAAGTCTAGTGGTTCTACCCAAAGCCTAAAATAGTTGGAAGGAAAACCAGTGATCATGTTCCTGCATATAATTTGTGCAAAAAAAAAAAAAAAAAAAAGGTTTTAGGATAGCAAGTGGAAGATGTTCAAGGTACTGAAAACACTAGGGATGATGGCTATAGGACTGTTTAAATTCAACCATGGCATGAGTGCTACTTGGACACTACCAATTTCTGCCTGGACATTCCCAAAAGCCTAATTTAATGCCTCATGTTGGAGAGAATGTCAGCTCTTCAGATAAAAACATACAACATTTATGCACAGGAAAAAAATACTCAGGAGAATTAACATGTTCAAGAAAGGTCCTCAAATGCCATCCTTTGTGCGACTACAGGAAAGCCCTGGCTCCAATGACAAGGCTTGTGCCTCTTGAAGGGAATTTTGTGAACTGCCATTCAAAAACTATTTGGCAATTAGAAATGCGATTACTAAAAATAATTAGGCCTACTACATCACTTAATGCAGGCGTTAAATGACAGATTCAGACACCAAAGGTAGGCCAGAAGAAACTTTCCCATTTGCCTATTGATGATTTAACACTAGCATATAAAAAAAAGTAGCAACTCAGATGTATGCTTCAGTAAGACTTATGTCAACCTGATATAAACAGTAACACAACAGAATTCCTTACACAAGTTAATACCACTACTGTTTTCTTTCCTCATGATCAGAGCCCTACCATTACAGCCTTTTATTTGCTCGATGCTCGACACTGCTTTCAACCTATCTTGGTGATCACAGCTTCGGGTTATGCCATCCAAACGAATGTTTTACACAAAATACTTACTTCGACAACATACAAAGCACTTCCTTTATCTTTCAGAAACTGAATATACAAAGTAAGCTTTTTTTTTTTTTTTCCAAAATATTTCCATAGGCAAAGGATTAAAAAGGATTTTAATTATACACATATGGTCACAACTCTGCCTTAAAAAGATCATTGGGAAATGTACATAAGGCCGCTTGTAAATGTACATCATCTTTATGTTACTGTTACAATGTCATATGTCCAGAGAAAAAAATTGACAGTATCATACATATTTGCTTTACGCTGGGAGAAGGCTATTCAAAAATACAGTACTCTTCTGTACAAAAAAATCATGCCACATTTATTAAGATGGAAGAAGCATTGGTTTCTGCGATAACCAAGTATTTCAGTCCATTTCTTTCTTGCTATGCTTATTATCCCAACTTAAAATTTGAACAGATCGATTTCCCAAAGTGTCCATATTAACAGAATCAACAGCTATGTTATAAACAAAACATAATGTTTCTCACAATAGATAAAAAGAAAGCCGGTTCATATTTCTGAAACCATATAAAGATAGAATTTAAAAAAATCACTCTTGATTTGCTGAAATAAATTTACATTATACAACACTATATGCCAGGGGGAGAAAAGGGAAGGGGGATATGAATATACACTAAAATGCAAATTTTTGTCCCAAAAAGGGTAAAACAAATTACATTTACAGCATGAAGGTTTACAAATGTACATCTGTACAACCAAGGTAAGCATCACTACTAAATTAGCAAGGCTTGTAATAAACATCGAAACAAGAGATTTGTTCTCAAACTGTAAACTTACACCTATTAACTACACGTATACAATGCATATATTTATAGGAAGCAAAAAAGCTATCTGGATATTTAATCAATCATGCTTAAATGTTGAGCTATCAAGTTTACTTTTCAGTGGCCCCTTTTCTCTTCATCAATACCTATTTTTTGCATCTACAGTGAGAAAGCAAAATAAATGCTCAACACTTTCAAATCCTTACAATTCTATATGCAAAATAAAAAAATACAAATCTCTACTCTTCCTGCATTGTAAAACTGACTGTAAAGTTAATACAGGGTTCACTCCTTCTCCAACAGTGTACTTTACTGAATGGAAGTACCACCATCATTTTATTCCTCTACCTTGTACAACAATTAAATATATAAGTATATACAGCACTTTTAGTTTTAATACATCGCTAGAGAAAACCTTAGGGCACTAATTAAAAAAAAAAAAAAAAAAAAGAAAAATAAAGTGTGTCCACAAAGTGGTGAAAACTGTCTTTTGAAGTTTCCATTGTTTCATTACTCCCTATTTTAATTTGCGTGCCCAGTTTATTTTTTGAATAGTATGTTGTGAACCACCAAAACACAACTTAACTTTTTGACGTGTTAAATAATGTTTATGCAGCTGATCAATTTTAATCTGGTATAAAAGACTTCACACGAAAGGGAAAAATAAGGATCAATTCTATATACAACTCTATAAACCTGTTGTGCTATGATGTTGGGTAGACCTACCAGATTGCAAGCCAGTGTATTAAAAGAATACTGTACTTTTTCCCTTTAAAAACTATTTCAGTGACTTTACAAGGTAAAAATTTACAAAATATGTGACAGCTATTTTGATACAATTACATCATATACAGGCATTCTGTGCTTTGCCAGCCATCCAATCTGATAGGTCTCCGGATCAGGGCTGGAGATTTTTTTTTATTTTATTTTTTATAATTCACTCCCCAAAAATATACAAAAGAATAAAAATTTTACAAATGGATGAACAAAGTCAATAAATAGATTTAAAAAAATCAGAACATTTATAGTTAAGTTGTATGTTTTGATCATTCACAATAATATTTTTTCCATTTCCTTTTTTTTTTTTTTTTTCCTTTTTGTCTTTTACAGCATCCCATTTGGTGGTCCACCAATTGGCCCCAGATCAGCGCTGTTCTTCAGGTAATACTTTTCCAGCTTGGCCAGAATGTGTTTGCCATAGGTGTATTTACGCAGAGTTGTGATGTGGGGTCGAATCTGTAAGAAGAAACCCATCATTTTTTTCCTCAAAAACCGTAAGCAGAGTTACTACACCTGTGAGCAATTCTATAAAAAAATGGCAAAAACCTAAACCTATAAGTTTTGGAAGTTTCTGGAAAGATGTAAAAATGGTGGCTGAATCACAAAGTAATTGAGGTACCTATCACATTATAAATAATTCAACTGATGACTCTCCACTTTTGCTTCTAGATGGGCAAAGCCATACTTTAGACTACTGGGATTTGTTAAACATCAACAAAAACCAAAAAACCTCTCAGAACTACATGATGTAAACACATCAGGCAAGGCTAAGGGGGGGGGTATTTTCATGTGTGACCTAACCCACAGTGGCAGATAAGGCTGAGCTGTCTCACCCATACTACATTCCCCAAATCCGACCCAGCACTTGAACAGCTGGGTGCACAGGAGTGCAAAAAAGAACACCCCCAAAAAGTTTTCCCATGGGAGCAAATAGCCCAGGGCAACTGGGGCAATGGCATTTTTGTTTCTCTCTGGTATTCTCAACTAGAAAATGTGACCGCCTGTTGGAAGCATGGGAATCATTTCAGAGGAAACTGCAGAAAGTATTTATATTAGCATTATTTGTTATTATTTTAAAAATACAAACTTGTCTTTCTTCTGTTAATAAACATGACAAATACTTGAATGTAAAAAAAAAAAAAAAAGTATTTTCACAGAAAAGCTGACACCAAAAGTTGATTTGTAATCCAACTTTTAGGGCTTTTCTATAGATTTACATTTTCAGCTCACAAAACAGCGCTCACAGACCTGAATACATTATGCCTTATCAAATTCCCTCAAATGTCATGTTTATACACCAACTTCTAGATTACAGAACCAGCTGGTTTTAAGTCTGGAGGGAAAGGGATTCTAACAGATAAGGCAGTAATATGAAGAGAAAATGTTCTGAAGCAATAAAACCATATACCTTGTGCATTATGATCTTCCGCTGAGCAGGTTCAGCCATATCAATCATCTTCTGAACAACGTAGTTGGCATACTGGTCCTTCATCATGGTGTATAAGGCACTGTGAGGACCATCGTTCTGGCAGCAGACCTCATCGATAAGTAAAGCTCTTTCAGCACGAGAAGCGTGAGTTACACATTTTTCTACCACATTGCTGAAAAATAAGACAAATGCATCCTGTGATTTAATATGTAACATTCTTCCAAGTAGCAATTTGATTTTACATTTATCTGAACAAGTTCAAGTGCCTTAATGCTACTGAAGAGTCCATTCTAAAAATGTTAAGTCCTGATTTCCAAACCTTTACTCTGTAATACCTGAGGAAGGTAAAGGATTACCACCAAAAGTCATTTTCTGATACTTTTAGGAGAGATTCTCCACTGGTCCTACGGCAGATATACTGGACCTTGGGTTGCATATGTATTGTAGTACATCTGTTTTTAGTTGTGGACCCTTTTAGGATATAGAGAAAGCCAGATACAAGGCTTTCTACTTTTTGAATAAAGGATCTTTTCAGGAGCATGCCTAAATCAGAGAAACCCTCAAATATTTCTTTGTGTAGATGTCCACAACCTCCAGATGTCTCAGAAGCTGAAAATGCTATCAGTGGTTATAAGCCAGCAACAAAACGATTCTTGTCATGAGTTTCTGCTTTAGAAATTAAACAAGTTCCAAGGAGAAGAATGTGAATAGTTCTGTTTAGGCAAAGAAAAATAAAATCCAGACAAACTTGCTACTTTGCATACAACTGATTTTTTAAAACCCATGCCCTCAAAATATCACGACACGTTTCTACTTAAGATTGACGACAAGGTTAGTCTCACTATACCATCCAGGATGAATTCTGAAGTATATTTTCATTAGAAAAAGGTGCAATCTACCTTTCAGTAAAAAACACTGAAGGATGATTTTTAGGTCCTAAATAAAGACTTTGAGTCTTCCTAATGCATAAAATCCTTGTCATGCTGAAGCACAACGTTTTACAGCTAGCCTTTCTATGCTTGGAAATTGCTTGACTGGACTGATAGGAAAAAAAAAACAAACAAAAAACTGGAGGTCTCAGCTCAGCAGTGTATCAAGCAACTTCTAGGAGAGCTTTTCACCTAGCTCTGGGGATTCTCATATGCCTCTCCTTGGAGTCTGGAAGCCCCATTCCCTGAACTTGTAGAGGGTGAACACAAGACATTCCATAAAACCCACAAAATCTTGTTTGTTTTACTGGAGAGTTGCATTTCCCCTTTTCTTTCCCCAAATTCATATTTCACAGAGGGTAAGATACCACCGCTGTTCATCTCTATAAAAATACGAAATTTCAGAAAACGGTACACAAGGGAAAAATAAATCTTTTTGTAACACACTAAATAAATCCAATACTACAACTTCAAAAGGTTAGTGAACCTTCAATATTATATGAAAGCTGGGCAATACCTGGCAAATTTGTGCTGACTCAGAGCTAGAACTTTTCCTCTGATTTCTGAAACGATTTTACTCTTGTCTTCAGGACGACCATGCTCCAGTACATGTTGAATAACATAATTTCCGTATTGATCCTGAAAATAAGATGACTTCAATTTTCTTTTGTGTTCATACCAAACAATCCATGTAGCTATTGTCTATTTGTATAAACTTTCAACTTACTATTTATATGGATATAAGAAAACGGCAGTAATGTCAACAGCACAGAAACAAAGGGATGCAAAAAACGCTGCATCAAGAATTACTTAATGGACCACAAAATTTACATGAAACATGGAAATTATCTGTAAAAATGGCATTTTGCTAGAGTACCTTTTATTCTCTTAAAGAAAGAAGTCTTCAAAATTAAGATCATCGTTCTGTAACAGCTGTAAGATCTCCCTGAAATTTGGTTCCCCAAATGCAGTCTAATAGAGACTTTATATACAAACAGGTGAGAAGTAAACTAGAGTGAATATAAAGCAAAAGGCAATTCATGCCTTTTAACATGTAGAAATTCCTACTGAACACGTCTCTTCCAGTATTTTAACCTGAATCCATTTCAAAGCCATACATTTTGTTCATTTGAGACCAAGACAGGAAATCATGTATAAGGTCTTTGGCTTGGCCTTCTTTTAGAAGAAATGTCCTAATTGTGTATGAATATGCAATGTATATTGTGTGTGTAGGAACGCACGATGTATATTTTTGACAACGCATTTGTGTTTAGATATTATTAGAAGTTATGTGAAGGACACCGGAATGAACTGAGAAACTACAAAAAGGCAATCTTTGCAATAAATAAATATAGAAAGAAATAAACCCAAAAACCTAATTCTGTGCATGTACAATGTATACTTGAAGCTACAGCCAAAAGTGTAAGGAAATGGCTTTTTATATCTTCTTTGCCTCCCAACTTCCAAATTCATTTTCATTAAAACTATGGAAGGAAAGAAAGACAAAAATCAATGTCTACAACGCTAAAAAGAAACAAATGCATTTAAGCTATTTCATACACTAAGAAATGGGAATAAATTATGATAATATAAAAAAGCTCTACAATGCATTGCAAAAAGGAATATACTAACCTGTACTAGTTGTTCTGTGTGCTGATGCAGTTCTTCTAAGATGGGTAAAGTCTGCTCAGCAGTGCAGTGTTCCAGAATACGCTGAATTACTCTACAACCATATGGATGAGTAGAAAGTACGAATACCTTAAAATAGAATTGCAAATTTAAGTTAATCCAAATAAAGTTTACAGATGCACTACTATTGCCATGTTCAAAATGGAACTGAACTTGTCAACTACTTCTATAAAAATATGAACGCTTTTGCCTGCTAGTATCAGAATTCAATCCCCTGTAAAAGCCAGAAAAACAGACTAAGAGGCCATTTATAATATTCCTTTTTATCAAGGACTCCAGTAATGATACAGCTGCCTAAGAACCAAGTTTTCATTATGATGTTTCTAGCCTATTAACTGCAAAGAAAACCCCTGAAGTCTGACCCTTAGTTAAACATGGTTCACCTTTCAAGCTTTCAACTTTGTTCTTCATTTTAAGATTTTGTCTTTTATAAAAAGGAGCTCAATTACAGTAGCTGATTTTCACTGTTTTCACATTCTCTGTCACAGATACAATATTTGTAAGTAAGCATTTAAAACATACAGACATGATCTTACTTATTCCTTTTCCAGAAGTCAGTTTTGTGTTTTGGGAATTAATTCAGACTATTTAAGAGTCAGTATCAGTCAGAACTGAACAGAGAGAATCTTGGTCGATCAAACAGAGATCCACATGGTGGAAGGAGGTGACAAAGACACATAACCATTGGGTGACATGACTGAAGTGCGGTATTTTTCATTTGCCACTTGAGATTAGCTAATACATATATACTTCTAAATTTACAATGACTTGGATTTGTAGATGGATGTCCAGTAAATAAGCAGTCATGCCTCAGTCAATGGGGCTCTATTTATGGTTTAGAAACTGCAGCTCATCTATCCCATACGCATTTTTTGATGTGAAAAGACCTGCCCCTCAGCATCTTGGTACACCATTTACTGCTACGTACAACAATAATTCTGGTAGTGCTCTTCTAAGTGCGAGAGAATTTATCGTAGACTTTGCTAAGAAACACATATGGTCAGCCATTAAAGTAAAATTTAGCAACACAGCCAAGTTCGTACGATGTTTTACAATTCTTTGAGACTATAAAAGTACATGTTTGTCACAGAATATATTCTCTAGCCCGCGGCACAATACCAATCTTGTATGAATGTAATTTTGTTGGAAACATAAAAAAAAAAAACTTTAAATAAACAAATACCTTCCGCCCTTCACTTAACACTAGCCCATGTGTAGGGAACAGATTACTATTTCTTCAAAGTATTTCCTTAATGACAGGTATTAATTGGAAAACACTGAGACAGACGTACGAGATAAGTAACAGAAGAAAAAAATGGAAAGGAAATTTTAATGAAAAGTATATTCCATGGATCAGATACTTTATTATTACATAAAAAATAGCAATGCTAAAAGTTATAAAGGAAATTTAAAATTGCACAACACAAAACTCAAACAGCCTGGCCATAAGCCAAATACTTCTATCAGTATTTATAGCACACCCAAACAGGTTTTCTAGATCCTCAGCTCTAACAGATTCATCTTTTTACAGCGTGAAACTGTCTATTCAACAGCTTTTCCATTTTATCATCCCCTCCTTTAATCCTACTTAATACAAGCTGACTGGTAAAGTGTCAAGTGCTATCTTGTATATGCAAATGATGGAAAAAGATCTGTAAATCAAAGCAACCCTACAGAAAAGGAAACCAACTGTTAACACTACCTGTCCTTTGAATGCATCAATGATGAACTGGAGCGACTGCGGCTGAACACACTCAATACATTTTTGGACAACATGGTTTCCATTTTGATCTTTCACACATTTCAGAACGTGACCATCCAACTCTTTCACCATTTCATTCTGGAAAAAAAAAAAAAGATTATCTTTTCAGTGATTTTTCTTCTTCTTCTTCAAAAAACAGAAGTTCCTTTTCATTCTAACTGTCCACTTTTCCTATGCACTGGTCATCTACTTGCATATCATAACCTTATAATTTAAACTATTTTTGGTCCCTAGGGCTTTTCATGATTTTCATCATGAAGGGAACCATCCACAATTTAAGCAAGTATAAAGGTGGGTGCTATTAAAAAGAAATGAAATACAAAAAAAAATATTGTTCTAACTTACAATTACCTGCTGGTCAGGTGAGATAGACTCAAGTGCTTTCTGAATAACTCGACAACCATACATCTGTAGGGCTAATGGCAGAACGTGACCACGTATGCGTGTTGCTAGGGCTAACTTTTGATCCAGGCTTCCAAACTAAAAGAAAATAAATATGCTGTTAACAAATGAAGACATGAAGTATGCTGGAATTTATTTTACATGACAGTCAGAACTTTCATGATATATTAAAGATTTACTGGGCCTTGAATGATTTTTCCCTTTTTACCTCTGACAGGTATATTTACAAAAGCTTTCCCCCACCCCTCAGTGCAACATTCTGCAATATTCTACATTCCAGTCACGTACCTGCTTTCAACTGCATGGCTTTAAAGGCAGCAGAAAAAAAAAAATCTAAGTACTTTATACTTGCCTGTCTGTAGGAATACAGATTAAGATTTAAGTGCAATAACCCATTTATTTAGACAAATGGTATCAGCCAAATTACATCAGATTACCATAGCATACCAATTCAAACTATGTATTCTTCACCATCTCAAATTTGTATTGGTCACCTTACATCTTACGTACAGTAAGCAAGCTGTAACAGGAGAAAGAGAAACCAAAAACAACAAAAAGAAGCATCTGCCCTGTAGCTGGTAACTTCATGTGCCTTGGAGGATGATTCTCACCATGAGTGCTTGGGGAAATCTAGAAATACCCAGGCTTTGGAGAGAAAAATCAAAATGGTTTTATATGCTGGCTGTATTAGTGTATAAGCTAACTAACATTTGTTCAGCAGTAGCTAGCTCCTGCCAATATCATTCCCTCCTCAGTGTCACCACAACCTTCTGTTTTGCTTCCTGTTTAACAAAGAAGATGCCAGACTGGCTTCAGAATAACACAACCCTGTGGGAAATATTAAACCCCACATCTGTAGTCACCAAAAGCTCTGAAGAAAGCTCCAACAACTTGTCCCTCCCACTTAGATGATGAACAAACTCCCTTGCTATGTGTAAAGGTTAATGTATTTTTCTTGGGAACTCTTACGCAAAATTAAGATGAAACATCTCTCAATGGTCAATAATTATCTCTCTTGAGCAAGATCAAGAACTTATATGCCGTACATCAGCCACACTTTTCAGAAGATATTCTGATTTTGTAGAAAGAATATCAAGACCAAAAAAATGAGCACACTGTTTCGTAGGCTTTGTAGACTTATTAAAAAATTACATTCCTGTTTAGAGTGAACAATCGTATTTTTAATTGGGCAACTTTTTCTTATTGAACACTTTTCAGCTTCTCTTTATATCCAACTAAGTATTTTGATATGGTCCTCGATTTGAAGTACACCATGCTTGAGATCTGTCCTAGGTTGTGTTTTGTTTTGTTTCCACAAGCACAGGCATTGCCTTTTCTCCTCCTCTCCTCAGGTTGAATCTTGTAGCTCTTTGGTAAGGCAACAATAACACAAAAGCAAAGCAGTTTTAAATACTAATTTTACTAGTACTGAATGTATCATACGACAGCCCTTCCCCAAATTTTTTCTGCCTGAACACAGTGTTTGATAAAAGTCCCTTCAGAGCACTGGACAAAATTCGCACATCTATTCGTCTGGGTGCAAGAACATTTTTCAGAGCCATTTTTTGGCCAAGATGCAGTAACCACTACAAGTATCCTTCAAATCTTTTGTGATCCCCAACACTAACTGGAAGTCTACGTAAATCAAGCTAAAAACTCGAGTGTGCAGCCAATGCTGCCTACTATCATGTGTATCACCAGTGCAAAAGAAAGCAATGCCTATAATTCTCAGGCCTGTTATGAAAAAAGGGGGTGGAACAGAACAGAAAACACGTGTGCACTATTAGACCCCTGGGTTCTGTAGTGAGAGTCCAGTAGAATTCTGCTATGATGTTAAGAAAAAAAAAACAAAAACATTTAAATTTAATCAGACTTTACAGCTTTTCATTCAAGTTTCTGTTCATACACTTTGTGTTAGGCTTACCTCAAAGAACTTCTGTATTACATAGTTTCCAAACACATCAGTCATCAATTGATATGCTGCTTGCAAGATCTCATTAAATACCATCTGGCGCTCAGCTGGAGTAGCTCGCTCTAGCTTTTGCTGTATAAATCTAAGTGCAAAAAATGTACATTATGCTTTACATGAACAACAGGAAAACCTCTCAAACACTGTTTCAATGAGACACCTCGACACTCTGAAGCGAGCGTTCAACGTTATAGAACTTATTAAAATGAAAGTAGTGCCTTTGCATATGAAAGGATGCATTTCGGTATAATGATCCTTAAAACTTTCATTTGAAAAGTATTAAAGATGAAAAGAATAAGAACAATAAACAAGTACCTGATGATGTATTGCTAAAAATGGTTTTAACATTCCAGATGCCAGATATTTTGTTTTCTTAATCAACACCTTTTTGATACTTAAAAACTAGAGTTTACAAGCCTAGTTATAAGGCTGTTCCTAACCTGAAAACTTCTATAAGCAGCTAAATTTATACTACTGTTACAATGCAATTTCCTAGAAAAGAAAGAGGTCAGTGTAAGAGCATGTGCTCCAATTACTGGCATGCTTTGCATTAAGAAGAGTCCCAGCATGTTTAATGTTAATATGACATTATCAAAGCAGTAAAACGTCATTAACTTTACTGTAGTAATTACCTAGAACCATGCTGATCTTGGGAAAATTCAACAATATGTCCAACAAGGTCTCTCAGTTGAAGATTAGGGAAGCGATTATTTCTGAAATCTTCCAGCAGCCGACTGCGTCCAGAAGGCATTATATCAGACCTACTGTAACGGAGGCGTGAAGGAGGGAAGAGCTGACTGGTGGAGCTAAAAAGACTGGAGGTACTTGCCGCACTGCGATACTTTGCTTCTGCTCCAGGTGCTGCAGAAATATAGCGACCACTACCATTTGTCAGTCCTCCTACAAGGAAGCAGCTCTGTCAGTGAAAGCCGTAAGGAAAATAAACAACAGCAAAACAGCAAGTGTACTACAACTACAGATACCCTTGGAGCCAAAGGAAACAACAGTGGTGTCTTGTTATTTACGTTTACCTCGTTTTGGTTTGAGGAGTTAGATAGCTTTATCTGCCAAGAAATAAAACCATTCTCCTCCTCGTTTTCATTTTACGTGAAGGGCACCAGGAAAAGAAATCTCGTGAGAAGAGGGTAACGAAGCAGGTAAAGTGACCACCCAGACATACAGAAACTTTAGGGCTGGGTGGGCCTCGGCTTAGTGGGCAGATCTCCACCTCACAAGCAATTCAGATGATTCAGACTCTTGTTAGTAGTCTTGAAGTTAGCCAATTGTTTCAAAACAGACCATGAAATCTGAACTACCCTTCAGTCCCTGCTGAGGTTCCTTTCTGTCAATTCATAGCGTGAAAGGGCCTTTTTGGGGAGGCACGTGTGATGCCTCTTGTCAGGCTGTACCTGTTCTGCAGGAAATTTGATGACTTCAGCATCCCAGGCTTTAGATCTGGTACCTCTCTCTACGCACTAAATGCGTCAAATTTCAAAGCAGGTAAACTAAGAACGCTCTACTTAATTCTAAAACAACCAGAAGACATATTAAACAAGTTCCTTTTAAAAGCATCAAGTCCTCGCCTGGCTGTGAAAACATGCACCACTCACTACACTTTGTCTTTCCTTCCTTTCCATGAGCTGAACTGCTTTGCTAAGGTCCTTTTCCTTTTCCTAGTGGTCCCACCTACGGCTATCCTCTCCCAGCCCTGTGAATTTCCCCTCACACACTGCTCTTCCACCACTTCACGTCCCTCTAACTCTGCCACAAGGCCTCTCTCCTCCACAACAGGCAGCAATTTTCATAATAAGCATGCAAACAATGCATCTTTTGCAACTACAGTATGCTTTCTCAAAGGAATATTGCTATAACACAAGCAGGACACAATACCTCAACTCTAGCATCCAAAAAATACCAAGCTAAAATCATCGAGTAAAAAGTGAAAAAGAAAAAATATTCTCATTTTCCCCACAAATGATCTAGAAAGTAACTGATAGCCCTGTCAAAGTCAACAGAAGCAACTAAATTTGAATTTTAAACAAATTGCAGTATGTGCTGTTTGAATGGTGCTCTATTACACAGTGAACAAAAAAATGTATCAGCTGACAGTGCCCCAGCCAAGCCTTCCTTTGGTTCCAAGCATTTATAAGGCCAGGCAACAACAGAGCTACAGTGGGCTGGTAACGTAGTAATGGTCAAGTATCTTTTTCGAAAGGTCAAATCGAAATACCAGGATCTGATATGTTAGTGCTCTGCAAGACGTATCAAGCATCACATTTATTGAATTCTACAGGATTATGCCCTAAAATAAATACAGGTTTTCAAAATTCAGTGGTAAGAATTAGTAAAGACTCAGAAAATAATTTGTCCCACAATACCTTAAAAAAAAATTACTAGTTTTTCTTTTGTTTAAAATTAAAGCCTCTTAATTCTTTATAGCCAGAAAAAAAATCATCTTTAACTATCATTTTTAGTTTTCATTGACAATCACTACTTTCAGAAGAGAGACGACAGCGACATGATACTAACAGACAAAGGAAAAAGAAACCCAACATTCTGCAGGTGAAGCAGGATGCAGTGATGCTCTACAGTGATTCTTCTTCTAGGAATGGCCTCCTAAACAACACGGAACTTGTGTACCTGAAAACATGGACTTTGTGATCTAAATGATTAAAACACTGGAATGAAACCTGTCTGCCTTGGAAGTGCTGTGCAGTAACAGTACTTAATGCCAGTAGAGGGCAGCAAAGCCCGTTTAAAAGCAGCCTTAATGGGCTCTTCTAACATTTCTACTGCTTCCCGGATCACAGGCTCAATTCTCTGCCAGAAACTAACAGGAGAGTTTCAGCTATGAGTTTACATACTGCATGGGTCTAATTAGCATCAACAGTCAAATTGCGCATGTGAGTCAGGAATCATTTATCCATCTTTATATTTTATTTTATTTTTTTTAACTTGAGCCTCCATGTAAGTATGAAATAAATGTGACAATCTACCCAACAATTTAATTAAGAAACTTCCTACCTTTTAATAAATGTTTTATGTGTGTAGTAAAGCTGCACGTATACAATTCGCACTCAGGATTATCAATCAAGTCCTTCCTCTTGGGAATGGTCCCTTTTTAAGTTTTAAGAACACAATGCTGCAACTGGGAGACTTCCTCTCTAGCCTGAAAAACTACCTAAGATGATCGCATTAAGCAGGGTCATAATGCAGGATGGCTAAAAACATATCCATCATTCCTAGAGGGAACTCACACTTCAAAAGCATAAGCTGTAAAACCCTGGAAACTATTAGAAAAACTGTGATTTGGTATTTTTTTCCAAAAAAAATAGCTTTTCTCTTTTTTAATTTATGCAGTAATGTTAGCTGAGTGGCAACTTTGCAGATTTGAAAAATAAGAAAACCACAAAATAAATCCTATTGTCACAGAAACTTACTATGTCTCAATACACTCTTGTATAAAAAGGACTATTTTATTAAATATTATATTCTCATTAAATTCTCTGCCCAAAGCCAGCTATAAGCCTTAGTGTGGAAATTGAAGACAACTGCTCTCCTCCTTCCCAAAAACTTTTACTGTGAATGGCTTAGAACTGAAGAACTGAAATGTGAGTTCTAGTCACCCAAATCCTCCTGGTGAGCCTACCACATCTACCACATCCCCATCCTCTTCAAGAACTTCTAGTATTGTTTTAAAGAGTCTGACTTCCTACCAGAACGTAACACGTGCTAGTTCTTACTAATTACTTTGGGGAAAAAAAAAAAAACACACAAAAAAAAACACCCTTACCCTACTAGATCAAAACACCTAGTCTAAACTTTTCTGCAAATGCTGGCACTTCAGAAGACTGCTGTCAGGAATCCGTGTGTCCACACAATTACAAACCACTGGGGAATAAAGCAAGGAGCTTGTAGCTAATCACTTAGCTATCACTCCTGATTTTGTAAAAGGAAGATCTCTAAAGCAAGGAATATTATTAAGTTGTTTTATAGTTTAATTGAACCCAAATCCCAGTGCCTAGTCCATAGGGAAGAAGAGGCTCAGAGGCATAAAAGGTATACAGGCCATCTAAAACAGAGCCTTACTAAGCTTTAAGGAGACAAATCATGTTAAATTATTGACCTCCTTAGCTTAGACAACATATTTAATGTAAAAGGTAGTATGAAAAAGTATTAAAAACTAGATTTATCTAGGTCTATGCAGATTTATTGATAGCATTAGTCTGTTAGTACTTATTACCAAAGCATTTGGTTCAATTATTTCTAACCAAGACATAAAACAGATTTATTGCACAGAAACTGCTGTTTAAATGCAGCCAGCACTGTTATTTTTTAGTAAAACATAAAATTATATAAACATGTTAAACTTGATTTATACAAAATATATTTTTTTTTATCTGTAAAAAAAAATCAGCTTAATCTCATCCTCAGCTAAAACGAGTACACATTTTTATCTACTCCTGAGAAATAGACTATGTATGTGTGTGTGACTGTATATCCATGCATATGCATTTTAGGAATCAATGCAAGTGCTTATTATGCCTGGTTTACCAAAGTCCTACAGAGTAGGTACATGACAGAGGCAAGGCAAGGTTCCCCAGAATGGAGGTCCCTTGGCATAGCCCTATTACCCAGAACAAGCCGTTCCTAAAAACACCAACATCATCTACCAACAAGCTCGGTCTGCAAAGCACAGACTGAATAGAAGTACCTCCAGAAGCCCACATTTTGAAGATCCTATCCCTAAAACCAACCCTTGAAACGCTGCAATGTACCATCCTACAAGGAAGTGCTGCCAATCTAAAGGAATTTTTATAACATGGGAAAAAATACTTCTGTTTGCACCTTTTTGTCCCTGGGAGTGAAAGGGTAGTTCAAATTCATGACCGTGCTGCTCCAACTGATTACAGTAAAGAAGCAGTTACAAACTGATAAATCCCTTCAGATACAGGAAAACTGACACTAGACCAAAGTAATTAGTGCGTTCCCGTTTTAGGACGTTGGGTAAGAGTGGTGAGAAGAGATAAAAACAGCAAAATATCACAAGTTTCTTGTAAAAGGGCAACTGTTGTGTTGTGTCTTTTTTTGTTTGTTTGTTTGTTTTTTAGCTACAAATTGCAGCAGTGTCTGACAAAGGGGTTATAAAACCATGCACCCTTCCCCAGGATTGTGCTCTAGTATTCTGGTGGCTGAAACAGGAGCAACCGAGTTTGATGCCCATTTTAAAACAGGAGTTAAACTTAGCTGAACCTGTTGATACAAGCAGGCAGGACAACGAGTTTTGAAGGTGGAGGGAGAGCTGCATTTGACAGGCATTATCAGAGTACCAATGGAAACTGCATGCAGACATGAACTTACAATGTTGTTCTACTCTGAAAAGTGACCGGGTGACCCTTCGCAAAACACACTCCCTGCTCGATTTCAGGTGTAACTTCTTATTTGGTGAAAAAGCTTTGCCTTTATTAGTATTTTTTTTTACGTGAGAACAAAACAAATCTTCTAAGAGTGTTGGATGAACACAAGCAGAATAAATTTAACGGGACAGACAAATGCAGAAAAAGTCTTGGACTTTTCGCAACGGTGCACCGTGGATGCAACTGCACGAGGATATTAACACAAAGGGCAGAGTGCAGGAAATGCTAAAAAAATCACTGCATTTTTTAATGAAAATATCCAAGAGATCCTCAAATTCAAAACTTCCGATTGGTTTGGTAAGGCAGCAAAAAGTTTACCCATCAACAAAGTCCACTGCTTGTGGAAGATGAAGAGGCTGCAGGCACGGAAGCCAAAAATGTGTCAATTTTCAGAGTACAACTGTACATTCTGGCTGTTCGCACACTGATCTGGTACACGATTTTAACAAAATATTATACTTTGTTCACACTGCCAAACAGTCTGAAATAGATTATAATCAGTATATATTAACAATTTCTGCTGATAGAGGTAGTCCTCTATACTGATTGCAGCTTATCTTCTCCAAAAGCCTTTTATTTAGCATTTTTCAGATGTAAAGCAACACGACTTCAAATGTTTTCAATTTTAGATAATGCCTTCCAAAATTTGGCTGAAGTATAGTTTTCAGTAATATGAAAACTATTGTGAGAGTACTTTGGAAAGAAAGAAAGAAAAAGATTTCCATGATAACCCCATTGTCAGATGTTCAGAACTTTCTCAAAAGCCTCCATTTGGGCTGAAACTTTCCATGCTTGGTCTCAGCCCAAAGGTGCACTTTGTAGACCTGGAAAAGGAAAAAAGGTAAGTAAAAAAAATAAAACGTGCTGAAACATCCCCTTGCCCAGCTTTACTTTGGGTATTCAGCACATAACCATGAAGGGGATACTGAACTGCAAATGTAATATATTTAAATTACTTTTAACATTGTTACAGAAATCACACATTTCTCACAAAGTGCATTTTGCTGGGCACTTTTAACTTTTTTTTTTTCCCTGTTTAATTTGCACTAAACCAAAAGTACAGGGGTTAGGTTTCCTACTAGGAGTGCACACTGGAGCAACAGGCAACTCAATCTCATAAGCGTAGCCAGTTTTGTTGTACAATTTTAGCATTCAAATTAAATGACTGCAAATACTTGCAGTGAAAAAAGGAAAGTTTATCAAGCAACCTCAGGTCAGAGGCATTCTCTTTTAAATATACTGTAGGCTGTGGTGGAGTTTCTTTAGATTTTAACGTTTATTTTAAAGATTGAGCTCCTGTGTCATCTAGCTAGCTGAAAAAATTCCGAGATTACTGTCATCATTCCTTAAAAATACATCTGATAACAGAGAGCCACCCCTGACAAAGCTTTTGCTGTGTCTTTAATAAATCCATTTTCTTTTCTTCCACCAGCCTGGCGGTAAGCACTTGTCATCCTGGCAAAGCATCGGGGCCGTACGGTAGCAGGCTCCCTGGTTCAGAACCACCCTTCGGTACACATTACAGCGACAGCTTTGCTCACTTCGTCATGGGAAGGGGCAGCAGTGGAAGTCACATCACTGCTCCACACAGAGCTCGTCTTTAAGCATTCGTAAGTGGGAACACACTGGAGCACAAACAAAAATAATGCACCTTTGCTCGGCAACTGCAGACAGTTCACATAGTACAAAAGGGATGGGTAAATCTTACTGGGCCATCTGCAAGGGAAGAAAAATCAGCTGTTGGCCCGACACTGCAAAAAAAGCTCAAGTGCCCTCCACTGCCAAATCAACGAGCATTTGACTGTGCTCTTCAGCCTTCAGGAAGGGGCCCTCTTCATTACAAAACTGTTCAACAGCAAAGGTAACGTGACATCTCTTATGCAACATATAATTTCACACATAGAAATACATACACACATACAAACAAAACGTGGTTTTTGGTTTTTTTTTTTTGGTTTTTTGTTTTTGTTGTTTTTACCTAAATGCAAACTGGATGAGGATCCATGTGATGAAAGTGATGGCGGTGGCGTAAGTGAATGTCCTGGAGTTTGGCTTGGCAGAGGCATGCCTATTGGACTTGGAGAGGAGGAAAATCCCAGACTATTGTAAAATGGCTGCCCTATGGGTGCTAGGCTGCTACTAGATCTTTTGTACAAGTCAGAGCTAGTAGATAGAGAATCTCTCCTTGTGGCACTACTACTTGCAGAACTGCCAACTGAAGAAGAAATAAAAAGACCCTAATTACACAGTGTCAACTGAATAAAACCTAATCCCCAACTACAGCTGGGCAATAACAGATGCGATCACAATAATTACAGCAATCGTTATGACAAAGACAATTACTGTGATAACCACACATGCTTTTAAGTAAATCTAAGTGGGTATAAACATACCACTGGTAAGTAATTTCATCAATGCCCATGTCTTTCAACATTTTATTCTAGACTTCTCACAGCAATATTGCAGTACTCCATTTGAACACCCTGGCTTCAGGCATTGGGACAAACACGAAATTTATGAGATTACAGTGTCACTGCATATAGTAAGTGCTTCTAAAGATATTCCCACTAAACTCTTCAAGATTTTTTTTTCCAACAGAAATTATTAGTCAGCAATACTTGAGTGCAGGCAAAAGGCTAGAAACAATTTTTTAAGGGTTTAGAAAATACACTGTGTCACTATTCAGCTGTTTCTGAACTTCCTCTTGTTTGTGAACCCCTCGTCTTTAGGAAAAAAAATGACTACTTAAAAATCCCTGAGAGAATTATAATTCTCAAAGAAGCGTTTTGGAAAGATAATATAAAGAGGGAGTAGGCTAAGAAGAAGATGAGAAGCAGAGCAGAGATACGAAAATTAAGGTGAGAAACTAAAAATGTAATTTTACTGCTATCACTCTTTCTGACAAACAAATTAGACTATGAGCTTTGTTTGGCTGACAGAGTATTAGTGAAGGACTGGTTATCCTGCACAGCATCATTCGGCAGGGCGATGAACAGTCTAGGACAAATTAGGAGAACAGAAAGCTTTTAGAAACGTTAAATTCTGTTATCTGTGGCATACTAGTGACATATTTAACTGTAGCGCCTATTTGAAACACTGGAACATTATATCAGTGATCTAAGACTATGGATATTTTGGCAATGTAAAGCTGCTTCTTAAGTTGAATTTGGAAGATTGATTTCTACTTCATCTAAAAAAGGAAAAGGTCAAAGTTTATTCTTCCATAATCCTTATCCTCATCAATGTACCCTACCACATCTGGCAGCATGGTCCCACATAAAGGTCGCCTGATACTTCCCATTTTGAGAGAATAGAGGTTGGCTGTTCCTAACATCAGCAATGTGGCTAGTATTTTTTCATGGCAAGTACCTCCTTGGACCAAATTGTTCAAAGAAGTTCTGCCCAAACGACACAGCCATTTTAGCAGGAAAGATGCTTCAAGTTTAGTGAAGTAATCCAGCCACCTTTAATTGGAGAAACTGATGCTTTCATTTACTCAGATCATCATGCTAGCAACAGGAGACCTTTATTTTCATGCTCTGAGCTAGAAATCTTAGCAAAATCACATTTCATCCAAGTTCAGCAGAGATCTGGTACAGACTCGTAGCTGAAAACTCAAACTCCTGCCCATTCATGGCACGTCTGAGATGGCTGATGAAGGTTTTCCTGCAACTGTACTTCTGGGCTTCTGTGTCCCATGCCAAAAACGGACTCTAAAGCTGCTGTCCAAGATCCCACCTGGTGTTCAGAAGCCCCATCAGGCAGTGTGGAAAGGAAGTTATCTACTTCAAATGCAGAGGAGACAAAAGCCAAACACAAGAAATAGACCAGGAAAAAAAAAATGAAACCAGAACCAGGAGGAGAGAAAGGTCAGACAAAGGAGCCAACAAGGAGACTGCAAGGAAACTGGCAGGCAATTTCAGAAGTGGTGGAACTGAGGATGGAAAAGAAAGCAGATCTGATGAAAAGCTAGGCTTATAGAAAGTGTATGCGACTGTGGGGCAAAGGCCCTGGAACAGTTAGCTGATAATGGGAACACCACACGGCACGAGCAGCAACAGACACAAACTGGGGGCAGGAGGGGAGATAAATGTTGCCTGGAAGCTGGGAAGGCACACATACTGGAGGAGAAGCCAGGAGGAAAAGATACTGGGCTAAATAGGCAAGGAGACTGAGAGTAAGAAGAGCAAATTAAGGGAACAGTTGAAAGAAATCTTGAGGTTTGAGACTAGCTCTACAGGTTCTGGCTCAGCTGATGAGCTATGTGCATGTTAATACAGCGCTATGGGATGGATTGTTATTTTTCCAACTGGCTATGGGGAGAAAAAAAAAAAGCTAAACCTTAGGGTTTCTCATTCAGCTAGATTACTGCAGCTTGACAAGTCACCACGAGCCAGCTGAGCTGAATCTTTACACACACACAAGCAAAGCTCATGGAAACAAGATAAATTGAATTAGCTCAGCCCTCTTTATCACTAAACAAATGTAACCGTGTTAGCTACAAGCTGAAAGAAGTCATCTGGGAAGCTGCTGTGGTCGATCTAATTCTCAGTTACCTGTTAAGCTGCAGTACCTTACCATGCACCTAAATATTTAAAGTGGAGTGTGAATAACTTTGTAATAAAAGAGGACTGTAACGTGATTTCATTTACATGCTATGCTTGCCTCTTCCTATTTACTCCTTTGTTGCTCAGTCATTCTGCTAGAACAGGCTCAACTTTGCCTTTTTTTATTTTATTTTATTTTTTTAACAGAGCTTCTTCCGCTCTCTCCCGGCAGCAACTGAAAACATAAGCAAGGTGTAAGGGCAAGATCAGTACCGCCATCTGTCAGACCTCATGGAACACATTAACTGAAATCCAGCCCTTACAACACGCTTAGACAAGCTACAGATAAGCTGAAGCCTTGGCAAATCAAAAAATAAACTCACTTTTAATTTGCCTCAACATGCATTAACAGTGTTTTTGTAAGTACTCATCTGTGTAATTCAATTCATATGTACATACAGCTCTTTTTTTTTTTTTAATTTTATTATTTGTTGCTTTTTTAAAAAAAAATTAAAATCAGGAAGCATATTTTTAAGTGGCTGTTATGGCAAGTACAATTTATACTTGGCAGAAGGGCACTTTCAATGTACTTTTACTCCAGTAATACTACTAAAAATCTTTCAGGTTTAGGTAGCACCTTTCATCAGCACTTCTCAAACTGCAAAAGCACCAGCTTCCTGCTCCTCTGTGGAAACTACCAGGCTAATTAAATCACCTAGGACACGGCTGCAAGATTTCAGAACGTGCTGTCTATGCTGAAGGCTCTGCACGAGGCTCTGCAACTGAACTTTGCTACAAGAAAAAGGCACATCATCTCCTGTGCCAGGAAAAAAAAAACAAAAAACAAAACAAAAAAACTGTTCTGTTTCTTCTTAAGCAGACAAAACTAAAATTTGCATTGTATGGAGGTCCTTGTGATAATGCTGGATAAAGACTTCTGTGGCTTAATTCTTTCTATGGCTTAAAAGTATTCTACCTAGAGACTTAAAATGGGTCTGCTGCATTAAATATACAGATATGCTTATGACCACATCTATCAATGAAATGAAACTGTATCTAGAGCGAAACACAGCTGCTAAGAATTCACTGAACTCCTGCAAGTAGCTGAGGAAAAATCTGCACTACAAAATACAGCACTGGGATAGCACGATTGTTTTGTGAGATTTACCTGCTGTGGCCCTACAGAAAATTGTTAAGAAGCCCTACCCATCTGAGTGGCCTTTAAAAAAAAAAATAATTTGAAAATGGCATGTTTAGAGTTCCCTGCTCCACTCTTTAAAGGCAGAGGTTAGAGAGGACCAGTGTAAAACTTTATTTTGGATTTCCTAGCATTAGTTTTGTTAAAGCAAATTGTCAGATTATTTTATGAAAAAACAATACTGAGAAGATCTCAGTGTTGGTATGCGGTAATTTGATGTCACTATTCTCCACTTAGTTACCAAATGAGAGGTATCATGTTTTAACACTGAAGGGTGTGTTTTTCCTTCTGTTTTTCCACATACTGAGCTATTTTGTAATAATAGTCACTTTCTACACTCCTTTCAACATTTTTATAAAGCCTCATGGGGCAATTTGCTTTGAAAAATACTGTTTAAGTATAATTTTTTTCTTCCAATTTCTACACATCTGCAGGATACATAATATAAATATGCTCCATTTATCTCATTAAAATAATAAAAGTAAACAAATCAGTTCTGTAACTCAGACACTAACAGGCCAAAGGAAATATTCTTTGGAAAAAACATCTAACTTCCCTTACTAACGCTGAACCTTAAATATAAGAAAACCTACCTTTTATATTTAAATCTGTGAGAATGAATTTCTGCTATAGAGCATACAAAAGATGACAACTATTTTTTTTTTTTGATAACATAAACAGGAGCATCTGTTGCTATAATTTAAGGCCCCAAACTCTGCTTAAATGTATCTAAGATTAAACCTATTGAAATTAACGAGGACTATTATTAGGTTTTCAGTCCTTCCAGGATGACAGCCTAAATCCTCAAAAAATGTTATGGAAAGAAACACTGCAATATTTGATTAAATTTAGAGTATCATGTGATATTAAAAAAAAAAAAAAAGATGGAAATTTTCCTGATATAGGAAGAACAACAAAAGAATGCGTATCTTAAAAGTAATCGATTGTTATTTTAAACACAAAATGAAGACATGTTTGCAAATAAAAAAAATAAGCTTAATAAAAAAATCAATATAAAGTTCTGGGGCAAAGTACAATGCTCAATATGGAAAAACATTTTGGAGGTATCTTAAACTACAGGGTATTTTTCAAAAATTAATCTTGTATACAGAGCAAAATTAAACCCCCTTTTTCTTCACCTATAATTTGCTTTAAACTTGAATAACTTTTTTTCAACATTGATTTTGGAAATGTATGTGCATATAATGTGTCTGGATACAGATACATTTTTTTTTCCTTATCACACAAGTCTCACAATGTCCTCACTACGTTAACGACCTACCTGATGAGCCAAATCCACCAAGTGCGGAGCCGATAGCTGCTCCTAAAGAGCTGCTACTTCCAAAGCCAAGAGATGTACTTCCTGGTTGGCCAGGACCATGGGAAAAAAGGGAACTGTTTTGGGAGTTATTGGTCAAAGAGTTACTGCCATAAAATGAATTGGATTGTAGGCTACTATTTGTTTGCTGTTGCTGTTGTTGTGGCTGGGCACCAAGGGGCCGAAATAGACCGTTCGTGGCTCCCGCGAGATTGTTTGCTGTTCCTCCAGCTGAAGCAGCTGCAGCTGTAAAACACACGTTTTCAATCGTCATTACTCTCCCAAACATTTCTGACTGAAAATGGACTATTCAGATCTAAATCTTATTTTTCGAAACCCTCTTAAACAAGCAAAAATTCACATATTAAAGGACTAAAAGAGACTTTATAATATAATGCAGTCTTAATTACGATGGAAAAAAATGAAGACAGCGTATGTTGTAAGCTATTCAAAGATGCAGAATAGTTAATGTAATGGAGAGAATTTTCAGTGTAAACATGTAAGACATTATTGTTCACTGAACTGTACTTCAATACTCAAATTCACAATGGCAGAGTTGCAGCTAACAAAGACATCTTCAGCAACTAATGTCACAGTAGGAAGCCTACAGATTAGCTTAAAATCCCATTTTCTAAACATTAATTCATCTGGTGTTAATATTTTGGATTTTAATTTAATAAATACAATAAATACAGTGCTTTAATGAAGTGGTACCAGACTGAACCTAATGAAAAAGAAAGCTCTATACTTTTCACAGTACTAATTCTCCTTTTCTGCTATCCATTAAGTATTTTTTCCTTGCCATACTTGTCATGGGAAAAACAAAACAAAACAAAACAAAAAACAAAAAGAATACTTTCATAAGAAAAGCATAGCAAGGCCCCAGAATACTCCATCATATTCTGCCAGGCCGAAGCAATGAAATGATGCTTCTTCTGGGGAGCAACGAGCAATGTGTGTTGTATGCATGGGGAGAGAAAAGGGGAAATTGTTCTTATCAGAGTGGCAACAGCATTTGCAGAAATGTGCCTGTATGTGTATGGGGAGTGGACTGCAAACCTGAATTAAAAAAAAACAAAAGAGGAAAGCTGCATCTCTGAAAAACAGTAAAACAGCTGTGTGTGGTAGAGAAAGGGAGGTGAAAAAATAAAAAAGATCATGCATGGTATATCCTCCACAACTGGAAAGCCTCACAGGATGCATACCAACCAAATCAACAATATGAAATACTAGTCAACTAACATTGCTGAAATTCAGTACAAAATGGGAAGAAAGCTCCCTGGAGGACCCAATACTTACCTGCTTGTGCTGCTGCAGAACTGATTATAACAGGGGTTGAGGCCACCAATCTGACTGGTGCTCCAAGGCCAGTTCTTGCTCCAGGGCCTACTACTAAGGCACCAGTCTGATCATAATAGGCAGTGGGAGCTAGTACTTGATAGCCTACACAATACAGAATAAAAGAATTAGGAGTACATGTTGTCTTGATCAGCCAACGCTTCTTTCATTGAAATATCTTGGCACCACACCATGATGGGGAAAACAGCATTTCTGCAGTAGTGCCCCAGAACATCAACCAGACATCAAAAGAGAAAAAAAAAGAACACCGTAAAAGAGCTCCAAAATCTTATAAAAGCCTAGGAGTATTCTACATCATCTTTAAGAAACTAGAACAGCTAAATTTAGTGATCTGAAGTTGAGTGTGTATCTTCAAGGTTAATAAATCAAGTTTCCAATACCACAGTTGAAAAGGTAGAGTAATGCCACAACTTGTCAGAACTGGATCACTACTGAATCTTTTTTTTCTTCTTTTCAGCAATTTTAAATATTCTACAACTGTCTCATACTCCTGAAAAGGTACTGAAATCTATACAGTTAAAGGGCTGGACCATGTGCAAGTTCGGCAATTCCTTATATTGCCTAGCCACATTTTAAAGACCACTGACAAAAATACATTACGAAATGAGTGCTCCACATGCACGAGTATTTTAGAGCAATAAAAACGATCTAGTCCCAGTCAGTTTCACAGAACAGACTGTAATCCAAGTACCATTTCGTTCAGTTGACAGAGTTCAAACTAGAGGAGAAAGGAAGTTGAGTTGAAAATGGAAAAAAGCAAGCAATAGGAACAAAAATACTACAAAAGACATGAATGAAGCAAAGGAAAAGATACAAAAGAGAAAAAAAAACTCTTATTTAGCACAAGAGCAAGAGGATTTATTTTAAAGCTCTGATACTTTATAATCAAGTTGGAGAACTGGAATAAGAATCCCTAAAAATGGAAGACAAGAGCTAGAATAACCTAGGAAAGGATACTGACAACAGAACTGTAGCACTAATTTGTAGTTTGACTATTAAATATAAAGCAGTGAGAAAAGAGAATTTCAATGTTCCTTCCATATTCAAATATTACTCATGCTGTTAAGAAAAAAAAAAGATTTTGCAAAAATCACACAAATGACTGTTTTGTAAGAATGAAGACTTCGCACATCGTCTGCAGTCAATATGCACGTTTAAAACCAGGTCTAACAGAGGGCATAATTTCTCAAGCTCTCTCTGAAACAGGTACAGACCTCAGCATAAGGACCAGGGCCTCTAATTCCAGGTGAATACCTTCATCACCAGGCTCACAAGTCATGTTTGTTCTCCTTAACTTCTAAAACAAGATGTATAATCTCTTCTGCTCACAAGCCTCGCTTCAAAAACAGAGCTAGAAACACCAGCTGCCTACAGCCTGGTGGCTATGGGCAGGGAAGCTGGAGATTCAAGTCCAAATTCTCTCACACTATGAAAATTTGAAGATATGAAGAGACTCAGGTATTACCCGAACAGGAAAGGAGTGATGAAAATCCAGAAGTTCAGGTTCAATTCCATGTTCAAGATGCATGCGTAGTGCTAATTACAAAAACTTGCCAGTACTATCATCCTCAACCTGCTTTTTCTCACTGCTCCTTATTTGCTTTGCATTCTAGGTGCAGGTGCATCTACTTTCTCTTTCCCCATCAGCAGCACAGGGTGACTTAGCTAAAAAGAACCAAAGCAGGGTCTTACAATGAAATTGGTCCAAAAACTTTAACTGCCACTGCCTGTTCCACCTGCACAACTGAGTTGTGCTGCTCCACTACCTTCACCTCTTCCCAAGCTAGGGAGATGTGAGACTGATTATTTTAATGTTTAATTTAACAATATTTAATTACCTTTTCCTTTTCTACTTCTACTCATAGCATGTTTAATTGGTAAGATCATGCTGGTCCTGCTTTGGGTTGTTGCTGTTATCATAGAAAAACACTCTTCGAAAACTCAGAACTGGTTAACACTTACCAGGATTTGCTCTGTCCTCCTACTCTCTCCAGATGTTCGAACCCACAGACAATGCTACAGCTACATAAAAAGGGACTGATCATGTATTTACACCCTTGATCTCACCTGAAACTAATACACAGCACTCTTATACGACTTCAGGCCCACATAATGTAAATAAGCCTATTTTCCAATGTGAAATACTTGGGGTGGGGAAGAAAAAGAAAAATTAATAAAAAAATTACCCTACTGTAGTTAATTAAATTTTCTGGAATTAATACTAATGTGTTTTAACACATTAATTTCAGTTTTCATAAAGTAACTGAGAACAAAAACCACCAAATTAAAAAACAGAAGCAACTTGCACTTGACCTTTGTATTAAAAAATCCACAATTCTCTTGACACTTACTTGCCACTCTTACACCAACCACAAACAGGCCACTTAAAACTAGTAATAATAAGCTAGGTCATTAGCACTGAGATACAGCCCATCCACAAAATAAAAACTTCTTTACCAAAAGGGTTGTTTGGCATTGGAATTTGGCTGCCCAAGGAAGTGGTTGAGTCACCATCCCTGGAGGTCTTTAAAAGACATTTAGAGGTAGAGTTTGGTGATATGGTTTAGTGGAGGACTGGTTAGTGTTAGGTCAGAGGCTGGACTCGGTGATCTTGGATGTCTCTTCCAACCCAGATGATTCTGTGATTCAGAAGGCCTGAGCTAAGTATGAGAATGGAGAGATGCTTCCACGCTCCTCATCTCTGAGGTGACACATAATGGCACTTCTCTGCTTTCTACTCAAGCCACCAGAAGAAAGCAACACAGAGATTATTTAATATCTGAGACCTTGCCAAGTGCATCTGGAGCCTCAAAGTGAGGCATGAAATTATTTGCTTTGCCATCACAAATATGGAAGCACAGCAGCTCTCGTGGCAAAGTTGAAACCTTCTGCCATCCCCTCCCTCATCACACTGTTATTTGACAAGCTTTGTGCCCTACCCCGGAGAGGCATGCACAACGACAGACACTATTTCCCACCTTTCTCCCTTCTCAAAGGCACGATGGTGACTTGCCAGGTCTTCTCCACTCTAATTCCCTCTCTCCTTGTGTTTTGTTTTTTATTATCTCTCCATCAACTCTCCTCCTCCCTGTGGCTATGCAATTTCCCCCTCAAATTAACAGCCATCAAACCTCATTTCGGTGACTTCACATTCAAGCTTCCCGTGGTCTTAGAGTGGAACAAGAAAAAAAGCACACTCTGCTTCCTAATCATATCCTAAGCACACCTTTCATCTTAGAACTTGGCTGCTCTATCTACACTTACTGTCTCAAGATCAGCAGGGAATACTAAAATAAACATCCTGGTTTACCAGTGTTCTGCTTTACTGAAATCATTTCCAAATGTCTCCAAAGCCACACGTTGAAAAGTTTTTGGATTCCTGTCACACAAACTTTAAATGTTCTTACAGAATGAGAAAACGAGAGGAGATTATGTTCTCTTGGCTCTTACAACCCATGCTCGGCATTGCTTTTATCCATCCAGTAATTTCTTCAGTGCCTTTCATTGGATAGTTCATACACTCTTCTCACTTTTTTATATATATAATAACACAAAGCTCTGCCCAGATCTCCTACTCCTTTCTCTCTATGCATCTTCCCTCGCTGATGACACAGGTTTACGCCAAACATATGTCAAAGTTTGTCACTTCTCTCTGCTCAAGTTGACAGATGTGACACTTCCTACTGCCAGCTCACTTATCTGCCCCTTTTAACACCACCACCCTGACACCTCTCCCCCCACTCTGGATCATAACCTGCAAGTCACTGTGGAGTCCCTGTGTAGAGAAATTTACAGCTTCTTCCTTCTGAACATTCCCAAGATCCAGCTATTCTCCTCTGCATAGAGATTTGAAAATTTATTCAGCTTTTCATCTTCTTTCCTTAAATGTTGCATCCTCCGCTTCAGTCTCCCAAGCTCACCGAGAACTGAACTGCTGTATCCTTTTGCTTGTCTTGATAAAGATGTACACAGCCTTATCTCTGTGCTCTTCCTCTCAACAAATCACATTCAGCACGTATTTTCCTATCAGTAAATGATTTAGACTTGCTATAACCATTGCAATTTTGCCAATACCCTTAATTCCCTGTATATCTGCCACAATTAAATTTGACTTCTATTTCCTGGGAGGTACAGAGAGCACAGCCCAGTGCAATGGCACACTACAAATTCTTCTAGGTAATAAAACTCCCAATGCCAATAAACCGAAACTGTTGATTTTAGTGTTTTATGCACATAATTCAGACAACTTATGTACGTGTTCTTTACGCAGAGGGTGGTGAGGCACTGCCACAGGCTGCCCAGAGAAGCTGTGGATGCTCCATCCCTGGAGGTGCTCAAGGCCAGGCTGGATGGGGCTTTGGGCAACCTTTGGTGGGAGGTGTCCCTGCCTGTGTCAGGGGGTTGGAACTGGATGATCTTTGGGGTCCCTTCCAACCCGAGCCATTCTGTGATGATGTCCATCTGCACACTAGATGCACCACTGCAGTGTCAGCTAGACTTGAGTGAACTGGATATAACTGAAGTTACACCTGACCTAGCCTATACAAGCAACAAAATCTCCACATGATTAAGCCACCAGACATCTATTTAAGGGTACACGGAGCAGCCCTGCAGCATCTGTACAGCAGCTACATCTCCTGGGAGCACAACAGCTCCTCAGACAACTGAGGACATGGAAATTCCCAAATCTGGATGACTAAGCCCAACGCAGCCCTCCTCTGTGATAAAGGCTGGTTTTATTTGGAGAAACAGATGTGTACTGAACACAGATGATGAAATTGGGAGTACCCTCTGACCTTGCCTTGCGCATTCTTCTTACCAGAAACTGCCTGGGTTTAAGAACTCTTGTTACTGAATGACTTGCTACATTAGGACCAGAAGAACTTCAAATGTAACTGCACAACTCCAGTGACAAACCTATTTCACTTTTGATGATTTTAAAAGAGAACAATAATTTTTTTGGAAATAGACTTAGTAGATTTCCGACATTCTCTTTGCACCTCAGATGAGAGGGGGCTTTTGCCTTTTGTGAGCTTTAAGAACTACCCTTGAATTATCTAATGTGGATACTTTTATAAAATAATGCCACATATAAGTCTTTCTATAATGAAGGCCTTCTCAGATCTGACTACAGCTAAGTGTCACAAGCTTGTTACAAGGCACAGGCCACTCCACAATCCTCAAGCTCCATGTGGAAAGGAAGAGCTAATAAGCAGCAGTAACAAACAAAAAAGCAAACCACAAAACACACACAAAAAGGCACAGATAAGCCTTTGAGGCTTTTGCAAAGATGCCTACAGCATCTCTGATAAGCTGTGCTGTTTGCAGGCCTTCTCTGCTGCTTTGGGGAGGTGCAGAGAAACCACTTGAAAGGTGCTATGACAGCACACTTTGATGACTTCTCATTTTAGGAGGAAGAGAAAGATGCTAAAAGCTGAAGATAGTACTGCATGGAACAAAATAAAAGTTATAAAACAGAGCAGACAACGTACAATAGTCAGTCTATTCTGCAGCTAGAGGTATGAAATCCCACTGCTGGGTGAAGCACGCAGTAGAGTCCCAGAGCATCCAGTGACAAACTGTATCCATCCATCTGTAGGCTGCAAGGCATTTTCGCAGTACTGCTAACAAGGGACACAACCTGTGCAAGTGGAGCGCATTTGCAGCTACCATCAACTTTACCTCATTTAACTGTGTAAAAACTTAACTTTGATACCGGGGAAGGTATCCAATGAAGGGCCAAGTATGCGTTACTTGTTCTTGCTCTGGTAATTGTACCTAGCATTTAAAAAGGATGCTGAAATTCAAACCGACATTATGAATTTATGACACGTACTGAGACACAGAATAACCATTCCCTAGAAGTCAGAAGCCATGCCTGCTGAAAACATCTGAGCCTCCAAACTTTGTAGAGTACCTCCACTTCAAGGACATTGGGGTCTTCAGAGGAAATTAGGCAGTTATCTCCTTTTAAATTTATTTTTGGGTTCTGATTTTTAGATTTTAAATTATTATTATAACATGCCACGGGTAAAAAAAAAAAAATACTTCAGAAAGACAAATTATTACTTCATGTTGCATCAGAGTAACCATTTAAACAATTCATAACCTTTTAAGACAGCATGATTTGCTTCATTATATATGAAATTGTGATATCCCTTGTGCATGCATTTGTAACAGCAGAGAAAATGCTTCAAATCAAAAATGCTCGATTGACTCCTGTGTTTGAAGAATCCTCTGTGAGTATTTTATGAACATATGACTATGTAAAACTCAATTCTAAGAAGTTAATCATAAACACAGCAGGACTTTGATAGTTAAGTTGGTATCTAACACCACCAATATTTTAACATTCAAGTATGCTCTTAATTCAGTGGTAGATGTACATACCTGGCATGCCTGTAGCAAGACCCTGACCAAAAGCCAAAGCTGGATTTGCTGCTGCAGCTGCTGCAAGTGACTCTGCCTGCTGCCCTTGCTGACCCTGATTGGGAGTAAGTGGGCGCTGAGTTGCTCCAGCACGCAGAACCTGCAAAAGGCCAACATGACACCATTTTCTTAAAAGGTAAGAAAACAAATCCATCATATCCTGCAAAAGGTCTAGAACAGTTGCTTTGCATATTTGATATAAATTTTGAATTTCGTATTTTGAATACTCCACCTTATCAGTTTCAAGGATATATAAAGAAAAACAAGCAAATGAATTTGCTCACAGGTGTGACAAAGTATATGTATGCTTCATCAATGATAATGAGCATGAAGTAAAAGAAAATCTCAAAGTGGTAACATTTGTGATCCAGATTAACTGAACACTCATCCTTCCTTGACAAATACATTTATTACTTGCTTACATTACTCTTAGGCACTCGATCAGTGTTAGTATAAATACTTCAAAGCCTGTAGTCTAAATAATTAATACTACTCTGCCAACAATGCTGTAAAAACGCACCCATTAAGGTTTAAAAATTCATGTAACACATCACCCTACAACACAAGTTTCTTTTATTATGTTCTGACAGCCTATCTGTGGGAATCAATCAGATTGAAAAAGCAATCAAAATTATTGCAACTACTTTATTCCTCTCAGCTTAAATAATATTTTCTGGGTCCAAAATAATAAGAAAACAATATAATAGAATGGCTCGGGTTGAAAGGGACCTTAAAGATCATCCAACTCCAATCCCCTAGATTTGTAATATATCCCCATAAAATATATTACATGTGATTTGTACCAACTGGATATTAATTTTTATAGAGAAAGCAAAAGGCTACTGGAGATGCAAATTCAACTGATGCAGTTCACCAATAACCATGATCAGTAGGAGGAAAGCTCCACCAAATAGCAAAACCATGATGATGAGGAAACTTGAAGTTTTTCATGGTAACTCTAAGTCATCTCTTATACATCAAAATCCTACAAATGGCACTGAAGTTAACCATATAGCTAGTAGAAGATGAACTAACATTCATTCAAGCATCTATCAAGCATAATGTTATTGTAAATCTTGAATTTTTCATTTCTGGAAAAAAGGCCATTTTTTTTGTACTGGAGTATCACATTAAGGCTTCAAAACTGCATCAAGAATAACTGTAGAAAATTATTATTATTTTTTAAAGTCACTTAAGGAAAATCCCAACAAGTTCTTGTACCAATTCCTTAGTCATGATTTACCAAGGTAAAAATAATAGGAAACACACGGGTGTTGTAATATAAATTACCATGCCATCCCCTTTCCAGCCCTCATGTTTATTTTCCTAGATTAGTTTTAAATTTTACTTTAAAGTTTAAGTACACACACCATGTTATCTGGACAGGTAAACTCATAACAGCACAGCAACCTAGATTCAAGAAACTATTTTTCATGTATTTTTAGAAATTGTGACTGCAAAACAAGCCAAATATTTGGTATGCAATAAGTGAATTTTAAGACGATAATCAGTAATGTAAAGAAATTGAGAACTAAAAGAAATCAAACAGTAAATTCATTAATATTCACTCATTGTTATAACAGAACAAGAAGAATCCAGTAAAGTCTTCTGGAATCTGATCTGTTTTACAGATTGAAAAAGGTAAGTTAGGGCTTTAAAGGCATGTCTCCTTTACAGGAGGAACGTACCGGTTGCTGCCCCTGTTGTGCCTGTGAAGCCGCTTGCTGATTTGCTGTGGTATTTGCTGCTGCAGCTTGCTGCTGAAATAAATTGGCTGGATACACCCCCCATGGAACACCGTAATACTGAGGTGGAACCACAGCAGGACCTAAAAACAGAGAACTTGATTATTCTATGTATTGCAGCCAATTAAAATTATTGTTTACATTGCTTGTAGCATCTCTCATTGATCTATCTTCTGAATGTCAAACAAAAATCAGTATTCAAAAATAAATTCTCCCATATTAGCCAAATGGTTACACATTAACACAAATGGGTTAATTTAAATGATTCTTATGAAGTTGTAACTTCTCCAAGAAAAAATAATCTTGTGAGGCTCAGGTGATAAAAGGGAAAACTTAGAGTAATTAACGCTTAATCAAAGAACACTCAAAATCAGTTCCCATGGCTGGAAAAAGGATGTCATGGAATAAGCCACATTCATCCCCCCAGCAGTGATTTACTGAGCCTTTGGCCATCCACTGTTCCTCCTTTCTGTGTAATTCCTTTATGTGCACATGACTACTGCCTCTCCCTCCCTGCCCACTACACCACACACTGCAGCGTGTGCTTAATCTTGCACGCTTACCTTTCAGCCTGCAGGTAAATAGAACACATAGAAGAATGCTTATTATTTCTTCTTATAAAGAGCTTTTTATATCATTGTGTTGTATACAAGTAAGTATACAAATACATAATACATCTGTTCTACTGCCTTTCCTGTGAAACCACCAACTGGAGTTCTGGAATTTTTTGAAATGTTAGGCTCAGGTCTGAGCACTAAGCTGGGACTTGAATGCTCAGTAGTGTTGTTTCACAGTGGTATCAACTTTTAAAGAGATTTTCCTGGGCTTGGGGCTTATCTGGTGTCTGGGTTTGAGCACACTGGAGACCCACTTTATTCTCATGCCCACTGGGAAGGAGAAAATCTGGAATTAGAAAACTCATGCACTGAGTAAAAACGTAGGAGGAAATGCCAGCTGTCTCATCGTCTGAAAATAAGATGTTCTACTAATGTCAGATACAACCTCGTTAATGATAAACTTTTTTTAGAAAAGAAGAAACCTGTTGCATACAGATGCTCAAAGGAAAGAAATATTCCGAATGCATACGTAACAAGAACCGAACCCCTTTACAGAGTGGAAAAATTCAAAACTGCAAATATTTCCCTACAAGTCCCTCCTTCCTAGAAATACCTTTAACAAAAAATAAACAGGATGGACTTTCTAATTTCAGTCAGGAAAATTATCAAGATAAACACCAGGAAGCATTCAGTTACCTGCTAGGGTGGCTGCTGCAGCTAATCCAGCTGCAGTGTATGGGTCAGTACCTGGAGGAGCAGCACTGATAATGTATGGGTTTGGCACAAAAGCAGCTGGAGCCAAGCCTGCTGAGAATACGCCTGCTACAGTAATAAACAGAGTTTAATTATAGCTAACATCCTTAGCAAGCATTATCATACTCAAACCAAACAAATCACAAGGCATATCTGTTACAATCAGAACTGCTTATGCTTTGGAAGTTTGTGAGAGCAGATACAGCCTTATAAAAATCAAAGCTTCTTTCTTTCCTCACCAGTCCCTCGTTACTGCTCCCAGAGCCTAACGGCTTTGTAGTGCTGATCTACAGACTCCAAAGAAATTATCTCATATATCTATCCACCCTTAAACAGAATGGAATATTCCAGGTGGAATTTACCTTGCCAAACTTTAACCATCTACGTGTCGCACTAGTCTTACAACTAAATCTGCATCAGACAAGCCATCTAGTATCTTGGGTGCATCAGCCAGATAAGGAATTACCTGCTAGATACATAAACCTCTTTCCACTGACAGTAGCAAAACAAAACAAAAAGACAACCATCAGATATTTAAAAAACAGGTATCTGATTTAAATTATCCAGTTATGAAATGCTAACCTCACTTCCACAAGCATCGAAATTTGATGTAAAGATTGTAATGGAAGGCAACAACTGAAGGATCATCAAGCTAGGCATCAAACTATGTTCCTCCTTCCAAACAGGAGGCTGGCTGCTAAATTTGTTATGAATGCTGAATGCTCAGCCAGCACTTAGTAGGAAGGGGGCTTCTCTGCAGTTCAGAAGGCAAAGCAAGGCATTAGAGAGGACTCGTGGTCTCACACAAATGTCTCAGCCTGCCATGCTCCCAAGTCCAAGTCTGTATCCATCAACTGGATGATGCTGAAGAGCCACCACTTTTACAGTGTCTTCATATCTGTCCTACTGTGTCAGAATTTGAGGAGCTCCCTTCCCAAAATGAGGAATTGCTTTCTCATACGTGCCAACCTCACCTGCTTCTCCCTCCCCAAACGCACATCTTTGCCAGAGTGGCTGATAAAACTGATACTGGTGTCACTGAAACTTAGCCTCCTTGCTGAGCTGGTAGTGAGCTTCATGCAAGAACTTTATGAATTCAATTCGTTCACTGCATTACTTTAACAGACAGCAAAAATTCTTGCTAAGGAATTTTTTTCCAGAAACCAAGAGGTGTTGTTTGATGCCATTAACAAAGAAAGAATTAATCAACCCAAACACTAAGTTTGATTTCCAAATTCTACTACACAATGGTTTTAGCTGGACTATCAAAAATATTGAACTGCATAACAGCATAATAAAAGTGCTGTTTCTATCACTAATTATTGGAGATTTTTCTTATTTAAAGTACCTTTCGTTTCTTTACATTAACAGTTCAAAATTAAAAAAATTACACACAAGAATGAATCAGGAAACAGCATTTTCTAAGGGCAGGACTGTCTTATGCAGTAATTAAGGGTAGTTTTCAGAAGGACCACTAAAATGAGCCAACCAATCTATCTAAATCAGAATCGAGCAGGTGAAACACAGGAGTATACCAGAGCATCACACACAAATGTTTCCACAGACACCTGCTGCACTTGACAAAAACCTCACCTATGTGTGGCTGCTGAGCTGCAGCCAGGGCGTATTGCTGCTGCTGGGCTGCTGTTAACTGTTGAACAGTCAGAGCATTAGTCCTCTGGAAAAGCTATTAGGAAAAAAAAAAAAAAAGAAAAAGAAAAAAAGAAGCACTTCAGTTTTCAAAAGTCATGGCTGTAATTTACTGGGATTTATTTATTAAAAAAAAAAAAAGATTTTAAACCAGGCTTCTACCCTAAGTTACTTAACTGGAAAATGACACACCAATATTCTTCCAGATTAAATATATATTTCCCTTTAACTACGTTAAGAACATATAATAAAACCAAATTCATTACATGCTTAAACAACTATCAAAGAGGATAATGCATAACTTAAAGGACCCATCTGACATCTTTTCAAGTCCAGTACTAACCTGCTGCTGAGAATTGTAGTCAAAAAGTCCTACAGTAGCTCCCGAAGAGTCCATTTGTACCTGATTGCCAGGATAGTCAAATTGTAGAGAATCAAGACCAACTTGTTCCATGGCATCTAGATTCTGATTTTCTGGATTTGAAAATTCTTCTACCAGAGGCTTGTGGGCTGTAGGATTGGGAAGTGGACCTAATCCTTCTGTGGTGCTAGGATTGGGACCCAAGCGTTCAGCTACTTCTGTTGGGGAGGCTTGTCGACTTCCAGGGGTACGACTGTTTAGAAGAAATTCAAGATAGGCTCTTACAGTCTTAAATAACACTGTCTATTGGCAGAGTACAGCATTTCTACTTTAAAGGGATCTCTGAACAGAGATGTTACAAAGGAGAACAAGAGACTGATTTTAACCAGCATGCACTGATGGCTCAAGATAAAGGATATATTCCATTTCAAAGCATAATTCCTTTTTCTTTCTTTTTTTTTTCTTTTAAACTTTAGAATATACATGTCTCTAAATCATTGTAAGAGGAACAACAAACTAAACTTTGAGGCTATTTACAGTGAACTGCAATAACCTGTAACTTTTGGGATGGCTCTTTACTGCATTTTGGGGGTGACAATTACTATAAAGCACACTGAAGAGAAATAATTAAAAATAAATAAAAGGACACGGCTAAGTGGATCTCATGCCAAAGGAGAGAAGGAAACAATAAAACTTCAACTGGGAAAGACAAACATACAATAGAGCTAGTATCCTTCACATCTCAAAGCAAACAATACATTTTTCACCTCTAAGTAAAACTGGAAGTCCCTCATTTAGCACTCAATTAAAACACTTCATTTCCTACACAAGTGATTAAATAGACTACACCAGATGATTGCTCAGGGGAAAAAAGCGTTCCTACTATAACCCCATCCATTCCATCTCAACTTTCCTAAGAATAAACACAGCCCATTGTTCCAGAGGAAAATCCTTAGGATGGAGCAAAAACCTGAGTGTCCTTTTTTCTTTTGACAGCAAGTCAGAGATACGCAGCTGGAAATTGTTTACTGTGTCAAAGCCCTGAAGTTCAGCTTTCCAAACGGGAAGAGCTGGAGGGGACTGTCTGGGATTTAGACGGCTACACTTAGGCATCTGTAGGTGCACTGGTGTTTAAAACCCCACTGAGGATGAAAATTTAGTTAGTGCCATTGACAGAGCCTAGAGAGCAACTCAACTGACCAGTCACTAGGAAGTAACTGTAGGGTAAAAGCCGAATCATTCTCACATCTCCACTGCTTTACTGACTGCATCTCCTCTGACTACGGGGGAATCTCCCAGTGCACCTGCAAACACCTGCATGCAAACACCTGAACTGAGGTGTCAACGGAGTCACATCCTCAACAGATTCCCAATCCTGCATTTCGTTAAATTTAGGGTACCTTAATTTGGACTGGTATCTTACCTTTTGTTTAGACTAGCCTTTCTTTACTGACAATAATTTAATGTCAGCTACCAGGAGTGAGTTGTGTGAGAGTCTGTGATCCCTTAACACATTAGTTGTGTTGAGTGCTGTGATTACAGCTATCTATCATTTCTCAGGAAACACACAAATTCCAGGCAAATCTGCTTTATTTGTGAAGACTGGGTTCATAACCAGAAAAAGCAATCTTGCAGGACTAAAATTGTATCTATTCCAACAGTACACTGCCTGAACACTAATTCTAAGATAGAGACACAGCCTTTAGTACCTGTTCTCCTCCCTCCTCAGGGCTCCGAAGCTGAAGTCCCTCTTCTTCACCAAAGCATAAGATTAATGCAAAGTGATCTGCTAGTACTTATGTACTTGCTAATATCAACTCTAAAGACTGTTTAACTAGAAAGCAGTCTTTTCATGAGCTCAGTCAACAGTACGATATAACCTACTACTTTGGACAAAATACTTCAGGATAAAGCTGAGTTACGGTAGGTTTTTTGTTTTGTTTTGTTTTTGTCACATTCAGTCATGTACAATGTACGGGCTATCATCTAAGTATCCTAGCTAGCAAGTCTATCTTGCTCAATGAATAAACCTGAGTTTGAAGCCATTTAACATTCCTTATTCTTCCCAAGTGACATACAGCATCAAAAGAGTGAAGAACAAAAGGAAGAGGCAGTTATTTCAGTACGTATTTTAGTTTAAAAAAATGCCATGAGTAAGTACAATAAAAATACAAGGAGGAAGACAGGACAAAGTTTCTTTGTTAATACTTGTTTACTCAGCATAGGAAGCTCCTCATATTGGTGCTGTTCTTGCTATAGTTAAAGTTGTGTCAATACTTCAATTATAAACCTCTAAGTGGAGGGCTCTATACCATCACTTTACATGGGCCATTTAAATTGGACGACCTTATGTTTTGAGAGGTTTACTGGCTTTGGATGCTTTTTTGCACTAGTTTTTAGTCATTTCCCTCTTTAAATAATACAAAGGGTACTTTGCAATCAAGTATTTTAAAACTGAAATAAATTCCGGAAAAGAAAAGCGGGACAAAATTTATTCTGCATTTTCTACTTATGATATTGGAAGCAAATTTATTTTGCATATGCTCCCGAAAGGAGGTAATTAGCTTGAGCTCTCTGATATGGTTGATACATATTCTTTTCAATAACGTGTCCTGAAAAATAGGCCTGCAAACTCCTTCCTTAGCCTCAGGTGACTACACTGTGTTTTTTTTTTTAAAGGATAAGAAATACTTACATATGGGATTCAAACACACATTTTAATATACGTGTTTAATTATAAACTAATGAAATTACAACTATTCAGTCACGTTCATCACATCGATACAAATTTATGAGCAGCGCTCTAGCTTTCTAACCCTGCTAACTCTTCTGTGTGACAGTTATAAATGCACCAGTCATTTAAAATCAAAGATTAGTTCTCTAAAAACACCCAATTTAAAACGCATTTTATTATTGTGAAAAAAAACAAAAACAAAAACAGGGTGGCTGTGCTGTCCTATAAGAGTTTGTACTTCAAAAACATTGAGCTTGCTCCATTTTGTTTAGTAAGAAAGCAAATTAAATCGTAACACCATTCTATATTGCAAATAGATAACATTCAGCTGTGTGAATAGAGAAATACATCGTTTCTCCTTAGCCAAATAAATGGTTTCTACAAAAACTTTTGTGGGGAAGTAGCTGTGTTAGACTGCGGTATTCACCAGCAAAATTAGAAGGCAAATTAAAATTCTGCAGCGCTATCTCTCTACAACAACAATCAGATGCAAAAGTTATAAAGTATTAAAAAGAAGCAGAGAGAGAGAAAGGAATTTTCTTTGCAATTAAAAGGGTGAAAGCTTTCATCCCTCTTTAATTCACCACATCGAGAAGGTACTCATTTACTCTGAAGAAAGACTTTATTAAGATGAACCTGGCTCATGAGAAGTGATACACACACTAATGACATCCTAAGAAACATGTGGCACAGTGGGAAAGGGAGGACGTGAGGTAGCAGCAAGAATCACTCTGCAGCTGGATAATGCTTAAAGCTGACACACAAACCAGAACTGTAATAATGCCTTAAGAGACATGCTCGTCTTCTTGAGAAACAGTTAAAAGCTTACTTAAAATCTTTGCAATCGGCATCCATTCCATTTGGCAAACCTCTGCCATTTATTTTAGTAACATCCTCATCATCTCCTTGTTTAAGATCTCTGTTTTTGTCCTCCTCAAATGGAGAAGCCTTGCCTTTCTGATCTCCTTTCTCAGGTCCATCTGTTTCAGCATCTCTAGTGCCCTGAGGAAAAAGAATCTGTTTGATTCTGAGTATTTAACAGAACACAATAGGAGCACCACAAGGTGACCTAATTCTACACTACAGTGCACGTAAACAATACAAACAGTTTGTTTTCAATGAAATTGCATTTGGTGGGTAACTTGGTCATCAAGTTTCAACCACATGCAATTAATAACTGCCAGAATGTGAAAAGGAATGCCAAGATTTATAATGGAAGAGCTAACTCAACCTTAACTATAGCGGCACTGTTAAAGCAGTAACACCTCAAATTAAACTTTATCTTACACAGTTAAAACATCCAGTACATGAAACCCCCTTATACTGAAACACAAAATAGGAAGTTCTAAAATAAAGCCCATTACAGATTTTAAATTAATGGATTTGCGATCTTTTTTCCTACCTTTATTTAAAGGTATTAGGAAAGTACTGTTTTTAAGACAGCTATTTAGTCAAGATTCCCAAACCACTTCCCTCTGACCTCTTCTGCCCCCTCCAACCAAGGAAGAAAGGCAGATAGCAACTACACACTTCCTTCTAAAAAGAAGAGATAAAAAAATGAACAAATTAGGTAGAAAATATAACCATGTAATTCAGTAAGACTACAGTAGATAACTAAGCAAGCTTAACACTATGTTACTTACAAAAGCTCCTTTCCTAAACCGGGAATCCAATTTATCAGCTGGAGAGGAACTTAACACATATTCTACCATGCTCACTCCAAGGCCACCACTTTCTGATCGCGGAGACAATACAGCATTTACTTCACTGTTTCCATGAAAACCCTGTCCAGGCTTTCTCTGTACCATAATAGGCTGGGACATAGAATGGTCTGTTAAAAATAAATAAATAATCACAATTGTACTTTCTGAACACAACTTGTTATATTTTTGCATTTCATTGCAGATGAGAAGTGAAACAAGACCAAAATTCAAGTACATAAGAAAATCCAAACCTCACTTTCAAAAAGTATTTTTAGCACACAAACACCAGTGAAACATAGATTTTTCCAACTAAAACAAAAGGAAAAACAAATTAAACATACACCTATCATTCATTGTAATATTTTACTTTGAAATAACACTTACTAAACATGGCTGATTTCTCAGTACATAATTTATCACTTACGAGGAGTTCCCCATGCAGTCTCTCTCCACTCATCACCAAGGAATATCCCTTTTTGTCCATCTTTTGCTGAATCATCAGGTTCCCAAAACTTTTTGGCAGGTAAAAGCTGTTTAAAAAGAGAAAATTGTTTTATTTAAAATAGATAGGTAAAAAAGATAAAGAAAATAGATAGATAGGTAAAAAAATAAATAGTATAACAAAGAGGACAGGCAATTTGTTTTAGAGAGGCCAATACCAAAGTTAGCTTTACATAAGAAAGCGTGCACAACCAAGGAATAATTTTTAAAAAAAGACTTAAAAGTTGTTGCTGATGCTGCATTAAAAAAAAAATGTTGAAATGACCCCAACAAGACAGATTCTGAAGTTATGAGGAAGAGATAGTGAATACAGAAGCAGTTCTGATAAAAAGGTAATCACATTAATCCCTGTGTTAAACCATGTCTATCCTCTCAGAAATGTTAACATAACGCTGCCTTCTCCACATTTTGGCTCAGAAGCTTGGCCTTTAACTAACACCATCACGACGAACAGAAACAGAAGCAGTTCATTATAAAGCTCAGCTCACTCAAACGGATCATGTTCCAAACTTCAGAAAGCAACTAACCCACACCATGACACGTCGGCTGCTCCACACCATATGGATCTGCTGGTTACAAGTCACTGACCACCACATTTGCAGTTGCACCTACCAGCTATTTTATTTAGCTGTACGATTTTTTTCATTACCACTTCTAAAGGAAGTTTTCAAGCTTGTTGAAAAGTTATCAGTATCAGAATCACTTCTGTACTGTCTTCAAGAACAAGGCTTGGCGTGACATGACCGAAGCAACAAACAAATAAGAATCTCTCTCCTGTTGCTTAACTGATAGGAAAAATCATTCAACTTCACATCTGCCTAATACGAGCCTCAATAGAACTATTAACAACACTTTTTTTTTCTTAGTGTAGCTTTAAAAGAGTTCATGAAAGCTGCTTAAAGCAGAGGTTAAGACTGCCATTAGCAGGTCACAGATATTAATAATGAAACAACAGAGGTGAAAGGAGCTCCTCTCTGGTAACTTAAGGATTGCTGACTGATGTTTCCTGTGTCTCCCAGAACTTTTAGCACAAAAATATTTTGATTAACTAAGCTATATACTTAAATCCCTGGGTTCTTTACATAAAAAATTCAATAACACAAAGACTGGGGTTAGAGATGACCAACAGCCAAAGCCCAACAGAACTATTTATGGGACTGTACTATAATTGCAAGAGTATCGTAGTTATGACCTGCCCTGACAGATGTCCTCTCCCTCGATACATGGGAGAACCACCACCACCTTGGGAGCACCAGGATATGAAGTTTTACAGGTTTAAGAGCTGGATGAAGCCAGCCATCTGGGGGTTTGAAAACATGCATGGAATCTTAAAATTACAGGTCAACTAGAAAGCAAAAGATTGCAAATTTCAGATCAACCTAGACAATCTATTAATCTTTTTCTGCTTCATGTGGTAATTTTGCACCAAGTCCACAACACTCCTTGCTTTTCATTTTGTGACATTATTATAACAGCAAGCAAGCACTTCACGTCATCTGTGAAATGTCAGGTTTGAGAGAGGGAAGGAGAACCACATTTTGTATTAAATGCAACCCAATAGAAATTCAAAGATATTTCCAGCTGAGATCAGAGCTGTAAGGAATAACTGAAGTGGAGGTCAGAACAAAAACTGATCAAGCAGTATCTTCGGTGTCATAAAATTAGCAGGTACCTCCCAGTATGGAAGTGGAGAATCATTTTTACAATCCCACCATCACACAGGTGTTCAGACAAAACCATGGCAAACAATAAGCAAATTGAAGCAGAACACGCTGCAATACTGGTTTTGATTTCAAAACTCATTTGCAGGATTTCTGTCAGAGGAAGAAACCATTCACTGATGAAAAGCTGCAAAGGCTACAGTGTGTGGATTATTTTTTGTTTGTTTAGGGTTTTGTGTGCATTTTTTTTCTTCTGTTTTAAAGTGCATGCTCAAGTTCCAAACATACACTCAACTTCCTACAGCCTTAACTATTCCAGCACACAACAAAAATCTTCAACTCAAAACATAATGCCATCATCTATGCATCCAGAGGCTAAATTTAAGATCGAACAGATTTAAAGAGAAACTCCTGCCTGAATTATACAAGAAGTCCCTCAAATATCTAAATTAATGGATTTTTTTTTTAAATTAAAGAAAAAAATGAGTAATTGTGTTCCTGTTTAAGAGGCAAGAAAAAAATCATTTGATTAGTTCCACAGAAAAAGGTAATCAAGAACAGGTCATCACAAATATAACGAGTAACTATAATCATCTTGCTTTACCCTTTGATATGCCTTTTGCTCAGTATTTCCTGCATTTAATGCAGTCAGTTGTAGTTGAAGAAAAACTGTACAAAAATACATCAATTCCTAATTCAAAATAATGGAAAAAAATGCCCTATTTCTTACTAAGCTCTTCCAACAGGACACTCAAAGTATCTTTTTCAGTATTGGCACTGGACTTCGTTATGTCTGCTAGATGAACACAGCCCTTTCCATGCATAGACGATAACCACTTACGCTAAAGCTGCCTCTTAACCAGCTCAGATAAGTCACTGCAGTCTCAATTACTGGCTCTTAAATTAAGGACTTTTTTTTTAGGATCAGAAGTTATTCCTACACAGCTTTCTACAGTTTCTCCAAATGAAGTCTTGACACCAGAAATGGATACGTTCTCCCTAAAACACAATTTATGTGCATACTGATTCCCTCAATTTCTGTAAGAAGAGATGTTACCGAACAAAATTATTTTATATTCTGTTTGACAATTAATTTTCATGTATGCCTGTATTAGGTCAACGAAGGGTCCCGAAGCCCAATATGCCAGCCCTGAAATAGCAAACAGCAGATGCCCAGAGAAGAGAAATAGCAACACGTGTCAGTATTTCTTCAGAATATCATCGTGACCTTGAGGGTCACGATAGCTGCGAGCTGGAGCCAGAAGCAGCATCTGCGTTTGAGTCTAACAGCTAAAGTTTTAGGAGACCTTTTTAGAAAGATGCCTGCAATACAGCAGATCTCTTGCTAATAAAACTTCAGGCTGCTTCTTTACAGAAGGAATGAATTAGCAGAGAACTGCAAGACAGAAAGAGACCGAGGACCATCCTGTGGCTCTAGGAACCAGTCCTTCTGGCTCACGTTACCAGTCCTGTTCCCGACACTGACTCACACCGGGCTCTATCAGAAGCCAGCTCAGATGAATACCTGCACAGAAGCTCTTCCAGGATGCATTATTTCCAAGTATTTTCTGGTACAATGAAAACAGATTCTGTACTATATTCATTTGTGTTAGCACCTGGAAGTGATACTTGCTTGAGGATTCACAAACTGCCTTAATTTCAGTAACGATGTGAACAGTAAGACCTAATGGGCTCCAAATGTCAGGAAGTACTGAATCCCGGTGGGTGGAAAAAAGACCAAGAAGACTAAGAATTATGAATAAAAAAACCTAATTTCAATTCAGAGATATAATCTATCTAGGGAGAAAAATTAAGGGAGAAAACTCCCCAGTATCTAGAAGCAGAGCCCTTGACATAACCTCCCTTTCAAGCCTTCTGAAGCAGGCAGAATGACAGAATTATAGGGGTTGGAAGGGACCTCCAGAGCTCATCAGGTCCAACCCCCCTGCCAAAGCAGGTTCCCTACAGCAGGCTGCCCAGGTAGGTGTCCAGACAGGCCTTAAATATCTCCAGAGAAGGAGACTCCACAGCCTCCCTGGGCAGCCTGTCCCAGTGCTCCATCACCCTCACCGTGAAGAAGTTCTTTCGCATGCTGGTGCCAAACTTCCTGGGCTCCATTTTGTGGCCATTACCTCTTATCCTGTCCCCATAGAGCACTGAAGAGAGGCTGGCCAAATCCCTCCGTCTCCCACACTTGAGATATCTGTAAACACTGATAAGATCCCCTCTCAGTCTTCTCCAGGCTGAACAGACCCAGGTCTCTCAACCTCTCCCCATAGAAGGAAGCACAGAACGTACAACTGCCAATTCTAGTTTACATGGCTAATTATGAGGGTATTTTCTCTAATATTTTGGAAGGATGTTAAAATTACAAAAAATAAGGTCAAAAGAACCCGGAATACATTCCAGGAACTAATCTATTGTTGTGCAATACGTTAAAAAAATTACTAAAGTCAACCCACTGATTTGAAAACCTGTGTTAAATGAAGACACCTGGAATCTATCAAAATGAAAGGTGTAATGGCTTAGTAAGCTCAAGGTCACAATATAATACCGATCTCTGATACTAGATTACTGCACCAGAACTGTTTTCTTTTTAAAATAAATCTTCATAGTTCTGCAGAATATATTAAATGCTTCATTAACATCAGAAAAAACAAATAAGAATAGCAGCACTGTGTCAGCCAAGAAGAGTTCAGCACCTAGAACATGACATTTGTTTTTTGTAAGTTAGTTTCCCTTCAGCATACGGTCCTGTAATTTTTTAAAAATTAAGCAGAAATATTGTCACTGGTTCAATTATCAAAAAGCTTTATCTACGATCCAGCAAAACAAATGGACCAGTATTTGAAATCTTTGTTCAATAGGAATTTATTTCGTTATCATATCCTGCCATGGCAAATAGCCCTAATGCATGCTGATTACCTTTCAAATAATTCAGGTCCTTCAAAGGCAGTTCCCTAAGTTACCCTCTATTATCTTCACAACTTTTTCAAAAAGTACATTGACAAAAAAAAAAAAAAGAAAAAAAAACTCCTCCTCTCCATCTAGCTAGATTAAAATCTTCTTTTAAGGAGTAATTAACAGGAAAGGCACAGTAAATTACCACATATTTCTGCTAGGTTGTGCCAGTGCCTCTTTTCCTGGAGCCAAAACCCCTTAGCAGATCCTAGCCTCCTTGGCTTGTTGGAGGTAGCAACTGTTTTGCTCGTTTAAACAGAGTGGCAATGAAAACCTGCCTCATTTCAGAAAATTAAGCAAGGTTTCAAAGAAATTACATTGCCACTTCCTCAAGAGTATCAGTCATCTGCTGAGACTGACACAGTAACACCACGCATCCCAGTGCTCTTAGAAGCCACTTAGTTCATCTTCACCTTAGGAAGGAGATCTTAATGGCCTGAAAAATCAATTTGGTCTTAAGAGAAGCTACATACTCGATTTGATATAATTTATGACTTCTTAGATTGTATCAAAATTTCCAAACTGCCCGCTGGGTTTTGAGCCCTCAATACTTACCTCTCCCATTCCCCGAGATTCTAGGGCAAGAGCTTGAAACTCATGATTCATCTCATCCACAGATCGGACCTGCAGGAAGAAGAATAAAAGAAAAAGAGCGATCCGTTACACAGTCCAATGTATTTTCAAAAGTTTAGTCTGCAGTGCTCTGCGTTTTTAACACTTGAGAGCACACAAAATTTGCTACTCAACCTAGGCTGGACCCAAATCTTGATCTTGCAAACAGCCACAGTTAATGATCAATTTAATGAACCAAGTTAATAAAATAGACAACGTGCAGGAAATTCCATGGAAAATTTTAAAAACCTATAAAATTCATATATACAGACGGAAATCACTCACTATGGGAACAGTGACCAATACTGTATTTGCAATAAATAAAGGGAAATTGAAGACCTGAGCACAGGATATAGTTCGGAAAGGGGATGGCTGGTTGCACACAACGTTACTGAGCACACTTGGCAGCAAACAAAGAGCAGCTCAAAAGACGGGCCACAAAAGCTACTCGTAGCTTGTTGCTATCACGGCCCAGTAAGTGACTGCATGACTGCAAGAGCACAATTTCTCTTGCCTTCTTCCAGGAAATAGCACTCTTCCGTGTGTGCGGGGAGTGGTGGGGGTGGATTTTGTGTTTTTAAATACAAAAGGTGTATTACAAGTGCAAGAGCTGCTGCTGAGACAAGCAGCCCCCTGTTCCACAGCATGCGGCACCAGGGGCATTCTCTCCTAAGAAATTTGTTTCCACATTTTGTTTCCACTTTTTAAAGCCATAATAAGCATAGAAAAATAAATAAAGGGAAATTTGGAGTTGCTTCTCCTCTTCCCATCTTTCTCAGGAGGGAGATGTAGCAGGGTAAAATAACGAAAACAAATTCTTCCAGCTTTGTAAAGAAAAAGGAAAATCAAAGTTTTCCTCCTGATACCTGTCTCCCCCTAGTAAACCCACCTGTTCACATTGACAAACAGACCAAAATAAAGTTATTCCATACAGCTGATAACACATTAAGATCACCTTAAAAAAATACTCTAATACTCAAAGACAATCTTGTGCTTATATTCCGGCACAAACAGCTTCACCAATTCTTTCTTAGCTTTGAGGAAGTTTGTATTGCCTGTTGACAGATGTTTTAATCTCAAAATTCTACTCTTAAAGTATTTTTATTGCCCCATAATCACTATAAACCATTACATTTGAGGTTGTGTCTCTATACTTTTGAAAGTTCACTGATCAAAGATGAAATCTTCTCTCTGAAAGTCAGATTGTGAAGCCAATTGAAAACAATTTCAGTGAGAGCAAATTGAGTGTCATAGCGAATTATGAAAAAAATATCAGCACCTTGGCCTTTTTTCCAGAGATGCTGACATTTAAGTTAATTATGTTGATTTTATTCTTTTAAACACTGTAAGCAGATTGTCATGTATCTTAAAAAAAAAAAGCTAAACACATTTTTCAAATTAATTTAAAATTAGGTTAATTGTAAACTATGTGAAACAAGCTCTTCATTAGCTCGGAGGGATAATCAAATCTTTGTGCATGCACATGGAAAAATGAGCTGTAGAAGAACAGGAATTTTTTTAGAAAGAAAAACTGAAGATTCAAGTTTTGAAGAACTTCTGAATTTGTCAGAATTTGGAAAGCAGAATTTCACCTGTAGATAGCTGGGAGACTTGAGTATCTTACCATAAGCCGCTCCCCAAAATAAGTCTTTAGTTTAGTTTAGAAACTTTAGTTTCAATTACAATTCAGAAGTACTTCAGGTCTCAAGATATGTGGTTGTGGTCTAACGGGACTTCTAAACAGAATTTATAGCTCGTATTTGCCATCAATTCTACCCAAATAATCACGGTTCAACTAATAAATAAATAAATAAATGTCTTTTTTTGTACAAGACCTAAAAGCAAATACTTATTTTTCCCCAGCTCAACAAGGTTCAAGCCCAAGGCCACGCGCACTTCCGAATCTCTAAGAAAAGGCACTCCAAGAAGTGGGGTACCAGCACGGCTAACTCTTTTTTCCTGCTGAGTTTGAAGTCAACTGAAGTTTCCTGAAACTGAAAATAAACTTGAGTACGCTGAACGGTTCTGCTCGCTCACCCCTTTCTTACAAAGACGGTATTTAAGTTAGCGTTATCTCTCGCTAGCAGCAGCACGAAAAATAACAGTCCTATTACCGGAGCAAAGAGGGTCCCAATTTGCCTTTCCATCAAGGACAGCAGCCACAAAATGTTGTCCCGTATCATGAGTACAGGTTTCACAGATTAGCTTACTGACTGGCAAAAATACAGGCAGCACTAGGATGTGGAGAAGATCTGCTGTTGTCGGTGCAAGCCCCCATCTCTACGACCACAGAAGGAAACATCTACGACATGGGCAAGCCAGCTAGACCTAGCACCACACACAGACGTGCCCTCTCCCGGGAAAAGAAACGTTGGGTGGTTATCCACACTACCAGGAAGTTTTAATTATGTTTTCTCTAACATGGTGCCAACGTTCAGCTAATTCATATGCTCCAGAAACATGCATTTTTAAGAGGTACATTTCTTTGGCAGAAAATATGGTCTTAACCTTAAGAAAATCAGAGCATTCAAAAATGTTTGAGAAAACTTTTATTCATCCCCTGTCTAGCATAATTCATAAAACAACAAAAAAAAATCCTTTGAACTTTTTTTTTATTAACAGACATACTCAACATTTACAAATTTTTCATGTTTTTGGTTGGTGACATCTATTTTCTCATTGTCTTCTCCCCCACAATCACTCTGAAGTCTGCTCTTCCTCCACCTACCTGCTCTTGGAATTAGCTGCTCGATCTAATCTTAGTTTTCAGGAGCTGAAAGCGAACAAACATTTCCTACGAGGAGAAGCTGGCAGTCGTTCCACACTTCTGATACATGTCAGATCATTCCCCGGGCCCACTAAATTACACACGAATGGAAACGACACACCAAAAAAAAATCCTTTAAGTATTATAATTCCCACACACTGCTGTTAAAAGGCTGGATCAGAATTTTCTATCAATATATGAAAGGGGGAAAAGTTCATGGATACTCTGAAACTGTTCTTTTTCCACTCCCACTGAAACTGGATACAACGTGCTGGCGTACATTAGTCCATTATTCATCACTGTATTAAGCAGGAGGTTTTAACGCTGAGTCCAAAAATAGTGTGCTTTTTTTTTTTTTTTAAATATAGCCTCTTTCTCTCTTGATCGTACACTCCCTCTCTGCCCTGGCTGTAAAATATACCAAAAATATATTTTAAACCTAAACACATATGTAAAGACCTTCCTTCACTCTGTTTGAACTCCCAGAGCAGGGCTCTCATTTCGGCTCCGTCTCGTTCCTACCTCGTGGTCTGTCCACCAGGCAATCCTCCCTCTGAACGCTGCAACATCCAAGCAGCACATTGAGCTGATGCTAGAGGTAAAAAGGTCTGGGGAGCTGCTGCTGAGCGGGTCAGCTCGGCCATTCTTCCCGTGGCAGCTTTCGCCACTTCCCCTGCAATTAACTCGGGAGTCATCGAGTAAAGGGTTTAACCTTTGATTCAGGTTTTTCTTTCCCTTTTCTGTGCATGAGGATTTCACCAGCCCAGCCCGCTGAGCCGGCTGCAGCACGGATTTGGGACGGGGAAAGCAACGAGCAGGAGCTGCTCTGGAGCACGGTGGAGTCGAGCACCGGCAGCACCAGGTGGAAACTGGAAACCGTGCCCTGACCTCGGGGTGGCATCCAGGAGCCGGGCTGCTGACTGCACGGCCATCTAGAGTTACCCCAAGAAACACTGCTTAAAATTATTTCCCCTTCTGGAATCTAGGCACCTGAGTCCTAGCAGAGAGGTAGGTACTCTACAGTATTATTATAGGAGATATATAGATATTATATAGGAGAGAGTAGTGGTACTCTGTCCAGTAATCCTGAATCCTGCTAGAAGTAAGCTCCTGAACAATTTCCATGATAAAACAGCAAAGATGAGCCCTTTCTAAATATAGGTATCTGTGTGTGTGTATATATATATATATATATATATATGAGAAAAAATAATAAAACAAAAACCAAAAGAGAGATGATCTCACTTTATACATCAGAAGCGGACAAACAAGCTGACCAGGAATCCCATAAGCCACATTTCCTGCATGAAGACTTTTGGATTCCCATCACTCCCTTCCCAGGTCAATACTGTAACCCCAGGACAGAGACCGCAGGAGGGGTTTTGCTGCTGAAGCTGTGGTCCTAGGCGAGATTCAACACCTGGCAATTGCAATAGTATGGCTGGAACGAAAGGGAGGCTGCTGGTCACGAGGCGAATGCCTGAGCCTCCTTCGGTGTTTTGCTGGAAGACTTCAGTGAAAAATACCTTTTCAGTAGTTTTCTACAGGGGGTGGCTCTTCTGCAGCTTTTATCTTCTTATATGTAGTATATTCTTATGGCAGAGACTTCACATCAGCAAATTAAACTAGCACAGGAACACAGAAGTGGCTGTATTTTGAAACACAGTACGTAGCGATTCTGCCAGCCCTCCGATTAAGTTAAATCCTGTCCTGTACTGTTATCTTGGACACTTGGTGAGAAATACACAAAAGCTCATTTAACATTTCAGCATTTTGAAATGACTGAAGAAAAATGCTATTTTTTTTTTAATTTATAAATTAAAGCATTCGATAAATCTAGTAGAGATTTATAACAAAGAAGAACAAGGGAAAAAAATGCAACAAGCCTGAACTGCAAATCCCAGAGCCTGTGTTACCAAATACAGTAGTTCACAGCCATACACATGGTTTTCTACTCCAGAGTATGTTGCTGGTTTCATACTTCACTTATGTTGGTTTTGAGGCTAGCCAGTCCTGCGTCCAGATAACAGAAGCGCTTAGCAGCTGAATAAGCAACTTCTGGAATCATAAGCAACCATGGAACCATGTTCTGTATCTAAGTTAATTACAAACTGCTAAATATCTAGCATAATGTTTTATTAAAACAAGGCATTTGTTTGATTAAAACAGCCCTTGGCGAGATGCAGCTACTCACACCTCTTTGAAGCATCAAGGAGCCAGAAGCTCGCTCAATACCAAGCTGCCTGATAGAAGTTTATGCTCCTGGGTTAAATGTCTACAGGCACAGCACATTTTGAAAATAAGTAATATTTTCTGAGCAACATACACGACAGTAACACAACTGCAGACTTACCTAAATACCCAAAAGTGAATTACAAGACGCTAAATCAATTCAAAACTTCCACAAGCAAATGAATTAATTCTTTAATCTGTGTATTTTAGGTTTCTGAACTGATACTTGATCTAGAATTTTAGAATTCTTTTCTTTTGCTCTCCATGACCCTTCACGCATGCAGATGCTCTAACAAAAGGGAACTGACTGCCCCCCATCAGCAATTGCTGGGTGTTATTGTTCCTTACAGCAGAAGTTTGAGAAGCATCCGTACCAGTGACAGCGAAAAAAAATGAATCTATAATTTCAAGGTAGGATTTCTGTAGCACGTAGCAAGAAATACTCTGCAAAAGCACTGCCCGACCCACTGAAAATGCAAGTCACATACAGCTGACGTGTATGCACAGCCACCAATGGCTGGGTAACCCTCTGCTTGTTTGCTTGCTTTTCTGGCTTGTCAATAGGAGCACCAGGAATCTGGAATCATGCATGCTGGAGAAGGGAACTTCCTAGATTCCTACAAACAGCAATAAATAGATAAATAGATAAATAAATAAATATCAAGATGCTGGATGACACCCCATAAGACACTGACACAGCTGCCAATTACAGACCCATTTCCCAGTCCTCTACCAACAGAGGGTACAAACCACACTCGACAGGACACCGCCTCCACCAAGAGAGGCAAACGAAGCACATCCTTCCACCTCCTTCAGCCCATTTGGTGACTACGCTGGCCCAGTGAGACTCGGAAACCTTGGGTTCTGCTCCCGGCTGTGAAACGAAACGTGCTCTAGGGAAGCTGCAATACCCCTCGCTCCCCACAAACAAGCCTTCTGTCATGTAAGAAACTTATCTCTTCCTTGCACAGGCTTTCACGCCCCTTTCCACCCAACCAGCTCAAGTTTTGCTCGGTGGCAGAAATTTTCCTCAACTCCTGCCAGATGTCCTCAAAGTCAGGACTTGAATCCCTACGGTCACCCACAGGCAGAAGTACCAGCCTCACACATTATTAATAAGGCGGCTGTGAAACCAGAACTTGCAACCATTCCTAACAGCTACTGTTTGCTCCATGTGACGCGCTATGTTCCTACATGCCTTGGAATACAAGCCAAATATCTGGGCAGATTTCTCAATGAAGTCTTAAGTGTGTAAAAAATTACCCACTCCAAAGAGTTTCTAGGGAAGGTAACAGGAAGACAAATATTACAGAATTTTGTAGAATAAAAATCTAAAGTTGCTTAAGTGTTTATGTATAATTTACCTAACAGCTTAAACAAGGGAAGAAAAAAATCCCATAAAAACTTGTGCAGTGAGAGTTTTGATGAACAGGAAATTTATTTTAATTTATTGAAATAATATTTGCCCATACATTATTTAGACACTTCTTTTATTATTTAAATGAGCTACAAGGAAAGGCAGCTCTTCAAAAAAAAAAAAAAAGGAGGGGGGAGAGACTGAAATCTACTCCTCATAAATCAACTGAAGAACTTTCATACACAACAATTTACAGGTTAATCTTCAGCAAGGAACAGTTAAGGTGAGACTCTGAGACTCTTAACCTTCCCCCTACTGCTCTGCTATGTTATTCAGCATCTCCAACCCTCCTGCAGAAATACACCACACACAAAAAGGGAAGCCACTAAAATCTATTCAGGTTTGGGAACTAAGCAGAGAAACGAAGTCTGAATTGCAGCTGTCTCAACACGCTCATTATTTAATTGATGCTGATTACTTCATGTATGCACATTGCAAAGCTGTTTTTTTCCTCATTTTAAAAACCTGCCCTTTTCTTGTTAAGCTAGTCAAGTAGCATCACCTTGCCCCAGCACGGTGGTAAGTGACACCGGGGAGGTAACAGGAATTCGGGAACTCATGAGGGATTTCCACCCATCACTATTTCATTCGGTACTGAAAAGCTTTGTCAGGGAGTATTAATACTACAGCTAATGCCATTAGGAAGCGTGACACGAAAATGATGCACTGCTATTTTAAGACACCAACCTTCGTGACTCCATAATTAGCTCTTATTCAAAAAGTTAGTAAGTCAAAAAATTGACAAAAATGTCTGTGCTCTGTAGGTTGTAAGCTATACAAAAGCTTGAAATTTGCCTTTTCTGAAAATGAAAACTTGGTACAGAAAAGATCACCTACACACAAGCAGAAACTAGGGACAATTAATGTATAGTAATGATTAATTAAATACACAGCTACTCCATTCTAACAGAGTCGACAAGCTTTGATTCAATCTGTTACCAATTCATAAAGAATCAGAACAATTAAAATGTACATGACTAGAATCAAGTGAAAATCTCCAGAAATTAGCCTTCTGCACTGTAATCTAGGATTCTTCTTTGTTAATGTATGTTTTTCACACTGCAAACAGAAAAGTGAATATAATTTAGATATTGTAAAATCTGAAATGGGGAGAAAATGGAGAAATAATGAACAGTGTACCCTGTGGAAAAAAAGAGCTAGGTCATTTCTCAGAGCAAGGGAAGAGGGAACCAGTGAACAGCAAAAGTTGGATCCATGCTGGGTTCACCTGGCAGGGTTTGGTAGCAGGGGGCTGCAGGGGTGGCCTCTGTGAGCAGAGCCCAGCAGCTGCCCCATGTCAGATAAGGGACAGTTCCAGCTGGCTCCAAAGGGGCCCACCACTGCCCAGAGTAACGCCAATAAATGATGTTGTGACAGAAGATTTAAAAAAAGGGGGAAAAAACCTGCTGCACAACAGTAACTGGGAGACTGAGGATCGAGACCCAGCCCTGCAGCCCCCAAGGTCAGTGCAGCAGAAGGGCAGGAGGAGTTCCAGGCACACAGCAGCAGTTCCCCTGTGGCCTGTGGAGAGGCCCCTGGTGGAGCAGGCTGTCCCCCTGCAGCCCATGGGTCCCACATGGAGCAGATCTCCACACTGCAGCCTGTGGAGGAGCCCCCGGTGGAGCAGGTGGATGTGGCCTGGAGGAGGCTGCGGCCCATGGAGAGCCCCCGCAGGAGCAGGCCCCAGGTCAGAGCTGCAGCCCGTGGAGAGGAGCCCACGCAGGAGCAGGGGGTCTGGGGGGAGCTGCCGCCCGTGGGGGACCTGTGCTGGAGCAGTTTGCTCCTGAGGGATGGACCCTGTGGTACGGAGCCATGTGGGAGCAGTTCTTGAAGTGCTGCTGCCTTTGAGCAGCCCCCACAGGCTCAGTTTGGGAAGGCCGGCATCCCGTGGGAGGGACCCCGGGTGGAGCAGGGGCAAAGAGGGACCGTGAGGGAGCAGTGGAGATGAAGCTTCAGGGACTAACCACAGCCCCCATTCCTCTGAGCATCTCATGGGGAGGAGGCAGAAGAGGAAGAATGGGAGGAAGGTGGTTTTAGTTTGCTGTTAGTTTCTTCCTGTGCTAGTCTGCTAGTGATAGGCAATGAATTATATCACTCTCCCTACACTGAGCCTGTTTAGGCTGTGATGATAATCGTTGAGTGATCTCCCTGTCCTTATCTCAACCCATGAGCTTTTTGTCACCGTATTTTTTCCCCGTTCTTTTGAGGATGGGGAGTGAGAGTCAAGTGCCGTGGAGCCTGGCTGCCCATCAAGGTGAAACCACCACATCTTCTCAAGTGAGTGCTAAAGACAGAGTACAAATAAAATCAGAATTTTGAGACTTCTCCTTCTGCTACGTAAGCACGGATACCTAGCTTTCTGAAGGACAACTGCTGCTAGAGCACACAACTCCCCTGAATCACCACCAGAAAATGTCAGTGAAAAAACAAAGTTTCCAATATGTGCCAGTCAGCACCAACATCTGCCTTCCTCCTTCAAGGCGCTGCTCTCCGCCTAACACCAAGGACAGCCCAGAAGGTTACGCAGGGAACACCAAAGCGTGTTTGTTCCAACACATCTTCAAATAATTACTATAGGGAAGAGTACGTCTTCTACTTTATCTGCCTACAGCAAAGGAATGGACACAAAGCAATGGCTGTTATCAATTTTTTCAGCTGTTTGCTAAGGATGTTCTGTTTCAACAACAGGCGTTTTGAAATTCGCCATAGATTTCTACAATTGCCTAAAAGCCGACAAAACAGCCAACTACACAAAAACCTACAAAGAGACTACTTCTAATTCAATAAGCCTCATTTCTAATTCAGTAAGAGTGGCAGCTTAGCCCTGGACATTAATATCTCATTAAACGTTGGCCAGCACAGTCCTTCAAAGGAACTTAAAAAAAGTCTCAACTAACACCGCAGGCTGATGACAATTAAGCTACTGTAACTACAGTAGGCCATTTACAATTCAAATGAAAATAATAAAAGGTTTGTAACAAAAATGAGTTCAAAGATGGGCATTAAGACATCTGTGTAACAATAGATTAAAAGCCAAATTCTTCAATCTTTTCAGTTAGAAAACCAAAAATGTAAGCGTACTTACACACGAAGGTAGCTATCAGCACGTAAACAACTGAATTTACAAGCAGAGAGAAGCAACGACTGTGGGGGGAAAGACAAGCCCCCTAACAATTGTTATTACCAACAGCATGAATTACCATCTATCAAACTAAAGGAGATCTTCTGTGTTATGTGCTACCTCCCTGCTTCCTTTCACGTACTTACCCACCACTATGCTTCGTGAATTCCAGTCTCCTGTCTTCACTGAGGTGAAGAAGCTTTCACATAAACCTTCACACAGGCACACAAGCATCCCGATTACCCTGACTTTACTGCAAACTGCCAAAGCGAAGTAGTTCAAAAAACAGAAGGTAGCACCTCTGTGCAATAAAGCGGTGTTACACATTTTTGTAGTGGTTTTAATCACAGGAAAACAGAAAGCTAAATACAATCTACATCAGCGGGTAAGAACTTGGATTTAAAAAATAATTAACACTGACCCCAATTTAAGATATTTTTATTTATCGACAGCTCGAATTACAAGATATTGGAATAGAAAATATGAATACATCGTAATTGCAAAAAGCCCGAGTGACTACTTGCAGCCATTTCTCCCCAAGCTAACTGGCTCCCACCAGCTCATCCTGGGTGTCTACACGAACTCCCCTAGAATTTCCCCCCAAAGTTTTAGCTTTGGGACAAAACTCTACAACTGGGCAGCAATCAGGTTTGGAACGAGGCTCAGTCACAAACCCACCTAGCACCCGGAACCTCAACCAGCTCCAGCAGCAGCTGGGGTCTGTGCATCCATCCCACTGTGTCAGTCTCCAAGGCACATGAACGTGCCTGCTGCTCCCAGCCCACGTTACCCACGTCGTCTCCAGAGGCAGCACTACCATTCAGATTTATGCTGCTGTCAGTAATTCCTCAGAGACCTGATTCTGCACAGAGCTATCGCTGTACAAGTATGAAGGGTAATTTATCTGTATGTAAATCAAAGAACGCTGAGATGACTGCGTGCCATTTGTTTTGCTGCAGTACTGTATCGGGCTCACTACAATAATTACTGAACAAGAGAGCATAAAGGGCTCTGCTTCAAAGAGCTTTCAGTCTGAGCGTAAGTTACAAAGACTGATACACGAAATTGAACTGGTAAAGTAAGAATAAGGTAAACAGTCACACTAAGACACTTAACAACACACAAGTGCCAGGTATTTGGAGGCATCGGGGCAGGCAAAAGGTTGAGGTATGTCAGAAAGCACAAATTGAACAAAGCACAAGCCCACTTGTGAACATACTTACAGTAATAGACGCAACCAGTACCGAAATTCACAAGGAGGAGGTAGCAGTTCGCAGCTTGACAGCATCTGAGACAGTGCGTGCAGTGTGGGGACTGGCCGAGTAACTCAGAGCTGAAACTATCAGCTGCGGTTCGAAAGGGTGACAAGGGCACGTAGGAAGTATGCAGATGTAGGAAGTATGCAGATGCATCAGAACAGCAACCATGACTGGAAGGAGTGATTCAGTAAGTCTCTGAAGCACACGTTGCATGGAATGAACTTGTTTGTGTGAGGCAGAATGGGGCTGCAATTGCTCTCCTCAGAATCCCAGATAATCCCGAGTTGGAAGGGACCCACAGGGATCAGTCCGACTCCTGGCTCCACGCAGGACCACCCAAATATCAGACCAAGTGCCTGAAAGTGTTGTCCAAACACTTCCTGAACTCCAGCAGTGGTGCTTAAACCACTGCCCTGGGGATCCTGTTGTGCCAGTGTCTGGCCACCTCTGGTTGAAGAACCTTCTCCTAATATCCAGCCTGACCCTCCCCTGATGCAGCTCCGTGCCATTCCCTTGGGTCATCCTCCCGACCATTAGGACAGCTATTCCATGTACTATGTCCTTGAAACTGCTAAAATCAAATCAGGTATCTGCAAAATTCACAGCTAGAGAGTTTCCCTCTTCCTAGATAAAGAAACATGTTACAGACAAGTTCCCAATGCTTTTTGGTCTGTTAAATTACATGAAAACACCTTGCGGCATGCCATAAAATATACTATTTTACCTAGTTTTAATGAAAGAGATGGGAACAACAGCCACCTCTTTCTGACTATGAAAGTTAAGTCAGAACTGTGCCAGTCTCAAGCACGTAATAATAGCGATTTCTCAAAAATGCACAGTGCAAGACCTTTATTAGTGCACAAGAAGTCATCACCTTAAAATCCACCCCAAAAAACCTTGGGGGACTTCCTGAAAATTCTACAGCACTAGTACGATGAAAAAAATCATGAACTTATTAAACAAGTTTTGACAGGGCACAGGTTTTCCAAAAGAGGAATCAAACACCTGAGCTCTCCGTTAACCAGAACAAAAAATTGTTTCTAAGATTTCTCCTCCTGATTTGTGGGGTTTGAAAAGTTTTGCTAGTTTGCAAATTCAAAAAGCTGCTTAAAACATTAATTTGACAGTCATTAACTGGGCTTCTAGTTAAATGGAGGAAAATGTTCCTGTAATTAAATAAAGAAAATAGCAAAATATAATTAGAAATGCTGAAAATCACCAAAAGACAACACTTGTAACAAGGTTATTACAGAACCTGTAAGGCAGAACCAGAAATGAACCATCTCCAACACAGCTTCAGATTGCTCTAAACTTGACCGGGAGAGGGAAGCATCAATCACGTAGCACAAAACGTACGCTTTTAGCAGGACTATTTACGTGCTGCATAGTTGCTTAGCACTTGAAAGTCTTAAATATCTGTTTATGAAAGCTACTTTGGAAAAAAAATAAAATTTATTTAACAACTGAAACTATTTTTAAACTAAATAAAAGCTGCAAAATTAGGAAATAAAAAAACTACGCTGTGCAAGCTCACTCAGATTTCTAGGGATGGTTTTAAGTGGATTCTACAACAGGAAGAGCTAATGATTCAGGAGATGCGACTCCCACTCTAAGGTGAGCAAACAGATTATGTTGTTCCCAGTTTGAACGATGAGACGATGATCATTGCTCCGAGAGATGGATACGTGGCTGTGAGATCTCATATGGGAAAAATATCTCCCCACTTGCACTGCACAAACATACGTGTGTATCTTATTTGAATGTCAAAAACAATTTTATTGTTTAATACGAAAGCAAAGTTTCTGCTAGGAATTGTCCATTTGCTCCTGGAGGCAATGTTAAAAATTCGCACATTTTATTAGTTTAATAACATCCATGCATGTCCTTGAGGCTGAATTCAAACAGATCCTTGTGCAAGTCATACTGAATACTTGTAATAACCGATACACGGTTTCTCCTCCATACCACGAGTGCTAAAAAGCTCTGGATCTCGGTAAGGCACTTCTTTGCCCTATTGCCCCCTCACACCCCAAAAAGGACTTTGTGTCAGCAGCTACTCAGAGAACTTCTCCAGAAGCCTATAAATTCTACCAGAAATGAGTTACAGCAACTGAAGCCTAACCGAAGCTTTGGGCAAAAAAACAATTTACATTCTTTTGTTTATAGCACCACTATCCTTAGAAAGCTCCAAAGAAGCTGCTACAATCACAGCATTTCTCTTTCGCTTCTTCAGGATCTGACAACAAGACTCTGGCAGACCAAGCTGCAAGACTTGAATGTTTTCACCAACAGTTCCTACCGAACCGCTCTACTAGGACAAAGAGAACAGAAATAGCAAACCTCATCTTCAAATTCCTAACTCTGATTAAAGAAGTTGATGAACTTATACACCTTTGCAGTGAGGGATAGCAGTAGATAGGGCAGATGGGGAGGAATGAACAGCATGGACAGCATCCCCCTGCCGTACCTCTTGGCTTCAGCATGTGGCCAAGAACACGTGCAAGTGCTCTGACATCCAAGCAATGATATCCTGAACTAATCCACACCCTCATCTCTGTAAAAGCAAACATTACCAATTGACTGCTGATCACTAAGCTTCAAAAATTCACACCGAACTGATGTGAATTAACGGTGAATCAGTAACCTATCTGCAGGCCTACGGGGATGTTAACGAAGGGATGATGCCACAGTGGATAGTAGTCATCCTCAGAGATGGCACCATCAAAGAGCCCAAAGCGCTTTTTTGTTCTTAAGGGTGGGAGAAAAAAGTCAAAAACCCGAGACAGTTTTTTATACTTATTATCCTTCATAACTTATTATCCTTTAGAGCTATTTCCGATATTAAATATTAAAAAGGAAGATGAATGAGACCCAGGTACAGTTCTAGACTGAGAAATTTCTGCTTCATCCTGTCGTTCACTGAACAGACGTGCTCCCGTCTGGTTTATTGTAAGGGGTAACAACGGAGGCCACCTGACTCAAACTACAGTTTGGGGTTTGTCACCTTGGATCACGGAGCTGTGCATGCATTACCTTCCAGCTAACCAACGCCAAATGACTTTTGGATACCATCTCTCATGCAAATGAGTGCTTCTGCCGCCCTGCCCTCCTGTATGATGCCAATTATTCTGCACAGCCCTCCCCTCTGGCAAGTAGTTCAACTCTTCCCAAATTAAGTTTTCGCCGTGCAAGTAACTGTTGTCCATCACTTTGATTTCCTGCTGCTGCAGCTGAGGCAGCCTTAGAAAAGCACCGAATATAAATGTTAACAGCATCACACGTCCATGTGCCTGTTACTCTGAAGCCTTCCATGAGCCAATTGTATCAGCTTCCAGTCTGAGCGGCTACTTAGTTTAAGACACTGTGGCAAACACGCTTTCACATCAAAGATTTTTCCAACTCAACCAAGAGCTGAATGCCATTCAACTGTGACGTGTTTGAACTTCCTTGCTCTTCTCTTAAATGTGTGGCACCTCAAGTTTTTCCACCATGGTCTTCATGATGAAGGGGCAACCCTGGCTGTATGTACAGGCTGGGTGATGAGACGCTGGAGAGCAGCCCTGCAGAGAGGGATCTGGGGGTTGTGTTTGACAGCATATTGAATATGAGCCAGCAGTGTGCCCTGGCAGCCAGGAGGGCCAACTGTGTCCTGGGGTGCATCAAGCACGGCATCGCTGGTCAGTCGAAGGAGGTGATTGTCCCGCTCTACTCTGAGCTGGTGCGGCCTCACCTCAAGAACTGTGTGCAGTTCTGGGCACCACAGTACAAGAAGGACATTAAACTGTTGGAGAGTGTCCAGAGGAGGGTGACGAAGATGGTGAAGGGCCTAGAGGGGAAGACATATGAGGAGCGACTGAGGTCACTGGGCCTGTTCAGCCTGGAGGAGAGGAGGCTGAGGGGGGACCTCATTGCAGTCTATAACTTCCTCACGAGGGGAGTGGAGAAGGCATCCATTTATTCTCTTTAGTGACCAGTGACAGGACCCACAGGAACGGTGTCAGGCTGTGACAGGGAGGTTCAGGCTGGCTATCAGGAAGAGGTTCTTCACCAAGAGGGTGGTCGCACACTGACAGAGGCTCCCCACAGACACAGTCATGGCACCAAGCCTGTTGGAGTTTAAGAAGCGTTTGGACCGTGCTCTCAGTCACGTGGTCTGAATTTTTGGGTAGACCTGTGCGGCGCCAGGAGTTGGATTCGATGATCCCTGTGGCTCCCATCCAACTCAGGATATACTATAACTCTATGATTTCCAGAGCAGCACACATTAAGGTGCCAGTACTGCCACGGAACTGCGGGACAATCCAATCCACCTGCTGCTTCCTCATGCCATCAAGGCCTCTAATGATACAATTTATTCATATGCACTGCTTTCCAACAATTGACACTTCATTGGTAATTACCATAGTTCGTTTCTAAATAATCCCTTACAAAGGACACCGACAAGCAAATCTTCAGTCTTAACATGAGCAAAAATTAAATAGCTACTAGACAAATAATTATCTTTATTAAGGACATTGTGTTGCCTTATGCTTAATAAGATGTTCGGTTCTTTCGCAGACATTTCAGATTGCTTTCAGGAAAACAAAATAATGTTGCTCTGGTCTTCCCAGGAATTAGTTTCTTAGAATTAATGGAGCATGTTTATTAAGTTATTCTTCTGACTTAGAACAGATTTCTTGACTTCCTTAGCATTCCAACTAATTTGAAGATTCTTCAAAATCCATCGGTGATTCCAACCAAGTTGATGTTCCTCTTAAAAACAAAGTGCACACAACTGTATTGACTCACTTTTCTGTACCACTCACTCAAAAGTCTCAGTATGTTCTAATATGGAAGAGAACACAAGGCTTTTCCACCTTCTGTGTTTAATTAATCCTCCTGCTAAGGCCTTGGGCTCATGCTGGTTTCTTGCCATAAGAGTTGCAAAGTTTCACATCACCATAAGTAAGAATTTTTCATATATTGTAAATAAGGATTGCTTTATTTTTACTTAAAAAAATCCCCGCTGAAATTGCTAGCTTCCATTTTGTATTTTACTTTCTATACAGTTTAAATTCTTACTGGAAGCGGTGGAGCTAGAGCTCCGCTGTCTTACAAAAAATGGTTCAGTCTTGCTATTTATATCCAAAAAGCATTTTAAAAATTGTTTTGGCAGTCTCACATGCTGTGACTTCACTAAGATGTGCTAAAACTATGTCAAATCCACAGTTTTAAGATATGCTTAGATAATGTATGTTGAATAAAAGATTTCAGTGTCTTCATTTCTACTTACTTAGAACAACTGTTATCTACTATACTTATTTCTATTAATGTTCTTTGCAATTTCTCTCTAAATGTATCAAAAAAAAAAATCTCCGTATATTCAGAGATCTTATCTACCCAGTGCTTTGAGAACACAATAGAGACTAGCTGAGTTCCTACCAGTCTGCATAATTTAAGGTTTTAAACCCCCCCCCCTTGATCCAGTGCTTCTAAACTCGGGAGTTGCCTCTTTAAAATAAATAAATAAATGCAGTAACTTCTCTCAGCAAAAATCCCCAAAAGCACTGGCACACAGAGGAAGACTCAAATCACAGAACTCAAGTAGAGAAGTCTCCTGATCTGTACGTCATTGCTGCTAGTTCATGTTTCCAAGGATGAATGGGAACAGTGAAAAATGGCAGAACAGACGCAGTATTGATTACAGCACGTTGGAAGATATTATTTTCCTACAGGTGATAATGCACAGCAGTTTTCCCCTCACCAAATTTTTATAGTGTATAAAATTATGAAAGCACTACAAAAGATAAGAGTAGTTCCCTTGAATCCAAGTTACTTGAAAACACACCTTATGTTTATGACATTTACCTGCTAAAGGAATGCAGAAATATTGTGATGGATCTAGCCAATTATTAAACAAGGCTGTTGATTAAGATGTGGCTCTGATTCCCACTGAGGATGTGATAATTCTATCTACACAACCTATCAGCCTTGTGAAACGCCAGTGAAAATCAGCACAGCTGCCTTTGTAGCAGACTGAACGTCAAAAAAAACATTTTCACACATTCAGGAAGTACGTCCAAGTGGACAAGTAGAATATTGCAGTTTTCTTTTTAAAGAGCTGCACGACAGTTTCTGTATAAATGTCACACAGAATGGGATATAGCATAAAGCTGGATGTCAGGGCAAAAGATTTATTTTGCTATACTGATCAGTGAAAAAGGAAGAAAAAGAATGGAAGAGTAAAACCAGAAAAAAAAAAAAAGTCAAAAGCACCAAAGAATCAGAAAAAAATAGATTAGGGAAAACAAAGAGACAACAGATACTCCCGGTTTTAAGAGCAGCACATTTTATTTACACTTGCTCCTGCATTTACTACATGTTTGGAACACATCCCGTAAGTTCTTGTGCTTGGGAAGGTAAAACAAGTTCCTTGTGGCCCTAAGGGTGGCACATTACAAGAGTCACTGGGGGAAAAGCATTCCTATCTGAAGTGCAAAATCAAGTTTTTAAAGAAAAGTGAGGAAGCTCTATCAATTAAACACTTGCAAGTAAAAGCTTAAAACTGGATTTTTTTCCCCCAGGTTATCATCTGCAACAGAAGTGCGTTAAGTTTTGATCTACACTTAATTGCACTGCTTCTATCGCACCTTAACCAAAACTTGTTACCTACAAGTGTAACAAGTATGATTGTGTGCAAAATCCGTATTACTTCTCAGAAAGCGGGCAAGAAGCTAGTCCCTTTTTAAACTAGAAAAATTGTTTTGCATGAATTCAGGTTTTATTTGACAGTATTCTGACTAAAACAAGGTACTCCCAGAAACATGAAATGCTTATATACATTACAGGAAAGGTCCAAACTGAGCATTTTGAAATTATTTTACGCAGTCTGATTTATAACTGCTTTAATAGCAGTAACTGAGTATTTTAGACGTTGGATTGCTACAGGCTTTGAAAGGTAGCTTAACTCACAGGTATATTTCTTTAAGATGCGGATTCAACACAAAACATGGCTGTTTCAATGAAAAACAAACAGGCTACCTACCGAATGATATACATGAATGCTATCTCCTATGGGCCAGCAGCGTGTGCTGGAGTAGCCACTCAACTGCTCACCAGCCTGTCTCTGGAAGAAATACCCAACATCATCCTGAGAACGTCCATCCACTGAGGACACGGGAAGCACCTGACACTGGAGTTGCAGGGATGGGGTGAGGAGTGTTTCCACCTGCACTGAGCCCGGCTGCTCCTCCAACTACCATTCCAGCTGGGGCAACCCCTATTCCAACCCCACTCGCTTCCTGACCGATGTTGGCATGCATCATTCCTCTGGTCTCCTGCCAGGCCACTTCATTCATGCCTAGAAGGACACATGGAATGCTCATTCCATGTAGAAACCTAAAAAGAAAAAGTCTTAATAATAACACAAAAGGCTTTTCTACGTATCTTGAAATGCGCGGTTCTTAGAATTAGGATTTCAACAAAAAATCCAAGCCATTCGTTGTCAAAAGGTTTATTGATTTATTTAAACTTTAAATTTTAAATACCGTTATCAAATATGGCTTCTATTAATAAATAAAACCTTTTTGTCAAGGCAGTATATTAATATGGTAGAATTCCATATATTATAAATGGTTGCCTGCAAATTTTCTAGCTAGAAACAATCAAAATATGATTTCAGATCGTAATGGCAGTAGTTTCTTTTGCATTATTACTCAGCATGATGTGTAAAGCCACTAATTCTGCCATACTGTTATGTCTGATTTTATACATTTGTAGACCATGAAATGAAGTCGCACAGAAAACTTAACTTCACCAAACTTCATCTCATTCTGGTATTTCAACTTTGGTTTTCCTTTCAAGTTTGGTACACTATGTAAGCTATGGACATTAAACTCCACTAACCCAGTACAGTATAATATATATTTTATATATATAGTATATTTTGGGTTTTCCATGAAACAAAGATTTCAGGCTCAGATTAAAATGAAATTTGCCAACTCCCTTTCAAAATACTTATTCTACTTGAAAGGAGTATAAACAGCAATAGTAAAAACTGCTCTCCGACGTTGGAAAAATCTTCTGCAGGTAGAAGAAAAAAAATAAATACCTGTCCCTGGACACACCATTCTCAATCTACCATAACTGACGTATTATCAATCTTTAGTAGGTAAATGGTCTAATTTCTAAGTCAATAGGACTACAAATATAAAAAAAAAAAACAGGTCTCCTCTACAGTCTTAAGTACTTTTGTGGGAAAAAAAAGGAGTTACTTGAATTTTCAAGTTACAGAAATATCTCACTTTTCATGCTAAACAAGAATGTCAAGTCCAAACAATAAAACTGACATATATAGAAAGATACTTAACCAAAATAGGCCACTTAGATCTGAAGATGTAGACAAAAGGAACCACAGCCCTCTAATCCCTCTACATGTTCCTACATTTTTAATCTAGCCTGTTCAACTATTGCATATCCAATCATTAAGGGAAAATATCTTATGTGTAGATATATGATAGCAGGATGGTTTTACAATCTTGAATAAACATGGCTTTGTGAATAAGGTCTAAAGCTACTTTGTTTTATTTGTATTGCTACCGTAGGTATTTGCTTTACTATGAAAACATGTTACTAAAATCAGTTCTGTGGCTTCTTCACACTGCACAACTCATTCAGTATTCACAGGACTGAAGTTTAAGGAACTTACAATGGAGATAAACAGCAAGATGCTTAAAAAAAAAGAGAATCAAAAAAGTAATATTTACTATTTCTAGTTCAAACTGCACAAGGTGAGTAGAATCTAGAGAGTCCAGCTTTGTATTTAAACAATAGGCACATGTAAACACTCATGAACTAAGCACACAAACCCAGCTTTTACAAAATCACTTCCCCTTTGAAGAAATTTGTGAGCCAATTCCATGTAAAACTTCAGACCAGCCACACAGCATAAAATGCATACAACTAGTTTGATACCCCAGCCTTTAACTTCTTTCTGAAAATAATGCAGATGAAAACTAAGAGCAAAGTTCTCAAACATAGGTCTGACACCACCTTCTTCCATTAAGATTTACCTGCAGAGTGCTTCAAAGCAGAAAGACAGGCAGACCTATTACTTTTAACAGAGTTCTGCCAATTCCTCAGTGAAGTCAGAAGTAACCTATTTTAGAACTTTATGAAAAATTAAAACTGAAAAAAAAAAGTACATCAGATCATTTAGATCAATGCACACAAATACACATTGTAAAATTCTGCCTGTTAAAAAGGCTGCAGATGTGGTGTTAGCACAGCCTGCACAGGACAGAGGATCACACTGCCATTCTGAAGTTTAGTGTGGGACTTGAATGCAGAAATAGATACAGACTTGCAACTAGCAGTAATTCCAAGTTTTTATTAGTACTGAGATACATTTGCTACATCTCAGTTTTACTCTTTTTTCTCTACTCATAAGATGGTTGTCATAACCTCTTCAGACACATTTCTTCTGTATGTCTAGAACTGATCCTAAATAAATGTGCTTAGGAGAAAAAAAAAAGTTAACCAATTACGAGATAGAATCTTTAAAGATATTTCTACAGATAACACCTGGTCTTGATTTGTAAGCAAAACATTTCACATGCCAGCCTGGAAAGCACTAAACGCCCCAGCAGGTATTCTGAGTGGGACTTACACTCAACCTTGCCATAAAGCTTCAGTATACAAGCCATTACTATAAAATAAATTTTACAGAACTTGTTTGAAATTACACTGAGGCAGCTAGGACTGAATACGTTCATGTGTTCTGATGCCATTTGAAACTCTTTTCTACTATGTGATGATGAAGTGCCTCCGACTTCATTATTAGAAGCATGACATAGCTGGTATTTGTTGTTAGGCAGGAGGAAACAAGCTGTTAAGCGCAAGACTTCTTGTCCCTTTTCTGGGCCAGGAGCCTGGGCACTGGCTTTGTGACAACACTGGAACGGTCGCATTGTGTGGAATAATCAAGACAACAGCTATGTTATGGGTGGGGGAAATTCACATCAGATGAGGTAAGCATCTTCAACTAAGTTTACTGCAGAACAGAAAGAAGATTGATAACCCTCACATACCTATACACGTGATACACACCACGAGAAGTATTTATAAAGTCTCTTCTACAGCCTAGCGTGGTTTCCTTTCTAGATTTTCTATCAGAAATTTCTGAAAGCAAGGCATTAATGCTTGCTTCACAGGAGAGCCCAACACAAATAACATTCAAGAGAATTTAGGGTTCTTTTTAGTGCAATACACAGTGAAATTTTCTTTTTGTACTTCCACATTCAAAAAAAAAGGCATGAAGACATGCAGGAATTTAAACAATCTACTACATTACTTGCCTCTGTGTATAAGCACTTGGTCTAATCATTTTGGAGTTTTAGTAACCACTGCACGAAGAAAAAGAATGAAGTTATCAAAGAGAATGCTTTTAGAAATTCTACAGATGCAGATTATTCAATGCACACTTATATCAATAAATCAAAGGGGGAAAAAATAAACTGAAAACTGAACCAGAAACTGCTGCTGAAAATCAGATCTAGTTCACAGTACTCTACAAGCTGATGTCCTGGTAATACACTTGCCCCAAACATCTGCAATACCTTACCCAATGAGAACACAGCAAAGAAACTCTCCAGAGAGCAAACCATAAGGAAAACAAATACCCAAAGCTTTCAGTGCACCACAATGCTACACAATATCCAACATATACCAGAGAGCTTCTCTTTGAAACACAGGCAAATCCAGCTTCTTCAGCCAACCGCTTCTCGCACTATGAACTCAGTCATGACATCAGATATGACCGTAATTACCTCAGCACTGTGCCAGCATCCCAAACACCGGAGAAAAACATTAAGTAGTAGGGTGATGCTACAGAAAAGAGCTGCTATTTCCAGTTAATGCTGAAAAAAAACCTACACAAATAATATACTTCCGTACGTGCAATATCCACAGAATAAACCACAGAATGTGCATTATCAAGCAGTTTCTCACATGCATTTGCCTACTAACCATTCTGCTGGGACAAATTCCAAATTTTCAACTCTCTGAACACTTCAGAAAACCACCAGGTGATTTTGTGCCGTTCTAAGCATACAGCCCAAGCTACACCACCACCAAATTATCATGTGCCTTTTCAGTCTAGCCTCCTTCTCCCTGCAAGCTAACACATTTATTGTGCTCGGATTGGCGGAGTTGTAGATTGGAGAAAGGTAGAAAATAATTTGGCTTCTCCACAAAGCTGCATCTGTTGGCAACGCTTGGTTTTAGACCTAGACACTGCTAAATATAACAGAAAACCAAGTTTTATATGTGAAAATGGTAACGTGAGGTAGTAATTATGTCTCAAACGCACTCATGTTCCACAGCCCAAGATCCATACCATCGAGTGAGGATAAGTAAAAAAAGCCTCACCTCTCAGTTGAGGCTCAACAAAGAGAATAAAAGCTACACTAAAAAGAAACCTCCAAGTACTCCGTTAACACGCTGCGTACGAGTGACAAACGATTAGGCGATATAAAAAAGTTTTCCCGATTCTCATTTGCCATGACCTACATAGCTCGTGCCCTGCCACACCACGCCGAAAAAGCATCCGAAAACCAGCAGGTAAAAACCTCTTTCATCGCATCCCCCTAAAAATACTCTGCGTGTTTGGGTGGGCAGCCAGCGTGCGGGCGGGCGGGCAGAAAGCATCCCGAATTTGTTCCTTTTCTCTCAAGGAACCGGAGTCCGAGGTTATGAAAAACACGAGACAGAACAATGCCAGCAATCTTTGCGCAAGGACTGCCAAGGAGATTAAAAACCCGAGCTGCGAGTCGGATCCCCTCGGACAGCTGGCATTTTTCTCAAGTTGGGTTTTTTTTTTTCTTTTTTTTTTTTCCTCTTTATTGTTGTCTGCGCGGCCAGGTCGGGAGAAAAATGAAACCCCAGGACTTCTATCAAGCGCTCGGCCTTCTCCTTCCACCCTCCAAACGCGTTTTTTTTTTTTTTAAGAAAAACAAAGCCACAAGTTTTCACCATTCCGCCCAAACAAAGCCTGCTTCACCCCAACCCCACAGGACTAACGAGGCGGGGAGGGGGGGGGGTCCCCGAACACCCCTCAGCGCGGCTCCCCCCTCACCCACACCCCCTAAATTCCATCCCAAAACCCACCCCGGGATGGGGGCAGCTCCCTTTTTTCCCCTTTTTTCTCAGCACGATGCCTCCCCCCCCCCACACACACACACACTCTCCCCGTCCCCACCTCGGCGCCGCTCCCCGGCGAGGCGGGAGGACACAAAGGCGGCGAGGCGCGGGCGGGCGCCGAGCAGGCCCCGCGCCGCCCGGGGACCTGCCACAACATGGCCCCCTCCCTCCGCTCCCCTCCTCTGCTTCTCCCCTCCCTCGGCGCGCAGCCGAGCCCGGAGACAAAAGGGGGCTGGAGGAAGGGAGGGGGGTGGGTTGGGAGAAGGAGAAGGAAAAAGGAGGGGGATTGAGGAGGAGAAGGGAGGGAGTGGGGGGGGGGAAGCGAAGCAGCGCGGCCGCGGCTCTTCCACCCCTTCCCCCGCGGGTACTCACGGGCTGGCTGGCGGCGCTGCTCGCTGCGATGGAGCCGGAGCGGGCCCTGGGACACCCCCGCCCTCCTTCCTCCTCCTCCTCCTTCCTCCTCCTTCTTCTTCCTCCCTCCTCCTCCTCCTCCTCCTCCTCTCGGCGCCTTCTCCTTCCTGCCGCCTCCCCACCCCCCCCTCGGCCGCGGCGAGGGGCTCACAACAACATGGCGGGAGGGCGAGCCCGGAGGGAGAGGAGGGAGAGGGACAGCGAGAGCGCGGCAAACCTCCCTCCCCCCCTTCCTCCTCCTCCTCCTCCTCCTCCTCCTTCTCTTCCTCCTCCTCCTCCTCCTCCTCGCCGCCTCTCTCCCCAGCGCATGCGCTCCCCAGCACCGGGAGGGAGGCGGTGGCGGCCCCCGGCTCCTTCCGCCGCTCAGGGCGCCTGCGCCGCCATCTCGCCGTCCCCTTCTCCTTCCCCTTCTCCTCCCTCACGCCCCCCCGCCTCAGCACCCACCCGGGGCTGGCCGGGGTTTGGGGGACAAAAGGGTGGGCGAAAAGGTGATGGGCGACTTCACCGGGTTTCGTCCCAAGCGCGGCTCGCGGGGCGGGTCACGTTTCGTTTGTTTGTTTGTTTTTTACAATAAAGAGAAAGGCATGGCCGGAGTTATTAATAAAGTAACGCGCCGGTAGTTGGTGTGTGGTGGTGTGGGGAGGGTTCGGTCGTTTCCTCCCCTTGAGAGTTAAATATTGGACCTTGAACAGCACGCTAATAAACACTGCTAGCAAAGGGGGCTTGTCAGACACGCGGAGTTCCAGCCTAAATCCCACACATTTAGTAGCCCCAAAGAAAGAGAGGGGGCTCTGGCTGCCCGTGGCACTTCAAAATATGGGTTTTGTCAGGAAACGTGCTATTTTGTCCTCTTAGCAGCTCCTAGCGGAGCCCCGCTGGGGAATACTCCATTTCAGGAGGCGGCACACGGATGCCATCCACAGTCGAACCGTCAGGGCTGGCGTTCTGGGTTACTGGGAGCACGGCCGCCCGTAGGCACAAGGGAGGCCTGGTCCCAGTGCCCGTGGTCCCAGTGCCAATTCTGGGTGCTACAAGACAAGGAGGAGGGAGCTGGGGTGCAGGAACGCCACTCGTGTCTGCTGCCGCTCGCTGCAGCCCGTAGGGGACAAGGTGTCTGTGACCACCGTGTTCTTAAAAATAGGGGTGGATTGAGGGAGAAAACTCACCGTTTTCACTGTTTATAGATGTGATTTAAAGCATAAAAGCACCCGGCTCCCGATAGAGCTGGAAGTGTTTTCCCAATTAATGAAGATGAATTCGTCAGTTTAATCCTAGTCAGCTAAGTAGCCAGACGTCTGATGCTGCTAATCCCTGTGATCCCAAGCGTCCTGTCCCACTGCCACCTCTGGGCTCCCCAGGGAGGCTGCAGGGCCAGAAAGCCGTATCCTCTGCTTGCTTGAGGAGAGAAGGCCTTCAAGTTACAGCCCCAATTCACAACCTTCCCTTCATGTAGGCAGGCTGGGACTGAAGAAACCCCATTAATGTTCTTGCCCTCCCGAAGTTACAACAGCAGCTGGTCTATGTCAGGCCAGCTCTACAGCTCAGACCCTTTTGGAGACCCAGTTTGTCCTGGATAATTCTGATCAGCATCAAACTGTGCTTGTATGAAGAATTGTTTGGGAAGAATTCAACGTATATACAATAAGCACAAGCTTGAAGAACTTCTGTATCAAGCTCCTCAATTCTGGAAAACCCCAGCTGATCAAGAAAGAAACAGAAAAATGCTCAAGTGCGATCAGTTCAGGATTTGTTCTGAGAAATACGATCACTTTGTTATTTTCTGAAGTGTTTCTCTAATAAAGAAATTCCACAACCACATACATTGCAGTTTAACAACATCTTTAAGGTTAAAAAAAAAAAGAAAGTTCAAGAAATCTTTCTCTCTTACTTTCTTCTGAGAAGAAACTTCAAAAGTACTTAATACTTTAGATATGTTAACTCGATGTCACTCCTTACAAAATGCTTTTCTTAGCTTTTTTTTTTTTTTTTCAAGGAGGTATTAACAGCTGACTGGGCTCTGCTTACACTCCAAATGTTTCTGATAAACTAAGCTAACAGTTTTTTTTTTTTTTTCCCTTCAAATAATCATCCTCAATGAAAAACACTAGCCAGATGTACAGCCTACAGTTTAGAAAAGTATATGAGGACATAGAAAACTGGGATAATGTTGCCTTCCTCCACTGTATACCTGTGCAACCATTGGCAAGTCGCTCAACCAAAGAGCACTGACTCAAAACGAAAGCTGCAGTCCTAACCATCCCCACTCAGCTAGTGTCTAATCCTGGAGATGTCTACGTTTTCTAAAGCCACACGCTTCAGGACCTACAACTCTCCACATGAACAAAATTCCTCTTGCTGTGCCAGGACATCCACGTGTGCCAGCAGTTCTGACAGACCAGGCTGTTAGATCTTGGATGGTAGCAAATAATTAACCTGAATTAATTAAAACAGAGGTATTTCTCCATGGAAATAAAACAACTTGATACGGTAGACCTTCTCAAAGCATCTCCAGAAAAGAAGCACGTTCCTAAGGAAGCCTGCACTCAGTTAAACCAGTGTGAACCCCCCTACACTTCCAGGACTAGGGAGCACCCAGCTTTGCTTCCTTTCCTTAAGCCCCACAGGTCTGATTTCCTTACAGAGCATCCTGAACATCACCGGACTACTTGGGCTGTCCTCTGCTCCAGCTCGGTCACGGTGCAGAGAAGAATTCAAGTTGCTTTGTCTCAGATCTTGCTAGCCTTGCAGGCTAGCTACCATGCTACTACCTGTGAGGAGCAGTCATAAAAGGGTGAGCCTGGCTCAGCTCTCTGAAATAAGAGCCACAGTTAACTACCTACCTACTGCCTTCACAGGGAAGCACAGCACTGCAGATCTGAGGCGATTAGAGCTATCTGTCCACATTCCAGAGCAGGGCCCTGGAGTCGTGGTATATACCCTCAGCACATCCCTCGTTACCTCCATCTCTGAGATATGCTGACCCAGATGTATGCTTTGTGCATCCACAGGAGCAGATCCTGTTCTGAAGTTATTAATTGTCCCACATGCTGCGTAGTACATCTGGGCAACTACTGCACAGTCCTGGATTCCACTTTGTCAACAGACATACAATTTGTTAATTAAAAAACCACCACCACCACCACCAACAAAACCAAAGGAATTTTGAAATACTGCATTCACCAGACACACTGCTAAATGTGTGGCTATAGGAATCAGTTGGCACTTCATGTTTTAGGCCACCAGTGACTACGATACTTGGGAGTGTTTACTGAGATAAGAACTCTAGCCTGGTGCACCCAACGTCCCCTTTGGCCAGCCTCTCCCTGGGGCCTCAGAGAGCTGTGCTTGCATGCTGCAGGCTCTTCATACAGAGGGACTTTCCCACCCACACATCCTTTTGCCACACCATTGCTCCACAAGCACAGCAGTTCCCTGCCATAGCCATTCACTATGCTAACTCGGGGCTGACTCTTCAGTCCGGTTGCTTTTGCTGATGCTGTTGCCTTAATTCCTACAAACTTCATGGCCTGCTCCTGTCTCAGTCCTCTCTCTTCTAACACAGAAACATTTGGTCCAATGTATGCAACTCCTAATTTTAATGGTTAAAGCTACACATTTTTAAACCTTTTTCCGTGTGTGTATGGGGTGAAGAACTCTTCTGAGCTACCTTAGCATCCTCAAATTGCTCATTTAACAACACAAAAACTGTTACAAAAAGGCCTTCCTTTAGCATGATTCCTGTAAACCATTCAATAGCAGCCACACTATCAGCATGCTGAAGGCCAGTTCCACTGTATTGCTCAAAATTGCTCATAGGTTTCCCCTGTCCATGCAACTATAAATTTCTTTGAGGAAGAACTTCTTTTGTGGGTTATTTATTTATTTATTTCTGGACAAGCTAGGGATTGGCATAAGGTACTAAGCCAGTACAAATGAGGATGCTTCTGTTTAGAACCACCAGAATATTCAAAACTGAATTATAATAACTTTTGTCACTGATCCAATTTTTGGACTTTCTCATTACTATGCTGTTGTTTCCAAATGTAGGGAGGCTGAACTGCCTTTCAGTTAGATGGTCATTGCTTCTGTAAATGTATCATCTTTTCCAAAGGAGCTGTTCTGCAAGAGGTTTGAAGGGAACGCGTGACAGGAGGTGTCACGGAACTGAGCGTGCTGCCCTGCAGTACGTCTCCCCGAACTTGTTACAAGCAAGAGGTATCTTTTGTGGAAGTGCTTTGCCAAGTAAGTCTGTGCTAGAATTGCAGAGGTGTCAGCTGAGCACTTGTTTCACCAGTAAGACAGCTTTTCTCCCTGAGTCATTCACCTCCTGGTAATTGGCTGAGGTATAAACACGGTTCATAAACATACCTCAGAGTCACAACAACCAGAGTCGGTCATTGTAACTGAACAAGAGTGACTAATGACATTACTTCGTGTACATGAATGTGAATAGCTGTGGAGTGGCAAAGTCAGAGATAACGCCAGCTGTTTTTTAGATTCATATTCACCTCATTCACAACAGAGTGGCTATCAGTGCTTATCTCCAGAAAAACGCCTGCATGTCTCAATAGAATTATGTTTTTCTTTCCATTGGAGAAATAAGTTCCAGAAACCCTTCACGCTGAATGCAGACAGTGGCTCTCAGAACTGAGGATCCTATATTTTACTCAGTACAAAGAATGAAGCCTCCAAGATAAGCATTAAATTGATTCTCACTCATTTCATATATCAAGCCAGAATAAGTAAACACTCTAATTTCTGACAGAAGGGAAAGAAGTTCAAAGAACTATCCCAGACAATGGAAGTAATCATGTGAGCTCTGGAAGAAAAAAAATAAAATAAAAAAGATAATATTTTCTTTTCTGCAAATTAGAAGAGGAGGAAGATAGTTTAGACATATCGGAACAAGGGAGAGTGGGAGGAACATGGGATTTTATTTATTTATTTATTTATTTATTCTGTTAAGGAAAACCATTCTACAAATCCTAAAAGCACATCTGTAAATTGTAATGTTGTTGCATGAAGTTTCAGCAACTTAAATGAACTGGAAGTTCTCTGAATCTTTACAGATTAGGAGCCATAGTACAGAGGATAAACTTGAACAAAGATCTGCAACAGTACTGTGTGCTTCTATCACTTCTCAGGCTCAGCAACACCTCATATACTAACTATTGCTGTATCCAATACTGCTCCTCCTGACCTCAGCTGATTCTTCTTGCAGGGATCAAAAAAAAACAGCTCTGCACCAAGGGGACTTTGCTTAAGGCAGCCTTGGACATCAGTGATCGTCCTTGCACTTGTGTTGTAATTACTATATTTTACTACAACACATCCTTACACTTGTGTTGTAATTTACTATATTTTTTTCTTTTCTCTTTAATGGTACTTGAAGCTCCCCAGAATTTCCTGTTCTTACTGTGTCGAGAGGGCTGACCAAGAGCAACAGAATATGTCTACATGGCTGAACACATCATCTGAATACCAAAACGCAGCACAGCCACGTCGACTCAGAGCTGGTAAAGGCCACCCTTCTGGCTTGCCATTTTGCTGTGAGGGCATACCCACGAGCCCTCCTTGGCACATAAAGAATGCAAAGCATATTCTATGCCAAATGTGCCTTCGGAGCAACAAGGCATCGCACAATGAATACACAACGCCAGAGATTCAGGAAGGAAAATACCAGCTTGCTTCCTGAGCGTAAACAAAATGGTCGAGCACTGCAATACTGAGAAGTAGGTGTCAAAGTTATGCATGTATTGCATAAAGTATTGCATAAATAGTGCCAGTGTACTCATACATATGTGGGCTTACCTTTAGCTACATCTGCAGGTTTTACAGACTTTTGAAGTACCTCTTCTGTTTCCAATGCATTCCTCTTCCTAGGCAGTTAGTTAAACACAGAGCCAAACAGAGAAGCCATCACGATGATATAAGCTCTCCCTCCCTTGCAGTACAGGACCCCTGTCTTCACCTAATCTCCTATCTGGGCCCAACAGCCGCTCCTGCACCCGCACCCCCCAGAGCAGGGGTGGGGGCCCGAGGGCGAGCCTGTGTCTGTGGCAGAAAATGGGAAAGGCGGGGCAAGAAGGAAGAGCAGCACTTTGTTTTTCTGCAGGAACCGCTCGGGGAAGAACCCACCACCCATCCAGCTATGCCCTTGCTGTTCCTGTACCACTGGGGGCAAAGAGCTGTGCAAGTGGGAAGCAGAGATTAGCTGTTCAAAGGGGAATAATCAATTCCCTTTCCCCCGGCACAGGAAAAGTAGGCACCGGCCCACACCCCACAGCCTGAGGCTTGCCCTGCCTACTGGCTTTAGCTGGCTCCAGACGGAAATCCAGTTCGGCTGGAAAACTTCTTCTTCCCTCCTAATGCATCCTGTTGGTGGACTGCAAAACAGGAACTTTACGTGTATAAATGAGAGTCCTTTTCCACTCGTTTCAGCTAAGGGCTAAAAACTGGAAGACAACGTCTGTAGATTCACCCAGTTGCATTCAAGAGAACAGTATGACTTAACAGGGATTCCTGGGCATCGTCGTTACGTCACGAATTTATCAGCTCACTGCATCACTGACAAGGGCAATTAGGAAGCTATGATCTAGGACCAGAAAGGATCCTGCAAGCCTTTAAGCACAGTCCTTTTCATCATACAATCTCGAATGAAAATAACAAATGGAATTATAACCTGGTAGGATTTTTTTTTTTCCTTTCTCCCACACACACTTCCCCTGTAAGGCCCACAAAAAGATGTGTAATTCATTTCATCCTTTTATTCGTATCTATTTATAACTTCAACCAAAGCTACAGATGGGAGTAATTACAATCTCAACACATCACTTTCTTCCCAAGATCATTAGTTTTTCTATTGGTAACGCCATGAAAGATGAGCCATTAAGTGCAAAATACATGCTCCAACTTCATAAAGGACCAGCCAGAGACAGATAGAGAAGAGCATCATAACCTATGTGACTTTTCCAGGCAAACATTATTTTTTTTCCTTGACATTTGGCAGAGTCAAAGCAAGGTTATAATTAAACAGACTGTTAAAATTAAACCCCTGTCCTGGCTTTTTGAAAAGCGAGGCAGTAACCAGCATGGAGACAGGATGAGCCCCCTTGTCCCTGACTGAGCTTATCCTAGGAGATCGACTTCGCAGTGCTCCGAGCATGGCCAGGAGCCCGTGGTACAGCCCATACCACTCCACAGAAGAAATGTTTTGAGTATGCGTGGGCACAGCCTGACCTCGTGCTGTGCCTGATGCGGCGCTGAAACACATCCCACCCCAGAGGGGGGGAAGAACAGTGGAAGGCAGATCTGCCACACATGCAGACGGCAGTGTGAGGCAGGGATAAGACGACCCAGCCCTGCCCTGCACTCACACAGTGACCAAAAGAAGGTAAACAGGCAGAGGGGCAGCCCACGAAACTTTCATGAGCTGCTGCAGGCCATGTTACCCTGTTTTTCTTCCTCGGTGTGGTTCTCTAAGTGTGTTTCCTCGTCCCCACGTGGGCCCTTTGCTCTGCTGCACCACCAGAGCTGGATGCATGAAGAGTGGGAGATGGGCGAGCAGCAATTCCGGCACTTGGGCTGTTGGGAGGAAGATGCTGTCACAGCAGCGATGGCAAAGGCAGCAGCCTTTGGGCCCCCAGCTGCGTCCCCCAGACACAACACTGCAGCTGCACAGGGCAGGAAGGAGCAGGCACAAAGTGCAGGAGTGGCTCTTTATATGGGTGTAAAACACAGCCTTGTAATTCACTGAACAAATTGCACTTCACCCAGTCCTCCGTCCTGTTTTCTAACAGCCAGTGTAACCACAAATGTCACTTACAGTACAGGGGTTCATTAAAAAATTGGTGTCAGTTTTGGTAAAGTCTTGAAGGCTTCGAGTTATGTACATCCAGTTGCTTTGTCCCCTTTTCATCTAAGAAAAAATTGAATGATTTTGACCGGTAATATTACGATGTTTAAAAAAAGAATTGTACAGACAACACTGTTTTGTTATAGAGTGATACCTAACATAGTGAGCATGAGCGTATAGATTAAACCCTAAGCATGTGTTGTAAAAGATTGTTTTAAAAATAATAAATCATTTAGTATCAGTTAAAGTACAATTATACCCCTGTTCATAAATTCAGGAGTGAATTTAAGTGATTTAAGTGATTTCCAAGTTGAAAACACAGCCGTGTTTTAATTCTATTTTTTTTTTAATCTTTCTTAATAGAAAGTTTTCAGTGAAAATGTCAATTTGTATCCTGGTATTTAGAAAGACTGCACTCATTTGATAATGAGTCTGCAAAACAGACTTCATATAGCACAAGAAAATCTAATTTTGAATTCAACTTAATAAATAAAAATAATTAATTCCAAATTTTGAAAGGAATTCTTAAGAGTGCAGACAGACGCCGAGAGATTATTAAGACAAATTTAAAGCAATGATAGGAAGAGAAAAAACAAAAACAAAAAAACAAAAAACAGGACAGTTTTAGAACACTGTATATTTATGCATATATACACTATGTGTGTATATGGATATATAAAATCAGGAAATATAGATATGGACAGAAATGAAGGAAAAAAAAATTATATAGTATTCCTTCCTGGGAGAAAGAAAATGTAGCAACAGCACTTGGTATAGTAACTGTCTGCAAGGCCAAGGCAGGGAGTTCTGGAGCCAGCATCAGTCTAAGACTGTTGTTTTCTGATAGTTTTTGTTTTGTTTTGTAGAAATTGCTACTCCAGCAGCCTGGGGAATGAGCACTTACACAGATACTCTCCTGTTTCCCTCCATGGGTTTCTTGGGGTCTTCTCTGGTTGCATTGGCTTCTGATGTTTGCAGTATCCATTGGTAAAAATGCAATCTTTATTTGCCTGCTTACCTTCAGAATGCTATTCTAGCCGTATTAGAAGCAGAATTATCTTTTCTAATTTAATTATAAACCTTTCTAATGAAATTGTCTATTTTTATTTGATATTTGTTTAAACTTAAGTCACTACTCCTGACCTTTGCAAGCAGTGGCGGGATCAGTACTGATGAAAGCAGTAATTATTTTCTTTTCAGCAATGGTTCTTGTTTTGTGTCATTGCATTACTATTTTCTGTAATTTCTTTTAATTAAGCGTATTTCCATGAAACACTGAGGTGTGGGGCTATTACTGCCTTGTGTCCAGCTCCATCGGGCAGCACAGGGAAGGTACAGGACGACACGGGTAGCCTCCTCCTGAACACAACAGGATAACCAACCAAAATATTTACTATCTGATTGGCAAAATGGTGGGATACCAACTACTTATTCATGCAGAAGATCAGCAAAACTAAAGGAAATCTTTCAAAGTGTAATAGCTGCAGACCCAGGACGTGCTGAGCCCTTACTGAGCAGCAGCAGCAGCCTCCAGCTCACCTTTCGGAGGCCCCAGCTGGAGGCTGCCTGCAGACCCGGCCGGAAGAGCTAATTCAGTTGACGGTAAGTTCTTGTTTTTGAGATTCCCTCCTAATCCCCAGGGCTCAGATACGCTATTGTAACGTGACAGGGAAAGGCAGTTTCTGTCCAAACTTACACAAGCTCAGTTTTAGTGATTATTGTGGTTGTGAAGCCTAGGGCTGCCATGCATTTTTATTTTTTCATCCCACTCCCAGTAGCCCAAGCTGTTTTCTTTTGCCAGCTGCAGCTCACAGGCATTGGCATTTTTAGAATCACAGCCAGAGTTTATTTGCTGACCCCTGAGGGATAACCAAGCCCTGCAGGCCCCTGGGTCAGACAGACCTGGTGAGTCCAGACCAACTCCAGTGGGGTGAGGCTGGCTGGGTCTCAGCTCCAGGAGGCAGTGGGGAGGTAGGGGATCAGAGTCCAACACTCTAGGGCACCCCTTCTCCAGGCAGACATCTCTAAATGAGTCCTCTTTCCCTTCTGCTATTTTCACACAGGGTACCTGGGACGGGTTTTCCTTCTGCCCCCATTTTTTCTTCTGGGCTCAAGACCTATTTCAGAGCTCCACTTTCCCAGCCTTTACTCCCTACCTCCCTCTTTTCAAGCGTGCATCTCTATTTATATTGCAAGTACAGATACCAAGATCTGCCTTCAAATACAGCTCGAAGCTGCATTTTGGAGGCGAGACTATCCTTCTTGGATTCATGGTTTCCCATGTTCACAGGTAGAGAAGGCCATCAGACCCACATCTGATGTCCTGGATGAGTTCTCGAACTGTTAGCTCATCTCACACAACTTGTTGTTTATTTGCTTGTTTGTTTTCTAAAGAAGAAAATCTTGATCCTTGCACATTTTTTTATCATTATTATTTTTTTTGGTGGGTATAAAGAGTTGCCTTCCTCAGAAGGAAGTTACAGGCTATGGCTTTGGCCACTCCATCCTCAGACTGTGGGTTATTTTTACTTCCCACTGTGAGATTTATAACTCTTTCCCAAGCACAGTGCAGGGAAGCCAAACCTATAGCTGTGTTCCAAATACCACTCCTGGGGCCTAAAATTAAATATTGCGAAATACTTGCCCACATGTTTTGTCTAGATCTTGCTACTGACATTGGCCTTTACCTTAAATTAGCTTCCTCTAGTCCTTGTAGCTATTGCTGGGATAAAAATAGCCCGAATGGCATTGTGGAGAATTTTCATCCACAAATCCAGTATGCTCTCTATTTGTGCTACATTAATATTTAAGAACTTTTATTGTAGGGTTTCTTTTTAATCTGTAATGCAAGATATCAAAGCCTAATGTAGAATGAGCCGTATTTTACTGGCCAAAGCTGCTTTATTGTTCAGAGACCAGTAGATGGCAACCACCCATCGCAATGTCAAAGGTACATGAAAAGTGAGAGTTGCTTGGGTAGCAGATTTATTGCACAACAGCTTGAAGAACAAAGTTTTGCTACTCCCCAGAAGGGAAAACAGTATTTTATTTTCACTCCTGATCATACACATATTTTTTTTTTTTTGAAGTGGAGTGGTGAGGTGCACTTTTATATAGCCGTTTTTGACAAATGCATTGATAGTTGTGCCAATCCATTTGACTAAAATATCTTATGGCTACTCCATACTGCTGATACCTGCCAAAAAATGAACGAAGTCAATGGAAAAAGATCCAGAGAAGTCAGACTGTCTCAGCTTCAACAGGAATAGCCTCAGGTCCTTATCATGATTAATTAGATTAATTATTACCTTAGGTAGCAGCAGTTAGAACTGAGTAACAATGATCTTGGGATTAGAAATAGATTCCCTTTAGGAACTGACTGAGGCTATTGACATACCAATTAATTAATCCATGTTATCTGAGTGGTCTTACAGAAATTTTTGACATGATCAAGTTTGAAGAAATTCTGTTTCTACAGCATTCAATTAGAAATCCTTTATTTGTACAAGCAAGAACTGCAAAGGTTTGAAAAGCTCCTCTCAGCTCCTTCACAGAACTCTGCATTTACACTTCAGAAAAGACCCTTCATTAAAACAGGAGAACAGTTATTAAAATATTTCTGTAACCTGACCAGAAGGGTGCTTAGCTACCAGTAGTCACATTAAGTTTTCCTTCAGCATTGATTTAGCCCTGTTTTGTGAATACATTTTCAGATTGGATCAATATACGTAATATATGTCTGGATGCACACAGAAGTTGAGTGTCTATAGTGCAGAAAAAAATCAGGCCTTTAGACCTCTGAAGGATTTCACTGTCACCTAATTTTAAAAAGAATATGCTACAGATAGCTAAACCAGCTAACAAGATGAGCACTCTCACTTAGTAGCAGTAAAACAAATTATTCTGCCAAATGTGCCTGCTTTCAAGTTTTCCAGCACTTTGCAAACCATTAACTTGAAATGCATTAATTTACATCCTTGCAGTACAAGGTGCATACATTTATTCTCAGAACTCACATCTTTACTAGAGAGACTTAAAAAACTTATTTGATACAGACAAAGTAACCTTTCATTTTTGTTAAAGCTACAGCTTGGTCAGCGGTGAATTTTTATAAGTGACTCTGAAATTATGAGAATCAAAATGGGATCCATTTCCCAGTGAGTACTTGTGAGTTGGTATTAAGAGTAACATCTAGTGTACTTTTACAAAAAAAGATAAAATATTAGCGATTTTCTTTGTCTGGTAATAAGATTTATACTGAAAACCTACTTTTAATGAGATTTTTTTTTCATCTTTGAAAAAATTAAAACCTGAAGCTTGATGCTAAAATTTGTTCTACTTTATTTGCTTTAACATGAGCAATGGTGTGACTCATATACCTTGTTTTTCTTACAGGTGCCTGAGTTTTGTTAAGAGTCCAAGAGTTACCCATAGAAAACTGCAAAGCTAAGAAGATTATTTCATGAAAATAAAAGCAGAGAAAGAGAAAGCTAAATGATTTAGAAGAGAAGAAAATTTTAGACAAACAATAAAAATACTTCTCTATTTATATTTATGCTGTTTTTAGCCAGAGTGGTTGAGGACAAATAGTTCTAAAGATTCAAGGTCTGCTGTGTCTGTGAAGGGCTGAGGAAGGTCTCCCCCATTCTTTCTGGTATCTATCACAACAGCGGTCTGAACGAGAGCACCAGGCACACTAAGTCTCCTTCTTTACGGTTGCAGTCAGGAAAGTTTACTTCATGTCCAAAGGAATCCATATGGACGTTCCCTTCTGCTCAATGCTTCGCACATCTAACAGATCACAAAACACATCCTCATGCCTTGTAACAACCTTCAGACTTTCAGCAGAACCTTCTCCAAAGTCAAAAATTGTATGTTAGGTAAAAAGATGCCAGTGGCATTGCCAGAACCCTGTGCTTCGACATTTCTGTTGAGTGTGCAATGAAATGTGCATATGATGAGTGGTGACAAAAAATCCTCTGATGATCATGGTCTGGTAAGAATCTGCAAACCTCATGGACACTGGCAAAAAGGGCCCATAAAAATGTACTTTTTGCCTCTTCACTCTTCCCCTGTGGCTTCTAAAATGTGGAAAAGCCAGAACTGCCCCAACTACTCTGCAAGAAAGCAGTGTCTGGACTGGTTTTAGCAGAACACTTTGTGTCTTTGATGAGGACATTGGAAAGGTTGCTCATTGAGCAGAGCCACAGCGTGCTGGGTGGCAGGCTTGTTAGGGTCACGCTATAGCGGGGAATGAAAATATGATTCAGCACTGAAGGAGGTGCTTGGGCATTGACTTTGAAACAAAGAATAAAGTACAGATTTGCAACGGGATTTTGCTTATCTTATATTTTGCTTCAGGTGGCATTTGAAGCATGATTTAAAGGAGGGGCAATAAGGGACACAGTCCAGTGAGGTGCTACATCATCCTGAGGTGGTGCCGAATGCTCTCCGTTCCCATTGCTTGTAATGACAACCAAAGATCATCAGACTTGGCCGCATCTGAACCATTATAAAGTAGCGAGATAAGATGGGTAATGAAAGAATGCAAAACAGGTAAAGAGAGTTTGTATTTCTTGGCAGCGTTCTGTGTGACTCTTGTAATTATTAACCTAACCCTAAAAGCCTGAGGTGGTTCTTATTCAAACAACTCAGTCTTGTTCCACGCTTTCTCTGAGGAAACATCTCCCAACAAGTCCATAATGAGGAAAAGGAAGACAACAGATCCACCTCCTTCACCCGCAGATCTGAGTGAAGGAAGGGAGAAATTAAGACTGAAGCAAGAGGTCGGCCTAATTAGCGGGGTGTCATTAATTGCGGGCACCATGATAGGCTCGGGGATCTTTATGTCCCCCGAGTGGGTGCTACATCACATGGGGAGCCCTGCCAGCAGCCTGCTTATTTGGGCAGCCTGCGGTGTCCTGGCCACGTTCGGGGCCTTGTCTTACGCTGAGCTGGGAACCATAATTAAAGAGTCTGGAGGCGAATATATTTACATCCTGAGGATTTTCGGCTCTTTTCCTGCTTTCCTCTTCGCCTACACTTCTGTCATCCTGGTGAGGCCAGCTGGGCTGGCAGCTGTCTGCCTGAGCTTCGCTGAGTACGCCGTTGCGCCCTTCTACCCAGGCTGCTCGTCTCCACAGGCTGTCGTCAAATGTGCAGCTGCCGCCTGCATCCTGGTTTTAGCTATCATCAACTGCCTCAACGTGAGGCTGGCGACGTCTATCATGAACGTTTTTACGGCTGCCAAACTCCTGGCTTTGCTAGTGATCGTGGCGGGCGGGATGGTGCTGCTGGCCAAGGGACAAACTCAGAGTTTTCAGAACGCTTTTCAAAACACGACCGCGGGGATCGGGACGGTCGGGGTGGCGTTTTATCAGGGGCTCTGGTCCTACGATGGCTGGAACAACCTGAACTACGTAACAGAGGAACTGAAGAAGCCTGAGGTGAGTGAGCTGTGTTTTTTATTGCTTCGTGCTGCTGCTGCTATGTTTGTTGCTGCCTATTAGCATGTTAAGAGGGGTAATCGAGGGATTAGAGCTGGAGGAAAGGCTGCTGAGCTTCCCTCCTGTGTGGTGTTGTTGTTGTTGTTCTGGGGCAGGACACCTATGGATGTGTTTGGAAAGGTTACAGGGAGAGTAAAAATAGGTCGTTAAGCAATTTAACATCCTACCCACAAGAAATCATTGCCTCACTAGCTGGGAAAAAAAGCTTATAGGCAGTTGAATGTCTTGGGGATGAGCTTTTGTCTTAGAGTTCAGAGAATAGCACTCCGGACACCCAAACTTATGCAAAAAAGCACTGCAGCCTCTCTTCTGCTAAAATTCACAAAGGTTTCTTAACACCAAGTACTCTGAAAAATATTTGATCTATAATGTGTAGTTCAAAACCCACTTCTTACTCCTCATTGCTTGGAGGGAACTTTACAGAAAGTCAAGCAATATCTGCTTTTTGGGCATTGTTCTGTCCATGGTATAGGCGCTGAAGTAGCTCACTCGCATTTCACAGCAGCCCTCTCTGTGCCATGGAGATCACAGATCAGACACTACAGCAGTATCGACCCTCTTTTAGAAAGAGCTGTGTGAGTGCAGCGGGTATAGACTGTGCTTGTGCAGAGCACATGATATTACAGATTACATGAAAATATGCAGTTGAATATTAATCTAAATGGCAACAAAGATCCCAGAGTCATGCGGCGCTGTCTCCCAGAGGACTGTGTGCACTGATACTGAGACCTTGGCAAGGTGGAAGCCACGGCACAAGGAATCGCCATATCTTGTCCTACAGTGAGAACAGGGAATGCAAAAATTGATATTTCAGGTTTTTAGACATAGAAAGTTGCTTTGTGATCACCTTATGGGTGTTCTTTTCCAGTGCTTTCACCTGCATAAAGCAGTGTTTGCTGATTTTTGTGAGCCTTAAAATGGTCTGTGGAGCTCCACGGTAGTATCCTATCATTAAGAAAAATATAATTCCTTCCTAGAGCAAATTTCCCTTGTACTGCCCAGCTTTGATTTAGACCTTAGAGTTGTTAAATATGATGGAAAACACACCGATATGTCACCCATTTCAGTGGGATGTTCAAGGGAAGATGTATCACACCAAGAGCCATAACACACCACCAACAAATAAATCAATGTTAAAACAACCAAGAAGCTTCTTGTAACATAGTTGTGGTCCCTTTTCCAGGTGACCCTTCCCAGAGCCGTGATGATTGCTATTCCCCTGGTTACCTGCCTGTACTTGCTGGTGAACGTGAGTTACTTTGCAGCCATGACTCCAACAGAACTGCTGACCTCGGGAGCTGTGGCTGTCACTTGGGGGTGAGCTCTGCTTCTGGTAACAAAGCAGCCAAAGCCATCTAACAAAACACAGGTTTTCCCCTGAGTTGCAGGAGATGTAGGCGCTGTTCCCAGTGGGCATGGAAGCAGACAAGGAAGCATGCTGACATGCAGCTCCCTGTTGCTTTCAGAGCAGCAGGTAGCCTTCCCTGACCAAAGACCAAGCTGACCAGCCCCATCGGGCCCATGGTCTCTGAGGTCTGCCAAGACGTGATGTTCTGCAGAGCACTCCTTGCTCCCCATCCCCGCTCATTTACACTGGGAAACTGTGGCTGTCCTCCAGCCCATGCTTTTCTCCATGGAGAGTGGCTATAAAGAAAGGGTGAAGAGCACACCAGGAGCATCTCCCTGAAAACAATGAGGATGCAGTAAGGGGATTACGGAGGTTTCACCCTGATGGGCAGCCAAGCTCCACCACACTGCTCTCTCACTCCCCTTACTTAAAGGAACAGGAGAAAATACGATGGAAAGGGCTCAAGGGTTGAGATAAGGACAGGGAGATCACAGGCAAAACAGACTCAGCATAGGGAGACTGATATAATTTATTGTCTATTACTAACAGACTAGAGCACTGAGAAACTGAACGCAAACTAAAACAACCTTTCCCTCAAAACTACCTTCTGAGTAGCGCAGAGGAATGAGGAATGGGGGCTGTGATCAACACTTTGCCTCCATCGTGCCTTCACAGTTCCTCTCTGCCCCTGCCCCACATGGGGTCCCTCCCATGGGATGCCGTCCTTCCCGAACTGAGCCTGTAGGAGCTGCCCACAGGCAGCAGCTCTTCAAGAACTGCTCCCAAGATGGTTCTATACCATTGGGTGCAGTCCTTCAGGAGCAAATTGCTCCAACACAGGACCCCCACAGGCAGCAGCTCCTACCAGAAGACCTCTTTCACCATGGCCTCCTCTCCACGGGCTGCAGCTCCGGCCCGGGGCCTGCTCCTGCGGGGGCTCTCCATGGGCTGCAGCCTCCTCCAGGCCACGTCCACCTGCTCCACCGGAGGCTCCTCCACCCATGGGGGGGCTGCAGCGTGGAGATCTGCTCCATGTGGGACCCATGGGCTGCAGGGGGACTTCTGCTGTGTGCCTGGAGCACCTCCTGCCCTCCTGCTGCACTGACCTTGGGGGCTGCAGGGCTGGGTCTCTCCCATTTTCACACCCCTCTCTACCAGTTGCAGTTGCACAACATTTTTATTTTTATTTTTTTCCCCTCTCTTTCCTTCATCTCTTCTCCCAAAGGCTCACCCAGCATCGCTCACTGGCTTGGCTCTGGCCACCATCAGGTCCTCTTTGGAGCTGGCAGGAGCTGGCTCTGATCTGACATGGGGCAGCTGCTGGGCTCTGCTCACAGAGGGCACCCCTGCTGCCCCCTGCTATCAAACCCTTGCCATGTAGGCTCAGTACAAGTGAATATCCAGGCCTGGGGACTGGGAAATGTCCCTCAATTTAAGCATTTCCATAAGAGTGGAGAGAGCAATGTGCTGCCCCACCAAAGGAGCAGCAGCGGTTTGGGAGAGAGACAAAAGCCAGCTGGGTTAATCCTCTCCACTCTTCACGCGGAAATTAGACCAGACCAGAGTGTATCGGTTCAATTTCCAAATTTGCTTACAAACTGTTTGTACCTTCCATCAACCTGAAGTGTTTAGTGACGTAGAATAGGCTCTGTGTGCAACAAGGATTTTAGGATAAGATAGAAAGGACTGTCATGAGAAATGTAGGCACCAGTGACTTTGAACCAACTGATATTGCCACCAGAATATCCAAACCCAGTCTAAATCTTTCCAAAGACATAGAATCTATGATATCTGAAAATGAGTCTTGCAGAAGCAACGACACATTATATCCAGGGATTATGTCGCTGCTCGTCCTCTTCCTAAAAAGTCGGCAGTGGCTCTGCTGCTGTTTGCATTTCGCAAGATCTCCAGTTTGAAGATCTGAGCGAGCTCTTGTGTTCTCTAATAGCCTTTCATGTCATTATAAACAGGAGCTTTTAAAGGCCTAGTGCTTTGTTTGAACAGGTTACAAAGCCTTACTAAGCTGCAGTGTCATGAACTTTCTCTGCACTTCCTTTCCCATCATTCCTGATTAACAACTTACTTGTGAGCTTCCTCCTTTTTAACGCCTCTGTTTTCCTGCCTGATTAACCTTTTCACCCCAAGAGCACAATTCAGGAAGAAACTTTGAACTAGCAACTGGAAAGCTGGGCACTTCGAAGCCTGGAGGACAGGTGGATAGCCACTGGCTGAGGAGGGTGCAATATTTGTGGTTCATGAGCAAGAGATGCAGCTCTTCAGGCCATTAAGGAAAGAGAGGAGCATAAAGAAGCCAGAGGAGGGCACTTCACATTTAAATACATTTACTCTCCATATAGTAAGGAAATTGCTAGGTAGAAACACTGTTTAGAGATGAGAAGTGCAGGCAGAAAATGGGCTCACAAAACTCTCCCCAACATGTCTTTGGTGCCAGTGGTTTAACAGAAGTGTAGATCTCAATATATATATATATATATTAAAAATATGTTATACATATATATATCTGTATATGTATACACATATAACATATAATATATATATAACACACATATATGTTAAATGTGTGTGTATATATATATTATATGTTATACAAAGTGTACAGTTATTCATGGCAGCCCCCGTAGTTCATTTTGAGAGCCCAAGCAGCACAACACTAATCTCAGAAGTGCAAAATACCCAATTGCTAAATATTTTATTACCATTTTTGTGATATAAGTTGTTTTCCCCTGAGATCTTGAGGTTATGGAGTCTTGTGATCATGTGAAATGCCCAGATTTCATCATTTCATCATTTTAAAAAAAGGAAATTTTTAGTTCTGTCTATGACAAGTAGCTTAATAACTTGAATCCCAATGGCCCATAACCCAGATATTAAATTTACATACTACATTTTTGAAATTATTATGGTACATAAGCTGCTGCCATAATGTTGGAAAGCCCAGCTCTTGATTTTTGAACATTTGGGATTGGTGATACTAAAAACTGCTACATAAGGCTTAAAGTCACACAATTCGGATGGAAATCTGTCCTAAAAAAAAAGAAAAAAAAAAGAAAAACACTTTCAAACTTTGGATTTTTGCCAATTTGATGAAGACTGTGTTTGTGTGTTTGTTCATGTATGTGATAATTACCCCAAACCACCAGCACTTATTACTCAATTAATATTCTTCATGCTGTTTCATTCCTAAAGACAGGCTTCACTTCTAGGTGAGAAAATTATATGTCCTCGAAATATTTGTAGCCCTGCTACTTCTTCTGTTCTGAAGAAAGCAAAGTGCAAATGTCTGAGCATGTTCTAAAACCAAACTTCTGAAATTTAAACTATTGCTTTGGTTCTAACCTAGTCCACAGAACAGAAATAAGTGCAGGTGAGATTAGAGGGTTAAATTCTTATGCCTGTTGGGGAAGGGGTTATAATGCAGGATATTTTGTCAGCTCTGGTGGCAATGGTCTTTCTGCATTTTCCATTTTAATATTGTTGGTGCTACAAGCAGCATCTCCAGGATTCACACCACAGCATGTGTACACACAAAGCGTTTTGTGTGTCGTGACAGCTTTGTGCACCATTGAAATGTATCTACACCAGGCAGGAAGCAAAGCTGCCGCTTCTGGATGAGACTAACAACTAAATATTACAGGAATGGAGAGAAGACTTTAAATCACTAGAAAGGCTTTGGGAAAAAACAAATAAATACATGAAAACTTTCAGTGAAAATAACAGAGAGAAGAAACCTGTCTTGTTCTAGGGTGTGCAACCGGTCCACCTATATGCTGGATGTTATGATGTGAATTCTTTCCCACCTCAGGGACAAAGTCCTGGGCAGCTGGGCATGGCTCATCTCCCTGTCGGTGGCACTGTCTACGTTTGGCTCATCGAATGGCACGTTCTTTAGCGGAGGCCGCGTGTGCTACATTGCTGCGAGGGAAGGCCATATGGTAAGGACCCCATAACAGGGGTCTGGTTTGCTTTGAGGAACTCTATCTTCTTGTGGCACTAAATCAGAAAGGAAAACACCACATACATTCAACTGGTAGAACAATAGCTCTTCAGTGGTTTATTTATCTTTTACATCTATAAATGACTGGGGTGGTGGCTTCTCTTACTGGTGACAGTGTCTGCTGCACCGTGGCAAGCTCTGTGCCAGGCAGTCCACAAAATTGTGGATATGAATGTGACCATACCAACCAACCATCCCCCTTGCCCCATTTCTCTGAGCTTTAGGAGAAGTACTTGGATGATATTTTGGTTGAAAATGAAAATAAAACAAGAAACCTTTCCATTAAACTTTCCCAATGAGCCAAGAAATTAAGAGGCTAGTGATCCTCTCTGTGTTCTTGAGCAAATCCTGGTTTGCTTTATGGTTGGCTGCATGCATATATTGGGAATAGTTGTCTCGTTTTCCAGTCAGCCCAGGAGAAGTCCCAGAGCAAGGTGACAGAGGGCAGAAGAGCGGGGCCATGCTCATCATGTTTGCCTGAACCAAAGCCAATCTGATAGGAAATCAGCGAGACATGATAAAAATATCCTTGCGGGGGGCTCCGTGTTTACATTCCTTGCAGCTGAATGGCTTTTATATCACAGTGCTCGCCTGATGATTAAGAGAGGGTCTGGCTGCAGGCAGAACTGCCCCCAGCTGCCGAGGGGATGGGTGCGTGTCTGCGCGAACGTGAGGTGACCACACGCTGTTGTGCTTCGGCTTGCAGCCAGAAATCCTGTCCATGGCCCACGTGCGGTGCCTCACGCCCTCCCCTGCCCTGCTGTTTACATCCGCTATGTCTCTGGTAATGGTAATGTCAGGAAACTTCACCAGCATCGTGAACTTTTTCAGGTAAGCACAGCGCTTCTGTTTGCATCCCCTTGTGCCCCTGGTTCTTGGCATTGTTTTGGAAGCTTATTTGTTTCTTCTTATTTTTTTTTTCAACCTGAACTACTGCTTTCTGACTCATATTGGGGAGGGAAGCAGGGAAAAGAGCTTAAGACCCAGCATCTCTGCAATGCATTAATGCTTCAGTCACTACAGACTTAACTGGGTGTGATTCATCCTCATATTGAAATGAATCTGCAACATTCGGGTCATTCTAAAGTTCTCATTGTTTGTGCTGGAAAGGAAATGAATGCAAGGACTACTACATTTATATCAATATTCTCCTGTTTAATTGGAGATATGTACATTTGGGGTATGCAAGGCAGGACTGACACTGCTGTACGATCTCACCCCAATTTTTTTTTTTTTTCCAGTTTTATAGCATGGTTTTTCTATGGCATGACCATTTCCGGCCTCCTATATTTAAAAATCAAGAAACCAGAACTGCCCAGATCTTATAAGGTGAAATAATAACATGGACCCCCCACAACCCTTTTCCTTGATTGTTCGAATGAATGAGACAGCATTATGAGGAAAGGAAGAGCACTGGGGTTAGTTGTCTATGGATTTAGTGTGGTTGTCCTTCCTTTTTTAATTTCACATTTTGTCTCAGAAAAGTCTACAGAGGGTGAGATAGTGTGAGTGTGCAGCCATAAGTCAAGTGTGAATTCTCTCTCGATACGCTAATAATGACCCCTTACTATGGTAAATATATCTACCGTATTCTATTTCTTCCTTCAAGACTTAAGAGAAAAATTTAGGATGATTCTGATCAGCAACACAACCACCTGGTTACGCTCCGAGAGCACAGTGACACTCCTCAGAGGGTAGCCCAGGTGTGAGAGCCTGGCCAAAGAGAGAAAACTCAGCCAGAATGCCCCAAGTCCTTTGCCATGGCCAGGGGACGGGTTTGCCCCCCACAAACCAGCTTAGTGGAAGGAAATCAGGAGTTACCTGCTTTATCTCTGGTGCCGTGAGCGAGTTGAGTTGCAAGGCCTTGTTAGTGACCAGGGAGAACAGGGGGCTCAAGAGACTGTGAGGGTGGGACAGTGGCTTTTCCCTGAGACAAGCAGAATGAGTACCCTCATTTTCATGGGGTTCCTCCAGGTGACAGATGACAGGGTGACACTGCCAGGCTGTGCGAAGAAATAGCGAGTGTCCTGCAGGGCTTAGCATGAAGAAGAGCAGTGCTCTGTTAGGCCTTCCTGTCACTTGTTCCTGTGGCTCTGTCCTGCGACTAGGACACTGGGTGAGGACCCAACCTGTTGGCTGAATGGGCTTCAAGCAGATGAAGTTCTGTTTCTGCAGTAATGTTTTGTGTGCTGTTTGCATCTTTGAGTCTGGGAGGTCAGGGAAGTCAAGGGGTTGGGGTACGTGGTGGTGGCGTAGCTCTTGCAGGCCTGCCAGAAGCTTAGAATGGAGTGGGCTGGGAAACAGGATGCCTGGATTAATTGGGATTTCTGGGTAATACCTCAGGCTGCAGCAGAATTTCAGCTAAAAGCCTTCTGCACAAGTTTTAGGGTTGTCCAGACCCACAAGGATTACATGAGTCTTTACTCTGATGTTTTGCTTTCACAGGTCCCGATTATCATCCCCATAATTGTGCTGATGGCGGCCGTGTACCTGGTGTTGGCTCCCATCATCGACCAACCCCAGATCGAGTTCCTCTACATCGTTCTGTTCATGTTCAGCGGCGTCATTCTTTACTTCCCCCTGGTGCGCTTCAAGTGCCACCCCCGCTTCTTGCAGCGAGTCACTTTGCATCTCCAGTTGTTCCTGGAAGTCGCTCCGACAGCCAGGGATGCGAACTGAGATAGTGTCCTCCTGGCGTATGGCTGCCTGGCCCTCCTGCTTTATTCCAGCACCGTGGTTTTCAAGGCTTAGGAATTAGTCTTCTGCGAGGGAGAATGAACAGAATTAATGTGTCACCAAAATCTTTAGTTGAGAGGGTCTAGACCCATGGCTCCTCACATTTCCTTAACATTTTGAGCACACGTTTTTCTCATTTTCATCTCTCCTTGGACAGATTACATTCAGATTCCAAAGGAATACATTTTTTAGTTTTCCACCCAGAGAAGAGCTGACCATCCTCAGCAGATCTAAATCTTAGCTCTTACATTTCAAGGCACCAGGCAACAGAAGACTGACAGTGAAATATTATTCCTACAGCAGGCTGTGAGCCTGAGCCATTCCTGGCAATGCCTTTAATTATTTCCACCTAGCTCTGCCCACTGTGACACCAGAGCTTCTCAAATTCTAACCCACTTTTCACACACTGCAGTCACGGTAGTTTCCCATTATCCTGAGTCTCAACCCTTTTCCTCTTGCTCTAGGGGCAAGAGGAACGTGATATGCTGTTTTCTTTCCGTTTGCCCATGCTGTTTTTGTGTGGGGCTGTCCTGTCATAGACTAAAAAGATCTAGGTGTTAGTCCCTAAAATGTCTCATTGTGTCTCAATATTACAAATGTTACTCAGGTCAACTTTCTGTCAGCGTTTGCTCTGCAGACCCGTACCGAGCGCTGCGTTCCTGGCACAGGGTCACTTGATCCTCCAGGCCTCCTCCAGCCCATCCCAGAGCTGTGTATCTGATTACGATCTCGTTCTGCAACGCCACCCCTCCTGCTCCTCAGATACCAGCAGCTACAGAAATGCAACAGAAAATGGATTCTGGCAGTTATTGTTTTTTCGGAAACAATCTCCGTTTCTTTGACTTATTTATAGAGCCTACCACATAGGGCTGTTCTTTCGTGAAGATCTACAGTCCATATGCAAAAAGTGGGAAGTTTAAGGTTTGACGTGCACAATATTTGTGGCTTTGACCACTTATAGTTGCATACCTAAGTAAAATCAGCCTTGGTCTTGTTCACACAGTTCTCGTGGAACGGGAGTTATTGCCCCTGTTTGATGTTGCGGATGTGTAGTACACTACAGGAGGTGAGCAGATCAAAGGATGGATTACACCTTGGTCAAAGTCACACGGGACATGTGTGGAAAATATGGCTGTTTCTCCCAAAGTCCAGTCGAGCATCTTACCACTTAACCCATCCTTTCTGTGCATCAGTGACATATGAATAATAATAAAGAACCCAGATAGACTGAGCACTTTGGATAAGCAGCCTTTACATATTCCTGCTTTGTATATAGATGTAGGGGAGCTGAAAAGCTGCAAGTATCACATTTTTCACCAACTTCATTTTCTGTAGATATTATTGTAATGAAGTGTTCTTTTTATTTATGACACCTAGGGTTTACAAGCACAGGTGCTTATAATGCCAAAACAAGAGGATGAAAGCTCAGAGAATGGCAAGATGATTACAATAAAATGGACATTAAAATGAAGTGAGTTGACGTGGTTGTTTCTGTTTTTCATCCAAGAAGAATAATTCCGTACAATTTTTTGCTGCATGAACATAAACAATCAGCATCAACCTCTCTCCTTGGATGGGAGGTTTAACTACATGCGTGGGTGCTTGTATGTGCGTACACTCATTTTTCAAAATGATTGCTTACTTATTTCAACCCCTTCTCATGCAAATCAGAGTTTCTCTTTCCTTCATCAGATATTTTTAATAGAAGTGGCAGGGAGAGGCAGCGCATCCTTGCTGCTCATTACCACAGCACGTAACAAACGGGGCGGCAGGCAGAGCTCTGTAGCTGCCGTGTGTGCAGGTCGTGCTGTGACACCACGTTGGTCCCCTCTGCCCAAGAGCTCTGGGCCCTGGAGGAGCAGGAGCATCAGCAGTGCCCTCAATGTAGTCATAAAAACTGCACTCCACCTGAAAAGAGGGTACAAAAAAATCCTCCTCTGGTGATTTTCCGGTAAGCACTGCTCATGTGCCCAGGTTCAAGTGGTTGTCATCATTTGGTTGAGGAGAAATTTCCCCTTGGGTGACAGAGCAGGATCTGCAAAGATTTTAATTTTCCTCTGTTGCAGGTACAGTTAACCTGCCTGGATTAACTGGATTTGTCTTACCAGCTCACTGCCTGTGCAGAGGGTTCGATGTCCAGTCCCTCCTGCTCTTTTCTGGGACATGGGGAGTAACCAAGGCCTCACTGGAGCCCCCAACAGTGTTAACTTGCTCTCTAGCTCATCTTCAGAGCTTTTAGCATCTTTAGAGCTCTTTTCTGGCCCCTCTCCAGTTTCTCCACCTGCATTTTGAACTTGAGAGAGGTCAGAAAACGGGATGCAACATCCCAAGCGTGTCCTCACCAGTGTTGAGTCTATGGTGATACTATTGTCCCTTGATCTGTGTTTCTCTTTCTGTAGCACATTGTGGGTGACCCTGGCTTTTTTCAACCAGTTCCCAGCTGTTGGTGCTTAGGGACATGGTTTAGTGGGTCACATCAGTGGTAGGAGGATGATTGGACCAGATGATCTTGGAGGTCTTTTCCAACCTTAATGATTCTATGGTTCTATGATTCTGTGATGCATGGGGTTGTTCCATCCCAGATGCAGCGCTCATGCTCCTCGTTGCCCAACTGCAGGAGATATCTACTGGCTTCATCCTCAAGTGTCTCTATGTCCCTGTTGGCTAAAGCTCCACCATTCGGTGTGCCAGCCGGTCCCTCCAATCTAGCACCATCCACAACTTGCTGAGAGCACACTGCCACATCACCCGGGTTGCCTGAGAAGATAGTGAACAACACGGGCTCCAGGTTCAACTCTTGCATCACCAGCTGCTGCCCAGAAGTCAAGATAATCTTATATATAATATATATAATAAGGCCTTAGCCCTTATTTTATTATCAGCCAGTATTAGAAACTTTGGATGGGCTGTGGTACATCTCCCCAGCAGGATGAGTCAGTTCACAGTTTAGCAGGAGCTCCATCTTGCACTTTGTAGACTAGCTAGCTGACTGTCATCAGGGTCTTTGTGTATGTGACTCATTCTGCCTGAAGGAACGATTTCGGTTAAAAAAGGATTCAGATCCACAGGCATGCAATAAATGGGTGGTCTTCGGTTTGCAAACTAGCAGTGAAACAAATGGGTAGCACAACAGCCTGGATGGTTTTGGTATCGAGCTACCATGTCAAATTTGTCCTCTGTAGCAGTGAACCCCATGGCTTGAGAGTCTGACAGGTAAACCATCATCTTTTTCTTCTAAAGGTTAGTCATTAATTCTTACTGTTTAATTTCATGGACTGTGCCCTGGCTTACATGCAGAGAGGCAATGGAAGAGCCGAGAAAAGGGAAAATGAGAAGTAGATGGAAAGAGCATTCTTGTACGCACGAGTCTTGGCTTGTATGTCTGAATTGACTACGTAAAAAACGGACATGGACAACGCATAAGCTCCAAAGACACATGTCTGGAAGTTCAGAAATGCCAGAATAAAGATTATTGGTTCGGCAGGAGTTCCTTTCCTTTCTATTTTTGCATTCTGGCCTATTCTTTAGAGCATAATGGAGTTTTTCCGTGTCACCTCTGTGTCCCCAACAAGTAGAGCATCAGTCCAGTATTTTGCCTGTTCCAGCCAGCTGTTGGAGCAAGGGGCGTTGGTCTGGCAGCTGAAACGAGATGATTTTGCAGAAGGAACAGGCTCCGGCAGATGGCAGTGGCAGACATCTGATGAAGTCCTCGGCAGCATCGGCCTCTCCCCGTGCCTGCAGCAGGCAGCAAAGCAGGACAAGCAGCCAGGCCGTGCTCAGCCCTGCAGGAAGGCCCAGGGAGGAATTGTCTCCATGCCCACTGTTTCATCACCCAGAGCCCTCTCTGGGCTACCACGTTAAAGTTCAGCAGGTGTTAGTGCTTTGTGGCATCTATCAGCAGTTAGGAAGGAGGACAGTTTACCAGCCTTAAATCAGCAGGAACACTTATGAAGTTGGGTGAATTCATGGAGACTGAATTATTCATGGCCTCAAAACATAAGCATTCCCCTGCCACGTTGGAAATCTGGATGAGATGCTTTCATGAAGGATGCCCCCCGAGGTTCTCTGCTTTCGTATCACGCTCTGCAAACCCTGCTCTGTGTCTCGCCTTGAGGTGGAGCTGAGCAGCTGAGGTTGGAGGGAAGCTGACTTTTTCATTCCACTGTCCTGACAGCAGACAGCTCGTGGGATAGTGGCTGAGCATCAGTTAGATGTAAATTTTCTGTAGATGGTGCTGTAGCTGGAGACTGGTGGCGTTTGTTTGGTTTGTCTGTGGCTCACAGCACAGAGAAGTGGTGGCTGTGAGTCAGGGTGTGCATTATTCGAGGTGCTGCACGTATGCAGAAGCAGTCTCAAAAATAACTGTACATACAAACATAATCTGTACTGTAAAGCTTCCAAAGCAAAGGAGACGTGTAAAAGCAATACACTTGCTCTCTTTTGTAAGAGATATAAAAAAGAAAGCACAGAAAGGCCAAAAACTTTGTCTGTCTGCTCTGAAAATGTTCTTGGCAGATGTAGGAAGCCTGCCATGAATGCATTTTGCTATAGCTAATTAATTCACTACAGCACCGTGCCTGTTAGCAGGTCTCTGTGACCTGGTCATGGTGCTGTTTCTTTGTTACTACCCCGAGCAGTGAATTCTCCAGGGTTACGATGCTGAGCACCCTTCCCATGGCAGGCTCTGTGCTGTGCAGGGCCACCTGCCCGCTTCTGTGCGGGCGGCTTCGGCTTAGACTCGGGTTCCTTCCTGGGGTTTGGCTGGTGGTGAACATGCAGCCTGATGAAACCAGGAGGAGAAGGGGGAAATGAGAATAGGGTGAACCTGGGAGAGCTCCTGGGAGAGAAAAACCTGGAGATGGAAGAGCCAGAAGTCTGTCAGAGCTGGGACAACACCACAGCCTGCACTGCCATCAGCTGGGGGGGTTCCTGATAGAAGGAGAAAAAGGGTATGGTGAAAACCATACAAAGGGGTGGAGAAAACACCCTGGTGCTGCGTTATCCCTGGCTGGGGAGGAGGGAGGAACAGCCACAACCACGGGTACCACCAGAATCCCCAACCTGATGTAAGGTCTGCCCCATTTTAATCACAAGGGGAGCTCCTGCTGTCTGTGGAGCAAATGGGATCCAGCTGCGTCCCCCAAATGCCCTCCTTCAGAAGGAGTTTTCCCAGGTCCTGCTGTTGGGGTTTCTCTGGTGGTGTGCAGCTGCTTGTCTTCCCTCCAGCTCCTGGCCATCAGCATCCTGCGGGATGCTCTAAAGAGGCTGGAGCCCCGCTGCATTTACCTAAACTGCTCCTTCACAGCTCACAGAATGCAGAGCAGGGAGCCAAAGGTGGAACCTGGGTTCCTTGCGGGCTCCCTGCCCCGTGCCAGAATTATTATGAAATGTTTACTGACTGCAGAGGAAGAGCACTGCACGCAGAACTGAAGAAGCAGTCCGCGTGGCCCGGTGTTTCAAATCCTCAATATTTTTCCAGCTGCCAAAATGGATTTTTTTTCTCCCCAGGCAGGCATTCGGCAGCAGCGTTAGAGCAGCCCAAGGGGTTCTTAAATCTCGGGCCCATCTCTGGTGGGCCGGCGATGCACACAAAGCCCTCTGTCTTCACAGGCTCCCCAAAGCACGGCCGGTTGCTGCATCCTGCTCTCCCAGACATCTCCCAGCAAGAGCACCGGGTGGGCTGCACGTAACCGAGTGTCAGCGCTGTGTCATCGGGTACATTTATTCAGCACGTCCAGATTTTCATACATTAGTGCCACAGGGAAATTCAGCAGGGAATTCGCTCAGGGAAAAAGAAATGTTGCCCGGGACTCCGAGGCTGAGGAATTCAAATCAAAATCTCTTTCCATAAATGCAACCCATTAAGAGTCTCTTGATTGTCTATTTGAATATTTCAATTTAAAACGCTACTTAGAAAGTGTAAATAAAATATTCTTCACTTCTGCAAATTAAATTTATCTGCAGTTGAAGTCCATTGAGAGCTACCCCACGGGTGAATTTGCCCTACATCTCATTTCTGCCCTGGGGTGTTTTCACAGCAGTCTGAGTCATCCAAAGCTCCCAAGCTGAATTAATTCCTGCTGCTTTCTGAATCTCACAGATGATATCCCACAGACAAAGCCACGTCTGTGATTCAGAGAAGTGCTGATTAATACTGAGCAGGAACAAGCTGGGCACCGCTGTTTGTTCCTGGCCGTCTCCAGCCGGCTCTCAGGAGCCGCCGTGGCTTTCTGAAGACCACAAGAGCTTCCAGATGGGGCTGGGGAGAGGCAGACACCCAGCAGAAGAGATGTGGAAGCCACAGGTGGTGGCAGAAGGGTCCCTTCCTCACCCCAGGAGCCAGCCCCAGCCCCGCAGCTTCGAGCACTCTGCACTCCCTGACCAGTACTGCTCTCCAAGGCATCCCCAGATCTTCAATCATAGTTACACCCCCTGCAAACCCAGCCGCATTCCTTGCTCATGCACGTGGTCACGGTGTGTTACCAAGCTTCATCCTTGCCGAGGACTCCATGGGCTTGGCTCCAGCCTCTGCAGCCCACCCTCGCCCTGCAGGGAAGATTTCTGCTTTGTGTTTTGCCTGCTGGTGAAGCACCGAGCTCGGTTAGGAGGCTGGGGACGCAGGTCCTGCCTCCAGATGTTTTCCAGCCACTGCTGCAGCAATGCTGGTGAAGGAGAACCTGCTGGAGCCTGGCGTTGCAGACAGGAACCGTGGGAGCATCCCCAGACTTGCTGAGGCTTGCCAGAGCCCTCTGGGGAGCTGGAAGCCCCATGTGGCAACACGAGGTCCTCTGCACCCTCTCAGCTGTGCCTCGGGGTTTCTCACATCCTCCATGTGCTTATGGGGCATTGAGGAACTGCAGGAAGCGGTGGGGATGCCTCAGGCAGCTGGATTTTTTTTGAGCTTTTGACTGGAAGCATTTCACATGGGGCATGGAGCAAGTCCTGCCGTGCTGGGGCTTGGCAGCCGTGCAGCAGGTGCCCAGGCAGCTCCCCGTGGCGATGGGGAGGCTCTCGGGTTGTGCCGTGGCACAGAGGCAGATGGTGCCTTCAAGAAGATTAACAGCACTGAACCCCGTTTGCCAAGAGCCTATTGATTTTCCAGAAGGGTAACAAATTTTCTCCTTATGTACCAGCCACGAGCCCGACATAATTTGCTGTGTAGCGGGAGGGAAATCGGCTTTCAGCGTGATTTAGGGAGGGCTGTGCTGCATCCAGACACAGAGCAATATGATCTTTCTCCAGTGCTGTTACACACTGCCTTAATATTTAATTAGAAATAAATAACAGTTCTGTTCAGCGCTAATTTGTAGCTGAGTTAGAGGGCAGGCCGAATGCCAGCATCGGGTCCTGCACTGGGTGGAAGGCGTCCCGGTGAGTCAGGATGAGCAGGGAACGGTCCCAGGCTCTTTCTCTGCCTGGGGTCCTGAGATCAGGAGTCTGGGCATGCGGAGAAGCGATAGGGAGAAGTGGTGCTGACACTGAATTAACCTCTTTTCTCAACAGATTGAGAATCTGGGAGGTCCCCTGGTTAGCAGAATATACCAGACTTGAGGGCTTGCTGTTTGTCTTAATGTATTTATGTTGTGGACAAGCAGCAGCGCAGGACAGAGACCTTAGCACCACCAGGAGCTCCTTCTCCTTTGGGGAGGTTCAGCCCCTTGTGATAGGGGCTGTACAAACACCTAACAAAAAGATGATGCTGAGTTTGCAGTTTCATCTCATCAAGTCCAACTCCATTCTCTGCACAGGACCACCCAAAAATCAGACCGTGAATCTGAGAATATTGTACAAAGGAATCTTGAACTCCGGCAGCTCGGTGCCATGACCACTGCCCTGGGAGCCTGTCCCAGTGCCTGACCACCTCTGGGTGCAGAACCTTTCCCTTACACCCAACCTGACCCTGCCCTGTCCCAGCTCCATGCCATTCCCTCAGGTCCTGTCGCTGTCCCCAGAGAGAAGAGCTCAGTGTCTGCCCCCTGCTCTCCCTTGTCCACATAGATATCAACAAAGAATTGTGTCAAAAAAGTCCAAAATGTGTCACAGAACCAGAGAATCACAGAGTGGCTGAGGTTGGCAGGGACCTCTGGAGTTCAACTGGTCCCACCCCTGCTCCAGCAGGGACACCCGGAGCAGGGTGCCCAGGACCACGTCCAGGTGGCTTTTGAAGACCTCCAAGGAGGAGGCTCCACAGCCTTGGGGCAACCTGTGCCAGTGCTCGGTCACCTGCCCAGCACAGAAATGCTGCCTGGTGCTCAGAGGGAGCCTCCTGTGCTCCAGTTTGTGCCCATCGCCTCCTATCCTGGCACTGGGCACCACAGAAAAGAGCCTGGCTCTGTGCTCCTTGCGCCCTGGGGCTGACCAGGCCTTGTGGGCCTCGAGCTCGGGTTGTGCCCTTCCTCACCTACTGGGGTGAAAAGAAAAGTCTGAGCTGTCTCCCTCCTGCTTCAGAGCACTGTCATCTGCTGGCAATTTAGGACCAACGCAGCGTACACCGTGTTACCAGCAGGTCACGGGAAACATACCTGGACCCATTCGTTGTTTTGAATAGCAAAGCAGTGCTTCTGTGCAGCATTAATTTAAATTTGCCCTCCTGCAGAAGAGTGGTGGGCAGCGAGCCTTCCAAAAGATGCATTTTTATGAGCTCTCTCTTCCACTTCTCTCCGCTGATAAATATTTATGTAGACTTTCCCTGCCAAAGGCCTTAAACGCGGCCACATTTCATTTCCTCCCTGGGAGAGCAGCAGCAAGGAGTGGTCAATGATGGACTGGGCAGTGGCACAAGACACTATGGGATGTTTAGAGGGGGAAAGGGAGGGGTCTGGGTAGTCTGGGGAAGAACAAGGTGGGAAAACAGAGCAGTGAGGGGATGAAAGGAGCCAGGTGTGTGTGAGGAGCTGGCAGGTCGGTATGCCTGGCCGTGCCCTGTGCCTGGTGAGCGGGGCCTGTCTTCTCTCTGCACCCTGCCTGGGTGAGGGACTCAGTTCTGTGTGTGTGACTACGGGGACCTGGGAGCCAGAAATCCAGGTCAGGCCCCCCATCACAGGGCCACATGCCTGCAGGAAAGGATTGAAAGGCAGAAAATTGCTCTTTTTAATGCCTTCAGGCTTGCAAACTCCCTCTCAAATTTGGATGTTGACTGGCAGCTGATGCCCCCTTGGCACCGAGGCACATCCACCTTGTGACACTGCTCGGTTCAGGCACACCTGAGCTAACAGAGCTGCTCCCGATGGCATCGAGCTGCTCCGAAACCAGTCACTGGTGATTCATGAGTTGGATGATCCTCGACCAGTCTGTCTCCTGAACAGGCACAGCCTAGGGGTGTGCTGAGACAGTCACCCCCAAAATGGTCTCACTGACACAGGAGGCAGCACATTTGGGAACAGAGAGCAGGGTTCATGCTCTGCTCTGACCAAATCCTGTCCCCATCTCTCCACACAGTGAAATGCCAGATCAAACAGAAATCCCTACAGCATAAAGGGGTGTGAGAGGCCTGAGAACACCGGGACTGAAAAGCCCACGACACCCTTGGTGTAAGATTAAAATGTGAACACATCAGCAGCATGAAGCTGGTTTCAGTGATGCACATGTCCACTAGCAGAGATGGAGCTGAACAAGGAGGCTTTGAGGCCTTAGGGACAGCTACAAATTTTGTTTTGGCAAATAAAATTCCAGTCCTTCTGCCTTTTCATATGCTCCTCTGAGCTGCTGTGGAGGAATACCATCATCCAACCCCTTATTTCCATCAAAACATATTAACAAATTACAGGCTCTTGTATCAGTTTGTGATTCTGTGAGTGTTTGCGGAGAAACACTCTGAGCTGATGAATTATTTAAAGCAGATGCAGTACATCTCAGAAAATGAATTTGATTAAGTGGAAAGATATTATGAGGAAAACTAAGACAAAAGAGTAAGGGAATCTATTTTCATAAAATACAGCAAGCTTCCTGGTTCATTATAATTCTGAGTAAATAGATGAATTAGTAGGTAGACTGATAGATGGGCTACTAGAAGGACATAATATTTACACAGGAAATTAATATAAAATAGAGAATGGTCTTGCTAAGCAAGACATATTACCCTCCTTCCAGCCCATTCCCAAAGCAGGCAATGAGCAGCCTACAAACTGGAAATAACAGATGGGGTTTTGTTATTTCAGACTTCTCTTTCTGAAGCCCTGTACTGTGCACAGCGCAGGTGTGTTTCTGACTGCTGATGTGTCACTCTGTAGATGAAACTGAAGCGTAGAGGTTCTGCCCACATCTCCGTCCAAAACACCTTCTAGATTGTTATGGCTCCCGTGGCTCATCACAATATGTAGAGATCGATACAGAGAAGCCAGGTCCTTGATCAGACCAGATGTGGAAAAAAGTTTGGGGACCTGAGTGTCCATGAGCCTGTCTGTTTTTAACCAAAAATGTCAGCTTATCTACAAACCTTGTCTTGACCACTTCCTTAGAAGCTACTACAACACTATCACATGAAATACAAACTACCTCTGCACTGAAAATGGAAAGTTGCTCTCACATATTGCCTTAATATGCCTTAATATTGCTTTTTAATATTTCCTTCCTTCCTTCCTTCCTTCCTTCCTTCCTTCCTTCCTTCCTTCCTTCCTTCCTTCCTTCCTTCCTTCCTTCCTTCCTTCCTTCCTTCCTTCCTCCCTCCCTCCCTCCCTCCCTCCCTCCCTCCCTCTTTCCTTTTGTTCTTCTGAAAGACATATTTATTTGCATTATTGCTTCACTGACATCACAAACAGCCCTGTGGAATGATATATGAACATCCAGTTAATTTCCATCTTCTCTTCCACAGTATTTATTTCTTCTGCTTTTTATTTTTTTTATAACAAAACTCATAATTAATATTTATTGAAATAAAAAATAGAAAAAAATGTAGTAACCTGCTCCTGCAAAAGTGCTCTGAGACATGTAAAAAGGAAAAGCATTTGCATTTTTGACAAAAGTGGCAAAAAGAAGGTTTATACTGCTTTAGCAAGAGGATGATGAAAAAACTCCCCCAGATTTCTCTTTTTCAGTTGCAGAGGTGGATACAGTAAAAGTAAAAGAGGTGGATAAAGTAAAAAGGTTAATGTTTAGGAATAGATACAAAGCCCACTGTAGCAGCAGGTTAATTCAGAGACACACACAGTGAATACTAGGAGTGAAACCAGCTACCTTGATCTTGAACAAAGCGCCCTTCTGGAGAAAAACACGTTTTTGCTTAGACTGAAGATAGGTGCCAGCCAATGCACTGACCAGTATCCTTCTCAAAAAGGGGCAGTGTAAGTTCAGATTCACCAGGGAGGTCTGTGCTTTCCCAGTAGTGGGAGCAGTCAGTGCCTAGCATCTTCGCAAAACTACATCTCTGCAGTTCAGTACCCCACATCAGAGGCACCTGAGACACCTGTGTTCTTTACCCTATCTGCAGACTAATCCTGCCCACCCACACATGCACACATAAAATGGAAATAACAATTTGAACCGATCTACATAAATGCAGCTCTTTGAAATGCACTGATGTATGTTATTACCTGAATCTGGAGAGCACTTATGCACAGTGCACGCATCCAGGGAGGAAGGGGAGAACAGATTTAAAATTTGGGTACGATAGCTGGTTGCATAGAGGGGATTGTTACAGACAGAGAGGGGAAGAAATTGAGGTGAAGAACTGTCTCTGGAGGAAAAAGAGAAAGGGCAAGGAAAAAGAGTGAAGGAAAAACAGAACTCCATGAAGTAGATGGTTCACAGTTACTTCAGGCAGCAGTTTAAGTTTCTCAGTTTCGAAAATAACACTTACTTATCACCAAGAGATGGGTTGGTAATTTGTGCTGAAAAGTGCTCTCAGATTCCTAGAATAAAGGTGCTTTTCGAGATGTAAAGTATCATCCTTGAAACATTTATAATTATGCCACACTGGGATTGTGAACTTCCAACCTACTCCTAAACAGTAGCAACAACCCATCCAATAATACTCGGCCAACTCTACGCTATACCCATGATACCATCAACAGACAAATCTTTGTGGGAAGAATGGGTAAGGAAAAAAAATATTAAGTGTGAAAAAGAAAAGAATATTAAGTATTTTACTAGGTCTCTCATCTGGGAAAGCTAGTTTGCTGAGCGTCCAGCTGCAGGTGGCATGATCAACTTCAAAATTTGTGTTTACTCATTTTGTTTCCCCTTGGAAAACTGTAGACAAGCTGCTAGTGATGAGACCACCACTAGGTAAGTCAGTAAAAGAAAATGTTAGACCTCATGTCCTCCTAGTTCATGACAGTTGTGCTCAGTTAGTCCTGCCCCCTTACTTCCAGGATCAGGAGTTTACCTTAGGACTTTTTTTCTGTCCATTTACTGTGTTATAGCACGTGTCTTCAAATCCTGCATTATTTACCATCTCCCAAACTTCCACATTAATGTCAGCCCATAATTCAGTCAGATCCTTGGGCTGGCAGCAGTCAGTGCCTTGGAGAAGGGAAGAGTGTGGAGATGCACCCAAAAATCTCTATTTCGCTCCATCTCTGCGCCTCTCTGAGATCCTCTGCTTAGGTTGACAGCATGTCTCAGTCTCTTTCCAGATTGTTGATGACTTGCAAAGTGGAGTGTGGTTGTTGGCATTCCCCTTACTTCGTGAATTCTGCCTGCAAGTGCTAGGAAAAAATAGGAAGTTTTATGATACATTCGAGCCATAGAGACAAAGAAGTTTAGAAACTGAAGTCTGGTCTTTTTGCTTCTCAGACTAAGATAAGAATTCTATCAAGAAGCAGATCCTAATGCAGAGCCAGGCTGTTTTATCCCATTTTTACGCATGCCTGAAGAGGTAAAGAGCACTTCCTTCATCGCACCCTATCCTGTATAAATGTTGCATCCCTCATGCATTTATGGAACCAAGCCCAGGCCAGCTCTACGAATGAATCCTAGAGAAAGTCAGACCTGTTCTGCCAGTAAGAAACCCGCTGCTGGTAGTAGGGCAGACTGCTGGGTACGTGTGTGTGTCTGTGCGTGTCTGTGTGCTGACTCCCTTCCCTAAGGACATCCTTCAAGGAAGTGTACGGAAGGGAGTGAACACCAGCACCCCTTGTCAGCACAGCTGCTTGCCACTGAGCCTTGCTGCCAGCGAGCTGGGATTAGATCCGCTGAGCTCCACGTTCTTGTGATAGTCTCAGCACTGCTGGTTTAGGTTCCTGTCTTAGTCTGTGTCTGTCTCCCTTGACCAAAACACCTCTGTGGAGATCTGTAGCTTGGTCATTTCTGTTTCTCAGGGCTGGCACTCGGCTCAAACCTGGAATTGTGCTCTTCAGCCTGTTTTGGAAGGGGAGAAGGAACAAATCCAACTTTTCAAGTGCGAGACTTTGCAGGCTTTCTATCAATCACATAAGTGATTTCTTTTTTCTTCCTGTAGTGTAAAAGCAGCCCTTACAGCACCCACACAACAGCAACAAAGACATCTACTTACCCTTCCACATCATGAAACCTCACAACAAAATTATGTTCGCTCCTCTTACAAAATTTGGCAGGACCTACAGCGTTTCTTTCTCTTCCTTTTCTCATTTAATGCACATTGGCTAATAATCTCCAGGGCTGTATCGACACCTTCTTTTGTCTTGGCAGAACACTCCAGGTAAGCATATGCCCCAATCCTGGCTGCTAAAGCTTTTCCTTCTGTCGTGTTAATGGGCTCATTGCCTGAAGTAGCTAGCTTCTTCTGGATACCTTCATCATCCCTCAGTTCTATCATGGTAGCCACCAGAATAATGGGAACCGTGGGGCAGAACAGTTTGATTTCCGGAACCCAAAAGTCAAGGATGTTTTGCTGCGAGTCAGGCCTAACCACTGAGAAGCATATTAAAATCACGTTGGTGTCCTCATAGAACACCGAGCGGAGATTTTGGTAACTGACTTCATCCTTCCCTGACACATCAAACAGAAATAGTTTCATTTCGTGCCCATCTACCTCCGTGTCAGTGGCATAAGTGTCGAAGAGTGTTGGCTCGTAGCAGCTGGGAAGCTGTTCGTGACGCAGAGCGAAGAGGAGGCACGTCTTACCGCAGCGGTCATCTCCGACTACAGTAAGCTTTCTCCTAACAGCAGCCATTCCTTGAAAACCAAGATGAAGAACAAAATGGATTATTCCTGTGCATTTTTTTTCTTCTTTTTTTCCTTTTTAAAGCTTTTGTGAAAGGTAGAAGAAGAGAAGAAATTCTGTTAGCTTGGGATTCTTTCCCTTATATCCTTTTTTCTCCCCATATTTCTGCCTTACCATTGTTCCCTGTTTTTTTTTTTTTTTTTTTCTCTTTTAATTTCTCTGATATTAGAATCTTCTGAAATTGCAATTACCTTGCTTTCGACGTTATTATACATCAAAAAATGAAGGTATAAACTAAATCTGGGTGTAACCAAGATTCCTTCAGTGTCCTGTATTTCTGTTTTACCATCTTCAATGTTATTTATCGCCAGTGTTCAGTCCATAGTAGATTTCATTTCCTATACTGAATGCCTTAATTCTATGAGTGAGATGGAGCATAACCCACTGTACTGGACAACCATACAGATTGCCTACATTTTTCCCACCACTGTCTGCTCGTGGAATTCTACCAGCGGTGATAGCTATGCTGGATAAATCCATGCTGCTTTTGCTTATAGATCTGTTCTCATGTGGGAGGTAAGAAAGTGTTCTCTCTCTTCATATATTCACGGTCATTTTATATGAGATAGAAGCGTTGCACTTACAGGATAGTAATTTCCAGCATCAGTCTTCTCTTTCTTGATGTTCAGTATGAAATTGGCTTCTTCTAATATCGCTGCTGCCTCAGCTTCCTTAGGTCACTGTTTCCATCTAGAGAGATTACCACCACTCTTCAAAGACTGTCACGATGAACACTGTATTTAAAGGGATAGGTTGATGTTTCTTAATATAGCCGGCCAATCTACGAGGAGAACCTCATGACATCATTGCTTTTTAGAGTCAACTTGCAACAAAGTGGAAGTTACACAATTCATTGACAGATCACAGCATGTTTGCTTCAGAAATTTCCTCATTCTTATTGCAAAAGGCTCATCCTGAGTGAGCATTTCAGTACTGAGTGTGCCAAACTGCTTTTGGAGGGGGTGGAGGGTGACAGAGGAAACGAGCAGTAGAGTTGTCAGACGTGCCTCAAGGCACCTCACAGAAATGAATTCCAGAGTCAAAGAATGGATGAAGCAGGAAGGGATCTCTGGAGATCATCTGCTCCATTCCCTTGCTCCAGCAGGGTCAGCTAGAGCAGGCTGCTCAGGGCAGTCAGGTTTTGAATATCTCCAAGGAAGGAGACTCCGCTAGCTCTCTGGGCAGCCACTTCCATTGTTTCATCATCCTCAAAGTAGTGAAATAAAATCCATGACAGTCTAAAGGGAAAGAACTGTCCAGTGTAATTGATACTATCTTGGACTCCAGAGGTGGAAACTGACCTCCCTGATATCTTGTTGGCATGGGGAAAGTCATTTCTCCTCTCTCTGTCTCAGTTTCCCTGGTAGACAAAGCCTGCAAGGTGCTTGCATCCACTAAAAACTGAGAGCAAAGGCAACCAGAGGTGGATTACTTTGGTCTCTCTGCAGAGAGAACTGTTTGCACAGGCATTGCTGCTGATGCAGACACTTACCTGCTGATGTACAGTTATGTGGTCAGCCCGTTTATTTCACGCAGCTACTGAAGAGTTCTTCAGCTGAGGGTGTTTAGGAACTTGTTTTCTTTAATTGGAGAGAGCTGGAGACCTGAAGGAAATTAGTTTTCTGTGGTGGTCTAATTTTACTCTGCAGACTGTATTTCTTGAGTCCTGTTCACATATAAGCCTGAATAAAATTGAAGTCATTGGATTCTGACTTGTTCCACTAGAAGAACAATGCCAATGGGTCCTGTACAGCTCTTTAGGATCATAAAGGCATTTCTCGTTTGGGATGATGTTCTTTTACTTGTGCTGTACTTAACCTAAATGAAAATATCCAGGCCTTTCCCACCTTCTCTTCTTGTGCCTTGGCATTCCAGTCTCTAGGTGGATCGATCTGGCTTCTTGGCTGAGCGCACTGATCACCAAGGGATCTGAGAGTTGAAGAGCTGAAGATCTGAGAGTTGAGCCCCTTTTTGTCAAGGACATTGGAAAGTGGTGAACCTGCTGTGACTTGCAGCAAGTGCTCTGGCTCCTACATATGTCAGAAACTCTTCATGGTATAGACATGGACACTTACCATTTCTACCTGTTCGCCAGTATCTTCTCAGAGCTTTTTAACACTGCAAACTGCTCATATCTAGCAAGCTCTTGCTTCCTTTAGAAGCTTCTTGTTTCCCCGAGAAGCTCTGCGTGAGGCCTGCAGGATGCTTGTTGCTAGCGTTACGGTGCAAGTCAGCGAGCAGGACTCGGTATGCCACTACTGGCACATACGGCTCCCGCAGCGTGTTATGCCACAGCAGGCAATGTACTTACTTGCCTACTTATTGACAAAAAGGGGGAAGATTACCTTCCCCACTGAGCTTTCGCGCTTTTGGTGCAGATTTATGCTCGAACACAAATTATCCGAGTTACAGACATGCCCTTTAGAAAATCTGTTTAGCAAAGAGAACAGGGAGGAGGCACATAATCTGGAAACAATCTCCAGTAATTGACTGAAATTGTCTTCTCAACAACAGAAAAATACCAATTGGATTAAAGCAAGTAAAAAATCCCAAAAGGCTGGGTTTTAATCTCAAAACCACCAGCACAAGCAATGAAAGCGAAGAAGTGGTGTCTTCTTTCTCCTCCTCATACTTTTTTCATCAATCATACCAACGTATGTGGTGCAGCAGAACTTATGTTCTCCGCTGAGAGACTGCACATTTAGGGGTTATTGGAAGTGGAGTTTCATCTTGCTGAAAGAAGTACAGTTTCACATATGATGGAAATTTGATAAGGAAATACAAAAACTACAAAACAGTTAAGAAATACGTGAGCTGGTTGTGCTCCTTGGTGCCACGGCCATGCTTGAATGCAGAACTGGTCCCATTCAACATTCCCTAATGAGAGAAACAAGCCACCTTATCCCAGAGCCTGTTTTCATTTTCTCTTCTTCTCAGGTTTTCCATATCTGCTCTCAGTCACCACTTCAAGAAGGAAGCCTATGCACCTCCACACATCATTATCCACTGTGCTCAGCTACAGGACTGCTTGCAGTTCCTCCTTCTGCTGCACTCGCAGCACTGTAATGCTGCTCAGATTCCTATTTTCCGTGATCTAAACAGGAGGAAGAAAGAATTCCTACACACAACTCCTGATTGCTGCTGTTCTTGAAACTGGCTCATTTCATGCTTTCATGTATGAGCTGAAAAGAGGATGCTCCAGAGAAGAGAAACATATATCTGATAAAATATAAATGAAGGCTTCCTCACTCCCACTTGGACAGCTCAATACACCTACCGTATAGTGCTCCCTTCTACTTCAGTGCAAAATTAAACCGGGGAATTTGATAATGAAGCTTTCTGATATTTATGGGCTGAATGCACTACAAGAGAAAAGTGGCACACTGCAAATTTACATTAAGTGTGAAACCTAGGCCACCATCGTGTCACGGGTAATAAAGTACAAAGGTACATAAGGCATTTAAGTTTAAATGTGTGATAACCACAACACCTCGAGGCCATTGCCTAGGCCAGTGACATGAGAGCAGTCTCAGCCTATGTTAGCGGCAGGACTGGGGCTGTGGGCATTGGAAACCCCATGTCCTGGAGTTACACAGACTTTGCTGGAGTCCTTCTTGCAAGGTGGGAGAAGAAACATTCAGTATAACTGCGTTGAAGACTACAGAAGCAAGATTTTGCTAGTGAGTGAGGCATTCATAGCTCAGGCCACCAGGGGCTGAGAGGTTGACCGGGTACTGGAGTGATATCTGCACTGTTCAATGGGAAGAGCCTCTGCCATCAGTGTGACGTGGGTTAGCTGGACCTGTTCAGAGCTCTTCGCGAGCACAGTTTGGAAGCTGGGATGAGCAGATGGTTTGGACGAGGTCCCCCGTCCTGAAGGCTGCAAGAACTGAAGGGTGTGAGTGTGGGCTGCTCAGGTGTGCTTTCTGCGTGCTGGGGCACACAGGTAGCAGCTAGCAGTGTGAGCAGCGCTCAGCAGGGTGAGCAGCAGAGCGGTGTGCTGCGAAATGAACAAGCTGCTGTTTCCCTGCCTCTCATGGCGTAGCACGGAGGAGACGATCAACATAATTGCTCATTCGGGTGGCTCTTTCTTCTATTTAATGAAGCGTTTTGCTGATGAAAAGACAGAATCAAACGCTCAGGCATGATTCTTCGTGCAAGCCAAAAGGCAAATAAAAGCGAATTCAAACACAGATTTAAGCAGCACCTATCACGAGCTGTAAAGCACTTTTGCTTGCAGCTTTTCCTGCTGATTCCTCAGAGGTGTGGGGCTTCCAGCTTCTGAGGCTAAGGCACAGGGCACCCGAGGCAGCAGGGCTGCCGCAAGGTGGCACTGAACTCCGACGAAAAAAACATCATCCATTTAGTGCTGAGAGCTTCAAGGAACTTAAAAAGGGGAAAGGTATTAAGACTCGCACTGTACTGCAAATTGACTCCGCTTGCCTGTCAAAGTGGTTCTGCATGCTTGGGATATTTATAGGGGAAAGAGGTACATCGCGAGAAGGACATGGCAGCATGGAAAGAAGACTTTTACATCAGTGACTTCTTTGGGGTTCGTGACGAATTTAAGATTGTGAGCAATGACAATAAAGGTAAAGGGACAATGCCAATCCGAAATTTAGCACGTTAGAAGTTCAAAGGTACTGGAGAGCAGTGATGACCGTGACTACACTTTTATAGTTTGCTGTTTGTTCAGTTTGAATTTATTATGGTGACTTCATGGGAAAGGTGCTGTGCAAACTTCAGATCAAGGTACAAACCCATCCATCACCCAACAGAGAGATGTGTTATTTTGAAAGAGAGAAATAGGAATTACAGAAAAAAGGCTCTCAGAAGATGAATTACATTTCAATGCCTAGGATTAAGTGAATCGTAAGTGAACCACGTGCCCTATTACCACACACTTCTGTAACTCTATGGAAGGCACCTGTCAAGGAATGGGATATGCTCAGTGGTGTATTTGGTCTTTAAGTGGGTGTTTTTAAATACAGCTTTTAATAACATTGTATTGTCTGGGTTCTGTGCTATTCACTAATGGCATCCCTGGCTGGCAAGGGAAGGCAAGGTCTGGGGGGTAAGGAGAAAATCGCCTGGGTGGAAATGCTTGCAGGGAAACGAGCTTCAGGGAGCACCCAGAGAACAGCGATAGCTGTGACGGGGACAGAGCGAGCTTTCCAAGGAATTTCAGTGAGATTTTACAGCGCAGGGCTACACTAATGTGAGCTGTGCCAGTGCCGAGGCACGCAGCCCCAGCCTCCACGCAGCCTTTATACTCTTTAATTCTCCACGTTCATTTATTAATTTACTGGCACTTCCCATATCCGTCAGCGTAAACCAAAAGGGCATTTCGGTTCAAGCCTGCTGCTTCTCCCGGCGCACAGCCCCTCCGCTCCCCTTCGCCCAAAGGCAGGACAGGGGCCAATTTTTTTCCTCTCAGGGGCCAATTTTTTTTCCCTCTCAGGACGGGCAGCGGTCGGGGATCCAACCGAGCCCCAAATATTTAACGCCAAACAGCCTCCGGTCGGCTTTCACAGGGTTTCACAGCCGGATTTTCCCTCAGGGGCCGCCCGCCCCCAGCTCTCCCCTCACGGCCGCCCGCGGCCCCTCAGCCCCGAGCCCGCCACCGCCCCTCAGCCCCGCTCCCCCCCCCCCCCACCTCCCAACCCCGCCTCCCGCCTTCGCCAGCCCGACCAATCGCGTCGCTCCCCGCCGGGGATGACCTCACTCTCTGCCTCCCCATTGGCTGGCTATATTAAGAAAGTCGCGAGCGCCTTTAAATAGCGGCTCGCGGCCGCGGCTTGCGGCAGTTGGCGGCGAGCGGCGGTGCGGCTCGGAGCTCCCTCGCCCGGCTGTTACCAGGCGGCCTCGGCGGCGTTTCCCCCCGCTGGGAATTGGGCCCGGCCGGGTTGCACCGAGCTTCCGAGCGTGCCCCCGAGGCCGGGGAGTTGAGGAGGGCCTGCCGGCCTGCCCGCGCGGGCCTGCCTACGCCACGGTGTCCTGTGAGAAGCGAGAGGAAGCGGGGGGCGGCCGCGGGCAGGAGGGCGCTGCCATCGTCCTGCTGCAGGGCAAGGCCAGCTTGGCGAGCTTGGCCATGGCCGCCATCCGCAAGAAGCTGGTGGTGGTGGGGGACGGCGCCTGCGGCAAGACCTGCCTGCTCATCGTCTTCAGCAAGGACGAGTTCCCCGAGGTCTACGTGCCCACCGTCTTCGAGAACTACGTGGCCGACATCGAGGTGGACGGCAAGCAGGTGGAGCTGGCCCTGTGGGACACGGCTGGCCAGGAGGACTATGACCGCCTGCGCCCCCTCTCCTACCCAGACACTGACGTGATCCTCATGTGCTTCTCCGTGGACAGCCCGGACTCGCTGGAGAACATCCCGGAGAAGTGGGTGCCTGAGGTCAAGCACTTCTGCCCCAACGTCCCCATCATCCTGGTGGCCAACAAGAAAGACCTGCGCAACGATGAGCACGTGCGCAACGAGCTGGCCCGCATGAAGCAGGAGCCGGTGCGCACCGAGGACGGCCGTGCCATGGCCATTCGCATCCAGGCCTACGACTACCTGGAGTGCTCGGCCAAGACCAAGGAGGGCGTCCGGGAGGTCTTCGAGACGGCCACCCGGGCGGCCTTGCAGAAGCGCTATGGCACCCAGAACGGCTGCATCAACTGCTGCAAAGTGCTATAGGGGGTGGCTGGAGCATGGTGCTGGGCATGGTGCCTGGGTCACCTGTTGGTGGGCGGAGAGGAGCGGGGTTATGCACGCACACAGCATCTGCCTGTTCCCTCTGCTGGGGGCCGGTGATGGATTGGGGTGGGGGTTAAGGGAGGGGGCACGCTCCCTTAGCCTTGGCTGAAAAGGGTTGTGCTGGCTCAGCCGTGGGGACAGAGGGAGGGGGGGTTGCATGCCCTGAGTCTTGGGAATGGGTTGGAGAGAAGCCTTCTCCTTCGCTGGCCCCTGTGAGTTGATCGCTGACTCTCAACGACAAACAGCTGCTGGGACTGGACTGAGCAAACGCTGCACCCGGCTCTTCCCCTTTGCCCACCACCTGCTGCTCCCGGCTCCCAGGCGGCCTCCTCTCTTTTGCAAGAGGAGAGCGGTGGAGCTGAGATGCTCCAAGGGACTGGTGCCTCCTGCGTGCATGTGCCTCCCCCGAGGCGGGCTGGGGAAGGGCTGCGTCTCTCGGGCTGCCTGCGGTGTCCTCGCCTCTCCGGCGGGTGTTCTGACCTGCTGTGGAAGTTAGTGCCCCGAGGACCGGGGAGGGTGATCCCGAGCGAAGCCTGTATATATCTTACGTTTTTTTTCTGTCTTGTGCAAAACTGGGGTAGTGCAGGGGGTGCTTATTTAAAGTGAGGTGGGGAGGGATGCCCAGCTGGGACTTGTGTTGTGCAAAGGAACTTGCCCGAGGCGAGCTGCTGCCTGCTGGCAGCACGAGCCTCCAACTGTCTCCAGCTGCAGGCTGGGAAGTGAAGCTGGACTGCTCCAGCCTCCTCGTTGACCATCCTGTTCTTGACAGACAAGGCAGGATGAGCAAGGGGAGGGGGTGATATTGCCATATTATGATCTTGGTGCCTGCTCCTTCATTTGATGTTGTCTTCTGAAGATGCGTTGATTGGGATTTATTTAAGTTTATTTTCAAAAGAAGTTACTTTGCACAACTTGGAGTTTTTTTTTTTTTTTTTGAAACACTCAATGCACTTGCCATCTGCATTCAACACTGTAGCGTTGGAAACACTCAGCAACCTCATCTGGGCCTTGTTTTTAAAATTGTGACTTCAACACAAGAATAAATAAAACCACTGTATCTTTTTGCCTTGAAAAAAAATGGGTGAAAACACTGTTCCTTACGCATTGAGTACATCAGACTTTAATACTAAAGGGCAGTTTAAAGAATTTAGGTTTATTTAAAACTTATTTTCACAGGGTGCCAGACCTGGGTGAAAATAATCTTGTGTTTCTCTGGTTCAGAGAACAAATTTATCCATTTATGTTTGTTTACTTTTTTTCCTTCTTCCCTCAACAGTGGTACTGAGACTGTTTGGTTTTGTTTTTAATAAACTGACGTGGCAAAAACTGAGATGTATATGATGTTTACATAAAATTATGAACTGTGTATGCAGTTTTTTATGTAAAGTATTAAAAGATTCTATGCTGATCCCTGAGGAAGCAGTGTTGTGATTTACGGAGGCTGGAGGGGTTACAACACACCCTGATGGGGGGGCTGGACCAGAGTTTGCCCCATACCCACACGTGCTCCCCTTGGTGCTTTCTGTGGCTGAAATACCCCTTGGGCAGCTCTCAGGGCTGATGGTGGTGGCTGCCTTCAGGGGAGCTGGTTTCTTAATTTCCACAGGTGGCTGTGTGGGGGGTGGCGGTTAATCCGCCCTGCTTACTGCTTGCCCTCAAGGTGGGCTGGGGGGCGAGGCTGTGGCTGGGGTGAGGGCTTTGCTCACTGCTGCACATGCAGGCAAAGCTTTGGCTTTCCAGGTGACAAAGCAGGCAGAGAACTGAAAATAGCCAGGCCAAGAGAATTATTTTTCATGATCAGAATTTAGACAAAAGCAGCTTTTATTTACTGGCCTCCTCTGTGGACAGCAGCAGGGCTCCTGGGCTGGCTCCACTCACTGCAGAAGCCAAAGCCACGGAGCTCATTTCCCAACCACTGTCCTCCTGAATTGCCATGGCACTGTAAAACGCCTGACTCCATGCACTTGCCTCTCCTCTCACCCAGTGCTTCAGGGCCCAGCGCCCTGCGTGTGCTGCTCCTGCATGCACCTGCAGCATCCGTGGCTCCTGGCCAGAGAGATGGGCTGGTGTCATGATGCTGAAGAACAAATCCCGTGCCCAAAGTGCTGATGTTTCCTTATTTCTTTTTTAACCCCAGAAAAACTCCCTTAGGTACCTATGAGAGAAACCTCAACCAGATTAACATTTTTCTCAATCTTCTCACCTCCTTTTTTTGCGGAGGTGTGAGGAAGGAGTCTTCTCTTGGTCTCCCGTGTGAATCCTTGCAGGGCACACTGAATTGTTCCAAAACGTTTACCAACACCAAGGCAAACACAACACGTTTGGCTGCGTTTGCTTGTTTGCTCAGGGAGGGCTCTGCCAGCCTCCTGCCGAAAGCAATCAGGCTTTTTTTTTTTTTTCTGACACAGAAGTAGCGGGCTCCTTGCTCCACAACTGGGAAGTCGGTCAGAACACATGGAAAAACCTGGCTTTAAATTTTCAAGGCTTCAGATACGACACAAGGTGCAGTCTGTGCCGGGAGTTTGCTGCGTGGTTTCACCTGATCCTTAGGGAAAGGCAGCTGTGTTTTCACTGGTTTCAGCCAGGACATCCTAACATACCCAAGCACTGTGTTTTGGGTATCAGTCTCCAAGGATTCCCATTTTCCTGGTGTTCAGAGCAAGTTTCTCATCTTCAGGCTGAGAATCCTAAAAAGGTTTCTGGTCCTTTGAATTTAAATCTCAGTTTTTAATGTCTAAAGGGCCTCTGCCAAAGGCTCCATTCTTGGAAACTCCCCCCGAAGCCTCCGCATCCTGCATACCACCAGCCAGTGACATTAAAATCAGCGTGGCAAACTTTTGCCTTAAACTGATCGCGACAGCTGCAGAACGTACAAATTCTGCAGGGCTGCAGCAAGAAGTAATCTTCTCGACGTCCCCAACGAGAAAGCATTAATATTTGTATTTTAAACACAGGGAGATGAGTTAGCATTGCACCTCTGCATAATTAACTCACCAATATTTCCCACCAAGGTGCTTACAGGATAATTGCCTCCAGTATTTCAGATTGGATGAAGCCTGGAGACGAAGCCACCTGGGGAAGGAAGGTCAGTGGCTTCTTCCATTTCGGAGGCACGGCCGCAGGAGCTGTAAGCAGTCCCCGTTTGGTGTGCCAAAATGTGACACATCGTCTTTGGTGGGAGAAAGAAGCCGGTGAAAATCCCTGCTAGTTTTGGCAAAGGGAGTTTTTATGTCACGTGTTGAAGTCAAACCATGTTTTTGGCAGGTTGTTTCAGCTCTCGTGCAATACAGGGGGGTTACTTGAATATAAATAGGAGCAGAAATTGTGGCAATGTCTTATACAGCCTTTGGTTTTTGCAGCAATAACTTCATTTGGCTCTCCTTGCTTCACCGTGTATGCAGCATATTGCAAATCCAATTTAGCAATCCAATAAAAAATGGACACTAATTCCCTGTAATGAGAGGAAAAATAAAGTAACTTGAGGACAACCACAAATATGTTACTAGAATCAGAGTCAATGACTGCAATTCTTTCATAGGTTTTATTCCTTGGATGCAGAAAATAATAAAAAAAAAAGCTTGGTTTGACCTTTCAGATTTTAGCGATCTGTAGCACTGGTGGATCCAGGTCTTTCTTGCCTTTGCTGGTTTTGTAATATCATGAATGGAAATTGCATTGATAGCTCCCTTTGCTATTTTGTAGAGCTAACATCGAAGGATCTAAGACTGGACACTGGCACCTGTGGGGCTGAAGACCAGTTTGGAGGTCTGGCTAACCCAGCCTATGCATGGAGACACTTCACAGCAGGCAGCCAGCAGAGATGTTGGGGAGAGCTTCAAGGAAGCTCGTGGAGATGGTTTGGATCCCAGCGCCGCGGGTCTGTTCCCGCAGGGAACCTTCACCTCTCCAGTTTTACATTTCGGTGAGAAGCAGTGACCAGGCAGATCAAGTTTTGGGGCCAGTTGCACCCCGAGCAGAAGCACAGAGTGATTTTCACTCCTTCAGAGCATCCACAAAGCGTTTTGAAGGAGGATTACCAGATGGGTGCCTACAGCATGCACTAAACACACAGACACGTTTTTGCCCTAGCCTGCTGGTCTGCCTGCTTGACACCGAAATCTCAGTGGGATTTCTCCCCAAAATGCTTAATTCTGTTGCTTTCAGGCCATTCATCCTCACTCAGAGCTTGACAGGACAGGGCTGGAGACGGGCATTTGGAAACAAAGCAGATTTCCTGGCGGGCTCATTTGCAGGATAATGTCCCTTTCCTCCCCTGGACGGGGTGGTGGCAGCCCTGGGACCCCCCCAGGGTACTGGAGGAGCCCTTTCTCCTCCTCCCAAGCTTTTGTGCAGTGGGTTTCAGCCTTCTGTATCCAAGCAGGCTTGAATATATTCATTTTTTTACTTTCCCTTATGACTTCTTTTGATTTTCTCTGACATTCAGGGGGAAGTGACACTACCATTGCCACCACCTAGAGCGCCAAGGGGCTGGATGGGAGTGAGCTCAGTGCCTCCTGATGGCCCAGGACACCTCCAAAGCATTAACTCCAACGAGGTGCTGGCAAGACAAAGACGCACAAACACCAGTAACGAGGTGAAAAGGGAAGCAAACTGCAGTAATTGCCTGGCAGCCAGGAATTTCACAAAGGTGTGCCTAATGCCGGGGCTCCTCGCTACCAGCCTGCATGGCTCCCACGCCCCGCAGCATCTCCTCTTGGGTGGGCTCAGCAATTAACACTGCCCTGTTAAATTTGGAGCTCAGTGTGAACTGTTCAGGCTTGAAGAAGGGCTTTGGTGCCTGGAGGCTTCGCTGCCCTTTTCAGATGGACCAGTGGGGTTTAATGAAAGGCCATTCCTCTTCTGAGCCTCCTTCATCTGGACTCTTCCTAGTCCTTCAGGGCAGCATCCAGCACAGCCTCCCTCCCGTAGAGGTTAGCACAAAGCAGGCAGGATGTAAATAATGTATTGACACCCTTCCCTTGTGGTCCTGAGCTCGGGCACTGTTCAGCTGTGGGACTTTGCAGTTTGTTTCGGGGTCATTTTGTCGGTACGGGCAGGCTGACCCACAGCGATGGCTTGGCCACGTCACGCTGACGTGGCTGCAGGGTCACTGCAGAAGTTTCTTGTTTTGCTCCCTTTGATCTGTTGAAAAAGGATCAGGTTTCAGGGGAAAATCAGCCCAGACAAGCCACAGAAGGCCGGGATTACTGGCAGCAAGAAGCAGTACAAGAGACAAGATACAGGTCAAGCTGCAGCCAGCCGAGGCTTGGGCCCAGGACAGACAGGGACACGCTGGTTGCTTCTTGTTGAAGATTGAATTGTTGGATATTGTCGAATCCGGTGGCTACACTCTCAAAAACTAACAAAACAAGCAAAAGAAAGTGCTCACACTCCAAAATTTGCTGGGTTGGGGAATGAAACAAAGCCTGCGGGGCTAGGGGCTGCCCAGGACTCTTGTCTCAGCATCCCTGCGGGGAGGCGCCCGTGGATGCTGCCTGCTCTGCAAAATGAAGCGTGGGCTTCTCAACCCTAACAACGCCAACAAAGAGCAAATTCAAGCAAAGGTTGCAAAAAGATTGCTTTTCTAGTGCAGAAGCATTTGTTGGGCAAGGCGACAAGGTATTAATTTGAGGCTTCGTGAAGTTATAATAATCCTGTCCTTCAAGCTAAGGTGTGCTGTTGTCTTTGTTGTGCAAACATAATCAGATTTTAAGCCATTTTCTACCCAGAGTGAAGCCCTGGTCTGCCAATCCAGAAGAAATTCATGTTGGTGTTTTCACCTGAACTAATCTCTGTGTTAACCCAGCCTTAGGCCAGGTGACCTCCTGAGATCCCTCCAACCTAAATTATGCTGATCTTGTAAGTCGAGGCTTAGCTGACACTCACAAAGGTCCTGATGTCCCAGTGGCTGTCCTACCCACCACACTATGCAGGAGAATTTTTCAGAAGTGACCTCTTTCCACCCTGATAAATCGACATGTTTTTAATTGTTTTCTCCCCAAACCTCTACTTCTGGCACCAGAAAGCTGCTCTGGGCATCACCTTCTTGTGCTTAAAATCTGAGCTCCTGCCTATGGGCTGCTGATAGATGCCCATTTGTTAATGTGCCTTTACCCTGGTATAGAAAAACCATGTTTCTAAATTACTGAACACATATTTGCTGAATACTGAAGGGAGCTACTGGATCAAATCAGTTCTTAAATGGGAAGCATTGAAGTCCTACAAATGGACTGAATGTCCTAAATGTCCACTGATGCTCACAAATTTCTTGTGCACCTCCCAGTCATTCCTGGCTGACTCTTGTTCTTTTTTTTTTTTAGAAAGCAGGTAGGTGTTACTTGTCTTGGCAAGCCCCTGGGTTTTGGTCCTTTCCTAAATGTTCTTGGAGGAACTGCAGCCTGGTGGATGTCCCAGTCTGTGAATTTGCCTTTAAGGGTGGAAAATTTTCAGCTGGACTTCTCCTAGGGAGATGTTTCAGTCCCTGATTTCCTCTTGAGCATCTCTGGAGGAGATCCATCATCCCTATGGTGCAGTGAAAGCACGAGCAGGCAAACTCTTGGACTATTAATCTTGACAATTCCCCTTGGCTTCAGGCCAAACCATCTCACCTTTGTTTAGGGATGCTTTTGTCCCGGTGCACAATGCAGATCCAAATATAAGGTGCTCCTCCCGGCCAGGGAAGACAACTGGGAAGATTTGGGTGGCTGCGCCCCAGGGCACGTGCAGGGAGGATGCAGCCCAGGGGCACGGGGCTGTACTCAAAGCCAAGCCTGTGCCTTCTGCCAGCAAGGAGGCAAAATCAGACCGGGGAAGGTGAGAGGGAGCTGAGTCACCGCTGCTTCTCACGCTCAGCCTGTTTCTGTGGCCAAACCAGCTGATTTTATTTTCCATCGCTGTCAGTCACAGAAAGCAGCTTTGTTCTTCTCTTCTAAATGAGGAGCTGGAAATGGCATTGAAAGCCTGCAAACGCCTATTCGTGATCAGGACTGATGGAGCTAGACTGTGCTGGTAAAATGTTTACTCCTACACCTCCAGGAGCTCAGCCTCGCTCGGCAAGGTCGACAAATCACTCGTAGCAAACTGTGCTGCCATGCCAAGGTGTGTGCCCTGCTCAGGCTGCAGGCAGCGGTGTAAGGAAGGGATGCTTCCTAGGTGAGCAAATGATGGTGTGTGTAGCGAATTACTTGCTTCTCAAGCTTGTTCGGTGCCTACATTTAGCCAGAATTATTCCTGCTTCTCCACAAGATTTTCTCCCCGCTGGTTTTGGCACATGCATGGGTCTTCAACGTCCTGATGCTCTGCTGCCCGTGAGCCTGTGCTGCCATCACCGCCCCGTGCTGTATCCAGCAGATCAGACGGGATGAGACTCACAGCTCTGTGGCTCTGGGTTCCCCTCCCACGTTGTTAAGCCAGCAGCTTCATTGCTTGCTTTGGAGAGCTGGTGGTGAGGTCTGAGCCGATGGGAGCAAGGGGACAGGACGCAGATTCCTGCTGCTCCATGACGGACTGAATGCCTTGCTTCACCTTGAAGCCAGCTACTCTCCTTTCCCTTCACCAAGCTAAGCAGAGGACCCTCATTAATCTACCTTGGGTTTATTTTAACAACTAACAGGTAAAAAAAGCAATCCGTCCCAATCCACCAGTGTGGATGGGAGGACGGTCAGCAGAGAAATGCCACTGGCAGTTTGGCGTGGCTTAATTTTTGTTAATAAGCTCTTTTCAGGCAGGAAAAGCGTGGCCTCCTGATTCCCTGCTGCATGCTGTCAGGAGCCCTCCGCTCTGCTCCTGGGCCTGCTGCCGATCCTCTCAGGCAAAACCCTCCCTCCTCCCAGAGCCCCTCACAATTCACAGAGTTTCCATCTGTTCAGCCACTACCTAACAAAAACTAAGACACCGTTTTTGGAGTGCTTTGAGCCCACTATAAAACAGTTGAACATGCTCGCTGTTTCATTCAGTTTCCACAGTCCTCTTGAACCAGCAGATATATTGAAGTTAGAAGAGACCTTCCTAACTTTGTCCTGCAGTCCTGCGTCTCCTTTTCCCCTCACTTGGAGCTGTAGCAGCACACTGACTTCTTTAAAGGCACTGCGGAAGCAGCCAGGCTCGCTGCTGCTGGGCGAGGAGCAGCACTGTGTTCGGGCTCGGAAAACTTGCACGGAGATATTTATAGCGTGGCTCCTTCCTGGGAGGGAGGGAGACTTATTTCTGAATGCCAAAGAGCAGAAATAGGCCGGCTCTGAAGGTGAAAAGGTACGGACTTCTACTTGGGGAATGCTGCACGACCCGAGTTGTGTGAGGAGGGCCCTGGCTCTTCTGCTGCGGCATCTCCGGGACCTCTGGACCAGATCCTGCCCCCTGTGCTCAGTGCCTGACCTCAGCAGGGAAGGTGAATCTGCCCACTCGTTATGGATTTCCACCCGTTTTGTTCATTGAACCAGATCCGTGCCAGGCCCCGAATGCCCCTCCGGAGGAAACCTGAGTCTCGGCATCAGGTGTTGACATCCGTCGGGGATCCCCAGGCTGTGGCACATTTCACCTGGAGATTGAATTACCTACGGAGCACTCGCTGCCTTTCCATTAGCTGTGCTATTATTGACCCGGACCCAAGTAGCCCTTTGAGCAAGGGCTGCTAGCTATATTTGCAATTCTGGATTTTAATCATCACCGGCTTATAAATTCCTCCTTCGGAGGCTGAACCTGCTGGAAAGCTTTCCAAGGAGCTGACAGAAGTGTTTTATGGACGGGGCCCCTCTTTTCTCCTGGGGAATTACAACCCTATAAGTCTTCATTTTACCTGACATTCCAATTTGCAGCTTGGATGCCACAAGAAATGCCTCGGTTCTCAGTTTAGCGGGGGAACTTGTGATACAGCAAGTATAACAGAAAAATGAAGGTCTGTAAGGCTTTCCTTTGCTAATGCACAGAGCCAGCCAGACAGGAAGGAAAGCCTCTCTTCGGCTGAGAAATTTAGATATATATTTAATGTCTAGCATGAAAGACTGTGGTGTCTGGCTGTCAATATCACAGGGAGCCTCAAACATAATATTTGCTGTTGTGGAGCCTCGGGACCCAGCCAGACCCCCTGCCACGGCAGGCTGGGTGCGGGAGGAAGGTGCCACCAGGCTGGCTGACCAAGCGGCCACGGCCACAGGGGTTGGAGAAGAGGTGATGTCCCTGCTCAGTGACCGTCCAGCACAGCTCAGCCTCACCTGATTTCCTATCAGCTTCATTTTTGCCTGCTGAAATGACTCCCTGCAGCCTCAGCAAGGACCTGCTCTTGCTCTGCCATGCCCCGTTACACACACCCTGCCATGGGGCAGTGCTGCTCAAACGTCCAGTTCGTGCTGGGCCATCTGGGAACAATGCACCCCAAATACAGGTGCTCTGTTGGGTTGGATTGACCACAACATGGGCAAAAAAGAAAATGCAGCCTTATCTCTCCTCAGGGGTGTGATTTGCTGCCCTGTTTTACATTCTCTGCCTCTGGGTTGCATAAGCTGCTTGTTTATGGGGGTGGCCAGGGTGCAGCTGGAGAGACCAAAGCCTTGGTTTCATACCAGAGCACTTCTTGCTCTTCCATCCAGAGGATCTCCCTCAGACCCAAGGGGCTTGGCTGAGAAAGCTGCCGTCACACAACCATGGCTGCAAAGAATTCAAGGGGCCTTCCTGGTCTGAGGGATCCACCTGAACTTCATTTCAATCTCCCTTCCTACATGAAAATCTTCCACAGGGGATGACATTTAAACTAAAAAGGATATTTAATCTTTGGGAAATGAGCTCCTATAAGCTAGATTTTCCCTCGAAGCCTAGGAACTATCTTTTTTCTCCCTTTCCCTGCATAGCAAAGGCATCTTACATCGAGGAAGAAGGGACAGGATTTCCTTTGATCCACAAACCCCTCAGCTCTCCCACAGTAGCCCTGGCTGCTGTAAGCCAGCTGGAAGGCAGGGACATCTCACTGTGCTTCTGTATTATTTTCTTTCCAGCCACTGGCAACGTACAGCCCTGTAAGTGTTGACTCTTTCATCAAAGAGAGGGGTGCCCGGGAGGGGAGTGTGCTGTGAATGGAGATTCATCCTTCCCCTTTTGATCATGCAGCGGGGAGAACCTGATGCATGGACACATCCCCGTTCCTCCATCACTTGAATCCCTTATTTCAGACCCACAAAAGGTTTCTGAGGGACTCCCTGTTGTTGGCAGTGGGCCTCTGAGTGGTAAAGAAACCCGCTACCCATCCGTGACCTTCATTTCTCCAGACCAGCCTTATGTTTTGCTGTGCAGAAGACACAGCAGGAACAGTCTTAGGAATTAAATGCCAAATGAGCCAAGAGTGAGCAGCCATAAAGACACACGTGCTGGGGCACCCTGTTCCTTGAGTTTTCCATGCTCATTACCTTCAGTCTGCTGTTCCCCCCAAAATACCAGCTGAAGCCATGAACCATTAAAACCAGGATAGCACCTCAGCCTTCTTTTCTCTCCCCATCAGCCTGCGGATGGAGGAAGCTGTACCGTGAGGTGGGAACCCAGGGCTGAAGCTGGCACCAAGCGTTACCTCTTGGCCTCTGCTGCTCACTGCTCTCTTTGTTCCCCTTATCAAAGGCCGGTGGTGCACCAGGGGGGCTGGGTGAGGAGGCAGGGTGCCTTTTAAAGCTCTTTGCCACAGCTGGTGATTTACCTGCGTGTGCTCAGGTGCTAAGTGACCTTGCTCTGGCGTTTGAAGTTCGGTGAATGAATAACCATCCCTCACCTGGGCAGGGCTGCAGACTTCGTGCTGTGCTGGGAGCAACGATGAAACCCCATCAGGCTCCTCCAGCATGGAGGAGACACGAAAGCAGCCTCTCCCACTCCGACACCAACCCCAAAACGTGCCCTTTCCTGTGCTCAGGTTCCTGAGATCAGTTGCCTCTCACCCAGCACAGACCCCCAAAACCACATGAGCTCTCTGCAAACCCAGGACCTGCCAGTCTCGCACGCTGACAAAACACATCCCTTAGTGGCTCTGCACTCACTCTGAACAGTCTGAGTTCAAACAGGATTGACTTTCCTGCTTCTATAGGGTCAGATGGCAGCGAGTACATTAGGTTAGTCCCCCCGTTGCCATGGGAATGCTGCAAAAAGGGAGTTTTGCTGGGGAAGATGGGCAGTGTTTGCTGGCCAAAGGTCTTTGCTTCCCTGAGGAGCCCAGGGCAGCCCTGTGCCACAGGATGGCCTCTCAGGCAGATTTTGGGATTACAAAGCCTCTGCCTGCCTTAATTAGCCAGTTGCATAACGCTTCATTGGGCAAGGAGTGACTGAGGTGTGAGCTTGCGCAGAAAAAAAGCATGTGGGTGGGTTGAAAAAAAAAAAGTTCTATAATTAAATCCAACATCTATGTCATGTTATGGTTTGACATGGCGATTTGAACACACATGCCTAATTGCATTGTGCTTTTATCAGTCTCTCCTACTCGGTTGTGTATGACAGGCAGAAACGGGCAGGTCTGTAGGTACACGTAGCAGAGGAGATGCCCATGAGGAAATGCTAAGGCTGCTATTTCTTATTGCATATCTATACCCAGCACCGCTGCTTAACCTTAAATGCTTCTGCAACACTTAGAAGTGGCTGGATAACACGTGCATTTCAGTTGTGTTTTCCTTTGTACTCCTGGCCCAGGCTGCAGGCAGGGCTGCCAAGCTCATCCTGGAGAGGTTTCTCCTAGCCAGGAACACAGGCAGTATTGCCAGGGGACTCTCAAGAAATCCCAGCTGTGTGAGGCTGCCAGCCTGCATTCACCAAGGCAGGGCTCAGAGTGTGCAGACTGATGTCCAGAGCTCCCATGCTTATCTAAACCGTAATGCTAATTATTCTGATGATTAGCCATCACTAGACGGACGATCTTGCAGGCACAGTGAGGCAATTAGGTTAGCCTTACATTGCTCTTCTGTGAATAATCCTCATTTTCACGTGCGTGTAGGATATTTAAATTCTCATCCCTCTTTGAAGGACCCTGGAGCTCATACAGACGCATAAAGAAGGATGAGAGTTGGTGTCAAGGATGAGAGCTGTGATTACCTGCTGTTGAAGCTGCTTCAGTCTCCTGCTTTGAGCAGGAGCTCTTTGAAAGGCAGACTGTGTCCAGACCTTATTGCTAACGCTTCCCAGTCATTAAAAAGTCCCTCAAGTCAGCTCGCTTCTGTCTGTGGAGCTATCTACCAGCTGTCAGCTCTCTGCTGACAAGTCTGAAGCAAGCTCCTGGCTGTCAGCTGCCAACCTGAGACCTCCCCACCATCCTCTCACCAAGCGGGGGGCCTGGAGGTGGTCAGCAGCTCCACCACCACCTTGCCAGGTCATGGGACAGCTCCGTGACCGAGGTGCTGCCAGGCTTACACCTTCCTGTCTGTGGTTGTCCTTCAGCTGAGAGAGGGCACGGGAGCATGAAGATGAAGTGTTTGCATGTGCAAAGGCTCTGTTTTTCTCCGGGCTCGTGGGCAGAGGCAGGGAGCCACCCTCCACCCTTCCATCTCTGCTGGTCACACAGCTCCAGGGGCTTCAGGCGGGACCACACGCACTGCTTTAGGGAGGTGCTGGAGCCAGAGCGGGCGTCTCACTCCCACTTTGCAGCCCTGCGAGATGTCTCACCCTCTCTGCAGCCGTTCCCCAGTGGGAGCGAGGTGTCAGGAGCGGAGCTAAAACAAAAGCTAGGTTTGGGCCCGAGAAAATGTGCTGCTGCTGCCGTGGGTGGATAATGACACAGCCTCCAGAGACACAAGGCAGAGCAGCACAAAACCCAGGCAGCGGGGTGAGCGCAGGGGAGAGCTATTTAAAACTGAAAGGCTGTGCTTTGGATTTTTACATTAAAGACCTAATTAGGGGGACTTAGGATCCTGTCAGTGCAGCTACTGGGGGTGATAAGTGCTGGGTTGCTCACAGCACAGAGGAACGGTCCCAGGTGGTTCCAGATGAAGTGTTCAAGGACCTGCTCCTCGCACGGCCAAACCTCTCTTATGCCAACAGCACACGGAGATGGAGGGTACGGAGCTAGAAATCGCTGCTCAGCAAGACCTGGCCACTCGGTTTGCGTCCAAGGCTTTGGGCCCAGCCTTTTGCCGTGGCAAGGAGCAGGGCAGGATGGTGACAAGTCCCCCCTCGGGGTGCAGCTCAGCTGGGTACAACACCAGCAAGGAGGTGGACGTGACACCTGCCTCCATTTCGGGTGGATTTGACTCGAGCCAGGAGAGCATTGCAGGTATTAGCAAGCTCTTCCCCTGGCAGGTTTGAAGCTCTAGGGGGCTATTAGGGCAGAAGTTCAATAAATACGGCTCTGTGTCAGGGTTTGGCTATGCCAGGATGGTGGGATACTGTTGGAAGTGGCTACACCTGTGCTTTTAGCAGGGCAGAGAACCCGGCAGGCATCCAGCGCAGGGCATCACTGCTTCCCCTTCCCCATCCCGCACTAACTGCATCTGCTGGGGATGCTGGCTCTGATACGAACCAAATCAGGTGTAGCTCAGGGGGCAACTCCCTGTGAACGGGATAAAGCATGGTTAATCCTGGTACGGGATTAATTACACTTAGTGTGTCTGAAATCTCCCCTTCATGTCAAGGAGCCCCTGCCTGTACAGGTGTGCAAGTTTGCTAATAACCACCCCACCTTCCTCTTGCTGCAAAGATGATTTCAGTTTGTCCTTCCTCCACTTTACCCAGGGAATAACCGAGTATTGCTCTGTTTACATAATGGAAAGCTCCACTTATTTACCCTTTAATCTTCCTCTTTTCTAGACAAAGCAAACCTCAGTTCTTCAGCCTTTGCCTGTAGGTCCTAGTTCTGAATCCTGGCTGCTGCGCCTCAGTCCCTCCAGTTTATCTACAACCTTTCTGACTGAGTCACAGTGGTCCAGCCGAGGCTTCTACACAGCAAGCCAGAGCAGAATAATTGCCTCCTGTCTCACCGAGAGCCTCATACAATCGACACATCTTCATTTTCTGATCCATTATAACCCCAGGCTCTCTTCTGCTGCACTGCAGCCAGCCTGCTTGTTCCTTGTTTGTGTCTGTGCCTTTGGCTCATCCTTCTGTAGTTCGGTATTCTGTGTGTTTATTTATTGAATTAAATCTTGCAGGGTTTGGTTCATTCCTCAGTTTTTTTTTTTTTTTTTTTTTTTTTTTTTCCCAAGCTTTTTGAGCTCTGAACTTATCTACTGGGATGTTCTTCTTCCCAGAAAATTTTTAAAATCTACCATTTGATTCATCATCCAAATTGTTTGTAGGAATACAGAGCAACACGAGACCTCAGGCAGAATGCCATGGTCCACACCTGAAATGCCATCCAAGTCTGGTATGCCCGATGATCATAAAGACCTCTGAGGACAGTTGCAAGAACTTCCTGGGGAGTGGGGTGGGGTGAGCAGAGGACTAAGCCTGAAGCATTATTTATGGCTGTTGAGGGTCCTACTGCATGTCCCTTTAGTAGCTGGCATCCTTCTCTCCCTTGTGGCCTGTACCCTGGCCAGTCCTTCATACAGCTCAGCCTGTTTTGTGGCCAGGAGTGGTCCCGTGGCTCCTTTCATGCAGCCACTGGGAGCCAGGAGTAGCATTTAGATTTTTATTTATATGGCCTGATTTATATTGCCCTTTATACGAGGCTCATCTGCTCTGTTTTGAGCACCTTCTAGCAGCAAATTAAGCATTATAACAAATTTTCACAAGCTCTGAGTGTAGGAACGTTTATGATGCTACTAGAAATGGCAGGAATCTGCTGCACAGCATTGCCAAGAAAAACCCAAAGTACTCGATTTTAATAGGGAACAGCACATCGGTGCTTCCCACAATAAACAGCCTTTGGACTAGTGTGCTAAGGGCAAACAGACAATCACAATAAATCAGGAAATTACAGGAAAAAAATAGCAATTTCCACTAAAAAAAAATGAGACAGATTTGGGACATCTGATTCAGTAAAGCCCATGAAAAATTGCAAAAGTGAAAATTCTCATTCAGGGTGATAATTTATCCTTTCTGCTGAGGAACTGAAAGCTTTCTGCTCTTAGAAGAGGTCTAAGACATCATATTTCAGGCTTTAAATTTGGTCAGGTTAGACGAATTCAAATGAGGAAATGCTCAATGAAATCCACCCTAGGATACTGAAGCACCAGCAGGATGAATTATTGCACTATTAAGGCTTATTTTAGGGAGCTCCTGAGGCACACGGACAACCTTTGCAGTTTGGGAGAGGGCAGATGTAGCATCTACCTTTAAAAGCAGGGCAGAAGGAGACCCCATGGATTCAACACCAGGCAACCTCTACTTAAGATCCTGGGAAGATATCGAAACAAATTGTGAAAGAAACAATTTATAGAGGACCAGGGGGTGATATGGGAGCAAGAAACAATCAGCAGGATTGGTTGGAAATCTCTGCTTGCAATTTCTTTTTTCTTTTTTTTTTTTTTTTTCCACATGAAGGTCCCCTTGAACATGTGAGCTGAGAGTAATCATGCCAGCAAGACGAACCTGCTCTAGCTGCTTCATTTATTTCAGCCAAACTGCTCGGGCCTAGGGCAGGCAGCGGGTGCTTTGCCACAAGCATAGGGTACAGACAAACCAGTGCTCCTGTTCCCATGGCTTCACAGGGTGTAGGTCTGGGGCTCTGTCCACCTTGTTTAGCCAGGGAAGTGAGTCTGGATTCAGGTAAGGACTGCACTGAAAATACCCCTGACTGATCCAGAGTCATTTATTTGAAAAGTAGAGTGCTGCATCTTGAAAAATGTGCTAAAATACCTCAACACAGAATGAGCCACATGAACTGTTCCATCACAATAAAAAGTCCCAGCAAATGAGGTGGGACTGGCTGGGGAGGGACAGGGAGCAAACTCAGTGGACTTTGGACTTTTTTTTTTTTTTTTTTTTTTTCCCCTAAAAATCATTAACAACTCTTAGAGGCCAAATGAGTGCATGTGTCAGATGCTCAGCTGTCTCCCTCTTCACCTGCTGCCTTGAGGAAGAGTTTTGGCTCCCCTGGAATGGCAAGGGAAATTTGGTCCTTTGCCTTCTGACTGCTGCCACTTGGCAAATTGACCATTTATTGATTTGTTTCAAAGCCCTTTACAGCAAAGATTTGGATACGTCACGTGTCCCTCTCCGCTTTTGTTCTATGTACTTTGGTGCAGCACAGCTCTGCTGCTCACAGCAGCTCCTGTTTCCCCCCTGTCCCATATGATCCTGATGAAGAAACAGAGTTGTTGATTTTTGTGTCAGCTCTGTGGGGCTCTTCTCCCGGTGTTCTTTGCTCTCAGGGACCTGATGTACTGCTAGGTGAGTCAGTGGGCCCTTCGCAAACAGGGCTTGATCGAAAGCTCCCTGAAAGCAATGGAGGGACTGATGGGGTTTTGCATAACTGCCTGCTGAGTGATTTCTAGGTAAACATGCAAAATAAATATTTTCCAAAACCCACCTCCTTAGGACTATTCTAGATCTAGACAGCTGTTTTTAGAAACAAGAGACCTTTGAGCTTACTGGTCAACTCCCCTGCTATCACAGAAATCTCTTTTATAAGCTTTAGAAAGAATTCAGCTTGAAAGTCTGTCTTCAAAGAAATGTTATTTTTTGCCTTTGGAAGAGAACCTGATCACTTCAGAAGCAAGAAGCCTTCTAATTTTCAGCCTAAATATATTTGTGGACAGTCTGTACCTATTTGTTCTCCTGCCAACACCGTGCTTTAGGTTAAATGAATCCTTTCCTCTCCCCTGTTTGCTTCCCCCTTCCTCCCTGATGTATTTAGAGAAAGCAGCTTCAGACCTTTTTAGTCTCTGGTTTCCTAGGCTAAGAAAACCGAGCTCTGGATGCCATCCAGAAAGCCATCCCTTCTTGTTAGATTTGCTCAAACAAACTTGCAACCAGACCTAATTTCCTCTGCATTTTGCATACCAATAACATTTGGGTCATTCAGACCCTGGTTCAAGTGCCTCAGCCTTCCCAACTTCTTTTACACTCACTGTCCCTCCTGGTCCTGTGTGCTTACTCCCAGTTAGCTGCCTTGCCTTGTCCACACAACTAACCATGGCATCCTGCTTAATAAAACACGGCAAAGTATTATTTTTGCTTTCAGGCTTTGCCTAAATTACGCTCAAATGTTACACCACGCCCATTCTTCCCCTTTTTCCCCTTTTATTTACAAGGACTGGCCCACACTGCTGTGCAGTGTTTTAGAGTCTGCTCATCCCTTTTTCACTTTCCTGGGAGACTCTCTGCTTACCCCTACCATCCTTTGAAACCAGCCTTCTTCTCACAACTGTCAGGCTGCTCTTCTGATATTTTAACAAATAGTTCAAAGCCCAAGAATCTGAAAGATGCCCTTGTTCATTCAGCAGCGGGATTAAATCACCGGGAAAGTGTTGTGCTTTTGTTCTTTGCCTCTGTAGTGCCTTTTAGCAAACCACAAACGTGTGAGAGTGGTGCCAGATCACGATGACGCCATTCATCTTGTCCATCATCATCCTGTCCCCACTTGGCATCGTGTTCCTTGTGTGCAAGCCCAAGGATATTTCTGGCTCGCCTTAGTGTGAACAGTTTGTTTTTCAGTCATGTCATCCTCTAGAAGCAAGCTGTGTTTTTCTGGTGCAGTGACATTTCTAGGGGACAGAGGAGGATTTTGTGAGAAAAGTCACATCATTTGTAAGCAATTACAGCCAACTTTTCAGGGCTGGTGGAGAACCTTTTTTCTTTGCCACACTGTGACATGAAATCTCTCAGGTCAGCAGGAGAGAGCTTGATCAGAACTTCTTTTATACGTGCCACAGAGTGGCTGAAGGCTGAAAGTTTACTTCTCCATCCCACTTGGCCTGGATCCCTTAGGCCTTGCAGCCTTTGGTCCTCCTTCTTTGCTTTTCCTCTCTCCTTCACCCGGAGAGGAAATGCTTCCTTTCTCCAGTTTCCTGGGTCAGTCCACCCAGCAGACCATATTTGTTCTCTCTTATGGGACTGTCAGATCTTTAATGCTGCTTCTACATCACATTTCATCTCTGTCTGTTTTGTTGGGCACTGTGGTTTGATTACATGCAAGAATATCATGTAATTCTTGCAATACGCTGGATGCCATGTAGCACCAAGCTCATGGGCAGATCTGGCTTTAAGAAATGACCGGGATTTGATGACCTTGTGATCATCTGCTTGTCAGCAACCTCAGAAGTACTGGTTCTGCCTTTCCCTCAAGTGGTGACTGGAGCGATAAAGGGCAGCTTGTGGTTGGGGCCCACTACAGGCCGCCTGATCAAGGGGAGCCTGTTGAGGAGGCCTTGCTGTATCAGCTACAAGAGGCATTGCACTTGCAGGCTCTCATCCTGATGGGGGACTTAAACCACCTAAATGTCTGTATGGTGGGAGCAAGTGTTTGAGCTTGGAGCTTGAGGAGCTTGAGGGCATCATGAAGTAGTAAACACCATCAGCAGCAGCCACAGGAAGGAGTAGAAGGCCCAGAAGGCTTCTGGGCTGGGGAAGAAGCTCATTCCCCACATATCAGCCATGCCTGTGACGTGCCACAGAGAGCCAAACTCGGCTGGCTTGAGGAGGATCAGCTGGACCGCACTCACGGTCCCCTTGCTCCACCTGCCCAGCTCAAGCTTGTCCCTCTTCGCTCGTCAGCTCACGGCAAAATGGCAGCCAGCCTTGCTCAGCCCCACTTACATAAACTGCCCCCAAATGTGATGTGTGTGGACTCGGGGCTGTCATCCCTCACCAGCTGTGATGACAGCAGCGTGCAGCCATGGCAATGTTTGTGATGCAGGCACAGTGGGGATGAGGTGGCCCTCCCCGAGCTGAGCTAAACCCCAGGAGGTGACCTTCACCCGAGCACCAGGCAGCAGCCAGCCCAGCTGGGCCAGCTCAGTGCAGCAGGACCATGGCCTCTCAGGTGCGTGTCCTGGGACCAGCACTGTTTTATATGTTTGTCAGTGACATAGACAGTGGGATCGAGTCCACCCTCAGCAAGTTTGCAAATGACACCAAGCTGAGTGGTGCAGTTGATACAACAGAAGGAAGGGATGCCATCCAAAGGGACCTAGACAGCCTAAAGAAGTGGGCCCACAGAAGCCTTATGAGGTTCAACAAGAGGTTCAACGCATGGTGCTGCACCTGGGTCAGGGCAATCCCAGACTTGAGGATGGACTGAGAGAACTCATTGAGAGCAGCCCCGGGGAGAAGGACTTGGGGGTTCTGGTGGGTGAGAAGCTCAACATGAGCCAGCAGTGCGTGCTTGCAGCCCAGAAGGCCAACTATGTCCTGTGGTTCCATCAGCAGAGCAGTGGCCAGCAGGCGGAGGGAGGTGACTGTCCCCCTCTGCTCTGCCCTTGTGAGGCCCCACTTGGAGCACTGCGCCCAGCTCTGGGTCCCCCACACAAGAAGGATGTGGGGCTGTTAGAGAGGGTCCAGGGGAGGAGGAGGAAGATGATCAGAGGGCTGGAGCACCTCTCCTATGACAAAGGCTGAGAGAGCTGGAGATGTTCAGCCTGGAGAAGAGAAGGCACTGGGGAGACCTTGTTGCAGCTTTTCATAACTTAAAGGGGTCTTATAAAAAAGATGGAGAGTGACTCTTTTCTCAGTCAGATAATGACAGGACAAAGGAGAATGGTTTTAAACTAAAACAGGGGAGATTTAGATGAGAGGTTAGGAGGAAATTCTTCTCTCGGAGGGTGATGCCCCATCCCTGGGGGTGTTCAAGGGCAGACTGGAAGAGGTCCTGGGCAACCTTACCTAGTGGGTGGTGTCCCTACCCGTGGCAAGGGGGTTGGAACTGGTTGATCTTTGGGGTCCCTTCCAACCAGAGCCATTTTAGGATTCTATGATTTTATGATTCTCCGTCACACTCTGGACACCCCACCTCATTGCTTTCTGCCATTTGCTGCCTTGAAGGACTGGCACTGCTCCCAGCCTGGTCATGCAGTTGTGGTATGCAGGAGACCTCCAGGGAGCTTGGCAGCCCATGCTGCCTCTGAAAGCCTCAGGAAAAGGCCACCCCCATCCCACTCATCCCCACAGAAGCAGCCAACAGAGCTGCCAGCCTTGCCCATGCAAGGAGGGCCTAGCAGTGAGCAGGGGAGCTGCAGTGCTTCCCCAGGAAATTAGAGCTCATGAGCTTGCTTCCACTAATATGTTTATTGAGAGAGCCCCTGCTCCCTCGTGGGGCTGGCAGGGATCTTCTGCTTGCTGGCTTTGTGCCCTGCTGGGTCCTGCTGCCCCTTGGCCCTCTCTGCAGATGGTTTCTTCTCTCCCACTGTGTTTCCTCCAGCTGCACCTGGGACTGCAGCTGCTGACGGAGCCAAATCCTGGGAGCTTTCCGTGTCAGGGAGGTTGTGGTTTGGTGCTCTGATGCACTTAGGGCGGAGTCTGGCGAAGGCAGGTCTGTCCTGGGAGCATCCCTTGTTCTTCCGTGCCCTTCTGTGTCTTCTGCGTGGCACAGCCCCAGTGCCCTCTCCTGCTGTGTCCACCCTTGGTTGCCCCGCATTGTCTGGGAGCTGCTTCGACTGTGAAGCCTGCACCTGCTTCTCCAGATCCTCAGCAATTTGTTTGGCTTTGCGGCAGTCTCTTGGTGCCGCAAGGACCTCTGTCGTGTGGGGGATATCAAGACAGATCCAAACATGGTGTGGAGGCCGTGGCAGAGCTGAGGGTCCATCCTCACTGGAGCTGTGTTTTCTCCGTGGGCGCCTTCTTCTTGGAGGTGCTGGTGTCCCCATTTCCCCCATAGCGGAGATGCTGGGGCCATCACCCTTCTTATCTGATTGACCCTGTGGAGCTCCCTTGCTCTGTGGCGACGCCTGCTCTGCCTGGGTGGAAGGGGAATCCCCTGCTGCCCCAGGGCCCCGGATCTTTTTGCTGGTGCCAGGCAGGGTCGTCTTGCTGGTCGTGCTGCTGCCGTTGGCTCTTCCTCCACACCCCGTCTTCTGTCGGGGTTTGTCCCCACCCTCCTGAGCCTTCATCTCTTGTGCCACTCTCAGAACAGGTGCCGGCACAGACTTGACAGGCTCCTGCATCCCCTTGGTCAATGTGTCCTTGGGGGCTGCTGCCTCTTGCTGAGGGCCAGGGGTCTGCTCTGACAGCTGCACTGCCGACTTTGTGGTGTGAGCGTGCTGCTGAAAGTGCAGCCTGGGTGAGCGCTGGCGCTGCCTGGTGTTCCTCTGCAGAGCCTCAGTCTGGGTGTCTTTCTGTCCCAGGACGGGGTCTGAAGATCTTTTCCTGTTTCTTGGTAGCCCGAACAGCCCTTTGGTCTGCTTTTGTCCATTAGGCCCCTCCAGGTGACTGTTCACAGTCTTTTCCGCACAGGGTGGGTCCTTCTCCACAGGACTCACCACATGTGGCTCTGCTTGCTGTTGGGGTGATTGAGGAGCTGTGGTTGGGACAGCTGTCCTTGCTTCCAGGACAGTGGCTGAAAAGCTCTCCTCGAAGGACAACAGCATCTCTGACAGTCCAAATTGCTTTTGTATATACAGTTTTTCCACTGCACGCTCCAGCCGATTTTTCACAGCCTCGTCTATGAAGGCCACGTCCCACACCGTGGGAACCTTCTTCTCATTAGACTTTTCTTCTCGCTTCGATACTTTCGAAGCAGAGGCTCGGTCATCTCGTGGAGGCTTCTCCCCCTCAGCTGGCAGGCGCAGTTTCTGCTCCTTTCTCTTTTTTGGGGTGATGTAGTTCAAGGCCTCTTTAGATTTCTTTTGTGACAAAGATGTCTTCATTTTCGTAGACTGCAATTTGGGCACTGCTGGAAGATGGGTGGGAGCAGCCTGCTGGACCTGGACGTGTTGCTGCACACTGATGGCCCTGTGGCATCTGACCACTTCTTTCCTGCAGGGTGGGCGAACATGAAGTGAGTCTGCTTTCTGCACAGGAGTGGGGGTAGATGCCTGTGAAATCTGTGTGGTTTCATTCTCCATGATGGTAGCATAGGAGATGCTGCTCCAAGAATCCAGAGATATCACTGAAGAACAGCTGGTGTTACTCTCTGTGTCAGAAGTGAGAAACTCACTGCTGTCCTCTGGCAACTCCAGGTCGAGCCTGTGTGAGGAGAAGGAGGAGAAGAAAGATGATGGGAATGCTGTGCACAGCACTCTTGAGCACCCTGGGACTCCCTCTGTCCCGAAGGAGCTGGCAGGCTGTGTCATTTCTCTGGGGTCCCCCAAGAGACCCTGTGGTCCCTTGCCCAAGGCTCCCTCTCTGCCGGCTGGGCACAGAAGCTCCATCTGCCCCAGAAAGAGAGGGGACACTGCTATCTCTGTGCCTCAGCGGTAAATCCTTCTGCAAGGGCATTGCTCCTTGGATTTTAGTCCGCAAATTTCCCTGTGCCCCCACAATCCGTTGCACTCATCCATGCCCCCAAATTCTGTCCCTGTTCCCATTCCCATCCCCTTCCTCTCCTCCGTGGTCTCACATTTCCATGTATTTGTTGAAGTCCTCAAGGTTCCTGTTGAACAGTTCGGCTAGTTCCCATACTCCATCCACCTTTGCGTGCTCGGGACATCTGCAAAGGGGCAAAGGGAAGCATTAGCAGGACCTCCTTTGGTGGGGAGTGACTAGAGGGGGCTGTCACATCCCAGGGGTGACAATTCTGGCTGCTCTTGGCTTGGACTGGCGCACGCTTCGTTGGGTTAGAAACTGGCTGGATAGCCGGGCCCAAAGAGTTGTGGTAAATGGAGCCAAGTCCAGTTGGAGGCCAGTCACTAGTGGCGTCCCCCAGGGCTCGGTGCTGGGGCCGGTCCTCTTTAACATCTTCATCAATGATCTGGATGACGGCATTGAGTGCACCCTCAGTAAGTTTGCAGATGACACCAAGCTAGGTGCGTGTGTCGATCTGCTCGAGGGTAGGAAGGCTCTGCAGGAGGATCTGGATAGGCTGCACCGATGGGCTGAGGTCAACTGTATGAAGTTCAACAAGGCCAAGTGCCGGGTCCTGCACCTGGGGCGCAATAACCCCAAGCAGAGCTACAGGCTGGGAGAGGAATGGTTGGAGAGCTGCCAGGCAGAGAAGGACCTGGGAGTGATGGTGGACAGTCAGCTGAATATGAGCCAGCAGTGTGCTCAGGTGGCCAAGAAGGCCAACGGCATCCTGGCTTGCATCAGAAACACTGTGACCAGCAGGGCTAGGGAGGTGATCGTCCCCCTGTACTCAGCTCTGGTGAGGCCGCACCTCGAGTACTGTGTTCAGTTTTGGGCCCCTCGCTACAAGAAGGACATCGAGGTGCTTGAGCGGGTCCAAAGAAGGGCGACGAAGCTGGTGAGGGGCCTGGAGAGCAAGTCCTATGAGGAGCGGCTGAAGGAGCTGGGCTTGTTCAGCCTAGAGAAGAGGAGGCTCAGGGGTGACCTTATTGCTCTGTATAAGTACATTAAAGGAGGCTGTAGCGAGGTGGGGGTTGGCCTGTTCTCCCATGTGCCTGGTGACAGGACGAGGGGGAATGGGCTAAAGTTACGCCAGGGGAGTTTTAGGTTAGATGTTAGGAAGAATTTCTTTACTGAAAGGGTTGTTAGGCACTGGAACGGGCTGCCCAGGGAGGTGGTGGAGTCACCATCCCTGGAAGTCTTCAAAAGACATTTAGATGTAGAACTTAGGGATATGGTTTAGTGGGTACTGTTAGTGTTAGGTTAGAGGTTGGACTCGATGATCTTGAGGTCTCTTCCAACCTAGAGATTCTGTGATTCTGTGATTCCACTTACTGGTTCCTCTTGCACCATGAAGAGTTGTGGGGGGTCCAAACTGCTGGCAGAGAAGACAGAGAGTCAGTGGATGGGGAGGCTGTGGGGGGGCGGCGGGCACATGGGGCCAGGCGGTGTCTTTGCAGGGCACCTGCCCTTGCCCAGCGCTGCTCACCTCTGCGATTCTCCCGGTGTCTTCTGTAGTGGTGCCTTGTCTTCCTCCCTTCCTACATGGGCACAGAAAGCAGCGGGTGAGAGGGAGTCCCCAGCAGCCTCAGCAGCACCCACAAACCCAAGGCATGGCCAGGGCCAGGCCCGTGCCTGCCCCAAGCCTCCTGGCCCAGGCTGGCCAGGCCCGGCTGGGACACGGCCTCCCCTCCCAGGCAGGGCCTGCCTCAGCACCAGCCCTGACTCCTACCTGCGGCTTCGCCCAGGGCATCAAGAAGTAGCAGGCAACTGCCATCAGCAGCAGCCACAGGAAGGAGTAGAAGGCCCAGAAGGCTTCTGGGCTGGGGAAGAAGCTCATTCCCCACATATCAGCCATGCCTGTGACGTTCCACAGAGAGTCCAAATTGGCTGCCTTGAGGAGGATCAGCTGGACCGCACTCATGGTCCCCTTGCTCCACCTGCCCAGCTCAAGCTTGTCCCTCTTCACTTGTCAGCTCGCGGCAAAATGGCAGCCAGCCTTGCTCATCCCCGCTTACATAAACCGCTTCCGATTGTGATGCGCGTGGACATTGTGATGGCTGTCATCCCTCACCAGCTGTGATGACAGCAGCGTGCAGCCATGATGTGATGCAGGGACAGTGGGGATGAGGTGGCCCTCCCCGAGCTGAGCTAAACCCCAGGAGGTGACCTTCACCCGAGCACCAGGCAGCAGCCAACCCAGCTGGGCCAGAACTGCTTCATGGCCCTCATGCGTCCAGCAAAGCAACAATGGTGACACTGTGACAATGGTGAATGCCCAAGGAAGCCGATTTAGACCACCCCAGCCAGGAGGAGCACTGCTCCTCAGAGTATGACCACTCAGCGGTCCTTTGCTGAAATGGGAATTAAGGTGGGGAGGGCTTGCTGCGGCTGGGCAGCCAGGAACCCCCACAGCCAGCTCACCCCCCTTATGCTTACTCCAAGCAGTACCAGGGAGATAATGGGAAGGACAACAGTGAGAAAACTTCTCGGTTGAAATAAAAGCAGGGCAATTGGTCACCGACTACTTTCGTAGGGATAGGCTACTAAGCTTGGGGAATTTACCTGAAATTTAATTACCAAATTACTTGTTTGGCATAGGGAAGTGAAGGTCATAAACGTTTCCACACTTAGTGAAATGCAATGGGACTTGCGAGAGCTTTTCCCTGGCGTTCCCCCATATCAGCTCTCACTGCTCTCTTCCTCTGACTTGGGGATCCTGCTCATGTCCTTTTCCTTGGCCTTCTGCTCACCTCAGCACATGCTAGGGCAGGTAGTGCTGATGATGAGCCCCAGAGCTCAAGGCTGTCATCCTGGCACCCTCCCAGGACTTTCAGGACAGCACCTCCATGCTACAACCCCGACCCTCCTTGAAAGGGAGAGGCAGGGGTTTGGAGGAGATGGGCCCAGCCCATCCCACAGCAAGAAGCAGAAGTCCTGCCCACAGAGGCGCCTGTCTGCTGTTCTGCCTGTCCTAGTGCAGCCAGAACAACAGGCACTGGGCCTCCATCTTCTTTCCCTTTGCAGACACACAGAGTGCTTTCTCTCTGCCACTTGTTGTCCTGAAGGACCTACACTGCTCCCAGACCCAAACCATAGCTGTGGTGTGCAGGGGACTTCCAGGGAGGGGGGCAGCCCACGCTGCCTCTGAAGGCCTCAGGTGGAAGGCCAGCCCTATGTCCCTGCTCTCAGGCACCTGGAGCGCCATCCTAGTCCTGGCCTCTCCTCCAAAAGGTGCTAACAGAGCTGCCCACCTTGCTCATGTGATCAGGTATGAACAGTGAGCAGGGAATGGTGCCTCTGCTCATCCAAAAGAAAGAAGAGACACACATGAGGTCGCTTGGAAAGAAACATTTATTGGGAGAGCTCCTGCTCCCTGGTGGCTCCAGGCAGGGATGGTTGCAGCTTTCCATTTCTGCAGGAAGCCCAAGCAATCCCCTAATCCCATGGTGAGACTCTGCTTTCCGGCATTGCTCTTCTTCCCATGAGGCTCCTCCATCTTTCTGTGGGACTGCTCTCCAGCCTCTTGTCCTCTAGTCTTCATGTACAGACAGTGTTGCCCTGTCCCAGGTGCAGAATCTGGTACTTGCTCTTGTTAAACTTCAAGTAGTTGGTGATTTCCCAGCCTTCTAGTTTAAGAAAATCTCTCTACAAGGCCCCTCTACCCTCAAGAGTCAACAGCTCCTCCCAGTTTAGTGCCATCCACTAAACTTACATAGTATGCCTTCAAGTCCTGCATCCCAATATTTATGAGAACACTGAAGAGAACAGGCCCTAAAATGGAGCACTGGGGAACCCCACTAGTGACTGGCTGCCAATGTATCCCCATTTACTATAACCATGTAAGCCCAACCCATCAGCCAATTGTTCACCCATAGCATTATGTTTTTTTTGGTCTAGCTATATGCCATACATTTTGTCCGGAAGGACACTGTGAGAAACAGTATTGAAAACTTTGCTGAAATCCAAAAGATTATAGAAGCTCTGCCACCCGAAGCTCTGCCACCATGCTGAGCAGTTCCACCTGGGCGCACCTCCCACAGGTGTGCTCACTGCTGCTGTCTGACCCTGACAGAGAGCTCAGGCACAGCCTGCAGCCTGGGACCAAGCATGTTCCCTTGGGAGCTCTACAAGAGCAGCTATGTCGCTTCCTGTGTCTGGAGAGGCCACAGGGGACACAGAGGACCTGGCTTTCTGCTGGGGGGATGCCATGACTGGATCTCCTCATGAGCGAGTCACAATCGCCTCTTGAAGAGGTGGTGACTGCGCCCTCCCTGTGGGCCCTCACACACAAACCGCTCTGCTACACCCTGCCATGCTGCAGCCTATTAGTCTGCCCTGTTCACTCATGCTCCACAGGGCTGCCTTTTAGGAACCTTCCTGAGACATTGCGACTCCCCACTACGCTGTGGGATGTGCCTGCACTGAGTATAGATTAAATCCATTTCCCGATCCCTGACAAATGGCACTGTTTGTCAGGGAACCCAAATGATGACGGAATAGACTCCTAATTTTGCACTGGTTGCTTTAAACCCACAGACAGTAAGAGCACATAATTCACTTCCAGCTTCCTTCTGAACCAGTAACCTAATCTGAAGGCTTTGTGTTTCATTAGCAATTCCTTAAGCCGCCCAACTCCACTCCATCAACAAGTATTTTCTGAGATAGCTGAGAAGGAGCATAGAGATCCTCGAAGGACCACTAAATACAAAGCATGTAAGCTGAGGCATTAAAGCAAGCAGTTAATCCGAGGAGTTATTAATTAAATGTCCAAGTGATATACTGGCTATAAGAGAGAACGCAGTTGGGATTTATGAATTTTAAGGTAAAACTGAAATCAGAAAGGAGAAAATGGAGACAGATATACATTTATCTTCTTGGCACAAAACATTAAGTTGGATCTATAAACAAATGTGCATGAAGGCAACAGTTCTAACAGATGAATGGCTATATGTGCTGTGCTCTGGCTTGGTATTATAGGAACAAATAAATAGCTTCACAAATGTATTTTAGAACCACAGGAAACTTGACTAGAGACTTGACTTAAACTAGGATAGACTTTGCATGATCCTTGTACATGTAGAAGTGACATCTTTCCTCATACCACGGAGAAGGTGCCTGGACTGTGCTAGTGTTGCTCTCCTCAAGCAGTGTCAGCTTGAAGGGCCTGCCAGCTGTCTAAACCACATTTAATCTTTAGAAAAGCTCTGCAAATCTTGTGAACGTGCCTTGCTATAATTCAGTCCTGTCAACACTACCTAGAAATGACTGACCTTTTCAGTCCCTTTGCATAAGGAGTGAAGAATCACAATGGGGCATGCCCAAGACTGCTGAGCAACAGGAACAAAGCCAGTGTGGTGTTGTCAGTCTTCCTACAATACTTCAGGCTCATTAAATAAATCCTGTACCATTGGGTTTGAGAAGTGACAAACCAGATTAAAAGGGAGTAGAGTGGGGAAACAATATTTCTCAGATCTTTTCAGGGAAGATTCAGCAGGGTCAGAGTAATACAAAATTTTACTTGTGCAGCATTAGCCTACCTCCTGTGTTATCTGTGGAGCACAAGTGCATCTTCCTCTGTTTTTCACAGTAAGCAACAGTCCTCTTTACCTCCTAACATCTTGCACAAAGCATGATACTGTCCCATTCCTGCATTTAATACATGAATCAAACACAAAATCACTTCTGCTGAAGCATTCAAAGAAGAAACAATGGAACATTTATTTGAGTTGGTGAGGTAGCAAATATTAATGTGGGCAGAGCTGTTGTGCAAACGTTTCTGAATTGCTTTGGTAGCCAGATCAACAAAATGGAGTTAAACACAGCTTAATGCAAAACAAACAACCCCAAACAAACAAACTGAAACAAACAAGTCCAAACAAAAGTGGTGTCAGGTTGTCTCACAAATGAGGAGTTTCTGGCTCCAGAAGTATCTCTGGGAAGAAATTAGATACACCTGACAGCAAAACTGAATCTCCATTGGGAAGTTCTAGCACTTCACTATCCTCTTTCTTCACCTAGTGATTACGAGGTGGGACTGGTACAGTGAAATCAGAAGCAGGTTTGCTTTCCCCATTTTGAAAATGATGTTGAAAACCTGGAGAAGATACAGAGGAATAATGATTCCTCTAATAATGATTCCAAAGTACAGATATCGAGATACCATTCAGGAGCTGTGTGCAAAAAAAAAATAAATCTGTCAGTGTACAACTCTTAAAGAATTAGATCTCTTTGTTGTATAGAAAAAAAAAAGATTGAGGTCAGTACTGTAAGCCTAATGAGGGAAAAACATGCTGCATATATATATATATGCCAAATTATCTGGAAGAAAGAATGAGAACCAAGATCTGCTTTGCTGAAGCCTAAGAGATTCTAGTTACAGAGCACCTTTTTCCAAGTGATAGTGAATAAATATTGATGCTGACTATCATGGAGTGTAGTAGGTGCCTCTTGATTTCTACAAGAATGAAGTCCTTCTGGAAGATGCACTTTATCAGGCATAACCTTGTAGTCTTTGTGTGTGAGTGGCTGAGTTAAGTGTAAAAGTCTGGGATATTTGAGAGGCCAAAACAAAGCGTTCTGAAAGTACTTTTTTTTGGCATTAAATTCAGCATTTAATGAGTGGTGAGCCTATCTATTGTTATTTATGAACTCTGGGCTAATGACGTAGTGGTGCAACAGTGTATAGGAACACAGAGCTTTTACCTGGAAAAGTCAGATCAGTCTGCAGCCCCTGATGACAAACTTTCAGTGTGTCAGGTTTAAGTTTCCACCTCCTTATATGAGGAGCTATCCCTGTTTCCTCTTTTTGTGTTGTATTTATTCCTACACGGGGAAGAGGAAGATGCTTCAGGTTAACAGAAGGGAGCCTTCAACGAACAGACTGCTTGTGGGTGCCATAGTCAGTATTTTTAGAAAGAGAGGCTGAGAGATATTTAGATATGATTCTGCAACATGTAGGCAAGGGTAAACTTCCAGGCAAAGGAGAGTGGATGCAATTGTGGAAATAATGAAGGAGTTGTATACCAGTCTCAGTTGTAGCTGGTATCTTTGCAGAATCATAGGGATACATCAGACAAAGCCATGGCTAGTCTGATCTAAGACATTTTGCCTCTAAGGATGGAAAATCTCTGTGTAGGAGAGATGTATTATTCTAGGACTCTTATTCCTTAAGAAGTTTCCCAGGGTGCAGTCTGGTCGTCCCAAGCTGCAACTTTTGGTCATTGCCATCTTGAACTGCAGCATACTTCATGTTCCTTTGCAGACCTGGTCATATTATTTTTAGCAAATAAATTATTTTTGGTTGGCTTACTGGCAGATTCCAGTGTGCACCTTATTCTCTGTAGTATTACTGGAAATGTTACAGTCTCATGACTTTAAATCATGTTATACTTTTAATGATTCTGTCCATGTTATGGGATAAAACTGTATCTGCTCACGTGTACATTCATTAGAGGAAATTGGTCCCCCTCAGCAGCCCAGCACACTCTCTGATGGGGCACACAGACTCACCAGGAAGGGAAAGCATGATTAGTTGACCCACGTTTGGTAGCCTCCAGTAAGCCAGGCGGTAGGATGATCTTGTTAAGTGTGACACACACCACTGGTGGATCTGCAAGCCACAGTTCATGAAGCAGATATGGTATGGGGGCAGATGGGACTTCTCTGTGTGTCGACTCAGGTCTCTGGTTCTTCAATGATCTGCCCGTGGAGCGGTTGAGAGACCTGCCTTGGGGCATTGCCTCCTCTTGGCATGGTGAAAATTGATCTGTTGTGTAGATGTTGAGAAAGAGGAGAGAAGAAAGCTCCAGTCTTCCCTTTGTGAAATTTGTTGTGATTTGCTGCATTGGCTGCAACTCTTAAAGACAATTGTGGCCAATTCTTGTCTCCCTGTCCAGTGGTTCTGTCTTACTGGTCTGGGACATGGGCTCCTCAACACCTTGACACAGCAGAGCTGCTTACCTGATGTGCAGCTTGGGTTAGGCCAGCCAGGATTTATTGGCGTGGTGAGAGGTTTGGAGTGGGAGCTCTTCACAGTTCCACTGCCATTTATATCTGTGCATGCTCTGCGGCTGGGAACCAAGTTTCTGAGGCTCGTAAAGTAGCACAGTGTGGGTGGGTCGAAAGGGAAAATGTGGGAGTGTGTTTCTGAGATACCAGTGCTAGGCGGTTAGCTTCATTTCTGTTTTGTTGGGCGATTTTTGGGTGCTGGGAAATAAAGATATTTTTTTTTGTCCAGATCTACATTTGGTACACACCGAAAATTTCAGTTTTGAAAAGGCGGAGAAGACAGCAGCATACCAAAAGTAAAATGACTTGTGCTAAAGACTGTAGTAACAAAAATCATGGATACATTTCATAGCCTGAGTGACTCCATGGTTTAGGAATTGAAAGAACATTTTCTTTGACAAAGGTCATTTCAAATTTTGAAGAAGTTTATTTTTTTTACCACAACATATTGTTTAAGGTGAAAATGAGAGACCTTTTTTTGGTCCCAGCTGGACCATTTTGCTGGGGTTGGTGGGAGGGAGGCAAAGGTGGGGGTGATGTGACTGAAAAATCTACCTCCAGCTCTGCTTATGAGAATCTGGCATGGAGTTTTTCACTGGGTAAGAGTTAACCTAATTTCTGTAGTTCTTAGGGAGATTAGACGGCTGGGCAAATATTGGGAAAAGATAAAAATAAACATCTTTGGAATTTTAAACAGTTTTGCCCTGATTTACACTCATCTTTGTGCTTGTCACCCACAAACATCTTTGCCAAACAATTTACTAGCTGGAGTGTTTGCTGAAAGAGCAATCTCTAGCTCTGTGCTGCAGAACAGCCAGGGAAGCTGTGCTTAGAGTCAGGCACATCAGAAAACTTGGCCAGTGGCACCAATAGCACCTAGCCGGTCCAAAACTTGAAACCCTGCATGTTTGGTCAGTAGGGGCTAAAGCACAGTGTGTCGTGTGCTTGGGAAGAGAGCAAGGTGGTGGGCCACAAGTAGAGAGCTTGCGGTCTGTCACAGGCAACAACTTAGATAATAATGAATTCAGGATGATTACAAACTCTTTGCTCAAAGCAGGAAAAAAAAAAAAGTAGAGAGCTGCTAATTATTCCCATCCAAGTTGGATGAAGATCCTACTTCATTGAGCACGTTCCCCCTAGCAGTTGCCATGTGTTTATGAGCTTAATTTAATTGACAGTCTGTACGTCTTAAAAAAGCTTGGAAATCAGGCATCCACCAGGAAGGCTTAATTAAAGAAGAGTAAGAAGGTAAAAGAGGTAAGGCCTTTTATTCAGCCCTGACCGCTCTGGGCATGGGGAAGTCTCTCCTTGTCTCAGCTGGCAGCATCGCTGGCTTGAGCCTGGTCTGGGGTGGTTTGCAGAACGTGCAGACGTGGCCACTGGACGGAGGAAATGCTGCACGTGGGCTAATTCTGTTTCAGCGCCTGTCCTAGCGCGCACGGCACAAGCACCTGTGTAAAGCAACAGCAAATTGCACCGAGCCTTCCCACAGCCTCCAGACAAACCTCAGCAAAACATCCCGCTCCCCTCAGCCTCCCAAACAAGTCTGCAGGCATGAACCGTGCCTTTGTGTGGTCTCCGCCGTGAGACATGCCTGGCAGTGCTCTGCGGCTGCCTCTTGGAGGAGAGACAGCCAGTTTTCTGCCTGATAAAAGCCTTGAGCAGACTAACTCCCGCAGAGAGGGAGGATGCAGGGAAAACAGGCTGGACTCGGGGAATTCATACAACATTTATTTCTACATAGCACAAATTCCTGATGTCCAATGAGGGTATTGATTAAAAAAAAAAAATCAATGAGTTAGGTTGTGGTGAAGAAAAGAGAATTTTCATTTCATGGATCTGTCATTGAGTACCTCCTAGGCTGCCCACCTAGGACCTAGACTTGTTTTTGGCCTGGAGGGTGCTGTGACCCGTGTGAGCATGTCCCATCTGCCTGCCCTTCATTGTGTTCCCTACATTGAGTCATGTTTTGCTTTTCATAAAGCATTTAGCAATAATGTCTGAAATATGCAAACAAACACAAATGAGGGCCTTGGGAGACCTTGCAAGAGACTTTATTCTCTTCAATAAATGACATGAAAGAATGTGTTTGATGGAAATATCTGCATGTTTTCACAAAAGGGCTTATGAAGGGCACATGAGTTTTGTTACTGCACAAACTGTGTAAGTGGCCCCGTGATACCTTTGTGTGGCAGTTGGAGCTGTGGGTCAGTGAGGTAACACACAGGCTTCAAAATCTAAAAATGATGCGCACCACTTTGCTGGATGTCAGAGAAGAGAGCGTGTTCTGACCTGGACAAAGGATTTGGGGCAGGTTTTGCAACCCAGGACTCTCAGCGGGGTCTGTCCAGACACTGCCTGGGCTGAGGCATCTCACTCAGGGCCAGAGCCCTTGGTCAGCCTGCAGGTGCTCATTTCACATCTTGCACCAGCACTGCAGGTTGTTTCAAAGCTTCTGAGTGTGCACAAACTGCCATAAGACCAGGCTAGAAACTGAAATCCTCAGGCCACATTCATTGTTAAATCACTCACATCCCAGACAGAAAATGGTCCTCTTATGCTTAACCTCTGTTGTATCTCACTGATTGTGCCCCAAATGTGAGACACTCATTTAAAATAGCTAAGGCTGAGCTGTGCTGCTACTGTCAATGACAGCATTTTTGTTTCAGAATATTTTTTCCTGCTCTTGACGACTTCTCGGGAGTCAGAAAACAAGACAAACATGGTCCAAAGTGCTGGTCATGTCCTGGTCCAGCTTAGAGGCTGCATATGTCATAGTCCTATGTACCCTTGAAATAGTCTTTGGAGGTCTGGAGACATTATGCACTTCTGTGAAACTGATGGGCATGTACCTCAGCTAAAACTGCTACTAATAAATCCTGGGTTATTACTAATAAATATGCCAAGTGTGTCCTGAGCGTGACTTCAGTCTTACCTATCTTAAAAATAAAAAATGAATTTGACTGCACTGCAGAGGTAGTTGGGGTATGGGTTTTGTTTACCTTGGCTGCATATTTCTACCCCCTGTATATACAACATTGGCTCATGCAAACAAACATTTAAACCAATCCAAGACTTAAGGAGTGGTTGCAAGGAGCAGCGTGGAAGTTTACTGCTCGAGGAACATTTCCAGTTCTGTAGTAAACACAGTCAAGTGGCAGCAAGAAGTAACAAGAGGTGAAGAGGGTTAAAAAAGCAGCAGAAGTGAGCTTGTTCGGTGTGAGCACAGCATTGCCACACGTCCCTTCACCATTTATCTGCAATGCTTGTTCTCACCGGATTTCCGAGCCACGGACTTCTCCTCTCCCCACAGCAGGAAGCTTCACCCAGACTTCTCTTTGGTTGTGCTTCCCCCTCCACCGTGAAGGCAGTCACTCCAAGAAGCACCTACATTTCCTCTAGGAACTGGTTTGAGAGGCAATTCTGCAGAAAATGTCACTTGAGGAAGACTTGGCAATACTATGTTAAGATGCAACCACGTCATTTTAAAACCTCCTTGCACTGAATTGGGTCTTTAGGCCATCCTCTGCTAACACAGTAACCTTACCACAATCCTGCATGTTGTGCCCTATGAATTAAGCAGCTGGATTTCTGCAATTTCTGTGGAGCACTACCTGCAGTAGCTAATAAATCTCATCATTCAAAATGACTTCGGAAGAGTCCCATTTTTTTTCTCTCCCATAATTTTTTTCCCTATCTGTTCTGACCAGCCTAAGCAACCCCCTTCTCTATTTTATCTTTCACAGTGAGCTGCTCAGAGATGCTTATCTTTGTCCTTTCTGCGCGCAGACTGCCTCTCAGTTGTGACATTGGCATGACTTGGAAGGCTTGTGGTGAACTTCTGAGGAAGCTGCTGCAAAGTACATGACAAGTGGCTAAAGTCAGCTTTTATGATTAAGATCAATGGTTTCTCAACATTTCAAAACGTATTTATTAACAGAGTACACACATTTCTTGTCTGGGCTGGTTTTGGGGAATGGGCTGTGAGGCTTTTTCCCCTTATTTGCCTGGATTTCCCTGCATAGGCGGTGTGTCTGTCTGCAGTCAGAAGAAAGTGGCAGGCTATTTAACACGCATCTAAAAAGTGCAACGCTCCTCTGTGATTGAAATTAGCTAATAAGACATAATACACAGGGTTATGGAGAGGTCAGGAGGAGAGCTCTTGTTCCAAGAGGGGAGGTTCACTGTAATTTTTAACCATTATGTTCACTGAAAGACGATGATCGCGCTGGTCTTCAGGACGGACAGTTAAAGACCTCCTGAATTGTTGCTCTGTTATAAAGGAGTTGAACTTTGTCTGACCTTCCCACCAGCAGCTAAAATCAGTCAGATTTGCTGACTGCATGCTCCTCTTTGCAGCCGTCATTGAGAAAAAGCAGAATTAAGGATGATCTCAATGTGGGTAGCATGCAAATGTTGGTACCCTTGGCTGCTTCAAAGTAGAATTTTATATTTCCCCTTAGAAAATCAGGTTGATGTTATCTCTCTTCCCCTCCCACCAAAAAAAAAATAAAAAAAAAATCTTCATGCTAGCTAGAGTATTAAAAATAAAATCCATGTATTTAACACAAACAGCATGTATTTAACACAAACTAACCTTTGGAAACCACCAGGATTAATATTTGCTACAATATCTGCTGTTGAAATGACAATCAGCTCTTTCAAGCATCTCCAGCTCAGTGCGTTTTTGTGTAGCTGTATCCTTATAAACTACAGAATTACAGGATCACATAAATTATATTCTCTTTACATTCAAAGGAAACCTGTGACTTTGCAAGCACACACACACACTCTCTCACATGCAAATGTGTACTGTCTTCCAGCAAAATCTGGGGATGTGGTAAAATTTACGAGGCAGGATTAATCTGGCTGAATGTAAATACCTCCAGTATGGATGTTTATATCAGGGCTAGTCACCCTGGTCTCCCTGTGTATCTCCCTTTATAGTCAGTGGAGGGAAACAGGCTTTGCTGGAGTGTGATTCATCTCCTGCTAAAGCAGATGTCTGAAATGGATCAAGCACCTATTTCTGTCATTAGTTTCAAAGGCAGCCTTTGGTGTCTATCTCAGACAGAGATCTGTATTGTAGATATCTAAGGATGGGTGAGATGAGCATGAATCAGCAACGTGCCCTTACGGTGAAGGCAGCCAGCTGCATCCTGGGCTGCATTAGCAGGAGTTCAGCAGCAGGTTGATGGAGGTACTGACCCTGCTTGGAACAGGAGGTTGGGCTGTGAACCTGTTCTTCATTCAATACTTGTGAGACTGCATCTGGAGTACCACGTCCTGGTTTGGGCTTCCCACTGCCATGAAGCCTTTGATGAGCTGGAGTCCAGCAAAGGCTTCCAAGATGGTCAGGGAGCGGGACCATGAGGATGGAGCATATGTAGGATGGCTCAAAGAGGCTGAAAGAGGTGGGTTTATTCAGACTTAAAAAGAGAAAGTTAATGGGGGATCCTGCAGCTTTCTTCAGCTGCTTGAGAGGACATAGCCAGACCTTTCTCAGAGGTCAAGGAAATGATGAGAGGCAATGGACAAAAGATGGAAGATGATAAATTCCCATTATCCATAAGGGAAGTGTTTTCACCTTGAAGGTGGCCAAACACTGGCACAGGTTGCCTAGAGAGGCTGGAGACACTTAAAACCTCAACTGGATCATGCACCAAGTGTTGTCTTCTAGCTTTGCCTTGCTTTGTTTCACTACCAGTGCCAATGTCTCGTGGTATTCAAACCACAGTTGCGACCTCCTGGTTTGGAAACAACGATTCAGCTACCCTTCATACTCTGTCTAAAATTAAGCTACTGAAAGGAAGCAGGTGGATGCAAAGGCCCAGCCAGCTTGACCATATCTGAGGTCTTGAGGTCTGGAGTGTCAAAACCCACCCACCTGTTGCACTCACGGGGCCTTCCCACCCCGCACTGTTGGCCAAGCAGGTTCCTGTTTTGTGTTCACCATCTAAACACGCCTGCTTGCCATGGCAACTAGATCAACACCAAGGTACAAAGTATTTTAAAGCCGCTAAACAAATGTTCCTTTTTTTTTTTTTTTTTTTTTTTCCTTCTTTGCCATTTACATGCAGCCACCTGTTTAGAAAAGGCAGAATGTAGCAATAAGGTCCCCAGCCAAGTCTAACTGTGAGGTCCAGAGGCTTAAAAGTGAGTTGATTTTGAAGAGTAGGACGTTCTGAGCTTAGTTCTATACCATGGGATAAGGCAGCACTGAAAGTAACAGTTTTATCACTTTGTTCTATTATGTGTCCCACCTGTTTAGTATTTTGCTTAAAGTCTAATTTTCTAGAGACAGGAAATGACTTGGGAACCCTAGATCAGTTTTTCTAGGAAAACAAACAAACAAACAAACAAACAACAACAAACCTTACTCTTCCAGATATTTGGAAAGGGATAACCTAAAAGTGATTAAAGAGCTTAATTCCCATTAAATTATCTTTTATTTAATACAAGACTTGCTCTTTCTTTCTCAGCTTAATACTATTGTCCTAAAAAATACAAAATCTTTATACATGATCCTGATAAAAGTGAACTCAGAAGCCTTGAAAAAAGAAGTGGCAAAACCCAAATAACCAAAAGATATCTTAAAAATCAGAATTTTCAACGTTTTATTGTTATGACTTACATATTTATGAGGATACATTATATTTAAGGAGGACCACCTCATCTGTGCTAATTGTTTGGAGTTAATTCCCAAGCAGTGAAGCAGCAGAGCTCTGAGTAAATGGTGTGTGTTGGTGGCACTTCCGCTAGTGAATTTCATGACAGCAGGGTTTTGCAATCTTCATTTCGTAAGGAGGACAGGGAAAGAGAAAACCAGGCATGAAACACCTGAAACAAGAAAAAAAACAAATGACCTTCTGCAAAAGTGTTGTTTCCCTGCCCTCCCAGGAACGCTTAGAAACCCATACTTAACAGAACACACCAAAGCGGTGAAGCAATCAGGACATCAGGCTGTACATAGGGGACCTTGCTTTGTTTGTGACAGGTGAAGGGCAGGATGAGACCTGCAGCCATCCTTCTCCACTCTTACCCTACAGGCTTGCTGTCTGTTTAACAAACACCGTTTCTGTGCACCCATGCACGGGGAAAGTGGAGAGCCAAAACTGTGCACAAGGGGTATGTGAGTGTGGGGCTGACACACAAAACCTGCAGCTAACCCCAATACTGACCAACAGAGGGGCTGTGGGGCCATGGCAGGAGGTTCTCTGAGCTCAGGTGTGCTGCTCTTCAAAACCACCCTGGCAGGGCTGGGCAGGAGGAAGGTCATTACCTGCCGTAGCCAGGACGTTCCCTGCTGTCGCTTGGTCCTGTTAGTCACCACCACAGCCCGCTATTACTGTTCAGTCCTTCAGCCTGCTGGTGATAACACCTGGCGCCCGGCGAGACACTGGCTGGGCACACTGTGCTTTGACCTGGAATCAGCCCTGTTATCACTTTTTACAATTCAGAGCTTCCTCCTCTCATTGATTTGCCTCTGCTCGGCAGAGGTACTGCACCAAAAACCCCTCCTTGTGTGAGACAAGGAGGGTGTTCAGGGGTTGTGCAAGCAAGGGCTCTGTTGCCTGCTTGGCTGGGTGGCACCTTCATGGCAATAACAGTGAAACAGCCAAGCCCTTGATGCCCTCTTGGAAAGTGTTCTTTGATGTGTAGTAACAAAAATAAAGAGATGGGTATAACAGAAGGGATTAAACACACAGCTCATGTATTTCACCATCTTTCTACCATGGGCCTCTGTGTTAAGATGCCAGCCCGGATTGTAGTTGCAGACACGTGCTGAGGCTGTGGGATCTCATAAAATTTTCAGGCTGTCACTGAGCGGTACAAATAATTGGATAAAGTTTTGCATACAGTTCCTGGTTATGTAAATAACAGAAATCAATCACTTGTTGTTCAGCCTCTGGTTCGAGGAAGGAAGAGAAATAATTAACAGGCTTTCTGTAACCCTAATGAGAACAGTGGGTCAGATGTGATAGGATATTATGTTACTGTCTGACGGGGATAAGACGGGAGTCTGCTCCTTTTTTAGAGGTTCCAAGGGTTAACGAGGTGTAAGCTTAGCCACTGTGGGAAGGGTGCAGTGAGAATTAAGAGCTGGGCTGCTTGATGTGTAGCCATAAAAGAAGAGTAGAGAATAGTTCTTTGGAGCAAAGGAGTTTGGTCTGTTATTAGTCTCCAACCACTCTTGCTTTGTGACTGGACAAAAAGTCGTGCAAGCCAAAAAACTTCTACCAGCACATTACTAACCCTGGAGCTCACCTGGATTACTCAACAAGTCCGCATCAAATCTTATCTTCAGAGCCTGAGCAGACGTCAAGGGTATAATCAGAAGGACCTTATCCCCTGCCTATCACGAGCTTTAAGCAGAAGCTGAGCTCTCCACTGTGCATGCCCAGACATAGAGCTGGCATCTAACCACAAGGTTGTTTTCTTCTTGGAGGAAGGGAATCGTACCGGGAAGACATAATTGGCTGCTGTTACCAGTGATCTTGCAAGAATCCACCATGTGATTAAAATAAAAAAAAAGCCTTGCTATTTCTGTGCCCTCCAACTAATACAAATGATGTTAATTTGACTAGTAAACTGCCCGATAAATTCCAAAAATCTTCTCTCTGCTAAAGTGAAGGCAGTGGATGAAGACAAGTCACAATGGTTCCTTGCACAGAGAAACATCTAAGCCCATGGAAAGGAACCTGCTGCGGCTGCCCTGTTGGAACTGAGGCTGCCCTACAGCTGGAGATAAGGAAACCTTGCACATACTTCTGGCTGGGCACTGGATTGTCAGGCTGTGTGGGTCACTGCTCATAGAAAAAGCTATTTGTGTCTCTTATGCTGCCAAAGACCAGAAAATTATGAGAGTTATTCCAATACAGGCCTAAAACCTGGCAGTGGATTCCAGTGACCTTGCTGGTGACAATCTAATTTCTTACTTTCTAGCACAAAGCAAAAAAATGGAAACCTCAATAGCTACAAAACTCCACATCCCTGGAGTGAACTGTGTTGGTATAAACTGCGATGTAATCTGGTTTATGTGAATTCTGCTGAAAGAAAGAAAGAGGGCTCCCCATCCAGCTATCCTTCAGGCTTTGTCCCTCATTCCTTCTTTCAAACCCGTGTCCCAAGCAGCATTTCATTCTGAAGATCTACGTCGCTGCCTGAGCTAAGGTCTGTCTGCAGCCTCTAGCACTAAGTTCTTGGACCTTTGTGTGTGATCGCTTTAGAAAATCGGGGACATTTTTCTGAACTGTTTCTTAGTCAGAGACTAAGAAGCTATTTATTACTTCAGAGAGATGTTGTACATTCCCCAGTTCTCAGGAAAAACTATTAGTTTTTGGTTTCCACATGCTAAGAAAAAAAAAGAAAAAAATAAAGCATTCTTTCCCTCGGCAAACGGAGAACATTTAAATAGAACAGCCCTGAATTTTGCAAGGGGAGTGCTTCTTGCTAGAGGAAAAGAACAGTGCTCTGTTTTCACTTAGCAAAGTATGAGCTTTGCGCAACATCATGACCTCTGTTGAAAAGGCGGTTGATTAATTAAACTATATATTTTCTGGGACAATCTGTGTGGATTTGAAGCTTACTCGTGTATGTACGTACAGTGCTAACCAGTGCTTGGGGATCACAAGGTGATAATGCATCACTAACTGAATAAATATAGCTCCTAAGAAACCAATGGGATCCCTGAGCTTTATAAACCTTGCTACCACCTGGAAGCAGGCTGCCTGAAAGAAATCCCTTGAGAACAGCTTTTTCTACTTGACCCCTATCCTGTTCCCATAGGAGCTGAAGGAGCAGGGGATGTTCAACATCACTTGGTGGCTCCACTTCTTCCTCCGGGTGATTGCTTCTCCCTTTGTCCGTCCAATACCCAGCTGAGAGAAGGGTGTTTTTCACCCCAAAGCTGTACCCCTCATGTTCCCCATGAGAGCACAGGAGGAGGGTGTAGACCAGGTGGGAGAAGAGCAGGCTCTACCTTCCCAAGCTGCTCGTCTTCAACCTAAACACACATTGGGGTGCAGAAATGATTTAGGACCAGAGGAAAATTAATCACTAGGAAGTGATCAAGCAGATTTGGGGGTGATAAAGGCTTCTTTTTTCTACGGCAGCTGCTGTGTGGTTGGTCTGTGCAAGGCTGAGATGGCCTTCAGGTCAGTGCCTGTTGCTTTTTATTGCCTGGTTCCGGCCATCGGAGATCTAGGCCACAGAAAACAGCAGGCTCAGGTGCTTTGAAGTTTGGAGTAGTTGAACATGTTCCCTAACTGAAGTGAGATCTGTGTGATCCTTGTTCCTGACCCTGCTAGTGACACCACGAGAAACCAAGTTAGTGGAATATCTTGATGACCATCTCTTTCTTAAAAAGTTGCTTCTGAAGAGCACAAACTCTTCAGAATTGTGTCCTCCTTTGCATTTACTTGGATATCAGTTACTGCTGGACCCTGTAATGCCAAGGATCTAAAACTGATGAAGATGTGAGGAGTGGGGTAGAAAACTTACAAAGCAGCTGGTATTAATACTTAGAAACCTTGGGAAACACCCAAGACCTTTATATAGTCAAGAAACATGAGCAAAATACAGAGGCTTTCTGCTGAAATGAAAGAGAAAAAGGTGTTCTGGATGACGGATAATTCTTTAGGACTGACATTCACTGGAAGCATTTACCTCATTGATTAGCACCAGGAGTCAGGACATGAAACTTTAATTTTTTACAGGACAGTTAAAGCAGTAATAAATCCAGGTGAACCAATAGAGTAGATAAAAGATAAAAAAGATAAAACTGAAAGATAAAATTTCTTTTAGTTCAGCTGGGGCTAGGATTTTTGCTTGGGAACACAATTCATGCTGCCAACACTGAACAGGCAAGCAAACTAAGAAAATGTATACAGATAGCAAGAAATGTGTGCCTTTTCGTAGATAACAAGGTATCTGATCCCATCACTCCACAATATTATTGGCACTTTTTCTATTGAAAAACAATAAAATCTAGCCAGATGGGGCTGCTAGTTTAGAAGAAATATGGCAAGGATCCAGTAAACATGCTTTGGATTTGCCTTGACTGAATTACAGTCACTTATACTTCCTCTGTAAGAATATTTGGCAGAATGAGTTAACTGCAGAATTGTTTACTACAAGGCTGACTTTTACTCAATGGTTACAAATCACGCACATAAAGTGATTTTTGAACTCATAATCATGAATCTGCCACAGGAAATATGAACTTGAGAATGACTATTATCCTGTCAGACATCGCAAAGATGCTGTTTGATGTGTGTCCCAAATCTGAGGTTGTGTTTATTGAATACAAGGAACGACATCTAAATGAGCTACAGGAAAGGGCTATTTGTTGAGAATATATTCCAAATAATTCTGAAAAATAAATAAGATTGCTTTTTAAAAGCCACCAACATTTTTCCGTCTGTCCCCAGTTTCCCAAAAGGGCTTTGCCAAATTCACATCTTCCTCACTGTTACACTCACATGGAAAGCTGAGCTGTGATTTCCTATATTCCAATGCAAAGTCACAGCACTTCTTAGCTTCTGGAACCCGCTAATCTCAGATCTCTGCATGAACTGTTGATTTCCGTGATTTAGCGTTTGCTTTAGATGGAACACTGATGCTATCAGTAAACTGTTGCAGCAGGGTTTATCTCTTTTCGCAGTGGCTATGCATTTATCAGGCAACTGTCAGTACACACAAAGGGAATTCAGAGAGCTACAGATAAACACAGAATCACAGAAAATAAAAGAACAGATCCATTCTGGTGCACAGTCTCCTCTGCACTGCAGCATGGCTCTGCAGGTAACTGCATCCCTGTTTGATACAGCACTTATGTGTTCATATATGATGGATTTCAGTGGAATTTAACAGAGCAGTGAAGTCCAGTTGCTGAATATGGAGTGTTTAAATGGTGAATCTATGCTATTAATTGCTCAGTAGGTCATCTCTCAGTGCTAACGGACAAGTATGAGATAGCCACTTTGTTTTAATGCTTCCTCTTTTAAAAGCAGTCCTAAGATATGCATGGAAAGGCACTCCTCCAAAATATTTAAGCTACTGTCTCAAAATAATTGAAGTCCCCAAAATAAAAGAGGAAATTCTCGATGTATTTCTAGTCCAAGGATACAGAATAAAGCTACAGACTTAGAGTGGGTGGTACCATCTTCCTTAAGTATTTAAAGATAATTTCAACTTGGAAACATTTACACTAAGAGTTATGGATTTCCAAAAACTGTGCACTCAGGTGACATGCACACAGCCCTGATTCAGTGTGGAACTGAAACAAGAGAGGATGAGTAGTCTGATCAGCATCATGTAGGCTGTCCATAGCTCAAACCTGGGTTTGAAGCCTCATTTTCTTGTGGCGCAGCAAATGACCAAACCACCTCACCAGCCCAGGCGCCTTCTGCTGCACTGTTGTCCCTTGCACCATCAGCCCAGCAGCAGGACAGCAGGAGCTGCTGAGATATTTCTGAGCCAGGGGACCAGAACAGCGTGGCAGCAGAAGCCACATCTGATGTGGCAGAGAACAGAATAGACAACCCTGCCATTTTCAGACACGTTATTTGGGGTGAACTCGGCTGTTTGGGCCATAAGTTCACAGCAGCAGTGCTGGGTAATGCTATTGGCCATACTGTGGTCCTGTGGGTAAGGCAGAAGTCTGGGCAGTGAGGGGTTTGCTCTTGATGCACGCAGGAGGAAGGACAGATGGAAAGCTGAGGAGCTTCTAGGAGGGTCTATGCAGAAGATGAGCGATTACTTACAAACAGCCATCCCTCTTCTCTGGCATGTTGTAACTCACGGTTGTGCCCCCTTGGTATGTTAGACAATAGCAGCACAGGGCTGTACATTTTTGCACATATATATTGGCCTGACAAAACAAGCCTTTATTCACATGCACTGGGTAATTGCTCGCCCAAGCATCTAATATAACCACACACACACACTGGGTGCAGGCAGAACACGCACAGAGGCCCTCGCATGGAAACGAGGGATCCCAGAAACATGCTGAATGAATTTCCACTGTACACGCTGTCCTGTAATTGTGCTCCCAGCAGCGTGTGCACGGAGTTCCTGAAAAAGCTCTTGGGAGGGAACGGGGGAAAGAATAAAACAATATCAAAGAAGAGCTGTGCCGTGTTGATGGGCTGGAAAGCCATCTTGCTAATTGCTTGCAGGATGCATTCCAGGTTCCTGCGAGCCAAGAGGCTGCAGGGTTTGTTGGGCTGAACTGAAAATTACAGTGCTTTCTCCTGTCCTTGTATTACTTTGACTGATGGGAGTCTCAGGGCCCCTCGGGCACTTGCAGGAATTAGGATCTGGTGTATACCACTGCAGGGCGTGCTGCTGGTCGGGCTTTGATCAGAGTTCAGCCTTTGTTGTTGAAAGGAGATATTTCATCTCAGCAGATTCAAAACGGAGATGGTCTCTTCAAGGCTATTGCCACAGGACTTGTCTCCCCTCCCATTCCTCCAACAAAAGACGAACAAAAGCAAATGACCAGCCAAATTATGTTTTGTTTCCACTGACTAGACTGTTACGAGTCATTCCTATATTCATTATTGCCAAGTATGAAAGGCATCATGCTGGGCTGATTTCAGAGCAGTTCCCTATTAGCCGTATTTTTGTTGTGTGAATATCAAAGTTGACTTTCAATTACTGCCCATGACCTTAAAAAAAATACTTAGCATTGTACATCTGAAATTCATGCTGCTATGCCTTGTAATTGAAACAAGCCCAGTAAATATTCAAGGGTTAATGAGACAACCTGCCTGTCCCTCTCCAAATCACCCCTGTATCTGCTCTGTGCTGAATGCTTTCTTCCAAAGATCTTCCAAAATTGACGGGCTTGGTCCAGAGCCTGATCCTTGCCAGCCCAAAGTAGACTGATGGATGTTGCAGCATTTCCAATATTTTCATGGCAGATTAACCAGGTTTGAGGATTAGATGACACTGAAAGAAGAAAGGCAGCAGCCAGGCTTGTTCTACAATGCTGGGTGGAGATGAGGTGCAAGGGCAGAGAGCAGACAGGAGGTCATCATTTAAGTCACTGCTGCCTGCAAGTGGGGATCATGTGTCCCTGCAGGTTGTGAGAGGTAATCCTGGTGACACAGGCCTAAAAACAAAGTGATGGTACAGAGCTGAGGGATCCTACCAGGTGAGAGAAATGGTAGCATGGTATCAATGCTCATCATGGGATCTGAATGCCCTTATCTTCATCATGAAGTGTCCTTCTCAGCTCGCATCTTATAAGGTTCACTTGAGCAGTAGTTACTATTTCTGGAACTGCTTTTTGCTGCCCCTTGAGTAACTCCTGCTCTTACTGCCTGCTGTTGAAGTTCGTTGTCCTCCCATTAAGCCGTGGTCCAGCATCAGTGTGGGAGTGTAGGGAATCTTTGCCTTCCTGGATGCACCTGCCATGCCCCATACGGGTGTAATTGTCTCTGGCATTCCTGGGATCTTTCCTGACCACCTCCTCTTTGGGTCTCCAGGGCAGCTGCTACAGGTGGGATATAATGGATTAATCACATTGAATAAATGATTTAGCTGTTGAGCTACCGTGTACTGACAGACCCGAGAAATAACTCTTCATTTCGTCAGGTAGCCAGACACTTTGATGGATGGCAACTACAAGGTAATTCTCTGAGGTTAATGGACTGTTATGCCAGAGGCTGACAAAATGAAGACTTCACCAGCGAAACTTGGTCCCAGGGACGTGTCAGTTTGGTGCCAGGTGGGAGCTGGAGATAGCTTTCCTCAGAGGAATCGAGAGACGTCTCTCGGCCAAGCTGAGAACCGCCGTGCCTTCCCACCAGCTCGGTGGTTCACAGGGACACATGCCGTGACGGATACATGCTCCTTCGTCCTCCCCTGGGTGCTGCTGGGCCCCTCACTGAAATCTGGGCACAATGGGGGTCCCCAGCAGACAGCACCACCACCTTGTCCTGTTTTTTTGTGGGGGGGGATACAGCTGCCAAAGGACCTTCTGGATCCAAGAGAAAGGCAAGTGTTGGCCTTAACCAGAGGTTTCTCCCTGACGATATTAGGAAGTGTTCAGACGCAGTGTCTGGCACAGTAGGGTTTACTTTCCTTTTAATATTTCCATTGGGGCACTTGCAGTAACTGAGCACTGGGTGTGTTTGGCGCCCTGTCACACTGAAACCATTCCCTGGGGACACGAAGGGGCCCTCAGATGGCAGCAGGCCTCAATCAGCCCTGTCAAAATGGGGTTTTATTTTGGAAAGGAGGTAGCAAGCCCTGCCTGACCCTCACACCCCGTCATTAAAATTCCTCGGGAACTCCAGCCCAGCCGGGGGCAGATTCCAAGTCCTGAGGGTGAGGTCATGTCTGCAGGGAGCCCACGACAATAATTGCCATTATATGGCCCTATTTATCCTCTGAAGACACACTAATGTTGCTGCAGAATGAGGCCACAGGCAATAGAGAAAGCCATCTATTTGTGTTTTTATGGTTTTATTAAGTTAAAGCCTGTTGTTCCCAGTTGCCTTGGTCCAGCGCAATGGTAATATGTGTGGGATTGTTGAGTTTTAAGTTATCAGTACTAATAAATGAAAAAAAAAAGAATCTTTTTAAATAAATCTAAAGAATAGTTGAAGACACTAAGTGCTGGCATCCAGCATGTGTTGACAGTATGTGTTGGTATAATTTGCAGATGGGTTCTGCAGTATTGCTGTCCTTCCACATTTTGATTCCAGGAGGCTTGCAAATTATCTTCAATAGCACAGGCGTTCAGAAAGTACCCGGCCAGGGTTTTTCAGAGGTCAGCTGAGTTTCAGTGTGCTTGAGTTGGGGCTGGTGGTAGAACTGGTTTAGGGCTTAGGCCTGTCTCTTGCTCAATAATAATTATTATTTTTTTAACTTCTGCTCTCTCTCAGGTAACATTGCATTTCTTCTTCACTGTTAGCTGTGTTCAACAAGAACTGTTATTCAGTCCAAATAAACCTGTGCGCTCCTGTTTAGCTATGGTAATGAGAAATTAACATGGGAGTTATCTGGGAAATGTGCTGGTTTTTTAGCCCTCATACACTTTTTATTGAAGTTTGGAGTTCCTGTGTCACCCATGCAAGGACTTCAAGGATGCTCTGCCCTCCGAGCTGGGTTTTCCCTATTCATCACCTTCTCTGTCCTACAAAGGAGCAATGACATTTAAAGGATTACTCATTTACGGTTTCTGTAGATATGGCATCCCTGCTGCTTTCCTCTAGTGCTTCCTTTCTATTATTGAGCACTCCTTAAAATAAAAGGTTGAGCTTTCTGTCTGTGTGTGGCCAACTATGAGCGACAATTCTGCTTCTTCTTCTTCTTCTTTTTTTTTTTTTCCAACTAAAATTGAAAACAAGGTTTGTTTTCAGAATGCCTTTTTAATATGGTACTGAAGCACAGGGGAAGCAATGTGGGGCAAGAGTGAGTGAGTTAATAAGAATTTACCATTAGGAAATGAAACCCAAATAGGAAATATAATTAGGCCTGCATTATGTAGCTTAGATTTTTATCCATTAATTTCTTCTGGTTTGCTTATGTTCTTCAGAGTCAAAAAAGCAATTTCTACTACTTACAAAACCTTTCTGTTGCTGGTAGCAACACCAGACATTTAAAACAATATGGCTTTTTGTACCCCCTTTATGGCAGTGGAAAGCAGAATTATTTCTGGTTAGTCTGTGCAGTGAGCTGGGTGTAAGGGAAAGTGGAGAATGGATGTCTCTCTCCCCAGACCCCAAATACTTTCTCTTTGCTAGGTGATTGAGCAAATAAGTGACTTAAAACCACTGATGACTTAAAAATCAATATTCTTTCATGATATACAAATGCCTGCCCCCCCTGGTTCCCCTTGTATTGGCATTATTTAATATCAAGGAATGCTAATGAGGAATTTAGAAAAGCTTTTTTAACATAGAGCAGAACTCATCCTGGTGAGCTCTACACAATCCTCAGCAGCTGTATGGTTACTCAGTGTCCAGCTTTTTGTACTGAAAGAGAAATTTATGGCTTTCTTGCTTTATTCATTCCCCTTTCACATAATGCTCCTTGAGCTGGCTCTGAAGATAAATCCTTCGTAAGCCTGTGCACATAAATCAGAGTTCAGGGATGATGCACGCTCAGAAGACGTCAGCTGTCTATAGCTAGTGTTTGCAGCCTGAGCAGCACTGAACTGCTTGCTGCGAATTCAGAGAAAGCCTCTTTGATTTCCACTGCAAATTCTTTCCCTGGGTCGTTACAGATCCATGGAAACATTGTGTACGATGCACTAAGAGTTAAGGTTTTAAATCTAATTTTATGTGAGCCTCTGCTTTGTTGCCATCCTTTGTCTGACAATTAGAGTGTAGCGCACAGACTGTAATTGCAATGCCATTTGTTTCACTGAATTCATTAGCGTGTGTGCGATTCTGATCTGATAAAATACATGTTGAAGGCCTTGCACAAAACATTTAGCCATAAGCGTGGCCTGAGCCGTGAGACTTATGTCTGGTCGACCCTTCAAATTCCAGAAAATTTGTTGCTGTTTAGTTCAAGGCTGGGATTCATGTTTACCTTTACCCAAGAGATAAAAACAAAGGTTTAATTTGATCAGTCTCATAGCCTGCGTGCATGTCTGGCAGTAGTGCCCATGGGTGTAGAAGTGCCTAGGTATCTAGGAGGGAGCAGAGCATCAATGCCATTGAGTCTGAGGGCGGAGTGGGAATGGGGCCATGGGTGATCCAAAGGAGATCCGTACAGCTGAGTGCAGCAGTGGCCATGGGATGCTGTAAATGAGGCGTGACCTGGCCACAGACCACACAACCATTGCCAAACAGCTTATTAAAAAGTGTTTTGTGTCTCTTGCAAGCAAACCCACCCACACAAGGCGGGAGATAGAGCACCATGCGTAGGGTGCCTGCTCCAAACCATCACTCCTGCCTGTTCCCAGCCCAACACAGGTCATTACCTCGTGTGGATCCACTCCCCTCTGTAGATCACTGGCACAAAATGGTGAGTTTTACAGTGAGATACCAAAGGTATTTATGCTTTTTGAGAACACAGCAGTCTCCTAAGGATTCTCTGGAAATCACATCATCCCGTGCTTCTTGGGCTCTGTTCTTCCAAGCAGATCTCCCCCTTCCACCTACACAGCCCCTCTGAAGGCTAAGGGTCACTTCTCAGCTCTGGGGGTCAGTTTGAATAGATCCAGCCAGAGCTGCTCCTAGTTTATGTTTATTTAACACTTAAAGCTGCTGTAACTAATCACTGCAGTTCTCTTTTCATGAGTCACTGAGTTTAAAAATAGGCATTTGGTGCATCTGGATTTATTCCAAGACACATACTTCTGGGTTTTCAGATAGACACATTTTCTCCGTTTGTATAATATTTCACAGGAATTGTATAATTAATTGTTTCTTATCTCGATCAATATGTTACTACAGTGGAAATCATACCCATCCTTCTGTTCAGTTTTTTTTTTTTTTTTTTCCATCTGAGAAGTTGCTATAAAATAATTACTTTTTTTTTTCAGCTAAAATAAATATTGCCTAGCTAAAGCTTCTTTTCTCAAAGCAAGAATATCAGAAGTTTTTCCAGTATAGCTCTCCAGAGAAAAAGGTCTCAGACTTTGCCGGTCAGGGGAGTGGATGATTTGGCTAAACCAGCAGCAGTCATTGTCTTCTGTGTGGTTTGTATGAAACTCATGAATTTGCTGTCTGATTTATGTTCTCGTTCTTCAAACTGTGTTCCAAATGGCTTTAGCAATGGGTGCTGGACAAATTTCTAATGGATCAAAAGAACTTGGCTCCAAGAAAGGTTGAGCTGAACAGGAGTGGAAGGGTTGCTGAAGGAAAGACTGGAAAGTTGATCAAAATATTTGCAAGATGTGGAACTGTAAAAGGAGAATAGGGTCTAGTCACTATGATTTATTTATTTATTTATTTATTTTCATTTTTGCAAAAGAACCATGGTATTTGGTTTTATGTCATCATTTGAACTGTGGTGATAACCCAAATTCTCCAGTCAGCTGTTTGTCCAGTTAAGAAGGAAAAAAAAAAAAATGCAGTGAAACTGGAGATAAAAGCTCAGTGTCCTTCACTGAGATTTAAATTGTTCAGTTTCAAGATTGATCGTCCTTGCTTCAGAGATGACCTAACTGTTTTGGAGATGGCAACCTGTGGTTACAAGACAGAGAGGTACAGAAACAGCTGAAAAAAGTGCTTTTCTTAATATGAGTGCTGCTCTGGGTCCGACTGGGAAGGACTTGGGCAGGAAATCCAGCAGAGCAAGCCATTCTGCTTGGAAGAGGAAGACTGAAAAGATACAGAATATGGGGAGAGAAATGGTAGGAATCCACATGAAAATTGTACTTAGCTGTCCTGGATATGTGTCAGACTGGCTGCCTGCTGGGAGCTGGGACTTACAAAGACTGATGTCTGCTCTCTTCATTCTTTTCTCCAAATTGCAGTCTCTTTTTGCTATCAGTTTTACTTCTCCTGTCTGTATAGATACTTGAAAATGGATGCTGGATTCACTGTGTACTCATGTGCATGGGAACGCATTGCTTCAGGATACCCTGGAGATACATTGCTGGTCTAAACCATTGTTCTAAACCTCTTAGCTTTAAATCTTCTGCAGACCTCCTCTGTTACAATATGTGTGAAGCTAAGTCTGGCGGGGCAGAGCTGGCAAATCTTTCTGTGCACCATCATTCCCATGGCTCTGCATAGTGATGCAAAGGGGTCCATTGATGTGCCTTGGAAATTCTTGCCTGGAGGGCAGGACCTGAGAAATGACAAGAACTGCAAGAAAACAGGCACAGTTTCCTCCATCACCTGCACCAAATACATGAGCAAAAATGAGAACATGGGCTCAGTATAGGAGTGAGTGTGGGCTGGGCCTTCTTTGACTAAACTAGTACAATTTCCCATTGCCACCGAATGTATGGCCCAAGGTGCCACTTACTGTTGAAATCTTTAGTGCTGTGTCCTGGCATAGCTTCTGTGGGGTCCTGGCTGAGGCTGAAAGACTGTGGTGGCAGAGCATGCCTGCCTCGGATGGCTGACATCTGGCCCTCGGGGTTGGCCATTCTCCTTGTGCTGTTTTTTGAACAGATTTTTAAGATATGCCTTCCAGCAGCTCTTTGAACTCCGTGGCTGGAAGTGATGAATGGGTGGTCAGTGAAAAGACCTAGAAATAAACTGCTGATTCAATTATGAATGAAATCGGCCTGCCCAACACTATTAAAATAAATATTTTGCCTTACATTGACTAGGAAAGGGCGTGATTTCACAGCTGTGTCCACAGCCAGCCTGATGCAAGAGCCCGGGGACATTTATGATGCAAGAGAAGTCAGTGGAAGTTGAGCAAAAGCTTTTTCTGAATGTGGGAACATGTTCTTGGTGATGAAATATCGTTAGTCAGAAGAACACTCTTTTTTGGGGGGGAGGGGGAATTTAATAAAGTACAGGAGAACACGTCCCAGAGAAATCTGCCAAATTTTTTCAGATCTCAGTCAATCGTTCCCCTCCTTTTTCTTCACTTTGTGGCCCAATTATTACATGTCCTTGATTTATACATCTCCTACAGATTTCTGCACCGCCACTAAGTGTTTGTGCCTCTTAGACAATGTTAATTTAACTCTATATAGCACACATTTCATCTCCTTTGAACAGCAAAATAGAACACTGGGATGACATTTAAACTACCTGACTGATCTTCAGGTGAGCACCATAATGTAAGGGCATTGATGCTCCAGGGTCTAAGCAGAGCTGAGCCTAAGCCATCACACTGATTATGTTCAATTCATGTTGAACTCTAATCTAATCTAATTCCACCCCCCTGCTATTGGGAGGGACACCTCCCACCAGAGGAGGTTGCTTAAAAAATACAGGTTGTCTTCTGTGTTCAAGCTATTGTCAATAAATTTTCTTAAGAATGGTAAGAATGTCCAGCAAGCTGAGGTTTTGATCAAAGGTCAGCAACTATTTTGAGATGCACGAAGGCACAATTTCTTGTAAAAATATATATATATATTTTTTTAAAGCATACTTACGAAGTTTACTTTACAATAGCTTATTCCTTTTCAAAGCACTTCCAAACCCAGGGGAAACCTAGTATCTAGTAAATGTTCCTGGACTGGGATGACAAATTTGGATGCCATCGTAGTGGGAGCCATTGGCCCATAGAGATGAGTAAAATGATGGTGACTCACTGTCAAAGCTCAAAAGAGAAGGTCCCAGAAATTCCCACGTAGGACATGGTGTCCTGTTGACTAATATAATGCATTGCACGATGGCTATAACTGGAGAAGTGGTGTACGTGTTAGGCTTTGAATCAGGATAGCTGTTCCTAGCTGTCAGTGATCGCTTATGTGACCATGGGCAAAATATTTAAACAATCTACTTGTCTCCTTCCCTGTCAGTGGACAGTAAAGGTCGAGGAGAGAAGTGTGAAATTAAGACTTAATGAACAGCTTTATTTGAGAATCACATCAGAATTCACTACTTTGTTACAAAACAATTCTAAAAATCATGCAAGAGCCCAAAACGGGGGTCAAGAGAATGAAAATTCATCCTGAACTCTAATGGTCATGCTTCCTTCTTTACTATCTCTCTGCTCTGTAGCAGCAGCATACGTGGAAGACAAGGGAAGTAAATGATCTTTTTATTCTCTTGAAAAAAACTGAAGTTGAGGGAGTGCTGGAAGATTGGCCTCAAAACCGATGATGTATTTAGTAACTGAAGGAGGAAAGGATAAAGATAATAATGTTTATTTGAACAAGAGGTAGAGGGGATTTGAATGGGTGATGGAAATTATGAAAACAAATGTTTGTTTTCTGAGTGCGTGTGTTTGTGTGCATACGTGCAGTCTGGCCTCCATCTAGTGATTGCGAAAAAGCTGGTGATGGACTAATAGCAAGATATAATTAAAAGCATAAAACTGAAGTGAAAGGCCCTTTTTCTTTGTACTAATTATACTCCAGCTGCAAAATTCTCTCTGAAAATATCTAGGAAAACCTTGTGCCAAGATACACAATACTATATCAATATTCAAACCTAGGTAACAAGAATCATTTTACAGCAGCTGCAGCTACTGTACCTTAAATCAGACCTTTTAGGAATTTCTTTCCAAGGACGTCCAGAAGCAGCACCTGAAAGGACATTGCATGTAGGGGAAAGCTTTAACAAAACACCAAGGACATTATATTTTAGGGAAAATCTTTGGGATGACGGAGACAGGAGCCGATCTGAAAGATGTGCTGAAGGTCCCCATCACCTGAGATCTGGCAGTGAAGGGACTGGTCCCAGGGGAACACCTGGGGGTCTGAAGACAGCAGGTCTCCTTGTACACTGCCACAAAGCTGCATGGGGCAAACAAAATGAGTGAGGTGTAATTTGTGATCTGTGTGGTGAGAAGTGATTGTGGATGTGTTTTCTGTGATAACCAGTGTGGCATTACTTGGTCCCCTTGCAGGAGCCCTGGTGGGGAAGCATAAGAGGGGAATCCTATGTTTTATTTATTTATTTGTTTATTTTTATTATTTTGGGTGCTGTCTACCTGTCATATTTGATACATCCCTGCAAAATGTCTTGGCCAATACATTCTAAAAGGGATGTCCAAGATGCAGTAGATCAGCTTAGACCTACCCAAGACATGGGTCTGTGAAGAGGTCCTGCTGGCCTAAGGCAGAGAGGGGTCTCAACCTTCCCCCTACATCCAGGGTGAGCTCTGAGCTCTCAGAGATCTTAATTGCTTTTGCTGTAACGAGAGTATAAAATATAACCAGGCAATAATGAGTATGAAAGAAAATCACAATAAATAAGACACACAATGATGGTTTCACGATAAACAGTTGGGGCCAGCACAGAGTCAATGGAGGATCTAAAAAATCTGTGCATGCAAATACACCCTTGCTTGCCATATGTTGTAACTCATCCTAAGGATGTTCCTGTAAAATTCAACAAGAAATAGTGATCTTTTTAGTGACAGACATTGAAAATCATTCACTGTTAAATTTCATTCATTAGGCTATCACCTCAAGAGCACTCACTTGGAAGTGTATCCCCAGCCAGCCTGTCATCAGACCTATTTATGGAGAGAGTTTAAAAATGAAAGAGGGAAAAGGAAGGAGTAAAAATGAAAAATATTTTATCCACAGATAATGCATACCCTCTGTTGAGGTGTCTGGGCCACAAATGCAATATTCTATGGAGGCCAAACTGTTAATCTCTACAGCAGAGCTGGTCCCAGAAAATGGACTGAGTACAAGGGAACATACATGGACAACCCCACTGTTGAGAGCTACAGCAATGGTCAGTAGAGACGGTAGAAGTAACTACTGTGAATTACATTCCTCCTGCCCTTTGGGGAATGGCAAAAAGTAGGATTTGGGGCTGCTGACCAAACTCCATCAGGAAAACTTCCTGGAAGATGGTTTTCACTTTGATAAAAAAGTGGAAAAAACGTAGAAAATATTTTCTTTCCGATTTTTTTCCAGTGTCCTTCTTTCCTTCCCAGAGTAAGACCCTAAGATAAAACACTTCTAAATAGAACTTTTCCATTCATTTTCCTCTCCAGCATGTTTTGCTTGTTTAGTGGAGAAAAGAATAAGCAGAAAAGAACAAAGAGGGGGAAAAAATGAAAGAAAAGCAACCAAAAGTCTTATTCCTCTGAATTGGGTAGATTCCTAGGGAATTTTTGTGGTATTTAATTTCCTACACTATGCAGGAGATACCCTTCTGCCCTAGTTTCCCGTGATATTGGGAACTTAAGAATAGTTTTCTAAAATACTTCTGAAAAAGACAGTTCTTGGACCTGAAGAAACCTGTAGGTCTTCAGAGAGTTGGACCAGAGGTCCCTTTTAACCTCAACCACTCTGTGATTCCTTCAGCCCAGCGAGGTATGATGTAGGCATGCAAAGAGCAGGTGAGAAAGGAGTAAGGAGCCTGAGGACTGCATTTGTCTTGCCACCATTATCAAGGGGCACAGTCAGTGCTGGCTGCAGGAGAGAGCCACAGTGTCCTGTGTCTCAGGAGATTATCCTGAATCCGGCTCAGGTTGTCTCTTCCGCTCTGTGAATTTCTCCACAGCAATGGCTTGGCTTCTGTATCAAGGATGGAATAAGCCTCTATTTTAGCCCAATTTCTAGCCTGAAGGCTAGAGTGCAGGTGAGGGTGCCGGCTCCTAGACCACCCCGTAGAAGGAGATGCAGATGCCAGCCACACAGCCACCAAAGCAAGCTCAGTTTTCTGAACCCCCGGTGGAGAAAGCACCTGCTGCTTGCACCTACAGGACATAGGACATGGCCTGCCCGAGCCCCCATCTGTTGGTTCTCATTAGGTCCTTGTTCATGAAGCCAGCCCTCGGAGTTGCCCACAGTAGGGACACAGAGGTAGCTCCTGGCATGGGTGCTCCAAACAGCCTCAGAAATACCCGGGTCCACCCAGGAGTGCTGCCAGGAGTCCAGACACCAGATTTGGGTGAGCTGAATCACCCCACCAGGCCATACCCATCCAACTCGTACACGTCGTGCTTGACCAGTTTAGGTGCCTAAAGCAGATGGTTTTGGCATCAGCCTCCCGTGGCGATTAATTAGGTTCAAGTCCCTGATCTGGTGAACAGTTAATTATCTGTACAAAACTGAAAACCTCCAACCGAAGGGACTGAGAAAGGCAGCTGCTTAATGAGTGCAGGGTGCCCCCGAGAGCCCAGGCCCCAGTCCCCTTTGCAAATCAAAGACAGTGCAGCTAATCTGATCTTAAATCTCTTTCATCCTAGGTGAGAGCCCTAACCACAGCCCTCTGGGCTGACTGCCTGTCTCTCCGCTCTTTCATTTAAAGGAAAACTGTAAAATAATTCTCTTTTTCTTCATATGGAAATAGGAAGCATTTCTCAAATCCCAGGAATATTTGCAAGACAGGAAAAGCATTTCCTGCCCTGCCACAATCACAGTCTGAGGCTGTGTATGGGCTCCCTATAATTGCATGTTATACCCAAATGGGCTCGCTTTTATGAATGTATTGAAATTTTTTAAACTTCTAAAAGGTTATTTCAGTGTGAGAACAGACCCAGACCTGATGAATACACCTTTGTGTGCAATTCTCTAAGTACAGTTTTCTGGGTTAACAGTCAGGGACTTGAAAGCCAGCTGAGATCTTATAGGAAACTTTATTAAAAATAGTCTATCTGTCTGGAATAGGAGCCCGGAGTTTGCAATGTAAAGTAGTTGCTTATGAAAAATGCATTTTTTCTGTAGCGAAACAGAATACAATCCTTCTGGCGAAAAGACAGAAGTTGTTTCTTTTCCAAAAGCCATCAGAAAGCAGACAACAAAAAACGCCTGTCACATTTATAATTTCGCATTCCGTGTGACTCAGTGAGCAGATCAAATACCGATTAGGGAACGAAAACTGCCAGCAGAGTTCAAAGAAGCCGATTTCCCCTTTTGTTACCATAAGATGCTGCTGGGGGTGAGCAATAGGATGGATGCTGGAGTGACTGGTGAGAGGACCAGACCTTGCCTCGATGGCTGCAGGCTGCCCAAGCATCCCTCCTCCCGCGGGGAAGCCTCTCCCTTTGCTTGTCCTGGGGTCCTTGGCACAGCATTGCTATATGTGGCAGTGGATCATGGTGTCCTCATCGCCAACCATGTTGTGGTGGTGGTTTCATCACCGCTGCTTTAAACAGAGTATCGATGATGTGTTGCTTGTGGCTTCTGAGGCACCCTAGCATTTTACTAAAGAACCGTAGGGCTTTTAGTGGTGGTATTCTCTGGACACCAAGTACTCAGTAACTTTTATGGGACAGAGGAAGGGAAAAATTTCCTTTTTGCTCAAAATAGACTTCTCCTTTAGCCAACTTCTGTGTTCTTTTTCCCTTTTGTTGACTTTTTTTTTTTTGTTGTTGAGAAACAAGTTGGAAAGGCTTGTAAAAATGCTAGGCTTTGCAGTTACCGCTGCTCTGCATCTTTCTAAAGAAAAAATCAAACTGTGGAAAACAGCTCTCTGATGTGTGGACATTTCCTTAAGCCAGGGAAAGATGCAAAGTCCCATTTCCTGCACCCTGGGGTTGAATATTATGGGAAAAAGATGCTCGAGCTGAGGGTGGGAACGGGGCTCTCCACCCCATGGGGCTGTGAGTGATGTCCAAGCAAGGCACCCTCAAGTGGGGTGAGGCTTGACATCACCTCAAGACTTCTCGGCAGCCAGCCAGTTGACTGCCAGGATGGTTTATGGCTCTTGTTTTCGGGAAAGCTCTCTGTAGGGAACCCAGGTGTTTCACTCAGCTCTGTTTTAGGAGACAGTGAGTGCCTGGGAACAGGCCATTGTGCACCTCTGTGATGTGATGCTGCGCCCTTCTGTGGGTCTTGTCCCAGCTGCCTATGTCTCCTCAAAAAATGGAAATAGGCTCCAAAATGCTTAGTACGACTTAGTTCTTCTCCAGTACTTCTGGCTACATCCATTCGCCCCATGTATGACCAGCCACACAAGATGTAGAAAATGGAAACGGTGCAAAACCCCTTCCTCTTTCAGACACCCTAAAACCTAAATCCTAAACTGCCCTAAAGACTGACCAAAACTGAGCTCATTTTGCCCTTGTTTGGAGGCAGGGTGAGGGGTGTACAGAGGAACTGCTGAAGGTGCATGGCTGTGATTCACTCTGGGAGCAAAAGCACTGGTGTGCAGCACTTTGTGCTTCCTGCACATGCTCTTCATCTGCAGTTTAATTTCCCTCTCCAGCCATCACAATTCTATCAGTGTTCAGTGCCACGTAACAGTGCTGTTAAGCCTGGTTAGTATTTTAGTTCATTTACCAGAGTATGGTGTACAATAGCCTGGATGAGGATCATAAAATAAATTAATAGATTGTTAATGAATAAGGGCGTTGCAAGGTCAGTGTGATGGGTCACCAGTGGGAGGGAGGTGCTTGCACAGCAGGAGACTGACTGCTGTGCAGAGGATCAGAGCAAACTGACTTCTTACCTGCCATGAAGGTGGTGGTTAAGACCTTGAAGGGGAAGCAATATTACAAAACGAGGGTGGGATAGGAAGGAAGCCCCAAGACTGACATCTGCTGATCCCGAGAAAGTGGCCTGCAGGCTATTACTATGGTACTCAGTGGATACAACTCCTATGTGGAGAATATTGCTTGTCGCTCAGGAAACATCCTTTTTGTTGCACCTATCAACAGCTGCACAGCTTTAGGAAGGTCTGGCTTTTAGTGCTCGACTGTGTGCTAGGGCATACGTAGTAATAAAAAGGGAACAGAAAAGATTGTTGTGAAAGCAGGACTGCCGGCAGCATGCCAGCACATGAACATGTTATTCTGCAGCATGTTTACATGCTAGGCCTGAACCGTGATACCTGGCCACAGGGCAGTTCTGTGACAAGCACGGCACCGTCTCATTTATTCTCCCCTGAGCAGCACTTCTGTCTTTGGCAATAACTGAAAAAGTAGTCGCAAGTTCTTAGATTAACTATATTTAGTATTTCCTAAAATCAAAGCATCGCATTAAGTGATTCACTTCCTTTTGTTTTGAGGTATAATTACATGTGCTAAATTGTTCTCAGGAAAGTGATTCAAAGAAATTTGCCCTCCAGAGAAAAAACACAGGAAAGATTAAAAGGCTTTCTTTCTTTTTTCTTTTTTATTTTTAATTTGTAATACATTTTTTTTTTGAGGATGGCATTAAATTGCTGTGCTAGAGACATAAAACAAAATTAAATACAAAACATGTTTTAAAGAGAAGCTGAGCTGATGATGAGAGAAGCTGGTGAGAAAAAAAAAATTGCAGGGGAGGCAAGTGGAATCACAGTGCAGCCTGCCTTGCCTGAAAGCTTTGAGCCCTTTCCTTGGAGATGAAAGCATGCCACCACTGGGGAGACGGCCTGCACGGCGAGAGTAACCTTATGGTAATGAATTGCAGTTGAAAAGGAGGTTTGAAACCCCTGGATATCTGTTTTGATGTTAATTGCAAAGCCAGGTTAGTGCTATTTGAGCACTGGCAACCTAGAAAATTCCCAGAATAAAGCTGTTCACACAGACCTGTTGTACTTGGATGGTTTATTGTAGCTATTGTGCCAGTGCAACTGGCACTGTCTTGTTCCTCTTGAAGTAAACGGCTAAACAGGCTCTAATGATATGCTAAGGTTTAATTTTAACAAAGGAAGAGAGAATTAGAGAGGAAAATGGCAGTCCCTTGCCTGATTTGCACATCGCAGTGGTAGCAGGAATTGAGTTTGTCAGACCCCTGAGCCAGCTGGCCATCTTCTCATGTGCATAGTGCATGGTGTGCCTCTGAAGATGGGCGAGAATCATCTTGTTTGCATGCAGGAATCAGGCTCCAACTGTAATGATTTTAACTCAATTTCATTTTACAGGATGAAAGCATGGGTCTGCAGCAGGGTTTGGTGAAGCCTGGTGTGGGGCACACGTGGGAGGGCAGTGCTGCTGTTAGGGTGCTCAGCCCTCTGCAGAGGATCCTGCGCAGGCTGCTCATGCCTCAGATCTTCTGTCCAGCAGCTATGAAGGGTTCCTGCAGAGCTTGCACCTTATCTGATACCGCGGAGATACCCTGGAAAGTTTGCAAACACATTTTCACTTAGGAAGTAAAAGTCCTCTGTGGTAATACTGCTCAAAGTCCCCTGCTTTGAAAAGCCCCCTGACCAATTTCTGGGCAACAGGCGCTTATTTCAGCTTCAGCAAGGAAATTGGGAATACAGTGTGTCTGGGTGTGATTTACAGCTCCATGCAGCGAGTGCTTCTAGCATCAGCTCCAAAGAAAATGAAATCCCTGCAGAATAAATTGAGTCATAAGATTTTGGCAAGGTGGACGAGTAAAATGGAAGATTAACATTCAGGGAGATGCATCCCTTCCATAGAAGTTGGAAATCTACAGTATATGCCTAGAAGTCTAAGCAGAGGTATGAACATGAAAACCAGGATTTAAAGAGGGTTAAAGTGTTCAGTAGCTATCATCACGGTATCATCCCCACAAAACAAACTTAATGTATGCTTTTTTCCTTTTTTTTTTAGATTTCATGCAACCTGGAGATTATCTTTCAGCATTAATCGCATATGACAGAACAATGTATGGTTGTGAGAAAAATACACACCAAATCCAAATGTAACACAAAACACTGAGTATTGCTATTGCCAAATCAACAGAATTATATTGACATTACTTTTCCTTCCTTTTGCAATATGTATCTTGTAAGATCTGCTGCTGTTTTGCATTTGGTGGTGTGAAGATATCATAAAGATCCCTTCTCATCTTCTAACTAACCTCCAAGAAAACCATTGGAATGAAGTTAATTTTATACATATGGACAAATTAATGCCATTCTCATCTTCAGAAAGAGCTTGTCTCCATGGAAGAGTTTCCCAAAGCATATAGTGCTGAATAAGCTGTTTATATTCTATAGTAATTAGCATGCTTCCAACTCAGACTAACATTTTTGGACCAAAAATTATTTTGGAACACAGTTTGCACATAAGGGGGTATTCTGGGATGGTTATTGTGAAATTGTTTATTTTATAATTGGAAGATTTCTCCATGGAGACAGACCAGAGATTTCTTTCAAACATCTTCAGGAAGTCAAAAATTTAAAGAGGGAGTAAAAGTTATTTATTTCTGTCAAAGTTTGTTTTACACAGCAGAAGCCAAAAAGGACTCCCCTTTGAAATGAAATTCATGTCTAAACATATTTAGGATAATTATTTGAGTTTTAAAAGCCTGTCATATTAGGAGAGTTTTCAGAACTCAGTTAATTTAGCTTAAAAAAGGAGAGGACAAAGGAGTGACTTGATCACGGTTTGCACATAGCAGATATTTTGTATTGGATTATTTTTTTCCTCAGCTAATGGACAAAGCATTAACAGGAACCAAATGGCTGGATGTTCAAGCTAGACATACTCAGACAGAAAGCAAAGCAAATCTTTTGAATAGTTATTAAAACCATTAACTCCTGGGAGAGTTTGCCAAGACGTGAGGTATTTACTATCACTTACGTTCAAGTACTGTATTAATAGCAGTGGAATAAGCTATGGAACTGCTTGCCAGAGGATGTTGTAGATGCTAAAGCTTGCCACGGATCCAAAAAGCATCTGGACATATTCATGGAAGAAAATTAATTGAGAACCATTAAACACCAAAAAAGACTCCAGCTCTGACTCAGGAAATCCCTGAACCACAGGGAGTGCTGGCCGTGAGGGCAAGAGACACGGCCTGATTTGTGTCCATTTGGCCAGACTCCATCTCCTTTCCTTCCCAAAACAGGGAGGCCTTGTCCATCACTACCAGCTGGGAAAGGCCTCTGGCTGGGTTACCTCAGTCCTCAGCACTATCTGGAGGAGCTGACCAGGGCCAAACCTGAGCCGGGGGAGTGTTAAAAGTCATGTGCTGGGAAATTTTGGGCAGCGTCTGCGCCAGCATCTCAGTTCTCATCAGTGCACTGGTGCTGGTGTAGCTGAGATGCCCACAGAGTGCTTTTAAGGGGGGCTGTGGAAGATATCTGAAAAAAGCAAGCTGCTAGTTGGGAAACTTAAATTCACTACCGAGAGCCTCTACATTCCTCTGGGAAGCCAGCAATTGTAAAAGCTCAGGAAGATTCAAACCAATGTTTTGGTTTGACCTGGGGCTGCTGGACTTGCTGTGGGAACCCAGGAACAAATTTCTGTGGCCTTTGTGCCACTGGCAGACAGGCAAATGCTCACAGGTATCGGTTCTGCCCTTACAAATCTCTGGCTCTAAGGACTTAACATGTCACTGCTGCTGTAGCTTCAGAGGTTTTGGAGGGGTTATACCAACTAGGCAAACCAGACAAATGGACAAATGCCATGAGGACCTCCTGTAACCAAAAGCCATGAAGCACAGTGCGTGACCATGCGTTTTCTTTGTATTGTATTTCTTCACATACAAAGAAAAATGACCTATATTCCTATTATACCTATTGCACAAGTAAGGAGTACAAAAACTTGGTCAACTTGGTCAAGACACCTTATTTTTCATAAGTACTATGTTGTTTCTTAAAGGTTTAAATTATTTTGTGTTATCTGAGGCATGTGCTTCAGGGATGTACAGCAAATGAAAAGCAAAGCAAAGAAAAAAGAAAGCACTGATAGCAAAGAACATCAAAATGCAGTAAAATTATGCTCTTTGATAAATTTTGGGCTAGAAACCATTATGAAAGGACAAGGATGCACGATTATCTCATTGTTGGAGAAAGATCTAAAGAACTTATCAGTCTTCTTTGAAATGACAGTCATAATACACTCTGTAGCAGTTTGGGGGTCTCTCCCTCATCAGCATTTTCCAACAAATAAATGCAGGAAAAACCCTCCTTTAATGTAATCCTTTAAACAGAGAGTCTTTTGTTTTATGGCCATGCAAAGAAACTTCAAACAAGACATTTCAAAGAGAAATCTTGGCTACTCCTTTGAAGAAAACATTGTTCACAGATATTCCAGATTATCTGAATGCCTCTTTGCATTAAATATTACTTAAGTGATATCTTTTATTATTTGAATTTATAGGATTTCCATTTTTACACACAGAGTTTTTCACATCATACAAGTTTCCATTTGTGGATGGAATAAAATAGTCAATGTAGATTTTTTTATTTTTTTTTTTGTTATACTGCACGCCAGCAGTTGTAATGGCTAAAGTCCCATCTGATTTTGCTTTGAAACTCCCCACCTGTACTTTTAGGTCATGGTTAATATACTGCCAATTTATTTTAACTTTACTGATAAATCTGTAGAATTCAGCATGTAATAATTAGTCCTGTGACTGCTTATCAGCATCATTTCTCATCTTGCCATTAGGAAGAAACAAAGAGAGTGAGGGGAAATGATGTGGAAATAAGAATATCTGCTGGCATTGATGCTGACCAATAGGAACCGGATTCTTTTCAGAGGAATCAATTCAAAATGCCATTTCCAGAATTTCATGGAAAGATATAGGCCAACTTCCAATGTTTTCTGTATTGCAGGTTGATAAAACTCAGTACAATTAAAAGCCTAAATTAGATAGAAGTCTACTTCCAGAAACAAAGACGACAGTCTGCGCTTTATTACAAATCTTTACCACTTTCATCATGACACGTTACACAGCTTATACTCTAATCTTTTAAGAAGAACCACCAACTGTTTAAGGTTCTCATGGGAACAACTGAAGACTAATAATGAGTAATCTAATTTCTCTGACAGTTGACTTTGATCATTTTGAAATATATTGTCATCAAATATGTCCAACAGTCACATGCTTAGTTAAAAGGATGCTTTCCTATAGATTTGTCATAGGTGATAGTCAAAAGATTGAGCACAAGTAACCCTGCTTCATTAGCAATAGGCATTCAAAGAAAATTTTCTCTCGCAAATAATCAAAAATTGCTTTACAATCTGTACAGCTGTTTACTTGCCCACCAGTTTAATCTGTCAGTCTGTGCATCCAACTGCCAAACTGCAATTTAAACCATGATGTTTTGGATTTTCCCCTGGCATGATCCCTTTTTATTTGACTAGAAAATTTACCCAGACAATTCTGAGCATTTCCTGTATTTGTCCAAGGTTTCCAGATGTTCAGTGATCATCTTGGAGTTAATAGGCAATAAATCTATCTGGACTGCCATGCATCCAGAAACCTTGGTCATGTCTGTAATGTATTTATAGGTGATGCTTTCAGAAAGCATTGTGCTTATTGTGCCCACAAAGCCCAGTTGCTGTGTTTCTCTGCAACAGATCTCACTCCTGCTGATCTGGGAAGATTTATTGCACATGTGTGTATCAGTTCTGCAGTACACATTCAGCAAACTTGCACTTCTGGGAAGCACTGCACTTGCACAATGTGTCAGTAACTGATGTGCATAGTCAGCAACAAATGTGTTGGAAGGGTAGGACCAGCTGGAGGGCGTGGGTTGGGCTTTCTCACCATGGTAGCTGTGAACTTCCTGGACATGTGGACATATATTTTATCTTGAGAAATCTCAGACATGAATATGGCCGCCCAGACTTAGGGAATGACAGGAAGAATCATGTGTCCACTTGTAGCTGCAAGTGCATAACACAAAGCAATTGCTGTGTGAACAGAAGAAATATTGTTTCTCTATAGTCCATAGATGACCTGAGAAAAATTGGTACAGTCTTGTAAGTTAAGTTGTAAGTTGTTTAAGCTTCAAACTCATAAAAAGTCAGAAAATTCTTCTTTGAGATTCTAATTATGTGATTTGCCAGCCCTCAAAATTCATCACATATCAACCAAAATCCCTTACGCCCACCTCTGTTCTTTGCATTCACTATCAGCCAATGTGCCTTACTGAACTTCGTTGGTTGTACTCCATAGTCTGTATGCAAACAACTTCCTTAGTTGTGACTCCAGAAATAAACCGGGGAGACAGACTGGTAAATGAAGCACAACTTTTCCTCTGAGAACTTCATTTACAACACTAAAATCATGCCAATACCTGTCTGTTTTGGTGAAGTTCTCTGTAATAACCAAAACACGTTGTTCAGGCTCTTCAGGTCCAAGTGGTAGAGTTGGTGCAGGAAGGTAGCCTTGGAAGCCTCAGTGCTGTCTTTCAAGTCTTTATGGCTTTTACCTTCCAGATACGATTTGAAACAGAGATCTGGGTCTCTTGTAGACACTGGAAAGCACAGAGGCTTTTTTTTTTTTCACCCATTGTGTGATAAATTTCCCAAGCAGTCACTTCCAGACAAAGAAAGAGGTTGTGCCATTATGGTCCAAGAAAGCAAGTTCAAGTTGAATTCAAGAGATGATAAATATGTTCAACAAGCCTTTATTTTATTTTATTTTATTTTATTTTATTTTATTTTATTTTATTTTATTTTATTTTATTTTATTTTATTTTATTTTATTTTATTTTATTTTATTTTATTTTAATGAACTCTGGGGAGCACCGTGGGTGCACTGACAGTTTTTGCATTGCTCCCTGTCCATTTATCCTTTGGGAGAATGGTCTTACCTGAGGCTTACAAGATGTGTCACAAGTCTCAATGAAGACACAGAAATGCAAAAACTGTTACTGTCAAACCATTCCTAAAATGACCAAGATTTTACATGGTTGGTTTGCATATACTAAAGATTCTGAGGAAGGTCACTGCTTTTGGCTGGGGAGGGCACACAGGTTGATCCTATGTCTAATATATATATATACTCTTCCCCTCCCACTCCAGTATTCACTAAAATCTGCCTCAGTTGAAAGTTTTAGGAAACATCCTGATTTTCACATGTTCAGCAGAGCCTCTCTTGGAGTTTTTTTTTTGGCCTGAGTGAAGTATGGGCTCAGGGCATGCCCCAGTGCAGGGAAACTCAGGACCTCCCCTGAGATGGCATGTTTTGCCAGGTCTGAGAGCCCAGGGCTTGTCCTCGCCACATCCCTGGACCCCACTGAACCTGGGCTGTAGGGATGTTGCTGCTTGAATTGAACTAAATGCAAAGGAGAAGGAATTAGGAGGGGGAGCTGGATGGGAAAAAGGTGACACTTGAAGCATAGAAAGGGTGAATAATAAGCAAGAGCTGGGAACGCACAGCAAAGAGACTGGGCACAGGGAACTGAGAATGGATGAGAAGTGAGATAAGGGCTAGGAAAGGAAAGGAATGGGGACTGGCAGAGTGAGGAGACAGGGACTTTGGTGAAAGAGATGAGAAGAAATGAGATGACAGGTCTGGAACAGGGAGGGGAAAGGGCAGAAGAGGGGAATGAAAGTGGACAGTTATGTGCGAGTTTAGTCATAAAGCATGTGGCCAAAGCCTCACCTCCTTCCCACTGTTCTTCATACAGAGGATGGCAGCCTGCAGTGCTGCTAGCATGCATGGTGGAAGATGCCCATGGCCTGGAGACACCAGCAGGATGTTCACCTCACTTATCTGAAAACAAGCAAGCAGGGACCCCTCTTGAATTTAAATACAGAAACATCCTCTGTTGAAAAACTCTTTCTGGGGTTGAAGAGTCGACTACTCAAAAGCTGGGGCTGGCCGTGAAGTTTCAGTTCTCTAAAATGGGCATGTGAGCAAACCAAGGGTGTCTCCCTGTTTGGGCAGCCCTAACTCTGACATTTCCTAATGTCTGTGGTTTTGCTTTTGTTTTTTCCTTGAGAAAACTCTCCAGAAACTTTCACAAATAAACTCTTTTTTTTTTTTTTTCCTGTTTCCTGTTTTTTCCCCCAAGACATAAGAGAGAAGAGAAAAAAAGATATTTTTAATGCAAGCAGTGTTCTCTCAGAACGAACAGAGAGAGAATTGTTAGCTTAACACTGAAAACAATGCTATTGCTGCCTAACGTTAATCCTTGAAACTGTATCAAAATGAGCAGGCAGGCTTAATTCTGCTTTTCCTTATTCAGTGTACTTGACTGCTGTCTTTAAAAATATTTTTAGCACGGTTTTGTGTAGGTGAGTGCATGTGTGGAAGAGAAAGATATGACATCTTTTTTTCTTGTAGCCCACTCATCGTCAGGCTGTGATGACAAACCGGTGTGTTTGTGTGTGTACAAGTATGTCTGTCTGCACAAATTAGAGGTTTTGCATGATTGCAAGTGATGTGTTTCTGCAGCACAGAGCAGCCTTTCTCCTCCAAGGCCACCGATCCAGCTCCTTCTTCTAAAAAGTATGGCAGAGAGGCAGCAGTGGTGCTTCTAGCCCTCTTACACCATGAAACATACTTGGTGTCAGCCCTGAATGAAGCTATGGAGCCAGAGAGACGGAGCCAAACCCAACTGCAGGCCTGTCTACCTGGAATCTTTCCATTGACCTTAATAGGAGTTTGACCAGGCCCCAGCTATAAACAATTCAGAGGAGATAACGTAGATGCTTATTTTGTTTTCCTTTGGACTGCTCTGCGTGTTGCGTTCAGCATCACGTCCACCATGGAGTTGGCGGGTACCATTATTTACCTTTTCCCCTCCAACTTTATGACCCTCAAGCCTTCACGTGCTGGTAGGCTGAAACAAGGCCCTGGGCATGCTGGTGCGTGCAGGACAGATCTCCTCTGCTTGCTTTTCCTCGTTTCCAGTCTGTAGTTGAGGGCAGGCAGGGCTGGGAAGTGCAACAGGCAGTTGCAGAAGGCCGCCTGCAGGAGCTGAGCTTTGGCTTTTTGTGAACGTTGGAGAAGTGTTGTCTTGTGAAGGGGGCGGAAGAAGGCATGTTGAGGACAAAAAGTACTTGTTTCTAGGGCTTGAAATCTGAGTGGAAGGAAAAGCCTAGAGGGAGTCAAGGTGAGGAGTGTGGTTTTGGCATGCAGTTGTGTTGGCATCCGTGCTGCCTGGGGACACGTGCATGAGAGGGAAGGCCGCGGGGCATCGGAGCTCAGCTCCCCGCTGGCATGCCAAACCTCAGGTGCCTCGGCTGGTTCAGAGACATCAGTCCTCATTGCATTCCCTGGAGGGCAGCGAGGACAAGTGGCCCCCACACAAAGCCCCTGCACCCCACTGACCTCTTGTCCCAGTGGGAGAGTCGCTGCTTGGTCAGGGCAAGGATGGGTTGATGCACGGAAGAGGAAGGCTCTTGGGATGGCCCAACAAGGCACCTGCCTGGATACCTTCCAAAGCCACGAAGGACAGAGAGAATGCTGGCCACAGCTCTGCTGAGAGCAGGAGGAGGTTTGCTTCCTGGCTCTGCTCTGTGACTTCTGCCCTCACCTCGGCTGGGGCAGAGGGAGGCCCCCTGCTCCTCAGTGGTCTCCAGAGCTGCCAGAAACTCCGGTCATCCCTCCACGGGTGGGAGAAGCAACCAGCCCCGAAGCTGTCCTGGCCTTTAGCCTGACTTTGCAAAGCCCAGACGGTAGCAAAAGGAGGCCCAGACCCACTTCAGCAGCCTGTATTCCTGGGGTTTGGCCAGGCCTTCTCCAGCACCTGGGGTTTCCAGGTGAGCTCCCATCCCAGTGCTGGGCAGCCTGCCCTGGTGACCACCCTTACAGCTGCCTTGGGTAGGCTTAGCTTCACCATTCCCCTCAGACACAGAAGTACATGGTCCCAAATCCCTTCTGCTTCTCTGTTCTCTTCACTAGGAAGACACTGAATTACTCTGGGTTTGGAAAAGTGAAGTTTTAAACTTCTTGGACTGCAGCTGCTTCTGCAAAGGGTGTCACTCAGCCAAGCTTCCTAGCACTAAACTTCTTCACTTGCTATCACCCTTTATAAAACGTGTATTTTTCTGATAGCTTGAGCAGCAGCAATTCCCTTGGCTCCATAAGGAACATTAAAGAGTGGGTTTTAATGCCCCAGGGAACTTGCAGTGTGCAGTGTTTGAAGGAAAAGGCTCTCACTTCATGCAGCTCTTCAGATTATTGTTCTTAAATATCCTGTTTCACATTATTTATTGCTGCAGATTTTTTTTTCCTCTTTTTATTGTCTCATTCCCAGGCAGTAAAACACATTGCTGCAACGCAGAGACAAATCAAAAGAGAAGGGATCATTTCACTTGAGGGATGTTTTGGCTCTGCTGATGGACTTCACGGTGGGCCCTGGCTCTCCCTGCATGGGGCAAACTGGAAGCCCAGACCCACGCACAGCAGGAGAGCATGGCCCTGGCCCCATGCACCGTTCCCTGGTTAGCCCATCATCGACTCTTGAGGCAGGGAAAGGGGCACCTCTACTTTCTGGATAAGATATGCAGGTAAGCACATGTGGATTGGCTTGCAAATAAGAGGCACACCGGGGTCTTGGGTGCAGTTGTATTGACGCCAAGAGCATGCATCCTGATTCTCGCCTGTGCACAAACAGGTTTTTGCCCCAAGTGCAGGCTCTCGACTTGCACAATACAAGGAAAAGTGGTGCCAGGACATAAATTAGGAAGCATGAATGGGTGAAACACAAAGGAACTTATTTTGTGCTAATAGTTTAGTAAAGGCATTCAGACACTTCTAAAGTTAGCACATTGTGCTGCCAAGAGAAACAGTGCAGTGGAGGAAAAATACCTCCCTGGATAGCTGTCTACCAGCAGATACGTCCTGTTTTTCAGTCCAGACAAATACAGCCTGACTCTGCCAAGCCTACACTTTGGTTTTCCTTGCCTTATGTGGGATAAATACTTCCCTCCTCTTCCAAAGTTAGTGCAGTAATTAGCCAAAAATCAAAGCTGTACCTGATAACAATGTGGTCCTTTATCTTTAGTAAAGACTTTCAATCACAGAAATTACCTTGGCTCATCAATTAGCCGAAAGCTTGCTCAGCCTGTAATAGAGACTGCCTAATTCACATGTGGCTCCTGATCGCTTTTCCAGTGCTACTAATGGCTTCAGTCAGCATTGTACTAAAAGCACTGCAAGGCAGAGCTGTGCTAGACACAAAATAGATTTGGCAAATGCGCGTTTTTATGAGCAAAAGTGCTGCTCTAAAAATACATTGCCTTGCTCGCACCAAGACCTCAGAAGTTAGCCAAAACCATGACTGAAGCTGCTGCTCGGCCTTCCCTGCCTGCCTTCTAATGGGGCTGCAAACATGAGATCATGTAATTAAAGACCTTATCAAGTCCACGTGTGAAAGTGTGCTGAATGAAGGACATATTAGCAGCCTTACTTCTGGCACCTCCCAGGTTCCCAGCTCCTGACTGCAATCTAGTGTTTGCGTGTAAAGTAGACACTGCTAAACACCCCCCAAGCAGCACCACCTGTCACTGCAATACCGACAGGCTTCAGACATTGTCGGTAACTGCAATGAGCAGCAAGCCTTTGTTGTTTTCCTCTCACAAGGGGCTGGCGATTAGCGGGGTCCGACTGAGCAGCCACCCTCTGTCACAGGGGCACTTGTCCTCTGCAGCACATCCAGAAGCACCTTGGCATTTCTGGGTGGCCGTGGCTTGAGAAGCTCTCCCCCAAGCACACCAGGAGCACGCAGGGAGGCAGGCGAGTCTCTGCAGAGAAAGGGGCTTTGCTGGCAGTGTGCCCCTTTACCTTTAGCCGGGGGTTGCTGTTTCAGTGTATAAATCAGTGAAAGTTTTGGCAGTGGATTAACTTGATACAAACCACATAGCATTCCTCCTCCAATGGCATGTCCAGTCTGTAATTTATGCTCTTTTTATGATAGATTTCTTCTCTGAGAGCAATTTGCATCATCATTCCTTTTAAAGATAGATTGTTTTACAGTGTTTTGTAGATCAACTGGCACTTGGAAGGCTGGCATCCAGATGTACAGCTTGCAGAAAAAAATACAGTCTTGTTCAAGCGAGCAGAGCAGCGGTGATATGAGATCACCTTACAAGGACCTGCTATCTGCCCCAGCTAGCAGAGAATTGATTTCTTTTGCAATGAAAATGCCTCAAAGCAATCCTTTATCACTTGCAAAAGAAGTGAGAAAGAGGCAAGCACAAGCTAGTGCATTCAGAGCGAGGAATTATTAACAGCAATGTAACTTAATGGCATGACAGCAGGGATAAATTTGGATCACGGACTTTGGAGTTAAGTTTCAGGAAATACCAATCTTTGTTTAATGATGCAACCAAGAAATTAATCACAATGAGCGATATGATAGCACATGAACAACAGCATTTAGAAACTCCTGAAGGTTTCAAGGCTCTGCTGAACCAAGTACTGCAAAGACACATCCTAATAGACAGACCTGCCCCAGAGCGTTTACAATCTTGTGACTCGAGGTTGATAAACAGTGGGATAAAGGAAGGATTAATATGCTCATTTTGCAAACGGAGAATGGAGCCACAGTGTGATTAAGAGCTAAATTTACAAAAAGGGTGCAAGCTGCCCAGTGCTCAGCTCTCAGGTGCTTTTCATGCTGGAGGCCAGCGCAGAGACAGAAAACTCATGGCTCCTGAAATGCTGAATGGAAGGGGATGGGATCTGCAGAAAAAGGAGCTGGTGGTGCTGGGAACCATCATTCATCTTCATGGAAATACTGGGGTGATGGATGGAAGGATGGATGGGCGGGTGGGATGGTCTTTCCCACCCTACTTGCAGATGCAGGCTTTATAGGGCTGTTATTCAGCCCCTTTGCTCTCAGGTGATTAGTCCACATGCTCAATGTGCCAAACACCTGATAATATTTTCTCTGAGATGCCGACTATGGCCTGGCTATTAGGTTTTGTGTTTGCTCTGCTTCTCAACAAGTCTCAGCACACAACAAAGGTAGCTCAGGGAGCAAATGGTCTGTAGGTGTCACAGGGAGGGGTTGAGAGGTGAGCAAGGCACAGTGCAGTGGGGTCAGGTACCAGATTCAGGAGAAAGTCAGGGGATGCTTCCCAGCTATGTAACCTGCTGCAGGTCCCACATGATGATATCCCTCTCTCTGGATCAGGCCCAGGACTCCTACTGTTTACACAACAGCATTTGGTAAACCCAGGTGAGCTCATATTCCTCTGTTTTTACATGCTGTCCCTCAAGCAGGTGCACTGAAGTGAGCAGAAATGGTTGTACCCATTCTGAGGACGGGTGTGCGGCAGGGATGTGTGCTTTATGCATGTTTTATGCAGTCTGCTAGCTGTACGTCCTGGCACAGACAGTGACTGCTGCAAGCACATCTGCTTTGCAAGGGAATTGCTTAAATCATGTATCGTGGTCAGAGGAGCCTCCCTGGAATGTCACTTTCTGCAGAAGCAAACATTTCCCAGCTCTTGCGCCAGCATCTTACAGTTTTGTATGCTCCTTCCCGAAATATCACCTCTAATATTACAGTGGATGGCTGGGAATTAGTGAGAGGTAAATGCAAGGACAGGTTTGTCAGAGGAGGATGCCTTCTGTCCCTGTCAGAAGGGCATGGTGGTGGGTGGATCTGTTGTGTAACAGCACAAACACAACGCGGCGGTGCCCACGGAGCTGCAGAAGCTGCCAAAGAGCCAGCTTTTAACATCCTCCCCTGGGAAAGGCGTGAGGAGCTGCTGGTGCTGTTCCCAGCAGCTGGGTATCAGCTACCAGCTACAGCGAGAGCTGCTGAAGGTGTAATGCCACACATGCAGGATAAAATCCTAGCCCAAAGTGATGTGTGGGCAGGCAGGCAGAAACCCACGGGGTCTGAAATGTAGGAGGAACAGGCAGGGAAAGAGAGCTAAATGCCACAGGAAAGTGAAAATGGATTTTAAGTGCAAAGGTAACCCAGGTCTGTTCTCATGTGGGAAAGAGGATCTCTGCTTTTCCTGGTGCTAAACAGTAACACAGGGGTGGGCAAAGAAAAGTGTGCTCTCACAGAAGGCAAAAGCAGAGAGTAGGATCTGTAACCATCACCTGCAGGGTGTTGGTTTGTCAGTGAGATGTTTTTCTGTGATCAAAAAAGAGGAGATTCCTCTTGCTGATCAGAGCATTCAGTAACTCAGCTCTTTGCTCTTTGGATTGCATTTCTCAAGCACATTACCCTGCAAAGCACTAAACCTTCCCAAAGCCCACTCGTATACCTAAACAGTTCATAATGTTCTGTTTTGTTGCTCTCATACCTTCCTCTACATTTCTTATAAACTCTTAATTTATTTAGATGCTGCCTTGCTTTATTTATGTGTATGAGGACATGAAATATATATTCTTGGGAAAGAATGTTGCAAGTTTGCAAACTTCCACTTTCACTTGTGTTAGTGAGGGCACATTGGCTTTTCTGCTTAGAAAATGACAGGCTTGAAAAATGTAAATCTGAACATATTTTATGCTTACAGAAGGAAATATATTTTTGAAATAGATGTGTGTTCCTTTCAAAACCTTTGAGGTAAGTTGCTCAGCTGGGAGTGAAGTGTATTATATCTTGTCAACAATAAATATGCCTGTTTAAGTGAGAGGCAGGGCCATGTTTTCTCAAACCTATGCTTCTGCATTGCTTTGTTTTATGGCTAGATGTTACTTCTGAGACTGCTCCAGGTTTAAAATTTGCTTTTTTCTTAAGTAGAAGTGAAGAACACAATTCTGCCTGTTCAGTTTGTAGAGGAAGGATTTATATACAGGTTTCACGCTTTCGCTGATCTGGAAACAGTGGCTTTAATTAGGCTCTACAGAGCAGATGTTTCTGAACGAGAAGGAAAGCAAAAAGCCTTATTGCTTTACATGTTCATCTCCAAAACCAAATGTAACAACAAGAAAGCTTTTCTGAAGCTTTTCTGTGTGCTTCCCCGAAGGTTTGCTGTTCCGTCGTGTCTGTGTACATACATGCTCATGTGCAAGAAGCTCCTTTATTTCCCTATTCGTGGTGTTTTTTTTTTTTTTTTTTTTTTTTTTTTTTAATTTTTGTAGGTCGCAGTGCCAGCTGTGATGAGCAGATACGAAATCATTGCCTGGGGGTGTACATGAGATGGGAAGATATTTGACTGCATCTCTTTCCCCTCTGATTATAGCAGCAAACCAGGCAAATAGAAGGAATACAAATAAAGGAAGTAATCGAAGCCCAGATCCTCCAAGGCATTTAAGCAGCTTTTCCAAACCTTTGAGGGTCTCAGCACTTCAGCAAAGGAAGGTGAGGAATTGTGATTGCAGATATGTCTAAGGACTGTGGTCCCTTCTCTTTCATCCCTGCAGGCAGTAGGTTGCCATTGCTTGATGGCTGGTGTACCAGCCCTGTGTGTGACCCACTGGAGGTGTCTGCCAGGTATTTTGGGGTATAGGATGTGTTTAAAAAGGCCACGCTTTGTCTGCAAGAAAATACCAACGTTACAATAGAGTTGATCGCTGAGCTGTTGCAGTTGGTGTTGGCATTGAGTAGAGAGGCTGAATGGTGGAGTGAGGAATAAAAATGTTGTCCCTTCTCAGCCTCGTATTCTTAATCATCCTTCACTGCAAACCCAAGAGAACCCAGCTCCCTGTGGCCACTTGGCTACATCCATATATGTGAACCAAACCCTGCTAGACTCTACCCAATCAGTCTGGCTGTCAGCTCTGGGCAGGGCTTTGGACCTCTCCTCACCCCAGCCTCTGTCCAAGCTGCCTTTGGGAATGGTCCCTGCTTCGTGCTAATCCCTGAGCCGTAGAGAGAAAGTCTGGGAGAACAGCAGCACATCCAGGCCAACAGCATGCCAAGGGAGAACAAACCAGAAATTTGAATTCCTGTCCCCAGCCCGGTGCCTTGGCACTTGGATTTACTAGCATGCTGTAGTGTGCTGCACCCCTTATCTCCAGCATTCATACCAGGTCTCACATCCTTTAAAATCATTGTGGTGTGCTTTGCACATCTGTCCAGCATGTTGGGGGGGATGAGCAACCTTACCAAAACACGCCTCTGGTTTTAGAACTGAGGATGTGTGTTTGGCTCTTAGCACACGTTTTTAAAGAGCTCCAGAGAGTGCACCTGCCAAAATATCCATGCTCATTACTTGCACAGTATTTGCTTGCATGTATGGAGTGTGCAGGCTTTGAGCAGCATGTTTGCTGTGAGATAAAGGCCTTTCCTTTGAGCTTGGCTCTTTTTCTGGTTGCCAGATATCAAGGGTACCGAGCCATTTTGGTTGGTTTGTCTCAGCTTGAACTGTGAAGTGTTGTCAATGTTGAAGGCACCCCAAGGAGGACAAGGCTCTCCCCAGAGATACTTACAATGAGCTTTTCCCCCTTCTTCCCACTGCACACTGTTGCAGGGGTTTGGTATATAGTAGAAGGAGCTGTGATGGTTCATCGTTGATGCTTTGTAGAGTGGTTCCTTGGTGCAGGGCTGGATAATTAGCTGATGTAACATTTATGTATGACAGTTCCATGTTTCTGTCTGTCCCTGTTCTGGAGCCATTGCTTCCAGAATCACCCCATTTGGGTTATTGTAGTGAGAGCCTTTAGCCATCTTCCTAATGTCACTGGTCTCTGGGGTATTTGCCTCTCTTACCCTGTGGGGAGACTGAGCAGAAGATGTTCTCCACAGTTGCAGTGATTTTATTTAAAAAGGAAATGAGAAGAAAATCTGGTGTACCAAATCCCAAATCCGCTTTAATGGAAAAAAAAATAGAAGAAAGGAGTCGGTGACAAATTTCTGTTTCTATTCTCTGTGTGAATGACACTACTTAAACACAAGTGAGCTGGCTGACAGTTATAGGGAGTGATATTTATTTGGATATTCCTGAAACTTCATTACTGTCTAGAATGCCCTTTGTGATCAGATCCTGGTGACAGACAGCAATTCTGCACCGAGACACTGATGGAGAAATGAATGTTATCTCCTGCTAACAGGAAGGATGCCCTGCCAGGGACCCAATGCTCTGTGTGATGGTCAGAGGCTTGGTTAATCTCACAGGGTTGTTTTTCAGCTCCCAAAGGTGGATGCCTTTTGAGATTCAACATAACAAAGCGTCAGCCAGCCTCGTGCAGGATGGAGCAGCCAGGGTGCTGTGTGATGAACAGACTGGAAAACCACAGCCCGCTCAATCTTCTTGTCAGTTCTGCTTTCCTTTTAGTGGCCAACCAGAACAAACCGTTCTTCTTGCCCTGGAGAAAATGGTGAACTTCAGGGTGTCACTTTTCCCTCCCACGGGTAACCCAGTTGCCCATTAGAGCCAGCCAGTAGCCTTCACAGTCCAGACTGCTTTCCAGAAATTGGCCTTTCAGTAATCAGAACTGCATCAAGGGCTCCTTGACAGCATCTCAGTGGCTTCAGGCACAGGACAGGAGCCAGAAAGGACTGAGGACCATTTCCCCGGGGTTACTTGGAGGCAGCCACACCATTTTGGAAGCCAGTAGGGTTTAATAGCAGGGCCAGGTTATGCCGTTTGGTCTCAGGACAGTCCAGCAGTGCTCACAAGGTGCCTGCAGGGCTCAGGACATGTATACAGATACACTGCAGCACCGGGGAGGAAGTGCTGGATGAAATGGCTGAGAGAGAAGCAGATTAGCCAAAACTGCACCTGGAGTCCAGATGGTTGGGACACTTGCCCCTGCAATGATACTCATTTATAGCAGAAACAGAAGAGGAAAAATTCCCCTGGGAAGTCCTGAGCTATGACCTTGGCTGGCATCACTTTGTGTGCATCCGCAGAGCCTGGCTGGGTTTGGCTGCCTGGGTGTGGACTGAAACATCCTGGAGAAATGGAAACCAGTGCCAGGAAGCACCAAGTAACCTTGTGAAGTGGTGACACAGGCTCAGGCTTGGCTCCTCTCCAGGAAAAGCCATTAACCCCTTTCTAATTAGTGGGGGTCTCACCAGGGAGGGTGGCAGCTTCATGGCTGTTTTGCCCAATGTGCTTACTGTAATTTACTGCTCTCATTAGGGAACGTGAAATGATTTTTCATAGTGAGTCTGGAGGGGACTGGAACTGCACAAGCATTGTCCAGGTTCGTGTCAGAGCCTATTTAATGTCTAAGCTGATTAAATGCCTGCCTTGATAAAAGTCATGTATCATAAAATGGCCTTTTTTTTTTTTTTTCAGTGAGAATTTCATAAGGATGGTGAATTTGAAGTGCAGAATCTGAATGCTGACTTGTAAGGGTTACAAATGTGTACAAAAATAATGTATACAAAACAAGATCTGGAAAAGATCTTAATGTTCTCCACGTATAGGCAATTTCATCTTAGCTATTCATTAGAGATAATCAAAAACTGCCTGGACATGGTCTGGGGCACCCTGCTCTGGGTGTCCCTGCTGGGGCAGGGGTGGGACCAGATGGACCCAGAGGCCTCTGCCAGCCTCAACCATTCTGTGATTTTTTTCTCAATAATGACCAAACCCAGGCTACTAGAAAAGAAACAAAGGTGTTACTGAATGCACTGATGTCCCACACTGTTTAAGCAGTGCAATGGGGAAGAGACCTCTCGGTACCTTTTTGAGTTTTCTCTCCTCCATGTATCTGATACAGACCCTAAGTGCTGGATGAGGGATAGAGAGATGATGGTGGTGTTTGATCTCATACCAGGTCTTCCCAAACACTGCTCCTTTCCCCTAGCAAACCACCAAGCATCTCCAGCTGCCAGCCCTCTCCTTCCTTGGTCCATGACAAATGGGAACCTGACCTGTGTTCTCCTGCAGCCACCACCAACACTGTGGGCAGGCTCTTGGGATTAGGATCATCCCCCAAACACATGCACCCACAAGTGTCCTCTTGATGATCTGGCTATCCTCCTCATCCTCAGAAAGACTGAAGAAAGTGATGCTGCTGAAGCTATCACTATAAAAGCTAAACTGACAAGGCTGCATGGGTAAATTTGGCTCCCAGTTTGAATTTCCACCCAAGCACCCAACAAGAAAGAGAAGCTCACTATGGAAACTTTGTCCTCACACTGTGGCAGACTGACATGCTCATCCTCTGCATTTCAAATATGAGCACTTGTAAGGAATTGACCTTGCAAGACTTGCTCATGCCCTGAAACAAAAGGGTTTATATTGCTTTTTAAATCATATTCTAAGATCCGCTATTCCCATTATCCATATAAATGTCTAATCCTCTTTTGAATTCTGCTAAGCTCTTGGCACTGGTAACATCTTGTGAAGTAGGTTCCAATGTCGTAACAGTTTTGAGGTCTTTTCTTTGATATCATGTAGTTTTTGGCCTGCAGTTTCATTGAATGCCCTCTCTTTCATGTATTACGAGAGAAAAATAACTGCCCTTCCTTTTTCATCACTCTACCCCTGTATTTTTTTTTTCCAAGCACTTCTAATTGTCTTTTCTGTGAGATAAGGGGTGCCCGTCTTTATGTTGCCTCTTCTCTGGCAATGGCTGCGTGCCACTGAACACGTCCTGTGCCTTGCTCCAGCTGGATCGAGGCAGGGGCTGCCAGCAGATAATAATGGGAAGAGCTGATTTTATGAGTATGTTCAAGGAGGGCATAAATGAGAAAATACTACAATCTCCTAATGAACAATAAGCAAGCAGAAAAATGGCTATATTAATTGAGTTAATTACTACCAATGAATTATTTGTCCAGTTCTGTCACTAGCACTTAAACATAATGACCAACTAATTAAAAAATGTAGAAACAAATTTATCTTCTTGAATAAAAAGAAACATTATGCACAAGCTATTGGAAAACTAAACCTAGACATTTGCCTTAAATTATCCATACTAAATGCAAAGTATTTGATCACTGATGGTCCTAACAAAGTTTTATATAAAAACTAGTCATTTTTCACTAACACCAGAAGCTTTATCCCAAATGTTCTTTACCTAATGCACTTCTGTATTTTTGTGTAAGGATGAAGAATGGGTAATCCTTGAAGGGGGAGGATTATTCAGTTTTTGGTCTTAGGGTTTCAAAGAGCATTTCAAATCCCAGAATTATTTATGTAACATTTCTGAAAATGAAAATCTCTGAATTGCTCGCAAGTGCTTTAAAAGCACTCTGTGCAGGGGCTGCGATGACAGGAACTGCAATTCACGTGGGGTGAAAGCCAGCCTGGTTGATCTGATTTTATATTGTAAAAGACGAGTATTGATCTTGTGCTTTCATGGAGGGTGCTCTGAGTGTTTTATGCATGTCTTTCTCCCAGTTTTGTTCATCTTCTGTTCATGTGGGTGATCTTTCCTGGGCCTCTTCATCTGCAAGGAACGTGCAGATGGTGGTGGTGCCAGGTGCCACTTGGATATCCACCTTCACAGAATCACAGAATTTCTAGGTTGGAAGAGACCTCAAGATCATCGTAGTCCAACCTCTAACCTAACGCTAACAGCCCCCACTAAACCATATCCTTAAGCTCTACATCTAAACGTCTTTTAAAGACCTCCAGGGATGGTGACTCCACCACTTCCCTGGTGGCCTTCATGTCACAGCCACCTGAAACCTCTCATGCAGTGCTTGACAAACTGCTGGAGCCTCACTGATGGCTTCCCTCCTTGTTTCCTTTTGAGGACTTTCCTGAACAGATGAACCACATCTTGAGGTTGCTTAAGTCTTAGAAAAATATGTACATAAGCAATCTTCCATGCACAATAAAAGTTTATGTTGTTTTATACTGAGAACATTAAATAGGCTGAAATTTTCTGTGTCTTCTGGGTAATTTAGGACTGACCAAAATAATCAGAAAGAACCTTTTTAGTACTCAGGATAATATATAGCCAACTAGTGTAACTTGAGTCTGCTTGAGGAGCACCATCAGCCATGGCCTGGTTGGTCTGAGCTGGCAAAATTTGGGGCATGTTGGTGGCATGGAAAGGTCAAGAGCAGCTTTCCTAAAATGTATTCCAGATGGGGTGGAATACATTTTGACCCCTCGGTGGGGTCAAAGGCCCAAAGTTGTGAATTAAAATGAGCTCAATGGACACACTGATGATTTAGTTGTTGCACTAGTTGTGTGAGTTGGTGCTCACACAGAGCCAAGGACTTTGCTCCTCGTGCTGCCCTGCCAGCAGGGAGGCTGGGGGTGCACCAGGAGCTGGGAGGGGACACAGCCAGGACAGCGTTGGATCAGTTTAATAGTTGTTGGTCACATCTGGCTAAAATGGCAGCCTGCAGTTTCCTAATGCGAGCCAGAACACCATGCCTCCAAGCAACAGCCTCATTGTTTATAACATACTTCGGCTGATCTCAAAGAAAAAAATATCCCAGTCTTAGGTTTGGGTCTATTTACGGGTCAAGTTCATGGTGTACAAAGGGTGCAAAATATGTGGAGTTTGGTGTGTTCTGCCCCACACTGAGAAAAACAGCTTTGTATGTTCTGGTACAAAGAGTCAACAATTTGATTAGGAACAGATTAAAGTTTTAGACCAAGTGTCATTAGAAAATACTACAAAGTGGCAAGCAGGTTTCTCAAAGTACTCACTAATTTATTCCTGGTTTCATCCCCTAATGTCCGTCAGGAACAGCAAGAACCCATCTAAGGCAAATGCGAGCGAACAAACCTTTCAGCTGCCAGCTGGATTTGTAGCTCTGCTCCTCCGCAGCTCTGGGCTTTGTTATCACACACAGCACCTAAAACCTAGAAACACAGAGCCATAAGCTGTAAATGGTCCACTGGGGAAGTCCGCAAAGCTGACATTTTAAAAGTGAAATCCCACCTTACACGAGGCAGAACAAAAAGAAAAACCTGAAAATACCGAAATGCACAGGGATGTGAGTGCAGAGGGGCACAGGGAGCTGTGGGCACAGCAAGGCAGGATGCAAAATGCCTGGTGAGAAGTGGAATGTATACATAAAGCACAGAAAATGATGAAATTACAGGGAGTTGGAGGCACAAAGGTTGCATCACTGACAGCCCATCCAAATCCCCTCATCTTATCCAAGTTCTTAAGTTATTTCCTAATAATCCATATGATTAGAAATTTCAAACACCGGCAATTACAGCCATTTAAGCTTTAGCAGCAGTGTGTTTATGTATTACAGAACGGCGGCAGCTGTGCACGAAGCAGATAAACATTTTAAGGCATGTCGGGAAGCAGACACTTTCCTCTCCCTGCTCCAGCTGGCTGAGGAGCTTTGGGCCCTGCCGAGCACAGTAACCAAGAGCCATAGTGAGGGGGCTCCTGGGGAGCCTGAAGACACATACATTGTCCACCTGGAAAGCTGGTCGAAGGACAGCATTCATTTTCTGGCAAATAAAAGCACTTGAATAGCTCTAATGCCCAAATGGTTTCCTGGTAAGACTGCTTCAGTCATAATCCATAGGAATCTAATTTGGGAACAGAAACCCAGAATTAGTTCAGTTGGAAGAGACCTTCAAAGATCATCGAGTCCAACTGCCTGATCACTCAGAAATTTCCACAAAGATAAAAATTTGTCTGCTGGAGTCACTTGATCAGACAGCCACGTCGATGTTGAATAGCAGAGGCACAAGGCCAGTCTCTTGCTACACGCCCTTGTGTTAGCTCTACCTGTTGCTGACTTTCTTGCCTACGCCTTGGTGTGAAATCACTGCCTTGCTCAGAGAGATTAAAAAATTCTCTGTGATCTTGCCACTGTTCTTTGCATTATAATTCAGGCATAAGTGGTGACAGCGTGCGCATAGGTCAGCAGACTGATGCCTGTAGCTTCCTCTCCTGCTACTTATCTTTCACAATTATATCACAGTAGCACAGAGAGCTTTCAAGAAAAAGCAGAAAGGTGCAACCATTCTGCAAAAAAAAAAATAAAAATTGTATAATGTAGAACCTTCCACCAAGGGTCAGCAGTCTGCATGAACGGAATAGGGGGCAGAGAAGGTGTGATTGTTTCACATATAGAAAACATCTTGCAGAGAAAGCAAGTGACATATAGGTCTGACAGTGCTGGGGAGTTATTTCTGAAGTGTTACCCACAGCACTCAGGGAGGACAGCACTTGATTTCTTCATCGCAGATGCCAAGGAAAAACTTCTAATGCTTTAAATTAACAGTCCTACCGCTGTAGTTATCAAGGAGCAAAGTGTGCATGATGCAACCAACTAAGCGTGCATTCTGCTCCTAGAAGCAGTGGGACCACACAGACGTGTGTCCACCTGGGTGACACAGAGCACGAACCAGCTCCACCATGCTGTGCATGGCAGATGTGCTCATGGCCACCACCATGGGAGGAGTGCGGCCGCTTTCTCCACCAAAAACCAGCTCCATGTGAATCGCAGGGAGGTAGGTATTCAGTCCCATCTTATTTGCTTAACTCCTTATGCTGCTTGCTGAAGACAATTCACACCAGGAGCAGCAGTCAGGAAGCTTTTCTGCAAAAATAGAAGCAGGGCCTGACTTTAGAGCAGTTAGAAAGTGCTCAGGCCATGTGGCACCATCAGGAGATGCACAAACTGGAAGCTGTTTTTCAATCATAAATCAAGGTTTTACTTCAATTACTGGGGTCAGTCCTGGACCTGAACACAGCCTCGATCACTGCCAGTGAGAGGGAATTTCTCTTCCAGGAGCCTTCATCGGTCTGTGTGGAAGGGTTGGTGGAGACCACGCTGATTGCTCCTCCAGGGCCTGTCCTTGCAGGGCTGTGTGGGTGGATGCTCCGAGCGCATCTGCTCGTGGGAAGCCTGATTGTGGCCAAACAGAGGGCTCTGGCTTCCTCCAGCAGTGGAAACGCAAAGTTTTCTTTAAAAAAAATGAAACAACTGAGGCTGCTTTGGCTTGCAAGGAATGTTTTTGTCTCCCGACTAGAGGAGCAAGATCAAGACTTGGAGATTTAGAGGTGGGAGATGGTGGGAACTGAGGTGGTGGCTGTGGTCTCTGGAGCGTGGCAGTGAGCCTGTGGCTGTGCTGGATGACCCCGCTGTATGATCACCCTTCTCCCACCTGCACTGGCCATCACCAGCCCCAGGCAGCTCTCTCCCTTGTGTTTTATTTGCTTGTGCCTCCACCCTGCCCTCCGGGCACCAAGAACTTGCTCTTGCTGCTAGCGATGTCAGCACAACCATACTGAACCCACAACCCCGTATGAGCCTTGCATCTTTTAGTCCATAAATGCTGTTCTTCTCCCTCCCCGGGCACCTCTGGGATCCAGCTGCACTCCTGGCTGGGACCCTGCCCACACCATACCTTATATTTAGAAATCCAACCCAAAGAGCCGATAGGGCACCCGGCTGCTGTGGCAGCGTGGGAACTGGGGAAAGAAATCATCCCAGTGGGTTGCAGACCTGCCACTTGCATTTACTCACATGTGTCCTGCATTGCTTTTGTCTCTCTGCAGGGCTCTGCTCGTCTCAAAAGCTGCAGCCCAAAGTTATGCAGAGAGACGTGCAGATGGTCTGGGCAAGTCCAACAAGGTTTCTCAAGCTAAGCCAGGACAGACGTGATTTTAAGTGTCCTGGGGCATGGCACTGGGTGGTTAATTCATTTCCAAGCCCTTTGCATAACGCATCTAGCTCCTCACCCTGGCCTCGTACTGGGACAAAAAGTGGATTTTCTCCCTCGTTTCTGGAACTGTTATTCAACCAGGCATTTGCTATTTCAACGGCTGTGATCTGCAAAGCTTTGCAGTGCATATTATTTCAGATGGTTCATAGGAAACCAATTTTAGCTGTGACAAAATGTTCTGAACTCACTACCACATTTTTATTGCTCTTTGGCTCTGGATTGATTTTCTCTTATGAGCTCGAGCTGACTGTGGCTTTTTTTATCAGACAATCCTGGAAAGCAGCAAATCAGTCTGGAGCTCAGCTGCACAAAGCAAACTTGCTTTGCTTATTGATGCGTGCTCTTAGATCACTTAAAGTGTAACAAGAGTCAGCAATTTAGCTGAATTGGTTTGGTTTTCAGCTTTGATTGAAATTCACAGTTTAGAACATTAGCAGAATTAATTTGCTGGAGATTCTTATCTTTCCCAGTTAATTTGAATGAAGTGAGGTATGTAAATATATGTACTTTGCAAGCTGTTATCTTTGTCATTTCAAAACAAGATTGATTCAGACAAAAAGCTTTAAAATCCAATGCTGATGATTGCTGGAGGCCCTGACCGGGGAAGGAGGGTTGTGATTTTGCCTGGAGTTTGTAGGAACAGCTTGATATGGTGTTTTTGCAGAGCTGAGGAGGGAGATGAAGGCAATTTTGACAGCAGCAAATGCCATTTAAAAGCAGAGAGAGCAAAGACGACTGGCTGCGGGGGACAGATAATCCTGGCTAATGATTTTAATGGAAACTCCAGAGGTGGGATATGGCATCTGAGAGAACCTGTGGGAAACAAGGCACAGCTGGGAGACAAAGCTGAGGAAGATCCCGGAGTTCAGACAGGGCTCCGAGGAGGCTGTGGAGAAGATATTAGGCAGCTGAGACACTGCATCATCAGGCTGCAGCATCCTTACGTTCATACAAACACAGCACGCTATGGTAGGAGAGCCTGGGAAGCACAGGTCAGTGTGGGCTGAGGGGTGATGGATCTGCCCACAGCAACAGGGTCCTGCACCAGTAACTTTTCCACAATAACCCCCTTATCCCTTCCCTCTCACATACATTTCCTTGCATTTACTGTTTTCTGTTTTGTCCACAGCAGGAAACAACACGATGGTTGTTTACTGCTCGACACTGATTTATTTTTAGTGTCGCAGCATACGTATCCTCTTCTTGGGCTGAAAGTGATAAGTTTTTTTTTTTTTTTTTTAAGTTTGCTTTTACAGTGGAGGCTCACGGTTGTATGATTAATTTTCAGCATTGAACAGTCCTGCACTCAAGGCAGGTGCTCATATTTTTGAAATAGGTTTTCCATCTTTTAGTATGGGTTACTATTTCCATGCTCAGCATTTATGCCCACGAAAAGAAGATTTTCACACACACAAAAATATTCAAGGAGGGAGATAAGCATCTAAACATGCCCTCTTTCAAATACAGTTTCAAATCTTCCCTGCTAGGAAAGGAGGGACCTTTGTAAATAAATAAGGCATGGCAGTGATCCCATTAGGGAAAGGGCTACGGCGAGCATTACTGGGAAAATCTTTGCTTTCTCTTGCATGAGGATCTGTGCCGCTGTCGCCAAGGTTTGTACTCCAGTGATGCCTGACCTTGCTAGGCAGCCTACCAGCAGATGCTGGGAGCCCTGCTCTGCGGGGGAGAGGCTTAGACAGGAGATCCGGCTGGTGCCGCACCTCCTCCAGCTGTGAGGACACAAGCACTGGTTATCATTGCCTGAGCCTCAGCACCAGCTTCCCTCTCATCTGGTAAGATTCAAGGATGAAAGCAGGCTGACTCTCTGAACTCACCCCAAAAAGGAAGGGAAATGTTGCTGAGCAGCTTTAGAGGCCTTCAGGGTCTTCCCTTAGGAGAAACAAAGAGAGCTTTGCCACCGGTTCCACGGGACAGGCTGCAGCGTCAATGCCTTTAAGGGCAGCAAAATACGAAAGATCCTAAAACTGTCAAAGAAAGCTTTAAAGTCCAATGTGTGGGAGTGACACAAAGGGCACCAAGCAAGACAAAGAAATGCATGGCTGCAAAGAGTTTTTTGTTGTACCACAAATCTCATGGAGCACCATGGGTATGGGGAGAAGCACCATGGTTTCCTTCTCGTCAGTGACTTCCCACTGCAGGTGATACGTATGTCACGTCAGCTGTCATCCGGATCTTGTTTCTTCAAAGCATTTTGAAAATATTCCAAGTGTCATTTTATTCCACTTTTCCTATTTTATTTCACTGAACACCTCTGAGACCGCATTGGAACAAATGAAGAAACAGCAGCACTTTGCCCTGAGAGGCTCTGAGGATTATAGCCTGCTTATGCAGCATAGGCAAATCCTACATTTCTGAACATCAGAATTCGTATTTTTATCCAAAGTTGGGCACAAGAGAATCCAGACATTTTTAAAGTACTGAGCACTCAATAGCATCCACTGATTTCAGAAACAGCCAGAGGCTGCTGAGCATATTTGAAGATCAACCCATTTATTGTGGTGCTTGCATATTGTCTTAGGAGACAAATGCATTCCCAAAAAGCTTGCCATAAATGATTTGCCAAGAGCACAAAACATCATATGATAGATGTCAGCCATAAGAAAGCCAGGCGATGTGATTTCTGAACTTGTTGCCAATTGTAGTAAATTTGTCCCGGGTCTCCCAGGATTTATTCTGAGTCTTAAATGTTCCACCACTGGTAACGTGCCACGAGGCATGAAAGCAGGGCTTTTTGGAAAGCCTTAGGATGTACCTTAGTAACTCCACATCCAAGAGGACAGCAAAGAGGTTCTGTGTTGTTAATTTTCGCGGAATAGTTGTTTTTTTCTTGATTGTGCAGCCAGACAGAAAAATAGGGAGAAAAATGAACTGTCAATCAGACTAAATGTGTTCTGCAGCTTTGCAGGCATTTGTCTCCAGATCAAAAGTTCTTTTGAGAAATAGCGATTGATTTCAGCCAGAACAACCAACTTAGGCCTGCAATGAAATATCTAATTTTTGGCATCTGGCAGCAGGGATATAAGTGAAGACACTGGGGCCGTGCTTGTCCCTCTTTTTTACATAGCTCATTTTTTCCAGGGTTCTACCAAGATACAGAGTTACCTCTGTGTACCCTCCAGCTCCAAACATCCCATTTTCCTGCCACATTTCTGCTCAGAAACACCACTGAGTAGGAATCAAACTCAGAGTAAAAGTGAAGACCCCATGCAAAAGAGGAAAAATGTGGAACCTTTCTCCTGAATGGAGCTGCACTTGCTCAAGGGTTTTATTGTCTATTTGTAGCAGAAGAATTGCCATTGAAGAAGGTAGCTAAATAGGGTTTAAATGCAGTCAGATAAACACACGTGTGATAATTTTATCTATTACTTCTTCAAGGATCAAGTCTGGCAAATAATTGACTCTTGGTAGTGTGTGTGTATTGCTGCTCTCTGTTGGGTGCTGTAAGAACTGCCCTGTTATGAGTTATTGGAATGGGACCGGTCAAGTTAGCAGCATTTAAGATGGATTAAAAAATAAAGGTTTGTTTCTGTGAAAGTGTTAAGCCTCCAGAAGTTTCATACTGTAGCATTTAGAATGGATATTCCTTTATTTAAACCAAACCAAAACGTCACTGCTTTGCCAACATCCTTTTGGGCATGTTTCCAGGAATAATTTTGAGAAAGATAATTGCCCAAATGAGGATTTGGGGATCTCATGAGAAGGTGGGTGGCTAGGATGGGAAGAGCCCATTCCCTTGAAAGACTGAAAGGATTGAAAGGAGGAAATGAAACCCCCAAGTCCCAGACAGTGTCACAGGGATCGTGCATGGGAACCAAAGCTTTGGAGTGGACATGCGTCCTGTCTCTGGGACACTTCTTCACTGCTTTTTGAGGCTTGGACACCTCCCTCAGATGCAAACCCTTTTCTCTGTGAAGAGTCTTGATTCAAGAGGGAAGATGACTACTACAGACTTACAGGATCATTTAGGTTGGAAAAGACATTTGAGGTCATCAAACCCAACCATCAACCTATTAGGGAATGGATAAACGTATTTCTCATTCTCATTTGAAGACAGCCTCAGATGTGTATCAGGTTACTCATTTTGTCCCCTTGCTCCTGCTAGCAGCCTGCAGTCTCAGGCCTGTGCTGGAATGATGTCTGTACATCTTAATATAGCTACCAAGTGACCACATTTACTACAAATGTTTTCCAGCCACAATTTACAAAAGGTCAATAATATATTTTTATGCACTTAATAGAAAGTATAAAAGTAAAGTGCAGTCTTCCACAAGTAACTTACTTAATGGAACAGCTTTTATGGAAGCTGGTCCATTACTATGTATACTATGTAAGTGTTTTTTTTTTAAGTGTTTTCATTTGCATGCATACAGTGTTTATTCTGGGCAGCATACTGAGCAACCATCCCCAAGCAACACACTACAACTGCTCTCCTTTTCTTTCAGGCATCACCCATTCAGTAGTAAATCTTCACTAAGCAGATCCATCCAGAGATTACACATCCCTTACAGTAAAATGAATGTGGCTCTGCTGAATATGTTGCAAAGGCTGAAACAATGCATGCCAGATCTTTATTTTCTCTCTTCCCTCTGTAGATGACCTTCCTTTTTTTTTTTTTAAGATATTTATTTTTAAGCTTAAAATTCTAAACCTAGCTACTTTTGCAGAGAAGGAGGCTTTATAGAATAACCTTGTGGGTTAAAGTGATTCCAGATTTATAGGGTTAGGGGCAAGGAAGGAGGAGAACGATCCTAAAATAGCAGGCATCAAAGAGGGGAGTGTGAGAGGCTGTGAGCAACTTCCTCTCTGAGAACAAATTCAGGATACAGTTTTCTGGGAAAAGAAACAACTGTTTGTCTGATGATCAGAGCAGTGTAAATACAGCATCATGTTTTACAGCTGAGTGAGAGACCTGCATTATAATTTCTAGTCCTGCTTTATTCTCCTAAAGCAAGAGTGCCAATACCATCAGGATACCTAGAAACCAGTTTATGCATGTATTAAGCATTTCTGTCCTCTTTTTGCCTTTGGTTTTATCTTATGTAATGTCCACTTTTTGCTAGTGGGTCTCATACAGTGTTGAGAAATGAAGATGGAAAGAGGCCCAAGGGACAAGGATGTGACTAAAACCTGGGGCCATGATGACCCTGCTGGGAAGAGAAGGAACATCTCTTGTCTCTCTTTAGTGCTACAAGTTGACAAGGGTTCCCATACATTTCTATTTTAAAACCCACATTTTCCCTGATTTCCTCACCAAGGGGAGGCCATAGTTCTCACTGTGGGTGTTGGTTGGCTGGAACTCACCCTGTGGGGGATGAGTCCTTTTCCTCCTTTTTCACTTCTCAGTGTTTGTGTTGTTTGTTTTCTAATCTGCTTATGGAAGGCTGCATACTTTGCCCAGTGAAACACAGCCTGGTGCCAGCGTGCAGGATTAGTACCCACACTGTGTGCCCCAAGAGCAGCTGGGGGGAAAACTCTACGGATGTGGAAAGTGCAAATAAATAAGGACCGCTGGCAGCTGGTGACTTTGGGGCATGATGGATTCAAATACTCTTTCTGGTGGGGTTTGAGGTTTAGACCAGGCATTTGGTAGTTTTCCTCAGCCTTGAAATAATTAAGGGTAAATGGCTGAGTTTAATGAAACCAATGGGAGTTTTGCTCTGGGTTTGGCACGAGCCAGCATTTCAGCCTTTGACATCTGATCATCGCTCTGGCTTTCTTGTGAACTTCTGAGGAGCGTGTTTGCTCCCTCTTGATGTCAAGATGACCAACAAAATGGGTGACTGCCCACCTCCATGCTTCTGACTCTCGTTTGTCTGGAAGCCCTTGGTGCTGGGCAGGCACCTTCCCACTGTGCCACCCGGCACGGGGCAGCTGCGAGCCCTCTCCGAGAAGTGGGGACAGGCAGGTTCTGCAGAAAGGACTTGCACAATGCCAGACTTTCCACAGTCATGAAATATTTACCATCCTCGTGTCCTGCACAATGGCAGGAGGATATATATGCACTTTCAGTTCTTTTATCCTGACAGTCACAGCTTTGGCTTTCCTGTTTGGTAGGCTCGTTCCCTATAAAGAGGGGCTGGTGGCTTTGTTTCCACACCTGTCAACTGCTTCTCGTAAAGAGGTGTGCTGTTGCTTTCTGTTTACAAATAAGTCCTTTTCTTCTTGGAAGCCCTGCTTTGCACGGCCCTGGGCTGTACTTCCTGGCAGGCCGACTGGATTGTCCATTACTCACTTGCAAGGAAATGGACTCAGCTTGAGCCCGTGCTTCTCAGAGCCAGGACACAGTGCTCAGAGCGAGGCAGGGATTAAACAAAGCTTGTATTTTTCCCCGTGCAGACTGCGACATTTGTTTTTTCCCAGTGCACTGTCTGGCCCTTCCCTGGAACGTGTTCAAGACACTGCAGTTATTTCTTTTCGTGGAGCAGTGTTTGGTAGGATAGACAGGAGGGAAGGCAGATGGATTACTACTGAAGATGGTGTGAGATAGAGTTCTACTGCAGGTTAGGCAGGGGTGGCACAAGTACAATGCCAAAGCCTATCAATCGCATGCCAAATGTAATAGCTGGGGAAACAAATAAAAAATAATAATAAAATAAAATAAAGAAGCCGGGACACAAAGGCTAGCCAAGAGAGGAAGACAAAGTGTTTAGACTCCTCAGATTGATACCACTGTCTGGCATACGCTTGTCTAATCAGGTCTTAATCAGCTTTCTCCTCTGAAAAACAAGACTCGTTTGGAGGCTGATTTAAAGTAAAACCCTATTTCAGACAACCAAGAGAAAAACCGGTGTTCCTGTCCTGTCTAACAACATGGTTTTGCCTGAATTTAAGAGGGGAAGGGAGCTTCGTATCCACATCCCCTGCCTGGTGCGGGGAGGCCAAAATCCCTGTGCGGCTGGTGGGAGGTCAGCGTTGCCTTCAGCCCTCTCCGTCCTGCTGAACACACATTTATGGGCTCCAGACCTGAGCATGTACGTACCACCATTTACTGTGCATTAATGGAAATAACTACCGGTGATAAATCTTCAGCATGTGTCATGTTAGAAAGCAGGCTGATTAATAAAGAAGTACTAAGGGTTGACCCTGCTGGAAGGAGCGGTGGAGACGTACCTTGTGGGGGAAAGTGGCAGGAGGCAGCTGGGAGCACATCTGCGAGGGGGTACTCGTGTGGCTGCTGCTTGGCTGTGCTCGCAGAGCTTGTGAGAGTCCTCCCTCGAGATCAAAGATCCAGCTCATCTAAGGGTCAAGGCGTGGGCCCTGGGAGTATTTTCAGCTGTGCCCCTCTCCCACAGGCCCAGCCTGTCCCTCCCTCTCGTTTTCCTGCCGCGCTTACACAGTTAGGATTATCTGAGTGTTGGCTGCCCTTCATGACTCCTCGAGTATCATTGGTTTTCACATGATCCACACACATCTATGCATCTTTATCAGGGTTGTAAATGATGTTACTGCAGAAAAAAAATACAAAAACCAACCCAACCCTGCTCATGTTTCTGCCTCAGGGACACATACTTGACTCCTGCTGTCATGGCCTCATCAGAGACTGCATGCAGTGCAGTCCAGCATGTGGCCAGCTTCATCTGTCTGGACAAAATTCCTCAGCACATGAAACAAGGAGTTTGTATTACTATTTTAACTAGCAGTATACAATGTGAAAGTGATCCTGCGATCACTTTAGTGTAATTGACACCAGTGCTGCTACAGCTTTTTGGATTTCTTTTGGGTCAAGCAGGGCACGGGTCGAGCTGTCTGCCTCAACCTGGGTGACACCAAGTCTGGTCTAAGAGGAACAAGCTCTGCTGGGCATGGGTGAGGTTTGAGGCCAAAAATGTCAGAGCAAGGGAGTGTCTAATGACCGTATGTGCTTACAGGGGTGGGGTAGGTTACTGGGTGGGTATCTGGGGGGAGGAGGAGATGGATGCAACAGCCACAGAGAGCATCCTATGTGCCAGACTGTCAGATGCTTCTATTTATTTATTTACTTATTGTGGGCCTTTCACATAAAACAGATAACTCTTTTTTTGAGTTATAATGTTCCAGAGTTGTGAGTCTGAATGTTGGGGGATGTGGTATCCATTGTGTGCTCCAATAAAGGTGTACTTGCTTTATGATATACGAACACCTCCAGCAGCAGACACGCACAGTGAGCCCTGTCCTTCTCCATTAGTTCACATTCTCCATAGAGAAGGAAGGCTTGAATCTAGGGGGATTTAAACCAGATCTCCAGTGTCTGATGTTGCATCTGTAAAAATGAATAAATAAAACTGCCAAGGCCCTTTTTTCTCATCCTGAGGTCAACATTCATGTCCCAGCTTGCTTCCATAAGGATAAAGTCTCTTTCCTTCCAGATCAGAAGACTGCCCTTTGTCCTGGGTCTGTGCCAGGGACTGTGCTTGTGGTCCAGCATGATGGAGAAGGGCTGTGTGGGGTATCCATGCTGTGACCCAGCCCTCTCCCTGCTCACCTTACTGATTGAGGAGCCTTCTGGGTGTGCACTGCTCCTCCATGCACCTTTATTTGGCAAGAGAGAAAGGACTGGCCATGCTGGGGTGTGTAATTCTAGCTGAAGGCAGTCAAAACTTTGCTTCTTTCTTTAGCCTTAGTGCATAATCTGGGTAGTTATGTCTTCTGTAAAACTCTTTTTACTGCCCTCTCTTGCCATGAACCACAAGCTGGAGCAGTGAGCCATAAAACCCGTGCCTTACCACAAAGACCACAGGCAGTACCCAGGTAAATTCCAGCTGCAAGCCAGATCTGTGGCGTGTTACATTCGCTACGAAATGCTGACCTCTGCGTGCTTCCCCCCCGCAACCAGGGGGATGTCTGACAGCAACCACCCCTCCCCAGCCGGAGAGAACCGCTTCACCCTTGCGTCGTGTCTGGCAGCTCGAGAGCTTCTCCAGACACCTTTCTCTCCTGCTTACCAGTCCTGGTGGTCTGGGGAGGAGACCTCACTGCTTTCCTCCTCTTCTCACATGCCGCATGCACTTAACTCAGGGGGGCTCCATCCCTGCTAGTCGTTGTCAGCTGACAGGTTGCTGGCAGTGGTATGTAGGCTTGATGCATAGCAGCACCCCTCCGCTCCTTCTCCCCTTCCTATCTCCCTTAAACAGATCGTGTGTTAAGATTCAAGTTGAGAGAAATCCCAGCAGGCCAGAGCTAAGCTCCTGAGTTCATAGCCCCCATCATTTTGCATGATTTCTGGCTCCTCTGAGCGGCTTCCCACACTTGCAGCAAGTGCTTTAAGAGCTCACTGCTTTACTTACGGCATCAGTCCTTACCAGCTCCCTCTGAGCAGGACCGTAGTTCCCTTTGGGCTTCATCTAACAGGAGGCTGAAAGCCCTTTTGAGGCATGGAGCAGAAGTGGGGAGGACAGGACAGAGGAGAGCAGAGGCACTGGGATGCACAGCTCCATCCCTGGGGACAAACAGCAGGGGACGCAGCCCTCTTTGAACGTGGTTGCTCCTGTCCATCAGCAAACACGCAGGGCCGAACTCCCCATCTGTCCCTGCCAGTATAAAAGACAAACCCCACACAGGCCATCATCCCATCCCTCTCTGCTCCACTGAGAGCAATGGTGAAAACGAAGCGTGTTTGAATGCCTGGCTGGGTCAGTTTGTGCGAGCAGCGCTGGGGATGGACAGAAAACAAGCTGTAAGTGCAGATTGTTGATTATTTATTCTATTTATTCCAAGACATGGCTGTTGTGAGCAATGTATCTCATGCCTGGCTGTGCTGCTGGCCCCACAGGACCATGCAGAGCCTCTTCCCCCTGCAGAGGGTCCTGCTGATGGCACTGCGTGGCTGCTGTTGGCATGGGAGGTGGCTGCTCCATGTAATGGTGTTGTGTGACCAAAATCCTTCCCAGGAATGGTGAAATATTAACACGGTCATGTTGTCTTGCTACAATCAACAGGCTGAGGTCTGGTGGCTGAGGGCAACTCCTGGGTACTGCTTCCTGACTTGGAAGTGATATAGAAAGTGCTTCAGCTCCAAAGGGAACCGAGCCACCCTCCTCTTGGTTCTAGTGGGCTTATACCAGAGGATTTAAGCCCCACCAGCTCAGGTTTTGATTGCTGAGTCAAAACTTCTTGTTTGTTTTGTGATGCTGGAACATCACACGTTGAGTCAGAGGGATGCTGTGCTGGGTACTACAGAAACAGAGCAAAACAGAGACTTTGGGCACATCGAAAGTGCACAATGTTAGGCTTGGTGATGCAGACACAGCACTGGTGGCTTCGACCCTTGCATAGACACCTGTTTTGGTTGCAGAGTGCCCTGAAATTGCTACAATACACTCTGAAGGAACTCAGACTAGGTAGATAAGTCTGCCCTAGTGGTGCTGGCATGCAGCATGCATGGCAGTAATAACCAGGGAGGTGATTTCATCCTGCTCTTCTTTCTAAACAGATTTTCTGCCTGTTGGAGGAGCAGATGGGATTTGAGACCCTACTAGGGGCTGGGGAGCAGGGAGAGGGAGGAGAGAAGCATTGAAAGTCATCATTTCATGGACCTAAAAACCTCCAAAACCAACTTCTGGGAGCCATCAGATCAGCAGAGAATGCGTAAATGTAAGAAACAGGGCTGTTTCTAAAGAAGCTTGGTTGCACCCGATGAGAACGCAGGCTGAAGTTTTCATTTTCTGGGATCTTTTTTAATGTTTGCATCCCTGGCAGCTGCAGATTCCCACATGGTGATCAACCAGAGCCTGTGCCAAGGCAGGGACAGGGGGAGGGAGAGCAGAGGGATAGCAGTGCTCCCTGTTCCCACCTCCCCTTTAGGAGGTCAGTGCCAGGAGGTGATTCAGTGCTAGCATAAGGGGGGCTGCAGCTGAACCCCAAGTCCCTCCAGCCCCCAAAATGTGGATGCTGATCTGTCAGATCACTCTCTCTTCTCACCATAGAAGCTTCTCACAGCAGTGCAGAACCAGTGTCAGCTCTGTGGCATGGATTCCCCACAGACTGGGGGCATTTTCACATGACAGGTATCAATTTATGGTGGAGCAAGGGCAGGCTGGAGGCACAGGCCACCACTCGCAGTATTTCCCCCATTACTGCAAAGGACACCAATCAGGGAGGTGTGTGCCACCTGGAGCTGTTGTTCAGGGAACCATCACACTGTTTTGATTTTAGCAGTGAGCATATTTATAGAAAAAGCAGCTGGAACCCAGTTTTGATTTTTTTTTTTCTTTAATATTTTTTTTTTTTTAGATGAAAACACTCTGTTCTCACTGCCTGCTGTGACTGCAGCCCTGCTGGTGACACCAAAAGGGACCTTTGGGCATCCATCCCAGCAAGCACAAGTCTGGGCTGTTGTCTGATAGTTGTGTCACTGCTTGGGATGGGAAAAATAAGGAAGGGGCAGCTCATGTCCGTGTGGGAGTTGCTGTCTGCTTTCAGGAGAGTGCCAAGAGAAGGGTCTGTGCTGGTCCCAGCTCTTGGAGATGCAGATTGTCTCTGCTTGGGTGCTGAGGACACCGTTTGTGAGCAAGTGCCTTTCATTCTGCAGATGTGCACCTGGCTCTTTCCCACAAAATTAAGGAAATGAAAAATACAATATTTAAAGTCTGGACATCCTCTGTGGGGTTTATCGGCATGAAATGCACTGCTGGCATGCCACCATCGTGCCGATGCTTTGTCTGCACTGCTGTTTTGGACAAGGGCTTGGAAACCAGGCAGACCCAACCGCACTGCCTGACCTCTGGCCTTTCCACTTTTGTCCAGAGAAGTTCAAGAAATTCCAGCAGATGGGAGCCAAACATCTGTGCTTCCCCTTGCGAGGTGCCAAACACTGTGCTCCCCTGGGAATCAGGCGAGGTATATTTAGACAATAAGATTCAGAAACCACCAGTGAGTAGGCGAGCACATCTGAGCTGTTGCTCTCTGGGTAGAGAGCTTGCACAAGCTTCAGCGCGTATTTATATCCCCATCCACACACACTGGGTCTTGCATACATAAACAAGAGCTTCCAGGCACTATATTTTGTAAGTCTGGTCTTGTTTTCTTGATGCAGATAATTTATAAAAACATGATATGTGCACTGTGGGACTGACTTCCTTAGCTGAAGCACAGGCACCTCGTGCTGTGTGAGATGCCCTAGGGGAGCCAAAATGTTTGCTGGGGTTAGAAGAACCTAGCTCAGACCTGGAGCCCCAACTCTGCAGCTTCAGTAGAGTATTTCCAGCATCACTGCTCAGGGCATGGCCACAAAAAGGAAAGGCTTTTCAGTAACATTTATCGGTCCTACTCTGAACTGTTGAAAATGTTGTCTGCCTTGAAGGCTGCTTCTCTTACCACCTGCATCAACACCTGAGGTGATAACAGCATTGGACAAGTACACCAGGATGCAGTTTGAGGGAAGAAATATTAAATAAATATTAATTATTAAATTAATTAATTAAATATTAAATTTTGAAGGATCCAAGGCGAGGAGCCCCATGGAGATTTCTGCCTGGCTCTGCAGAACAAGGTCTTGCTGTAACTGCACCAATTTGTCATCTTCTCAGCTTAGGGCCTTGTTTTCCCTGCCGGCTGAGACGTGGGAGCTGAGGGGTGGCAGCACAGCCGGCACCAGGAACAATGAGCCACCTCCTCCTCCCGAGAGTCTGGAGTGCTAGGAACAAGTGAGAAGCTCCAGAAGGAGCCCGTGCAGCAAAGAACTTTGCAGGTCCCAAAACATGTCCTGTTCTTCATGGTACTGCAAGCGCTGGGACCAAGCACCTGGAGTCAGGTTCCTCTCTGGTGCACAGCCTGGATACGTGTTGCATGATGGCTGGAGTGAAAAAAAAATAAATTAAAATTTAGAGAAATTCTGTCTCATTTCATTTCCCAGTGGGCCTTAACTTCCCAGTTTTATTATGGGTCCAGTTTGGTAGTGGCTGAGAGGACCTGCTGGGAGAAGTGCTTTGTGGGTTCTGGTAAAAAGAAAAATAATAACAAAACCAGAAGTCAACACAGATATTTGTCATTTAGATACACTCAGTGTGTCCTTCTGACCTTTGGAGGGCAGATGGGAAAACAGAGTACTCCAGGTCTCCTGATGGCTTATTGGGAACACTCTGTTTCAGGATATTGCCAAATTCCAGAACTTCTCCCGAGGAGACGAGGAACTCCTTGTGACAACCAAAATCCCTACCAATTTGTCTTGTGTCCGCTTCGCATGTGTTTTGGATCCTGGCGATACATTTGGGATGACTGTAAGGTGGCTGTTACAAACTGTTCCCTGAGATGTTTCACCATGACACTCAGGACAGGATATACAATACCATTAAAATAACTTGTTACCAAGCTGCTTATGCTGATCCTTTGCCAACTTGTTTAGCAATACTTCCCCGTGCACTCTCCGTTTGCAATAAACAGGCATTCCTGCGCTGGAGTTCATCTGGAATCCTTAGTATATTTTTGCAAGCCATAAAGAAAAGCTGTGCGTCTCCGTAGCAGATTGTAATATTTTGATATTTCCCAGATCACTCATGCTCTCATGCTTTAACACTGCCCAGAGTCTTTCAGAAGAACACTCATCACACAAGTGCCCTAAATAATATAAGCTCTGTGCATGTGATATTTATAACTTTTGCAAAACTTGCCCATTTCTGCCTGTGTTGTTTCCAAAAAGTCCTTGAGTGATGGCATTCTTCATCTTTTGTGTATTTTTCCTTTAGTTCTGAACACTAAGCTTATTTGTAATTACTGCCATTACTGCTGCTGGTTGCCTTATTAAGCCTACAAAGTACACTCAGATTTAGAGGCAGACTTATAATTACAGCACGGGCTTGGGGAGAGAAGGAGGGCTCGGAGGTAGGAAGTACTTACCCTAACACCAGTGTGCTCCCAAGAGAAGAGGCAGTGCGTGCCGCAGATTCACTTCTAATTCATAGAAATGAAGCTCTTTTATTTTTAAGTTCCTGAGCATCCCTCTCTGAAGCTCAGGGAAGGACACATGACATCTTGTGCTTTGTTCCCGCCGGCTCACGATGGCTATTCATAGCAGGGGATTGTTCCGGGGGTCATCCAGCTCACCTCTAATGGTCTCAATGTATCAAGCTGCGTGCGGCCATCAGATAATCCCGCAGAAGAATTCTAAACAGCCTTATCTCCAAAATACAGGGAGAAAATTGGAGTGTGAGTGTCATCGTGAGTGCTTTACTGGAGTGGCAGAAGTGTGCAAACTCCTTGTGATGTTTTGCAACATAGCTCTGCACATGTTGTTCTCCTTCTGTTTCTGCAAATCAACCATTTAATGTAATTATAGCTACTATTGGCAAAAGGCACTGACAGCGCTAGCTAGCTTCAGAAGAAAACTGCTGCTGAGATGGGAGTGCTTTCAGCTCAGAGACATTTGGATAACGATCAAGAGGACACCGCTCTTCCAGCCTTGTGCAGTCCGGTGATAAATGAGCTTATTGTCCCCTTGATGGCATTTGCCTCTACATTATAAATAATGATCTGCAGTGGCCAAAAAATCAGGCTTCTCTCCTATCCTGCTGTAAGGAGCTGTATTATCAGTGTCTCTGGTCCCATTTGTCCACACTTGGATTCTTGGAGCTTCATTTATAGGTTTAGCTTCATTTATAGGGTTATATAGGGTAAAATACACTCATGTGGATTCCTGGCTACATGAAAGACCCTGTATGACGGCGATTTGGTGCCAGAACTCAGATCCAGCTAGAAGATGTGTTTATGTGTCTGTGTAGGCCCTTACTCACACACAAAATCATAGCATCATAGAATGTTTTGGGTTGGAAGAGACCTAAAGATCATCTGGTCTCACCTCCCTGCCACGGGCAGGGATACGGTAATATGCTGACTGCTCTCTGTAAAGAACTCCTTGAACTTCTAGTAAAATTGTTGTTTCTGTTGGCTTTCACCTGCTGCTGCGTGCAAGAGGGACACAGCACTACTGATTGGATTTAGATGGCTTTCCAGGGAATGTAGCTCGGATATTGTAACTCCTTCTCTCGGCTGACTCTGCAGGACTGGCAATCCTGGGCAGCAGATGGTCTTAATTCTTTTTAATTTATTGCTTGATGCCTCTGGCTCCCTCCCGCAATAGTATCAGTCACAACATGGTGCTGGATTTAGGGTTTGGCAAAAAAAAAACAAGAGCAAAGCCTTTGGATTCCCTAAGTCACAACAAGCTAACCTCTGGCTCTGCTCTGTCCCTGGTCAAAGAGGAGATTTGCATCCTTACCTGGCACAAGATGAGCAAGGGCAGTTCAGTTGTGCTGGTTTGCTCCTCATTGACAAACCATGGTACGTTAAGTTAAGGAAAGCAGCATTTTCGTGGTGCTGTGCCCACTGCCAGCCAGGGAGAGGAGACTGCAGCTGACTGCAGCAGGCTCTCCGTGAGACCTGGGGCTTTGTGTGCTGGGTGCTATACACACACAGAGCAAACCCAGGGCTCTGCTCTGAGGAAGGGCAAACAAAAGGAAGGAAGAATGGATTGCTCTTGTCCTTGTACATGTGGGCACTGAAAGCTCAGCACAGGGTTGAACAGTTTACCCAGTTTAGCTCCTTATAAAAAAGACTGCTCTGTTACAGAGACATTTAGCTTGACTGCTCGGGTGTTTTGGTTTTATTTTCACCATCACCCAGAAAGTCAGAGGCAGTGCCAGTGATTGAACTGGGATATTCTTAGTCGCAGGACAGGGTGCTGACAAGAAGACAAGGTGTTATGCTTATGGCACATTTCTTATTCCAACAGTTTTTTCAAGAAACTTCAGAAAGTTTCTAAGATGTCCATGGAGCCACGGGACATCGGGTTGGAAGAGCCTATGGTCCATTCTCTCGCCCGTTGAGCTGCATGCCAGAAGCATCAGGGACTAGGCCTGGAGTTGCCCCAAGCCCTTGGTTTGCCCTCCCTTGCACCCATTCAATTCAGCAAGCCTTTTTCCAGTGGCTTCAAATCTACCCTCATCTGGCCTTTTATTAGCACCACTTCTCTCTAATCTGATCATACAGCACTTAACAAAGCTTGACCCACCCTGCTCAAGCACTTATGCCTTTCTGGACTTGTGATTTCATCTTTGTCCTTCAGAAACAGGTGGCTTTTGGTGTTAATGTCACCGTGGCAGACCCCCTGACACCACCAGGAATGCCCTCTGCATGGTGGGATTTACACAAGGATAATCCCAGCTGACAAGATGTGACCCCAGCCTCGGGGCATTTCTGCCAGCCCTTTGGGCTCACTCAACAACTGCTCCTGGACAAAACCAAGTTGAGCTTTCTTCCTTGCTGCTTTGCTCTTTCATGCCTCTGTTTGTGGCTTTCTGAAGAGCAGTGAGATGACAGGCTCTATTTTCCTCAGAAACCTGTGTGCTGTTGTCAGCCCCCCTGGTAAGTCCCTTCTCCAAAATCCCCAGCCCCGGGGCTGGGGGTTATCACCAGGGGGTAAGTTCAAGTTCAGCTCTTTGCTCTTTCTTACTTTTCCTGCTGGGTCTTCTTGAGACATGCCAGCTCTGGTAGTTGTTTTATTGTTGCGGTTACCTGGAGAAAGGCTATTTTAATGTGTAACTGCTTATGCTTTGCTTACTTGGAATGCTTTCTGTGAATGCCTCACACTGGGTTTGACTTTGAAGGAATTTTTATATGAGAAACGTTGCATGCTTCCAAGAATTCACTTTTTTTTTTTTTTTTTTTTTTTTTTTTTTTAATCATACCCTGAATTACAGCCCAAAAAGAGCAAAGAGGAGACTCTGTGGTAACCTGTACCATTGGGGCTGGGATCCAAGCAGGCCAATTGCCTCTTCCCAGCTTTAGGATTGGAGAAGCCCTGTTGGACCACTAAGGTCCTTCCAAGGGAGCCTACAGCAGCTTCCAGCTCTGACATTGGTGGGGGTGAGATTTGATTTTTCTGGCATAAATCAAATGTTTTGACACCCTTTCCCATTGGGTACACAACCACTATGTTCAAGCGAATTGGTGAAATCAGGGCGGCAAAATGAGAGAGGTCTGTTCAGGATTCATGCATATGCCACTGGAAGCAAAGCCTGCCTGTTGAAAATAAAAAAACTAAAACAAAAAGGAATTTACCATTTTCCTGAAATATTTAAGTCTTGGCTGAATAGCTGTCTCAAGATTATTCAGCTGTGCTTTAGCTGTGCTTTTGCTACAGCACCACATTCATTAAGAAAATCAGATTAGCTCTGTATGTGAGCATCTGTATTGAGTGAAGGATGGAAACAACTGCACGTTGTGGCAAGTACACATAAGAGGTCTGGTGGAAATCCTGTACAGGATGTGTTCAGCAATTAAATATGTGACTGGAAAAGAACAGTAACATTAGCATTAAGCAAAAGCAAGTTTATACTCACCATTTATGTTCAGTGGCTTCATTTTTTTTTTTAACTTCCTCCTGCTGAGAAAGAAATATCAAATCAAAGACTCAAATTATGGAAACCTTATTTTCTTGGATGCTCTGTGAAAAAGAGGAAATCTGCTTCATTTTGTCATACTTTGTGACCTACAGTAAAAGACCATGGCATGCATGTTCCCCTGATTTTTGCATAGTTGATGTTGAAGGCATTTATCATGTGAAGAGGACTTGATAACATTGGTGTCATTATTCACTTTTCCTATTAGGATAAGGTAAGAAGGACTGTTATAAAAGAAGTGAAAATTGATCCTTGAATTTATTATCGAAGATATTGACCTAGAGACAGTCATGTTCAAATGATGAACCCGGAGGGCTTTGCAAACTAACACAGCTTCAGAGCGAGAAAGCAGAAACGCACGGAGACGATGAGCCAGACAGAAGCAGTTTCTGGCTTCCTACTCAGCCCCTGAGCACAAACTACCTAGCCCAGCAGTGCATCTGCTTTTCTTCACCAGCTGTGTAAGACTGGACCAGGCAGGCTGCTTGTCGGCCCTGAGCATCCCGCTTTCCTTTGTGCCTGTGAGACACAAGATGCTCACGCAGGGTTTGAGCTCCTAGACAGAGGAACTGGTTTAACTGGCCACATCTTCTCTGGAGTTCAGGCTCTATTTGGTGGTGATAACCACAACGTGAACCCAGGGGTTTCTCATGAATAATATTACTTGAGTAATTCATTAGAAAACTGGCCAGGTGATTTGAAGAAGCCAGCTGAAATACTTCATCCAAATCAGAAACCTAGGGGCTGAGGGGCTGAGGGAGGTGAAAGTTTAATAAGAGCCATTCGTGGCCTTGACTTAATTTTCTTTGACTTGGTTGTTGTTGTTGCAGTCAGACTTTGCATCCTGGCTCACTGAAGCAGAAAGCACTGGAGGCTTAGCACATAAACACGGCACTTCCTCCAGTAGGTTTTGTTTAGAGATGTGCTAATAATAAATAACGAGGTTACTTGGTCATGAACATGTTTTCAAAGGTTGGGTCTAGGCAACCCTGAAGACCTTTTGTCTCTTGTAAAAGCCAGATTTAGGTGGCTGCAGGGGAACAGAGTTCAAAGTGTGAGGTCCTATTTGAGTTTCAGGGTTTGTTCTTATCTCTGTACTGGACAAATTGCTGCTGTAAGCCCTCCGGGAGCTGCTGGTGGGCAAGGATCAGAGGATGGTCTCAGGTCTGTAAGAGAGGGATGCCTGCACCCCTGTTTCCCTCCAGCTGTTGAACTAAGCCAATCTGCTGTGCCTCTGTAACAGCATGGCAAAGCTGGCCTCAAAAATTCCTGTGGCTCATGGTGGGGAGGGATTGAGATATCCACAGTGAGCTGCATGCATAGATGCTGTGTGTGGTATGAAACCTGCTTCAGGGAAGGTAGGTGTAGAGAGAGAAAGGGAAAGGAATGCTTAGGATTATTTCTGCTGTGTACCCAAGGGTCCTATTTGTTCATATAAGTATCCTTAGCAGAATAAAATACTTTTTATTGAAACATTTTTTTTCCACTTGCTGGCAGCCTCTCCATTCCAATTATCTCTTCTATCGTATCCCTTGAAGCCAGGCTCCAAGGTAAACAAGTAAAGACCTGACAGCTGGAATGCAAAGCTCCAACTCAGACTGAAAGCTTTTACAAGATCACATTCTGCACATTTATATTGTCTGTGGTATCAGCAAAGACAAGGAAGAAAGATATTTCCTAATCTCACCAGAGACAGCACCTCGCTGCCCCACCTCTGAGAAATCTCCAGTCCATGGCAAAGGCTCCATCCACCCCCATTAGTGAAGAGCCCAAGGAAGCACACTCACAGCTTGCTTCTTGTCTGGATTTCCCAACATCCCAAGTTCTGGGGTGCAATTTGCTGAGAAGTTATTGTTCATTTAAAAAAAAGAGGAGACACAATTGGGGATGATTTGTAACTGATGGGAAAAGAACTTTAAATCACCATATCCCTTACAACACAACATTTCAATCCTGGGTGCATGTCTCCTTGAAGATCTGTTGGCAGGTATGAAGGGATAGAAAACTGCAGTTGTTATTTTTTTTCCATGACAAGAACAGCATTTGAACCACAGCTCACTCCATAGATGTGTGGATGCAATCTTCTTAAAACCAAGGAGAGGTTTAAAATTTCTTCTACTGATTTTTAGATAGGAGGGAAAGTCTTGGTGTTTCTGGGACTATTTTTGCAAGAAATCTGTATTTTACATTTCTGCAAAGACAGCAACAAACACCAGGCTAAGACTTGCCTGGGAGAGGATTCTCTGAGAGGAAGTCATCTGGCTGTTAATGAACATCTACTGCAGCAGCACCATCACCATACTGACACATTGCATGGAAAAAAACCAAATGTGCCAGAAAGTCACGTCCACACCAAGACGTTGTCTTTAGCACAGACAAAACAGTTGTCTTTTCATGTGTATTAGACTGCCTCCCATGGGTCAGCTCAGTGCCTTTGTGCCTGCTCAGTGTATCAGATCAGGCCAGTGACCAGGCTTGAAAATCAGGCCATCCAAAATCAAACCATTCCAAACCATGCCTAATTTCCAGCTGGATCAGCAAAATCATTTCACAAAAATTCCAGTGTTTCTCAGGGGCTGTAGCAAAATGCTGAGGAGGGAGTGTCCCCCCTTTTAGAGACAGCTCCACCACTTGGGTTAAGCCATTCAGAAGTCACATCCTTGGAAGGGCTCAGATTGTGTTTGTAAAGTATTCAGGGACCCTCCAGCTTCAAGAGGTGAAAATTGGGTGTTTAGAAGCTCAATGCACATCTATGAATGCCACGAGCATACTGAGGTATCATGAGCACCTCCCAGCCGTGCTCCCCTGGGCCCGACATACTCTTGCAAGAGGAGTCGTCTGCAGCCAGCCAGGCTCACCTTCAATGCACATTATAAAAAACCTAATTTTTCACCCATGGCCTTCATCAAACTCCACATTTGGCCAGTATAACTCTCTGCTGGCTTTTCCAGGTTGTGTCCCTCTCCTGCTGCTGTCAGAGGACACTCGGAGGGTGGCCGCTCTTGTGGCCTGCTGGGCCCGACGCAGAGACCGCAAGCAGCTGTTGGAAGGCCGCACAGGCAGAAATCCCCGGCTGCAGCTGTCTGTTCAAATCAGTGTTTAGTGGCCAAGGGAATGCAATATGAGAAACACATTCTCAGAGGGGATGGATTCAAAGGGGGGTGGTGTGTAAAGGGATTAGGAGAGACCATCCCCGCGGTGGCCGACGTGGTGCGGCGCAGCGGAGTGCTGAGCCTACGCCCATGCCGCAGGATGCCATAGATGACCCAAGCCGGATGCTTTACAAGTGGAATATTAAACAAGTTGCGTCGAAAATGTTTGTATTAAAAATATGCTAATGTTTGTGGGTGAAAATCTGGGTCTTAACCTTCAGCTGGGTCTCGTGACCAAACTAGGGAGATAGGAAATGCAAGGAGAGTGACTCAAAACTATTCCCCTCATCTCCTCCTACAATCCTAAGGCTATTGAGTGCTAAAAAAGCCCTTGGTAGAATTTAGAAAGCCTTTTATTTATTTTTTTTTTCTGAACTGTGTACTGAGCCCATCTCTGAAGGGTGCCTCCCAGTCAGGCATGAACTGGAGCACTGTGAGTTGTGCTTGCCCCACAATTGCCCAGGCAGCAGAAGACACCAGGAAAAAGTGTCTGTGGAGGGCTAAGCATGGAGCTTGAGCCCAGCCCAAGGTGCCCGCTCTCTGGAGAAAAGCTTCAGTGATTCTCTTCGGACAGCTTCAGGCATGCTGGAGGGGTAGGAAGGGACAGGGTTTTGTTTATCACCAGCAGCTGGCGTAGAGCAGGGGATCCAAATGTCTGAACGTGGACATCTGCAGTGTCTACGCGTGAGTCTGAGCCAGCTGTCTGGAGCTCCCCATGAAGTCAACAGAGAGAAACAGAGTCTTCGAGGATGTGATTCATACCGTGATGCTGTGAAAGCCTGAGTCAGGGCAGAAGAGCTGCTTCTGCTGCGGTCTCGGGGAATGACGCCTACGTTAAGACAGTGAGAACGTGAGATTTAACAATCCTTGGGTTTCGTGCTCATTTTCTGCTGCAGGCTTAGCACGCTGAGTTTGTGACAAGCTTGGGTGCCTTCTCTGAGGTTATTCATAAAGACTCTTGAAGGTGCTAAGTGGTGTGGCTGGGCAAAGGCAGTGTCAAGAGGCAGCAGCCTGATGCACACCTTCAACTCTGCCCTTGAAGGGCTGCAGGGAAGCTTACACTCCATGATTCATGGTGTTAGGATCAGTTTTCTGCCAAGGTGCTTTTGTTTCCAGGTGTAGCTGAATGGTGGATGCTAGGCTGAGCCAAAGGATTACATTTGGCACAGGGGGTGTGACAGCAGACAGAGATCACAGTCCTCATGCATGTTTTGGAGATTCTGTGGTGTTGAAGCTTATGGGGACTGGCAGATCTGGGACTACAGAGAAATGGGTAAGTGGGGGCATGGGGAGGTGAGGCAGTAGGTGCCACAACTCTCTGGATTTTGAATCTACTGCAAAAAATCTGGGAGAGCTGGGGGTGGAGGTGTGGCACAGCTGGGCTCTGTGATGGAGCAGCAAACGGTCTGTGATTGCAGGAGCCAGGCAGGTTGGGATGTGACAGGTGTGGGGCTGGAGAGACAGGAATTACACAGGACCGTGGTGTCAGCTGTGCTGAAGGCATTAGGGGGATTCTTAGAAAATGAAACAATTGTGGACATGACTTCTGATGGCAGGAATTTTGGCTATGCCCCAAAGAAGACTTGGTGATTAAAATAAATACAAGGACGTGATTCTGTCCTGAGGTTCATCAGCTCAGTTTGGACACCCATGGTCTGTTCTACCTATGAACATGGTGTGTAATTGTCCAGATTCAAAACCACCAACCACAAAACAAACCAGATAGGGGTCGTAAAAGGTTTAGAATATGGATTTGGAGGAGGAGGTGGGGATGAGTTCTACTTTTCTCCTGAAGGAATGTGGCAGTGAAAGGGATGTGGCCCTTTCTCCAGTTTAAAAGTGGAAAGTAAGTACTGATGTTCTTGTCAGACTTCTACAAAGTTATGATCTTGGTTTTGCCTTCTTATCTTAGGCAAGGTTGAGGAATGCCAGGTGGTTTGATAACTTCTGCTGTTTCTTCCAGGACAACTTCCCTGCCATGGGGAAAAAAAAACATAGAATGGTTTTTGGAGCAGTGCACAAACAGGATTTTTTGTGCAGTCATTTCTTGGGACTTCTGGACAATACAACCTCAACAGCACTTCTCATCCTTCTCCAAAGGAAGCCAAGCCAAAAGGAAATACTCAGAGGCAGGCAGGGCAGGGATGGTGCTGTGCACCCAAGAAGTAAAATCCTCAAGAGAAAAGTTGCTATGAACAAACAAAGCATGTAGAGAAGGTATAAGGGGACAAGGCAGGTGTGTGTAGGCTGAAATGGAAAGCCAGAGGCTGGTGTGATAGATTTATGACAAGACTGGAGGAGAGGCTGAGGAAATCTACCTATTATAGCTTAAAAAATGGTTCCATCAGGAGACTGTCGTGAGTGCTCTACTGTGCAAATTTATGACATGCAGTGGGAGTGATCATGTCTTCTGTAAGAGCTTGTTAAGAAAAAAAAATTGATTTCATGAATAATGTTCACAAAAGTGCAATAGAACTTTTTTTTTCCCTCAAGAATGTCTGCTGTCCATTGGTGGGAGAAAAGAAAAGGAAAAAAAAAAAAAAAAAAAAAAAGCTCCTACATTAATAATAACTGAAAACTGTTTTATTTTTTTTCTTTTTTTGTGGCAGAAAGTGGGAACTAATTCCAATGTTTGTTTGATTTTTTTTTTCTCTTCCAGATTTTAATTTTAGAGCAAAGAGATTTTTTTTCTTCTTCCAGAAATATATTTAAGGCCTTGAAAATCTATTTTCTTCTGCTTGGAAATATTCCACAGTGAGGTATGTCAAATTTTCTCAGCCATCATTGCCACCTACTCACAAAAGCAGCTCCAGACCACACTAGATAATCTCAATACTGTATGATTTAGTCATAACAAATGAATATTTTAGTGTGCTGAATGTAAACAATTCTTCATTCTTGGGAAAGATGTGGGTTTGAAGCTTTCTGGCAAGTACTTCAGGAGTATGGCCATGGAGTATTCTGCAGGTGAGTGTCTTCACTTCCATCAGTGGGGGACCATGGCTGGAGCACTGCCTTTTGAGGAGAAACTGAGGAACTTCTTTTTTCATCTTGGAAAAGAGGTTTTTTTTGAGTGCCTAATGTCAACCTGCCAGTGTTTTCCAGAGGAGATGGAGACAGGCCCTTTTTGGAGGCTCGGGGCAGCAACAAGAGAGACAGTGGATGAAAAATGTATGTGGGAGGTCCAAACTTGAGGTGGAGAAAAGGTTTCCACCCCAAGGAGAGTTGAGCACTGCAGCAGGTTGCCCAGATAGGCAGTGCGGTCTGTTGGACCAGGCTGCTAGCAAGTGAGAGAGACAGTCTTTTCCAGCTAAAGATGGATCCAATTATAGGTGGTGTAGAAGATGAGATGCACGTTCTGCATTAATGAGTTTTTATTCACTTATGCAAAGGAGACCTGTATCAAAAAGCAGTACTAAGAGTCCCACACAATTATCAGTAGTTTTGCAGTTTGGCATTGCCCCTAGCATAGTCCCATCAGACAGAAGGAAATGAATTTCTTATAGCAGGAGAAATATTTCTACAACTGAAACAAGGGCTAAATTCATGCAGGTCACCACCACTTCTGTATGTTAGGATGCACTGAAACAACCAAAATTTCATTTTGTGGGACAAATTTTCTCTTTCCCAAAATGTCTCATGTGTCTGTCTTTGCTCTTCATATGGTGACAAACATAGTAGGTGGTTTTCCTTACTTTTGATTAAAAATAACTTTTTTTTTTTTTTTTTTCATATGATGTAGTAGGTAAATTCTAAATCTGAGGGCACAGATCTTCTTCAGAGTACTAAGTTAGGGGAATTTATCCCTAAGAAGTTCTATTAATGGTAGTGGTTCAGAAATCAGAAGATAAATTCTAGCTCCTGAGAGGGGTTGCTGCTCTAAATGTAGCACATTTTTAGCAAGTCAAAGTGATGTGTTATACATGGGATAATAGGATTGTATTATTATCTTTTGAACAGCAGCTATTCTAGAACTATTCTAGGCTGTCTTCCTTGAGCTCAGCTTTTATATATGTACATATGATATATTTATAAAAAACAGACAATACATTATATATATGTGAGAGGCAAACATATTGAAAATATTTTTAAAAGCTTGCCTCCTTTCTCCAAACAGGGAAGTGGATATCTTTTAATTTTATTTTTTTCATGTTTTTCTTAGTCTTCCAGTATGTCTTTGATTATCATTTTATGAATTTCTGTGCAGTTTGATATTCCTTCAAATTCCCACATACAAAGCTGGGAAAAAAAAAAACAAACAGATTTTTTTGAGAAAACAACTATTTTATTTATTTATTTTTTTTAATCTGTTGTAAGGAATAACTTCCCCTGCATTTTGAAATATAGAATTGAAAAACTCTACAGTATTTCAAAGAATCTCCTGGTATCAAGAACTGGGCAATAGTAAATTGTCTTGTGTTTTTGTTCTACTGCCCATGAAGAGGAAAGGTTCAAAGGCCCCTTTGCATAACTTTGTTTGAAATCAGAAGTATTCCTCCTCTTTAGAGTCACCTGGCATATGAGGCTGATGAGAGGGGGGGGTAACAGGGTCAAATATTGCTATAATATTAGACTCACTGAAATGTATAATTCTGCAAGTTAAATGATGATGGTGAATTGGCTTTCATGCTTCAGAGCACCTGCTGGTTCTCAGGAGGCAAGGCAAGAATTTATCCCCCCTCCTGTCTTTGTATTACAATTACAGGGGCTGAAGTAGGATTTAAAGGAACTGCTTTTTTTTTTTTTTTTTTTTTTTTTTTTTTTTTTTCCCTTGGTGACTGCTCTAGATTTCATTGATTAATGACCAGATTGCAGATACTGACTTTTCTGATTTTCATTATCTAATGTTAGTCATGCTCTTGCCGTGAGAGAGAACAGACTGTAGGAAATGGCCTCAGCTTGCGTGACTGTAAGTGGGTTCGATTTACCGCATGAAGGATAAACAGAAGTAGATCATTTGCCAAGGCTGCAAAGAACGAATTTTGATAAATTAAGGAAACTAATGAAGTCACCTGGACTGAGAAGTCCAGAGTCCGGAGAGTGGAAGAGATGGATTTCTTTAATGCAGAAATGGTATTCCAAAAGAGAAAATATGCAGGGAAGCACAATGTGAGGAGTAAGTACAGAACTAGTAACATTTATAAAAACCAAACAAAAAACCCAACAACCAAAAAGCCCCACAAAAAACAGATGGATAAAGAGAGACAGCTGCGTCAGAGCTAGGGAAAGGGAGATGTAAAATGAGAACTGCTGAGTGAGGAGATGAGTTAGACTTGACATATATGAGGTAGCAAAAATTTTTGTCCTGTGTAAAGAGAGCAAGAAGAATGACTTCAGTGAAGACCAGGCACAGGTCTAGATAGTCCCCAGACCAAAGATCCTTATTTGAGCACCTAATGTGGGACTTTAGCAGAATTTTAACCCCCAAACCAGCTGCCTCCTCCTCTGTAATGACCCAGCTGGAGATCAGGAGTGCTCTTTTGTTTGCATGCTCCCACATTACCTTCATCGCATGCTCTTACTTGCAACTGGCTGTGCAAATCACCATTTAGGAAGGATTGCTGAGGTATGGGTTATATGTGGTGGGCAGGTTTGCTCAAGATGGCACTTGGCAGCGTAATAACAACAAAAAGTAACGTACCTCTGTTCCTGCAGTGGAGACAAAGTGGTGAGTGAGCAGGGGAGGCAGCGAAAGTAGAGAGGAGTTGGTCAGATAACACCAATGTAAAACCACACAGAGGTCAGGACCACAAAAGTGAGGGCAGGGAGAGGAGAGCTAAGAGGAGCTGAGTTGTTAGCAAACACAGTACAGTCAGGACTTGGAGGTCTTCTCAGAGGCTGAGCTAGGAAAACCACATTACTGCGGTTAGCTAAATCTGCCTGAATCACTCGCTTCTGGATGTTACAGCATAAGTCTCATTCTGCTGTCTTTTTAGGAGATCTACTAAATAGCTTCTCCATTATGATGTGCAGAAAAAAAACGTCCTGCTTCCATTGCCCTTGCCAGTTTTGTCCTCTTTCGTTCTGGTAGATGGTCTGGAGGAATGAACATTTGGAGAGGTCTGATCCCCAGCCTTTAACTTTGTGATATAATGTGTGCTGTGAGGCAAAATGAGCTAGAGCCACTTGTACTCCCTCTGCATCTGCTCTGATGTTTGTGAGGGCTTGGAGATGATTAGAGCTCATGCTGTCATGGGGGTCGATGTGTTGGAGAAAGAGAATCAAGACTGAATTTTGATTGAGATGATCAGAAATCAGTTCTCAGCTCAACTGAAATTTTGCTTGTCCCTGCCCAAATAACAACTAAATAAATAAATAAACGAAATCAGGCCATTCATTTGTTGCTTACCGTAAAGCAGCTGGGGAGAGGAAATGTATGAAATACCTTGTGAACCAGAGAGATCTGCTAGGAAACCATGGTGTGTTCCTCTCTGTTCAACAGGCTGGAAAGTCTTAATGTTTCCTGTCATGTTAAACTTCCTCTGGGCTTCATAAATAATTTCTGGATGCAAAATCTGTTCTAATGCCTTGGCCTTGCTCTCAGGAACGCATGCTGAGGCAGCTCCCCAGTACGTAAAACACTCGAACAACAGTCCTTTTGGGCCATTGCCAGGTGCAGTGGAGTTTCAAAGCTTCCGAAGCAAGTCCTGCATATTGAAACACAGCTATGCAGATTATCATCACCTGGAAAAGGGAGGAATTGCTTTACTGGAGGGAGGAATTGCATAAATGGTGAAAACAATTTTCTGTTTCATGCTGATTTGAGTTGAGAAGCGGCTAAGTTGCCATTTGTCCCTGTTCAGGGCAGGAGGTTTGAAAAAGCAAGGAGTAGTGCAGAATATCTTCTCCCTTACTGCCACTGCTAAGGAAGGATCACCAGTGGATGCTCCTAGAGTGCCACCAGCACCCAATGCTAGTGATAAGGAAGAGAAGAGGTCTCAGGCCTCTGTTCCTCCCTCCTTCCACTCTCTGACCCTTGAGCAAACACAACCAAAAGGTGAGTAGGGATGCTAACATCTGGTGTAACCTGCCTAGATCAGCAGGACTCCCAGGAGCATCAGTTTCTCCTGGCATTTGCTCTGGGGCATTGCACCTCTGCTCATTAACCATGGGCATGGCTGGGACACCCAGGAGAACACTCTGAATCCATCAAAAACCGAGCTGAACGCGTTTGCTGCAACCATCCTATTGCTATTTCATCAGGTCAATATGTAATTGTTTCTGTTGCTGGAGGGCTCCATCACTCACTTCATTAAAATGCAAATTTCACATTAATTAAAAATGCTGGGAGCATTTGCACAATTTATGACCAAATCTTAAGAGTCCGGCAACCCCCACTCTGGGGAGGGGCAGCAAGAGAGCTCGCTTTGAAACTGCTGAAATAAATCCTTATCTCAGAACACAGGGGATGGTTTAGCTGATAAAGGAGGAACTTCTTGGACTTTTAAAATTAATTGGTTCTCCCTAGATTGGGAAACACACAAGGCAAAAGGAGCTCAGGCAGAATTTTATTCTTAGAGATAAACTTACCATCTAAAACCATTCACACACAAGAAGATGGAAGAACAACTCTAGCTTGAGGTCTAACATAGCAGTGAGGCTCTGATCTCATTTCTGCTCAACCCACCCTTCCGAGTCAGAGACTACATATTTTCCTGCACAGCTGATCTACTCTAGGAACAGATGGGATCCATCAGTAGCTATTTCAATTGGAGTAAATCCCACTTGGTCCCAATTTGTGAATAATTGTGAAGTTTCTTTCTTCTTCACCATTAAATGTGTAACACATTCAGAGTGTGTGCAACCATCATTGCCATTTTGGTTACGCATCCTTGTATGACTTGAGCCCACTCACTCCGCTTGTGGTGAGGAACTGGGCTGATTTCCCTTGTGGCAAACCTGGTCTTTACCTCTTTGGGGCACAAGCAAATATCAGAAAACTTCCCTACAGCTACAAAAATAAACCTGATGTGCCAAATACCTTCCCCCTTGGAGGAAATTTCATGTCGACAGAGGGTGCATGCCCTGTTCCAGCAACACCCCTCCAGCGCCTGTTCCTGGTAGACGTATAAATCAGCAGCAATTCTACTGAGGTAACAAAATGTATGACTCATTGTAACGTTAACATAATTTAGGTCAGAATCAGGCCTCTCGGGGTTGTTAGCAGGCCCTGGAGAGGCTGTGTATACGTGTGTATGTGCATGTGTACATGAGCAAGAGGAAGGGAGGCCAGAACTCAAACACAGCTACTGTTCATCTTGCAAGCTCTGTCTGGGATGAGTTCCTGCAACACCAAGCGCTGCACAAGGCAGTAATAAAGTAGAAGTCCCTTGTATGAAGATCCCCTCTCTTGCTTAGTGACAAATGTCACTGAGCAGTGACATTTGAGTGAGCTGAAAACGTGGGACTGGAGAGGGATGAGATAACTATAGCTACACGCCTTGGCCTGACCTCACAGTGGGCACAGCGTTGCCATCTGGGTCCCTATCAGCTGTGACTTTCTGCAGAGTTTTGGGCATTGCCAGGTCTGCTCAGTTATTTAAGCACAGTGACCGAGCACAGGCATTAATTTCTGCCAGGCAAAGCTCTTTCTAGCTCCCTGCAGTTCGTGTGGTGGGCACTGAATCGCTGTCCTTCTGACCACAGATAAATCGCCGGCAGGAATCCAGGATCATCTGAGACGGCATTATTAGGATTGTTTCCACATTCTCAGCCCTGGTGGTTAAACGTGTGAAATAAAAGAAATGAGAGATGATTTGTTTTTCACTCAGTTGAACTATTCTAAGATTTCAGGGGAAAAATATCTCATCCTGATGGGTTCAGAGTTATAAATAGCAGTGCGGCAAGTATGGGGGTAAATGCTGCATTCCAGTGGGTACTAGTAAGAAAAAAGGATCAGGAGATTGTTACACTCATAAAATTTATGACAGCCCTTGGACGGATGTCGGGTGTTAGTAGAGGCCAGGCACATATCATGCATGAGGTTGACCAGCCTTCGAAGATTTATCTCTCCCAGCATCTCTGTCCTGATGGCACCATGTGTTTATATGGTCTGTAGGATATAATTGGGAATCGAAGGTCTGCCTCATTGCTCCTTGCTGGAATCTCATAGATGTTTTTCTGAAGGACACCAGCTGTAATCCACACTCCGATTTATATCCTGGCTCTATTTTGTTTAAAGTTAAATCTAAAATATATCTTATATATCTTTTTTTTTTTTTCTTTATTTTTTTTTTCCCCAGAGCGATGGCATGTGGCTGGGGGAGAAGGGCACACACGGGAATTTCAGTGGACAAGAACATGCTGCTAACAATGGAAAGTGAGCTGATGATTTTCCCAGGCACTTGTCCCCAAGGGCAGGTGGCAGGTGGGGACACCCCTGGGACAGCGACCACCCCTTGCACCCTTTTCTGAGACCTCACGCCTGTCGGTAGCACTACAAGATATCTGTTATAGGCACACCCTTGTGTCACTAAAACAGTAGTACGTACTGCAGGGAGATAGAGCTGTTGTGAGTAACTGATGTGTTACCCGTGCTATGAAGCAGTTCCTGCTCACAGTGAGGGCTACGTGGTTTTTGGCATCATTTTAGTTACCTATGGTCTAAGGTGATGCTTTCTTCTGGTATAACCCAGAACTATGTGCACTTGTTACTTCTGCCTGGCAGGGCTGCTCTCAGGTTATCCCTGGGACAGAAATGCAGATGTTTACGGTATGTCCACACCAGTGAACTTAAAACATAGCCAGGAGCAGTTCCCGGGTTTCAGGCAGCTAGCCTGTGTGGTGGTTTCCTCTCCACCCCTCCAGGCTGACCACATCCAAGCAGGTGTATGGGAGCAGCCTCTGGCCCCTAATCTGCTCCCAGGGATTGCTGGGGAGGTGCTGGTGGCCCTGACCTCAACCCCGCTATGGCAGCACACATGATCAATTTTGGGGTCTGAACCTGCAAACCTGGATCTTCAGGATTAATTTGTTAGTACGGATGTAACCTCTGTTTTCTCTGTGAGGAAGGAGAGGAAACAGGAAAAACTGCTCACTTATTTACATAAACCGTAATGCTGCTTACCCCAAATGTTGCCTGCTAATGCAGTGACTTGGCTGGAAATTGTTTAGGGCTTGATTTCACAAGTGCTAAACTCTACATCCCTGCTTTCATGAAAAGACAGGCAAAAGGCAGCAGGAGGCCACGGGCACCAGCCCAGCGCTGAGCTGTCCATGCACTGTCCATGTCCATGTCCATGTGCTCCATGTCCCGTGCTTTTGAGGTGGGCAGGCTGATGATCTGAGGGGCCACTTGAAGCAGCAATCTCGCCAGTCCCCACAGATACTCTGCATGTCAGAGGGTGGGTTACACTGTAGGGAAAGAGGGATGCTCAGAGTGGCTTCCAGGCAGCCCCCAGCAGAAGAAGAAGGTGTTTGTGGACATCTGAGGCTTCCTTCTTGATTTTTTTTTTACTATGGCTTCATCCATAGTTGCAAACTAAATCCTTCCCAGTGTGCTGTTGCTGGCTCCATGAGAACAATCCAGTTCCTAATTTTGTTTCTGTGCTACAAAGACACAAACGGCTTCCTTGTATAAAACAGAAACGCACAGAGAGACACTCCTTGAAGTGATATTTATTCTCCAGGCTGGCAGCACTTCACCCCTTGGAGCAATCTTCTAAGACAGAGGTTGCCCAACTCACTGAAGAACTAATTCTGTTCCTGATGATTGATGGGAGCTGCGACTTCATGACCTCAACTCATGCTCTGAAGAAAGTGAGTTTGGACCATAAAGCAGGCATGGCACACCCAAAAGCAAAACACTGGAAAGGATTTGGTCTGGTTATGTGCATAGTGCTCAGGGATCAGCTGCTCCATGCTGTCACTACCCCAGAGCACGTGGGATGGTGCTGCTCCTCCTGGAGCATCCCTGGGCTGCTCAGCTGGGAGGAGGGAGGCTGAGATGACATCTCCCATCCACTTTCTGAGCTGCTCATCGCTTTCACTGGCTTTCACTGTAAAAGTAACCCAACTGATCGTGTGCACCAGCAATTAGCAAGTGGTCACGCACTTTCAGCAAAACCAGAAAGAAGAAAGACAGAGCAGCAATAACAGAGGGACAGCTTTGTGCACACTGAGCTGGCAAGGACACAGAGGGCATGTACAAAGGACTCAATGTTTTCTTTTTTTTTTTTTTTTTTTTTAATTTCATCTGACATTTAGCAATCGTAACTTTTCATTTGAGTAATGAATGGGTTTGTCCTTTTCAGCCAAACTGCTGTGGACATCTTATTCCCTTTATGGTGTGTTTTGCTGAATTCCAGATGTTGCTGTTTATTCAAGACAAAGTTCATCCAGAGAAGGGTCAAGAAAGAAAAAGATTTGCTGAAAGGGAAAAAAAAAGGAGGATTTTGGGAACAGCTAGTTTGTCTAGATATTACCGTTCTATGGAGCCTTGCATGAGCCAAATTATGGCAATGAAGTGAACCAGTCTGGGAGAGTGGAAATAACTGTCGGCGCCTGCTTCCCCCATTAACCTTTTTTTTAATGTGAACTTGTAAAACAGTATGTGGTCTGGGAGATGGGAAATGGGTTGGTATGTACCGAGATAGATGCCTCCACAGGAGAAATTAGCATCTTTCCTCATGTGATGGTGAAAGAAATAGCTCTTTGCTCATCTCAGCCTAGTCCTAGCTTAAGTGCAGCTCTCTACAGGCTGAGATGGAGCGGCCAGGGGAAGTACGTGATTAAAGATGCTGCTTATTTGGGTTATGCCCTAATTGTTTCTGTCTCGGACTGGGTCCCCAGTGTGCCAGGTGCTGTATGAAGGCAAGCCCAATCCACACTAGCACATTTGTAGGCTAAACCAAAGCACCACAAGCATTGCTCAGATAGGAGAAGATGAAACATCCTTCAGTTGCTTTCCTTGAGAAGAGCAAAAGCAGCATTTGCATTTTGACTGGTTTTCAATCTTGGGAGTGCAGGAAGAAGCCAGTCAGACCACTGGGGCTGTGCAGCCTTCCCCCCAGAGCAGAAGGAGCAGGGAAGAGAGCTGAGCTGGATTTAGTCCCTGGGTATAACTATACTGTGCCTATGAATTTGCCTCCAATTTTGGCAGTTCCTCTCCACACTGGAAAGGAAAATAAGCAGAAAACAAGCAAGAGGATCATTTTAGTTGCAGGTAACACATGCACAAGTGTGGTTTGCTACCTGCTGTTGCTAGCAGAAGACTGCTGAGATATTTAGCAGCCTATCTAAATTGGCAGCACTCCTGAGAAGTGCATGTTCAGGTGCTAATTCAGCCTTTTGTCCCTGTTAGGTGGGATGCAACTGCCCCTGATAGGCTGGGTTCCAAGTGTGGGTATGCCCTGCCTGCCCATCCACCACCACCTACTGTGATAAGGGACTGAGATGGACAGAGAGGAAGTATTCTCTGTGACCAAGGGGCATGGTGCAGAGGTTTCATCTAGCCCCTAAGAGCTGGGAGTTGCCTCCTCAGGAAGCCAGGGGGCTGAAATATCCTCAGTTCTGAGGTGTTGGGAAGGGAGGTCCATGGCATCATGTCTGTAGACGCCTTATGTTGCGTTGGAGATGAGCAGCAACACAAAATCAGCACAAAGCACAATAAGTAGGTATCTATCCCCTGGCCAAATTGCATATCTAGCCAATTCCTGAGCAACCTTCAGATGGAGACATGTGCAGGGCCTGCCTGTTACAGCTCTCCCACCTCCTTTATCCCCATGCAGGACATCCCAGGAGGAAGCGGAGGACATGGCAGTGCTGGGAGTGATCGCCTCCCAGAGCAGCAGAGCTGAAGGGCAAACAGGAGACTAAAACATGAAGTGAGTGTGCTCAGCTGGGCTTTTTTAAGCACCTTTGCTTCTGCTCATGAAGAGGTTTAATTTTATTCCCCCCCTCTCCCCTGGGAGCGTTTTCTCCTTGCTCAGAAGGAGTAGAGACACTAATGGGTGGTTGTCCTTATGAGCCCTGCTGCAGAACTGTCCGTCTCGGCCAAGAGAGTGATTTGACAGCTCCCCAGGGCTTCTGTTTCCCTCAGGTTTGGTACCTCCTTAATTAAAAACTCACTAGATATCAAATTGATTTTTTGCTTCAGTTTGGTTTGGCTGCCTTTGGGAAGGGGGAAGGGGAATCAACCTCTCCTTCACTTGCTAGCAGGAATATTTACCTATGGACACAGCCTAATCTGATTTTTGAGCAAACAGATCAATATTTGCTTTTCACCACATCGAAACCCACTGTTAGCATTCCTGGTACTGAAATTAATAAATATTGATGTTAGAGGCCATCATATTGGCTGGTATACAGGGTTATACTCTGCTTCAGTTCAGCAGAGTTGATTTATACCAGCACAGAATTTGTCCTCTTTATTTTTTTTTTTTCATACCTGCAACAAATTTTGTTTCCAAATTGAAGTTTCAGAGAAGACTGAATAGACATGATGAACGGGAAATTAACTGCACAAATCCAGCAATCAGCATGGGCACCTGGAGGGGCGGAGGTTGTTAAGTTCGTCTCAGGGAGAGGAGAGCTGGTGCGGGCTGGGTTGCTGCTCCCCTTCCTGAACCTACATATCTCGAGTTTCTCAAATCACAAGGTTATTTACATGTCCTTAAATATTTTCCTTCTTGCTAGGAGCACAATGCATCGTTCCTTTTGTGTTTGTCATGAGGAAACACACAGCATTACACAGCCTACAGTCTGCATAGACAAGGTAAGTAGAATATAGGAGATGGTAATGTTACTGTAACAGCTATTTATGGGATGGGAAACCACCCAGCAGGACATTAAGGGATGTGCCTGTGGCTATACAGGCAGTCTGTGGCAGATGGAGCAGTTACAGACTGATCTTCTCAGACCTCCCATGGCATCCTCATTGTACAATCATTTCCTCCAAGAACACCCTTATCTCATCAGAAGAAATCAAATTTGAGGTATGTCAACTTGCCCTGTAACAGGCCTTTTCCAAAGCAGGAACGTATTTTGCATATGGATACAATTTTATTTGAAATTTAGTAGAAGGGACACAATAAATCTACCACAAGTAACAGCCTTGGCTTTGACTTGCTGGGCATGCAGGAGCCAGCAGAGCTGGACCAAGCTCCATCCCCAGGGACACCTGAGGAGAAGAAATAGGATGAAATGTCCCTCCTGTGCCACCAAGCCAGGAGAGTGAGCACAAACCATCTCCCCACCCAGGACTCGCCATGCTGCCATGACAAAGTGATGAAATGGGGATAAACACCTCCCAGCTAAAAGCACAAATTTAGTTATTTGTCATGGCACAGAGCTCCTGGGCAGGTTATAGCACTGCCACAACTTGTGGCTGTCCCACAGCGTGTTTGCTGTATGCAGGGCAGTCTGATGTGGAAGGAGAGCACAGTCCACGTTTTCCACGTGTAATGTTAGCAGGCTGATCTCACCTCCAGTGCATGAACACACATGTTCTGATGACTTTCCCTCTATTTTGTTCAGTACTGAACTCTAGTAACTACTAGTGCCTCCCTCTAATTACCTTGGTAGTAGTATTACTGATGATGTTCTCAAGGCTGCTGCTCGTGGCCACTGGCAGACCAGTTGCTGGACCTGCAGACACCTTAGTGCATAACTGGATAGCCAAGCTGGTGTCCTTGCACCTTCAGATGTTATCTGTGACATGTGAGCAGAATCTTGTCCCCTTCTTTCTTGCAAATTTCCCCTTCTTTTCCCAAATTTTTACCCAAATTATCCTGTTAACAGGCAGAGAGGGAATCAGGGCAGCTCCCCTCCCTGCTCCTGGTAGCAGAGATGGCTTCATGCAGCAGCATGGGGGTTGTTGGTTTAGTCACAGAGCACCCAGGAGCTGGGACCCATCCCCTGCACAGTGGCACGATTTGAGTTCTCAGCTGGAAAACAAACATGTTATCTGATGGTTAATGAGAAAAGATAACCACAGATTATGAGGCTGTTTGAGATCTATGTACGCGTACTGTTTTGACGGCAGTAACTACAAACAGATCATTTCTGCTGACCTGCACCCTGCAATCTGTTTGCAAGCAATTCCTGGCGTTTATCAGAGAAACCGATGGTGGAAACCCTGCTTGAGTGGAAAATATTGTCTCGACCGTCTCTTGCCCAATGGTTTATTTCCTAATTCTGATTGTCCAAGCTAATACTCATACCTCCTTGGCACTACCTGAGTGTGAGTCCCCGCTGAGCTACTGGTGACTGTTTGGACGGGTCTTCGCTGATGACTCAGAGCCGAAATGTCTGCGACGGGCTGACAAAAGGGGGATGACACTCAGGCAGCACAAACCACGTGGATCAGCCTATTCCACAATACTTTCAACAGTGGTGAAAGTAGGAAAGGGAGGAACAGGAACGAAAGAGGCAGTGGAAGGAAAAGCAGGGCAAAGAGCCAGGATGCAGGGAAATGTGCCACCTGTGTGGTAGCAACAGCATTGCTGCACCCGTGATGGGATTGTGCTGAATTAATCTAAGAGATTCTAGACTTCACAAACTTGGCTGGAAAAGGAATACATCCTGTAAGCAGCTCTTTCTATGCACAGTCATCTTGATATATGGTTCTCCAGGGCGGAGGGCCAGCAGACTCCAAGAAGCTTCTCCCTGGGGCCAGAGCCTTTGCCTGACCTACGCCTGTGTCTCTCCAGCCATCACCCTGCTCAGTTAGCACCTGAAAAAAGTCTGCCATGTGGAATTCTTATTGCGGAGCATCCTCTGGCCTGGATCAGTGCCCGCTTCTTGCAGATGTATTTGTCCCTTGGTCTTCCCCCATCACTGTCGCTGCCAGGGCCATAGCTGGGCTTTCATTTTTTGCTGCTATAAGATTGATTGGGGTCACAGAGGACACAGAGTCAGAGCTAAACCAAGCTGTTTCCTCTACCTTCGTACAGAGACTGTTTTTCATCTGTATGCTACTGTGTTAGAAATTTACTTTCACGGAAAATATTCACAGTACAGGAGCAGCTAAGAGCTTCTTGCCTTGCTGTGTCCTGCTGCAAGGCTGCTGGTCAGACACGCTGCCCCTGGGACACGGTGGCCAACTGTGTGGCAACATTAATCTGCATTCCTAATTTCCAAAGCACTCTTCTTAACCCCAGATCTGTAGGTCATTCTGAATAGAGTCCTTCTCCATCTCTTCTCTAGAAGCATTACTCTTTGCTCTGATATAACTCAGGTGTCTGTAGCACCTCACAAGTTCTTGGGGGAGCTGGTGGACATCTATGCACAAGCCCCCGCTCCTCCCTCCAGCCAGGTGTGTGCTAAACTCCGTCATGTGGAGTGGGACATCTTCAAGCAGAACAGATCTGGGATTTCTGGCCTACAAAATCAGACAGCCTGGTAGAGAAGGGCCCAAGAGGTCTCCCTACAGGCCTTTGCTTCAGAGGAGAGGTGGTGTTTGTCCTATGGGATTTTTTTTCCACACTGATCTGGCTTTTGGGGCATTAAGAGAAAAATGAGGATAGAAAACCCTAGGTGGGACTAGGCATCACTGTGCAGCTTTGAAACACAAACTGTGGGTCCTGTGGCTTTTCTCAGCTGAGCCCATCCAAGGTGCCACTCGTCCAGCGTGCTATCCTGGAGCTGAACTGATGCCTGAAACCAGGGGCTGAATAACTTAATTCAGAGATTCCCCAGGATTACCTCTGCTCCCATGAATAAAATGGACAGGGGAGTCTGTTGTCATCCTGAGGCCATCTGGCCTGACATAGCTTCATGGCTATGTTCTTGTCCTAAAAATAGGATAGGCACAGTGGTATCTTGCCTGTAAACATTTCACAGACACCTCAGCTTGAAACCAAGCAGTCATAATTTTTCTGGGACAGCTCCTACCTCACTAGATCGTACAGAGCAGGATCTGGGCAGGAAACATCTGCCTGAGGGACTGCGGCAGCCTGAGCGGCCAAATGAGCCATGGTGAAGTGTGGAGTAAACACGGCCAGTGCATAACAAAGTGGTGTCCGGAAGCAAATTCCTCTCTTTTCTAAGAAAACCCTGTCTTACCCTTGTTTCCCCAAATCCCTTCTGTTTCCCAGCTAAGCCCCAACAATTTCAGGCATGAAAGGCATGCGAGGAAATACTGCTGACGTCGGGTGGCCAGAGGCCGTGGAGGGGGGATGGAGTTCAGGAAGTCTGTGCTCCTAACAATGAAACAGATACTGTGCGGAGAGTGTACGCTGGGTCAGAAAAGGGTTTCCCCGATGCGCAATCTGTCTGAGGCCATTTTCTATTTAGAGCCCCCAGCTGGAGCTGGAGGAAGGGATGGTGGAGCTGGGGATGAATCATCCATCCTGCTGAGCAAACCCCGAGGTGGGAGATTTCCTGCGTTTGGAAAGAAAACAAGACTCATGGTGACTGCTTGTGCCAGCGAGGAACCAAACACCATCTAACGGGGACCTCGATGAGGTCATTAATTCCTTACACTCAGGAAAATAAACGATGCTCCGACCTCGCAGCCCTGAGAGCCACGGGCTGTCTCCAAACGGTTGTGTTATGTGGGAATAAGTGCCCAGAGCAGGTGTGGATGGCCCTACCGCAATGACCAGCTAGCACCAGGTTGTGTCAGAAGAGAAGGTGGCCCATGGTGAGTGCCACCATCCCCTCCCCTAGCTGGTGGAAGCGAGGGGAGCCTCCCATCCCCAGCTCCACCACTCGCGAAGGCAGACCGCGGTCAAGGCAATTAAGTCCATTCCTGCAGCGGTTCATGAGCTGCATAAATATTTTACTCTCTCCTCATAAAAGAAATTCTACTGCAAATTATTCATCAGGGGGAAGAAGCTTCAAGTTACAAAACACTATCATTTGTGAGTCATGCCCGTACTCAGCATGCAAGGAAGATTTTAGCCACAGGTATGCTCAAAGTGCTGTGAATAAAAGAACAAGGATGAACAAATGTAGGGCAGCATTAACTATACCTATTTAAACCCAGATATCAACAACACTCAAGTTTTACGTTTGTGTTTGATGCTAAAATTCCTGTTATTTTGTACATTTGATCCTTCCTTGCACTGTACATGGGATTACAGATGGGATTTTCACATGTTTTGCTGGTCTAATTTTCCCCTCTTTGAATCACTGAGCATTTCAGTGGAAGCAGTCCAGAGAACACAAAACAGCAGCAGGTACATGCCTTACCAGAAACGCTGCAGCCAGACTTGCAAAATGCTGATTTGGTATAAATTCTGTGTGCTGCCTCAGTCATGCTGACATCATTTTGATAAGTTAACTTTTTAACATTGGATCAGACAGTTTTTATTCGTGTCAGTCCAATTTCATGTCTGACGGAAAAGACGTATCAGGTCACTTAGGCTGTTGGGCAGAGACTATCCTACCAATGCAGGTTTTGAGAAATTGGTCTATTTCTTAGGGAGCAACACTTGCAGCCATTTTCCACAGCAGATTATGTTAACCTCAAAACCCATTTCCATTTATCTGACTAAATTTTGCATGTTCTCTAAATTAAGCAGTGTATTTAACTAAGCACTTTCATAACAACCTCCCCCCCCCCCCCCTTTTTTTTTCTCACTGGATTAGAGAGGTAAATTTCTACTCAAGACATTTGGTAAACAAATAAAGGGAAATCTCTTTGTCTGCAAGTGTGCTGCAGATGCTGTCCTCACTAATGGTGTCTTTACGGAAGAAATTTGTAAACGTTTGACAGGAGAGGTGGGATTTGTCTGACCAACTCCAGATGTTCACACTGTAAATTTCTGCCTATGAGCTAAGTGTCTAGACTGTTTTTATAGTCAAGAGAGAAATAGAGGCACCTTAGGATTCATTTTTCCTCATCCTAAAGTCTATAATGGCTCTGACTGCACCCTGAAAGTGCCTGTTTACCTCCATTGGCCAAAAAGGGAAGCTGAGTGACTAGCACTAAGGTAGGTGTCCAGGCTGTGTTTGCAGTTGAAAACTAAAGTGCCAGGGACTGCTATCTGTCACTGAAGATGAAGGGCAAGGAATGGCAGGAAATGTTCTTGCCCTCAGGAGCAGTGAGGATGCCCCAGGCTGACTGCTGCCACCCCGGCTGAGCCCATCAGGTCTTTGGGAGAGGAATTGGAAGCCCCTGGCAGAAATAACGCTGGGGACTGCTCTGGCAGCTGGACCAGTCTGTCACTGCAGACAGACAAGCCACAGAAGGAAGGCAGGGCGGTGGGAAGAGCAATAGACATTTATATTGTAGACATGCCAAGTTAAGAGCAATGAATACTACTGAGTGCCTTGGAGGTGCTCAGGTCCTCTTCTGACAACAAACGGTCACTGCTTGGGTGCTGTGGGGTCTTCTTCTGCAGGGACTGTGGTTGCTGATTGACATTTGGCTCTGACCTTTCTTCTTAGCCTTCCTGAAGCACGATGGTATTTTTTTTGACAGTGTCTCCAGCTCTTTTCACAGGCCATGCAGGAAAGGGCTAGCTCGTTTGCCTCTTCAGAGATTTCCCTAAATTGGTTTCCCTCTAGTGGATTTACGCTGATGGAAGGATTAAGCTTTTCACTTGTTATTTGGCGATTATTAAAATCACTGGGGATAGGATTGCAAGATCAAGCATTGCCTTTGCTAAACCCAAAGTGAACTTTTGCTACTCCTTTGATGCTGACACATGGCTCTTCCCATACATATCAGAGCTATTTGCCAGCTGCTCCCACCAAAGCAGCAGCATACTTTCATAAAGCTGGTTAGCTGTCAATATAATGGAAAAAAATCTTTTTTTTTTTTTTTTTTTTTTTTTAATTTTCTTTTTTTCTTCTCTATTTGCCCAGTGGAAACACACCATATTACATTCTATTTCTGTAAAGTAAAATTTGCTTACTTGTAAACTTCTTGTTTATTCTGAGGCTAAAATTCTGATTTTCCATCTCTTAGTGGCCCTCTCTTTTACTTGCAACCAAGAGCTATTACTGTAAGCCAGTACCTCAAATCCTAAACCTATCACAAGCAGATTCTGATCACAGTTTTACTGGTGCAAAAACAGCATGACAGTGACCAGAGTCTGCCTGCCACCATAGTAACACATCAAATAGCTTCATGCAGATGAAGCATCTGATGCTGCACATTTTTTGTCATAATCTCAGCAGTTTCAGTGAGACTTTTCCATACAATAGATTAAATCAGATGTAAATCTGACCCCCGAAACTGTGGATGGACAGAAATGAAGATAAAACTCAGAAACAAAGAATGGATATAACATAAAGGGTAACAAAAATGGGATATGAGAATCTGGGGAATCTAGAAACCCTGACGTGACATTACAACTGTTTCTTTTTAGCTTTGAAGTCTAGCTCTTTGAAGATGTATTACCATTTTTTTATATCTGCTTTGTTTTCCACATAAAAATATCAGTTTTCAATTAAGGAAAATTACTTTTGTAATGAATGGTTAAATTTTATTCCTGAAGCTTTAAACCAGAATTGAAAATACTGGTAGGGAGAGTGCTAAAACATGTCATGGGAAAAATTCCTAAAGAGAAGGAATTCTTGGAAATTGGTCTCCAGACCAATTTTTGCACAAATGAGAGATGCCATGAAAAATGATAATCCCTATTAACTAAACCTTTTGGTGTTAGAGAACAAATAAAGGCACATCTGAAAGCTGAAGGGATTTGTAACATGACTCAGTCTTTTTGCCTCCAGGTCACCACTTTGGGGTTGGTGCGGGTTAGCAGCAACAGAAATTTATTCTCTGACAGCTGTCTGGAGACCTTTGGGAAATGAGCCTGTGTTATCCTGCTACCAGTGGTAGAGTGACACAGCATCAGCTAATCTGCCCTCCCTACAGGGGGTAATTGGTATTTTCCTCTGTGATAGCAAACAGAAATTATAACTAAATCAGGCATAAAGCAGAGTTATCATCCTGTTGCACCACCAGCATCAGTTGCACTATTACTTTCAGCCCCCAAAGTGCTAATGCTGTGTACACCATGCCTTCATGGTGTGCAGACACCTCACACAGATGGTAACAGTAGGATGTTCTAGTACCCCAAGAGCCAGCACCACTCTCCCTACTCATAAGGATCACGTTGAACAAAGAACTGCAGAGAGGAAGAGATGAACCTATCTAACTGCTTCCTGGGATCAGTGATTACTACATTTTACATGTGCTATCTATGGTGGCATGGTTTCCATTCATATCCAAGGGCAAAAACAACATAAATTGCTGGCTCTGGTGCATCTGTGAGAACAAGACCAGGTTAACAGGAATGTGCAATGCAGCTTCAGATGGGCACTGACATTAAATATCAACAAGCTTCAGAAGGGAAAGCTGGCAGAATGCGTTTGGACCTTGTTGGCACTTTGCATATTTTGGGTCCAGTACGAGCACTCCGCAGATCCAGATTTACTGTCCTGGTGAGCTGCATTTGAGAGACATCAACTCACATCACGGAGGAAACTATCTCAGTTTTCCTGACCACATTTACCCTGACCACACAAGGAATTTAGGCTGCAGCCTCCATTGGGGTTTCACATTATTTCCCTGCTGGAGGCTGACTGATGGAGGGATCTGCACCCAGAGACCCCCTTCTGCCAGAGCTCACTGCCCCTCTGCTGCTGTATTTCTTGTGGTTGCCTCCCTGTGTGCCCAGGTGCTCTCACTGCTGACACAGCCTTCTCCAGAAGGGAGTTCATTTAATGCATAAATAAAGGTCCAAGCCAGATGCATTGCTCTCTGGAGAGGCTTTTTTCTCTCTACCAACTGAAAGCTGCCTCGAATGATGCAGTCAGATATTTGCCTTTGAGATATCTAACAGAAGAAAACCTGCATCTTAGCATGTGCATTTCTTGAGAATTGGCAGACTGGAGCCAATATTCAGAAAAAAAAAGCAAGTAAAGTCATAGGAGACCTGGAAAAATATGGTTAGAGAGCTAAAGTGATCAGTCTGATTTATATTGGAAACGACGATTGAGTGTCAACTCAGTTGTGGTCAATAAAAAGGTTAAAATGTTAAAGAGCTTTTTAAACATAATGGAGAAGGACACGGCAAGAAATTCAGAGTGCAGTCTCATGAGCTATAACTCCCATAAAGCAGTGTGCCACTCTTGTGGTTTAACCCCAGAAGGTAACTGAGAGCGAGATGCTCACACACTCTCCCTGGATGGGCTGGGGAAGAGAATCAGGAAGGTAAACGTGCGAGAACTCAAGGGTCGAGACAAGGACAGTTTACTAGGGAAGGCAAAAGACGTACACACAAGCAAAGCAAGCCAAGGAATTAGCTCACTGCTTCCCATCAGCAGGCAGGTGTTCAGCCACTTCCAGTAAAGCAGGGCTCATCATGCGTAACAGTTTCTTGAGAAGACTCCTTTACCCCAGTTTTATTGCTGAGCACGGCATCATATGGGATATCCCTTTGGCCGGCCTGAGCCAGCTGTGTCCCCTCCCAGCTCCTGGTGCACCCCCAGCCTCCCTGCTGGCAGGGAAGCACAAGAAGCAGAAAAAGTCCTTGGTTCTGTGAGCACTGCTCTACTAAAAAAGTGTGATACCACCACTATTTTCATCCAAAATCCAGAACGCAGCATCATATGAGCCCCTGTGAAGAAAGATAGCTCTATCCCAGCCAAGATCATATGAGCCTCTGTGAAGAAAGATAACACTATCCCAGCCAAGACCATGACAGCCAGGGAAAATGAAGTTTAATGTTGAGCCTGACTCAAAGCAGATCATTATTTGGAGGTGACACTCATGATACCACTGCAACAAACATTTGAGTGTTGGGAATGTCTGAATGTTGTGGTCAAGCACAAAGGGAGATCAGATGGCCAGTGCCTAATCCGAGCAAACTCAGACCAAACCAGGGATTCATTTACATATTAATAGCTGCCTGGTGCTATCTAAGGAGTTCTGGCCAGTCTGAGATAGGAGCACAGAACTGACACAAAGATCCTTCTGGAGTAGCAGGTAGAAGCTAGCAGGGATACACCAGTGAATCCACAAGGTTGCTAGACTACTGTGAGTATGATGCTGAACATAGTCCCAGCTGTCTGGACTCCTCTTACAGTCAATGGAGGAGAAATAGGCTGTCCAAAAATAGGTGTCTGAAATAAATCTGATGAACTGTAACACAAAAACACCTATTTCTCTCTCTACATTTTATGACAACATTGGATGGTTAGGTCAGATGATCTTCCAGGTCTTTTCCAACCTTAATGATTCTATGATTCTATGATAGGAGAGCAGGGGAATTGGCTCAGATGTTGATATCTCCACTGTAAGTATTTGATGCCAAGTGAGATCAATCCAATGCTAAATGAAATGTTCCATTATTGTAGCAATGCTTTTAGATATTTTCTTGGACACTAAATTGCAGTATTTTCATTTTTCAATGTGAATTTTGGATAATAATAAACAACCAAAGGCCAGAAATCCCATGTTTCCCCAGAGACCAAACTACATGCGATAGACTACAAAAGGGATGTTATTCCAGGGCTCTCAGCAAAAAAGGACATACAGCCAAAGAATAAGAAATGTTCATTTCTCTCTCAGAAACAACACAGACCAGACTGTGATGCCTGAGGAACACATGGTCACTGTTGTGTAAGCTACTTGTGTGATATTCTTCCTACTCCCCAGAAATATCTTTGCTTGAATAAAGGCTTTCAGCACTTAGATAACAATCACATGCCAACATATGTGTAGTTGTGCAATGTCCGAGCATAAGACTCCAAAAGTTGCTAAGCAATATATAATGAAGCAACTCAAGGAGAGAAACAAACCAACCCAAAGTAAGGCAAAGATCAGAAGATCATTTGTTCCAGTGCTCTTTGACACTGTGTCGCTGCTGTAGCTAAGGCAACCCTTTGCTTTACCTCTCCATTTACAACAAACCATCCTCCCCTTTTAATTACTACGCTTTCGACCACTCCTGCACAAGGCTGATTTTGTAGGCCAGAGCTGAATCATGAAGGAAAGTGCAGTGAAGTGGCAGCAAAGACAAATGTCATGACCAGGGCCTCACTTGGAGTGGGAAATGGAAGCCAGCCAGCACACTGGGACTTTACCCGGCGCACTCCAGGTGCTGGAGGAGAGGCACGTCGTACCACACCCTGCAAACACGTCCGCTGCAAGAGTTGGAGCTGTTGGTGAGCAGAGGCACGGAGCGGTCAAGATTATTTTTAGAGACCTAAAATGAGTGGCCTTCTTTCCTGAGTCACTGAGAAAACATTGCTTGTTTGGAGGCAGTTTCTGCCAGGAAATGCACAATGCTTTTAAAGGCGTGCTTACCTGCACACCTTACCTGACAGAAGGACAGACATATGCAAAGAAAAGAGCAGATTATCGCACTATAAAATACTGCAATTCTCTGGCAGGGGCTGCTGCCAGGATGAGTTTGCTGTGAAAAAATAAAACATACAACATAAGCCGTGATTCGGTTATACCAAGGGCCTCTTTTGGCTTTTCTAGCAGCAGAAGGGTGTTGAGGGTCATGTCTACACAGTACACTGCAGTTTCACAGCCAGGTTTGTTCTGGACAAGAAGCATCCTGGACATCTAGGGTGGGCTTCAGCCCAGGCCAGGCCACAAGGAGGTGGGTGTTAGTGACCCACCACCTGTGCTAGCTCAGCAATGTCCTCAGTTGGACACAGTTTGGCCATTGAGTAACAGAGCCACAGGCCGAGATATCTCTGTTGTCCACAAGGGGATGCGGGCAGGGTCTGGGCCATGCTATGGCCTCTCCTCTTGAAGTGGTGGTGAGAACAGGTTCGGATAGGATCCCAAACTCAATCCCTGAGGTGTGGGGAAGATGTGGGGAAGGTGTACTGTAATCCCTGCCAGTAAACTGCAATATCAGGCCTTCAGCCTGGGCACTGCAACTGCACCAGCTGTACTCTAAAATTGATTGAAAGCCCTGGATCAGGTTTATCTGAGGTTAACTTGTAATTTTCAAACAGATCCCAACACTTCAGGCTCAGCACAAGCCCAGGACTACCTGTACATTTTGGAGGCCATTTGGGGTTCAATGGTCTGGATGCAACGAGACCATGCTAGCTGCCTGAAGGAACAGAAAACGTCCTGGCATTGCTTTGTTTGCTCTTTAGATGTAGCTCTGATGTCACAACAGCATGAATGACACTCATAAAAGCTTGTTGGTCATAGCCCTGAGGAAACATGTGCTTTTAAGGTATCAGCAGGGCCTGTTGTTGTGTTAGCAGGTGTTACCTGCAACTCCCTTCTTCCTCATAGTCTTGTCATAAGCCAAGCAACTATTTAAAGCAATCCTGTCTGCACTAATATTGTAATGCTCCATTTTATCTCCCGGAGTGTATTTGGAAATGAAAATAGTTCCCAGTCAGCAAAAGAGACTGTCCTGGCTCTGGTTTGGTCCCCACACAGGGAAAGAGGGGACACGTAGCGGGCAAGGGGATAGTGAGACTTCACCACTTTTTGGTCACAATTCCCTTCTCCCAGTACCTTACCAGTTTCTCCCAAGGGGTGGAGCATGCCTTGGTCCTGATCCTTACCCACCAGCATTCATTTTGTGCCCCATTCATTGGTGCTCAGAGCACTCTCCTGGGGAGCTGAAGTGTGGGTTTAAGTCCCTATAGCACAGAGCCTGGGTCTCAAAGTGATTCTGCAAGTGTTTCCATCCACGCTGGTCTCGAGTTGAGCACTGCCAGCTCATCACGGAAGGAGTGTAACTGTGCTTGCATTTGGACAGTGAGTACTGAGGGTGCTTCGAGCACTCTCATGGGATCCAGGAGTCAAGGAGCTCACAGACCTCGGCTGGGCTAAGGTACAAGTTACACATCGGTGCGCTTGACTCTGTCAACACCTGAATACCTCCTGGTCCTGCTTCCTTATGGATGCTGCAGAAACTCAGAAGTTAAAACATGAGGCACTGATGGAGCTCAGACAGCCCTAGGATGAGGAAGAAGTTGCAGGCTGAAGTTCTAGATGTAGATTCCCCACCTTGGGGGAACTCTTGAGGTCAGTACCCTTTAGAGCATCCCTCAGCTAATGCTATGGCACTTCATCATACCAAAGTCCTCACCCAAGCCCAGTGGCTGAGTTTTCATCCTTTGCTTTGTGAAGATGGGAGGGTTGCTGACTGGATCCTGCCCCACTGTGGACAGAGATCCTGACTGGGGCACGTGCCCAAGCACTGGAAAGGAGAAGCATCTCCACTGGCTGCAATCCAACCTTTCAAAGCAGCAGGGCCAAGGGAGTCATGTGAAACCCCAGCATAGAGTCAGCATTTAAAGGACTTCAGCACTTAAATTATTGGCAGTCACTGTTTAAAGGATAATTAATTTTCCATGCTGATAAATACCTGATGTGTTCCACCAAAAATATATATATATATATTTTTTTGTAGGCTATATTAGAAGGTAAAAATTTAGCAAGAAAAAGTCCATGAAGAGCCTAACCTAGCAAAATGAAATGGCAATTATTATATAGTCAGACAGCATGGAGCCTGTGCTTTTAATGCAATTAATTCTGTCATGGCTTAATGAATTCATTACACTGGAGTAGTCAAGACTGAAGTTTAACAAGCACAGCGATGAGGGTTCTTTTGTGTTGAAACATATTAGCATTCAGACTCTTAAAGGAAAATTTTGCCTACACAGAGGCCTCAGCTGCTGTATAATTGAAAAAAGGCAGCTATGAAAAATTACCTTTTTCAGACCTGGTACTTTTATTTTCTTGTTTTGCATATACCTCACAAAATTGGACTTTTTTTTTTTTTTTTTTTTTTTTTTTTTTTTTTTTTTTTTATACAAATGAAATAACCTGGACCTTTAGATCCTCTAATCCTCTGAAAACAGAAAGGAAATCTTGATGTGCCTCTGCATGTTGGCAAAGCAGGGTTTTTGCAGATGTCCAGCACACTGTAAAGGAGTGGAGGAGACGCTTATATCAAAGGACTCAGAGAAGACAGTGGGTGATTTGGTTAGCAATCACTCAAATTTCAAAAACGTAATTAGCGTAAATTAATTATTAAAAGGGGCAGAAAATCCTCATTTTCCCTTCCCTGGCTCTGGATACATATTCCTACCAGGCAATCTGTGATATTTTAGGGTCAAGCAGCTATACTACCAGGGGACAGATCTGGTTGACTTCACAAGAGAAAACGAAAAAAAGAAAAAAAAAAAAAGAAAAAAAAATTGTCTTCTGTTGTATCAGTTCCCTGAACTGACTGAATTTTGCTCTCATGGTCCCCTTACATGAGTCACCTTCTAGTAGCATTTCTCATTATTAGTCAATGTTGGTATGTCCAGAAAATAATTCTTCCTTTTGTTTTGGAGCTGGAAGGGAGCACCAAGGCAGAGAGGCAAAGTGACATTTCAGAGTCCCCAAGGACCAGTTTCTCAGCCTGGTGCTGGGTATGACGGCATGAAGGGAAATGCAAAGACTTCTCGTAAGTGAACTGTTATGGACCTTCCTCTTGATGATGGTAACAACTTTGAACAGTCTCATCCCTTGGTCACCTGGTTCTTCAGAGACTGATAGCTAGAACATTGTCCTCGGTCAGAACTTGGCTGGAGCCTCACGTGGAGTGGTTACTGCACTTGAAGTAGGAAATAGAGCAACTCAAAGAGCTTCTGAAAGAAACAACAAGATTTATTGATTGATTGATTGATTGATTTTCTGGGGACTCCTGGGGACCCGCGAGTTGGACTTGATGATCCTTATGGGTCCCTTCCAACTCAGATATTCTATAATCCTATAAATGTTTCAGGGTCTAGCAGGCCAGGCTTGTGGAGTTAAAGGACTTGGGGAACATCAGTCCAGGGGACAGATGACTTCTGGGATAAGATAAACATTTGAAACAAGGCAGAAGTGCCTGCAGAAGGGAAGGGAATGGTCTGTCCTTGTGCCCATAAAAGGGTCAGAGATGATGGACTCAAACTGCAGCAAAAGGATTTCAGTTTGACTGAAAACTTTCTTGACCTACAAATAATGAAGCACTGAGCTAAATGTTCTAGAGAAGCTGTGTAGTCCTCACATCACTGTCTTTTTTAAAGACAGATTAGAGAAGCACCTGTCAGGATTAGCTTCAATACCCTTGATCCTGTCCTGGGGTGAGGGATCTGTGCTGTGACCTCTTGAATTCCCTTTCAGGCCGGTTTTCTCTGATGCTATTATCCCAGGGAAACTTGTCACACAAAGTCCTGTATCCCTGATGAGGGAAATGCAGCTCCGTGGTGCTGTGGGTGCTTTGCAGTGCATGAAGCTGCTCTCAGCAGCAGCACAGAGCCACCGACACAGTGCAGGATCGCGGGGCTGGAGCTTGACCAAGAGCCCCTAGTTAATGGCATAGCTCTTGAGAGGGGTGTCCTGTGATCCTTAAGCAGAGCAAATGAGCAAGACCTCTGTTTAAGTGCCTCGTTTGAAAGAGGGGGCGTATTGATTTCTGCAGAGAATCAGGTTACCAGGGAGTTGTGCACTTCCCCCAAGGCTCAAAGCCTTTGCAGAACACAACCACCAAAAGTCCATAAATTGTGTGACTTGATGATACGTCTCTGTGTAAAGCAGGCTTGCTCCCTAGCAAGCCAGTGCAAACTCATCTGTCTCTAACATACCCAAGCAGCCACCAGCAAATGTAATTTTGCTCGGCAAACCTTGATCCATGATGTCTGCAACAGTTTGGAACACTAAAAACAAATGCATCATCTGCCAAATGGCTTTTCTTATATGCCATGGAAATGTATACTCTTTATTGGGGTCCTGCATTTCATTTGCCATCTCTAGAGTGATAGATCCTGTCGAGGTAATTGGAAAAGAGCATGCCAAGAGTTATCTCATTCTAAACACATTAGGAGCTGAGATAAATCCCCAAGAAGCCAAGATCACGGCAGATGAAACATCACAGAAACAATACAAAATTTTCTAGTCACACGGAGGCAGTGGAGCTGACTTTTCTATTCAAACATGCATTAGGATATATATGCATAGAAAACTAGAGTGTCTTCTTTCCCATTGCTGTGTTCCCAGTCTGGCAGGGGGTGTGGTGAGAGAGGAGGCTGGGCTGCACCCTCTCTCCCCTCTTGAGTAGACCCTAGCAGGGGGATCTGCTGCCCTTGGCTTATTTGCTTCAGCATCTCCCAGTGTCTTTGGGGCCGTGAGAAGCATCAGCTAGGCATGTTTTGGGTTGTGTGGCCATTTTAGCACAAGAATTTTCCTGGCCATCTTAGTCTGGGATTAGCTAACTCCCCAGAGCAAGCATGATCTGGATTTATTTGCATGTTTTTCAAGGACAGCTCTATGGCTTTGGGAGCATGGACAGGCAGACAAAGAGGGGATATAACACAACCCTGAACTCTCAGAATTACCATTCATATGGGCTAGGGGAATTAGTCAAGCCCCAGTGGCATTATTAGCAAGTCAGCAAATAATTTTCATGATCATGTCTGTGGTTTGGAGGCAGTAAACAAAGATGTGATCTGGCAAAAAGATGTGGGAAGAAAAGCCATATTTCTGACCTGGATAAGACTTCCATCAGCTTCCCCTGGCATTTCCCCTATTTGGGGAGCACAGGGCACCTCCTCTCTGTGAGGTTAACAGGGTTGGTTAAATCTGGGCTATTTTTAACAGCTATGGCAAAGGAATCTGGCAAAGCTGGGGTGGGGATGGCCTCTGGCAGTGAGGCTGGGAGGGAGGGGAGGCCAGGATGGATGGATGGATGGAGCTACAGCCCCCTGCCACCTGCTGAAATACACAAGCCCAGAGCCTTTGCCATTTGTACCAGAACATTAAGAAGTTATATCAGGGCAGATGTCTGCAGAGCATGTAGTCAGAGGTTTCAACCTTCATAATTTATTGAGTGCTAATGAATGATCAATCAATGATTATGTGGGTGCTCTACTAACTGCTAGTGCTACATAGGCTGTTCAGGTTTTTGGGGGCAGGTACAGCCCACACAGCCCAAACTTCAGTGGTGGCTTGGGTACCATTTCTAAGCAGATGCTGTGGATATGTCCTCAGTGGGGTGTGTGGCTGCACACACCACTGTGTCCAGTCAGCCCACGCATTGTTTCTATGAAAGCTTCATTAAAATGTTCCTACCAAAAACCTCTAGAGGTAGAAAATGAAGTGTAATGATGAAGATAGAGCCATGCCTGCTCAATCTGTCCTATTGCTGGCATGCCCAACTTGTTGGGTTGCACAGACACAAAGAGGTTTTCAACCTCCTCAACTAGATGCTAGACCAAAGGCTGAGACCCAACTTCTGGCTGCAAATCCTGGAAGTGTTTTATGGTATCTCCATCTGAGATAAACATTGTGATCTCCCTTGCAAACTCAAGCCCAACAGGAGCGGCTGATCCAACAAGTCAGGTATCCTAAGGGTTGCTTGACATTCAGCCAAGAGAGCTGCACCTTCCCTGGGGAGGGACTCTATCAAGGAGTGTAGGGATAGGAGAAAGGGTAATGGCTTTAAACTAAAAGAGGGGAGATTTAGATTAGATATTAGGAAGAAATTATTTACTCTGAGAGTGGTGAGGCACTGGAACAGGCTGCCCAGAGAAACTGTGGATGCCCCATCCCTGGAAGTGCTCAAGGCCAGGTTGGATGGGGCTTTGAGCAACCTGGTCTGGTGGAAATTATATGATTCTCTGACTCTATGATGTAATAGACAATGTAGGGTTGGGTGTGAACACCCAGAGCTGTGTCCCACCACCCCTCTGGTCACTCCAGATGCTGCAGCATGTCGACACGCAAGACCAGGTTCATTCAAAGCACCAAGAGATTTTCAGGGCTCAGATCACATCGTGCTGCAGCCATTAGGGGCATGATACATTTCTCCTAAATCTTGATGCCTGCTCTATCTGAACTAGGAACTGCAAATTCCCTCTCTGATTCGTACATAGAAGAAGACACTTCTGAGATTTGGCTCATTTTAAAGTAGATTTGTAAGATGGTGAGACAAATTCCACTCACAGAGCCCTGCAGCTGACCCCCACAAGCAGAACAGGCCCATGATGCCATTCTCTGTTCCTTATGCCTATTGAAAGAAGAACTGCATCTGTTGGCTATTTTTCACTAAAAAAAAAAAAAAAAAGGAAAAAAAAAACTTTGTTTTTGTACAAGTAAGTATTAAAGGAAGTAAAGAGAAGAACTGAAAATTATTAGACTCATCGTTCTGCTGCAAATATATTAGTAATTAGACTTGGACAGATGTTGCTTTTGTTTCCTTTTTTTAATTTAATTTTATTTTTTTTTTCTCCAAATGACTCTGCCTGCCTTCAGGCTACAAATTCCACATTTTGGAGTGGTGGTGACAGGGAGGTGATACCTGTGGGGCTGTGTATATGTGCAAGCTAGATTCCTGCGTAAACGCTCCCTCAGACTGGAATCCCAACTGACGGATGAATTAATTGGAGTAAAAGAGATGATTTCGACTGTGTTTTTCCAAAGAAGGAGATCTTTAACACAACTCTCCATCCTTCCCTTACCAGCCTAAAAGGATATCATTGTCTCAGAAGACAGGCAAGCCATATTCCAGATGTCCAAAGTATTCGAAAGAGGATGTTTATTAATGACCTGGGGACTGAAGATAAACAGGCTGCACAAAAATATCCGCAGTGATACAATGGTGAAGTTGACCTTTGCCTGCCAGAGGTCTGGGCAGCCCAGGGAACCTCCTGGTAGGGGTGCACAGGCTCAGAGCTTCTCCTTACACACTCCTATAGGTAATAACAGATTGCAGTGCTGCAGCCAAGGAATACAGACCTGCTGGCGAAGTGTCTTCTCCCATTGTATGCTACATGATCAATTATAATGAGAGAAAATGCTGGCCTCATCGCTCACGTCAAATGGAGCAACCAATCCATCTTCGCGTAACAAACACTGCCACGAGGACAAAGGGAGGTTTTACCAGTTTTTCCTTTTGGACGCCCATAATTTATAAACCCGTTGCAATATTTCTGCTGCATCGACATCCATGCGAAAGCGGTAACCACAGTAGAAGAAATATCCCTTTCCCTTGGCTTCACATCCCCCTGCCTGACACATAAAACCTCCCAGCTCACAATCAATAATGCATGTGCTGAGAGGGCTGCAATCCTGCTCCCCCATCCCCACAAACACATTCCTGTGGGGAAACACAGACAGTTTCCAATTGCACACCCTCAAATCTGGTGGGGCTGGGGCTCTGTGATAACCGTGGAGGTGAGCTGCCCGTGTCAAGGACAGGCTGCTGTCCTGCCCACCCAATGCATTAAGTGCTGTCAGCTCCAGGTGATTTCATGCATTGCAGGAGTATGCATGATGCAGGAAAAGTGCAGCTCCATCCGCCTGCCCTTCGGGGTGGCCTTATGCCATCTCTTTGGCTTCAAGCTGAGGATGGCTCAGCCTGTACCAGTGTCAGTGGAGGGAGCAGTAAATGGTCTCCTGCTAACTGTGTGATGGCTCCTGCACCCTTTTGGAGTGAGTTTAAATAAACCTATAACCTCAGAAATAAAATAAAATCAAAATTATGTGAATAAATAAACTTTAAGTAAACTCAAAACCATAAGATCAAGCTCTTCAGATCAAGCTCTTCCAACCATGAACAAGGAACATGCAAGGATGTTCCCTCTTTGCTGTTGAAGCTCACTGGTGATACATGGGTGTACAGAAATTCATGGACCTTGGTCTTAGCTGAGACCTACCCACTGGTAATCACTGCACAAACCAGGAATCATCCAATGGGGATATGTCAGTTTCCATCTTGTGTGGTCACAAACAGCTTCTGTGGTTTGTTCCTGTGTTCTGGTAGCAAAGGGTTAACACAACCTTTATGTTCCAGACATACTGAGCCTAACATCCAACAGTTTTGAATAGGAAAAAAAAAAATAAAAAAAAAAATAATAAAAAGATAAAAATCTTCTGATGGAAATGCTTGGCAAACAGCAAAGTACAATGGAATGACCCACTTGGGAACATTGCATATTTGACCTCCTCAAAATCATATGAACAATACTTCCCCATCTCATCAACCATTTGTATCATTTACCTGCTGTTTGCACTCTTCCCAGGCTAACAGGAGTTAGCTGGAATTCAACAGCATTTCCGTATGTTCCTAAAGACTGACCCAATATCATCATTTCTGCCGGTGCCTTTAACTCATCTGGAAGAAGCAGTTTCATGTTTGGCTGGAGTGAAGGCCTGTTGTTTCAGAAGAGACCAGTTTATCCAGACTGCTCGTGCATCACCAGTTTAAGGGCCCCTCAGCAAACATGCCATTTTGTCTGCAATCTGTACAGTGTTTACCTAACCTATTTCTCAAGCTCTCCCAGGAGGAAATGCTAAACATTATCATCAGTTGACACAGGTTAACTCTTCTGCTTAATACATCCCCACAAGAGGTATTACAAACAAACACGTATCAGCTGGCTTTAAGCAGGGAAATAACTCAGGCCCCCAATGCAAGCTTTGTCCAGCTGTATTCATGCTTCATTTAAATTTCTACCTTGAGGTCAAAAGTTGAAAAAAAAAAAAAAAAGTCTTCTTAGTATTGTATTTGTAATGTTCTTATTGGCAATGAGCTGAGCTGGCTGGATCATTGAACTAATCCTTGTATTCACTGAGTGGAAACTCCAAAACGTTGACAAAGTGCTTCTATTTAATCTCAAGGAATGCTTTTCGTTCTAAACCAGAGGCATCTAAGACATTACAAATTATACCAAAAGGCTTCCAGTTTTATCACAGCAGCCTGATATCTGGAAGAGAGAAGATCCAACATAGAACTGTTTGAGAATTTTTCAACTTTTTTTTTATTTTATTATTATTTTTTTTATGTTACATATCAGCCTTTCAAAATGGAAGGTTTTAATGGAAATACATTAGTTTGGGTCAAATAAAGATTTGTAGCTCCACAGTAAACTTGGCAGTCAGTCACTCCCAAGTGAATACTCTGCTCACTCAGTAAAAGAGAATGGGTTCAAGACTCTGTTTTGCTTTATTCAGAGCAAAGATTACTCTTGAAATGCCAATCTCAGGCAAGTGTTGGGATGCACCATCCTAATAACACTACGGTAAATTATGTCCATGTTTTGGGAGATCTTGAGCAAGAGCTGAGGTGTCAGAAGGGAGCAGTGGTGGAGCAAAGCTCCCTGTGCCATCACCCAAAGAAGAACTCAAGTAGCCAGAGACCGCAGGCTCAAGTAAAGGAAGCTCCTTTACTTGGACTTACACATGGACTCATTCCCTATCTTTTCTGAAACCAACCACAGCAACTCAAATTTGGGGATTTTAGGCTCCTTTTGGGATTCTATTTTCTTTCTCTACTCAGTGTTGTGTGACACTGAGCATCATTCTTTGGAGGAGCCTGTAAAGCTGCCACTGGGGACCTGGTTGTCCTTGGAAACAGGTTATAATTTCAGCATGTTTCCAAATGAACAAGAAATATTTGGAGATGGAACTGAAGAATTTGTGTGGCAGAAAGCACGGCTGCTAACCTTGTGCTTTAAAGCTGCCAGGGAAAGCTTAGTTTCATGAGGAGGTAAGGAAAATCTTCTTTGATGAAACAAAAAATTCCAGCCAAGAACATTTGCAACCTCTTCAACAGAATACGAGCCATGCTGTAATTAAGTCTCTTCTGGATGCTTTAAGACGTGCAAAGTGAGAGGGTCCCTGGCATGACAGTAGTGATGCATTTTGTTTGGCAAAATGCCTCTCGGAGTGGATCTCAGCTCTTAAGTGCTATTTTCCCTACAGAGAACTTCGAGCCTTGATATAGCAGCCTCCAGCGAACAGAAAAAGGGGCACCTTTCCTCTGAGCAGATTAGCAGCAGTTAGTTAGGGTGGAAACACAATGAACACATTTCTTTCAGTCCGTGGCTGGTTTCCAAAACCCAAACAGTCCTTTAAAAGGGAAGCACTGCAAGGCTGTCTGTGTTTGCACTCCAGATTTAAATATGCTAGCGTTCAGCTAGGCTTGTAGTTATGTACCAGGTGAAGGTCAGAGAAAAATCAAACTTAAATTTTGTGCTTAAAGAAATTCAGGTACCTTTTCTAATGAGTTTATCTCAGACTTTCCAAAGACCGACATGCACCACAGCAAAGCTGCAGGCCACTGGTATAAACAGCACAGGCCAGGGTGCCGCTGTCTTATCAGAGCACAAGCATCTGAAATCTTTTTCCCGCAGAGAGGAAGGCTCACATTAAGGAAGAATACTGGAATACTGATGATACTTTTAACATTAGGGCTCTGCATCTTCAAGGATGAGCACGGGACTCTGGCTGCTCAGCTCAGTGGTTTTCATTCATTCAGAACACTGCAAGGACTTGAGGCAGCAGACCTGCTCCCTGCTAGAAGTGTGCTGTTCCAATAGCACACTTTTTTTCCAGCATATTTGTTTTCAGCATATTTGTTTTTCCAGCATATTTGTTCCAGCAGATAGACAAGTGTTCAGTTTAGAGGTGTTTATGCTTTGGCCAGCAGCTGCCTAGAGTCCCCTCTTCCCCAAACACATGTACATGTGTAAGGAGCACACCAGGTTTACAAGGAATTTATTAAATCTTGCTTCTGCACTACAGGTTTTATTAACTCGGATAGTTATTCCAGTGTTGCAAATTATAACATTACTCATCCTTTCTCCTCTCCTCCCCACATTTTTCTCTTTCAGCCTGTTTCTTCCTTCACCTTCCATCTTCTCACTTGCTTTGAGATCAGTGGTATGAGCAGCTCCTAAGTTTCGCAATCCAATTGCAGTTTGCCAGTGTGACCCCATGAAAATGCTTGCACTGTGAGCAGAAGGTGTCAGTAATAGAAGGGTTGTACATTAGGCAGAGAGAAAAACTTCATTTAAGACTTGTGTCTTAACAAAGATGCTCATCAGGAGGAACCATTGCCTTTCTTTAAAGAAAGCAATGATGAAGCAGTAGGAGTGAAGTGAGGAAAAAACCTTGCAGGGATTGCACAGCATTTGTCACAGTAGACAGCAGTGAGCTGTGCCAGTGATGTTCAGCTTGTTCATTTTTAATTTTTCCTCATCTATTTATCAGAATTCATTTATACTGGCATTAATCAGGAATTAGCTGCTGCTCTACAATTACATGGCAAGATGGCTATTTCTCATGGGAATCAACTGCTGCCTCTGCCTAGTGTCTGGCAAAAATGCCTGGGCTGGAAGAGAAAATGCCATGTCCGGCTGCATTGAATCTGTACTTCTGTTGGGACTCAATTCTACCCATGCAGAGAGGGAGGCCTGGGGGTAGGAAATCAGCCTGCACCCTCCTGGGGCATTGCCTCCCCTCGGGGGTCTGTCCTATTCTGATCCAAACATTCGCAAAGCAGCTGTGTGGTTCCTAAACCCAGCTGCTTTTCCAGGTTGCAAGAAAGGCTGTCTCACAAAGACCTGCCTTGGTATGGGTCATCCTAGCTAGGCTTTTCTCCATCCCAGGGAGCTCCCACTGGGCTAAGCCATGCTAAAGCTGGGGTTGATGTGCAGAGGAATACAGCCATCTGTTATGATGCCTGACTTAGGCACTTGAATTTGAAGTCTACATCCCGTTGTGGTTTCAACTGGGAAAAAGAAACCATCGCAGAACGATTCTAGCAATTGGATCATTTTTCAAATGTTGACACCTTGAGCCAGTGTAGGCATAAAACAAGGAGGGAACACCCTTCTGGATGTGATGTATAAGACTGGCTATCCCCAAAACCAGGCCTCATCATGAGGGGCTTTTTACTGAGATAGTGCTGTTCCTTTAAGTCAAACACATTTTGGTTCATAGCACTATTAACAAATTGCATTTAAAACTGTTCCACTCATTGTAATTACTCCATCATCCCTCGTGGCTAACTCCTCATCCCGCCTTTTTATGAGCCATCCATAAATACAAAATGATTTATCCAAGTACCACCATGTTGTAAACTTGGTCACGTGGAACTGTTGATGAGGGACATCCATAAAGTTTAATTATGCCATTGATTCTTGCTAAAATATTAACTTGAAGCTGGCTGAAGAGTCCTCCACTTACTTCAAATCAAATGAAGGTATAAAATGTCCTGTACTTTAAGGATGTGCAGCATGTACTTTTCAAGTGGTAATCTACAGGGAAAATCTTTCATTGCCTGCTATAAAGATAACCTCCTGTATTAGGATTCAACGTGAAGAGTTATAAAAGTCAGAGCCAGAAAGGATCTATTAATTCACCTCCTGTTTCTCTGCCAATATGAGCTTCTTCCAAAAAATGTATTATTGAAGGTTATTGGTGTAGCTAAGCTTTCAAAAGGACCGGCTAATGGGGATTCCATAACTCTCTTTGGATGATGTCCTCCAAGCTAATAGACATTGGCTTTGGAAAAAGCACTTCTGACATTTAATCTGCAGCTTTTTTTTTTTCATTTTTTTTTTTAATTCTCTGTTTAACTTCATTGCTTCCAGTTATACCTGCTTGAATCAGCTTGTATTTTGGCTCTCCAGTCCTGGTGTTGCACAATCTCCAGCAGGGAGCTCTTCTACCATTGTCTGACTATTGTCTGACTAGCCCAGATGCTTGGATCAGTTTTTCAGAGCTGGTTGAGGGATTCAGCCACAGCTGTAATGGAGAAGACCAGTAATGGACCAGAAGATTCAGCCATATAATTCTTTATTTTTGTGGGTGTTGTGTAGTTACCACTCTGAATTGGCTTTGAAAACCTCAGGTGTTTGGTTCTTCCTGTCATTCCGCAGGAAACACATCCTTCCCAGCAGCCAATTTGGTTTTCTTTATGTTTTCTGAGTCCCCTCTAATGTCTACTATTTCCCTAATATCACTGTCAATTCAGTGACTAGGCCAACTTCCAAATTACTTAAGGCGACTCCTTATGTATTGTGTTTTGTGCATGGGTGTTCGTATGCATAGACACGTATGTGTACCTGCATAAATCCATGCATGTACCGGCATGAGCACACAGGGTTTGTCTTATTTGTGTCTATAAGCAAGTCAAAATTCTTTGGACTAGCATTTATGGGAGGGATCTCTTGACTTCCACAAAACATTTTTTTTCCTCTGCACAGAATAATAGACATTGGACATAGGATGAGATATGAAGATGTCTAAGCCAACAGCACCAAAATGGTAATGACCTTTCTGCCTGTTTTGTTTATGACACATCCCCACAAAGCCAGACTACGTATTGCTCCTGGGGGCAGAGCAGTTTTGCTTCTTGCATCCTTGATCTCCTCATGTCCAAAGCTCCTAAAGACTCCTCTGTAGGCTGTCTTGGAAGAACCATGGATATCCTAATAGTGAAAAAAAACAACACACATGTTGGTTGGAGAAACTTGCAGAGACAATGAGGAGCACCAAAGAGCTGACTTGGGATTCACCTGGCCCGGGTGCACAAGCTTTGTCTTTCAGTACAAATGGCTCAGTTACTTTGGAAGGCAGAACAGTCATGACCAGCAGAGGTAAGCACCACTGCAAGCAGCAAGACAAAAATGGGAATTGGGTGCTCCTGAAGATGTATTGGGTGTGACACATATATGAAACCCAGGTATATTAGCCTTGCAATAGACTGCAGCAGCACGTCCCTGCTGTTGGGAGATTTCAATAACACGGTAAAACATCACAGATGTAATTCGAAACTATTCAGACTCATATCCTTGAGTTTATCACCTAAAGGCCTCAATATTGGATCTAAAATGATTTCCAGCAGCCAGAGAAGATGCATGGCAAACCTGGGCTGTATGAGTAAGTCCTCAGCAGCTCCTGCTTTAATGACTTGCTCATGAAAATAAATTGACAGATGACAGGCTCCCACCTCTGGAACAGAAAGGTTGCTGCTTTAATTAAACTTCTTAATTGGCACGGCCATCTCCTCCCACCCAAAGCAGACACTGAATAAACATAGAATGTCACCTCATCCTTCCTATAAACAGACACCTAGCCATTCCAGAAAATCAATGACAATGATTAAGAGAGCTCTCATTCCTCGCTCTTACCTACATTTTACTTTCCACACTGAGTGTATTGACTAAATGTCTCATCCCAGAAGGTTATGTGTACAGGCTTTCCGCAGAGCGCACCAGCAAAGTTTCTTGTTAGAGGCAGGTTTTGCTGCTCAAATTCGTAGCAAGCATCTTCCTTCACTGTTTGCAGTACAAGCCCTGTGGGTCCAGCAAAAGATATTCTGTCCTCAGAGACCTTCTGGTGTCTGAGACAGACAAAAATGGCCAGAGAAGAAGAAGTGAGGTGAATTTTGCAAGTTAAGGGGATGAATGGCAAACACAGAACTTCTCTGCTAAGTAGTACTGTCTCTCAGAGCTACCTATGAAAAACCCACAGCAGGGTCCCCCCTTTACTGTCCTCTATGCAGAAAATTTCCTCCTCTGAGAGGTCAGGTCAGTCACCCTACCACCCCGCATCTCAGCAAATTTGGCACCTGTGAGACCATTGTTGCAGTGTCTGAAGAGCAGCCATAAGAAATAGACCAAAACAAACAAATGAAACCCTTCCTGAATGTGTAAAAGTCCAGAGAATTGATGAAGGCTTGTTGGACCAGCCATCCCCGTCTGCCCCAGCTGCTCTGCGTGGTCCTGGTGATGTTCAGATCTGGGCTTGCGTCACAACGTGATGCAAAGCAGATGGAGCTCAGCGGTGAATCTGGCTACCAGGACTCAATTTCTAAAGAGCAATCTTCTTGAAGAGCTTTTTATTTATTTAAATCGCTAGTTGACCCAAATTAAGAGCTTTTACTGTTGACAATACTTCTTTGTGCATTAATGTACTATTGGTGTATTATTAGTCAAAGTCTTTTTTTTCTTTGTATCTTTAAAAAGTTTTATTTATTCATTAGAATTTTATAACTAATTTTTCTCACACAGACCTGGGGAGGTGTCACAAGAATCACCAGTGAAATGTGCTCCAGCAAGTGTCAGAATGTGTCTATATACCTTTTTCACAAATTGATTTGATTCTGTATCAGTTAGCCAGACCTTCACCACATCTCCTCCTTGCTCCAGTTACCTGCAGGACTCAGAAACCTACTCAGCATATTACAGCTTCACAGATTACTGCATGTCAGCAGAACCATGGTGGTTTGCTGCTGGAAAGAAGTACTGAGGCAGGTTTTAAACCTCCATAAAAGAGGTTTGTGCTACGGTGCACATGCAGATGTCTGCAGATGGATGCTTGAGCTCCACCAGCATCAGCTGATGGATGTAGTTCATGGAGCTTCTGTAATTCAGCAGTACATCTGAGACATGAGGGGTTGTGTATCTGCATATATGTACATATCAAAGTCACAGAAAGGGCTGAGTTTGGAAATCATGTAGTTCAAGCCCCTGCTCAGAGCAGGGTCAGTGACAGCAGGTTGCTCAGGGCTACTCAGGTGGGTTTTGAATGTCTCCAGAGGGTAAGACTGACTCCACAATCTCACCACAACCAGCTGCGGTGGCAGAGCAGCACTTGCACTAATGCAATGTACCTGGTTGCTGCAGTCCTTTGCTCCCACAGGGATGGTGAAGGCAATGCCCCTGCCTCTCTGCTGTCCTCCAGTGAGGGGGAACTCCTTTCCTGGTGTAGATACACTGCTGGCATATATACACAACATACATATGCAAATTCTCACCCACAGAGCTACCAAAATCATTAGGAGCCTGCATGCCTTTGAAATCAGTCATGGCTTGAGACCTTTGCAGATGTGGAACTTGTCTGTAGGGCTCCCACCACTGTGGCCTAAACCTCCCATGATCTCAATCACATTTTCTGCACAGTGATATAGGAAAACAAGCTTAAATGATTTGTCCCTGTCTGAGACACAACAGGGACATCAGCCTGCTTCACTTGAGCCCCAAACCTGAAACACTGTCTCATTTCCTCTCTCCGTTCCTGTACCACCTATAATTAATTGGCAGCTTTAAAGAAGGAGAAATTGGCACATGCGTCCAACTTCAAACTGCAAACATTGGGAATGGATTCAAACCATTTGGTCCAAATAACCCTGGATCTGTATGCAAACTTTGCAGATGATGCCTAAAAAGCAGGACAGATTTGTAAATTGTGCTTCAGGAGACATCTCAGAGCTCCTGATGCTTCTGCTGGAGGATTAGAATAGTGCTGGGGATTTTGCCTTTTGGGTTGTTAGGTCATGACTAACTAGCAGATAAAAAACAAGCTATGTAATATTATGGTTGATGCATATGGGGCTGAATGACTTGGCTGAAAGGCAAGTGTCAAAAGTAGCACTGAAAGAGAGCAGCTGCTTCACTGCACCATTCCTCCTCCTGCCCAACAGCTGGGGCTTCTCAGCTGCTCCCCAAATCCCTGACTAAGAGACTTACCCACTGTGAGAGCACAGCAGGTACTGCAGGGTGAAATAGTTCATTTTTTTTCTGCCTTTTGACATGCAAAGACTTTGCCCTGACTTCTTATATGGATATATATATCCTATCCAACTGCAGGCTTTGTGTGTTGTGTATACGTATATTTATATATATATTTTAACATGGAAACACTGCCCTACACCTTTGGGCTACATTACAGAGGACATGAACTATGCTAGTTAGGGAGTGATAACACTTTTAAATCAACATAGACATGCAAGCACTTTAGCTAATCCTACCTACAGCATAAGATGCCTGTAATGCTCATTTCTTGTATCGAAATATCTAGCTATCAACCACCTTTACAAGATATAGCTATATTTCCACTTGAAGGCTATATTGATAGTGATAAATTAATCTAAGTTTTCAGTGTGTTTAGACCATACATCATGGGAACTCCCATCCCAAATATTTTCAACCCACCATGGTGCTTTTCTGCTTTATTTTGTTTTCAGGCTTTGGTCTTTGGTCAATTCTATAATAGAGATTTCTGTAGAGCAAACATAGGGCTCCTGACAATAGATTTCCTTTTCTTAATTAGTTTTTTGCACAAATGCTTGCAGGTAGCACTAATGCCTTCCAGGATCTGTAGACCACAGGCTGAAAAACACTGATTTAATAAACAAGATACTACTAATAGGTAAGACAAACAAACATGGGTAAAGCAGAAAGAAGTAAACTGAATGTGCAGAGTTATTAACCAGGGCAATTACCACAATTCCTTGCCTTCCAAACCATCTTCAGGGTACAGTTTATTATATACATTGTGGAACCCCCCTTTTGAAATTTATATTTCATTTTTTCACAAGCTTGAATTTTTAATAGCATGTGTGAGCACTGTTTCTCGTGGTCATTATGGGCAGGCTTTCCCAAAAAGGATTTAGGAAGTGAGGAAACTGGGCTGGGGGCCCCTGTGGTTCGGTTTGACCAGTCTCTGCTGTCATAAGCCACCGGGACAGACGAATTGCCAGGTCTCATCTCTGCCTGCAGTGCTCCTCCTGGCAGGCTGCAGCTGAAGCCCTCTCCTCCCATGATTAGAAAACTCCTTTTAATTTCCAGTCTAAGGTTATCTGTGGCTGGCTGGTGCACATTTGTTCTGGTGCCAACATTTGCCTTTAGCTTACATAGGTTTTCCCTTTGGTGTTTATCTGTCTCTTGATGTATTAACAGCGCAAATGAATTGCCTCTCAGCCGTTGCTTTACCAGACTGACCCGGCCAGATTAATTCAATTCCCTCTCACTGCACGTGCTTGCTGCTCCCTCCAACATCTCAGTGCCTTCCTCACACTCCAGCCTGTTCCAGTTTGAATGGATTTTCCTGAGCTAAGACCAGGATAACACACATTTTTTGCCAGAAACAGGTGTAAGGGAGGACAAACCAGCTTTTGCTGTCTCAGAAGTCTCTTCTGGTGCAACCTGTGACAACGTTTGGTGCCTTGTGTGAGTGTGCAATGTGGCTGCTGGCGGCTGCTTTGCAGCTGAACAAAGCTCTCCACCTTGCTGCAAAAAAAGCCACTAAAGTCCTGGGCTACATCCCCGGCAGGCCAGCATTGTCTGTGAGTATCATTAGCACTCGCCTGTTTTCTGTTCCATAAGAAAACTAACTAAAATTGGCTCCAAGGAATTTCACCGGTTATGTCTCCCCTCTCCTAACGTTTTCCTTCCAGCAGAACCTGTTGTGTTTGTTCGTGGCTGTTTCCGGAGGGACCTTCAGTTTGAAAACCAGTCCCTGCTTCTTCCAACACAAACAATAATTTCCCATGTGGCTCTTTTATCAAAAGTGTTGCTGAAGTCCAGACAGATTAGATCTAAAGCATTTCCCATGTCTAAAAAAGCCCATGGAGTACTTTGTTTACTGTTTTATTATTTTTTTTTCTTTCCTTATCACCAAAAAGCTATCGAGTTAGTCTGACTCAAGTGACCTTGGTAAAACCCAGTTATATTTTTATCATATTTTTTCCTTTACTTGTATGTCTTCAGTCCTTCCTTCAAAATCAGTTTACATGTTAGCTGAAATGTGTGCTGAACATGTCCAGGCCTTTTTCTCTGAATTTCTGTGAATGTAGTCCCCAGAGCCCAGCCTCAGGAGGTCTGAAATTCTCCCTGCTTTTCAGAATCATAGAATCATATAGGCTGGAAAAGACCTCCAGGATCATCTAGTCCAACTGTCAAGCACCCTTAAGAAACAAGGTGGCTTTAGGAAGTCAATGGTAGGCAGCAGTAAGACCCAGAGTGGGCATCATGTCAGGTGTGTTGACCCCAAGGCTCCTCTCTAAAAACCCTTGCATTTAATGGGAGATATTCTCTGCATAACATTCCCTTCATTTTGTGTAGTTAGGAAGAAAGTAAAGTCTGCACAGGGCATTTTAGTGCAAGCATAGAAACATCAAGCACAGGCTGCAAGGGCTCATCACCCACCATGCTTTTACCTTGCCCACGTCAGGCTGCATCACTTCCGTGGTGTGGAAACTCTCAGCATCACTTTTTATCAAGCTAAAGGTCTGGTTGAGGCAAAAACAAGACAAAAATCAGTTATGGGATAATCTCCCTTGTACTTTGCATTTAAGCACATATCTCCTTCCTTCTTCTTGGAGGTTTTGTGGTCCATCGTGGATCCTTGGACTTGGCGTGGCCATGCTTTGTTGTGAAGTGTTTGCAAAGACACATGCACACAGTGCACTGGGCACGAATGGGTTTGTAAAATGGATGTGTGCAGAAGCGCAGGGCCAGCACTGCTGCTGCTGAGCCCGAGGCAGGAGAGGCGGCAGTGCCCGTGGCTCTGCTGCGAGCTGCCTTGGAGCCTGGTCTGGAAACACCCACGTTCGGTCGGGAGCTGCAGTCCCTTTTCAGGAGATGCAGGGGATGTGCCAAGGGCTGGAAGGGCTCCTGAATGATTTATTTCAAGTCCCCCACATTTCAGGTTTCACCCCCTTTGCTGGCAAACCGCTGTCTCAACCACCACCGCTCCACAGTATAGAGTATATGCATAGACATACACACAGATATGTGCATATAAAAGGTGCTGTGCCCGAGCAGCCCCCTGCCTCTGTGTCCACCCAGCCCCACGGCTCTGGGCACAACACTACACGGCACAGAGGCTGTGGGTGAGCTCCATCCCCACTATCCGTCCGGGGCAGGCTGGGCTCCAAAACTCCGCTGCCCTTCATCTGGGACAAAGGAGCTCTTTCCCTGTTTAGTTGGAGGGTAGCTATGGCAACATCACACAAAGACATCTCAATAGCTGGCTGGGGCCAGAGCAGCCCCTGTCTCGCAGGCAGACAGTGTGCGCTGGTGCTCGGGCTGTGCTGCGTGTGGACAAAGCGGTGTTTATTGCCTGGGATGGGGCCCCTGGCTGAAAATGCCCGGTAGCTGGAAGAGAAGGCGAGCGGTGCAGTTGTGGACAAATGGGACTTTTCAAGGGATGTCCATGAATAGGTCTTGTAATGGGTAATGAAAGAAGCAGCGGAGAGGGAGGGAAGGAAATGAATGAGCGGAGGCTGCAGCAGCTGAAGGAAAGCTCGTTGTGGGAGCTTTAGGCTCACTGAGTTATGGCTTGTCTGTCTGGGAAAGTTGCACTGATACAGCTTTCCTTTTTGTCTCCTGTGAGCTGCCTGGTGGCCACACACAGATGGAAACATTGCCTTTTCTTTTTTTCCATGTGAGATCTGGGCTTCCCTGCTTTGTGCTGTAAAAACAAGGGTGCAGCCACTGCAAAGCTCTGCCGGGCAGCCACCAGCGTGCACGTGCACCATCGCTGCCCACGGAGCTTATCAGGGGAGCTTATCAGGGGAGCCCCCTCCTCCCCTTTTCTCCTCTCCTCTCCTCTCCCTAATCTCCTACACCACTTTAGGGGGATGATTCTGACAAAATCAGACATTGCCTTGCCCTCTGGGCACAGACCTCTCTGGATCCCTCTCTGCTCTTGCCATGGCCCTGTCTGGAGCAATCCCCAGATGCACCAGTCAAGAAGGCCAAAAGCAGTGGGGTGGAGGACGTCTGCCCTCCCAGCTGCATAGTGGTGGATATGGTGGTCTAAACCAGCAAGCATCTTTCTTCTGCACGCTGTTGACACCATTCCTCCCTCCAAATCCTGCTGTGCCCTAGACCATGAGGTAAGGCAGAGCAACCCTAAAAAGCCACGTAAAGGCTGCAGGACCAGCAGCCCCTGTACAGGACTATCTGTCTGGCATTAGCCCCATCACCTCTTGGGGACAAGCCAGTTGGTGCTCAGCTTTGGTGCCTCCACCTGCTCTCCTCACTCACACAGCACCTCACAAGGCGGCACGCTTAACTCAGCCTTGTGAGTGCATGATGGTGATGTATGGCTTGGGCTGGGGAACCACTCAGGAATGCAGGGAGCTCAAAAAAAGCCTGAATATAATGCTAGCAAAGAACTCATTTTATATGTTTGCTGCTTCAGAAGGCTGATGTAGCAGCAAGCTGTTTGCAAGGCAATGGCAATTCATCACTCAAAAATATGTTAATATATTAGATTGGATAGTTTATGTTTCATCTATGCTTCTCTGCATTTCCATAGGTAATCTCCTGCCGTTGACACCAACAGGCGAAAGTCTTACCTGAAAAAAGGGATCAAATGAGCTCTCATTTAAGGTGAAAATCAGCTGCTGTGAAAAGCGTGCAGCCCTCTCACACCACATCTCACCAAGGCCTCTCAGAGCACTAACACCCCTCGGTTTGCTGAAGGAGTGTGCTGACAAGTCGGAGGTGCTCCAGGGACAGGGGCAGGGGACAGAGCAGGACATCCATGATGCCCCTCAACCTGGTCACAATGGAATCAAAACAAATTAGAGGAGCTGAGGATGAGCACTGAGGTTACCTATCCCTGCTGCTGGATTTGCTGCCTTGCCTCAGCCACATTCCTGCCTGCCACACAGGTGAAGACATTTTTTTTATCTGGGCAGCAGCAGCATGGCTGTGATGTGGGGTTCTTTGCTCCCTATGGGATCAGGACTCACCTTTCCCTGGTGTTTTCAGCCAAATTTCATGCAGGGAACCAGGCTCTAAGGTGCAAACTTCCAAAAAACCCCATGGGCACCAAGCAGCAGAAGAGGGGCTGAGCAAACCCCCAGAGCAAAAGACCACGGGACTTTCATCTCACCTGCATACCAGAGGGCAGGATAGGGCCGGGGTCTCCTGACAGCCACAGCAGCAGTGTGTGTGTATTTGGGATTGATGGCACCTGTGTGTTTGGGGCTGATGGCACTGGCCATGCACCCACACCATGGGTATGTCCATGAGCCTGGGGCTGTCCCAGCTGCCTGGTGGGCCAGCAGAGCAATGCCCAAACCCTGCTTTCTGAGGCACCAGGCCTCAAAAAGGGCTTCCCACCCCTTTCTGGCAGGCAGGACCGTTCCCACCAGCCCGGTGCCCCTCAGTACAGCCAAGGCTCACGTTTTTAACTTTGCACATCAGACCATCGGGTGGTGGCAGGGCTCTGGCTCTGTGCAGGCAGAGGCCCACCCCCAGCCCTCAGGCCACCACAAGCTGCAGGGCACTCCCGGTCAGGCTCGTCCTGGCTTTTCCTGTTGACCAGAGGAGGGGAAGGCTGCTCTTATCTAAAGGTCAGCGAGGAGACAGCACACAAACACTGCCGTCTCTGGCTTGTCACCGTGCACGTTGCACAGATGCTGAAATCAGGCTGGCTGGGGGCTGCGGGACGGTTGTGGGGTTTGGGAAGGGTTATGTTTTGTTCCAGAGAAAGATGCGTTGGCTGTGGTAAACGCTGAAGGTTTTAGGGACTTTTCCTCTGCTGGTTAGATGAAAGGGGGGAAAAGGAGGTCTGGAACTTGTAGCCCTGAATAACTTAATGGTCATGATCTGTACTTTGAAGCAAGATAATAAAAGACATCTTTTTATGCTATTCATTTCAGGAGCCTTTACTCTTCAGCCAGGATTTTTCTGCCTGCTGGGAACAGCCCGATGGAAAAAGTTTTAAAACTTTCAGAAATCCTGTCTGAGATTTTTACTTTGTTCTTTACCTCTGAGGTTTATGTAGCATTGGTGCAGCCTTATCCGTCAGACAGGACAATAAATATCAAGAACCTCCAGGTCACACAGGGACCAAGCTGCCAGCCGAGAGCTCAACTGATTTCTCGTAAATCCCAGATGCTGCCCCGGAACGATTTAAACACCAGAATGTTTTTAAAAGTTTTTGAGAACTTGACTCTCAAGCTCTGCCTAACTCCTGAAGGTGCCAAAATTCAGTAAAAAATCCAAGAGCATGCCTTGGTGACGGGCTGCTCATCGTTTCTGCCGCATGCTGCAACATCTGACATTTGATTCTGGGGGACATCTAGGGAGCCTGTAGATATGTAGGAAAGCTGAGTCCTAAAGAAGGGTTTGAAGTAGCCTGCATGCCCAAGGGACACTGAAATGAGGCATGGGTCAGGAATTGCCTTTTAGGTACCAAAGAGCCTTGGAGAGAAGTGAGGGAGGGCAGGGGCACTTCTGCTTTCCCAGACACAGGCAGGTTTAGGTGTAAGGTGGACTTAGCTAAATTCATGTATCTAGGCACTCAGTGGAGGATTTGGGTTCTTCAAAACACCTGAGGTAAAATCCTGAGTTGCCTGTGCAGTTCAGGTACCTCCATGGAAAGGCAGCAACTGCAGATATGTTTTCAGACCCCCAGATCTAAACGCGAGTAAGACCAAAACCCCAGCACCAACTTGGACTCCTACATCTTTTCCTTAGTTTTGCCTTATTTTTCAATCATTTGGAGACTAAATGCAGATCATCTCAGCTCTCTACCAGATGTAGAGCTCTACTACTATTTCAATTATTAATGAAGGCAAGATACAGCTTTTCCAAAGAGCTTCTGAAAATCAATAGTACTTTTTTACAATGATACGTCTTTACAGTGGTAGGTCAATAAGGAAGAAATACCCAAAGCCTTCAGGGACAAAACTGCCTTCTTACCTGAAGCACTGAATTTTATGTGACAAAGTTCAGTAAGATAAGTGAACGTATGAATAATTTGGAGGATGTGTCACCACCACGTCACCTGTTTCAAAGAGCTGTGATATATGTTCTTCAGGGCTATTAAACTGATTGATGGCAACAATGAATTATTTGGAGGTCTGAGATGTTTTAAGAATTTTAGCATGAGAGAATTACTGATCTTAATTTCTTATAGGAGCTCTTACACTGTTATTTTTTGTTATTCTGCTTGAAAGCCAAAGCCATCTGGTGAATACGAACAGCAAGGCATCTTTTAGGTAACCTGTTATTAAGCCCAACTATCAGTATTCAGGCTTGTCATGTGAGAATAAGTAATGATTTCAGAAAAATATGCGAAACTCTCCTGTAAACTCTTATTAGTAATAAATCACTTTTTTCATTATTTCAGGAATGCTTTGTTTGATTAAAAAGTCAACATCTATATTAATCTGACTCCAGTTTGGGAATGCATATAAAACTCTTACAACATGTGCCTGCTTCCATTAACTTCAGTGAGAATGAAAGATATGCCTAGTTTTTTTCCTAATTTTGGATGCCTTCCCAAGGTGGAATGTATGTTTGTGAGCCATCACTTACCCTGGTTCCCCACCGATAGGTACAGGAAGGAAAGGCAAAGAGGTATTCCATATTCATGCTATTAAATTTAGGCACCTCCACTGGAGGGTGGAACATCTCCTGGTGTTCCCTAAGAGGAGAATGATCTCCTGATGTTCCCCACACCATTAATTGGGGTGGGGAGCTGGCAGAGCAGGTTTCATAATGGCTCGATCTGCCTTCTTGTGCCAAAGAACCTCACTTCTCCAGCTCTTCCCAGCGTATTCCTTTAAGCTTTGAGATTTTCTACAAGGCCGCAGCTGTTTGCTCGGGCTGTGTTTACCCAGTCCATCCCTGGCTCAGGGGAATCTCCGGCAATGCGTTACCTTGGAAAAAACCCTGCTGGACCTCCCCCATCCCGCCCCCGCTTCCCTCTGCACCCCCGGACGGATGTTGTCTGCTCTGAGTGCCTTGTCGATATCAAGAGCTGGGAGATATTTTAGGATTTATCTTACAGACTTCCTATTTTCCTGCTTCTCTCTTTATATGTAAGCTTTATCACCAGTTTAGGTAAAAGCCTGTCCTTCTCAGCTTTAAAGCCAGATAAACAATGGCCTAATAACCCTGTTATTCCACTATTTTAGTTTATATTACCCCCTATATCATCCCTGCAAGTAAAAGTCATTTCTCTATTAGTGACATCAATCATAAGCATTCAGATCTTTTTTATTAATCCCGCCGTCCTAAGATACTTGGTTTTATTTTTGTCATTTTTATCCTTCTATGTTTTGTAACTTTTTTGAAACTGAAATGACATGGCATGAATTCACTTCTCCATTAATTGAAGGATAGTGTTGGAATTCAGTGCTTTGCAATTTTTTTTCCCATTTCCAGCAGAGGGGCCTCAATAGCCAGGAACAAATCACACAATAAATCCATCTTGTTTCAGCTGTCTTTAAAATGGGAAGAATGTTTGCCGATGCCTTATTGCTGCTCATTTCAAACATAACACCTTGTACAGCCTTGGGTGAAGGGCACTGAATAAAAATGTAGCTGGACCTAGGAAAAAAACAATGTGTAGAGGATAGATAGTGAGCTGGGTGATGAGAAGGACAATGGGATGTCTCAGTAGAAGGCCCAGGAAAAATGTCCATTAACACAGCTCATACACATGTGGCAGGTACACCTCATGTGTTCACAGGAGCTTGAGTGAGAGGAGCAAAAGTAAGGTAAACCAGAACTTCTGGAGTGGGCTTGTTTTTCCCTAAAATGATCAGGTCTTTCCTTGGTGATATTAATGTGGGATTTCCTTACTTTAACATGAAAAGCTACCATAGTAAAATTGATTACCATTCAACAAGTATCTAGAAACACTTCTAGCTTCATAAAAGCAATATTTCATTTCCAAAGATTCATTTTGTTTTGTTTTTTTCCTTCACTGGGCTTGGGACCAGGTTCCTGGAGATAAAATTCTCACAATGGGTGTGAAGCCACATCTGAGACAGGGATTATGTGTAGCAAGCCTTCCCACAGCAATACAGCAGGGCAGAAAGGGGGAAGATAAAGGATTCTATATCCAGGAGAAATCACGTTTATCTCAAAGTGACAAGCAAGTGTGAGAACAACGCTCTTTATTTTATCTAACAGCAATCCTTTCTCATCTCCTTTGCAGAATACTTTCAGTGGCCAACTGGGCTGTGTCCTGGAAAACTGTATTAGCAGATTAATTAGTAATGGATTTTTAACAATAGTGTAGAAGATATGCATAGGAGAGAAAGATCAGGCAGTTGAATTGAATTATTATACTCGCATAGGTTTTTAGATTGACTACTTTATGCTTTTGATTAAATTATTATAATTTATGTGCTTTTCAAGTAGCAATCTTCTCTGAGAGATTATTTTCTTTTGACCCATCTCCATATAGAATTATTTCCATGGCAACAGTTTGAGCGATTTGAGAAAGAAACAAAATTATGAACTCCCATTACCATCGGGTTAAAAAACTAGTTGGATTTTAAAGCAAAAATACTGAATATTTTGGCCTTATGAAACGTAAAGAATATCCTTTGAAAAAGTCACAGCTCTATAAGAAGGAAATTCAAACTTGATCTTTCATTATTTCTTTGTAGCAAAAATGTTGTTTTCAAAAAGGGGTTATAAACACACTATTAACATTAGACCTAATAAATCTAACGTCTCTCTCCACTTGAAAGTCTCTTTGAAAGTAATGGGACATAAAAGCTCCATTACTTCTGAGTCAGCAGACTGATAAATCAATACGTAATAACTGCTATTTGGCATTTTCTCGTAATTTCCTCAGCGTTGGAATGTTTAGATAATGTTTTAAATGTAAGGCATAAATTAGAGAAATTAGATAAGCCAGGAGGGACAGATGACATTCACCTTAAGGTATGAGAGGGACCAGGTGAAGCAATCCTTGCAATGCTAGCAATTATCTTGGAGTGCGCAACGATGGTGGAAGAGGAGATCCCAGCAGGCTGGAAAAGAGCAAACAAGGAGGAAAGGGGGAAGGACATGGACCAAGAGAATTACAGACCAGCCAGGCTTGCTGTGGCACCCAGAAAGATTCTGTCATGAATCATTCATAAACACCTGAAGAATAAACAAAAATATATCCAAAGTAGATTTTTCCAAAACAAATCGTGAACTCAATGTGACTCCTTTCTTTAACAGGATAACTGGCCCAATGAGCAGAAAAGGAGTAGCTGGTGTGCTGCATCGTGACTTCAGAAACGCTTTTGCCACTGCTGGATGACGCACTTGGACACTAAGAAAGAGGGAAAGATTAAATCATGGTGAGGTGGGTGCTGAACTGCTTGAGAAATGGCACCCAAAGGCAAGCTGTCAATAGTTCTCTCTAATTAATTTTTCTTTACAAAGTTTGCAGAGATTTTAGTCGATATTTTTTTCACTGCCAATTCAGACAATGGCGTAGAGGACACACTTCCATTTGTGGAAGTCCCAGGAGGGAAATTTGCAAGCCTGCTTGAGGTCTGCAGCAGGACTCAGAGCAATCTGTAAGTCGGGGGAGAAGTACAACCAATTAAATTCAGTAACACACTAATATGGGACCAAATGTGCAAATAGAAAGCTGGCAGCAAAGCAGCAACCACTTGTCCCCCCAAAAAACAGACTGTACCCCCCAAACATGAGATGACATTAGATAGAAGATAAAATGGGTTGCATCAGTAGGAAGCCAGTTGTTAGTGAGGATTGGGCTCATGTGCTAAATCCAATGTAAGAAAGGTTGGCTACTGTCCAGAAAGGGACATAGGCTTAAGGAATTTGAGTCGAGGGAATGTTAAACAGGTTGCCCTGGAGAGGAGAGGATAGAGCCTAGAGAAGCTGGCAGCAGGCTCTCTGAACGTGACAGGGAGGACAGCAAGCAGTTTTTTCTGTCCGTCTGGTGGCACCAGGCAAAACATACTTGATTGAAGTTGCCGCAAAACAACATTTGGATGAGACATTAGGAAAATCTTTCTAACAGTAAAGCAGCAGAGCAGCAGGAGGAGCTGCCTGGGAAGTTCCTGAACCTCTTCTACTGGAGAACTTCAACAGCAGGTTGGACAAGCCTTCACCAGGGACAGTCTAGATGTGCAAGTTCCTGCCCAGAAACTGGCTGAGCAGAGGTAAGGACTACTAGAGCCAGCTGTGTTGGATTGTGCATGCATGGAGAGTCACCTACCTGCTGAGTGTGGGAAGGTGCAACTGGATGATTCAGTCCTCTCCTGTCTGAAAGTTTTCTTCATATTCAGTGGAGGCTTTCTTCTCCATCACTCAGAGGTCAACAGAAAAGATCTGGAATCAGGAGAGGTGCCAGGATCATGTTTTAACCCCACAAGACCGCAGGCTTGACCTGGTGAAGTCCTCTTGATGCAAACTCCCTGGACGAAAAGAATCCGTGCCTCTCACACCTCTTCAGAGCTCAGCTCCTAAACTCACAGGACACCTTATCACCAGGGCATAGGCAAGACCTCAGAAACTTAGATTTATAACTACTACGTTTTAGGAGCTATCATTACCTACCTGCTCTGCTTTGGGTATGTATTTCTGTACTTACATGCTTTGCTGAACAGGGCCCAGAGGGAGAAGATAAGCGCCAGGAGCTCAAATTTGCCTGAAGGCTTCTCAAGGCACTTGCAGGATTTACCTGGAGTTTCATTAGCCAAAAACTCTGTCACTTAGGCAGGCTCTGGGCGCCTAATCTGATCCCAGCAATAAAGTACAGATTCAGCTATCAAGAACAGATTCACGATGCTGTAATTGCTCATTATTATGCGTTATAAGCACACCGTGCCCCTTGGGCAGAGCGACTGCTGGGGCGAGCAGCTCTCCTGCTGTAAGGTAATCAAAGCTTATGCAAAAGGGTCTGCTGAGAAGACTCAGGCTGTGTAATCCCTGCCGGTAAGCGACTGAAAACAGAACTTCCTGCCGAGCCCATTTAATCCAGCCAGATGAAATTCATTTTGGATGGTTTCCGTTTCTCAAATCGCAGTGGACAGGGGAAGAAGCATCTTATCAGGTTGGAGGGAGAATAACTCTCTTGTACAATTTTTAGAAACAGACATTGCTGCGTTCACAAAAGATCTTTTCTTCTTCTTCTAAGATGTTTCTTCCTTTTTTGTAACTTTTTGGGCCTGCCTAGGAACTCTTTTCAAATTCTAATCCTTTAATCTCAGTGTGATAAAGTTCCTCTTAAAAGTTAGTGTTAGAAGAGCTCTTAAAAGTTGCTTGGAATGCACGCAGCCTTTCATAAAAAATCCAACTCATGTTTATGTCTTCTTCGGACTAATTTAAATCATGTTGCCTGCTACAAGGGGGCCAGAGCCAGGATGGCTGCAAGTGAACCAGGGAGGCTTGCTCTAACCGCTGCTAAACTTCCCTATTTTGTGGTAACAGCATGCTGAGGATTACATACTTTGGGGGGAAAAATTTGGCTGTGTGGGAGAAATGTGAACTGGATTGTTTTTAATGTCAAAGGCTTGTGTTCATACAATGTTTTGCATTTTTCAAGGTCCAGAAAAAACATATATAGGTTAATTGGCATCTCCAGCAGGATGCAATTCTGGTTTAATTCTGCTCCTACCAAAGTAGGGTACTGGCTGAGCTTGACCAAAGCTTAATGAAAATACTAAAGTAACCTGTGGGGAGGTTGGGCTGCTGCCTGCTCTGGGTCAGTGAATGCTGCCCCTTCCCACATGGAGGCATTAGGGACAGCCCATGGTATCAGCAGCTCAGGGACAGCACACCTCCCAAATGGGGCTGCTCAGAAACATGACCTTACCAAGATGTTTGCCTAGCTAAGGAGGGTAAATATTATAAAAAAGGCTGCTGGAAGCAGTGATGTGTATCACATAGACTGGGATGTTTGCTGGTGGGGGTCTCAGCACTGCTCAAAGACCATGGGAATCAGTGGGGTTTGGTGCCAGGACCTGGCATATCCCCCCTTGTGTCAGGAGCTTGCCACCCTGGCCTAGAACTCGAGGTAGCTCATCTCACTGAAAGCCCTTTTTGGAAGTTTTCTTATGTGAATTTACCTCCATAGTGATGGGTCCTGCCATGCACAGGGTTCCTGCTGGCTCTGTGAGAGATCTAGAGCACTGCAACAAAAAGCCCTGAAAGCCTTTCTATGCCAGCACAGCCCTGCATCTGTGCTCCTCCACTGCTGGAGAAGAGCACTGTCATGTGCTAAAGTCTTCTGGGAACAACAAAAAATTGCTACTGAGTATTTGAAAAGCACATATTTTTTTTTTTTTTTTCTCCCCCATTTACATTCAATAAAAAAGCCTTGCTTCAGACCAGGCTCGTCCTTTGTACCTCAGCAATAACTTTACAGTCAGTGAATTTATTTCTATGGAATGAGGTCCTGGACCTATTCTTGATAGCCTGTTCTTCCTTCCCCAGTCAAAAGACCAAGATTCCCCCAGGCCCACAGCCATGCAAGTCAGAGAGCTCCTGCCTCTCTCTTCCCCTCCACGCTCTAAAGGCCAGCTGGCTGCCGAGGTTTTGTCTCTGTGAGGATGGGGAACTCTCCAGCATCAATCTCCTAACAATCTCGTAAACAACACCAGATTCTCATGTTTCATTTTCACCAGGAAGATGAGTTTTTGTGCTGCGGTAGATGAAGATGGAAGTTGGAGTGAGACCACAGCCAGGTCACCAACGTGGAAGTGCTTTTACCCACCTTCCCTTTGTTTGCTGAACTTAGGAACAGTAATAGGTGAAGTCAGACTGCTTTCAGAAGAGCTAGGGCACCAGTTCAACAAGAACAAAATATTTAATTAAAAAGTGCTCAGTAAGACAAAAAAAAAATAAAAAAAATCCTCCAAAACCAGCTTAGAGGTGAAGGGTAACAAACTGTTATCCATGCCAAAGGCAAACCAGAACTAACTGGAGCCTACAAAGACACAGGCTCAGTCTCCAGCAGCAAGGAGCATTGTTCTGCAGCTCTCCAGCAGGGACCGTGATGTTGCTTTGGGACCCGATCCAGTCCCTGCACCAGCCCCCATTTTGGGGTTGAGTGCGGATTTCTGTTCACTGGGTTTCGGGAGGGTGCTTGAAGTTTGGAGGAGTTTTCCACCAATAGTCCTGGGTAAATTCATCCCTTCCACACCATTTCTGGCAAATGAGAGGTTGGGTTTCATGTGGTCTTGTAGTAGCTAAAGGGCCACGTGGGAAAGTGGCAGGCATCCATGTGCCTTTGTGTCACTTGTGCTGCATCTGGATTTAAGCAGGAGCCTTTCAAAGCCAGGGTTTAAATGCAGTATTTAAGGCTGTTTTGTCCAAGAACAGTAAATGTCAAGAACTGCCGGTTAGTTACTGCAGTTGGACTTGGCTGGCAGGTTTTCTTTGTAGAGCTCAGATTTACTCACCCTCTGTCCTGAGATGTGAGATCGTGGCCAATATTTGTGTGCCCCCTGGGGCTGTGAAAGGCAACACCGCTCTGTGTGGCAAGGTGGCAGCTGGCTCTTTGTGGATCCTGGTGGTGGGGTTTTGGTTCTTGGTTTAGCTGCTGAGTTATATGAAACTGCCTGAAGCACAGCCCAGCGCAGTAATTAATTATGCAGGCAAGGTTTTATGCTCTTGGGACACATTTTGTTCCCATCCAAAACTGAAGATGTACTGCAAACTGCCTTACCAAGAGACTTCCCTGCTGTTGGTCACCCTGTCTTCATCCCCAAAAAACATACCAAAGTGCACCAAGCTCTGCCAAGCCAGATGTTGTCTTATCCATTTCTCTCCAAACCTGGGGAGTCAGGAAGGCTTCCATCATTTACAACCCTGAGCCTTGAGCCTTACCTACCAGCTTGTAGCTCCTGTGGGGTGAAAGGAGGTTTATCCCCCAATTATCTATTAAAAAAGAATAGTGTTACAGAGGAAAATCCTTCGACGGAACATAGCACATTCACATGTAGTTTGTGCTGTGCATGCCCAGATAGCAGCTCCTGAGGCTTTGGATGCAAGAGGGCATCATGACCTGTAAGTAGTGTGGGTATAACATGGCACCTGGAAAAACAGTCCAGTGCCCAAATTTGATTATTCTATGAATTTAGGCCCCAAACCTAGCGTACACTGCACTTTAGCTGCCTTGACAGTGTTTTGCTTATCCCGCTTCTGAGAGTTCCCACCTTCCCCAAATGGAAATTATATTCCCAGGTATTAACACACCTGTCGATGTGCTTTCCTTTAGTGTAAATTATCTGTGAAATGGTGTTAATTAACTGATGCAGAGTAACTTTGGCTGCTTGCTTACCTCTCATCAGAAGACAAGCCTGCAACTGCAAGGATAATAGTGGTTTGTTCATTGCGTGTTGGCACTTCTAAAAATGGTTGGCAGTGTTTGTTCAGAAATTGGGAAGGGATCTAATGATCCAGAACTAATCTAATTTGCACAGATATTTTACTTTAAATGCTACCTTGAACAAAATTTAAATTCTGCAGAAATGCTTAGGAAGGTAGAGAAGATGAGATTGAGATAATGGAGACAAACAGAAAATCATATTTTTCTTAAGGAACCTGAATTGCCCTCCGGAGGTTTCTGTCTCTTGTGGGTTACACAGAGAGCCTGGCAGTGTTCAGGTGACAAACTAGGGTGGTGTTCTTGCTTTTAGTACCCAGCGTGTGTCAGGGCTACTTCTCTCTGAATATTTAAATGCAAAATGCTTCTCTCTCTCTTGAACCCAGAGAGTCTGATGGTGACATGCTGAGTGCAGGACTGAGCCCAGATGAGAGACCTGGACATCGTCCAGTGCAGGGCCACCCCCAACATTTATGAAGGGACTGGAGCACCTCCTCTGTGATGAGGGGCTGAGAGAGCTGGCACTGTTCATCCTGGAGAAGAGGAGACTGAGAGCATCTCACCAACGTCTAACAGTACCTGAAGGGAGGGTGCAGACAGAACCAGGCTTTGCTCAGTGGTGTCCAGTGCCAGGACAAGAGGAAATGGGCACAAACCGGAGCACAGGAGGGTCCCTCTGAACACCAGGCAGCACTTCTGTGCTGTGCAAGAGACTGAGCACTGGCACAAGCTGCTCAGAGGCTGTGGGGTCTCCTCCTTGGAGGAGGAAATGTGTCCCCTCCAGGAAGGACCTCATGGTCATCTCACATGCTCAATCTTGACTGTATCAAGCTGGGGTAAGATAAGATTAACAGATAAGTACATGTGAGATCAGCAGAGCCACCCACCCCAGATAGGGATGCACATGGCTGAAGCAGTGCTTCCAGGTGTCCTGGTCAGGTTTTTCCCATTTAGACAGCACCAGATGTCACCTCTAGCTCATGGCTGAGTCTGGGCCGGTCTCTGTGGGCATAATTTTAAGGCCAGAGAGGGTAGAGAGTGCATTTAAACTACATGGTAGACTCTGCTGAGAAACAACTAGATTTAAGCCATTTCTCTCAGTATTTCAGAAAAAGTAAATTTTTCTTCCTTTTCTCGATTTAGATGGCTGGAGGGTGCTACAGAGCAGTGCATTGGTGTCACTGCAGCTCACCAGCCCCAGCCTGCCCAGCAGCCTCATCTACTGAGCTTCTTGCACTGGCATGGGTGCAAGAAATATCATTCACCTCTGTGGTGCAGAAAACAAAGGAGATCTCAACAGGGCAGGAGCCAAATTGCCTGAAAAACAGTCGTTCCCTGTTCAAACATGCAGACTGCATCTATGCAAGGAGTCAAGCCAGCCAAGTATAAAGTCTTGAGAAAGGAAAAGGATCTGCATTAATCTTCATCTGTTAGTGAGAGAGCCTGCTTTCTTCCAAGCCAAAATTCAGCATTAATCAAATTGCTCACCTTCCTCCAGAGAAAACAAGTACACTGACAAACTGCACAGGATTTTGAATGCGAGTTGGCAGGCAGAACCTTGCACCATGCATGAAGAGGCCTGTGGTAACAGGCAGCTTCTCCATCTGGAACGAGGGCACAGGTAACACAAATGGAGGGGAGCCAAAACGGCCAAAACAAAGAGGAAACGGCAGCTCCTGTTGTGTCCTCAGTCCTCTTTCACCTCACCGAAATGCTCTGCAGGGAGCTGGTCATCTGTTCCAACACCCCTGCTTGAGCAGGGACACCTTGAGCTGCTTGCTCAGGGCCATCTCCAGGCACCTTTTGAAGGTCTCCAAGGAGGGAGACTCCACAACCACCGTGGGCCCATGCCCCATCACCCCCACGATAAAGAAGTGCTTACAGATGTCCAGATGGAGCTGATCTCCACCCTCTGAGCTTTTCCACTCAGCCAGTTTTCAGTCCACCTCACTGACTCCCCATCCAGCCCATATGTCAACAGCTGGTCTGCAAAGATCTTATGGGAGACAGTGTCAAAGGCCTTACCGAAGTCCAGGTAGACAATGTCTACGGCTCTCCCCTCATCCATCAGGGTTGGCCATCATAGAAGGATGGTCAAGCGTGACTTCCCCTTGATGAATCCATGTTGACCTCACCTGATGATTTTCCCATCCCCTGATTTTCCTGTCCTTCATTTGCCTGGAAGTAGTTTCCAGGATTAGCTGCTCCAACACCTTCCCAGGGATCAAGGTGAGACTGACCACTCTGTAGTTCCCCATGTCCTTCCTGAAGACAGAAGTGACATTTGCTCTCCTCCAGTCTTAGGGCGCTTTCTCCTCCTACTTTATGGGAAAATATGCCAGCCCTTGAAAAGATCTGGTAAAACAGTATCATGACTGAAGATACTCCATGTGAGAGAGGGTTTTTCTGGCCTGACCTTGCTGGCACAGATCATGCTTCAATATTTGCAAATACTTCATAGATAAAGGGTGCCTCAGGAACCAGGAACAGGATTATTTTGACTCCAGCATTCTGTGTTTCAGCTCCTTCCACGCGTTCACAACTAACATCTGGCATGCCTCTGCTCAGGCGATCTCACGGGCTATAAAATTTTGTGAGTGCAAAGACAGGGAAAAAGACATTGAAGTCCTGATGGGTGTCTCTTCCTAATGAGTCTCTTCTGGCGTGACACCGAGCTCGCAGCCGTCTCGATGGCTGGTCTGTGCACGAGGGCCCCGGCTCTGCAGTGAACTGTGTCAACCATTCCCCACTTGGCAGAGGAAATGCCTTGATACACATCTACACAGCAAATGAAGTAAGAACAACAAAGAAAAAAAGATAATTAGGGAAAGATATCCAATAGCAATGCAAATTAGCCCCCCTGTACAAAGACATTTATAGATCCAGGGATTTTGTGTACTTATTACTTCTACTAAATGTGACATATTGAAAGCTTCCCTTTGCCAAAAATGCTCTTTCACTCTTCCTCTTTGACCTCGCTTAGTTAGTCCATGAACAAAAGGCCAGATTACAGGAGAGATAAATACAATTTATGAAACACTTGGGACTGTTGCAAAGAAAAAAATAAAATGCTGCGTATAAAATCTTTGTGAAACATGCAATATTTTAACATGTTTTATTTTGCTGGAAGCTTTGAACAATTAATTGCCAGTAACATTCAAAAGTTCAGTGTTTCTCTCTATCAATTATCCCTTCTCCTGCGAGGAGCTTAACCACTCCTTCCATACCATCCTCGCTAGTACTCCTGTTTCCTCTCTGCATCAAAGCTTGCAGTACCTGCTGCCTGATCTAGGTGAAAGGAAGCACTAAATGTACTTTTTCTACAGGTTACAGACCAAAAAATAAGGGTTTTCTTGAAACAGGATGGGGTGATTGCCTGACGTGGAAGGTCTCTGGTGGGCCACCATGCAGCCGATGCAGTTCTGTCACCTACAACCATACCCAGGTGAAGCCCATGGGCAGTACAGCCCTTCAGCAGGAACTGATTTCTCACTGACTTCAAAAGCCAATGAAAGAGACTTTCCTCCATCTGTGGATATGGTCTCATCTCCTAAAACTGCCATTTGCTACTGCAGGGCCCCATGGATTTCATGAGGGACACCCCATTCCTACACCACCAATGTGTGAACTTAAGGAACTCCCCATCCCTCACTGAGGAGGCAATGTGACCTCCAAATAATGTGTGGCTGTCTCACGTCCCATCCCACAAGCCAACCAGCTCTTTCCAGCTCAAAATGTTGGAGACCAGCAGGCAGGATTTGATGATAAAGCTGAGGCCATGAGACCCTGGTGAGCACTGAGCAGGGTAAGGTCCAGCACATGGTGTGGCTTCGCAGGACATGCGGCATGACTGGGTCTGACATTTCTGGATGCAAGTGGAGACAACATCCTAAAACAGCCAAGGGCAATGCAATGTGCACAGAGTGCATCCCAAGGAACAGAGGCACATTCTGCCAGAAGGCCAGACGAATTTTCTCCCATGCGCAGTGGGCGCTGTGATGACTTCATTGCCATTTCTGCCTGCAGGAGATATGAGGCAACTCAGCGGAGCTGTATCCTCTCTCACTGCAAGCTAAATGATGTCAAGCCTAACCCCTGCTGCCAGAGGCTCACATCACACTTGGGCACTCGCTGCTGCTGAGGTGCTGTGTGATAACTTGCCAATCTGCACTCACGTGTTGGAGCTTCTACGTGGGTACATTGGGAGCAGCTCCATAAAAGTCAGTTCCTGCAGTACGAAGCATCAGCACTGAGCCCTCTGCACATTTGTCAGTGAGGCAGGGCCTGCCGGTCACATGCTGCTCAAAACTGGACAGAAAAAAAAAACAAAACACACTCAAGCCCGGTTGGCACTCACTGAAGTAAATGCTTCAAGCTGAGATTTATGGGAAATGGGCTGTGTAATGAGAAGCAGATCCTTCCCTCGGAGCTCACGTGCCACTAAACGGTTTTACCATCTTCCACACGTCCTTGCCAGTCATCTTTTTTCACTGTCAGCACATTTATTTTTTATTAACATCCTTTTAGGAAGTCATGTGTAGCTGGACTTTTTTTTAATTATTATTTAGAAAACATCTTCCTTGGGACTGAGTCAACGTAAAAAGTTTGTGCAGCATAACAAGAAAAAAAGACATTTATAAGAACTGCTGTACACTCACCACATGTTGCAACTTCCAGCAAACGTCCCAATAAAACTGCTGCCCCAGAGCCTGGGTCAGAGCCTTGGGCAGCAATGGCATGGTCAAGGCTACCACACAAGCCCAAAGAGATGGGCACCAGAAGGACTTTGGCCACTCTGCTGATGTGGTTGTTGGTCCCTGGCATGCGTCTGGCCCTGATCCCATGGGGTCCCCTTGTCTGTGAGCCAACCCACACCACAGATCCCTCCTGCAATGGCAGGGACCTCCTGTGCCAGCTGGTCTCAGGGCTGGGTGTCCTACAGTGGTTCATCTATGAGTAAGGTTGTAAGATGCTTCTTAATAAACTCCTGTTTATTAAGAAGTGTAGGAACTCTTGTGCCTACCTCATGATCTAAAATGATGTCTACTCCTCCAAACAGGGTCCAAGGCAGACTCAGAAGCTGCCTGTTACCAGGTATGGGCTGCTCCCACCAATATTAATAGCCTACCATTAGGTCATTTCCAACCCATCTCCTCTTGTTCTTTTCCTCCACAAGAATGTTGAAACCTTCTCAACATCCTGGGTTTCAACACGTCTCATTGGGTAATGCTGGTTTTAAATGCCAAGACCTGTCCATGAGCACGAGTGGGCATGTTCCAGGCCGGCAGAGAAATGCTAGGAGTAGCATACCCATGGAAAGAAGAGGTTAGGCTGCACTGCTGGAGGCTGAAAGAGAGCCTGGGGCAATCTGCATGCCAGGAGGCACCTTCTTACCCCAATCATGAGCCTTACAAGGCTGTCAGACCTTCCTGGATAGAGGCTGAGATGTGAAACTTTCTTTTCTGTTGCCCCATCAATCATTAGCCAATGCCTCTCTTTTGTGGAAATGAATTCCTTCACGGGACCAGGCAGCATTATAAGCTAACAGTCACTGTGGCCCTTGAGCAGGATGCTTGCTAGATCCGTGTGACTTTCCCACCAGATTAGAGCAGTTCTGAAGTTAGTGCAATGAAGAGCTTAAAACCTGGCACATCACTGATAACGGATGTTCCCCAAGTGAATGCAAATCTGTCACTCACTTTGCAGCCCCCCGGGGTCATGGACCAGAGATAATGCACAGAAGACAGCAGTGGAGGGGGAGGCAGCCCGTGTGGATGAGCCCATTATTCACTGCTGTTCACAGGGTTATTTTTAACCTCCTGTCTTCTCTAGGGGAACTCATTCACACAGCTTTTCTGAAAGGAAAAGATGGGCTTGATATTCTCCTTTCCCACCATGCTAGAACAACGTGGCAGGAGGAGAGGTGCCCAGCCCTTTGCAAAGGGATGTTAAGGCCAGGAAAGCTCCATTTCCAGAAACCAGGAGTGCAAACCTCTGCCTCACCTCCGCATTGCCAGCTGATGCATAGCCGAGCACAGCTGCATGGACCTCAGCAGCTGATCTACCACTGAGAATCCCATCCCAGAGCTTCAACAGCTGAATCCAGAGGCATTCAAGATTGATAGACCAAAGTCATAGAGCTTCAGAAGCCACCCTGAAAAAGCTCTTGATGTCTCCTGGCTTGATTAGCTCATAATGAATTCAAAATCTGGCCCAGCTCATTTCAGGACATGCATGCGCTCAGACCTATGAGGGTGATGCTGCCCACGCAGAGGTCATTTCACACAAGAGTCAGTGGCATCCCGTGCTTTTTTTCAGTCCTGCCATTCTATTGCTGGTGTTTGTTGAGGTTATGTGTAACTACATCCAAGATCAGGCCTGGGAGATGTTTTTGGCAAAGGGTTAGACATCCTGTGCCCATGGGGAAGGAGCTCTTTGCCATTAGCAAGGGGTAGCATGAGTCCAGGTGTCCTCTGGCAACTGAAAGGGATAAAAGTGAACACAGGGACAAGAGCACTCTTGATGTAGACACGAGGAATAATGGGACAACTGAGGTGCAAACTCTTTCCACATATCAGTGCCACCAGCAGCAGCCCAGCCCTGTGCTCCGAAACTGGGATGCTAGGGATGGGGGAAATGCATGGGGCTGCTGCCAAGGCCAGAGGCAAGTCCTGGGATTATTTCAATAAAAACACAACCCCGTGTTAGTGTGGCGAAGCTATGATGTGGTTATGTGGGATGTGGGGCAGCAAGCAGCAACCAGAAGGAGAAAACTCTTCTGCACTGGCTTCCCCACCACAACATGCAAGTTGGAGGTGTCACCACACAGCCCCGCAGCCCCCAGGACATGGTGCTGGTGGCACTGCTATCCCAGGGACGTGCTGGTGCTCCCTGGATGTTGGGTGCCTTCCATCGCCTGCTCAGTGCTTGGCCAAAGTCCACACATGGCCCAAGTCCAGCCGTGAAGCCGTGGGCTTTGTCAGCTTCTGGAGAAACTGCATCAGTCTCAGCCTGACCTTTCTCTTTTAAACGCTGGTGGAAGAGGAGTTACTCGGATTAGGGAGAAAATTGGCAGAATGCAGGAAAGCTTTCTGAAAGGTTTCAGTATCAACAGAAATTTCATCTTATTGAGGCAATTTCCTGACTCTTTTAATCTAATCCCTAAACCCAGCACTTTTATCCTGATGGGCAGGGAAACGTTTGAAAACCTGTGTGGTTCTCTGCTGTTAGCTGTTTCTGTGGGAAGGTGGAGGTTGGCTATAGGAGCAAATGAACAATTGTAATATCCAGTAAGTCTTTCCTTGCCATTTAATTGCATAATGCTACAAATCACACGAGTATTGTGTCTGTCCGTGTGGACTGCATGGGACTCTGGCTTTTCCCAGTCTCTGTAAGGGAGAAATATGTCAACACCAGGGAAAATCTGGGAACTGAGATACAGATCTGTCCTTTGTTCTCGAATTCACTACCAAACACTTAAATTAAATGTCCATTCCTCCTCTATGACTTATCGAAGCTGATGCCAAAGAATTGCTTGAGATACAAAAGCCCCATCGTAATCCCTTTAAGATCTAAATATTCATGGAGATTTTCTTTAAAAGCCGTCACAGGTTTCAGGTTCTCCTAAAGCTTCTGCCCATTTGCTTTATTTATTTTGCTGAGGAGTCAAGCTGGAGTCAGAAAGGGAATAGCCAGGTCTCAGTGCACCAGCTCGTGTCTACATGTGCTGGACAAGAGAAGGCAAGAAGGCAGGTCCCACGAGAAGACCTGGCCATCCCCAGCAAGACATCACCTCCAACGCCCATGAACCCTGTCAGCCCCTCTTATTGCCAGTCCCCAGCCACCGGGTGTTTTGTGGCTTATTGCTGGAAATCCCAGGGTGTCCAAAGCAGAGCATGGAGCACGCTTTCCTTTCAGTTGTTCCTGTAATCGTTTCCTTTGGTTTCTCACTATGTGCCTGCAAATCTCTTTCTTATAACAGGAATTGTGTTAGAAACCCTATCAAATCAAAGGAAGTGATATTCAAGGGAAAAGTGGCCACACTTTGCATTCAGTTCACAGGGAGACTTCCTGAGCTGCTCAGACCGTAGGCAGAACAGCCATGAAAGGAATAGAACAATTTGCATTCTGAAAGGAGTGAAAAAGCCCCCAAATCAGATAGGAAAAAGAAACTGATGTAATGCATGTGTTGTCCTTGGGCAGGAAAATCTCCTGAATCTGCTGCCCTACACAGAAGGATTTTCTTTCTGGGGAAATGGAGACAGTGCAGAAGATAGATAGATAGATAGATAGATAGATAGATAGATAGATAGATAGATAGATAGATAAACATGAGAGTCTTAGTAGGCTGTGATGCACAAAAAGTCTTAAGTGACTCCTGGGCTTTCCAAATACCATATAAAAGATGCAACTTCAGAGTTCAACTTTTGAAAACCTATCAGTTGCCTAATCCTGGCACATCTGATGTCTGCAGACTGCTCGGCCACTGAGATCCCCCTGGTCAGTGATTTTCCATGCATGGCTCACAGCCTCTGTGAGTTGGTCTACTTCTTTGAATTTTAGAGTGGTTACAAAGAACCAGGTCCACTGTCAGCAGGTTTGTTCTCATTGTACAGAGATGTGAGACATCCACCCTGAGGTCTGCAGATCAAGAAAACTAAATGTCACAGATTTAAGCACCAGCTTCTGGGCATGTCCAGAAATGCCTCATCCTTTTCCTGTGCTGAGAAGGATCAAAGCAAGGCTGGGGAGGATGAGACAAGACCCGTTTAGGTACCAGGTCAGGTACCCTGGTTTAAGTACCAGGTCAGTGGTTAGGAGCTCCTGGGAAAATATGCACAGCCATGTTTCCTTGTGGAGAGCAACCTGAGTCTTCTTCCTAAGGGGTAGATGCCCTAAGTGTCCAGACAGAACAGACTCTGGACAGGGATACAGAAATTTCTCCTCTAAAAGTTGTTTGATTTCCTATTCACCAGGACAGAGGGAAAGAAAGAGGGTATGAACAGTAAGGACTGCCTGGGAGTGGGGAGACCTGCTATGAACCCTGCTTCAGGGGCCAGCTGGTGTAAAATACACCTCCTTTCATTGTCTTAGAGGGGACTACAATCAGATACATGCCATCACGTCTGTCTCATGGAGACAAACTCATCTGCATGCACTCCACAGCCTAATGAATATTTACTTTTTCTGTGCATACAAAGACGTGAAATCCTTAGGAGATATTTATGTTTACGGGAAACATCAAATTCCAGAACTCTTTTTAGCACAGTGAATCAGGTTAAAATGAGGCAGAGGAGAGAAATGAACTTTGGTCTCCTGGGGCTGGAAATGTCTCACTAGCCAAGCAGTAAATGATTGTGAGAGCAGGAGAGGGGCTCTTGTCAGGGAGTGTAGGGATAGGACATGTAGCAATGGTTTTAAACCAAAAGAGGGAAGGTTTAGATTAGATGTAAGGAAGAAATTCTTTACTGTGAGGGTGGTGAAGCACTGGCACACATTGCCCAGAAAAGCTGTGGATGCCCCATCCCTGGAGGTGTTCGAGGGCAGGTTGAATGCGGCTTTGGGCAACCTGATCTAGTGGGTGGCATCCCTGCCCGTGGAACCAGTTGATCCCTTCCTTCTAAAGCATTCTGTGATTGTGCATCTTCCAGCCCTGCTGGGTGAAAGGAAGGGATAGGGAACAGAGGAGAAGGGAAGGATGAAGGCCTTGGGTCTCTTACTCACTTTTGTATACGATTTTTCTCAGAGTAGTGAGACCTGATGAATGGATTGAGTGCCCAGAATCAGATCCATTTTTCTTCTCCAGTTACATCAGTGGGACTATTAGAAATACAGTCCTTCCCTATAAATCTTATGTTGGTTGCATCCCCTGACCATTACTGCTGCAGGAACATCGCAGCCGCTCTGTGGCTTCCCCAGAGGCTCTGCTTTTACAAGCTGGACCCAGAGCCTCTGGGCTGAAAATTTGCTCAGGACAAATCGTCCCACGTCACCGTGTTCATGAGTAAGCTGTCCCCAGGCAGGTTGCAAGAGTGGTGTTCATTCAAACCAGGCAGATAAATAAGGAACTAGTGGCTGCTGCAGCAGATGAGCAAACCCTCAAAGAAGCACCCATGGCTCGTTAGTCATAAAAGCAGTGGGGAGAAGCAGGGGCACCCAGTGATGGAAGCACATGCCTTTAGCTTTTTCTAGCTGTGTCTCTGCTGGTGACACTCTACTGGTGTTAACTGTAACAGGTACTTTCAATCATCAAAATATTATCTTTCTCATCCAGTTTACAAAGCCAAAACCCAGCTCTGAAGGCCTGTACCCATGCAGGCCTCCCCGGCAGTGTCAGCAGAGGAAACCTGGGTGCATCTACTGAAGTGTTTTGCCTTGCATCAAGCGTGAGCTTTTGATAAGACTCCCCTTATTCTCCCCACCTACTGCTTCAGCTCACATCCAGCAGTGGACTCAGTGCTTTTTTTAATGTGGCTTTTGGATGAAGCAACCAGGTGTTGCCACCCTGGAGGGCACTTCTGAAGGGCCTTCACTCAACGCACCCCAAGGCAACCCCTGAGCACGCAGTCTGCATGGTGGGTCCCTGCCTTTCTCTCACCACCACCACTCCAACCGCACCGCCCAACCTATTTTGTCACCCACCTTCCTCCCAGATTTCCCTTTCCTTGTTGCACAATCCCAAATTTCAGGAGAACCCCATTCCCAAGCCCATCTCCCATCCCTCCTGGGGCAGCAGGAGCTGTTGCTGCAGGGCTGGGAGTGTCGGCTCACCCCGACCCCACGTAGGCCCTCAAGGCAGCTGGCAGGCAAAGCAGGGCTCCCCATCAGCTGCTGTTGGAACAAACTCTGCTGACAGATTTCCAAACTCCCGTTCCTGTTTGTGAAGGCAGGGCGGCGGTGCCGCTGCCAGGAGCGCCTCGCGTTGATTTGGTCGCTTAAGGCAGTGTTTCGGGATGGGTTGGGTTGGGTTTCTTTGCACGCACATGAAAATGGAATAATGGGCCAAGGGCTCCCTCTGTGTCCTCCGCTGGGCATAACTTCTGTGGTCCCAGCGTGGGAGCAGGGCAGGAACAGCCTGGCTGGGGGCACACGCTTGCCATTTGGCTTGGTGCCCATCTCCAGCTCACTTTGGAGGTACTCGAGGTGGTCACAGCACCCACCGCTATCTCTGCTTTCCTTGTGCTTCTCAAGGAGCACTGAGAGGTTTTATTTTGTCTAGAGCCATATGTGCACATCAGAAGAGATCCATTTTGGTGTGACAGGAGGCGTGAAGGGCTATTTGTGCCCTGTGCTCCTTTGGATAAATGGAGTTTAATCACTGTGTTCACTGTGCCTGGAGCTTCTGTACTAGGGCATGAAGACAAAAGGCAAGACCTTAATTTTACAAAACCAAAATTTTATGTAGGTGTAGGGCCCTTGGCATAACTTGTTAATGAAATGTTGTTGCATCATTGCAGAAAAATAGCTCTTAGGCTGCACAGGGTGACACTAAAATTCCCATTTGCAAAATCAAGGAATTCCTTTGGAGGAATGAAAGAGGTGGGGGCACCACTCTCCAGCCTCTATTTGCACAAGGATGTCAGAATGGTGCTTAATTTTGGTGGTGCAAATGCTGCAGTGCAAATCAGAGAGCTCGTCTCATTAAAATCCCACTAGCCAGCTGCATCTTCAGTTCTCTTTTATTATTTGTGAAATATTTGTCATCCAGGCTTTCCAAAATATTTGGAAATCCATGGAAGTCCATGAGAATGCAGGGGAGCAAAACATATTTTTTTCCTCCAGTTTCTCCCCTTTTGTTTTTTTCAGACATCCTTCACTTCTTGTTTGAAAGGAACCTGGACAGACGACAAACTCTGTGCAAGAGCAGGAAGAAAACACTCTTGTCAATATTTTCCCACCCCCTCCAGGTGAGCTTGAAGATCTGCAGAGCAAGAAGAGCCTCCCACAGCACAGCTCGGAAATGCCACCCATTTGTGCCATCACCTCACACAGATGCCACTTCCAGACTTGCAAGCAGCCTCTTCCCTTGTCACGCCCAGCTTTTCGGGTGTCCCCCCAGCATCAGGCTGGTGTGGGAGTGCTGGTGGGGTCAGCAGTACCCAAGGCAATGTGCCTGGCTTCAGATCCGACCCTGGCACATCACCTGCATGGCAGGCCGACGTCATGGCACTGCTGTGCTCTGCAGCTTGGTGCTGTAAATATTTAATGGTTTCACAGCCAGAGAACGTACGTTTTGTTTTTTTCCACTGGCGGGTGGTCCAGGAGCCTCCTGCTCTTCATGTGAGTCCTGAGGAGATGGCACTTGGCTCGCTTCCCCGTGCTGAAATGGGGTTAGCAATAACACCCCTCTGAGGACACAGCTCCACCAAGCAGCCAAGGTCCAGAGCAGGCCAGGAAATTGCTTCACTGCACAATTTTAGCACCCCCAAATTAAACTTGATTTAAACTGAATCATTTTCTACCAAAGGGTGTGTCTTCCTGGATGAACTTCTGCTTTTCAAAATGAAATTTTTGAAAGAAAAAAAAAAAAAAAAAAGCTGTCACAATTGTTCATGTCTCCTTTCTAGCTAGAATATAAAAAAAAAAAATTACAATTTTATAGTTTTAGAAAAAAATGTGAAGCTCCAAATGAAAACCTACCTCATTTTTTTCTTGTCAACATTTTATTTTATGTCTTTGGTTAGTAGTTTTTGTTTTTCTGTTTGAGATTTTGCCTTTCCATGGGCATTTGAAACTGAGATGTTTGCTGCAATCTTCAGATTTCCCTCAGGAGAGGTCCAAGGCCCCACCACTTCCACCTGCAGCTCTCGCAGCATTTACATGTATGAATTGCATTTTTAAAGGATTCCTGTGAAGAAGTACCTTTGCTGTGAGGTGAGCACACAGCAGATTGGGACAGGCCGTTGCTTACCCACAGGAGATGGCAATCCACACCTAGGACATAGTATGGCCACTCTGTTTTCCCTATGTTTGCTGCCATGAGCCTCCTCGCTTACCCACTGCCAGTACATTTTCTGTCTGTCTCATCTGCTAACAAATGACCCAAAGCACATGTGCAGGACGAGGCCCAAAATAATGCCCGTGGCACAGCTCCAGCCCATGGGTCCTGGCCTGGAATAGCCTCCTGGCAGCTGGCAGCTGGCAGCCTGCTCCGCTGATGGGAGACCCAGCACGACTTTTGGGGAGAAGGTCTGCTCAGGCAGGATCCATTTCACCCAAGTTTAGATGCCCACAGTCTGCAGCTGAGCTAGTTGGCCAGGGTCCCTTCTAGAGGCAAAAAGGCACTTCCAGAGGGGTATTTTGTCTCACCCCAGGTTAGCTGAAGGTCAGACGAAGCAGCCTAGAAGCACCAGTTGTTTCCACTGACTAAAAAGGGTTCTCAGCTGCTAGCTCCGTGATAGACAACCCCACCTCTGTGGTTTGGTTCCTTTGCCTAAATACGGACATCTAACATCTGCCTGGCCTGCAGCTGGCCCCAAAAGCCTTTCTCATACATCATGTGTCATATACCGCTCCAGATTGATCCCTGCTGGGTGCCAAGGCCCCTCGGGAGCTGGGCTTCAGCAGCTCCCAGGGAGAGTCAGGCCTAAGGAGGAGAGCTGAGGTGGGCAGGGGCCGGCTGCAGGCAGGCCCTGTCACTGGCAGTCACGTTCACAGGAAAATTCACAGAATTTCCTACAATGTTTCAGTTCTGGCAGCATGTACTCTACTTTATGACACCTTTTGTCATACAGATAAATTCAGGAAGGTTCTGGCTTCCCTTGTCTACTCCTAATTGCAAAGGAAAAAGGTACTTCCCTAAAACCCCAGTGACTTCTACATTGGTTTCCAAACACTTCGTTCAAGACACGGGATTATAAGGCCTTCTCTTCTACACAGTTATAAGAAAAAATCATATTAAAAGAAGAATTTTCCACAACTTCCTCATCTGAAGGCTGCTGAACTGTTTGAACTGAAACTTTCTTAATATTTCAACTGGAGCCAAATAACCGGGCAAGTGAAATGTTATCCTGAACAATTAAAATCTGGCAGCATTTAAGGAACTAAAACAAGTGTCCTATAAAGGAAATGGCTAGACATATTTAACTGCAGCAGGAATAACTTGCCACTTCATACTAATAACGGCCCTGTTCCTATCGGTTTAACCAGGTGCCAAATGGGACGACTGTCTCACCCGTGACGTGTAATCGATAAGGAGAGGGTAGCTGGTATCCAGTTACTAGAAACAGCTCAGATTCCAGCAAACTGTTTTTTATTCATGCTCTGAAACCTCATTTCTCACCCTCCCCATGAGTCCCTGCCCTAGCACACTGGTGACACAGTGCAGCGGTGCCAGGCAGCCCCACGGCCTTCACCCCGCCGTGCCTCCGTGGTGACCCAAAAGCTTCTGCCTTAAATCACCGACGTTGCTTTCTCTTGCTGGGAAGTGCACATAATTGCTCATTAGTCAGCATTCATTAATCTAACTACTTTCATAACTGTGCCTCTAAGAATTGGGACTGCTGTCAGGACATTGTTTTCCGGCTGCAACTGAATATTCAGAATATTCAGCACTGTGCCTGCTGCGGCTGATACCCTTTCCATTTTAGGCCTGGTTACACCCACGCCCATGCTGAAGGGGTAGCGATGTTTCTCTGTTAAGATGACAGCCCTGCTTCTGGGAAGCTATGCAAAACCTCCAAAAATATGTTTATACCTTTCAAAGACATGTTTATATCAACTAGTGTTTTTGTTGTTTTTGTTTTTGTTTTTTTTTTTTTTTTTTTAGGAAATTACAGTAGCTACAGTCTCAGCGACTAATCAAGGTGAAAACCAGGAAAACAAATTACTAACTTTTGTGCCTTTGGAGGCACCTCTTTTTCATTATTATTACTTTTTTATTTTTCTGGGAAAATTGATCACGAATTTGAAAAAAAGTTTCTTTTTAAAAACTTCCCTCTTGCAGCATTCTGATCCAAATCCAGCCAAAGCTTTATTCATACTGGTATATTCACGCTGTCACTGACTGAATGGTGACTATTTCAGGAATTGGAGACTGAATATGAAAGAGAAAGGTGACTTTTAAAGTAATTTAGAGTTTGACTCTATTTTGCTGACATAATAAAGAAAACAGTTAAGCTTTTCCACGTTTATATATAACGGTCATTCATTTCCTTCTTATATTTTATTCAAAAAAATAGGAGGAAACTCAGATTCTCACACCCTTAGTATTGGGAAAAGTCATTAGCGGTCCCAGCAAACATTGTTTTTTCTCACAAACATTGCTAGACATTTTTAAATGAAACAGGAATCCAGCCGGGAAAGAAATTCAGAATTGTAAGACTAAAATATCCTGCCCTTGTGCTCATTTTCTGTCCTTTTCATCTGTTACAATGTCACCAGGTCACGGGCTATTCTGCAGTCAAAGCACCTTCCTAAATTTCTAACAAAACACAGGAAAGGCAGGCAAAAAATTTTTGGAAATGTAATATTTCAGGTCATCCGTATGCATATCGCAAAAAAAAGCAAAAACAAATCCAAAAATCCCTTAACCCACAAGATTGTTTTGCTTGTATTCTTAGTTTAGCCTTGAGGTTTATGGCCAAGATAGGAAACCAGACAAATTTTTGGCTGGCTCTGCTGCAGAGTCCCCGGTTAACTGTGGGAAGACTAATAAGCCTCTCTGTTTTTTCCATGTTGTCATACATACTATATACATGTATATTATCAGACAGAGAGAAACACGCAGCTTATAATTGTCCCCAAAGTCTTGAATCCCAATCCCTGCTGAAGTGTCTAAGACAAATGACTATTGTTTTAGTGAAATGGCTCTTATTAAAATAGCTATGGAAAAGGCCAGGGAGGCAGCAGATCTCTGACACATGTAGAACACCCCTGCCCGTGGGCTGGGTGGCGCAGTGCTGTGATCACTTTGTCACTCTTGTCCAGCACATTTCCAAGTGTCCCTGCCCAACAGAGCCACCTTCACAGCCCAGCACGAGCTACCTGCTATCCTGGGATGTCATCCTGGTCTCTAGTGATTCCCTGTGCAGCTCCCAAGGGGGATCTCAGAAATGGGATGTTATTCAAACATGGCTCTGGGGAAGTGGTTCTACATTTTTTTTTCACTAAACCTAGAATTTTTGTCTTTCTCTTATCATCATAGGGCTGAGCCAAAAACTCTCTATCATTTTCTTTCACAGAGCTGGTAAATATACAGGTATTTGCAGGTCAGATGTGATGAAGAATGGAAAATGTTGAAAACAACAGAAATGTATTAAAAACAAAACAAAACAAAAAAAACACTAAATGCAAACATTGCAGATTTCATCTACAGTAATTACTGCCTTGAAGGTGAAGGCAGTCAATCTGCTAATGATTGCATTGAAAGGAAATGGGACAGCTCATGGCTGCTCTGCAAATCTGAGTGTGCTGCACAGACTTGCAAATGTGAGAAAACTTGAGCTGGTGAATCTAGTAAGTGCAACACATTTCAGAATAGCCTCGTTTCTCACTGTCCTCAGCCAAAAATTCTGCTCCGGACACAGCCATGCAAACACCCTGCTAACTGATCTAGCCTGGTCTGTGTGTTGCCAGCTTGGAAATGGGAGGCAGCAGCAGTCTCCTGTCACACCACTTAAGGAAATTTTTATTTCGTAGGATGTTCAACATCAATACTGCAGCAAGGTTGCACAGTGTGTAACCAACTATCCCCTGGGAGTCTGCTCAATCCAGTGCTAAAAAATCAGACACAAAAGCTTCAGCCAGTTTCTTAACTCCACAGGCAAATAAAGAGCCACTGGACTCTAGCTGTTTGCTGCTCACCAGGAGGGGAGAAATGAGGGCCTTTTGCCTTTCTCAGCCTCAGGGACTTTTGAACCCCTGTCTCCCATTTCTCCAGCAAACAGAAAGCAAGGCAGTGCTGGAAACATGCTTTATCTTCCCTGCCGAAACTGGAAAGGAACAGGACTCTTGGGAGAAGCAGATTTTATAACTCCACTAATAAGGACATCTCCTTGGGAGCAGGCGATGTGGGAGCTTGTTCTCTCTCCCTTCCCCTCCCACACAGTGTGACTCTGTTCCTTCAGTTCAGCCAATGTTTGCTTAATGCAAAACTCATTTACAGCCTGGAGAGCAGGGACAGCAGTGCTAAGCTCTCACATTAAGGGTACCGGATGGGTATTGTGAGATCCACTCCAGCATATGCATCCCGTGGCACACCTGAACCTTCCTGGGATTTTGCCCCTTCCTCTCTTTGCTCTATCAGTCCCATCTCTTCCTGCAAAGGTGGAAGGTAGCAGGGTATTGTCAGCTGGATTTGGGGCTCAGTTTACCACCAAATGTACACTGACGACATCAGCGTGCGTGGCAGCACAACAGGAGAGGTTTGCAAAGTGGAACAGCTGATGGTGAGCACCCACTGCCATCATCTACACATCTGAGGGGGAAGTTATTTCCACTTCTGGTTGGGTCCTCTGGCCCCAAGTGTCCAGCTGGCTCCATGGCAGCTCTGTGATGGGAACCAACACCCTGGAAATGCAGATCAGGAGACCAGCAATGAAAGCACTCCCCTGAGCTACAATGAGCCACTGATGAGGACGGCTTCAGATTTCTTTTTCATTATTCATGAAAAAGATGAATTTTCTACATCATCCCATGTAGAATTACTTTTTTTTTTTTTTTTTTTTTCTAGGTAAGGCATTACAACTATAATTAGCCAGCAGTCCTGGACACAAGAAATTCCTCCAAGGGACTGCACACAAGATTAAATATGCAAGCTATTAAAGGTCAAGACACAGGAAGACATAAGCAGGAAAATAAATTATAGTAGCCTGCAGATTTGATTGCATAAGGGGGGAAAGCACTGGGTACTTATGATTCTCAACATTCAAGGTAAATAAATGATAATTTTTGTTCACAAGAAAAGCTTGTTAACATACCCAGACACTATTAAGCTGAACCATTTCTATAAGCTCCTCTGAAGTGAAATCAGTGGCCTTAAACTATTATTACAAACAAAATAGTCTGAGAAGTTTGTGATCATTAGCACAAATCCCTTGGATAAACTTAAAAAGCACAGAGAAACTAGCAGAGAAATAAGGAAAGGTTTCAGTAAATACCCCAGGAATTTAGTAATTTTATTTTGTTTGTTTTTATGTTCATTTGAAAAACCATGGGGCTCGTCTCACCAAAGGACTATAAAACAAATTGTTCATTTCAACTTTACAGCCCCTGGTCCTTCAAGGGAAGTGAAAGCTCTGCAGCAGTGTGTGTAAATCAAGCAGATGCCTTCTTCCATCCTGTTCCTATTTCTCCCATTCTCAGTGGTGCTCTGCAAACCCATCGGGCTTGAACAGTGGTGCCACGTCCTATCCCTCTAGGTCTTCTCCAGAGCATCAGCATCACCAGCCTTCTAACGATCTGCGTGGGATCCTGACAGTCAGGATTGACTGCGTCTGACTCTGCCGGCAGACACAGGAAGCAACCCTTTGGTGACATAAACGGCACAGAACCATTGCCCTCGGCAGAGAACGGCTGAATCACGTTAGGGGAGTAATGAGTTTAAGAAGAAACTGACATATATATATACATATATATATGTGTATGTATATTTTACAAAAAAATAATAATAAAAAGATGATTTTTTTATAAATCATCCTGATCTGCCTGGGTGAGTGAAACTCCTACATGAAGATGGCACAATGACCTCAATGTTTCCCCATGGATTTCACAGTTTTAAACCTCCGTATTTAATAGTATGATTCCTAGGAACTGGAAAAACAATACACTGGAGGGTAACAAACCATGGTGGCTTTTAATGCAGCCGGGGTCAGTGGGTTATGTTTGTGTTTTGTGGTTGGTCAAACTCTGAGGCTCCTAAGCAGCTCACTGAAAAAGGGCATAACGTAACATTGATGGGCTATTTAGGGGTTATTCCACTGAACTTTGCTGGGGTTTTAGTGATGTTTTTTGTTGCTTAGTCACCCTTGAGGAATCTTTTACTTTTGACTTCCTAGGCAAATGATGATATCTACTAAGATTGCCTATAAAGCTGGGATATGGAGGAGCATTCAGGGATGTTTGAAATCTTCCTCTGATACCAATGAGACTTCAACTGCTCACCACATATCAAACGTGGCTTTCAAAAAAGTCACCCCAAAACTTCCACTGGCTTCAGGGATTCCCATGCACCAGTACAGGCTGGGGGCTGACCTCTTGGAGAGCAGCTCTGTGGAGAAGGACCTGGGAGTCTTGGTGGACAACAAGTTGACCATGAGCCAGCAGTGTGCCCTGGTGGCCAAGAAGGCCAATGGGATCCTGGGGGACATTAGGAAGAGCACTGCCAGCAGGTCAAGGGAGGTAATCCTCCCTCTTTAGGAGGCTTCACCTGCAGTGCTGTGTCCAGTTTTGGGCTCCCCAGTACAAGAGTAACATGGAGATACTGGAGAGAGTCCAGCAGAGGTCTACAAAGATGATTAGGGGACCAGAGCATCTCTTATGAGGAAAGGCTGAGACAGACTCACTCTGTATGAATTTTGGATTAGCCCAGTATGGTATTCTTCACAACAGCAAAAGCAGATGACTATTTATGAAAATATTTGTTTGTTCAATATTCTCCTTGCTTCCAGCAACTTGTAGCTCAAGATCTTCCCAAGAGCTGAGAGGCATCTTTAATAACCCTTGATAGATTCCTCTTCCATGAGCCTAGCCAGTATCTCCTTGACCCTGTATAAATTTTTAGCATCCATAACACCCTGGTATGAATAACGCTTAGTTCCTAAGTATCTATGACTAATCAATCCTTTAAGCAGCTTCATTGACTTCTGAACTCCCACAGCAGTACTTAATTTGACTATTAATTTAATTTACCATCACCACCTTTCACTGCTGGTATTTTTACTCAAAGCAGCGTACCCTACAGATGGTTTTCAAGAAATACAAGGCACTTGATTTCCCTTCATCTGAATTCCTCACGAGGTTCAATTTGTTTCACAGGAGTAGTATGCAGAAGGGTAAAAAGGAAGATCAGAAATATGACGAGGGCTAAACAACTGGATCTGAGGGGATTAAAGATGAACTAAGGAACCGGTACAATACAGAAAGCAACCGACTGACTACATTGAGTCCAGTTTTTAAAGTTACAATGTAAAGTGAGATTATAGATAACACCTCACAGTGAAAACCATCCCTCTTTGTGACTTAAGGGTTTAAAAGGTCACAAATAAGATAAGAAATGTGGTTGATGAGCATGCACACACACGCACACATGCACAAAGATTCTAGAATCCTCAGTCAGATTAGTGACAGTCACACATTTACATGAAGTATCAGTGCTCTTTTGTACTCTATATTAAATCTAATGACCACAGGGATCGGTCATTTAGAGTCTCTTTTCATTAGCTGTGGCCTAAGTGTCCCATGAGCATGCGGGGTTTTCAGGACCTTAAATCACGTGCTGACTTGCATATTTCACTGTAGCAAGCTCAGCAAAGATGCAGAAGTATCAGTTTCAATTAATACATTTTTTTTTTAGACCCAGCCCAAATTGCCCCTGACTAAACTAGACCTTAAGTGCTATGCGCAAATTAGCTTTCCTAAAAATTTAGCACAGAACTGATCTAAACAGATGATCCACAGTTCGTCTGTGAAATACCCAAATTGGCGAAATCAGCATTTTAACTGTGACCTAAATAATGAAGTACATGGTGTTATATGTTAATTAGTGCTGTACCACACAGGCAGAAGAAGGTTATGCAAAACAAGAAACAGCTTCTAAAGCAGTAGAGATACCTATTACACGTTCTAATCACTAAAGAAAACATCTTTTGTAAGGGTTTAATTTTAACGCTACTGCTTTTCAAATCTTCTGATGAGCTAGCTATTATTAATGTCGAAAGGTGATGCCTGTCAGCCAAGAACTACATTAGAGTCCATAATTGAATTTCAAGAGTTGTCAAGAGGAGGCTAATAAAATAGCTGCTACTAGGAGTGATGTATGCAGAAAAAAAAAAAAAAAAAAAAAAGCTCTGGTCTGGCAGGATGCAAAGTATGTTGTGTGGTTTCCTGATGTCATTTCAAATAATATGTTCAATTTTTCTGGGCTGCATTTGCCTGACATTCTTCTCTTGTACAATAATGATTCATTATATATAATTTATTCAAGGACTGTAACTCACCTCTAAGTGCCTATAAATATTACTGGAGCTAGACATTTGCATTGTAAAACAAATGTGTAACAGTGGGATTTATGAAGGATCCTTTTACGTTAGTGCCTTGACAGAAAAGATAGATTTTTCTGAAGTAAAACAGACCTTTAAATAATCTTAAAAATCTACCACAGGAAACAATTAACAACTCTTCCTTCCCCATGTTGTCTAGGTATTTTGAAAATTTTGGGGGAAGGCTGAGGGCAAAGTATTCCTTGGCTGTTTTAAAGGGATAGAGCTATGGTGCTGTTACATCAGTATTACTGGGAATGTTCCCATGGTTTAATGGTAATATATAACATCCACTCTCCTGCTTGAGCAGTTTCTGAGCAGAGCTCTTAGAGGTGGTGGAAGGCAGACAGATGCCATTGCTGTGAGGAAAGGTTAAGGGGAAACATAGTCCCAGCTGGAACAAAGGCTACACAGTGTTGCCACACCAAGTGGTGTTAATAAAAGGTTGTGGGACGCTGACATCCTTTATTCCTTCTGGTAATTGGTATGTGAATATGTAGCAGTTCTAAAAAGGGGAGAAATCCGATGTGAGATGGCAGCATTCAGCTGGGACACACCAAGTCGTGAGAAGCTGGTGCCATAGTGATGTCCTGACCTGTCTTGCTGCCTCCCTCAGAGGGCAGAGTTCTCAGTCTAGAAATGAGGCTGAGAAGCATATATTTTGTTCTCTTTCTGTGCTGAAGAGAGTTAGAAGTTACGAGATTAAGTAGCAATTAGGAACAGTTATGTCAGACAGTAAGAAAACCTTTCACTCCCATGGAGTGACATCTCTAGCACTGCTGTCCAGACAAACTATTAAAGGCAGGTTAGAAAAACGCCTATGAGAGATAACATCTGAGCACAATTACTGCCACCAAGAGAATAATATGGTGCCCAATAATATGGTATCTCTCCATCCTGTGTTCAGCCACCACATCCTGCTCTGGCATCTGCCAGCTCTTGCACCAAGAACACCTTGTCCTGGACAGCAAGAACAGCCAGCAGCAGGACACAGGCCAGATGCTCCTGCTTAGGGCAAGGAGGTGGACAAACTCGTCTTCACAGCCCCTGCCAGCTCTGATCCTCTATTGTTTTGCTAATTTACTTCAAGAAATCTTAAGAGTTTTCCAGTGTTGTGTACTAAGGGTAAAGATCTTCACTCAGTCTGCTGGTCGTTAAATCCATGACCCTTAATGTGGTAGTTTTAGTGGTGTCCAGGCCATGTGCCAGGCTGTAAGCCAAAACCACAGACATACAAGCAGCTGTCTGAGCAGTGCTGCATGCAGTAGAGATCAGCATTCCACAGCCCTCAGTTAAATATACAACATATAGTTCATGAATATAAGTTCATGACATCAGGTAGTACAGCAGGAAGGCTCAACAGTTCAGCTCTCATCTGCTGTTCTCTGCAAGGTCTCTGGGAAGTCATTTATTTTTTCCTCAGTGCCTTCTGCAGGATGGGATAAACAAGCTTCCTAATTGCGCCAGGACACTGTGAGAACAGACAATCAGGTACTTCCTTTGCCCATATATAGTTTTACCTTTAGCTGCTCTCAAAGGAAATCTCTCAAAGGAGCGCAGTTACATTCATGGTTTCTTACTCATTAACGTGGGGCTTTAGCTGAGCTTGCACTTTAACAACATGGACTCCATCCTTTAACTCCCATCTGCTGCTATTGTACAACCTAGAGAACAATAACAACAATAACACCTGCAGGTTAGCAAACATTTTTATTGTCCTGAAACATATTTTACATAGAGTGCCAATGATTATATTTTACTCGTCCCACCAAACCAAAATACCATTATCATATTTTCCATTGGCTTAAAAAGAAATACTAATAGAGATAATTTCATTAATAAAATATATACATATAAGGCTTTCTATTCATATTGCTCTATATTAGAAAGGTAAATTTGAGGGTAGTGATATGGCTTAAATATATTAATATTTTCCCTCTAGGGAGCTTGTCTTCACATTTGGATATAACACACGTATATATATGAGCAGAGGAATCTCTTTCCACATGACAGCAGATATCAACCTGCATTAGATGTAAATTCAGCGTGTTTAACCACAGTGCCTGAGTTGGGAAGAAGGGAGGGTAGTCTGGGATGCCTGTTCATTGTTCTCATTTTTCTGCATATTACATTTTCTCTACTAAATTTTCTTCCTATGTTTTTCCTTTGGATAATCCCAAATTTGCCCTCCCTTGTTATATGGCTTACTATAGACCATTGTTTATGTAAAAGCTCATTTTAATGTAGTGGGATTAATCGCCATGGATCCTTCTTTAATTTATGGAAGAAGGGAAGAAAATGAGAGAGACTGACTCCAGAGAGCGATTAAGAGTTCATCCATTAGGACACCTGCACTGACTCAATTTCTGCAGAAATCTTTTTCTCTCACTAACTGCAGCAGAAGTCTAGGAAGACTTGCCTGGAAAAAAAATAGCCCTTTTGTATCTTGTGTATGTTCACAAGAGTCCTACAGCATCCAAACCTCTTACACACTTAAACTTCTGTGTATGTCTGGAGCTGTACTCTGAGCCATCTTCAGTCATTTGCTATCTCCCCCAGGGGCCAGAGACACACAGCGTCTAGTGTTTGCAGGCCTACAAGTTCTCCTACAAATCAGCATTTGTGCAACAAAGCCAGCAAAACAGTCAGGCTTAGCTGTGATTTCAGTATTTCTCTGAACTACAGAACTGTTACCTATACTTAACAGTCACTGTTTATAAATTACTGCAATAACAGACAGATAGGAAAAGGCTGCTATAAAAGTTCACAGAACGAAATGAAAATCACCTTTCCAGTAAGCTGAAATGCATTGTTTAAAATGACAGGAAAAGCATCCTGTCCTGCTTCAGACCATTTGTTGGACGCTATTCATACCCGCCATGTGAGCAACACGCTTGTCATTTACAGTCAGGTCAAAACTGGCCCAAACTTTAGTATTCTGAAACTAAAATATTAGTAGACATAATCTGTAGTGCTATGTCTTTGTCCATATTCCTGTAAGGCCCTGAAAAGATAAGGCAACTATATACCATAACTACACTGTTTTAAAAACATCATATTGTGCCTGTGCTAGTCAAACATGCTGCCCCCTGTATCATGGCATACAAACGAGCACCATGACAGTAAAGAGATCTGGCCAATTCTTGCTATCGTCACTTGAGCTCACAGGGAGTTTGGGCCAAGAAGGTGTGATTGCATTTTAAAAATGCCTATGTTCAAAAAAGACTTGTATCTTGGTTGCTGAGAGATTCATTTTCCTGGATATACTGGAGAATGTCCACTTCATTCATTGTTTGAATTCTGTCTTCCTTTGGCTTTGCCAGTGGAGATGTGTTAGTGTTAGTGTTCCTGGGGAGAACAGCTGGTTTCTTAGGCAACGGTGGTTTTGATGGCACCTTAGGTTTCGGTTTGGAGGTTACTTTCAAGAGTTTTTCTAAATCATCTTCAACCCTGGAATGAAAAGAAAATATCATAAACTCCTCAGTGATACAGCTTGGGAATTTCTGAACTGCTTTTTGTTTGCTAAGAAAATGCAGTTTTGCAAAATAAAACTTTCTGGGAGGAAATTCTCTTTCAGGAAGAGTTTTTCAAAAAATTTAAGTGTTACCAGAAAACAAACTGTCTCTTTATGATTTTTTTCAATTCACCACATAAGCTATTTCATTTTACAGCTTTCAAGTGCCTAAATTAAAAACAGTTTTCAGTTTTGAAAAAAAAATCGTGATTTTAGTTTAGGGAAAAAAATTGCTTTTAATTTGCAGCTGGATGGTTTCCTTCTCCAACGGCTCAGACATTTTCACGGGATGGTAAATCTTTTCTCATTCAGCTCTGTTTCTCCCTTAACTTCATTCCCCAAGGCAGACATGCTCTGTCATGACAAACTGGAAAATATTACTTTAAAAACATTATATTCACATTTGCTTCCAAGAAACTGAGACAGTTTTGCAATCTATGAATCTATAAAAGAATTTTTTTTTTTTTTTGGTGACCATTTTTCACAATTTCCTAGTGAAATAAGCAAAACGGTTGGAACAGTTGAGAATGTTTTCTACCTGGACTGTTTGACCTTACCAAAAGACACAACGTGTTGTGCATGCCCAGTTCTGCTCCCATTGAAGCTACAAAGATTTTGAGAGAACCTTTGTAACAGATAGTCTTATGACTCCAAGAGGTCGCTGCCTTTGGAAAGTGGACACATAAAGGAAAAAGAAAGTTGTGACCCATCACATCTCTAAAAGACATAGCAGAAATGGCAGAGTAAAAATTAATGTAGCTGGAGAAGTCTTTATAGGCCACAGTATTTTTTCCTCTGAATTAAAACAGCTTCTTGTCTTCATCCTCTGAGCACGGTGGTCAAAAAATACCATAAGGAATTGTTAATTTCCCAAGGCTTCATTGATCAACCATCATTAAGTATTCGAAACCCAACCAGCAATGCATGCAGCTCATCAGCTCTGCAATGACCAGCTACAAAAGTGACCCCCTGATACAATGCTAACTTCACATACGCTTACAAAATACAAGACTTGCAAAAGGCTCCACCCCTAATTGCAGCACACAAAAAATCAAGAAAGGTTAATCGCAAGATGTGCAAGCAAAAGCTCTTACATGGAGGACCAGGAGCCAAAGATCAAGGTTCATAATTTGTGACTATCTCCTTGCCAGACCCCAGCTCTAGTGGGATACACTTGCGCTGTGACCATGGTGTCTGAAGCAGTGAACAGATTTTACTGTTTAACTGATTACAAGCTCTGATATAAGAACTGTTTTTAACAAACTTCAGTATCACAGAATCAGCCCATTAAAATGCTGTAACACTGCCAGCAATAGAACTCCCTCTGCCTCAGCTGAAGGGTAGCCTGCCAGGGAAGCTACACATGAACTATGAGATAAAATTAAGGTGCAGGAGTTATTGCAAAGGGACTAGAATTTTCTTCTGCGCTCAAGTCCCCTTCAAGCAGTTTTACTAAGTTCACTCTTAGAGGACTTGTGAGGATGAGAAAGTTTGGTCAAGCGAATCTGAAACAAGAAGGGAAATGGCTGCACATGTGCAGCAGGAATGGCCTCAGGTTGCTTCAGAGGAGGTTTAAGTTGGAAATGAGGAGACATTTCTGCTCAGAAAGAGCAGTCAGGCATTGGGTTGCCCAGGGAGGTGGTGGAGTCACCGTCCCTGGGGGTGTTCAAGGAAAGGTTGGACATGGTGCTTGGGGACATGGTTGGGTGACATTGGTGGTAGGGGGATGGTTGGAACCAAGAGGTCTTTTCCAACCTTAAGGATTCCGTGATTCTATGATTCTCCTTTCCCTGTGTCTCTGCTAGAGCACTGCCTCAGGAGGTGGCACAGCCCTTCCAGCTAGGAGGATGGGTTGGATGTTTGCTGTTGGTCACAGCACTCATAACCACCCAGTGGCAAACGGCAAGCAGTAAATGGAGAAGTGACCCTGCAATGGAGAACGACTCTTTATCTCTGGGAGGATTCTCTGAAGGCCCTCTCATCTGAGACCCTGGTCACTGGAAGGGATTTGTTGGAGCAGTTCTCCTGCAGGTCCACTCACTGGAACAGGATGCCATGCAGGGAGTATAAGGAAGGTGCCTTTAGAGTCTGTTTCTGGAGCATGAAGGAGCCTCATCTCATTTCAAGTCAGGCATTTTTTGGTCCTTCTACTCATTTATCTTTCGTAATTCACATCTTCCTCACTGTCAGAAAGTAAGGATGTCTTGGAGCCAGGACCATGGGGGACATGATCAACAGCAGAAGAATAAATATATCCAATCCACTTTATTACTCCAGCCCTAGAGAATATTATTTGAATGCTAAAAGCACAGATACTTAAAGAGCTCCAGGATTCTCAGCAAAGGGTTCTGCTATTATTAAGAAAAACTGCAAGACCTCAAAGGTTTCTTTTTTATGTTTGACCTTATTAAAAGCCGTGAAGAACTTAAGGACTGCCTGAGCTGAGACGCACTGCACTCACTGCGAATTGGCTGTAATGTGAACAAGGAGAAGCCTGAATTTCTTGCCATATGGTCAGGATCCTTTAAGGCAATGCCAGCCAGATCTTTTTGTAACTCTCAAAGGAAACCAAAAGAGGGTCAGTTTAAATCAAGGCCAATCTTGTAAGATCAGCTGCTTGAACACTAATCTATGATGGACAGAGCAGGTACACTGTCTCAAAGCTCTGCACCTTGAGCTCTACGTGATGGACTCTGTATTCCAGCACACAGCTCCTGCTGTTATCTCAAATTTCATCCCCCGGGTAATTCTGGAGATTATATTCTCTTTTAATTTGATAATAAGATTTATGATGTCTCTTGGTTTCCGTGATTCCCTGTGGGTGTCATATCCCACCTAACTTACAAAACACCTTGTCAGCGTATTGATTCCTTCTGAATTCCTCATCTACAGAGAAGAAATTAATTTCATTTAAGCCCAGGCATTTCTGTTTGCTGCAAACTGTGATATCCAAGAGATATCACACCTGTGATTACATTGCCAAGACATGTTCATGTTCTCTTTGCTGTGTAATAAACAAAGCATGTTAGGGCTGGTATTTCTGAAGCTGATCTGATGCCTTCCTACTTGGCATAAACAAACACTGAATGAATCAGTGTCCATGTCATAAAGATTTGGTCATAAATAACAGAAACCGTAATATCTAGACGAACAATGCGTATGTATACATACAGATCATACGGAGCGAGCATGATTTTGAACTAGGTGCAGTGCTTGAGAAGGGTCGCTGATCTGCCAAGCAGGGCCAGAAGTAAACACAGCTCATTAACCTCATCAGACGTCACAGCTTCCTGAATTATCTACTCCTTTGTGGCTCTACATTCATTTCTCTGCTAACCACAGCAACAAAACCACAGTCATAAAATAACTCCAAAAGATGCAGTGCAGTAGTTGTTTTTATGTTGTTTTTGATGTTGTTGTTGGCAATGTGCTTTTAGACCAACAGTTCTGCAGATCTGATTTTTCAAAGTGCGGAAACTGACCAGTAAAGCTCCCTTTTTGTCCTGGATTTTTCAAAGACCTTGGTCAGAGAGAAGTCTTTTACAGAAGACACAGCAGATAATGTGGTCTTTGTCTCAAAACCTGCTTTTCGTGCTGCAGTGTTTGATCCACTGCTGTTTGATCATGTGAGACACAATTGGCTTTGGAAAACTAAAGAGGTAAAATGCACAATGCCTCAGGCCGAGCTAGGAACAAGGACTTCTATTTCTTGAGAAGCAAATGAATTGTTACAGTGCGTAACTAGCAACCATATTTAACTCCAGGAGAGGAGGTGGAAGAAGAAAAAAATCAAGTAACTATTCTGTTGTTCCTAACAAGGAGATTAAAGGAAGAACCTTCCCACCCCCATCGCCCTTCTTGTTAAAGACAATCAGGCACAGAATCCATGTAATTAATCTTTCCCTAATTAGTCTTTTTTTTTTTTTTTTAATGGAAAAGCAGCACTACATTGTTTAAAATTCCTGCCATACTGTTGTGCTGATTCACGAACATTCAGTATCGATGGAAAATCACCTTGTTTTCAGAGAGAATGCAATCAAAGCCCTTATTACAGAAAGGCTGTCACAAAGCCCTGTGATATGACAGCTAACATGTAGACTTCCAGAGGGTGAAAGATTTCTGACAGAGGCAAAGACACGGCTGCCATCAGAACATCAGCATTTTAGATGTCACTTCTCTGACTTTTGTCCCATCTATCTGGACAGAACTGGGGGGATGAGAACGAGAATCTGTGTGTATAGCACCTAGCATGATGGGAACAGTGACCTCCTCTGCCTGGGAATGCTCTAATGAGGAGAATCAGTAATGAAAGCAAGAGACAAAGGTTGCCCTAATTTGCTAAGTATCCAAAAGTATCATACTTGAAGCCAGGTTATGCAAGACACAGCAGTTCTTGCGGAACAGACTTTTGTCTTTCTGTACCTTGTTATCATTCTTTATTTTGGCTGGTGTTAATTTGAAGTACAACAGATATCTCAGCGAAGTGTTGGGTAGAGGTGTAATACCACATATATGACTTGGGAAAAGCCTTTGCTGCCCAGCACTTGTGGTATGGTCAATAGAGAGAGTGTGACGTCTAACAGAGCTGATGGAAGTTACAGGGATGGTGTAGGAGGTATCTCCCCGTTTACTCCTGCTTTTCCCCTGCAATCCACTCCAGGTAAATTCATGCTGGTTTAAACAGTGCCAGGAAACATGTCAAGACACTGGAACGTGAGATTCTGCACAGGATTGGTCTGTGTTTGTGTTAGATTACCCCTCATCCAAAAAGCTCTGAGGCACAACTCAGGAGCTGGCATAGGACAGGGACCATTCCCAGCAGCAGCCGCACACAGTTCCAGAGCCAGTGAGCCTAATAACATGATGTAGCCTGATGGTGCTGCTTGGCCTAAGGCCAGAAAATGGGCTCATTAGTCCTCATAAGTCTTACACCTGTATGCCCACAAGAAGCCCTCTGAGCTAACAGCCTACTGGTTTGGTCACTCACCCGGGAAAGGAGACAAATCAGTTTTCACAATTTGAACCAGAGAGCTGGTTCCATTTTTTTCGCATCCTAAAGAAGTTCGAACTTCTCTGTTGCTTCACTAGAAAGTTCCCTTATCATCAGGCAATGGCATAATTTAGGCAGGGGAGAGCAGGCAGTTTTTGTCCCGCTGGATGAAGATGGCTGTCGAAAAATCAAGTGCCCTGGGGCAAGATGTTTGAAATCTGGTGATTCTCAAGGCTAGCAAAAGGATTTAGAATAAGAGAGACTACAAATCTAGATCACCCTTTATTCCATACAACCCATACATGTAACCAAGAGTGGAGCAAGAATTAATGTTTTCCACCTTTTTTGTTGTGTTGGCCACATTTACTTTGTAGCTCTTCCACTATTTGTAAGTAGCATCATTACACATCACAGGAAAAATGAAATCAACAAAATAAGTGTTTGAAAACCATCATGGAAAATGCTGTTGGGCAGCAAAGAAAACCCATCAAAAATTAAAAGAAAAAAAAAAAAGTTATTTATTTGTTTACTGAAAGCTACTGCTGCCATATCATGTTTCTTTCCCCACTGTCAGGTCACAACAAGCCATGGAAACTGCCCTGGAGTGGTCAGAAATTTCTGACTCACTTGTTGCAACATCCTCTACCACCTGTCCACCACCCAAACAACCCTCTGTCCAAAAGATCTAGATGTAAACCCTCTAGAGCCTCTCAAAGCTCTTCTCATACTCTGCTCTCATATCCTTTGGACAGGGAAAAAATATTTCTCATCATACGGTGCTGGAGGTGGTGTCCCATCTGACTTCTGGCTAGCCTTAAGGTCTGTGTTGCTCTTTGAATTCAGCTGCCACCAGTGGCCTGCTGGATGAAGAGCACACACACTTTTTTCACTTCAAGGTTGGCAGCAGTTTCTTGGCAAACCTGAAGCTGAAAAACCTGCTCAGGAAGCTATGCAGACTGAGCGGTGGTTGGAAATGGCCATTGTTAGGATGCGGTTTCATAAACAGCTTCATCCTCTAACAACATCGTGCTGCTGTAAGGGTCATCACTTGTATCCCTGACGGCACAGCTCGTAGCTGTAAATACAGAACAGCCTGTAAATACAGACAAAAATCATCTTTAATGGGCAAGGAAAGGATGAGGATGCTGTAGCACAAAAGTAAGAGCTGGACTGCTCCTTTCAACACCAGCAGCACAGGTCAGTGTAAGCCTAAGTAAGAAAATGCCAGGTGTACCACCACACTGCAGCAGAACTGCTGACACTCTTCTCAGCACTGGAAAAAAAGACAAATCTTATGCTGACAGCTGCTTCCTTCTATCTTGACTCCCTATTCATTATCAAAGGTGAGGCTAATTAAATCTGTCCTAAAAGGCTGCTCAGACAACTGTGATAATTATTTCAGGCTGGGATGTGTGGTAATTTATGTAATTCTGGCCACAGAGCTGCTGCAACGTTCACAGGATCAATTCTAGCATTGGTTTTCCACAAAAACCTGCCTGATCCATCACACCAGGCAGGCGTGATTTAGATTAATGAGGCAGAAGAGGTTGACTGCAGTGCTGCTGCATGAAAACTTAATTTGCACATCTGTGGCCACTGGGTAGACAGAGATGGGAAAATAAGATGGCATGAGAATCCATGATGTGAGAGTTTGCAGGATACTGATTTCGGCAGCAGTTGACTTCTATCACTAGATTAAATGGAAATCAGACCTGAGGAAGAGCTTTGAGAATGTTGGTAAAAGGCTGAATGCATCCAGAAGGAATCATTATGGTGTGACACGGCCAAGGAAATTGAGAGGAGAAAACAGAAGCCTAGTCCTAAATCCTTTTCCAAGGGCAATCTAAGAAAGGGTTGGTAAGTTATTGCTGGATTTCACTGCCATGGGCTACCTTGTGGAAGAGCTGAAAGCAATCAGACCTGACTTCTTGGAGGTGCCTGGGTTTCTTTGTATCCCTGTATGGAAGTGATGAGCCAAAAAGACTTGGTTACCTCTTGTCTCTTTCACAAAGCACATTTTTTGAAGGAGGAGTGTGACATGCTCTTTTTTTTTCCTGAAGGCAATACATTGAGACTTGACCTTGCTGTTTCCTACCACAGAAATGTATCTTTCTTCCACACGTTCCAGAGGGACATGTAAGTGCATGTACCTCACTAAAGTAGTATGGCAGACCCAGGGGTAGGAAAGAGTGGCTGCTTCTACAGTGAGTGAGGTAGCTCACCTAGTTTCTCCATCACCATCACTTGATATTTGTCGGTAGGTCAAGAAGGAACTGCTAGAGGCTGGTAATGGACAGGAAGAGGGCAGATATTTGAATGGAAGTGGACATTTTTGCCATAAAAAGAAACCTTTCATTACATGTATGATGTATTTGGTCTTTCTTAAAGTTCAACACTTGTTAAAATGAGTGTTTCTACTTAAAATACTAATTCCCATTTTATTTGAGCAGGTATCCAGAGAGACCATAGTCTTCCATTTGCAATGAGCACATTTGTCATACTTTTTTCTTCGTTATGTTATGACATGCAGAACCCACGCACGTTTTGCAGACTCATTTTGTCTCCTCGAGAGTTACAAGTCACTGCTGTGCTGACAGTGCTGGAGGACTGCTACTGCTGCAACTGCTCAGCTACCACACAGGTCACAAAGGACGTGATTGCTCCTGTGTTCTGATTAAAAAGGACTAGATTGCTCCCATGTTCTGCTCTGAACATCATCGTTTTCCCATCTCTGCTTTGCAAGGAGAAGGTTCTGCCCTTTTCTGCTTCATGCAGTGCTCTCCTATCTCTACCTGTGGTTCACTGGAAAGTGCATTTTCCAGTATCATAGAATCATTAAAGTTGGAAAACACCTCCAAGATCATCAGGTCCAACCATCCCCCTACCACCAATGTCACCCACTAAACCATGTCCCTAAGTACCACGTCCAACCTTTCCTTGAACACCCCCAGGGATGGTGGCTCCACCACCTCCCTGGGCAACCCGTCCCAAGGCCTGACTGCTCTTTGTGAGAAGAAATGTCTCATTTCCAACCTGAACCTCCCCTGGTGCAATTTGAGGCCATTTCCTCTAGTCCTATCAATAGTTAGCAGTGAGAAGAAGCCAACCCCCAGCTCCCCACACCTTCCTTTCAGGTAGCTGTAGAGAGCAATGAGGTCTGCCCTGAGCCTCCTCTTCTCCAGACTAAACACCCCCAGTGCCTTCAGCCGCTCCTCACAGGACTTGTGCTCCAGGCCCTTCACCAGCTTCGTAGCCCTGCTCTGGACATGCTCCAGGGCCTCGATGTCCTTCTTGTACTGAGGGGCCCAAAGCTGAACACAGCACTTGAGGTGCGGCCTCACCAGAGCAGAGTGCAGGGGGATGATCACCTCCCTGGTCCTGCTGGCTACACTATTCCTGTTAGAAACCAGGATGGCATTGGCCTTCTTGGCCACCTGGGCACGCTGCCAGCTTGTGTTCAGCTGAACAGTTGACCAGTCAGGCAAACACTTCTCAGATCTACCACATCCACATGATTAGACCATGTGGTACATACAGATGTACTCTACATAAGTCAAGAGCTACCACATCTGCATTATGCAGCTAATTCATCTATGCAAAGTGAACATGTTTAAGATTTCTGGACCTATCACAGACTTGCCAGTGCATAATACCTCGGGCTGATCTTAAGTCTGGACAAAATGTCTGCAGACAAATTTTCTGTGTGGTACATATAACTGTTTATGTTCAGGAAACCAAGACCTTTGCTAATTTTCCTTGAGCAGCTTACCTGGCTGTAGTCCACTAAAGGAGTGGGTTTTCACAGCTCCCACTTTGATCTGAGAGTTGGGGAGATTTCTTTAGTCCCCTTTCAGATAGGAGAGGGATTGTGACATCTGCAGGGCATAGGCAAAATTTACTCTTAGGCCTAAAGATCTGCTGAAGCTTCCATAGCAGTGAGAGCGCACAGTTCTGCTCACTTTGAGCATATCATCTCACCACAGAGGGTCACTGCCTGCAGAAGACTGTGGCACTGCCCTGCGAGAACATTTAACACCAGTGTGGAGGGAAGGTAATAGATGATTCAAATATTGCCTTTACATTTATGAGACCTGATAGTTCTGCTAAGGCATCCATCTGAACAGAAGACAAACTGCATTGTGTATAACCACTTGGGAAAGTTCAGCTGCAGTTACTTGAGGTGACTGTTATGAATATAGGTAAGGTGAAGTGTTCTACTAGGTTAAAACATCACTCTCTCTCCTATTCCTCCCCTTCAACAGCCTTTCCTTTGCATCCAATCATGTTGCTATTCAGTCCACCAGCTCTCTATGATGTGCAGATAACTCTGTGAGCTAGGCTTATCAGAGGGATTTCAGAAGGTGTTAGGCACCTAAAGAGACCAACAGATCCTGACCTATTTGCCTGTGCCTCTGGCACAGCCAGGAATTGCCTCTGGATTTCTGTAGTAACTTTCCCATGAGATCGCTGGCACAATTTTCTGCTTCAGTACGCGCATTCATTTCCAACTGGATCTTGACTTGCCAACTACTGAAAGCATTAGGACAATTCAAGAATAAATTAAAACTAGTTGAATTTAAAAGAAATTGAATCTTTTCCCACTATGTCCATTACCATCTGGGTGTGCTGCTAACGATGATGACTCCAAACTGATCTAAAACTATAGTCTATTGGTCTCAGAGCAGACTTCAGAGACCTTTCTCCACCACAGAGGAAGAGAAAATGTGTAATTCAAAGGACATTAACAAGACAGTTGGAGAAACACTCTCCACTAGTGAATAATAATACAAGGACTGCATTAAAACAGGCACTTCCAGCCATACGAATGATCTGAATCAAACAGTGCATTCTGAGATGGCGAGCAAAGGAGAAAGCAGACATGAAAATACTGCAAGCACATACATGTTTGCTCCCAGTGTACTGTAACACTAAATCAGGTCATGTTCTGCCCCATCAGCTTTTATAAACATCAGGTGGGCTGTCAGGATGTAATGTGAGATGGCACCAGCCCAATTTAACCTCAGTTTAAATTAAGCCAGTTATTACTGCTGAGATAGGTAGCACTTTTACATGGGGAAAAAGTAATAGCTGCAAAACTATCTGCTTCAGGAGAGGATGCCACCCTCTGATTCTCTCCCTTGGGTTTAGTACCTGCTGTTGAAATCATACATCCTAACAGGACTTAGCTGGCAAGCACTGGTGCTTGAAATAGGTTAGCCTCGTCATTCAGATGCCAGTATGAGAACCAGAAGGTGTAAATTTGACTCTTTATTGTAGCAAAGATTCCCTGGTGGTGCTGGTCTTCCTGAGCATTAGTGCCCTGCTTGATGTCTTGAAGGATTGCCTACACCAATGTGCAGGCAAACTAGCTTTGTGAGAGCAATGTCAGGAATAAAACATGATGTAATATGTTTCACCACTACACTAACAAGGGGTGTAAGAGCAAGTACATTATTCCTTCCTGTAACTATGAGCTACAGCCCCCTGGTCCACTAGATTAAAAATTAAATACAGTGTGACAGAGATTTTAAGAGTCCTTTACAGCTGTTGTGTTGTGCATAGGATTCTTCCTAGAAGTGGGCATGGAGGTCTGTAAGCCACCAGCAGAAAATCATTCCTCTTGGGGCAAGAGAGGAGTCACTGATTTCAGATCACTAAAGCTGAATTCCTCCTTGTTTCTGGGTATCCCTGCCTTGGTTTCTCATTTTTCATACTGGAGGTCAGTTTTTACCCTCTATGAAAAGCAGAAATGTCATGTTAGAGAATGGAAACTAGATGGCATGCCCTGGGCCTTCAAGACCCTTCCTTTGGAGTTGCATAATAATACCTTGCACCCTACTTTTTTCAAAGGGTCTTCCTGATTTCTTTTATAATGTTTTTGGTTTCCAAGATTTGACCTCTTCTGAGGTCTAATTAACTCCCCCCTCAGGTGGCTTTCATATTGCAGGACAGATTTGAGATGAGTACCTCAGCAGTTCCTCGGTGTCCTCCTCAGGACTTATGTTCAGCGCATGTTCCTTATTCTCACAGGCAGCTGGCAGCAGTAGTGAGTCACCCAATCTTACCACTCCACCAAGGTCTGGATCTTCAAATAATTTCAGATCTAGAAAGGGAAAACAGTAAAAGCTGTAGTTAAATCGTACGACACAAAACAATACCTAGGGAATCTGTGTATGAGGCTGAAAAAAAGATCAGGTAGACAATTCCTTTTATACAAGGATTTCCAATTCACCAAGTACCAGGAAACACATCAGTAATATGCTGTGCTCTCAGGACTTGGAATATCTGCTTTTCTTCTTGCACCCCAAAATAGGTCACATTACTCTTGCCAGTGCCATGAGTGTGTGTGGGATAGCCAGCTCCCAACGATTCACATACCCAAACCCAAAACGTCAATAGTCAACAGCTAGGGCAACTACAGGTCATATTTATTGTCTAAATGATTCTGCCCCAGCTGAAGATGTGCCTTAACATTCCCATCTAACCTGTACACTCTGTATCACTATATTTTAAATGCTCAATTATACATATGCTTTAGATAAAACAAACTGTGTATATACAAATATAGATAATTACTCTCTTTCATCTTCTTCCTGGAACCAATTGATGAGAAATCTTTTTCTGGTCCAAACAGTCCTTCATCTGGATCTACTTCTTCTTCAAAAATGGTTAATTTGTGCTTCTCTTCCTTGGCTGGAGGAGCAGATGCCTTCTTTGTTTTTTTAGTTCTAAAAACATAAGAGACAAGAAAATCAGCTGCAATTCTTCATTTAACAAGAAAGATTTATGTCTAAGAAAGTTCCATATGCTGAAAATAGATGGAGGCTGGGAAAGTATTAGAGAAAGGTACATACTCATCTGTTAGTCACTGGCAGAAACGGGATATTGAGCTGGATGGATTATTGGCCTGACATACTCTAACTGAGTTCGTAAGTTCGTGAGTACTGTCAAGGAAAACAACTGAAACACAAAGATCAGGGCTAACAATGATATACTGTGAAAACTGCCACCCAATCACATTTGTCTGAAGCAATTTTACCACACAGAAAGCATAAAACAAGCAAGACCAGCAGCTCCAGCAATGCTGTTAAAGTCAGACAGAATGGGGAGGGCTTGAGAAATAAAGTGCAGGTTGGACACTGCACTGTTCCCTTTGGACAGGTTTTTAAAAGTCACTTTGGCTCCATTACTTAGCCAGTGATCACAGCTGTTTTCGATTGCTGCATGCTCCTTTCATAGCAGTGTTAGTTACTTTATCAGAACACCCTCATCCTCCTCAGAGAAGAGATGACAGAGAGTGCACCTTACCTTTAAGCTGAAGCAAGCAGTGTTTGGAGGACACTTTTTTTGGACAGACTGCTATTTGCAGAATTTACAAACATCACTATCTTCTCAAAGCAAGGGTAGCATTAACTTCCTCTAAATTTAGTCTTCTGTAAGTTTGTCAGTGAGACAAAGTTTACTTTTAATCTTCTTCTCTACTCAATGGGAAGACACATCTCCATAGGACAAGAGTGAAAAGCATGTGTCTTATGCTCTTATCGAAGAGTTATATTCCACTAGCTGAAGCTACAAGGCAGCTTTCACAGTAGGGCAGCATGAGTTATAAGGCAACAAGACTGCATAGATAAAGAAAATTTTGAGAACAGGACAAAGCCTTTAGATGAAAAGTCCAATTCAAACTACGCTGAAATATAATGCCTTAGGACAGCATGAATTCCCAAGAATTTGCCATATTTCAGGGATCTTTACTCCTAGCAGACATGGCCCTAACATTTCTAAGGTATCCCCTTTGAGTGCCTCTTACAATAAAAGATCCGATCTTCTCCTTTGCTGAGAACAGGTCAGGTTTCAGCCTAGAGCAAACCCAATTATCAGCACTTAACATGCCATAGTCATCAAACTACGAACTAGGGTCAAAAGATTACATGTACATTCCAGCTCCGTTAAAGAACCTTGCAAAATCCTCTTCTGAATACAGCTGCATGCAAAGAGTGGAGTCCAGTTACTTCCACAAGCTTATTATCAAGAAAAGAGAAGCTACAGATGACATTTATTACCTTGCTACCACCACTGCGTCTCTTGGCAACAGGGAAGGCCGCACTTCAGAGGCCTAGGAGCGAGCCTCATGTAGAACTTAAGTACAGCCTTAACACAGCCTATTCAATATACTGAAGATATCTGTAGTTGTCAGTGACAGCTTGCTGACTTATTTATGACTTATTTACAACACAAAAAGTGTTTTTTTTTTTTTTTTGAGTTTATATTCATTATGGATATGCCTTGAGTGACTTTGGAGCCTGAGCTACTTTTGAAAGGTTGGCTCCAAGGCCCTGTTTCCAACTAAAGCAGTGGTAAAAGAGCTTTCTTCCAAAAAACTTACAAAATCTATAGTAATAACACCTACAAGCCAGATAGATTTCACTGGGGATTTCTACACAAACTTAAAATTATTGCTTTATTAACTGTGGTAAGAAATCTATCACTCAAATGAGCCTTGGCATCAAAAGAAAAGGTAAAAAATGAGAGTGATTATACAGAAAAATGGAAGCAGAAGAACAGTGAGATCGAGTCGTATAGAGTTGGCAAATTGATCAAAAATAGAATTAGTAGATAAAAAGAATCCAATCTCCTAGGGGAGGAAGAGCCTTTATTTGCAGAATCCATGCCTTGTAATGTAGTCTTTGAAATCAATTACAGATTTGCAGAGTGCCAAAATGATGATTTGCTAACCTGCAAAGTGCCAAAAAGTCTTTGATAAGATCCCTTGTCCATTCAGAGAGCTACAACAGCTCTCCTGATACATGACAGCCTCTTATGCCACAGGTACTTACTTACACATGAGCCAGTGCGTTTCCAAACAGCTCTCTATCCCAGTGAAGTTACCAAGAAGTTTACTAATCGTGAGCTCAACTATTTGCAGGAAAGTGTATCAGAATGGTGGGAAACATCAAGGAAAGGGTAGAGAACCATAAAACAGCATCATAAAGAATAACACATGACCCAAAATGCAGTGAACTGCAAGGCCTTAGTAACAATCCTCTGTTTAGTCTAGCCATCAAACCAGCCCATTTACACTGTCTTGCTTTCTATTTTGCCAGGGGACTCCATTGGCACTTACAGGGCGCAGGGCCAAACCCACAGGGCTCTACTACCAGTAGGAACACGAAGAAGTTGTTTTTCTGCCTTCAAGTCACTTCCCCTCAGCGCCCTTCTAAGGAAGCCAGGGCTGGAGAGCCAAGCCATTCCGTACATATCCGTGCTGGGACTCTGCTGAGGTCAGTCTCCAGCCGGGGAACAGGATTCCCACGGTTCTGTATTTAGCTGTGCCAGCCCAGGCTGTGCGCTGCCGAGCAGAGGTTAACAGATGAGAAAGGGTGTGTGAGAAGTTTCGGTGTCTGTCTGAGGTTCTGGTTTCACAATCAGCTTCAGCTGGCCAGACCGTGTGCTGACAGAGGTAGCTCTGCCTGCCCGCTCAACCCCAATCTTTCTATTCCTGCCACATCCCCACAAGCAGGGGACCAGGGACCTGAGCAGACAGTGAAACTACCTGCTGGTAGGCATGCAAGGATAGTTAATTCGATGATCATGATGTGCTAGGGTGCAGGAGGCCGGTGCAGAGATGCAGAGGTCTTTGGGAGGACAGAAATGCAAGAACATTTACTCTTCTGAAGTATTACTGTACTCAAGCCCTGCTCTTCATTAGCCCCTTCCTCATTCATCATACTCACAACCTTGGCATCTGACATTTTGAAACTACCTGCATCCAGCTGGCATAAAATGACCCTTGCCACTGCTATTTCTCCATTGCTGAAATAAGTGAACCTTGGAAACATTGCTCCAGTAAATTAAAAAAAAAAAAAAATGAAAACTAAACCAGCCCTAAAGCTGATGTGTCCTTCGTTCAGCTGAAGAGATTTCTGGAGCCATCCCTCCTTACCCAGCTGAACTCTCTGCCTTCCTGCAAAGCACTGCAAGAGTGGTTCCAGAAACACCACAGTCTTCTGCTCTGAGACCAAAAGGAGCCAAGCTGTCTCATAAATAAATGTAAATAAAGACTAGCCTCTGAACTGACACGGACCAAAACTAGACGACCTAAAATTAGGGAGTATGAATCTGCTGGTTGCTAGTCAGGTTACTGGGGCACTTGAAGGCTGAGGTTGCTGGCTCCCAAATGGTTCTCAGGTCACTCATGAAAGTGCCAACAAAACCCTGCACCCGGGAGACACCCACGTCCAAACCTACCCCATTTTGTGAGCGTGGTTCTCCTGTTATTGTTTACAGACACAATGTAGGTCACTCGTTTGGCAGCCTCCCTGTCTCACTGGCACATCAATAATGCAGAAGTTTTCTGGTCAGCTGCAAAAACAGCAACAGGGATGACTAAGACGTTCCGTGTGCGATCGCTGAGCTTTGAAATGCTGGACCTTCACAGCTACCACTTGGTGACACACAGCGTAAATCAAAGAGCTCTGGAGCACTGTGTGTTTGCTGTACAGGCAGGAGTCCCCAGCCCATACTCACTACGGGGTTAAAACAGTTGTAATAAATACTTGCACTAACTACCCTGTATACTTCTTCTGTACATTCAGAGTAATCTCAGTACGCAGACAAAAATTTTCTAAACTCTTTATTCTGAAAATCTGACCATTTATTTTTACAGGAATAAGATTATGCTCCTGGAAAGGAATGTTACAGTAACACAAAAAAAGACTTACGCAGAATATACGTGCTCACGTCTTAGGAATCCATGAAATTTTACAAGGAAAGAGCTCAGCAATAGGAACAGGCACCGCAGCTCCCACACATCTACGTTCAGGCTCGAACAAAAGAACGACTGCTAAAATAGCAGCAATATTAGCACATCTTCTTGCAAACCGTTTCTGAAAAACAAAGATCCTATACACTAGTTCCTGCAGAAAACAAAATGTCATCTGCCGCTTTCTTTTCATTCAACAGTGCTCATTTTCCAGAGCTGCCTGATAACACCAGACAGGACAAAAGGGGTCATTCTCATCCGCTCTGGGCAAGGAACGCAGAATAAAAACTCTCAGCCAGTCGGCTCAGCACAGCCTGGCTGCTGAGCATTAAGCAACCGTGACAAGTGCTGGCCGCAGGGATATTTTACCTCACACAGTCATCTCTTTTTCCAGAGGCATCACAGTAACTTACAATGTTTTAACTGGCCCTGGCATATCCCAAAATAAGATAATGTATAATAGATGGAGTAAATGTCCTAGCAGAAATCATTTGGAAGAAGAGCATTAAATTGCAGACGAAGTTTCTTCTGCTCCATCCCCTGGATTAGGTTAGCCTTGGACTATTGTTCCAACAGAGCAACAGATGGAAGGAAAGCCTGAAGGACTACATTTTTAAGACTTCAGCTCCCATCTAGGGACCCGCTTTTGTGGAGAGATCTTTCCAAGGGCACAGCACTCAGGAGTACCTATTCTTCAAAAAGGAAGCCAAGCATTTTTTTAAATCTGTCCTTAAACTTTCTGATGATATCCTTTTTCAATATAATTCAAAAACAGACAACAAGAGCACAGACTGACAACTTCTGTTCAGTGTACAGCTTTTTAGTGTGTAGTTTTGTTATCATTTTCATTTGATCTTGCAGACTAAACCAGAATGCGCGACTTGTTGAAACAAGTTAAGGACAACCAAAAAACAAGTTTCAAAATATAACCATGCACAAATGAAACCACAGCAAGGACACTGGTTCAGAACAAGACAGCAATAATAAAGTGGCTGTCAACAGAGCCAATTATGTCTCAAAAAATCCAGAACTACTCACTAGTATTTGGGGTTTTATCTGCAAAGAAGCAGAATGGTACCTTCAGGGTTTCTGATGACAGGGAAGTATCTCTTTTTCTAATACCCATGTTAATGATGCATGTTTTCAAATATGCAACACCAGATAACATGCACTAACATGTTTTGGAAAAGATAGCCAAACATCTTTCCGCACCCTCGATGTAACTACTCAACACGTTTTAGAACTTCAGGGAGGTTACAGAGGGCTAAAAATAAAGCTAGTGTTAGGAAACTGCACCACAAAGAAGCACGGAGCTGATGAGCATCTCCCTGATGCTGGGTAAAGGCAAAGAAAGGCATATAATCAGATGTAGCCAGTGAGTAATTAAAAGAGCATTCAGCTGCTGGAGACTTGCCAGAATCATGCTGTTGGGTTTTTTATGACACTACAGGACTGGTTATTAATGGTACCTTACCCAGGTATCGAGGTCCTGAGGCTTCCCACCTTTTTCTTCCAAAACAGGCCCAGGACAAGGAAAGCACTATCACCCATCTTCTGCGGACAGGGAGCTCACTGTAGCATTGCAGGTATCTGTTTCTCTGCAGAGAGTGAGCCTGAGATATCTCTATGTCTAACTGAGGCACTCAGATGCATTGAGCTAGGAGGGATGAAACCAGAAGGCTTTCTTTTTGGTTATCTCTTCACTGCTGTCTTGGAATGAGGGTGAGAGAATCTCATGTCTTGCTGTGCAGTCTATGGATTATTACAAGAGTGACCAGGCAAGAATCGGCATTGGGGCTTGGCATATACCACCTTTTTTTATGTCTCTAACTCTTTTTCTCTATTTGTGTTCGTGGTAGGACTCGATTTCAAATTGATAAGAGAAGAAAAGCATTGATTATTGCTCTGCTTCCCTCTCCTGGTGCACCTTCTCTTTTCCCTGTGCCAAGTCCTTGTAATTTCTGCCCAGGATCACCCTGTCTCCTTTTCATCTGTCCTCAACCCATTTCTCCAAATTTCGGGCCAGTATCAGGAACTTTCTTGCTCCATCTCCAGGATCTGCAGCGTTGCACTATCCTCCAAGCCTCCTGGTCATCTTCAGCCCTCTTCTCCCCTCATCTGCATCATGTACCCTCCACTCCTCTATGCTGGTCTCTTCTTTTTCTGTTTTAATTCTAAAGTTTACTATTGTTGGTCAAATTATGCTTTTGAAAAAGACCACAGGCTGCCAAGTGAAGGGGAAAACAGGAAGCTGCAATGGGAAAGTAGGAAAACAGAAGGGAGGGGAAAGAGAAAAGAAGACGAAATTAAGCATAAAAAACAATAGGCAAGTTAGCAAAGGAAGAGAAAAGGAAGAGTTTGAAGCTGATCGAAAATGATAACCAGCTATAACTGCTGACCACCAAAAATAAACAAGCGTGTTTACAAGTTAGTTTTCTATAAAGACAAAATACATGTTAACTGTTAAATAAATATAAAATCTTTCTGGAGACAGGAAACTTTATAAGGAAAAAATTAGGAAGAACAGTTTGGATTTAACCTAGTCTACCAAATGTTAATCCTTGGTCTATTTCCTTTAAGGTCACTGTCCAAGCAAATGGAGTTACTTCCAGGAATTGGCCCTAGATCTATATTTTGACCCTAAAAAAAATACACCGCAACAACAAAAAAATTCATTCTCTTCCACTATTTAATAATTGCTACAGGTCTGTATGTCCTAAGGCAGGAAATCTGTGGGCAAGCTCTCTGCTGCACACCTCTGAAGGGGTCTATCTACCCGCTGTACAACTCAGCAACAACACGTGCCACTTGACAGGAATGTGAATAGGACAACTGTAATGAAATCAACCGGTCAGCACTGTCCCTTTATGAGACGTTTTTCACAAAATGTCCTGAGCAGCTTTACAATCAAAGTCAACCGAGCTGAAACGAAGAGGGCGTGAAAAAAACTGGCTAGTGAGCATGTGTCTGTCACATGCTCAACAGATTCAGGAGAAAAAAAAGGCACCAGAAATAGGGACTTTATGGTAATGAAAGCATACACGGTTTGGGTGATAACCAGTGGTCATACTGGAAACCTCTATACTCAGCCCCTTTCTTTTACATTTGAATTTCCACAGGATGTCACATTTCTGGAATACAATTGCTGGGACACTTAAAGGTCTCTGAATTTAGAACAACAATTACCTTAAACGTTGTGATGAGAATTCTTAAAAGTAGCAAGTACAAGTGACAAATGCAAACAACAATTGCTTTGGAGAAGTGAATGGTTTCTTCAACACTGAAATGCTGAAAAAAGCCAACTCACACACAAGTATACCCCTGGAGCTTCTTGTTGGACATATTTTAATCATTTCTGAAAAGCACTGAACAGGTGAGTAGTTGATGCTGCACTTCCAGAAGTGTTGGTCACTCCCAACTCCAATCAGCAGGACCAGCAAGACCTTGGGGCCTCCTCCCAAGGACAAGCAGCCTGTGGCTATTCTCTGTCTGCTTTGCAAAGGTTTAGTTTCATGTTACCTGATCTTCATTTCCTGGCAAACAGAATGCTGGCATCTCCTGCCACCTCTGCCTGACAGCCTCCCAGCCTCGTATCATGTTCCTCAGCAGGAGACAACTTCCCTTGTGCTGCTGCCTCAAGAGAATTCCCTCCTCACCGCATCCAAAAGCAGAAGTGGTACAAGAACACAAGACTGCAGGCACAAATCTCGTTTTAATCTGCCTGTGGACAGAGAGGCCCAAATAGATAACATGACAAAAGAGGATGTTTGTTCACTTCTAAAAACCTCTGGCCTCTCTAGTCCCAGAGGCTCCATGGATAACTGTGTGAAGGGCACCCTCCTTTTTTTTGCCTGGTACCTGCAGAGTCCAACCCTCAACCTATGAAACCCTCTAACGAACCTCAAATGATGTTCGAGGCACAAAAAAAAAAGTGTCAGGCCCAAAAAATTGTGACATACCTGTCACACTACATTTAGAGGGCTCATGAAAAGCCGGAGGACTGGTGACCCAAGCAGTGAGCAGGCTCCGGCAGCAGCCAAGCAGGATTTGAGCTCAAAGGCAGACTGCTGTGAAGGAGCAGCATCTCCACTGGCTGATGACAGAGCCCGAGGAAGGAAGATGGGGCTGAGCCTGCTTTTCCATTGTCTTCCCCCCCAGGCGGCCCCCCTGCCATCCTGCTGTTCACAGAGGTCACTTCTTTCTCCGTGCTGCTCTGCCTTCCACACCATGGAGAAACAAACCTCTCGCCACAACGCAGAGCTGGCTCCACGGGGAGTGAAATAGAGAAGGGCACAGCAAGGCATTGTCAGAGCTAAATGACACTGCTGTTGGGGATGCAACCCTGTGCTCCGGCTGCTGCCTCTCCGGCTGATCACGAGACCAAAACACCTGCCATAAAAACGAAACGTGACTTTCTTGCCTAAAGGTGTTTTGTTTTGTTTTAAACAGGGGTAAGATAAAATTGCCCTGGGTGAAATGTTCCCCAGGCCACAGATACACCTACTGCACGAAGCAAATTTTACTTGTGTTGTTGCAGACGCTGCTGGAGGTCAGACTGCAGGAGCAGGCACACCGGGGAGCGGGCAGACACAGACCTCTCCCTCCTCAGCAAGGCACCTGAGGCTCTGCAGAGGCAGCTGCCAAGGGGCTTCTTTCTGCTGCAAGCAGAAAAATAGCTGACGTAGTCCTCTGTTATTTTTTTAATTGGATTCCTGTTTACGTTTTTATCGGTAACTGGCCTGACTTCTCAGCACACAGGCTTTTGCAGCATCAGTGATTTCAGGGGCTGAGCATCCAGCTCGGTGCTCACGGCAGCTGCCTGCCAGGTGGGGTGGATGGGTTGGCCTGGGAAGCACAGCGAGGTCAGCCTGGATCACAGAAACCTGACAGATGCAAGCAGCCCACAAACACCCAGCTGAAAGCAAAAGAAAGCAGGAGCCTTTCCATGAGATGCAGGAGATCCAGCTCAGCACCGCTGTTACTTAACAGCCACGGCAGCGCTCTAAAAGCGTAACCCAAATCATTCTGCTCCTACTGACAAAAATCCCTGGGCTCTGCTCACCCAGAGCGCTGCTTGCTACTCCCCCGGCACTTTTCAGAGACTGCAGCTGGATGATCTCAGCGCGGCCTCTAACTATCATCTCATCCCCCTGGGAATTATTACTCTGCACCAGTGATGTGAGCCTGCGGCTCCACCCCACTGATTCATTACCGGCGCTGCTCCTCACTCCCATTAACTACCTGATGATGTGCTACCGCCAGCTGCCTCCCTTGGGGCCAGCAGCATTTGAAATGCTGAAGATCCAGGCACTGCGAGGGATGCCAGAGAGAAAATGGAAGAGGGAAAAGAGCTTTGGGTAGAAACGCTGGTAAATGTCTCGTGTTTTCAAATCCCAGGCTACACGAGACCTCATGGAGAGCTCTTCTCATGGAGGATTAGCTGCTGTTGGTTCACGGTGTGAGCCTGGGCAAGTAACTTCATCTTTTGGGCCAGTTTGCTGTCTCACGAATCCTGACTGTACTCAAATTATATTAGTATATGAGCATATTTACATCTGGGGAGCACCTGGTACAATTAAACCAGTAAGTTGTCAAGATGTGGGAAATGAACTGGAGTTGGGCAAGGGGAATCTTTCATTGAATACACAGGGGAAGCAGAATTTATATCAGTGATCTGTGTCAGGAGGAGGGAACTAGTGGGAAAGCGATAAAACAATGCTGGTGACAGCAGGGGAGCGGCAATTACAAATAACTGCACCATGTTTTATGCTCCCACTCCCCGCTGTTACAATGGCTGTGGCAATGCTGGGGTGGAAAGAATGATGATTTCATATGGAAAACACATCCCCAGGCCATTTCAGGACCTGGGTTCATAAGGAGAAATGCTGCAGCTGACCTTTCACATGCCACATGGCTAGGAGAGAGAACCAAGGCCATGGGACCAGTGTGGCTGCAGCCATATGATACAGCACACACTGCCACGATGCCTGGTGCTGACTGCTGGGGCTGCCTGGTGCCCCTCACCGAGCCACTCTGCATGGCCCACCCGTCTCCTTTCTGCCCCCAAGGACTGCTACCTGCGTGGGATCTCCCTGAAGAAGGGAAGGAGCTCGAAGCCAGCAGAAATCTGCAGCAGAGATGCCATGAACAGAGGAGGCAGCACATACATGCACAGGGCTAGGGCAGTGCTGTATCCTCTTGGCGTTGGGTCTTCCCCTTCTCTGTGCAGCACCCCTGTAATTGTTATTCTACATCTGGTTTTCAGATGGTTTCGAGGTGCCTGAAATAATAGGAGGGTTCTGCTAGAGCCCTGCGAAGCGATAGCCTGAGATGGAGGGTGCTTGACATGCCTTGAGCATAGAAAGAAGGCACATGGTGGTGTTTGAAGGTGCAAAGCTTGGATCAGATATTGCCAGAGGACTGTGGATGGAGATAAACCTGATGCAGTCTTCTCCACGTTGCCTTTTGGAAATAGCCTGGGAAGGTGTCCTGTGTGGCTGCCCCTCCCAGAACTGATAGGCAGAGAGCAGAGGGAGCCTGTCCTTCACCACGCTGTCTATTTGTCCATGGGGTTCAAGAATCCCTTGGCATCTTACCTATCACCCATCGGTAACATCTCCTTACAGTGCACAGCAGCAGCACGGAGCCTCCCCTCCCTCGAGCAATGGCACTGTGCTGCCAACAGCTGGCAGGCGCCCTGCAAACACAGCCAGCTCCTCCACGAGGCAGGAAGAGTGAAGGATCCGACGTCTCCTTACATCTCCCACCACCTCCCAGGGGCTTGTTACCAGCAGGCTGCAACATTTTGGGACAGCCCCCAAACACCTCGCAGCCTTTCAGAGCTTACTCTCACTGCACCTCTCTGCAGCAGCGAACGCTGACGATCTTTTGTTCACAGATTGAGAACAAAACGAGGTTCCAAAAACCAGAAGTGAGCAGCCTACAGCCTAAACAGGATGTCTTTGAAACAGAGAATTGAAACTAATTCCCCCGAGACCTTGGCCAGCAGCTCTGGACCGCATGCTTCTCCTTCCCATCCGAGCATCCTGCCTTGCATGGCACTGCCCTTGTCTCTTGGCAGCAGGGCTGAGCAAATAAAAACAACTCCGATTAGTTAGGGGGTTGCTGGAAGAGCCCCTGAGGGAGGAAGGGAGGGTCAGCCCTCAGGAGCCTTTTTTGCTTATGCTTTCTTTTTTTTTTTTTAGTGTATTACAGGAACACTGGTGCCATGCCTCTGTCACTCATAACCAAGCCGAGGAAGATGGATGACGGAGAAACAAGTTTCCAGGACAAGATTGTCATACACAGGAACAGCCAACGCTGGCAGATCACCCATCACGCTGATGAAAAATGAGACATCTTTAGCAAATGGGTCTAGATAATGTTGTAAGGTGGTTTTGAGGGCAAGACATTGTGTTTTGTGCTTAATGATGCCTTCAAAAATGCCTCAGATGCGATTATAGACAAAAAGCAATAAAGCAAGGCAGAGAAGAGGCTTGGAAATCTTCCACTCAAGCCACTCTGACTAGTTTGTGTGCCATGCCAAGGCAGTAGCAGTTATTACAGAAAATCATGGTTCAGAGAGCAGACCTCGGGAAATTGCCTATACTAGCAAAAACCCAAGCCAAGCCCTTTTCCAAGCCAGCTGAGACACCAGGGCTGGCCCCAGAGGCTGACCCCAGGGGCCAGGCTGCAAACTTGCTGCAAAAACGCCTTGGCACACGATGTCTGTCCTGCAAGTTTTGGGAATTATTGCTCCCCCAGATAATGCCTGGACATAGTTTAAGGATCACTACAGGCTCAGGGCCGTTTCTGGTTTGGATGTAGCCAGCTTGCTCTGGGTGTGGACTGGAGGTGGCCAGCTTACTTTGGGGAGCAAGTAAGTAAAGGCTTTTGGGTCTTACCCCAAAATTATTTAATGCAATAGAAATCCTTACTATCACATTGATGATAATTCCTATTAACAGCAATCTGAATGTCACGTTTCTGTGCAGAGGTGAACTTTTCCCCAGGCAGAGCTATGAAATCAGTTCTGTTCCTTCTACCAAAGGGGTAACGGAGAGAGTAAACTTTTCAAGTAACGTAACCAAGATGTGACCTGAGAAACTCAAGAGCAGAATAAAGAGCTGCAGAGTCCCAGATGTGTGTCTGTCCTTAAGGACATTCCTCCTTTTGCTGGCACTTCACATGACTCCAGATCTGGCCAAATGCTGCAAGGGGTAGGAGCAAGAGGCTGTGATCCCCCAGGTGTGTTAATTAGTACCAGCCTGTAGCTACAATGGATAATTCATGCATTTTTGGCAAAGTTTTACAGACTGCTTCCAGAAATGGTTTTCCAAAAGCTAGTTCTTTGATCCTTTGAAACCAAGACAGAAATTTCTGCAGCAGGTCCGTGGGGAAAAGGGAACAATGGTTTTATTAAGTCTGCTGATTTAGGGATCTGACAGCATCAGATGAAAAGACAAGCAAGTCTCCCATCTCGATTTAAACTGAGCACACAGTCACCCCTCAGACAGCTTCTTCCAGAGCAAACCATTCTGTTATAGGAGGTGAACAAAAAAACAACAGAGCACCTCTGAATCCATCCCTCATTAGCAGTCTGTCTCATCTACATGCAGTTCCCCAGGCCTGCTGATTAAAGATTTCCCGTGCCTCAGTGAAAGGCGCAGGCTAATCGATGAGGTAATGCTTTTTTATTCTAATTAAGGACTTGAGTCATCCTATTATTGTAAAGTCCATGGAACAAAACATGTTTAAATCTGCCCCATTACATCATGCTCAATCCTCTTCCAAAGCCGAAATAATAAATAAATAAGAAAAAACACCACACTTTTGATTCTGTGTAGTGGTAAATTTATCCTGTACCCCTTCTGAAGGATCTCCTGCCTCCTACGAATCTGTCTCGGCTAATGAAGGACTTGCTTAATGTGCCTGCAGAACGGCTCGTGGCAGCTTCCGCACGCCTGCATCGCTGTTCGGTTCCGCACTGCTACAGATGACCGCACACTGCTGTTAAAACAGGATGGGAAAACCAAAAGCTGAGAGTTCGCTTACAGGACTGTGGGAATTATCTGAAAGCTGGTGCCAGCTAGTGGCAATGTTATTTGGTGCCAGCTCCCCATCATTACTTGGCTCGAAAATGATTTCATATGCAGAAAAGTGCATGGCAGGTTCACCTGCGCTGTGCTTTAACGCATCGAAAACAGTAAACCAGGTCCATTAAAAATCCCATGCCATCTTCCTTAAAAGCAGCAGGATTTAATCCAGTGAGCTGGTTGAATTCCAAGCTGGGTGTTTGCATTCATACCGGCACCATTCCCCGTGCATTACCTGCTCTCTGCTCAGTGCTGATGCTGCTGTGAGCTGCTGCACTGAGCCCTCGCTGCGTTTTACCCCAGGTGGAGCTCCACTCGCCTTCTGCACGAAAACGGATGGCACGTTCCGGATGGCACGCACAGATGCAAGGCTGCGCAGCCTATAGAGCTATTTGCAGTCCTCTGGGTTTAGGTTGATGGTATAAACACAAAATTACTATTTATAAAAGCCATTTAAATATATGCAGTGCTCTAATCAGAAAGAAAATGAAGCACATTAAAATAATTACCCCAGCTCCCTCCCAGAGGAGCCTCACGTTCCAGCTGTGGATGTGCTGGAATCATCCAAGCCAGCCGCGACAGAAACTCACCACTGAAGTTTAACTGAGGCAATTGCTTCAACATGCGAAGCAAAACCTGGGGAAACAATGACTGCATAATTTTATAGGGCCCCAAATCCAAGGCTCGATCAGGAAATACGAATGCAGATAAGGACAATGCTGGCATGGGGGAGGACTCTTAGAGGTTTTCCTTGGGTCAGGGAAGTGACTATTTGTAGAATAAAACACCGAGCAGCCAACTTCAGAGCTGTGATCTGTGCATCCTCTCCTCTCCAGCAGTCCGAGTGCCCTAGCTCTGATCCCAAGGTACAGTTTCTTCTGCTTACCAGAGGTGGATACACAGAAGGTTTTTTACATTCACCCAGCAAATCTGTTCTCCTGAAGGATGTAACCCACAACTGCAAAACCAGAAAATCTCAGTTCTCCTGAATTCACTTACATTAAGCTAGCGACTACCACAGAAGAGCCATGAGAAGAAGGCTGAGTCCCTCACTCATCAACCTCAGTTTCCCTGGTTGGGAAGTACGGCTACAAAAGCTTCTCAGTTCCACTCCACGGAGCCACACAGACCCTGGTAGAGCTCTCCCAAGGAAAACATCTTCCCACACCCCAGAGCAATCACTCACGGGAGAAAACACTGAACTAATATGGATGTTTATGTGAGATTTAATAGCTAAACATATGTTCATTTTCCACTGTTTTCTTTCGATCACCCTCAACCTCCCATCTGGGGGGAGATGGCAAGTTTTGCAGAAGAGAAACACGTGGGAAGCTGAGCTGAAGAGACGAGATTAGAGACAGAAAGAAAAAGAAAGCTCATTCCATGATCTGTATATGGGAAAAGAACACTCACAAGGCATCTATAAATATAAATGAACTTCAGGACAGGCAAACGGGAGAGACTGACTTGCTGCAAGGAGAGAGCATCCCTGCCATCCTGCGTTACTCCCTCTCCACTCAATTAAGCCATCTCCAAGGAAGGCTATGAGTTTGCCCCTAAGAAGTGTTGAGAACAGACAATTCTGTGAAAAGGACATAAGGCTCATCCTCTATTTGGATGGGCAGGTAATTCACACATTTTTGCTGTCTTTTCTTTTTTCCTTTCTTTGATGGGGAAGATTACTACATCAAACCATGTCCTTGGTTTTCGGAAAAAATTCAACTGCCAGAAATGTTTCAGTGGCAGGCCGACGGGGTTGTTTACTAGGATTTTGCACGTTGCCAATCCGACAGCAGCTGGATTGGACTTGAGACAAATACTTGTGTCACTTGGCAAAGTGCTGGCTGGGCATGCCTTGCAACCTCAACTTGTGACTCAACGAGTCGCAGAATATAAAGGTCTGCCTGTTCAAATATCTGAAGGCTTCACAGCTGCGAGCACGGATGCACACACTGCTAGGAAAACAAGGCTCTTTTTGTTTTTTGTTCATTGTTTTAACTATCTGAATTTCATTAAAGAAAACATAACCTGGATCTTCCCTCTTCTTTGATGTTCTGACACCTACACCTTCTCTCACGGTCGGGACAGACAGGCGAGTGTTTCTGCTGCTGTGCATGAATCCTGCTGGATTCAGAGAGGAAGACATGCACTCACCTGGCCAGACCAAAACACAATTGTGAATTTACAAGTTGCTGAAGAGCAGGAGGATGCTGAGGAGTAGAAGTAGCAGCACAGGGTTACAATCCTGCCGACCAAGGAGCAGAAGACACAGCAGCTGAACACACATTGTGACAAGTTTGCTCTAGACCATCTGTCCGGCAGCCAGCAGCTGAGCCACGGCACTGCTGCAGCCTGCAGATATTCTCGTCGTCCTTTGAGGCACAAACCCACCAGCAAGCACCCTGCCCTCACCGATTACAGCTCCGGGCATGCCATCAATAAAAACGCTTGGAAAGATGCAAAACGCAGGACTCCCCCGAAGCTGACTTCTGCCTCTGGGTGAGCCATTCGCAGCAGCCCAGCGTTTCTGGCAGAGGAAGCAAGATGAAATTTTGCCCCCAAAGACAAAAAGGCTGAGGCCAGCCTAAGGCACAACAGGGAAGAAAAGGAAAGGCAAGGGAACACTGGGATGATAGCTCAGGAGTCAAACCCTAGTGGGGCTGCCATTGGGATGCAACCCAGCAATAACTGCTGGCTCGTGCACCAGCAGCCCTTCTCCAGCAGCCCGCCTGGCTCTGCAGGGCTCTGGCACGGCCAGGGCTTGCTGCCCGGCTGCTTCCTCCCCACCAAGCTGTTGCTAAAAGCCATTGTCCACTCTGTCTGCAGCCAGAAAAGGTCCCGAGTCCTTTAATAATCCCCTTGCTAACCAAACCCAGCGATGACAAACCTCTGGCACCAGCGGTGATTGAGCTTGACCGCAACAACAATGAGCTACAAGGCTTTTAAAAACTTTTGGCAGCGGGATCCCGAAGGGTCAGCCCTCTCCGGCCCCATCCCTTCTGACCTGGTGTCAGGAGTTAGCTCCATCTATGTTTATACCCAACAGATGCAAAGCTCCAATCCGCCCATGTGCCTTCATTCCTCTGGGAAGGGACGAAATGAGATGAGGAGAAGCCACGAGGGGAAATCCGCTGAAACAATAGGAAAGGGAGAGAGTGGAGACAGAAGCTCTCACGGACCCACGAGGAGACAGAAGAGCCCTTGCCTGGGGAATACCCACCTCATGGCCCTGTGCAGTCTGCCAGGAAAAATTGTGGGCTGGAGGATGTGCTGTCACTGCACGGTTTAGGGAGGCAAAGGAAAAAGGACGGAAGGGAGGGAACATGGAAAAGAGGCTCTGGTGAGGGGTGCTAAGAGCTGATGGAGGCAGGGAAGCACAGGAAAAGGTGGGTTCTCTGAGCTAGGGAACAAATATTACTTCACAATTTAATTGTGGCCAAAGAAATGCATGTACAGGGCTGCTGCATGCTTTAACCCATGAAGTCCTCCTGTTCTTTTTGCAAAATCATTGCTGCTGTGTTCAGAAAAGCTGGTTCTGAGTCATTTTAATCAGCTGCTGTATCAAGTTTATCGGGATAAATTGAATACAAGTAAGTCAGTTTTAAAGTGAGGGGAGAGATGTTAAAGCCCTTGACTTCAACCTACACGCAATAAAACCGTACAGTTCATCCACAGAAGGAGAAGACAAAAAAATAGCTCGCTTACTGTGATGTGATTTTAAAGTTGTTTTGAGATACAGAGTTAGAAGTACCTAACATGGTCCTTCTTGGACCCAGTAGAAGAAGAATCCTCAACTGGTTGCCTGGATTCCCTACAGAAAGCAAAACCCTAGGAAACCCTCCGGGCAAATGGGGAAATGGAGAGCAAACAGGGCAGCAGGCAGAAAGCTAACCCTTGTGGACAGAGCTGCTCAGGGCTATTTATTTCATTTATTTATTTATTTATTTATTTTGTAATTTCTTCACACCCTGGGCCCGAGCACAGGTCCCTGGTGCTCCCCTGTCATGGGACAACCTGTCTTGTAACCCATCCTAACCACAGCCCAGGAGACAGCACAGGCCAGTAGCTATTTCCAGGGGCGTTCTGAGCACAGCGCACCCCATATGGAGGGCAGGGGAACCTAATAGCACAGATGCAGCCAGATAATGCCCAGACAGCCTCAGCCAGCAGGGCCTGGCACTGCTGAGTTTACCATCCAAGATGGTAAACTAGATGATGTAGATGTAGTACTAAACACATCCATTGATACCATCCAAGAACATCGCTTCACATTTCTCTTTGCTCCATGCAAATCTTTTCTTACACCATTGCACATTACACCTTTTTCCACTGCAGAATTTTCAGCAGTATCATCAAAAACATCCTGCCTGTGGATGAATAGCTCCTGCTATTCTCGTGGCTATCTTCCACACCTTCTCCTTTAGAGGATTAGCCTCTTTTGGATCCAGTGCCCTTGCTTTTTTCATTCTTGAAGGCATTCCAGATGTAGAAACCCCTGCAATTGTGACTAGCCACACAGTAACATTTTGTAATTTACCAGAAAACCCTTTAAGATTCAGCACTGCTGAAAGATACTGCACCTCTAAAAACCAACACATATCGTTGAAAATGCTATTGTAGTCTATTGAGTACTTAAAAATAGTTATCTGCAAATATTAAGACAGGTGGATTTAGAAAAGAGTAATAAACAGTATTATTGCTTTCATTTTAAGGACAACAACAGAGAAAAAAAGATAAGTGATTAACCTAATATTTTCCCTATGATGTAGAGTAAAATACCTATCTGATTTCCCACTCTAAAGGAATTAAAACATTTTAATAAAGGATTATGGCTTTCCAGAAAAAAATAATAGATGCTAGTTTTAAAAGAGACACTTTGGCCAAGAAAGCCCTATAACAAGTAACCGCACACTTAGACCGCAAAATAAAAGGAAACAGCTAGAAATGTGCTGCTGCTACCAACGTGAGTACAATACATTCATTCCCCACTGCACAGCTGATGTTAAAGGACTATCTTACTCAGTATGAGGAGTGCTTGTTCTTACAGGACCTGTATATTCTGCCCAAAGCTGAGAAGGTCTCTACAAACGTCCACAAAAACTTGCAGAGTAACTGGTGACAACACACTGGAATAAAAATACTCCAAACTCTCAAGAAAGTGAAAAAAGGAAAAAGCAGACCTTCTGAAAGCACGTTTCAGCTGAATTTCAGCACTACACCCCAGAAATGTAACCTCATTTTGAGTACCTCTCATTCTAGGAAGAAAAATTCCTGGAAAAAGTAAGGGGGAACAGGGAGAGTTAAAAGCTGCAAACCTTATCAGAAGCATTATGGTTTTTGAAATGTTCCTGATTTGGACAAGAAAGCAATGCTTTCTGTTGTTAGGGATCCCAGACATGGTGCAAGAACACTCTGCAAACACGGAAAGTAAGCTTTTGAGCATGAGAATCATATGGCAAAGAAGCACCAGGTAGGTTTGCAGGCCACACTTTACACCCACAGAAGCTGAAGAACATGGAATTGGCACGTGAGTCGCCCACCAGACATGAAAGAGCAGCTCGGCCCCAGCCCTGAATACGAGGAAGAGACCGGCACAACTGTGACATCTCCTCCGGGGAAAAGGAGCCTGCCATTACCAGCTTACACCTGGATGATCATCAGCAATATAAAAACAGAAAAAAAGGCCCTAGTTTAGCATATTACTCCTAAGGCCAGTACATTTAGCTGGATATCTGGTGGTTGAGCAGCACAGCAGCAGTGCTGGGCCCAATCCAAGTCGCAGCCTTCTGGCCCAGGAGGAGAAGTTGTTACCAAATGAAGCATGCTGACAACATATGGAGGCCTCTGCTACTGGAGCAGTTTCATCCTCATCCAGAAAGAAAGAAAAAAATGGTAAGATTATGCCAAACACACGATTCAGTTTAGGTCAGGGCTCTGCTACCCAAAAGAACCTTGGCTACCGCTACTGCTTGCAATGGACGCCAGTCCATTGTCTCAGTGCTGACTTTACATTTTTTCATTTTTTATTTTCTTTTTAAACAGGGGTAAGGATTGTGGATTTTTTTAACCTGAATTACGCATGTGTTAAGGAATTATGTAGTACTAAACACATTTATCCGGTCTGTATTACCTAATTTTTTACTCATCCCCATCCCAACCTAACTTCAAGCATGCCTGAAGCTGTGAGTCCTCAAGTTCCCTCTTTAAAGCACGTAATCACCTATGATTTTGCGGGCACGGAAGATACACTACATTGGTCATTCCAGAAGTGGCCATTCACTGCCAATTAAGCTCCTGTCCTTGTCTTATCTTGACACCTGCTATTACTAGATGGCATAAAGCTGGGATACACTGCTTACATTCAACCTGCTACCGCTGATCTGAATGAAAAATATCTTCTGTGGAAGCTGGGTGAGTTAGAGGAGAATAGAAACAATATTAAATCAGATTCAGGATTCTTATTTCCATGTTTATATTTCTGCTGTGACACTGTACATGTGAGATTTAAAAGCATAATAATAAATACATTCCGAGAGGCTTTTTATAGATAGCTAACCACTGACTTAGAGTGAAAAACATCTGACTGCATGACATGTCATGCTGCAGCACTGTACCACTTAATACCATATTTCTTCTTCTATAAACAAAATTATTCTGATTCACTAATAATTCTGTTCTCAGAAGGAATGGAAGCAATAAACTAAATGACGATTAAATACCAGATCTTTTCATCCTCCAATGCATTAAAAGAACAAAATAATCAGACTTTCAAATGCTATGTCAAACTGTGAGAGGCAGGAAAAAAAATCTCTTGCTTGTTTTGGCACAGCACATTCTTTACAGCTTATACTTGTTGTAAGTCTGAAAATACAACATTGCATTTGCTAACCCAATAGATCATTTTCCTATCCAAAAAAGGACAGCTTCTTTTATAAACTCTACCAACTAAGGACCATTTTGCGGGAAGTACTGCTTTATCAAGCTTTTCATTGTAAATAGCTGCTTAACTTTTTAAAACTCCTCTTCAACAAAGGAATGATTTTGATACTGAGTAATTAAGCACATGCTTCGTCAAAAGAATAATATTTAAAGTTTCCTGGTGATATTTAAAGGATGAAATATCTTAAGTAAAAAGGACACTGTCTGGATGCCAGCAATTAAATGTGGTTTTATTACCAGAAGCAAAGTCCAAATGGTGCTCCCAGAATTAATCATTTGTGGTTGACCTGACTTCAGTGTGAGAGACCCAGGCTTAGAACCTGGACTGAATGGCCACTCCACAAATAATTCAAGGTAACTGGGAAACACCAACAGAGAGTTCTGGCTTGTTACTATCAGTGCTTTTGGGGCCCCTCTACTTGGGCATCTAAAGCCTGAGAAGCACTAAAAAAAGTAGTCAATACTCATGATCCCGGCCACTAGGAAACTAAATTTGCTTTCAGGCTTTAGTAGTAAATTTGCTTCTCATGATTTTGGGAATTAAGTGAGAAATTCCATCTTGAAGTGGTGATAGCCTTCAGAAAATTATTGGGCAGGTAAGCAAACCCAGATACGAATTTCAGCAAGCTTTGATTCAATTATTCTGTTTCTCAGGCTGTTATTGCTTATGCCTTAGAGGCATTTAGCACATGACATCTTCAGAAAAGGGCAGGAGGAAAGAAAGCCTATATGTGAACATCCTGATCGATGCATTGGCTCTTTTGGTCTTCACACTGCTGTAACTTCACATCGTTCTGGATACCAGCCAGCTCAGAAGCAGTTCCAGACACTGTTAACACCAGTGCACTCCAGAGAGGCACATCCAATGCAGCCCAGGGGCTTTATGTTTTGTGGTGGCACCCTGCAGTGTCCACTGAAGTGCCTACTGCAGCTGATACTGTAATCAAGGCATTCTCAATGTCTCTCTCTCACCTGGATTCCCTGAGGCATGCACTAAAGAGGCACTACAAAGTCTCTTCCCTCTACAGAGGCACTTCATCATGAACTGGATAGAAACATAATATGAGAGGCCTCTTCTCCTCTGTGAAATATTTTACAGAAAGGTTGGGATGAGAGGACAGTGACATGGAACAGCCTCATTTGCTTAGAAAATTGAGCTAAAAATTAAATAACAAAGGTATTGAGTCTATACCTGATTATACCAAGAGGGTCTAAATCTTCCTCTTCTTCCTCCTCTTCCTGTTCTTTCTTCTCACATTTTTTGGCACCCTTCACTGATACAAGCTCTGAAATTAAATCAGGTGTCTTTTCCTCTTTGAAAAAATCCAATGCTTCATTTTCTTCATCTTCTTTCTCTTTGTCATCAGGAATGTTTTTACCCTTGAAGTCAATGACACTAGTAGATTTTGTCCCTGCAAAATACAATTAAGGATGCAAAACTGAATACACAGGACTACAGTCATGTTTTATTTCATGCCTTGCACCTTTTTCTCATGATTTTGTTTGAGAAATGGTGTATATGATTAGCTTTTGTGAAACTCTTCCAGCATTCCCAATTCTCCCTTCTATCCACTGATGTATTGTCATATTTCTGGTCTGTTTACTGATTTAAAGAAGTCAAGTAGAGAAAGACAAAGGAAATGAACTTTATCTAAAACACATGCTTATTTATGTTCCTTCTATAGTCAATGAAAACAATAGAATTTTCAGCTGGTGACTCATTGCATCCAAAGACAGTTGTCTGAGAACAAGTATCCCTCTGAAGTGTCTGTTTCTCTCCATTGGCTACAAAGGGGCTTAAATACTCTGCTCAGATGTAGATAGCTAAAGAACACTTTTTGTTACTAATTTAATTCATCTGGGCTAAAAGTACAGCACTAGATAGCATGAGAAATAGTTTCCAAGGTAGCTCTTTGATTTACACGCAAAAAAGAAGCCTGAAGTTCTAACTTCCTTCAGTATGCAAGATGCAAACTGAAATACACACTTTGACCAAGTCTTCTCACCATACTTGATATATGCAAAGCCCAGAAGAATGACGAGAACATAACTGTTCTGTGCTGTGGAATCTCTGGATGTTCGGGAAACTAATCTAAAGTAATGAGACTAGCTAAAAACAGGCTAGCATAAAAACAAAACAAAACAAAACCACTATTGATAAATAAAATTCATGGCTTCATCGTTTTGACTATTAAACTGACATGGCAAGTGAGACACATCTCATCCAGCTTTTCATGCTTGCATGTACCTAATCACCTAGGGTAGAATTCAAAACCAAATGTGTGTGCCTACACTGAACAATTGGTCTTTTCCTCCCTTTATAGGCAAGGGAGTGCTGGTCAGGGTAGGCAGTGGAGGCTAGGATGCTGCATGTAGACATCTATGTTTTACCATGTTAGTTCTACCTAAATACCTCAGAATATATTGACTGTATCTCCAATGTCTGTCAGGAAGGTACACTAGCTTGAGGATCTGCAGTGTATATACTGAATTCCACCTGGGTTGGTAGGGTGAGACATATTATTCTAAGGCAGTCTTTGACGAGCAGGTCATATTACTTACACACAATCTGTCCACAGAATATAAAGACAGTTCAGATGTAGACATCTGTACCATATACAGCGAAGACTCATGCAACATGAATTCTAAATTCTCTGTGCAAGGGGTCTGCTTTCAAGAGAGCACTGATAAGGATGGGGGAGAACTCTCAAATCTTATTTGGCACAATCCTTTTCCTAAAATGATGTAATTTTGTCCCCCTTTACTTTAGGAAGCTGATTTCAATTGTGAACTTCATGCTTGATAGAGATTTAGTTACAGGGATGTGCTCTTGTCAGTGTCACAGAACTTCTAACCTGGCCATGCTTCACACCTTTGCAAAAGTGGCAGTTCACACATGATGACTTGTTAGCACCTTGCAACTTCATCTCCTTAAAACTAACACTACACTGAGAATCCTGCACAGCACCAGGAGTATTCCCTGCTCAGCAACTCTGAGCTGAATTAAGAGCAGAGAGCCCATGTGTTCCATTTATTCACTGACTCCCTTCTCTGCCCAAGGAAAATAAGAAAGGACTTGTATGGATTATTGGAATGGGCAACAAGAACTGGACACGAGGCTAAGGAAAATTATATATAAAAAAAAGGCAGAGAATAGGTTTAACTAAAAAAGCATCACACTTTTACTCAAATATTTTCGAGGGTCAATAGTACACACTTCAGCAATTCCCAGTAGTTTTACTAGGAATGAAAAACAGGCAAAACATGGAGCAGTTGTTCACTAAAGGAGCCCTGCACTGTCTTTTCAAGGTCCATTCCTACACTGTCAGTAAATGATTATTTAGCCTTCTAAACTCACACGTTCTGTAGTACTGCTTTGGTACATGCCTAAGGGAAATGAGAGAGGGTGAAATGGATATCTTCAAAGCAAGTATTGTGGCATCAGTGCTTCTGAGTAAGGTGTGTGTCCACTGGAAAGAAGGGAAAATAACAGCAAACATGACTATGCAGCACTATAGATGCACAAGAGAATATTTTCAGCCACAGCCTTTACTCTGGCATTCTCTAGTTCTTGACTACCTCAGTCAAGTACTTAACGCAACTTCTATTAATCACATTCATGGGAAAAGGGACACTCACATCTTTTAGTTACCTAAAAATTCCAGTAACTCAGGACATATTGCTAGATCCTCGTCTTTTGAGATGAATTTCATGATGTCATTGAACATTGCTCTTCGTTCCCAAATGTCGGATTCCCCCACGAAGAGAACTTTTCTAGGCAAGGGTGGAAGAGAAACCTGTGGATACCGGGCTGCCAGTCTGTGGTAGAGCTCTTCTATCTCGCTGTACTTCTTGGAGACCTGCAACAAAACATGTTGTCTGGGTAAGTTTCTTTACAGGCAAGAGGGAGACATGAGCAGCAAGCAACAGGTTAAGCACTGTGAAACATTAAACCTGGAAACTGAAGTAGAAAACATGTATTACCGAGGAGATTTACATAAAGCCTGGTAAGAGCCTGTTATCTCCACAGTGAATCCCCAAACACTGTTGCTGGTCTTCTAATTCTGTTATTAAAATCTGCTCCCTAATGAAATAGAAGCTCATTGCCAGGTACCCAGCATCCATTTGCCTGACTCATCAGTTAATTAAATACCGGGAAGATCACTGCTCCAGATACTTTTCTCTGACAGCAAAAATTCTTGTCCACTAAAAATGAGCTATTTGGTGACCAGCTCCAAAAGTCAGGAGGCAAAGCCAGGTGCATGCCTGATGGAGAAAGCAGAGTGAATCTTTTCCCCACTATGCCAGAAGGCAGATTTCTCAGCCCTGGTGGGTTTTGGTGTGCTTCTGGCTGTTGAGGCCTAAGCAGCTGGCACATTTGCTGCCCTGCACAGCACCTAATACAGAAACCCAAGGGCACAGACCTCAGCTGACCCCTGACTCCTTAGTTTATCCATGAGAGAATGAAAACGACTTGGTCATGGCCTACAGATTCTTATACAAAGAGAAATTGCCCACAGCAGACATTCCTTCTACAAAGACAGGAGAAATAAGGCTCATGATACAAGGAAAGCAATAACCATGGGAATGCTGGTTAGAAATAGGGTGGCTTCTATGCCGCAGTCGGTTTTGAATTCAGGACTGCAAAACAACATGTGAAAAAAAAATACAATCTAATCACGCAAACAAAACACTCTCTAACTGACATTAGAGGCATAATGGAGAGTGACTGTCATGCTATGTGACTGTGGTATTATACAGCCAATATATTCATCTTGACGCTCCACAGCCCCCAAACCTATTAGTGTGTCTCAATGAACACAGAGCTATTTAAAGAACAAAACAAAACAACAGCTCCAAAACTAGTGCTAGCAGAGAGCGTATGGGACAGATCCTCTGCTAGGGTGCAACACTTACCCTCCTGCAACTTGTTCTGGTGAACTCTAGTGGACTGAATCTCAATTACTACTGTGCTTGAAAAGATGGAGAGACTCAAGCACCACATCTTGGGATGGAAGAAAGCAGAATACTTCCACCAAGAAAAGAAAGTCAACCCGACAAAAAGCACAGAAGCAACTGGGAAACAAGTTTAGATTAACCCAGAATCTATCCACCACACCTCTACCAGCAAACTAAACAGTATCGGGGCATATTCCCAGTAAGTGGAACTTGATAGTGGAACTTGGCTACTGGAACCTGATAGCGCCTGGCTCAGCTTTGACTCTGGGCAGGCAGCACGCCCTCAGATAATTTTTTCCATCCAAGGCTTAGCCTGGTGCACAGAGCACTCAGTAGCCAGTTTGGGCACTGCTAGGCTTTGTGGTTGGTAAGGGTTGGTAAGAAAGTCCAATACCGTGGATGCAGGCAGACTGTGCTGCCCTCCAGGCCAGAGAGCAGGCCCTGACATTAGCAGACACACCTAGACTACCTCACTTAACTAGACATTGCCACAAAGAACAGTAACCAGCCTAGCTTTCATGCTTCCCTGCCTTTCGGAGTAATTATCAACCACGCTAGGTGATTTGAAAAATGTTTGCATTTTGGTTGTACAATGATCACTCCAGGTTCAGTGTCCACTAATAAAAGGCAAGCAGCCCTATCACAAAGATCTGAAACATGAAAACAAACCGGAGTTGACAGGGGAATAAGAAACAAAGATTTTAGACTTGCCTCCTGTATTCAGCACAGGCAAATGCAAGCGACATTGTCCTCTGCAAGCAGATCTGCCATGCAATTCAGCAGCCAAGAACTAAAGTGAAGGCAATAAAGAGGTGTTCCCAGGATAACACGATCCTCCCTTTGAAAGATACCCCAAAAACAGAGGGGAAAGCAAATCTGGAATTTGTGAATGGCTGTACATTTTCAGTCTGCTGGGTCCCAGTAGCACTCAGAACAGGGTATGATACCAGAGTGCCTCCCGAACACACTGTGTAAGCATGAGTGTAAGGGCAGTGAGGAAATCACCAGTACTTCTGAAAAATAAACAATATTATGCTTTGCCCAGAAAAAAAAAAAAAAATCAAGCCTGACTTGTGAAAAATGTTTATAATCTAATTAATTGCAATAATAAATAACACATTAATGCCTGAAAGCATGAGAACACAGGAGACAATCACCAAGACCACGCCAAAACAGCTATAAAATACTCCAAAAGGAACAGTGAACTGAGACATAACAACTTGTCTCCCTCCCCTCTCAGTTTTCGTTCCTCCTCTATCAAAATCCATAAGTTATTCATACATCTCAATTTATGTCTACTTACACCACTGAACCTAAGGTAAACGCACGCCCTCCCTCACATCCCATTGCTAACCGAGCTGCTGTGAATCTGCGTGGGCTCCGAAGCCCACCACCAACCATAGCACGAGACACAGCGTGCAGTGTAATAACACTACATGCAAAGCATTCTGACATAGTGCCCAAAAGCCTGCAACACACCCTGCAAACCAACATCCAACAGTGTGGGGATGCCCTCTGCTGGGATAACCTACCATCCACACAGGCTGTGAAACCTCCAGCCCCCGCCAGCTCTCTGCCTCCTGTGCCTCAAACCCTGTCTGCTGCTGGCTCTTCATCTTCCTTCAATTCTGTTGTCATCTCTGCTGCATTTCCAGCACCAAAACCAAGGTGGTAAGACTGGCAGACGGTACCAACCTCAGTCCTGGTGCATGTGGCTCTCCCTGCCCCAAAGCAGCAGCACAGCAAGGGCCTTGCACAGCACCAGCAAGGTCTCACGGGGTTCTTAAGTTGAGAATCCACAGCATTCACACAACTTTCCAGTCAAGAAGGTGGCCCTACCATGGCCATTTGATGTCCTCTGACAATCTTCCAAGAGAAAGGCACATCAGCACGTGGTGAAATTAATTTTTTCTTTTCCTGGTTACTATTCACAACCCTTTGAAATGAGGCGATGGTTTCTATGGTCCAAAACATCAGGTTAAAAAACAAAATGTTGGTCTAAAGCCTATGTCATCAATCCTAATCAGGTAACCAAATCCCATTTGATTAATACTAAAATATTTGTCTTATGTTACCTGTAATTCCTCTAGGTCTTGATCCTGCAATCATCTTCTCCCCTCCAAGCCCCTCTCTGAACTCACACGAATGCGGCTGAGCCAAAGCCCCACCTGCTGAAGTCAGCCCGAGTGCACTGACTTCAAGGGGGTTCTCTCAAGTCACAATATCAAAGGCTCAATCTACTTAACTTCAAAAGAGTTAATCATGCAAATACAGCAAAGGATGTGCATATTTGCCGGGTCAGGACCCTATTTGCCTGTAACAATTAACTTTCAAGGCAGAACTGAAAGAGAGGCAGGGATGGGCTGAGTGCTTTTTTGCACCAGGAACAGATAAGTAAGATGAGTATGATCAAATATAGCTAGAAGGTTAAGAAAACCACCGGGAAGTTCAAAGTGGAAGCCTGAAGTTTGCTGCTAATCCCTCAAATCTCATGCATGTGCCTTGCCCCCTTCTTCACAAGAGCCTCGTGTGTGAGAGGAGCGCAGCAAAATGCCTGCAGGACACGAGCCTGGGACTCTCAGATGTGCAGGGGAGAATTCCATCCCACTCAGTGTTAATGGGATTTAATGCCTCCTTTCCCTAGGCTCCTTTTAATGTCCCATTTCTGACCTCAAACCTGGCTTCATATGCTTTATATTTATGGAGTGGATTTCAAGGAAATGGAGGCCTCAGAGCTAACTTTGGCCAGCCAATGCATGCGAGTGAAGAACACGCCTGATTTTACAGTATTTCATGAAATACATAGGGCTAATGTGACTTTCTTTTTAAAAATCCCACTTCTTACCACTGTCAGAAGATGGAGGTACGGCAGCATTATGCTTTCAAACAGCCAGCAGCTTTGGGCACAGGAACAGAAAGCATCCCAGCATCCCTTCTCACAGAAAACACAACCTAAGCTTCTACAGCACACTTCCAAGTTAAGCCATCCCAGAATCAGTGTTGCTTGGTGACCTCGTGGGTATGCATTACAGCAGACTTTAATTACACGACCGCATGCTGTTCTCCCCACCTGTTTTACCCAGCAGAAGAGCAAGCACTCTAGTATTTCTTTTTTAATGAACATGAATTCTTAATGGCTCCTGAGCCTATTGCCACACTGAGCAGTTTCTCTTTTCCCCTCACATCCCCGAGGTTGTAATGTGAAGGAATGCATCTCCACAACACACCTGTATGGTCAGGAAACGGCAGCCCCAGCGCGCAGATTTTGAGGCCCATAGAAAGAAGGCCAACATATGCAAAGAGCCAATACTGAAAGCATAGACAAATACACACCCACATAATTTTACTCCCTTGTTTTATGAGAGGAAGACAGTCCCGCAGTAAATTCCTCCAAAAAACATGTTGTGCCTGTCAAACACCAGCAGTTATTTGTTCAGCTCTGAAAAAGAACAAACCTGACTAACAAATGGAACCTGTAAAAGAGAAGTAATTAAGCTAGGCACAAATAGAATGAGAAAGCACTATAGGTTGGGTGGGTTTTTAATTAGGCTGGGAAGAGAGAAGTTAATTGTGGAAAAAAAAAGGTAAGGTGTGGCTAGAAGAAAAGCATTTAAGATAAATAAAGCCTTTTATTCTTCTCACAGAAAATGGCAGATCTGCAGGCAATAATTAAGTGTTACCTTTGCAGCAGTACCTTATGCAGTACAAAAGATAAAACCAACTTCATTGTTTCAATGGACAAGAGGATTCTGACCTTTGAAAGAAATACAGCTGAGTTTTCCTTTAATTACCAAATATAACCTTAAGGTTAAGCAGTTCTACAACCCATCTGCTGCATATTACAAATGACATTTTTTTTTTAATTAAAAAATCCTTCCTAAGAACTTAGATCTGAAGGTCATGACGGATGTGAATTTCTTCTTCTCTTAACGCTTCACAAACATTTCAATTCGAAATGCCACAATCCCATTATGGCTGGGGAACAAAGGACTCCAGATTGCTTGAATACACAGTGAAAGCTTGTAACTCCACATGCCAGATCTGAAATCTCTTTTTGCTGCTTGTCTCATTTTGGCCATAGGTACATATCGCATCTTGATCCAGTGTGATCTGAATTGCAGCCCTGAGGTCAGAGTTAGCTGAGGGGATGCTTCTGCCCTACTCACCATCTTTTTACAGGGGACACAGAGAAGTTTTTTGAGCAAGAAATACTGCACAATCACATCGCTGCCTGCAGCAGCTCACAGCCTAATGCTCAGAAAGCCAGTTTCACTGCTGCCACCTAGAGCACGAGAGGGTAGAGAACAGTAATTTCAATTGGAAGCAGGCAGAGAAGCAGCTAGACAAGGAAAATCAATTTTTGAGGGTAAGAAAGAGAGGAAGGAGGAGGAAGAAAAAGAAAGACAAAGGGTCTCAAAACACAGATCTGGCTCCCGGGGTAGCCAAAATTGGTTTATCATACCTGGAGCCAATGAATCCCACCACACCTACCAGTCTTCTGTAACTTGTCATCTCAGCATTGCAATGCTGGCTCCTTCCTCCAACCTCTCAAATTTTATAGGTTCCACAACCTGCTTACACAGGGAGGAAGGCAGAACAGATATACGGTTCTTTCTTTTTCCTCCTTCAGATGTCTCATCTCACCCTCCCTTGCTATGCAAATGTAGTGTTAGACCTGCTGCCCAACATAACTCCCTCAGTCAACTGGGTCTTTTGCACTTTGCCTGAAAATCATCTGGGAAGGGCTCTTGGGTCTTGTTTGTGCTGGTACAACATGCAGCAGGACGGGGCATTCTGCAGACACAAAGCACAATGGGTGCAATTCACCTCACCCAGCAGCCACAGGGTTGGGATTTACCTCCAGGTTAAGACAACTGTTGGCGTGCCTGTGAGGTGTCTCAGCTCTCACGACAGTGACACATCCTTTTGGAAAGACATGTCTGAAACTCATACTCACACAGAATATCTCAGGTAGGGGATTCAGCTGCCTAAGCACAACCAGCTAGAGGTTGATGGTGTATAGTCTCTTACCTCATTCTGTTCCAGGACAGCACCACTGCCTTTACGTTCTGTGTCAAGTTGCAAGGCGCTGTGAAGATATCTCAGATAACTCAGGGCTTCTCAAATGGTACCAACCACTCTTGATAAGCAGATCAAGTTCCTCCATGCCATAGATGCTAAGCTGCATGGTTCTTGACAGTACTGTACTGACTGCAATGGGATCTTAGAAATCTGTGGCAAATGCTGACATCTTACCACAGAGAACAGACTGTTCTGCCTAAAACCAGGCAACTCATGCCGTCATGCTTTGGGGTATCCACGGTGGTGCAAATATCAGACAGAACCTACGGGTGGGAGACCCACAACCTTCTGAAGGCTTTGTGAGAAAAAATATGGAGCATCTCAGATGGTCTTAACAGTAAGTTGTGTGCAACTCAACTAAGCCTTAAGCCTTTTTAGCCTGGAGTTGAAGCCCCCCAACCCAGATATCAAACATGCAGAATGCTTTCCCTTAACAGTCAAAGACTGTTTGGCATTTCCAGAGGATGACTCAACTCATCCCCTTCTCCCCTAAGAGACTAAGATTAAAATATCTGACTTACACAGAGGTAAGTTAGGGCAGGTGAATCCCTCTGTTCCTTCCAGTAGCATGTACAGAAAAGACTCACTGAAATGAATCGATGCAAAGCATCCATCCTCCAATCTCCCATCTCAGGGCTTTAAATAACTCTCAGGCACCAACTATGTAATATATCAGACTTAGTCAGCTGAAGAAAAAGTATCTGATGAGATAAATGTTATTCCCGTCAGGCTACACCGCAGTCTTCTTCTTCATAAAGAACGAAATGTCAAGGGGTCTGACCAGAGGAGAAATCAGAAAGGTTCATTTCACTTGAGAAGAGCAGCTAAGTGCAGAAAATCCCCCTACTCAGAGAGAACAGACGTGGAAACGAACAAGCTCAGCAAGCAGGGGCGCCACAGTAGGAAGGCTGTTTCTTGTCTGTAGAGAAGAGCTGATCTCAACTACTTTTTGTAAGAGAAGCAAAGAGTTAGATGGTAATTGGCCAGTTTAACACCCGAGGTTTAGTCAGCTTCTTTCTTCCATGGAGCTGCATGGAAATATTGCATAATACAAGGAGGCACTGCTGCAGAAAAATAAAAGATCCACATCATCTTCTCTTCTGCCCATGTCTGGCCCTTCCCCTGTCCTACAGCAAGCACTAATGTGTGCTGTGCAACTCACAGGCTCAAGAAACAGGTGTAAGTTGGTACTAAAACAACTCCCAAATGCAGTTTTTAGCCAGGACCAGTTCCTCAGCTGGCATTACAGAACAGCCACATGACAACTGGCACAAAGTAGGAAGCACTGCAAAAAAGAGAACAGGCATTTCCCCTGGAGCAGAAGGGGAAAACAGAGCAGCCTTTTATGCCAGCACTGCCTTCTACCATAAGGCTATTGCCTAAGGACTGCAACAAGTGTCAGAGATCTGCTCCTCGCTGTGCACTGTTTCACAAAACTGACGTGTTTCTTTGCAAATCAGACTGCGTGCAAATCCATTTATCAGCTGTGTCCTAGTGAGCATGAGTTATACTAGAGCTAAAGGTCTACCAGGTAACCACACACTCACATCACTCCAACATTACAGGTATCACCAAAACATCTGCAAGGTGCAGATGCTCATAGCACACAAGAAGGTGCACGACTTCAGAGTCCCTTTATAGTGAATGGACAGAGAAACACACTTTTTGGGTGTGATTCAGCAGACAGCTGAAGAGGATCCAATGAAACGTACCCTAAACGCAACTTTTTCCGTCTACTCGGCAGACAGCCCAGGGACACCTCAAACGAACACACACATGCTAGAGATGGAATTAATTTCACCTGTTTTAAGTAACGCTACTGTGTTTTCAAACCTTTACTCTGCAGGTATCAGGAAAAAGACAATCTGATTCACTTATGCTTTATAAGGACACTTCCTTGCAAAACTCTCTTATTACAGTTTAAAAACCATGTCAAGCCTAATAGATTTATCTACTCCAAGGCTAATTCCTCCTATTGCTCCATGTGACTCTGTTTCATTCATTGTATATTTATTTCATGTTTATGCACCAAGTCCCACTATTCATACATGTATCCGAGAAACTAATTTTGTAGCAGAACTTATAAAAAGTTCGATTAGCTTCTACTTGTTGACCCATAATGCAAAATGCTTTATAGTGAACAACAAACAGACAATATTGCTTTGAGCTCCTGGAATAAAAAGTTCAATTAATAAATGTATAATATTCCTATTGCAGAACTACAGAGTGCATTTTCCTATCAAGGACCTTGACACAAGGAGGCTGCAATAACAAAGTATCTGCTACATCAGAATCAAAATAATCAAAGAAGATTAAGAAAGCAAACAGCTCAGTGCTAACATGGCACTGATCTAACATTTACCATAAACTGAACAACATCCTCAGGCTTGTGCTTTGCAGATTTGAAGGCAGCCAGGCGGGTAACAACGACGATGTGATACTCTACGTGGCCAGACATCATCTTCCCACGGATTTCCTGGTATTCTGGCACTGACAAATCCAGCCCCGTGTGTTTATTCTGAATTTGCCTAGGGAGAAAAATAAAATACATACAGAGTTCAGGCATCGGCACAGAGACTTAAATGATACTCCCTGAGGATCCCATTCAAAGTTCCAGAAAGTCAGTGCAAAGACCCCCATTTCTACAGGACCCAAGACAGACCCTACATCCCAGGGTCTGTTTATACACTGCAGGAATACAAATTTGCACAGACTTCACCCATTTTAATATGAAACAATACATATTGGTTTTGCGTATTATTACAGTCTCCACGAATGCTGCCCTAGCCCAGCAGGGCAGATGAGAAGATGCCAAGATCCCTGTCTCATTGTGACGTGCTCTGAGGCAAAGCTCTGTTCACTACAATTGAAGCCAAGCCCTATTCACCTCTCCTTTGTCTTAGGACATCCTGAAAAGGGCCAAAAAAGGACTAAGAAACTTGCTTGGATGCTGGGACAACTTTATGTTAGTAAGAGTTATCCGAGGAACTAGATTAAAACTCGGAATACAGAGATGTTGGAGCTGACTGCTGGGCCAGCTATGCTGTTTCCATCTGAGTGCTCTCTGGATGCATCTCCTAAGTGCTTCCTTCCTACACGTGAGCGAACCCTTTAAATGAAATCAGAAAACACGTTTCTCTTCATTAAGCACTTTTACTGCTTTTTTATTTTTAACCTTAGCTATCTGGGCAATGCCAAGTCCCATCTTCCCTGGACTCTGTGGATTGCAGAGGTGTCTTGTGGAATTCTTGCCCCTTTCTTTAGGAAGTTCAGATTTGCTGACACAAAGGCCCTCTCACCTAAGGATATATTAGGCATATGAATTTAAAATAGGCCTTAAAGTGGTTTAAACGATCTAGTTTCAAAGAAAGTTTTGAAAGGCTCCTCTCATCATGTCAAAACCTGACAAGTTCTTTTGAAACTTGAGTTTTCCCAAGAAGGCAACTTCTGAATCTTCAATGCAAAACTAAAGCTTTTTAAACAGAATATCTCAAGAGTTCTCCATAAATCAAATACCAACAAGCACAGGCACAGGCTCAGTTTTTGATCCAATTCTCTTTGCAAGCCATATTTAAAACATCAGGGCTTTAACCACAGCTCTACTGTCACCGAGGCTTTCTGCTAGGTACCTAAATGCCATTCTGGTTGCTCCAATGTTGTCCTCACCTGCTGCCAGCCAAGGACTTTTCTTTACACTAGCAGACAAAATTTTGTTCTCAGTTACAGGATGCAAACACAGAAGCAAGAGCGCTTACGTGTAAATACACAGGTGTCCTTAGAACCGCCTGGCTGGCACACAGCGGTCTGCTGAACCCTTAAACAAGTCATTATCTGGAGTGTTGTCTCCTGCAGCGGCAGCCAAAACGCTGCCTAAAAGGACACCTGTCAGTAAAATCAGCTGGATCCAGATTTTTTTTTTCTAGTATATTTGCAGCACAGCAAATGCTCTCCAGATGTGCAGCCACTCTAAAGTCGTGACTATAGCAAACGGGGCTGTTTACTGGAACTCAGGAGTGACTTATTTCTGTTAATGCAGCCACAGAGAGAGTTTACGTGATAAATTAACCTGCTTTTCGCTTCTGATAAAAATAAAAGAACAACCACTGTCAAGCCAACCCTCCTGTATAGCCTTATTTAGCTTGAAACATCAGCCACGTAGCGATGTACTGAGATGAGGCAACAACTTCATTGTAAGCCCTGCTGCATCAGAGAGTTCGAATAATGCCAGGGAGTTAGCAAGCACCTTACCTACACCCAGGCTTTTTTATTTGCAAGTTGTTAAAAGTCTCCACTAAAATGACTGTAATGGAAAGGGATTAGAGGGAGGAGAAATAGCTACATTTTTGTTTGTTTGCTTTACGCCTTGTGATCACTTTCATTATCATCTTTCACACGAAACCGACCACTATTACCTCCTCCCATGGCAACAGGATAATGTGTTTTTTTAAATATAAAAATGATTCTAAACCAACAGAAGTCAGCAGGGAGGCTGCAACAGGTATGACACAATATCCAAAGCACACTAATTCTTGTAATGCCTTGGTTTCAAAATAAGCAGCCCCCAGTGTTTTAATTCATTATATACTGTTATTGTTGTTATTCAAATGGGAGCAGCACCTAAAAAACAAGACAGAAATAGCTTCACTGCATTTTTCACATCAAATACAATCATTTTCACACTGGTGGCCTTAAAAAAAAAAAAAGAAAAAATGAAAAGCTGGTTGTTAATGTTAATATATTAATAATATATTAGACACACAGGCTTATTGCTCCTGCTCCTTAGTTAAATCTAAATGCATATATCTGTAAGTCGCTTTTGTCTACAGTACAGATGGATCAGGGGACACTTGGGCACATGGTTATTTTTCCTAATACAGATGATCTCACCTGAATACAATGAGAGCATTCATAGCAGTAATATTGTGCTTGCACAAGCAGATCAAGGAGGAGCAGCACAGGACAGAGGAAGGAGAGATTATATAAAGGTCAGCTGAGTAGGGCAGTTTCCGCAGTTCATGGAAGAATCACATTGCATTTTGATGCAATCACAATGCATCACCTGCATTTTGAGTTGCATATAATATAGAGGCTGCGCAGTTTAATTAATCTGCTTTCCATGCTGAAAGGCCAAGATGCAGAAAAAGGAAAGGAGCCATTGCTAAGTAGGAAAGCAAATAAGGGATGTGAGTGCTGTGACCAGAGAAACTTCACTCCACTGTGTATGTGCCAAGAAGGCGGACTTTGTACTTTGTCTTGACACAGTCAGCCCCTGCAGCAGCTCTAACAACCTCTCCTCCTTCCACGGAAGACCCCAAAGGGGACCAAAGTCTGACTACCCTTGTCAGATTACAGGAAGAAAAGACTCGAATACTTAGTTTCTTCATGAAATGAAGGCAAAATATCTGACACAAATTAGCCAGCAAATATTTTTATTTCTCTGTACAGTCTAACTACACAGGTACAGATTATTATTTATTTGTGTTACCATTAACTAGAAAACCTACCCCCAAAGCTAAACCTGTGTATATAAAAAGTTTTAAAGGTTCACAACTATACAGGTATCTAATCTCACAAGATAGAAAATATATTCACTTGTTAAAGCCTTAAGCACACACACATATATTTAATTGTATTACTGAAGGTATTACAACATCAGCGGGACAATTTGCAGGTAAAGTCCTTTCACTGTAAAATAAATCCAGGTGTACAGATTTCCACCTTGCAGCCTAAAACCTAATATAATATAATTGTCAGTCCTACAAAACGTGTATGTGAGTTAAGTCAGATCTGTTTGAAGGTTCAAGGCCACTACTCCAAAGGCAGTCAGGCCCTGACACAGCAAAGTATTTAAGGATGAAAATCATGGCTTTGAAGTTCGTGTGATTGAAATAGTTTTGCCTTGTGTCCTAGGAGTCCAGACCGTGCTGAATCAGCACTTCTGCTCCTCGTGTTACATCTGATAGCCAACTCCTTTCATGTGGTCTCAAACACCTTTGGGGAAGGGGGGAGGAGGGAACCTCTATCACTGCTCTATAAAGATTGCCACAAGCGTTTTCTTCCTGAGGTGCTGGCTCGGCACTTCTAGGGAAATACAGGTTTGAAAAATGTAATACAGCTCAAAACAGTGCTTCTGCACCCACCTAGGGCACATTTGGTGCCTACGGCTAGAGATGTGAGAAGGTGTGAAAACAGAAGAAACTTATTTTACTTGTTCCTGGCCTGGTCTCAAAACCAGACTGACTGACTCCCTGTGGCCTTTGGGGCATGGGTCTGGTGGTGGGGATGGGATAGGATAGGATGGGATGGGATGGGATGGGATGGGATGGGACATGATGGGATGGGATGGGATGGGACATGATGGGATGGGATGGGATGGGACATGATGGGAAGGGAAGGGACATGATGGGAAGGAAAGGGATGTGATGGGATAGGACGTGGCGCAGCCTTGCTCAGCTAGAGAGGTGTTTATAAAGCCAAGCCTAAACCTACTCTTCAGGCATCACATTCTGCCCCCAAAACACCCCAAAACACCCCTCCACCAAGCTGGGGGACTGGGGGACCGCGCTAAGCCCCCTGCTGAGCCCCCACGGAAGGGCAGCGCCTCTCAGCTACCACAGAGGCCACCACGCATGGCGAACCAGATGCCAGCAGCACCTCTTCCGGCAGCAAATTGCCAAAAAACTCGCGGAACTGCCCCAAACCCCGAGTGTCCCCGCTGCAAGGGACGCCGGCAGCCACCTCCCTGGGCGTCTCCTAAGCGCCCACCGCGGGCTCCCCGCGATGGGGGGGGGGGGGGGTCCCTTCACTCCCCTCCTTTTCCTTTCTCTCCCCTTCCCGGCCCTTCCCTTCCCCTCCCGGCCCTTCTCCGCTCCCTTCCCCGCCGAGGGCAGGCTGCAGCCGACTGCTCGGTGGCTGCAGCTCCCGGCGAGTTGGTGCCACCGGTACCTGGTGGTGACGAGCGCGGCGGGCGCCGGGCCGTGCTGCATGGCGCTGGCAGCCGCCCCCTTCCCGGGCCAGCCCCGGAGCCCAGGAGGCTGTGACGGGAACCCGCGGCGGATGTTTGCCGGAGGGCGGTTCTGGTGCAAAAGGAGGGCTGGGGAGGAGAGTAGGAAGGGAGGGGAAAAGGGCGGCCCCGAGCCGTAGTCGGCAGGATTCGAACCTGCGCGGGGAGACCCCAATGGATTTCTAGTCCATCGCCTTAACCACTCGGCCACGACTACAGCGGCGGGCGGCCTCCTTGGGAGCGAGCCCCAGTAATTTTGTCTTGGCTTTTGGGGCCTGATGGTGTGAGCGAGCCAAAACACTTCCCCTACCCCCCAGTGACACCTCTGTGCTCTCCTCTGAAGTGGGAAGACGTTGTGTGCCCTACCCTGCTGTATCTGCAGGTTGGAAGGGACCTCGCCTGCCCCAAGCCCTGCTGCTGCTCCACCAGCCTGCCCCACAGAGCCTGCTGCCCTCCGCACCAAAACGCTGTCCGCGTGAAGTCACCGAGTCCGTGTGAAGATGGGTGCTTCAAAAACTGCGGCTGTGGTCTGCAAACAGAAGTGACTGCTCAGCACCAACACACTGCTGGGCTCTGTCTTTGACCCAGCAAGATGAGCACCACGTCTGTATGTGCATGAGGAAGTCCGAACACAGCCCATGTTTGTGATTTCTTAGCAAGTCTCATCATCATGTGGTGTTTTTATAACAGCTCACCCTGTGACAAAAGAATCACAGATTTGGGGAATAAATGCCTCAGTGTTGCTAACCTCCGAGGCTCTGAAAGTAATCATTTGACTTATCCATGAGGTTAGGATATGGGCTTTAACCACATAGTGACTGTGAAGGGTGTGTTTATGAAGGAATCTCAGCAAAGCAGCTGTACAAAAAAAACAACCCTGACAGAAGCAAACTCTAAGATGCAGATAGAGCAGCCTGATGGAGCTGTGCAACTGTATTGCCTTCTTCAAAAGCAACATTCCTGAATATTTGGAGCATAATTTCACAGAACCACAGAATGATTGAGGCTGGCAGGGGCCTCTGAGTCCACCTGGCCCAACCCCTGCTTCAGCAGGGACACCTGGAGCAGGGTGCCCAGGACCACATCCAGGTGGCTTTTGAAGATCTCCAGGGAGGACACTCCACAGCCTTGTGGCAACCTGTGCCAGTGCTCATATAAAGAAAATGTTTCCTCATGTTCAGAGGGAACCTCCTGTGTTCATGTTTGTTCCCTGCAGCAGAGGGTAGGCCTAGTAATGGTAGAAAATCATAACTTTGTTAGTGATGTTACACTGTTATTGGTGTTGGTTTTCAGATGTGCTGCATGTCCTCCTACCAGCTTTCCCCTGCTTGTTTCCAGCTGGTGATCAGGTGTGTGAAGAAGCCGCACTGCCACTGTGCCCAGTGGGGTCTGACCAACACCCACCCATGGGCTCTTTTCTGACTGAGGAGGAAAAAAAAAAAAAAAAGTGAGAGAGAGAGAAACAGTTAAAACAGTTAAAAAACAGTTAAATGGAATAAATTTTCTATGTAGCATTCAAAGCAACATGAAAGTGTTGCTTTTTTACAAGAAGCGATGGGAACAAATATGCAGTCTCAGACGTCTTTCTTGCCTCAGTTCACTTGTGTATGTGCAAAGCAGAAGGGAAGAAACTCTAAACCTTCAGTGCTCCCTTCTTGGGGACTACTGGCCTTTTTCAAGCCTCTTAACTCTGCAGTATTGACTGGTTTGGTTGTTTTATTTTTATCCATTCAGATAAAAGCTTCAAGTTGAAGAAGGTGCTCAGAGAAAAGGAGGCCAGTATGATTTCAGTCAAAGACCTCTGGAAAATGAAGAGGAATGAAGAGGAGAAAAGTCATTAAATTAACGGCTGAAGGAACTTCATTTGTGTTCAAGATGTATGAGGATTGGGAAGTGTCCATATGAGAGGAGCTCATAAGATGGTCCTATCCTGAAAACTTAAATTAATAGCACTCCACAACACAAGCGTAATGGAGAAGGCAGGTTTAAAACAAAGAATTTAAGGAGAGAGACAGATAACCTTGACAGCTGGTGTAGAAGTTTCATCACTCAAGTGGCTTTTTCAGTTTCATTATCATTATGATAAAAAATCTTTTGGCTGCCATTATTTAAAAAAAAAATAAATAAATAATAATAAAAAAAAAGGAAAATACAATGAGTTAGTTTCAGAGTTCAATAATCACACACCTAATATATATAATGTCAGTTATGATACAGTATCCTTATAAATCTCATGATTTTGGGATACCTTTGAACATTTGGTTCAGTAGTATGGTTCTTGTCATCTGTGAGCACCCACTGTGTAACCACTTGATGGTCTGTATCCTGAGCTGACTTTCATGGGATAAAAACCTTGCCTTCTTGTCATATTAATGTAACTTAAGTTTCCACTGTATCTAGTGGTTTATCATGTTATGCTATGAAACAAGTGCTGTCTTGCATCAGGGCTACTGTGTCTGCCACTGGCAAGGTTCTCTCAGAGCAGAGGGCTCCTGGAGTCTCAGCAGTGGCTGATAAATGAATAAATATAATCATTTTTTTCTTAATTCTTCACTAAATACCTCTTAGGGAGCAACATTTTTGTTTTTGTTTTTGTTTTTGTTTTTTCTACTCTGCCTCCATAGTGCCTATCTGCTTTTCTACTTGCTGATTATACACACACAGGAGTGGGTCCTACATGTGTTTCCTTCAGCACAAGGGGAATGCCCTATGTAACAGGGACATGGCTGGGATGTTACTATCCATGTTGTGCGTGAGCATTTGGCAAAGGCATCTGACGATGCATGCATGCCACAGCTCATGGACCAAACCCTGCAGCATCAAACATCAAGAAGATCCTATCTAAACCACCCTCCAAAACCCTGCTCCCAGACATCCAGCACAGCCCCATGGATGCTGCAGACCCAACGCCACAGACAGCCAGGTAAGAGTGACTTCGGCTCGAGGAGTGTGAGCATCAGCCATGTCTGCCTCTGGATTAATTTTTCTGTCCACTAGAGAGCACTCAAATACAACCAATAAACCACTGAGAGGTTGCTGGTGCTGACTGCAGTTCTCTCCTTGGGTCTCACCCTTTGGGACCCAGCTGTCCAGCTCCTGTGTGGCAGCACCTACCTGCGCAGACAATCCCAGTGACACCAGTGTAACCTCAGCTCATGACTCTGAGACCAGATACCTAGAGATTTTCACTAGAGCTGAAGCCAGACGGGTGCTAGGACTGCATTTGCAGTTGGGGCTGACATTTGTATTTATTTTTCATACACAGTCCCCTAAGGAGATTTCAAAATGTAACCCAGAGGAGTTTTCACATGCCTCATCACCAAGAGGGCTGTGGGGTGAAAAAAGGGGACAAGAAAGAAATGCAAAGGTTAGAAATCAGCAGCCCACAGCTGCTGTTCCCTGAGCCCTTTCCCTATAACAGCACAGAGCATTGTTTTTGTTGTTTTTATTTTTGCCAGACTATAGATCATTCTCCATCCACCGGGCTGGGACAGGACAGGCAAGGAGCTACAGAGAGAACTGATGAAAAACAGCATCCACCCCTCTCTAGCACCCAGAAATGGGCACAGTCCCATCTGCTCTGTTTTGCAGGACCTGACTCAAAAGCTTTCCCCTCTGACCTTGCTGTGGTGACCTGAAAAATACATGAAGGAAGTTTGCAAGGACTTGGCGGCTGCCAGGTTCATTCTCTGACACCTGTAAGCTGGCTAACAAGCAGCTCCTGGCCTCTTTGAGGACCCATTTGGTGAAGCAAGGGGAAACCCCAAGCAGCCAGGAGCAGCCGTAGTGCAGAGCTCAGACCCAAGAGGTGCAGGGGATGATTCTCCCTGTCCCCTCAGCTCTGGCTGGGACAAAGCAGATTTGCACCAAGGAGCCTTTTGCCAGATGTGCCAGAGAACATCTTCCATGGGCTCCAGGCTCCGACAAAGGGTTAAGGTGAGGAAGGAAAACCTCCCAAAGCCTGTTAAAATACTGAGTGATTTGTGGCTGGGGTCTGTTCATTCAGATCAATGCCGAGGGGCTGCAGCCCTATGGCTTAATCCCTCCCTGCTCCCCCTGAGGGCAGGGGGGACAGGGGTCTCTATCAGAGCAGGGGGCAACCCCATGAACCCCTCCTAGGGTCATATCCGTCTGCCAGCTGACCACAGCCCCATCTGGGCGTGATTCTTGGCAGCTTTTGGGTTCGTTCTGCATCTCCCCACAGCTAGCAGGCGAGCCACATTGAGTTTATAAGCCCCAGGGGAACTGTCCACCAAATTTTGGATCCCTGGCAAAGCACTCTGCTTGTAATCGTGGATGTGGGGAAATCAGAGCCCTGCTTAGGGTATAGTAAGCAAAACTGGGGGGGAGCAAGGACAGAGAAACATATTTAAAAACAAAATAAATTGGCTATGAAAACACAGTTTAAAAGCTGAAATGAAACCTTTCTTGGTCTAGATCAGGTTGGGAGAAATACAATACTAAAGTACTGAAATACAATGCTGAAAAAGGCTGCACTGGGGTAATAGGATTCCAGTGAGATGCCCAGTCACTTTATCATTTCTACCGCTATTTGTTTTCAGATGACAATTACAGAATCCAGATGTGAACCACTGGGAGATTTTATATTAAGACTGGGGTGCTCCATGAGTTTCAAAGAGAGCTGAAATGCTAGATTTAAAGTTCACTCTTGTTATATGATGTGGTAAGGCTGTTGATAGCCTGTCAAGGCAGCCTTTTAATCTACACACCTCCTAAACTTGGGATGGATTTATTCTGAGGAGAAGGGAGAAGAGTTATATTGCTGTTCTTCATTATGCCTCATGCTTTTCTCCCTTCTAACAGTTAACCTGTAATATGATGAGCCACACATCAGGAATAATCTAGTAGAAACCATAGGTAATCCCCGCTGAAAGATAACCTGGATCTTGCCTTGATGCAGTCCTGAAATTAAAATTCCCTGTATCTGAAATTTTGAGGTCTTCAGTAAACCATGGCTAAACTTCCTGATAGACAGTGAGGAAGAAAATATGTTACCCTGTTTTGCCTCGGTTTAAAACAAAACAAACCCCCAAAAAAGCCTTACAAAACATAAAATTGTCTATGTAATTCAAAAACACATCTACAGTAGACAGAAGCAATAGACTTCCTTTCTTCCTTTCTCCCTTCCTTCCTTTCTTCCTTTATTTTCAAAGACAGCTTCAGGTAGTTGACTCTTTATGTAGTTGCAATTAAAAGGGTATTTCCCCAGATCAAGGAAAGGTGAAGGTATAGTCGGTAGTTGTACACATTTCTATGTAGATTCCCAGATATATTGCTTTCATGTTTTCCCTGTACATCTTTATCACACACTTGACCTGTGCTGTTGACCAAGGACTTTACCTTGTTTTCTGTCATTCCCACCATGTAAGCTCTGGAGGTGTTTATATCTATGCTAATTTATTTGGTTGGAGATAAGCCCAGCCTCTTGGCTTTGGTGCTCACTCTGGTTTCTCATCATCACCTGTGTGAAGTGTGGAGATGACTCTCTTTGTGAAGATCCTGCCTGCAGGAGGGGGAAAAGGTTGAGGTTCATGAAGACCTCGACTCCTCTGCTGAACTACCCATCATTGCACAGTTTCAGCCACTTGGGTTAGAGCTGGCCACAAATTTCACTCCTGGATTTCTTTTTAAAATTATAAAATATTCCATGGGCACTGTGGGAACAATTCCTCCATTTTATAAGTGATTCTGGGCCTACCTGAAATTTTCCCAAATTGAAAAATTTCAGCTTTTTGAGCTAGCAAGAAAAAGAGAAAGGGGTGGGAAATGAGAAGGCATTAACATGTTGTTCTTCAGCATCTCTTCCTAAAATGGGTGTATGCAATTGCTCTGTTGATCTGCTGCTTCATGTGTCTGTCAGCCTGTCTGTCTGCTTCCCACATAAACATGTCATAATAACCTGATGGTCAATTTTAACCAAATAGAACGGAAGAGAAGATAGAATCATAGAATGGTTTGGGTTCAAAGGGACCTAAAAGATCATCCAGTTCCACCCCCCCTGCCCTGGGCAGGGACACCTCCCACCAGACCAGGCTGCCCAAAGCCCCATCCAGCTTGGCCTTGAATACTGCCAGGGATGGGGCATCCACAGCTTCTCTGGGCAACCTGTTCTAGTGTCTCACCACCCCCAGTAAAGAATTTCTTCCTTATATCTAATCTAAATCTATTCTTTGTCAGTTTAAAGCCATCACCCCTTGTCCTATCACTCCACCCCCTGACAAAGAGTCCCTCCCCAGCTTTCCTGTAGCCCCCTTTAGGCACTGGGAGGCCGCTGTAAGGTGTCCCCAGAGCTTTCTCTTCTCCAGGCTGAACAACCCCAACTTCCTCAGCCTGGCTTCAGAGAAGAGGTGCTCCAGCCCCTTGATAGTATCTATGGCCCTCCTCTGGACTAAATTCCACATCCTTCTTGTGCTGGGGGCCCCAGAGCTGAACGCAGGCTCCAGGTGGGGTCTCACAAGAGCAGAGCAGAGGGGGACAATCACCTCCCTCGCCCTGCTGGCCACGCTGCTTTTGATGCAGCCCAGGATATGGTTGGCTTTGTGGGCTGCAAGCGCACATTGCTGGCTCATGTTGAGCTTCTCATCAACTACCACCTCCAGGTCTTCACCTCAGGGCTGCCCTCAATCCATTCTCGACCCAGCCTGTGTTTGTATTGGGATTGCCTCAGTCCAGATGCAGGGCCTTGTACTAGGCCGTGTTGAACACATGAGGCTCACACAGCCCCACCTCTCAGGCCTGTCCAGGTCCCCCAGGATGGCATCCCTTCCCTCCAGCATGTTGACCACACCACACAGCTTGGTGTTGTCAGCATAGTTTCCAGGAGTATCTGCTCCATGAACTTGCCAGGCACAGACAGAAGTGAGAGTGACTGGCCTGTAGTTCCCTGGGTCCTTTTCCCTTTTTAAAAATGAGTGTTATCTTTCCCCTGTCCCAGACAGCAGGAACTTCATCAGACTGCCACAAAATCTCAGATATGATGGTTTAGTGGCTTAGCAACTACATCCACCAGTTCCTTCAGGACCCATGGATGTATCTCATCAAATCCTATGGACCTGTGCACCTTCAGGTTCCTTAGATGATCTCAAACCTGATTATCTCCCACACAGGGTGTTTAATCATTCTTCCAGTCCCCACCTTCGCCTTGTGGGGCCCAGGCCATATGGCTGGTGCTCTTGTCAGTTAAGACTGAGGCAAAAAAGTCATGGAGTACCTCAGCCTTCTCCATAACTCAGGTGACCAGGTCTCCCATTTCCCTCTGGAGAGGGCCCACAGTTCCCCGGCTCTTCTTTTTATCACTCATGTACCTGTGGAAGAGATGGCCAGACAGCTTTTAGCTCCTCCAACTACTGTAAAAATTTGGTGGCTGGATGAAAGGCTGGCATTTGCACCCCACCGAGGGAAAGACTGAAGCATAAACTCTGAAGGAAATTGTCAGGTTTGGCTCATCAGTAGGCCAGATATTTTTTGTGTACCTCCAATGTGGAGGAAGTATAAAGGAAGCACAATACACATTGTTTATAAATGCAGTTACCTTAGTCCTGCTGCTCTAGTTTTAATTCAAGATAATTAATCTGGCAGATGCCAGGAGAGATTACAGTGACCAACCATTTTTGGTGACAGCAAGTCAGGATGGAACTGGCCAGCTGCTCAAGGAGATATAAGTATGTCTCTGTCTCATAATACAACCAGTGCAACCTACCAGTGTCTTCCTCTGTGCTGATCCGGTAGAATTGCATAGTAGTTGGTGGAGATAAGGGTGTTTCTGGGACAAATTTCTGGAAGAACTGTGACCTGCTTCAGGTGCTCACCTCAAGATGATGCCTATTTTTATCCAGTGGCTATAGAGGGCATGCAGATGATGTACATCTCAATTGACAGTGTCTATGTGTAGGCAACTGAATGAGGCTAAAAAGGTAGAAATTCATGACCTTAAAAGTAGGTGTTGCAATGTTGGTGCCCTCATGAGCCCTCATTAAATGATGGCACCTCATGGTGCCCTCATTAAATATATATGTGTCTATCACCGTGATTGCAAATCAAGTTAGTACAGTCTCTACTAAAAGAGCAATACAGCTGATGAGTGTCTAGTAAATCTCACACTTATTTTGTAGATCTGCAATTGAAATGAATCCACCCTACCTGCTTCCTTAACCCACTCCTTCGAAACTACTAAAATAATACAATATGGGTGTTTGAGATTTTATAGAAATGGATGATTGTCCTTCAGAAAGACAGAGGAAAATACAACTAGAGATGGATGTAACCTTTCATGGTACAATGGCATAGCATACACTTCTGACATTTTTCTTCTGAGCTAAGTTTTCGGCAGCCCATAATGCAAGGAAAAGCAACCACCACCTGGTGAGAGAAACAATTAAACTGAGAAAAATGGAAGTGAAGTTTCCTTGATAGACCATGTTATTCTAGCTGACTGAGCTGGGAGGAGGAGTGAGCTGGGTTTCCAACACAGAAGCTCATCAGCTACCCTGCCTTGGCCTCCAGCATCTCCAGGACACCATTTGCACAGGTAAATCAAACAATGCCAGGGAGCAAGAGCTGACGCTGCTGTCAGCACTGTGACTGGTAAAAGGATCCCTGGCATGTTTTCAGCCTAGGACTCTGCTGAGCAGTTCCTGGGGCAATTCAGTTAACACAGGCCAGGGCCCAATCCCATCCAACAGCTTGTGCGTGGTCATCAGGCTTGGAGGCTGAGAGAGTTTAGCCATATGGACACAGGCTAATCCACAGCAATTGACCTTGGTGCCAAAGAATGGTAGTACAAACATTTAATTTGCTTGTACGGATGTAGCCAAAGTGGTTAATTCTGCTTCCACAATCGTGTCCTCCAGGAGAACTAATGGGAAGACTTAAGAGTCTGTACATTTACAGCCTGTCCTACACACACTGTACAGCCATCACTGTACAGAGCAAAGACTGCTGAGAAGATTCAGAGCTGGATTCACTTGCAGTTTCCAAATCACTAAATCAGCAAGGCCCAGGAAGACCTTAAGTCTCTTTGTGTCTTTGGTTCTTCTTAAAACCACCAGCCCAGACTTAATCTGTGCTGTAGGGTGAGGTGCTGCAGGAAGGATATGGGCAGAATTTAACACCTCCTTGTTCCAGGAGCAAAGCGCTTGTTAGCAAACTGGTAGCTGCCTGCCAGACAATTATTTCATTTCATTTCATACAACCACATCAAATCATTTCCAGCTGCACTTTCATTGTGGACACAGAGCAAGGCACCCAGACTGGCATATTTTGATTTACTGACCTGGAGGGACCAATGTGTAAATGACAGAAATAGCCAGAACTCCCAATACGCTACTGACGTGACCCACAAGCAGTGGTGTGGTCTTCAAGGCTTTCTTCTACATCAGGAAGATGCATTTTTTTTTTTAACTAAATTCTGATGATCATCTCATATGGGAACGTGCTTTGTTCAGGTGCTTAAATAGGCACCTGGGGTTGTTCTGCAGGCTGCGAGGCACCCGAGACATCCACATGGTGCTGGCAGAGAAGGCGGAAGATGTAGGACAGACCCACTCTTTTCTGAGAGCAGCTGGAGGTCCGCCAGCACCCAGGGAGTCTCAGGTGCCAGCAGATGCTCATGAGGAAGCATCTGAGAAGGTGTCAGGTGCCTGGGCCTGCGCGTGAGTGTTTGGGTGGGTAGGAAGAGGCAGGATGGCAAGGCAAATTGAGCGTGTTGCCTGCACCAAATAAATGGGGCAGAAATGTACATTACCTGTATGCTGAGGTCAGCACAGCCCACTCCAGCTTGCACATTCTGCAAGGAGCTGCAGGTGCACAGCCATGACCATGTGCAGGCATCCCCCCCTCTAACAGGATTTGGCATCCCACCCTGCAACGGGCCTGTGTGGCTTTGCACAAGCTGTACCTGCCCAGGAGCCTTCAACTTCAGTAGGAGCATAAAATGGGCAGGGGCTGAAGGATTTAGTACACTGCACATACCTCCTCTTACTATATATATACTGGGCAAAGATACATGGATGAAAAACTTGTTTATAGTAAAGTTGTGTGAGGCTTATATAGTAAGGCTGTGGAAAGGCCCCTTTGCTGTGATTTTAAATATATATATTATAACCTTATAATATATATATATATAATATTTTTCTGTATTTATTGCATATATATTACACACATATGTATGTTACATATATATAATATTATTCTGTATTTATTAACTTCAGGGCTCTTTGAGACAGCGATGGGACAATGCAGAGGGACAGATGCTGATCCTTCAACTGACAGTGACATTGGTGGCAGGGGGATGGTTGGACCAGATGATCTTGGCGGTCTCTTCCAACCCTAATGATTCTCTGACTCTGTGATCTGGGCTCGTCTGGGCTCCAGCACGGCTCGCTGCTATAAATCCCTTGGCCGGGAGGTGGTGCTCCTGCCCCGGGAGATGTCCCTCACTGCCAGTCCGGAGCTTTCCCCCTGCTCCGGTCCCTCCGTAGCAAGCCCCAGCTCCGTGGGATGCGCGGGGATGGTCCTCTGGGAGGGGTTCTCCTCCTCTGCTCTGCTCGGGAGGCTCAGGCGATGGTGTGGTGGTAGCAAGGAGCTTTCTGAGCTCCTCGGTTTGTCCCGTGGGGTCTTTCAGGGGGGAGGCACCTCTCCTAAGCAGCGCTTAGGGCTGTGTATGGTGCTTTCTTACACTCCCTTGGTGCCGAGTGCCATGCCCTCTTCCAGACCAGCCTCCCCTTTGGGACCAGCTGATACCCTCTGGCTGCAGGAGAGCATTTCTCCTGGTGGCACCTCACAGGCGGCAGGTGGGGATGGGGAGGCAGCAGGGGTGGCTCTGTGCAGGAAGAGCAAAAGCTCTGTGGCAGCTCCCTCGGCTGGGCTCCTCTGCTAACGCTGTAGGAACCACGTCTGGAGGTCTCGCTCTCCCACCAGCAGCTATAAATGGGAGGAAGGTGAATAATTAGACCAAGAAAAAAGCCCAGATGAAGCGAGGTGAGTCCCAGCCACATGCCAGCCCGGGCTACCTCTGTACCTGTGACCCAACAAGCCTAATCCACAGAGGGTTTCTTTTCCAGTAGGGCTGAGCTCTCAGCCTGGCATTTCCACGTTTCCTGTCCCTTACCTACAGCACAGCATGCAAGTAGAAAGTGCTAGATGGCAAAAGCATGGCTTTGCCCATCCAGATCACAGTGATATGAGGTCTGTGGGCCTGAAGGAAAGCAGCCCCATGGGGTTTTGAATCCATCTGATGTTACACGCATTGACTTCATACCTTGATTTTCTTATCTTCCCTGCCCATCACTGTGCAGACAATCAGAAACAATAAAATAAATAAATAAATAAATCAGCTTGGCTTCAGTTTCTGTAAGTTTTGGAAAGACTTGCGAGGAGATTTGGAAAGCAAATGATGCTGACTCTTGGCTACCTGCTGAGCTGGCCCTGCCGGCGCTTGCAGCCTTCTCATTATAAGACATTTCTCAAGTGAAGCCACAAGAGGTTTCTTGCGCGGTCCCTACATGAAGACATATTCTTCCAAATAACCACAAGCATCAGTACTGTGGCTGCTGGAAACTTGCTCAAGACTTGAAAATTTGGTGGAGCCCTGCTGAGCTTGGCTGGTGGAAGCAGCCACGAACACCTCCGGCTGCGAGGCGCGGAGGAATTTTGTCACTGCTGTTTGTTTTTGTTCTGTCAGACAGTGCCAATGACAGGAAAGGTGACACAGGGCTCTGTGGCTGTGCCACCAGGTTCATGGTTAGTCCTCAAGGATGTCTTTTGTCTGTCTCCTCCTCTGAGAAGTCACCTTCCAGAGCTGGTGGGGTGTTTGCCCTCCTGGTTCAACCAACTATCTCCCTCTTCCCTCTGGTGAGGAGCACCTGCAGGGTAGCTCCCCTGTGCCTGTGCCAGTCCCCAAAAAGGGGTGCAGGAAGGGTTCATACCAGCAAGAACTCAGCCCCATGGCACAGAAGCAAACTGGGGGATCTGCTTCATATGCAATGGCTCCCTGTCCACCATGGGAGACTAGGGGAGGCAAGCAGGAGCGCCCCTTCCACCCAAAAACCCAGACAGTGTCTGGGTAAGGATGGGAGAGACCATGGCGAGATGTAGGACCTCTTGCTGGCACACAAACCTTGGTTTTGTGTTATTAGGGATAGGTTCTTGGGGAAAAAAAGCGAGGAAAATGTGTCTCTTTATCTTCCCCTTGGGTTCTGGTTCATTTAATGTTGCAAATAGTGCAGCGGGACATCTCAGGGCTGTGTTTTTCAGTCCGTGCTGGAGTTACCGGGAGGATTCGTAAGAGCAAAGGAGGGGTGGAGCAAGGAAGCAGGGCTGGAGCCAGCCTCACCACCTTGGTAGAGGGCCACTGTGGGCCAAGGAACGTCGCAGTGGCTGTGGCAATGGCAGCGCCCCCGGGAGGAGCGGGTCTCTGCCAGTGGAGTCAAGCGGACGTCGAATCTCCCGTGGTTATATGGGTGTTTTTTCTGCATAAACTTGCTAATTGAGTTGTAAAATAAAACTCCAGCCTTTCCTCTCCAATTTCTGCTGCTGCAGCAGCGTGCTAATTTGGTTTTGGAAGGGGGCTGGTAGGAGGTGGCCCTTTGCCAGGGTGAAATCATGCACGGCAGAGAGAGGGGGGAGCGGGGAAGGGCTGGGGCAGGAGCTGGGGCTGTACCGTGTGGGACCAGGGCACTTCGGGGACCTCCTGCATCTGGGATGGGTTGGTGCAGATTCAAGCCCAAAAGGGTTTAGAAGAAGCTGTGATGGAGATCAGATGGGAAGATCAATGCTCATGCACCTGGATGGCAGAGAGGATGGGCTGGGGGATGCACAGCGGGGCAGGATTTGCTCCTTGGGCTCTGTGTGCCCACGTGCGTGTCACTTGGGGCTGTGTGTGTGTCTGGTGCCTGTGTTTGTGCCTTCGGATGGGATCTGGTGGTGGGAACCCAGCAGTACATGGGGGAGCTGGTGCTGAGCAGAGGTGCTGGCCCGGGGCTGAAAAAGCCTCGGGGGAAAGAGAAAAGTCAGAGAAAAGTCCATTGAGTTAAGAGAATTTTATTTTTTTAAACAATAGATGGGGAAAATGTGGTGATGGTTCCAATCCCCTTGATTTTGGAGGGGCTGGGGGTTCCTCATGAATGACAGACATTATTTTAACCCCTTTTACCACTGCCCATGAAACGGTCTGGATGAGAGGAATCCAGGCAGAAGGCTCCAGAAGCCATTGCAAGAAACCCTGATGGACTTGCCTGTGTTTTCTAAAGCTTGGCAGTCTTTCCTCTCACATCTTTCCATCCTTCCCCTGAGCCTTTTACTCGACCCTGACACTTTCCCTGAACACACCCAGGGAGTGGGAGCCCCCATGTGGGGCATGGTCCATGGCTATGGGGCCACTGGTGGAGGTGGGGAAGGGTTAGGGTTAGGAATGGGAGGTGTGGGACAGAATGGGGCTTTTCCACCTTCATGTTTTGGGGATGGGATTTAACAAGGGGAGAAAAGCAGGAGAAAAACAGGCAGTGAATGCTTCAGCCTGCCCTTCCTCTGCCTCCTGCCCCAGCCAGGTGAGGGCTCCTGGCGGTCACAAATTGCCAGACAAGTGGTGACGATTGTGCAAATTGGATGCAGTGTGCAATGAAGTGTGCAGAAGCCGTGCAAAAGTCATGCAAACACCATTCAAGCCAGGCAAATGCTGTGCAAGCGTTGTGCAAGCCGTGTCGGGTGTGCAAACCACGAGCAAAGACCGTGCAAGTGTGCAGGGCGTGCAAACCGGGACGTTGTCCTGGGAGCTGCGGCGGCTGCTCCCCGCTACGTGCATGGACGGAGCAAATCCGCTGGTTGGCATTAGAAACCCGCTGCTGATCCCGCGACCAAAGCACCTGTAAAACCCCAGCCGAAAGAAATGAGAGAGGCCGGAGTGACAACGCTCGTGAGAAGCGATTGTTTGGGGGGGGGGGGAGAGGAAAAATGCCGTGTTTGTGTTGGCGAAACACCTGCATTCCTTCCAATAAATCATCACAGCGCTTGTTTTTGTATTTGCGGAGAAATCGCAACAGACATAACCAGGGACTTAAGAGACTTGAAATAACATCCTAGTAAATACCCCACATTGTTATTTTAATCGAGACCCAAGGAAACATCTGAATTTTACCAAGGAAACCCTCCGTGTGAGGGAAAACATCAGCCCGCAGCCTGGCCCGGCTTTGTTTTGCTGTGGGCTCCGTGTCCCGGGGCGGGCAGAGGGTCCCCGGGGCCACCGGTGCCCGGGTCCCTGGCTGGGGTCTGAGTCCTCTGCGGTGTGGGGTGAAACCCCCAGCCCCAAAGTGCTGGGGGATTGGGGTTGGGGTTTGGGGTTGGGGTTGGGATTGGTAGGGGTTAGGGTTGGGGTTAGGGTTAGGGTTGGGGTTAGTGTTAGGGTCAGGGTTAGGGTTGGGGTTGGGGTTGGGATTGGAATTGGATTGGGGTTGGGGTTAGGGTAGGTATTGGGGTTGGGGTTGGGGTTAGGGTTGAGGGGTTTCCCTGCCCAAATGATGGAGGGGAAGGTGGGGGTGCCCCCTCCAGCCTGGCACCAAGGTCTGCCCCCCGAAGCAAATGCTGCAGGTGTCCCCTCCCCACAACAAGGTGCCCCCACCCCAAATCACTCTCACCCTGCACCATGCGGGTCCCACCTCCGTTCCGTTCCCCCCTCCACCAACACGCTTAGGGGCTCCCCCGTGACATACAAACCCCATTTTCTCACCCATCCCAAACCAGGCTTCACCTTTATCTCCCCATAACCCCTCCGAGCACTTAGCGACTCCCCCTACCCCATATAGTGACCGGGGGAGGGGGGGGCTCACCTGCGGACAAAGACAGACCGGGGGAGGGGGGGGGGGGGCAGAAGAAAAGAGATAAAAAAATAAAAAAAAGGAAAAAAAAAAGGAGGGGGGGCGGAGGATTTGGAGAAGGGGGGGGCAGGAGGATTTGGGGCGAGAGGGGGGTGGAGGATTTGGGGCGGGGGCGGTGCCCGGGCGGGGCCGCGCTGCCGGCAGGGGGCGCCGCGGGCGGGAGGCGACGGCGGCGGCGGCGACGGCGGCGGCGAAGGCGGCGGCGGCGGCGGCGGCGGCGGCGCCGGGGCGAAGGACGATGCTCAAAAGGCGGCGGGGAGCGGCGGCGGCAGCAGCACCGCGCCGAGCGCCCCGGCCGCCGCCATGCGCCTCCCCGCCGCCGCCCTCTGCCTCTGCCTCCTCGGAGCCTGCCGCCTCCGCCGGGGGCTGGAGGCAGCCGCCGTGCTCGGCCAGCCGGCGGCGTCCCCCCCGCGACCCTCGGCGGCCGCGCCTTCCTCCTCCTCCTCCTCCTCCTCCTCTTCCTCCTCCTCCGTCTCCTCCTCCTCCTCCTCCTCCTCCTCCTCCTCTTCTTCTTCTTCTCCTCCGCCGCGCAACGGCACCGTGGTGCCCCACCACTACATGGTGGCTCTCTACCAGCGCCTGGCCGCTCGCCGGGGCGCCGGCCGCCCCCCCGCCACGGTGACGGGCTTCGCGGAGCGGGGGCGCAGCGGTGAGAGCCGGGGGGTGGCCGTGGGGAGCCGGGGGGGTGCGCGGCGGGATGGGGTTTGGAGGGGGGGAAAGGGGGGAAGGGGGATGTGCCGCGGGATGGGGAGCGGTGGGGAGCGGGGTGGGGGCTGCGCAATGGGATGGGGGTCGCTGGGGTCCGGGATGGGATCTCCGCAGTGGGATGAGGCTCGCTGGGGACAGGGATGGGGTCTGCGCAACGGGATAGGGCTCGTTGGGGACCGGGATGGGATCTCCGCAGTGGGATGAGGCTCGCTGGGGACCGGGATGAGGTCTCCGCAATGGAATAAGGCTCCTTGAGGACCAGGATGGGGTCTGCACAATGGGATGAAGCTCGTTGGGGACCGGGCTGGGAGCTGCTCGATGGGATAGGGCTCTTTTGGGACCGGGCTGGGATCTCCGCAGTGGGATGAGGGTCGTTAGGGAGCGGGATGGGAGCTGCGCAATGGAATAGGGCTCGTTGGGGACCGGGATGGGGTCTCCGCAGCAGGATGAGGCTCCTTGGGGAGTGGGATGCGGTCACCGCAGTGGGATGGAGATCTTTTGGGAGCGGGATCCCCCGTTTCGGGTACGGGGCCGTGCGGTGGGATGGGGTTTGTCGGGGAGCGGGGTCCCTCCCGTCGGGGCGCGCACGGGGCTGTGCGCGGTGCGGGATGCCCCTTCCGCCGTGTTTTAATGGGGAACGGGGCCGTGCGCGGGGATCGGGCTCCGAAAAAGGCTGTGGGGGGATGCAGGGGGTGGCGAACGGGGTCGTGGACGGGGTTGGGGCTGGGGAAGAGCGAGGACCGGCCCGCAGCGGGTAGGGATGCTCAGGCAGCGAGGGTGGCGCCGGGGATGCCGCTGGGGCTGCGGTGCAGGGATTTTGGGGACGGGGACGGAGTGCGGCCGCTCGGGGGGCTCTGCCTCGCGGTCCCTTTCCCCTTCTCCCCCCTTTTTCCCCCCTTCACACCCCCGGATCTAACGCTAAGCATCGAAGAGACGCACAGGCGCGCTTAACGACGGATTTTTTTATGTGCCCGCGTACCCATCACATCCTCCCGACGAAGTTTTCGTGGGGGAAAAACCCCAAACATTAAATCAAAGCCCCCAGATCGAAATGCAATGAAAAGCCAAAGGGGAAAGCAGCCCCCCTTCACCCCCCTACTCCCCCCCCAAATCCAGTGAGCGGCCAGGGACCGAGGGGACACTGGGGGAAGATGCTCCGGGGGGAGGGAGGGCAGTGCCCTGCGAGCTGCAGCGCAAAACGAAACCAGATGCAGTCTTGAAAGGGATCTCCTTATCTGGCCTCGCAGGAATTTTAGATGTGCTTTAAAAGAAAATAGTAATAATAAATGACGGGGAGAAAACTATTTCCCACACGGTGCGAGCTGTGGAGCAGGGGCATCAGGCTTTGAGGGTAGAGGTTGGGGTAACTGGAGCTGAGGCTCAGCAGCAGCGTTTGCTGCACACCCTGGTCAGGTTAGAGAGGAGAAAACAAAACACCAAGCCTCCCACAACTCATTCATCTTCCCCTCTGCCACCGTTTCTTCTTCTTCTTTTTTTTTAAATTCACACCTAGTGTATTTAATCAGTACCAGAAACTGCGCGAGGCTGTGTTTGGGCTTTGGACCCACTAAAAATAGTGACAAATGCAGGCAGGGCTCACTTTCAGCTCCCGTGTCAGACACTCTGAAGCAGCATCCCTGACGGTTGCACCCTACCTTGCCTGTGAGGGAAAAGGAGATTTTTTTGCAGCATTTTCCTTGGCATGGCTGGAGGGGGGACAAAGGGCAGGAGCACTCGGTGACAACCAGGGCACTGGGGACTGTGCTGTGCATGTTGGAGGGGGCTTTCCGTGCCAAAACAGGTGCAGGACGGTGATGTGCCCCACAGCTGGGGGCACTGAAATGCTCAGGAGGAGGCATAGGACACCTCGGGACACAGGGAGCCGCTTCCATTTCTCCCTCCCTCCTTCCCTCCCTCCCTCCCCGCCTTCTCCTCCCCGTTTTGTTGCCACCACCTCCAGCCCGGGTGGCCCTGCTAGGACACACTGCTGCGTCCCTCCCCGCTGGGATGCTCAGCGTGCCTTCTCCCCTGTTTGCTCCTTGTGCCTCTGCAGCAAGAGCTTGGCTTCATCTGGCTGGGTTTTTATATTTCTTCTTCTTTTCTTTTTTTTTTTTTGGTTTGTTTGTTTTATCTCTTCCAGATGCCTCCCTGTCCACCCCCGAGCAGCGGTACCTCTTTGACATCTCCAGCCTGCCTGAGGCAGAAGAGGTGACGGGCGCGGAGCTGCGGGTCCTGCGCGCCCTCCCCGAAAACCGCAGCTTGGCCCTGTCCCCCGAAGGCACCTTCCACCACCTCCTCCTCTCCACCTGCCCCAGCCGCGACGGCGAGGAGCCCCGGCTGCTGGACTCCAGGGCTGCAGACGTTTTGGACGCGGGCTCCTCCAGATGGGAGGTGTTTGACGTCTGGGAAGCGCTGCGGGGCCGCAGGGAGAGGTCTCCATCGGGCAAGCTGCTGTGCTTCCTGCTGAGGATCGTGTCGGATCAGTCGGGGAGGCTCCTGCCCCCCCGGCAGCTGGGCTTCAGCAAGCCCCGGCCGCAGCCCCATGAGCGAGCCCTGCTCGTGGCCTTCTCCCGCACCCAGAGGAAGGAGAACCTCTTCAAGGAGATCCGGGATAAGATCAAGGCTCTGGGCAGCCCCCCATTCCTGGAGCCCCCTGATCCGGGCCGGGAGGTGTACCCCAAGCGGAGGAAGAGGAGGACCGCCGCCGTCGCCGGCCGCGCCGGGGGCAGAGGCCACGGGAAGAAGGCCAAGACCCGCTGCAGCAGGAAGCCCCTGCACGTGAACTTCAAGGAGCTGGGCTGGGACGACTGGATCATCGCCCCCCTGGATTACGAGGCGTACCACTGCGAGGGGGTGTGCGACTTCCCCCTGCGCTCCCACCTGGAGCCCACCAACCACGCCATCATCCAGACCCTGATGAACTCCATGGACCCGGAGTCCACCCCCCCGAGCTGCTGCGTGCCCTCCAAGCTCAGCCCCATCAGCATCCTCTACATAGACTCCGGGAACAACGTGGTTTACAAGCAGTACGAGGACATGGTCGTGGAGACGTGCGGCTGCAGGTAGCAATTTCTGCAGCTCTCCCCCTCCCCGCCCCGCCTGGCAGCCCCATTTTATATATATAAATAGAAATATATATATATATATATATAAAATATATATATATATACATACACATCCTGGTGTGTGCCTTCCCAAAAGCCAAGCTAAGAGCCCCCTGCCCTTCCCGGGGCTGCCCTGGCCATAAGCCTGGGAGGAATGGGGAGACCCTCCCTGCAGACAGCTTCTTTCTCAAAGCTTTGGGGTTTTCTGCCAAATTGCCTTGGCGGAGGAAGGTGGGAGGGACGGAGCATCGGGTCAGCATCACCCTCCGGCCGTGGCAGTGGGGTGCAGGGGCAGTGGGAGCTCTCTTTTTGGAGTGTAAAAGGACACATCTTCGGTGTATCTGGGGAGAAGCAAAGCCCCAGGTTCCCCAGGGAAGAGTCATTTAGCTTGGGTTCTTATTTTTCCAAATAATCTGGCTATAAAAAGGCCAGGCTCCACCCCACCTTCCTCTGGCACCAGTTTTACAGCGAGCTCCATCCCTCCCTGCCTCTCCCCACTCCCCTAAGGGAGCCTGGATCTGCCAAAAAAGAGACTTTTAACTCGCAAACAGCTGAGCTGGGTAGAGCAGGGTGCTCTGGGCTGTGCTAAGAGGGCTGCAGCATTTTAGCAGCTCTGGAGCTGAGCGTAAATCATGCCTTCAAACCAGAGAACCTGGCATCAGCAAGGAGCTGTGGGAAGCCGTGAGGGCTCTGCTCTGCCTTGGTGGTGTTTGGTACTGAGCTTCAGCATCGTGGCTGGGTTGGCGTAGGTCAGGGATGGGTTTGCACAGGTTTTGCTTTGGATGATTTGTATTTTTGCCGGTGGTCAAGCTCTTGCCTTATAAATATCGGTGATCGCTAGCTACAGGAGTTTGCTTTGGGGGAGAAAAATCCCTGCTGAAATTTTTTTTTTTTTTTCCTGTCAAGCTCCTCATCCTCCATCTCAGGAGCATCTCAAGGAGCATGGCCGTGCCAGCAGCTTTTCTTGCTGTTGTGTTTCTGTTTTGTTTTTTCCCACTATGGTCACCCTCTGTGGCAAGGAAGGGTTGGGGAGGGCTGGCGGGTCTCATCCCGGGCTCAGTGTTGGTGGCCAGCAGAAATCACAGCAGGAGGAGGCTGGCACCACGGCGTGCACAGTCACCGAGCTTCCCCTGTACCACGTTTTTCAATCCCTGTTGGTTTTCTCACTGTTGAAACTTTTTTGTTTTTTAATTATTTTTCATGTTTTTGTTTCTTTTACTCCCTTGCCTTTCCTCCAGATATTTGCGGTGGAGGTTTGTGGGCAGTTCAAAACCAGGCAAGATATATATACATACATACACATACACACATGTATACACACAGCTCCTGGCAGCTCCACGGGCTGGTGGCTGCTGTGAGCCTCAGCCCCCGGCCTGCAGGACGGGGAGCTGTGTCCGAGGGCACAGCAGCACCCTGGAGAGAAAATCTGTGGCTTGGTCACTGCAGGTTCACAGCCTGCACCACTGAAATAAATGAGAACAGGGAGGTTTTGGGGAGAGTGCAGAGGCCACTACTGATGGTGATGCTGTCTGTAGTTTTGTCCGTGCAGGAATCAATCAGCTCTATCTAAATTAGGCACGTTGTTGTTTTGGAAAAGACCTCTGCGTTGGGATAGGTAAGGCCAGGTCCTGCTGGGGGCTTACTTTCAAGGGGGAAAGCCATCAAAACCATCCAGTAAAACTGTATTTCTGATTAGTCGCCTCCTGCCCGAGCTGATTTTCGAGCACATGTAAGCATTATAAATAGGAGACGAGAGGCTGAGCATGGACAGAGGTGAATTCAGTAGGCTCAGAGTGATTTGAATGGGTAATTATAGGTTCCCGATCTGCAGTATTTATACAACCTTTCCAGGAAAAAAAAAAAAAAGACAACAACCAATTCCATGCAGAATATATTCTCCTGGAGGATTTGTCTGACCTTCAGCACCATTTTTATCTGCAGGATGTAATTACAGTGAGGCTAGAAATATCAGGCATTTGTAAAGAACTGTGTACCCGCGTTCACTGGGATCCACCACTTGCATGGGGTGGTGATGGCTTAGGAGCAGGGAAAGTTGCAGAGTGACCCAAAAATGATTTGAAAGCACTGAGCTGGGATCTGGGGAAGTGTGCATGGTCGGACCAAGCCTGGTGCATATGCCTTGCCTTAGGCTCGTTGAGGTCTATAAAACCAGAGCCTCTGCTTAAGCCTGGTGAGGTCTCAAAGCAGGGACAGGCAGAAGCTAGATGTTTTGTGCCCAGTTTAACTGCCTGAGTGCCCATGGTGACTTCTGGCCTAAAAAGGTTTCCCAGGAAATGCTGATTTTGCCATTTTCCTTTTCCATTTTTTTTTTTTTTAAAGGAGTAATTGCTTTTTAATTCTCTTAAAATAACACCCCTACGCTTTTTGCATCCTGCTCAAACCAGGTGTAGAAGGGAGATGAATATCCTCTGGCACAGCAATGGATGTTTGTAGCTTTGCCCTGGCATTGCTGCACCAATGCCAGCAGCCGTGTTTCTGGTCAGCACTGGCAGATGGAGCAACAAGGTCCTCCTTGGCAGTTTGCTGATGCTTGGTGTACCCAAGAGGAAAAGACTGGCAACGTACCACTTTAGATAAAGAGCAGACCTGAGCCTGCCTTCTGCTCAAACCTGAGTGCCAGCCAGCTCTGTGTGCGTTTGCACCATCTGGATTTTAACTCACATCTTGACTGCACAGCTCTCACTGCTGGGGAAAGCTGGGAAGGTCTGCGGTGATTTATTGGTCACACTCCCTTTGCAAAGCAAGCAGCCACTTCTCCTGTTGGCAGTTTTAGGCCCCTATCCCACAAACCTTGAAGTGTTTTTTTAGTGGTGGTCACCTTGCTGGCTCCCGTGTAACCGCAGCACGTGGGGTGAGCGTTTTTCTACCCCTCCTGTCTTCAAACCGATCTCTGGTAAGAGTGAGGTGGTGCGCCAGGCTGGTGCATCTAACACTGGGTTTTGTTGTAAGCTGTTTTTTGTCTTCCACGACAAAACCATGTGTCCTCACTCTTTTAAGGCTCTTTATTCATAACACAGTTCATTGCTGTGTACGTGGAAATGCAAAGCTCTCTCTGAAACTCAGTTATGCTGTATCATCAAGTGTCCTGGACCTTTAAAAACAAACAAACAAACATAAACCAAACAGAATTTGGAACTCTTGCTGGTAGAAAACACTAACCAAGGACCCTGCCCTACATCTAGAAGGATATTTTACAGCCTTGCACCTCAGGACAGACGTAGGTCCTGCTTTCCCTTCTACTGGTACTGGTATCAGAGCAGCCCTCCTGAACTGGCTGTACTGGAGAGGAGCCCGGTTTACACCATGGGGGAAAAGCACAAGAGGCTGATGCACCCATGTTTAACTTTAGGATGAGTGGAATAGAGCAGGAAGCATTAGGCAGCAAAGTATTTTCAAGTACGTTACTATTAAACGTCCTAAACCAAAGCTTGATCTATTCCCAGAAATGGCCCCAGATGAAACCTGGCCGTTTTTCAGCAGGTTCTGCTCTTCTTTTTTTTTTTTTTTTTTCTTTTCATTTTTTTTTCCTTTCATCGCCACTCCAGCATTCAGTCTGACATTTTGTGAGCTCGTTTTTCAGTTTTGATACTTGTGTTTGTATTTTGGGTTTTCAGGATGGGGGGAGCACAGGGTTGTGGAGTGAAGTGAGGAACGCAAGGCTGAGGGAGCTGCAGGCACCATCTGTGTCCATGAGCATGGGCCTGCAGGGCCACAGGCCTGGTGGGGTCAAAGGTAGTGGGAGGAGAGGACTTGCTCGTGCTGAGTCAGACATTCAAGTGCTTTTCCCAGTGGAAACTTTCCACTTTGCTGTGTTATGAACCTTCACTGGTGTCACCCAGCTCTCCACTAGTGAAGGAATAACAGGAACAATACACTGGGCAAGGCCCGGCCTCACTGAGTGCTGTGGTGCTGGCTTTGGTCTCAGTCACAGGAGAGATGGCAGCATTCTCCATGGTGTTCCTCCATGAAGAAGTTTTTCTGCTTCCTCAGCCCTACGTTCAAGGACAGAGAGGAGAGGAACGGGGGAAAAGAGGCCGAGCTCAGGGCTGCCTCGCTCCCTGCTGGTCCTTAGGCCGAGGGCTTGCGCCTGTAGCGCTGGTAGCAGTGGGGCATTAAAGGATTTCCACAGGGCAGCACAAGGAATGGTTGCTCATGGAGACACCAGGCTGTAGTCACTGAAGAGGTGCTGAAGTGATGTGGTCACTTTGGCTGTGGTCACCCGAGACTTTCCTTGGGCAGGGAGGGGGTGACCACACTGGTTATATTCACCCCACGTGAGCAGGTTAACCTGTGGGATGTAACTAGTGCCCCAAACGAAAGGTCTGAGTTTCTGAAGTGCTGTGCCTCTGAAAATCAAGCCCTTAAACCTTAGCCGTGGTTCGGGGCTTTGATCCAGCCTTGCCCCCTGAAGTCACTGGCCTCGTGTCACGCTCCTGCTCCTCGCTGGCAAAGTGAAGGTGCTGCTCCCAAGAACTGAAGGCATTTCTGTGCAGGGAGGACCTGCTCTGTTCTCAGTGCTCCCCAGCTTAGATGCAGCCCGGGGCAATGTCAGTCGTGCTTGTATATCCAGTTTGCCAAATTACCACATAGCCTATCAGTGCCTGTTCTTTTTCTGAAGTCTAATCAAGACTATCTGGAGCTCTTTTGACAAAATGAGCCTCTCTGCTGGTCAGTCATGGTTTTATTTATGTCTTCTTTCCTTTGAATAGAAAGGAAAATATCAATAAATGAAAAAGGACTCAAGTTTCCAATAGCCGTATCTCTAGTAGTTAATTTTTTGAAGCAATACTTGTATCCCTGTGTGTGCCTCTAAACTATCCATGTATTTGTTCAGCTTTTCCAGGTTTGAGTGTGTGAAATATCTCTAAAGAAGATAGTTCTGTAAGTGATGGTGTAAATGCATTGTTTGTATGTATTCTAAAATTTAAATAGATTGTACATATTGGATTGTAAATGAACTGTAAACAGCAATCTATATTTTCTTGAATATATTATATAGCAGTATATATTTGTTAAATAAGTATTCTTGTATACTCTTCAATAACCTTTTTAATATTTTGTACAGATAAGTTTATTAAATATTTTATTGATAAATAGATCCTGCAAGAGTTTTTCTTTTGACAACTTTTGCCTGTGTATCAAAACCAAATGGTTCATTTCAGAGCATCCTTCATAAGTCATATTGACTTTCTGGGCTAGCTGGGTTATAAAAGACAAATACGAAAAAGCCATTCATTTTACACTGCCTTCCCTGGCAAGTTCAGGTGTTTTTCAAAGGGAAAAAGTGGAAGAACAGTGAGTGTTTTCAATGGATTTGTCATCAAACGGTACGTCCCTTTTCTTTCCTGTGCTTCTGAATACGGTTCTCCTACATTGACCTGTAGCTACCCAGCTCCAACCAGCCAAGCATGGTGCTCACCATTGACTTAACAGGAAGCTCTAGAGGCTCAGAAACACAAAATTTAAGGGGTAAATACGACAGTTGGAGCAATCTCCCCTTCTCACATTATGTTTATGACCATGCAAAGCTTTCCTGATAGGTTTGACCTGAACACAAGACTCTGCCTCTGCAGGAGCCCAGAGCCTGGCAGTCACTGCAGAGGGAGCCCAGGGCAAGGCCTTCCAAAGGGGGGGTGTGACAAGCCCAGTCTGTTTGCATCTGGTGAAAATACCCCATTAGGAAATGAGGAAGACATTTTGGATTTCAAAACTTAGGAAATGAAAATATACTTGGAAAATATAGTGGGGAATTCTTTTCCCCCAGATCAGGCCTAGTAGTTTCATTCCTGTTAGGTATCATTGATACATGTTGTACGTATGGTTAGTATTCTAGAGATTAGACTGTATATCACTATTACTTTTTTATTTTTTATTAGATATTGCTTTTAATATATTTTTAATTATTATTTTTTTTTCTTCTCATTCTCCTGATTCCCTTTCTCACTCTTTCAAAGCATTTTATTTTTTTATTTTTAATAGCTTAATAAAGCCCACTGGCTCATGAAACCCTTTTGCATTCATAGAAGGTGAACTTTAAAAGTTATGGGGCATGCAGAAGGCAGGGAATCTGTAAGATTAGGTTGTCTTTATGTGAAACACATTCTAGGTGGGGCTGCAAATAGCTATATGACCTTTATCTTAGTTGCTTTCACTAGGATTGCATAGTTGCAACAAGAGAAGTTTCAGGCTGGGTGAGCTGATGTAGCATGGTTCCTGCAATGGTCATCACCAAAGTGACCTGGGGACAGCAGATGAATGTGGTAGGGTTAAGACTGCCTCCAATACATCTCCACCATACACAATACTGGTATTTTCTAGTCTGACCTTTCATCTTAAGCACACACACAAGCACATGGTACAGCTGGAGACAGGCATGGTGATTTCTTATCTTGGAGCACCTGAGGTGACATACCAAGCACGAGCCATTCTTCAGGTACCCTCACATACCCATTTGCAGTCACATTGTCTGTAAATGTACATGTAGCACAAGTTCTCTGGTTAGGTGTGGGGGGGAAGACAGGTTACCACGGTGCCTGCCTGCTGCATGTGCAGTTTTACAGGAAAGAATTGAGTTATTTTCAACAAAATTTGTAAGGGTGGGACTGAATGATTATTCACAGGAATCCAGTCAGGTCTTCAACAAAATCTAATAGGACTTCAGACTAATCATGTGGTTTACAAAATAAACTACTTATTCCTCAGATATACTATAAAATCCAAGCATTGCCGTGGTTAATCCATATCTGAGAGAAATCAGAGGCACAGCAGAGACAGGTAAGATGTCCAGGGTCACTTCTACACATGGTGGAAAAAAATGCTAAATGAGGATATAATCTGACTCGGGCATCTACTGACTTAACCCTAAAGCAATTGTCCTTATTTAGTGATAGATAGATAGAGAGAGAGATAGATAGATAGAGAAAGAGAGAGAGAGAGAGAGAGAGAGAGAGAGAGAGATAAAGTGGGTGCCTGCCAGGACCTCAAGAGGGAGATCTGGTACCCCTGTATTTAGATCAGATAGATTAGATAAATTAGCCCAGAGAGGGATTTTTTTGTTTGTTTGTTTGTTTTGTTTTGTTTTGTTTTGTTTTGGGGGGAGAGGGGCACTGCTTTATGAACTGGGGGTAAATATGGTGAGCCAGGCCTACTTTTAGTATGACATAGGCATGCTCCTGTTACATTGAAAACCTAAATCCTCATTATCACTAAGTGCTAATTCTGCAAGAATCCTGCTGTGTTGGAATATCCTATTTTGATGCAAACCAGTAGGGATATGAAGATAAAAGAAAGCTGTCTTACAGTTAATGCCATGTTTTCCTTCATACTGAAGGTCTTCATGGCCCTACTCTCAGTCAACTGAGCACATGGGTCTCTCTAAGCTTGTGTGCAATCCTATTGACTTCACTGAGGCTGTAGCTGTTGCTGTGCAGTCCCTTTCACTCTGGATGCTTAAAGAGAGTTTCTGTGGGTGTGAAAATAAAGGTTCCTTCTTAATAAACACTGATCACTTGCAGTATCCCATGCATGGTGAAAGCAGATGATGTTAACATGTCAAAACATTTGAATATAAATCAAATGTTTTTCCTTTTTCAAACAAGTTAGGTTGGAACAGTGGGATTCTTAAATTTTAAGGGTGTCTGTGAGGGAAAAGGAGCAGTCCTGATATTGGGAAAGCCTGTTTTTTCCCCAATTCCAAGACATCTGGTCTTCATACACATGGATTTCTCTTAATAAATGAAGCACAGCATTTTAGAGCTGGGGCTGGGTGGGTGCTTAAAGTGAGTTTGAGCAAGATGCTCATAAACAGGGAAAATGAGGAGCAGTCCCCCACTGCCTTTTTCATTGTGAATTGCTTCAAGAGGGATGGCAAAAAATCTCCTCCAAGTAACTGGCTGGCAAGCACTGCTCTGCAGAATGAGTCAGATGTCTTAACATTCTGTATTTTATTAGCTACTGCAAACTGGTAAAAAACCACAACACAACTGCTTTCCTGCAAGCACGTTCCTGCAATATGTGGAATGGAAAAACCTACTTCATTTACTATCAGCTTAAGGAGTTGAAAACAGCCTCTAATTAAATGTCTCCTTGCCTGTGCCATCTGAGCATGCGTGTTACCCTGTTTCATAACTTCTGCGTGATGCTACGATCGCTTCTGGCAGCTGGATTGTACTATTAGTGCTACCATCTTTTGCTTGTAATAAACCCCATCAGCTGTTGCAGAAATCCATGCTTGTATATTGTTCCTGGTCACTCATAAAAGCTCTCAGGATTCTTACTCTGTAAAAGTGCCAGAGAGGAGAACACTTGCCTGGAAGTGATGAGCCTCAGAAATTTACTGCAGTTGGGAGTCTGAGTGTGACCTGTGACACAGAATAAAATGGGTCTCCTGGGTCTTGCAAGTTTACCCAAATCCAGTAATATTTTGAGTAAGTTGATTAATAATAACATTGAACATCTTGTTTAAAGTCTTTGTTGGCAATTAGCTAGACCAAAGAAAGAGATGGGGAGTGGATGCACACATAAACCCATTTTCTGTAAAATCAATACATAAATGACCTCAACTGCAGAGAAGAGATCATCTGTCGTGGCTCATGTATGCAATCTGTCTCCTGTGAGTCAAGAAACTGATGTTTAGCTTGGAGTCCAGCTCCAAATTCTTCACCATAAACACAGGGAAAGCACTCACCAAGCTTCCTGAAACCTTGCTAGCCTGCACACTATAGTTCATGCAAAGCAGCTAACACTCAGCTGGAGGGAGCAAGAGGAAACACTGATTGTTTTGGGGTGGCTCTGGATAAAAATGCTTAAACTTGTCAGGTGCCTACCACCCACCGATGTCCCCTGAGGTTAGATGTCTAAACTGCACATGAAATTTGTTTTTTGGCAAGTATTTTTGTAAATTCTGCATGCATGAAATAATGAAGATGAACTAGGATTGAACAAGTTATTGAAGACTCAAATTACATTTTACAACAAATGTCTTTATTTTTGTTATTGGATTTGTGTACTTTGTCATAAAAGGTATTGATCTAGCAAAACACGAACATGAGTCAAAGTCATCGCAGCTAGCAGGTTTACTCACGTGGTGACAATTAAGCACAAGTGTGAATGACAGAGATTAGATGCTACTGCATACAGTCAATGCATTCGTGACAGGTTTCCCAAGAACTCTAAAGTAGTCTAAAATAGGCAAAATTACACTGTGTTTTTATGGTGAGTTGGCACATTTGGACCATAAGCACTTTTGACTCTCTTTGCCTGGGGTCCTGGCGAACACCACTGGCTTCAGAAGAGCTGGATTCTCACTGTGTGAGATCCGCTGCTCTTAGGAAATGCGGCTGTGAAAAGTAGACCCATGCTTTTATGCAATGAGTAGAGTAGCGAATTTTCAGATCTTAGCCTTACGGTAAGAGCTTCGAGGAGGAAGGACGCAATTGAATCACTATGGTTTCCATAATCTTAGAGAAAATTCATTTAAGAAAATCGTAAGGCATTATCCTGCAGTAATCTCAGTTTAGGTCTTAATGCAGTCAGTAGGATTTATAACAACAGATTAGCATTCGTATAAAAGGAATACACAAGTCAAGTACAAGTATTGCTAAATTAATTTCTCATACAAAGTATACGAATAATGCACTGTAAACAACTGCCTCTCATAGGTGCTTCAGTTTCCAGGCTTTAATAGCTGCTTGTCATCTTTGGTTAATGCAAGATTTTTTCTGTTCCCAGAAGATCTACCACAACCGCTCAACGTTTACAAGCTGATTCCTTGCTCAATTACGTGATTCCGTACAAAGAACAAATGTTTTGTCTAACCGTATCAATGCGTAGACCAAAACAACCAAGTGAACTGTGTTCTCTATGTCGCTAACATACACACACGTGCATATGTGTGTGTATAAATACGGATATATGTATGTACACACACACATATGCAGACACACACACCCTCACTCTGCCACGGGGAGCACCTAGGCCAACAGATGCGTTTAGCATCTGCCACGAGGACATCCAACAGGACTCCATGCCAACATCTAGGGGCTGGTTGAACACAGACAGACACACAGACATGCACAGCTGTGGATTTCCAAAGTGAGCACAAGAAGTGTTTTGATCTTTGCTGACTATGGCCCTGTAGGAAGGACAGTCCCAGGGCTCTCCAATGACCAGAATCAGTTGCACCGGCACAGACCCTTCACTTTGAGCACACCTGGCTCCTCCCCATGCTGTTGTGACAGGGGTCTCAACATTTCTGCCTCAAGCATCAGTATCTGTTTCATTTTGTGGCAGTGTAATCCGAAAAGCCAGCGGCTGGTCTCAAAAGACAAAGCAGTTCACACGATGCAAAAAAGGTCACTTAAATCCACCGGCTGGCTGCAGGTTTGAAAACTGGTTTAAAATATCCTGAAACTTAATTCTATAAATTGCTTTAAGTATTAGTGAAAGAGTTAAGTGGGATCTAGAGAGAAGTGGAAGGTGTGTATATAGTTGTGTAAGGTAAGTATGGAGCTAATCATTCAGCATCACAGAGAACGTTCTCCAGCACCATTCTCAGTAGTACCACATTAATACACTAATGAATCTTGTAAGTTAGATACCTAACGCATCATCTAAATTCATTTGTTTGCTAGGACTTCCCATGACTATATGCTGTAGTGTTTTATTTATTTATTTATAAATGTCCCTATGGACTCCACAGGGAGCCTGTTTCACAGGTTCACAGCTAGAAAGCTTTTCCTGATTACACTTGGCTCCGTTCCCCTTACATTGTTTTCGTTTCTAGCTTTAGGTTGCAATTTCTTGTATTATCACAAGTGGTAGGATTTTTTTTTTTTTTCCCTGTCTGTAAAGGAGAGGGATGAAAAATGTGAGAAACAGTGCACTTATCAGTAATGCACTATAGCCAGGACTGCGTTATAAATACTAACATTTCATGCACTTCCATGGGTGCAATCACAGCAGAATGGCTGTTTTCTCATGGTGGACTTACCTAATTTGTGGCTTGGCAGAAAATGCCGTACTTCAGTCCTTAGAGCAAAGAACTGTAATTTAGGCAAGCATCAAAACTGATTTAATTCTTTACAGCTGATAAGCAAACACTGTTCCCAGGGACTTCATTAGAAGAATGATAGCTCAGAGAGCTTGGGCACTTACAAGTAGTAATATATGGATTTTGAAATCAATTTCACCTTGTAATACTGGCACTTCTGACCTGGGTCCTTCACCCTCTCTACAGTCAATTGAGAAAATGAAACAAGGGCTTTAAATATGTTCCCTAGCTGAGCAGCCTCACCTGCCTTATGTTACGCTTAATATTTATGGAGTCTTGGGACTAAACCCCTTCTGATACTTGGAGGACCTTGTCTTCACCTCATCTTCAGAGCTCCAGCTCCCTTGTACAAAGCCTGAACTTGTCCTGACCTTGGACTGTCCACCAGCCCCACCAGACCTGAAGGAGATGTTAGAGGCCTTGGGCAGTTCTGGTGTCCATTACTCATGTGCCAGGGCTGCACAGACAGATGAGTCAGGTGGAGAGGGCCCAGGCTTTTCATAGCACACCAGGACTGATTGCCATAGGGGGATTTTTATCCATACAGAGTAGCCTGATATTTCTTTCTAAATCAGACCAACTGAGCTGCCCCAAATATGGCCTCAACAGTTCCTCAGCAAGAAATTGAGATGGTGGTAACACAGGTGCACCTGTAGTCAATGGGCCTAGTATCAATGTTGTCTAGAGTGCTAGAAGACAATAAATATTCCACACTTTTCCAAGTCCTGCAGAGCTCTGAAGACACAGGATGAAGGTACATCACCATTAAATTGAGAAAACTATACTTTGGACCAGCCAGCCTCTCTTTAACTTTCTCTAAAACATCTCAGTAGAAAACAAGCCATAATCTATAATAAACAAACAAAAAATAGGACAGACTCTCTCACAAAAAATCACACGTTCACAAAATAATTGTATTGTTTTCTTGTTGATCAGTGAATCAGTGCTTATAATTTGGTCAAATCATCCCGTAACCAGTCTGTAATCATGGCAGCCATCTCCTTGCTGGCATCCAGCACAAAGGCGTGGCGGAGGCCTTTCTCACAAAGTCGAATGTCCCCGTCTGGAAAATCCATTTTGATCTCATCGTAGTAGTTCTGTGGACACCAGCTGTCTCCAGTTCCGTAGTAAAAAATCAGCTAGAAATTAAAGCATATCAAATTATTAATTTGAAAAGTTCCTGATGAGGCAAGCAATATCCAAGACAAGAACATTGGATTATTTGGAAATAAGGGATGCTTCATGACTCAACATATGCTATGATGAATAACAAAATGGTAGTTCTTGGTTATTTCCAAGTCTGCAATTACAAGGAAACCAATTAAATACTCTGTAACTTTGCTTTCTCATCTGTAAGACTGTGTCTTATCTCTGGGCTTACCTCTGAAAACAGAGGTCTGCTGACAAAAGTCTAGGTGTCTCAAGAGACTTATTATTGTGGACCAAAACACCTGGTTGTCCATGGCATTCACGCCTATCTAGGCAAGCTGTTATATTTCCACTATCTACTAGTTATATTTTCTATAATAGCTTTCTAGTTTTTTACTCAAATAACAATATTGAGGCTATGTCTTACCTAAGTGAGCTAAGTACAATTTTTTTTTCCCTTTTTTTTTTTTCTTCTGGGTATAAAATAAGAGAAAGCAGGAGGTTCCTCCACATTTAATGAGTAACTTTTTCTTAATGGCATCAGTTAGATGTGGTTTCAAAGCACCTGCCTGGTTGGGGGTGAAGGAACATCTATTTTCCTACCCTTGGTGTTAGATGTAAACTAGAGGTGAATCATTCAGTCATGCCATTATAATAATTATCATAGAATCATAGAACGGTGTGGATTAGAAGGGACCTCTAAAGATCATCTGGATCATTCTCAGAATCAAAACTTTTTTTGCTTGGAGAATCGCAGCACATGTAGAAGCACATGCTGAAGTGCAGCACATGTAGAGCACAGGCACTTTCTTGAGATCAATAAGCAATTTTCATTTAGATTGCAATGTGGAAGTAAAATTCTAACAAAGACTATTTTGTGTTGAACTCACCCTACTAACTTTGGTCAAAGACATACATGAGGCCAGTGCTACTGGGCCCACTCAAACACAGAAGTCACAAATACCAGGTTAATGTCACATTCAATAAAACACCTTTTCTCTCTCTTAGAAACGCTGTCTGTATCTCTTTCCCAAGTAATCATTTTCCCCCATATTCACCTTTGTATGCTATAGCTATGTTTTTCATTTCTATAAAGTAATTCAAGGGAGAGTGGTTCTCTAGGAGAAAGTAAAAATCTACGGATTTAAAACTATACAGGAACAAGATTAATTATAAGGTTTCTTTATATTAAAATATTCAAATACAGGTATGAGAAGGATGTTGATTGCTCTACATATCACACACAGAGCTCGGCCTAATTCCATTACTCTCATTTGCTTCATATTTCATTTCTGTACTTCAGTGAGTAATTGAGCCATGCTTATATAATTTAGGGGACAAGACGTTTTCTTTTAATCACAAAAATCTTCAATTCCATCATTTTTGTAGCCATGTGAAGTATAAATATGTGCACCCTACTGGCCCACTGGGGTAGAGATGGGCTAAGAGCCCAGACTGCATTTCACAAAATGTTACAAGTTTTTGTCTTACTTGCTTTTCTCTTATTGAAGCTTACCCAAATCTTGGATATTACTGACCACTGACTGTATCCAAAATACAATACCTCGGTTACATAGACATTACCCCAAGTTATACTTCCAAGCATATGTGCACAGAACATAAACCATGTCAACAAACATTAATTTTGTCACTAAGTAATTGCTGGAAACAAGGTATGTTTTTTTGCTTTAGCAGAAATTTTCCTTTGATCGTGCCTTCAGCGGTGACTACTCATAAATCATAGTAAGTCACATCAGCAAAAATTCTCCAAAAAAGCCAGTTGAAAATGGTGAAGTGCATTCAATTCTTCTGAAAACCAAACATCTGACCAAATTATGTTTGACCCTGGGCTCCGTTACCAACAGATACAGAACTAATGATTTTGAAACTGTTAAGAAAAGAAATGGAGCAATTCCAGTTTAGTGAAGTACTTCTTGAAATCATTAGGTATTTTGATGGAGTAGTCCTAAAGTCCTAGAGTCTCATCACATGATTATTTAGAAAAAAATAGAAGAAAAGTCATTTACATTTACAAAGGTGGATAAAGTACTTGGCTTAGTCTGCATGAACTGCGAAATGGGCTATTCTCCAGGTAGGGTTGTAAACTTGAGAACTCACAGATTTGGAAATGACTAAACAAAAGATTTATGCGCATTCTTAGCCTGCCTCTGGTATATTTGCATTACGGTTTAATCCTTCATTGCCTGATCCAACGGATCCTTGACTCATTCAATCCACTGACAGGATGACATTCAGTTGATGAGCTGCTATTTGATAGTATTTTTCTTTTTATATTCTGTGTGTGGTCTTAGGATTTATTTACTACATATTTCATGGTTTACAGTCAGAATTTATTTTCTTATGTGCATTCCTCTGGCACACACCACTAGAGTATATGCATGCTCACATTTATTAATTTATTTCTGCAACACCTTAGTGACCACATTTATCTCCATTTTGCAGATGGGGAGCACAGAGATTCATGTCAAATTACATCAATTTGAACGTGTAGTCTGAAACATCTAGGAACTGTTTTTTCTCTATGCATAGCATTATTCTTTCAACCAAAATTAAGTCAAAGTATGCTTTTCAGGACCACATCCACTGAGCTCCAGTCACTAATGGGCATTCAGTCCATGGGAACAGGCAACTGTTGGTTAAAGTGATAACCCTCTGAGACACATACACTGGGGACATCAGGTCCTCACCACCTACTGTTTTGCTTTGCAAATTCTCCCCTGTTGTGCTGCTCCTGATTTTAAGGCAAACGTAGCCAAAGGCACCTGCTAGGAACAGGAACAGTAAGACTTCAGAAACTTAGGTTCCACTCCAAGCAGAAAAGATCAGTATGTTTACCAACTACATACTGATTTACCAACTACATTGCTGAGTCTTTTGTCCAGTCTTTCCAAATACCACTTCTTCTATCTTGTCCTGTCCAACCTTTCTGGCCTCAGGACTGCTCTACCATCTCCAGTGCATTGTTTTAGCTCTATCCTCCTTACCTAGTCATTTCCAATTTCTATCACTTCTGCTTTTTTATTCTAGTCCCAATTTCTTGCCCTGGAAAACCAAATTATAGCCTTCTGGTCTCTTTATCCCATTCTGAGTCTCAATTTCTCCCCATGCAATTCTCCACATTTTTTTTTTTTTCAGTTTAGAACCTCTATTCCCAGCCCTACCCCTCAAACTTCTCTCAATCCACCAGTTGTTCCCTAGTGCCAGGCCTGGGTTCAATTCAACACAGAAACATTTAAATGCATATAACTCTTGTGGTGTTTACACATGTACTATGCATCAATACCCCACCAGAACCTGTTAAGATTTACTCAATATTGGCGCGTACGTAGAAAGCTATTCAGCTGGAACAGGAGATGGCTACTGTGAAGTGGGTGAAATAGCACTTCAGGAAGGGCAGAACTCAGTTGCTGAAGTGTAGGTATCTGCTACCATTTGAGATGCTCCAGATAGCTACAGGTTCTGCATGAGACTAGCAGGCATGACATAGATTTTATAGGAGACCCACAATTTTCTGGAAAAGCAGCTGGAGGCCCCATGGAGATATTCTATAGTGCCCCAAATTAAACCAAATGTCTGTGTTTAAGGCAGACAAATTCCACCTTGGCTTCTTCTGTAGATCTCTATTGACTCTAATGGGGTCATCTGCACCTCTACTGCCTACTGCACGTCTAGATTCCTACCAGTAAACTCATAAAACATGATTCAGATGCACATACATAAATATTTCATACAACTTAAGACAGATACATTAGAGTAGCCCATTTGGCCTCCACTGTAGCTACAGAAAGCTCCTGTATATCTTACGTCAGTCTTGCATGGGTAGCATGAATCCACTATCTCATACAGCACTAGAAGCCTACCTCTGATGGAACAAACGGAGCCTTTGATTTCATCCTGCCTCCCCCTCCTTATTTCTATTTACCTCTCACTCACTAGTTCTCTACATGCTGGCTCAGCCCATATCTCCTCTGAGTGGAATGAATAGCTTCCTTCTCCAAGCCAAGAATTTTTATCATAAGCAAACAATGTATTTTTTTCCCTGAGCCTCACAGACCTTGTAGAACCTTTTGGACTGAAGCAAAAAATGAACAATCAAGGCAGGATAGCCACTCATGTCATAAATGGAATGAAAGTTAGGGCACGTTATAACCCTTACAACAGGTATTGCTGGGGAGCTTTATTTGATGCTGGAGTTATTTTGTCAGCTTATTTTGTGTGCAGATGTTGGCGTGTGCATTCTGTGTATCTATTTGAGTATGCCTCCAAATCTAAAACTTAAACATGCATGTTTCTTAGTTAGAAACTGCCAACAGAATTCAGAATTGTTTTCCAAATGGTTTCCAAATTATTCTATAAAATCTAAAAGCAGGATTGTAAGTAAGGTGGAAATTTTCATCAATACAGAGTGCAGTAAAGGACCTATGAAAGTCTACAGTACTAAAATGTCATTTGTGGCACTGGGGGTCTCCCTCTGAATGACAAAACATCCCTGTTCTTTGCCTACACCATATACAGCCACAAAACAGATGTTAGGATGTTACTTATTTTCCTAATGTATTAAGGGATATTTATTTTAAACTTATTTAAACAAAAGCATCCAGAATCTCATCTTCATTTTTAAACCAGTAGTTTTGCTACTACAGCACAGGGGCAGACATAATTAACGAACCATGTGTAACCAGAGGCACATGGAATCTTCATTAACGGTAGGAAACACTGGCGTGCAGTATATGATTTGCATGGATCTGTAAAGTACATATTTTCCTGTGGACTGTGCATGGCTGTAAAGACGTCCTGAGTCAGCACAACCACTGTACCAGCAATGAAAAACTGCTGCCAACCTAAGCATTCAAAAATGGTGAGTCAGGCCCCCAAAATAATGAGACTAACTTAAAAATAATCAGATTTACAAAACAATAAATAGAAGTTTATTTCTATTTTTCTTCTGCGCTTGAAGTTTTCAATATCTGTACTTTTTAACTTTTCTGCCATTGCGGTGAGAAGATTGTTTTTATCCTTTTGCAATACTGAATGCTGAGACTTCCAGGTATTCCAGATTTAGAAGGCAAATAGCAGTTACGAGTGAACACAACAACGTCTTTATATGATCCCTGATGCAACACCCTGTTTGCTATGAGTACCTAGTACCTACATTTTCAGTATCTGATTATGGGGGCAGAGTAAAGGGGATGAGGGTTATCATTGCCATTGCAACAGGGCATTTTAAATAGGTCATTTCCAAGTTTCAATAGTTTTAAAATATCAATGTTCTCCTAAGCTGCTTTACAATTAAATTGCTAAGAGCTGTTTTCAGTCTTAGCTTCTGTAAAATAAAACACAAGTCAGAATGTGGCTCTGTCAGCTTGTGTACCATGTAATATGGTATGTGTATTCAGACACTGCACAATGACGGCAGCTGCTAAGTAAACATCAGAAGAATCTGAGATTCGTATCAACAGGATGTTTACATTTTAAAGAGTTTCTAAGAAAATAATAAAGATTTCCTGCAGTTGACTCCATTGGCACTTGTTTTAGTAAGTATGACAGTTCACAGAAGTATAAATTACAGAGAGATTTCTTTTATGCCTCTTCTGTGGCCATCATAGGTCAACACTGAAAAACAAATCCAAAAAGTTAAAAAATATTAATTGAGTTTCCTCTATCTCTCTGGAATTCAGTACACATTATAACAACTTTAGGATCTTATTACTTGGGCAGGCACCACTCCAGCTGATGGCAAAGAGCGAAGGACTGGTCTCTGTGGATATAAACTGACGGCACGTGTGCACTGGCAAGCAGGATTGGACTGGTGTCCTTGCTGAAATCCTTGTGTCAGATACATTAACTTTTATCAGTGTTACTCCCACGTACATTCACTGAATGAGACAGCAACTTCTCTCTGGGTGACATCTCTCCACGATAACCAGTGAATAGTTTCATTTGCTCTTGGATGAAAGCTAGTTTAAAAGGCATTAGCCCAGAATTAATTTTAGCTTCAATCATGGTTTATAAAAAATGGCTTAGCTTCTCTGGATTTGTGAAAGTGCCTTCACCTTATCCTGCCAAAAGAATAGTATAAATGACATGGGAACATACTGATTTGGGACATGATTTTTTTTTTTTTTTGGACTTGCTTTATTTGTGCTTTGGCTTTACTAATCAGTTTCTGGGAAGAATTCAAAGAGCTGGCATTGCCCTAGAAGGCCCTAAAAGCTTTGGGATCTGATTCTCTGAGACACCACCTCTTTCCCTTCGGGATCCTGCTGTGGTTGAGATCAGCCAGTTTGATGGCAAGGTCTGTGGAACTTGCTTCTCGGGTTGTTTTACCAGAACTGGGATTCCTCAACTTTCTGCTTTCTAAGTGCCGACTAGATGCAATGGGCTCAAGTTGTGTCAGGGGAGGTTCAAGTTAAAAATTAGGAGACATTTCTTCTCAGAAAGAGCAGTCAGGCATTGGGATGGGTTGCCCAGGGAGATGGTGGAGTCACCGTCCCTGGGGGTGTTCAAGGAAAGGTTGGACCTGGTGCTCAGGGACATGGTTTAGTGGGTGACATTGGTGGTAGGGGTTGGATCAGATGATCTTGGAGTTTTTTTCCAGCCTTTATGATTCTTTAATTCTGTGATGGACCATTCCAAGAAGAGGCAGTTGGCAATCTGGGGTACATAATGGTATTTTTACATACTAACCCGTAGGGGTTGTAGCAAAGGTGTAATGGGTAGTTGAAGTATTTGTGGTGATTTTACTTAACGTAAAGAATGTGATCAATTTTGCCAAACCAACATAAATAATAAACAATAACAGTTTCCCTCTCTGAAAAAGGAGTGGAAAAAATATTTTGCTTTCAGTGAAATTAAGATGCAAAGCCACACAGGCAGGTGGAGTGGCTACTCTGCACGTGATCCACAATGTGTTAATCCTCTCCCTGGTGTCCCATACGGTGTTCTACCAAACGGATAGAGCAGAGGCTCCTTGCTTTCATGCCTTTGTCAGTAAGAAGTGGAAATTCAATAAACCAAGGAAGGGGAAAGGGCTTCTCTCTACCTTTGCTGCAGTTTAGCCACCTACATAACTTCTGCTAGCAATGTTCCTGGCATGTAGATCTAAGAGATCAGGCAAGCCACTTCTACTCTCTCAAACCCAGTGCAAAGTAAAACGTGCTTTTAAAAAGGATGCATAGGCTTTACCAACAAACCAGGGTGATTAACTTATTTATATTATGTTAAAGACTTAGAAACCTTTCAAGGGTGTATATTTAGGTGTGTCAGCAACATGAATATTTCACAAGTCAAGTCTGTATAACTACAAAAATAAAAACAGACTTGAAACCACTCTTTAAGTGATAATATTACTGGGCCAGATTCCTCCAACTGTATTTACTGCAAATATTATTTCCCTCTGAAAAGCATCCCAGTACTGCCTACGTTCAGGGGAACTTACCTCAGGTGATGAAGTTAGATCTCTGTTGAAACAACAGGATCGGTGATGGACTGTAAATGACATTTTTTTTTCTCACTTCTGTGCAATGAATTCTGCAGCAGAGCGAGGGAAGGTATCCCTCACATTTAAGGGTTAGTAATGGTTCAAGGGTAACTTCTTAAGTATTCTTCAAAAGACTATGGAAATACTGCTGTCTTTGCCTGTTTTATGAAGCACACACCTTATACCACCCTCAGTCCTGGAAGTTCACGTCACTGCCTCCTTATTGGAATGCCACACGGCATGAAAGATGCTAACCAGAGCTCAGCTACAGGAAACTTGAAATATCACAGAAAAGTAGACCGTAGCCCACTGAACTTTTTGAATGCTCACGGGGATCCTTTTCCACTGAGGAGGGAAAGTGCTGATCCCTGATTAGGCATTCTGGGTGCTTCAAAGAGAAGGTTGTTTTTGTAGTTAAATGACACAGGCACCAAAATCCCCAAGCACTTGTGTAACTTCCCTAACTTCAACTCTGCACCTCCAGGGAGCGCAGGCCAAAAAGGATGTGAGACCAGCCAAAAAAGAGGTGTTCTTGGCTCAGAAGAGCACTTTGCACCTATTGAAAAAGAGTGTTTGGAAGGTTTTTCACAAATGTAGGCAAGCAACTCACTCAAGCTGTGGGCAGGCAAAATATTTGTAGTATTCTTTTAACCACTTATCTTCAGATCATGCTCCTCGCACTGAGAATAATTACTAACCCCCTGTAGATGTCTACAGAGACCCAAACAAAAACACTGGGCAACATCAAAACAGCTGCTTCAGGGGTCAAAATAGTTCTTGGTTGCTTTTTTTTTTTTTTTTTAATATATATAAAGGTAGTTTTTCAAAAGAAAAATGTAGCACTTCACATTTCTGTGGAAAAGAAATATTTCATTTTTTACTATATTTAATCTAAATATCCATGTCTCAGTATCAGTTCAGTTGATGCTTTTGGATAACACCTTTTCTATGGTATTACTGGTGAGATATAAAATTGTATTACTTTAAATTCTAAATTCACCATAGAAATAAGCGGAAAATGGTAAACACACACTTCATTCCTTTAATTTCTTCAAAAGAGAATTTCTTCATCACCTAAACATCTACAGGCTATAAGCCTGTTATAAGCCACCCACAACACAAACTTCCTCAATGTGAGTGAAAATAGATTCATGTGTCCTTAAACTTCCAATATCTATTTTCCAGCTTGATTAAAAAACATTCTTCTCAGGCAGCAGATTTTTTTCATCTTTGTAATGTTACTTCAGATGTTTCCTGTCTTTTTCCTTACACAATCAATGTATCTGCTGCACCAAATCACTGGTGAAAATAAACTGAAGAAGCAGATAAACCTTTTTTAGGTTTAATATGCTACTCAAAAGAATTGTGATTTTCTGTTACTGGAAGAGATGGTTTATTGTCTTAAGAAATTATGAACCGCTACAGAAAGATCACTGCCAAACTGATTCATGACTTGGTGAAGTCTGTCAAAGCTTTTCCATTGATTTTGATGAGCTTTGGAACAGATCCTACACTTAAAAGTTGAGCTACTGGGTATTACACAGAGAGTAATGAATAAAATATATCACAATAAGTATAAAAAACAAAGGGATGTTTTTACTTTACAAAATTTCCTCTGCAACCCCCCTAGTTTTACCCTTTAATGCAATCTCTTCTTGATTACAACAGGATTACAGAATCCAAAAAAAGAGTCTATAAAGCTAAGTCTTAAAATAAAACAATGATTGTGGCATGATGCAGACTTAAGTATTGTAGGGAGCTCTTATGTGGAGATACCATTGCCTATGACAAGCATGCTGGTTGAGTGCCCAACACAGTCATTTTCCATTTCTCTTTTAAATTTTTATTCTATACGTAAAACCTCTGTGATGCTCAGTGCTGATCTATTTTTTATGAATACTGAATTACACCCACTTCCTTTTGTGCAAGAATTACAATAAACTTCCTCTAGTACAGTAGTATCTCTGCCTCCAGTTTCTGTTAGGAAAGGGAGTTGGTGTTATTACAGTGAAAGTATGTAGCTCAGCTGGCTTAGACACAATCAGCTAATGATAATTAACCATCATAGCTGAGCAAATCTTACATCAGTATCCCCTACCTTATTTGTTTGGATTTTGTGATTTATCACAACTCTTTGTGTTATTGCAATACGAAGCCTACATTCATGTACTGCTTGATCCAGATATAACTTTACAGCCCATATTTTAAACGCTGTCACATATTATTTTGTCAGAAGATAGGTCTCCATTCTCTTCATACAATTCCATTGCTATTTCATGTGCATAACTTCTGTCTTTAGAAGATTATAAGTAAAATACCTCAAATAACTATCCCCAAAATATTCCAGCTCCTGTTCTTTTAACATAAATCTGAGCAATAAGCATTGTTAGAATCTGGGGCCTAAGATATAATTTCTCCCAGTCCCTTACTAGTAATAATTATAATTAAACCTGGACATGGAAAGATTGGAATAATTTACTGTCTCTTCTTCTTTCTTCTTCAGATCACAGAATGCAAATATGATCCAGAAATAACTTTTCTATTCCACAGCAGCTGGCAAAGTCAGGTGTTAAGATTGGCTTTTAGCATATGATCACAGCGACCACTAAACAGTATAAATTTTTTGAAGTGACAGCTTGCCAGTTCTATAGCAACTTGGACTATAGTTCCTGTTTTTATAAACTTCCAACCTTTATAAGTTAAGCCCATTTTTTATTGTCAATACACTTCAAATTTAACATAATGCCAGCTATAAAAATTTTCCTTAATTCTTACATTCCCAGAAATTACTAGGAGAATGAAAAAAGAGAAGTATTTAGCTTCACTTTTAGACGTGCTTTTTCTTCGGTTTGCAAGCTGCTTATAAGCTCGCTTCAGCTTTTTGCTTTCTTATGTTTGCCACTTTAAAAGTATGAGGACATAGAAGAATCAATAAAAGAAAGTTAACACAGGTCTAAAAAAACTCCTGTGTGCCAAGGCTGTGCTTAGACTGAGAGTCAACAACAGCACAGATGAAGCAGACTAAGACACCTGCAAGCTCTTGTTGGCTGTTGGCCTCCATTTAGCACAAGAAAAAGGCATATTCGTAATCTGGAGCATCTGAGTGGACCTTCTGAAGTCACTGGAGCTACAGCTAATTGTCAACTCTATCATCCTCATCCAACCAAGCTTTTATGCTTAAGCAGGTGTTTGTGATTAAAATTTCCAAAAGCATTCCAAGTCCTGACCCTGGAAACTCTTTACTTTTGTACCCTGACTAATCCCAAGGTAACCTACAGTTCTGCCCTCAGTTTCAGGGCCCTGGGGGCACAAGCAGGCCCTTACCAACCTTACCTGGGACCCTCACCCACACTTCCTGCCCAGGGGCTCAGGATCTCCATCTCTAACCATCTCCATCTCAGTTCCTGGGCTTTTATTTAGCCTGAGCTACCAGTTCTGCTGAGAACTAGCCTCTGGCCCTGCCTCCTGTACCAACATCAGGCCTACACTGTACACAGCTTTTTGACTGGATGGACCCCACCTTGTGGCTTGCTTCCTGTCATGTTTTTGGCCACGGTTCAGTGGGTGACATTGGTAGTAGGGGGATGGTTGGACCAGATGATCTTGAAGGTCTTTTCCAACCTTAATGATTCTATGATCCCTCCTAGATAAACTTTGGACCCATGTTGTAGCCTTGTCCCCAGTCCCATCTCTGGCCCTGCCACCTGCTCCAGACTGGATTCTCTTCCTCATTGCTTTCCTTTGTTCTGGGATTGTTGGTGGACCCTGTTACCAGCACTGTGCTCTGCCTGTCCCACTTGGGTGCTGTGGGAGAGCACCCTGCTTAGGGAGTCACCCTCAACTCATGGAACCCTTCCCTTATGGAGCAGGCAGAGCCTGTTGCTCCCTGACACTCTGAGAGGCGACAGTCAATAAAATTAACAGTTTCCCTTGAGTTCATTAGGCATTGGACCAACCCACGGAAAGTTTTATTTAAGACAATGAGAGTATTTGCAGTCTGCATGATCAGCCCTTCAGTTTCTTCACTAAGATTCCTCCCTAAGTGCAGGAGAAGGCTGAATGCTCTGAAATAAAAATGCGAAGAAATATGCATACCTAGTGGAGTGTCACGTTCCTTATTCATGTGTGCTATTTTAGCTCATTAAAAAAAAAAAAAAAGAACTGAACCATCTGAACATACCTTTCCAAGTGCAGAAAAGGCAGTGGGATATGTCAAAAATAAATCAATTTTCAGCCAAAAAAAGAAAGACTGATTTATTGAGTGAACTTTGTACTATATCTATTTACAAAGCGCAAAGTAATCTTACAGAGATATAGGACCTCTGTCCTAGAAAATCTCATTCTCTAAGGAAAATATCTGCCAGTGCAAAGTTTTGGAATGATTCTTCCAATAAAAGGATAAGGATGATACAAAAAAAAAAAAGAAAAAGAAAAAGAAAGAAAAAAGGAAGAGAAGGAAAGGAACACAGAAGAATAATACACGTTATGCTGATTATCTACTCACACAGCAGCTACACCAATAGTAGTTTATTAAATGTGGCAGTTTTCTGGCTCATCAGCCACCTGGAATGGTCTGACTATTACATTCTCTCAGCCTCCAAAACAGGGTGACCACATCAAAACTTCCAATTAGGAACAGTTCCTGGCCTCTGCCAACCCCTGAACCATGCTTTGGAATTGATTTGGAGAATGTTCATCGGTATAGACCCAAATTGTACCAGGACCTGTTTCAACAATAAATCTCTGCACATGAGAAAGTTCAGTGCAGGAGAAAGGTCCCCAGAAAGGTCCCCAGTTTGTTAGTTCAGCAGTAGCGTCAGTCTCCAGTGAATGTGCTTTCCACATCTTTATCTTACATGACAATCAGATGGATGAACTGTGTACACTTTGCTGATTAATGTCTCATAAGTTTTGATGCCATGGAAAAACCAAGCTTGCAGAATCCCTTGGTATTAACAGATGTCAAGTTGAAAATGTCATGGATCAGATTCTGCTCTTGGACACAGTGGTCTAGACCTCATGAGCAGACCTGCACATCACGCAACACTGCTGGTACATGTTCTGCTTGATCTGTCCAGCAGCAAAGTGTGAGGATTTGGTCAATCAGCCTGCACTCACGTCTTGGCTGGCCATCTGCCTGTCTCATCACAATCCACGTAACTACTGGCCTCACTGGGAATCATCTCAAGCTTAGCCAGAACATACACTGTTTCACCTCCACGAAGGATACTATACAAGCAAGGACATAAGGAGGACTCAGAAATGCTGTGAGACAGGTGCTACTGGAATGCTATATCTGGTAGTGGTGAATACTGTATCTACAAAGCCGTGGATCAATGACGCTTTAATGATCACTGACCCTTTTAACGGCTTCTCCAAATCTATGGAATGGCACTAACATACAATCAGAATGAATCCTTCTGAAATTCCGGTTTTGAAATAATATAAAAGGATGAAAAATTTCCCCATGCACACAGACCTCCCATGAAAACTCAGAATGTAATTACCTTTTTTAAATTTTGCTTTATGGTTGTACTGTCTCTCTCCACAACCTTCATCATTTCTTGGCTTGCCATATACAAGATGTTGGCTGTAGAGGAAGAAACACGCAATAATGTAATTACACAGCAAATCTTTCACAAAAACCTATTTGTTCCCAACCATGCAAAAAGGTAAGGTGACTAGAGCAATCATCATCTCGACAATGCCCCTGAAAAGGTAAAAAAGGAAAAAAAAAAAAAGTAAGCATGATAAATCATCCATGAAAGCAGGAGTGAGCTTTTAAATTCAAAGCATTACATTTAAGAGACATTATTAATTATTAGATTATTAAATTACTGACATTTCTATATGCAAGTCATTCAAATATTCAACCTGACAAATAATAAAGGCAATAGTAAATACAGTATCATCAAAACTTGTAGTCCTGCATCACATTACCCAAACAGGACTGGACACAGTTTGCAGTACCAAGAGAAGACCACAAATGGCTACATTACTCTAAGGCATTTCAACGTCCAGGTCCTAGATTGACTGAAAGTATTCTAACTACTAATTTCTCTTCTGAAAAAAGGAGAAAATGGAAAGACTGACAATCTTTTAAAATAAGAACCAACGAAGTTTTGCGTGTAAATAGTTAATGACAATATTGGGCCTGAAATTGCTATGAGACAGAAGTAATACACTCTCAAAATGTGTGATAGGGGAGGAAATGGCAATTACATAGGTCTTTGGTGGTGACCAAAACATGCAGTCGGCTAAATTCCAGCAATGCTCTAAGGAAACAGAATGCCACTGGAGAGATGAGTGATGGCCCCAAAGATCAAATGTTAAAAGACAAAGCCAGTGCTCTCAAATGAAAAATAAAATCCTAGAAAGTAGTATCTAGTTTTGAGCCAGCCGAAGATGCAATACTGTTCTATGCCTGCAGAGCTCTGTCTTTTTCAATTAAATGTTGAATACAGCTAGTGTGAGACAGAAGGGCAAGATGTTGCAGCATGTAAACAACTCAACAAATCCTGCAAAAATTTGCTTGTCCCATCCTATTCTACCAAGCAAAATGGACCTCTCTGCAGCTTTGTAGATAGCAACTTTGTCATCTAATCATGGGACAGTTGGCAAAAGTCTGTCCATCTACAGCACTGTTTCAAATTCAAGAACTCACATTTGCCTTCCTTTTCTCAGTTCAGCTCCACTGTTCAAATAGTAGATGGTAGGCAGGGATGAAAACACTGGTGGCCATCTGCAGAACAGACTGCAACAACACTGCAGAATCCTGACATATCCCAGCTTATACTTGGGATCCTGTATGCAGCTGTGCACTTCCAGTGCAGTCATACAGCATACACAGGACTGTGGGCAAAGTGAACAGTAAGTACTGTGCTCCTCATCTCCCATTTTAGTTTCTCCATCCTACCTCTTGTTCTTTGTCGGTTCTGTTCATATTTTTGGGTTGCTCATGCTTTTTATTTTAAATAAAATATAAGAAATGAAGTGGAATTCACAGCCTTAGTAAACTTAATTAGTCATAAAGATCCTAAAAGTAAAACTGTAAGACAGCAAAAGCAATAACGACACTACTTTAAAAGGAACTGTCTCTGAAGACTTGTGTACTGTGTAAGAAAGGGAACCAGGAAGGCAGGATTAAGCTAAACCGGATGAATGGCAAGGTTCAAGAGTCTATTTCAACCAAACAGAAATCCTTCAAATTTTGGAAACATGATCCTAGGGAAGCCAATAAACAGGAACTTAAACTTCAGCAGGCGTTAAGTAAGAGGAAATTGCAAAGAGCAAAAGTAGGTTTCCAAGAACAAACATTACAAGAATTAAAAATAAACAATAAAATATTCTTTAGGTATATCAGAAACAAAAGGTCTTCAAGAATTGGTGAGTCTAACAGATAATCACAGGCTAAAGGAGTAGCTAAAGAGGATAATTACAGTGTTTGGAAGCTAACAGATTTTCCTTTTTTTTTTTTTTTTTTCCTTCATCGACCTTTCTTGTTCAAAATATTCAGGAAGTTTCTACTCTATATTCCGTATACATTCTACTCTATGTTCTAGTATATACAGAATATACTAGAAAAGTCAGGGCAAGAAGATACATATCAGAGTTTTAAAGAACCTTACATGAGGAATTGCATAGCTGGTAGCAATCCTACTATGTAAGAACCACCCTGTCCAGAGTCTTCAGGAGCAGAAAACAGTGTCTAATCATTACTGATTTTACAAAGGAAAATAGCATTTTACTGACCCATAATTTCTTGAATATTTCAGTAAACACAACCAGATGACAAAAACTATTGTTCTTCTAAATGATCTCTGTTACAATTTCACACCATAAACTGTAGTTGAAGCTAAATAGCTGTAAAATGAAAGGTTGTAATGGATTAAGAAATAGTCCTGAAGAAAAGAAAAAATATTAGTATTAGATTAGATTAGATTAGATTAGATTAGATTAGATTAGATGGTTTTCATCACAGAGAGGAACAGGGTCTAGATTCATCACAAATATGTTTAAATAGTGATTATTACTAAAATCTGTGAATAACCATTGAACACAGCTGCTGATTTGATCATTTATGGTGTGGATTAAATTACTTTTCAAGATGACTTGTCATTGACAAGGACTTCAGACCTCAACCAACCCAACTTGAATTAAGTGTCTAAACTGATGTGGGATGAGTCCTGGCCTGAGCTTCTAGTACAGCTTCATATTTATGTCATGTGTTACTTTTAATTTATTTTAATTGTTTATTGATGGGACAAGTAGTGTACTAATAGCATTTTCACAGTCAGTTTGTGGGGACCAGGCAGTGAGAAATGTAGAAGGGAGCTAAAGAGGAGAGAGAAGAAATCAATTCACTAGTATATGAAGTGCAAATTCAAGATATATTAAGTAATATACATGTGGAAAGACTCAAAATATTCTTTTAGCTTAAAAGCTTCTAAATTAATGCAAGTAAAGGAATCAGAAATTCAGAGACTGCTAAGATGACTGCTGTTCACTGCGTGTTTTACTCAAAAATACAATCAAATCATACATTATATTTCATAAATAATAGGAAGATGACAATAAAGAATTCTGCAGTACCACTATATAAATCACACAACATGACCACGTCTGAAGCAGTGTGTACACTGACAGTCCCAGCCTCTGTGGGATACTGCAAAATTAAGAATGGTGGTGCAGTCAGAGAAATACAATTAAGGACATGTTGTTATCAACGCATTCACAATACTCATGATATGCTGTTTTTCCGTCTTACAGCACAATCCATTAAAATGCAAAACAATAAAAGGAAGTACTTCTTTAATGTCATACACCATTAACTATGAACCTTACTGCCACAGGAAACTGATAAGCACACTTATTTGCCATGTAGGCATTCCCATCTGAGCATCTCGCCCTGAGCTCCTCTAACAGTAGGTACAGTTAATGCAAGTAATCTTCGAGCAAATAGTTGTGAAGGGCAGGTAATTTATACTTTTATCAATCTTTCCTTTCAGGTACTGCTCTCTAGGGCCTCTGCCATTCTTGCTTGGCTTTTTCTGGATACATACAATGGCTCATACCCCTTTCTAATTCTACTGACACAGTATGTCAGTTTATGCTGGAGAGTCTATCTTTGTTCAACAGCAGAGCTGTAGCTCCTTCAGCTGATGCACCTCTTCATAGGTATCACAGTCACATCTGCCTCTTGACAGCACAGCAAGTTAAACCCCATCAGCTTGTGTCCTATGACATTCCCAGGATCTTTTCCTGAAAACTTGCTGCTTAACCAGTGATTCACCATCCAAACTTATGTCCAGAACAGCCTGGATCTTCAAAGAAGGACAGGATTCAGATTCAGTTCTACCTGCTCCCCAACTATTTCTCTTTGTTTTATCTGAAGGTCGTTTTGAATGCTGATCCCATCTCTCTCCAACAAATGTGCAGTGTCTTCTAGCAGCATATGGTCAGTAAACATACATGGTATTCCACTGGTGAGATCCCTAACAAAACTATTGGCAGGTAAAGGAATGAAGGTAAGACTGTTACAAAACCTTTCTAGCTACATCTTTCCAGTTTCAAAAATCCTCCTGAATCCTCTTTTCCACACAGCTGTCTAGTAGTTGTTTCAGGTATGTCATATTTCCTGAATGTTGTTATAAGGATACAATAGGAGACAGTGTAAAAATCCTTATTAAAGTCAAGATATCCCAAGTTTATTGCTTCCCTTTAATCCACATTACATTGACAAATGCTTAATGACTAAAACCAAATTGAAAGAGATACCGTTCCAGAGCAGGAACAGTAATTTTCTTCTCTCTTGCTGCTGTGGAATGTCAAACTGGGCTACTTCAGAAAAGCTATTTTTCTCAAAAGCTAAGTCACAAGTTCAGGGAGAAATCTCTCTGCTATTTCCTAACACTATACTCTGCTAACCTTGGCATTTTTTGAATATTTAGCTCTTTCCTATTAAAAAAAAAAAAAAAAAAAAAAAAAAAAAAAAAGGCTATTCTGACATTTCATGAATTCTTAGCTGCTTTTTCAAAGGAAGTAACTCAGAAGAATTCTCTCACTTTTCGTGCATAATTATAAAGCCATTTTAAAGGGCTCCCAGGGACTGTTTGAGTATTTTAGCAGCTCTGAAAATCCGTCTGTAAACTGGGCACAATCAGAAGCCGAGACATGCAAAATGAATGGCTTCTGAAATGCTTCCTCAGTCTATGCAGAGGAAGGTCTCCTTATGAGATCATCTTGTCAGTGCTTGTAACACGGTGTTACAGGCTCTGGAAAACCTTCCAACAAGCGCTAATGCTTGTCTTTACTGAAAATCTCTTATGATTCTCAGAATCATTATCAGAAGTCCTACAACCTAGAAAAATGTTTGTTGGTTTTGTCATGATTTCAAGCACAACATAAAATGCAACCACAACAGCAACCCCAAGCCCACGTGCTGAACAACTTGAATGATGAAGGAGTCTCATTGAAATTTGCAGAATTAGTGACTGCACAAAATACAGCACATCCAGGAGCCTGTAGGACCCTGGCTCAAAATGCTAGCATGGGAAATTTCCATAATGGACCATGTGGAAGATGTACTGAAGTTGTCACCTTGGTGTCCGTGCTGAAAACGTGGGAAATGTAGATTTTGTGTTTGGCATTCAACACTATATCTCACTACATAGTGAAGAGAGAAATTATCCGGGGTTTAATAAAGAGAATGTAAGATCAAAGTTAGTATTCTGAAAAATTAGTACATGTGAAAGGTAAGACTGAATGTGGGATGAAAGTTCAGGAGAGATATGACAATTTCCATCCACTGAGGATACAAGACTTGCACTCCTCTCCTGAAGAGACCTTGGAAGGGAGGAGCAAAGTTCACTCTTTTCTCATCCTCTGCATGCATGGCAAAAGCCCTGCACCTCTAAATTCTTTATTTAGGAAACAAGCTCCTTGACTTGGTCTTGAATCCAAACAAGCTCCAAGACTTCGTCTTGAACCAGCCTAACACTTCTGAAAGATGAAGCTATAGAAGTTCTTTAGTTTTTCCTGCCAGAGTATGTTCACTTATTCCATTTGTTTATCCAGTTTCACAGTCTAAGGCCAATTTTAGCATTTTTTTTTCTGAATGTTCTTAGTCTAATCCCATTCCTTTAAACCTGTACTTATGCAGGATTGATACGTGATGGCAAGGCCTGACTCACTGGGATAATCCAAAGCATGGAAAGTGGAACACATTACACCAATCTTTGCAGGGTCTGGGCCTCTCTAAATATTCATTAATTTTTCACATTTTTCACTAGGAAAGTAAAAGTACTTGTCAAAAAAAAAAAAAAGTGATTGCAAACCTACAGAAACTGGCCAATGTGCATGGAGACAGTCGTAGAACCCCCAGTCCTTTCTTATACAGTTGATTTCATTTTAAACTACTGTTACATAATTCATAATTAAGAAATTAACATTTATTAATGAAAAAATATATTGTTATTTACATAACTATCATAAACTAAAAGGCCTAACAGCCTAAAAGTGAAATCCAAGTTTCACCAGACTAACACCATGTTTACCATACTTTTAAGACATAAAAACCTTCTCAATATATCCTAGTTTCTTTATATGCAAACCTTTTATACACAGTGCTTCACAGATTAACCTGAAAATGGAAGCCTTTCATTTACTCCCAGGTCAGGTTTATGAAATTAACTGCCAACTTACTTTCTCCCCATGATCCTGCCAATGACCTTTCTCCTGCCCTAGTAAGATCATTCCCTCTCCATGGATTAAAGGTGATTAAAGATCAGTGTCAGTTTAGTCTCATAAATTTGCTAAGCAGAGACGACAAACTGTGCCAAAATGTGTTTGATTTATTTGTGGTGGTTTTGTGATAGAGGAACACTGATTGGGCTCAAATCAAGGATCCAGAAAAGAAAAGAGTGCTTTATATCATTGGTAGCTCTTTAACCCAAAGTGTCACAGCAAGGACTTAATATCCTTCAACTAAATTATTAGTTTTCACAAACAATAATGACCGAAATCAATCAAGCTTTTCAGTGCTTAGGGTTATTTAACCACCAATTCAATTAGCCAGTTGTTAGATGAATACCTGTATCTATTGAGCTCAAGCAGACTCATGTATCCACAATGCAGTCAAACAAATAAAATATGAAATAAAAGATTCCCGGATTTTGAAGAAACACATGTCTAGCAGCATTATTATTACTTTGTAAAGATTTTAGAACTAAATCCTGAACCAATACATTGTTAGTTGACTATTTGGATATCAACAGATTTTTGCTGGAAGCTGGAAAGCTGTCCTAATTTCAGGGAAGAAACATGATTCTAACCTGGGACAGATAAACTTGCTTTTTGTACTTGAATCTTGAAGCAAGACAGAGATTTCCTGTACTTGCACTGAAGTATGTGTTTTTTCCTCAAGTCTTTAAACTCCTTGCTTGTTTGCTGAATATCCAAAGATCATTTACTTCCTTATTTGCAAGAAGAAGATTAGATTAGGGCTAGATTAATTGTAAAATCACACTGGAAACAAAGGGGTCATAATATGCTATCTGTGGAAATTCAAGATACTCCATAAAGACAACTATGTTTCGATACAGACACAGTTGTCTGTGTCAAAAGAAACCTTAAAAAGATGACTTACACATGGTTGTACATATCCATAACATTTCAGGTTCAGTACTTCAGACTTAACTGATAAACTTTCAGAGCCATACATGACCCTAATTATTTAAAAATCAGGTCTGTTGTGGTGGCATGACTGTGTGCTTTTGAGCTGTAGTCAGTATCTTAATTATATAAAAAACAATATTGTATTCTTTGCTGAGCTAAAGAGATGAATTTCCAGTGACAGAAAGAATAGACAGAAAGTGATGCCATACTAATGAAACAGCAGGGATAGTACAAAAAACAAACAGACAAAACAAAACAAAAAAACACCACCACTACCACCGCCGCCACCACCACCAACAATAAAGAAAACAGCAACCCAACCAAACCCTTTCAGCTTCATTGTCTAAGCATTTATGGAAATAATCAGAATAGTTCCCTTTCAGCAAAAATAAGTTGTTATAAAGATAGCCCCAATCCGGACACTATAATGGATGCAAACACATTCTTTAATAGCTTGTTCACCAGAACAAAGTAAACATTAGACTACAAAGGGTTACCCAAACTCACTTCATTTCCCTACTGCTGTTTGCTTTAGATTATGTTGACTCTATCAACAAGATTATGGCCGTAGGTGTAAATTTATTAAGTCCCACACATCAAAACATTGCTCTATTTTGTAACTTAGTAGGAGCTATGCTCTGGAATGGGTACAAGGAGAAATATGAAGCCAATTTTTTACTTCAAGGTCTAGACAGTGAAATTTCAACAGCATTAACTTTGGAAGAACATGTTATGTGATTTTCCAGAGTGGACAAATTCAGAAGAAAAGTAGACTACAGCCTTACCTTCATCAGGCTTCACTAATGCATTTTTTTGACCAGCCAACTCCATAAGCACACAAATAGAGTGGAGAAGGACTTCTTATGCTGTCTTTCTCAGGCTACCGTACACTAAGGAGTCTTCTTACTTTCACCAAGAATTTAAATTTTCCTTAGCCATAACTGCAGGAGTTTGCAAATATATTTAAGAAAACAGGAGACCTTGCAGCTTTGCTGGAACATCATGCCCTTCCTGACTGCCAGATGCCTCTTTACCACTGAATATTCAGGTTGATCACCTGGGTATTTCTGGATGCTTTCGCTCATTGTCCTTCTGTATCTGTATCTTCCTCTTTCTCCATAGCAGAAACAATCTCAGCCCAAGCCCCTGACCTCCCTCACCTGCCTCCTATTTCTGGATTCCCTTGGTTCTTTTCTGCTCTACCATTCTTTGCACTCCGTAAAAACACGTTTCCACACTGTCTTGCTGTTGATAGCCTTTCCTCTTTTTACTTTTTGGTCAATACCTTTGTAGAATGCCCTTCCTACTCTATCTTACCCCTCAGAACATTAAATGCTCCGTCTTCTTTGTCTTACCGATTTCTCAGCTTCTGCTTTGGCAATTTTCAGTCAAACTTGTTTGTGTTTGTTTGTTGTGTTTTCTCACAACTGCTTTCCAACAATCAAACTTCCACAGCTTTTGGAGGTACAATTCTGGGCTGTATCTGCACCATTATACCAGATGGAATCAGGAACTCTTTCTTCTCTGGCCCTAAGGCTAGAGGATCCTATACTAGGAGGATCCTGTTGGAGCAGGCCAAAAGCACACCAGAAAATTCATTAAACAGTATGGACGATCATACTCTAATGCTACTACAAGTCCTGCTCTCATTTAGCTTATTTCTAGCAGTAACCAGAGCCACCTTTGGCAGCTCCTGGCATAACATTTTCTGTACCCTACATCCGATCTGCTATTCAGAATGAATCTGCATTCTGGCATTTTCTGAACTCTCAGGTCTGTTTTCAACTATTACCTGACATTTTTTTGCCTATATTTTATTTTTCTCAAACATTCTGTGTTGCATCTGTAGTTCATCAGTTTTGCTTGGTTCTTACCATGTTGTCTCTTGTTGAAGCTCTGAAATTCTGGATGCTACACTTGCATCTTTAAAGTGAATGAAATCATAGGGGCTGGAAATTTTCTCCAATGGTCTAAGGGAATATCAATGATATTGATACCATTTTCAGCAGATATTTGCTCATCCTGTTCTTAGAAAGCACAGATGATGGAAGTTTCATTATCTTCCCATGAAATCCAGTCAAGAATTCCTTTCTCATCATTAACTAAAGTCTAATCTGAATCTACTGTTACACATTATGTTGTCTACCATGGACATTAAATTATTATTCTTTACTTGAAAACTCTTACCATGCTTTTTTGTTTCTTGTTTAGTCTAAACAATTCTAATCTATTTACTTTTTCCTTGAAGATCATAATTTTTCAGTATCTGTCATGGGATTCATATAAGTAAATGTGGATTTTGAAGGCTTAATTTATCTCCCTTCACACTGTAAAAAAGACAATTTATCTCACCCTCAAGTAGTCACCTAGACATATTACAGGAACGTTACCTGTATCTCTCCACTGACAATGACAGAATTTTAAGGGGATTAGTTGAGATGAATCTCAGCTTTCTGCTGTAGACATGTAAGTATTTCTTTTCTAGCAGAAATGTTACCCTCAGTACATTCAGCCGATCTGCTTTTCACCTTCAAATGCTCTGTATCCAGCAGTTACATATTTTATACCAGTTGCTTTCACCACTTTTTATATATTATAAAAAAGGAAAGAAAAAAACACCTTATGAGAGCTAGCTTGACAGTGTCTGTGTTGCCGTATTCTTTCTTCTACAGACGTCAAGCATATGAAATAATGTACTTCAGATGGCTCAGAAGTTTCTCAGAAAGAGTCTCATGGATCTGTCTGCCCTGGTTTGTTGGACATAATATTCAAGAGGTCTCCCTGTCCTTAGCACTGGGATGTCAGAACAAGTCAGTCTGTCCTCCTCCTTTCTCTGTGCCCTTCTTTCCTAAGCAAGCTATATCCCTTAGCATTGATATTCTAGTTCTGCTTGTTATCCCACCTATGTCTGTTACACCAATTAACTAATTTACAAAGGCTTGTTACACTACTTCATTTTCCATATTTTTGGAATTTACATCACCTGCACATTACCTTGCTCAGCTGCTATCTTCTTTGCAATGTTACTTTAATCTCTTACAAATTTATTTGTTTGTCTTAATTTCACATTCTTCAGGAGGGCACTCCTGCTCTATACTATATATATGTATTACATACGTATACTTATCTTTCCTCATAAACTCTTCCTCAAGCCTTCTTTACTATTTTACTATTTACTGTTTTGCTATTAATCATTTCTTCATGCTTGCGGAAACTAAAGCCCCTGTGATGTTGATCTGACTGACAGTGATCCAGCCCCTGTACACCCATGCACACTTGAAAATGTTATTTTGAAGAAGCACAGTGGTTTTAATTGTCATGTCTTAATGCCTGTTGAAACCAAGCAACCTCATTCCACTGTCATTAGTTGTAACAGTTTTTCACTATCTGTAGTTTGCTTCCATACATCCTTCTTTCCCACATTGACTGCAGTTTCCCAGGACATTTCTGATGCTCTGCCTTGGAAAACTATCATTTACCGTCATTTATTTTTCACAGAATGCATCTGCTGTTTCACTATTTGCCATTTAATTCCTTATTGCTATTACTTTAAATTATTATTTGTGTTGGCTAAGGACTGCAGTAAAGACTGCATTTTGTCAGGTACTGGCAGTGCTAAACATAGAAAAACCTGAAATTATTCTTTCTCATGTCACACAAGGGACTTCCGAAGAACCTCCACAAATTCTTGGTCTCCCTCTCACAGAATGCTTCACTGAGGCCTCCCTTAGTAAATTTGCCTGGCAGCCGGATAATTTCACAATAATCTGGTATTATGAAATGCTTGAGAAATGTTTTAAAATATGTAAAACATTGGCATGTTTTAATTCCCATTCCTGGTCTCTTTAAAGATAAACTGGACAATATACAAGTAGATTGACAATTTGCTGTTAAATGTAGCAAAAGAGAAGAGTCCTAACTGAAAACTTACTACCTGATCAGATCATTTTTCTAACTATGAATTAGGTGCACAAATTAGGTGGGAGTGCTAAAGGTCACAGTCTGGGGTTTGGCTTTCAGTGTGTCAGAGGCTATTCAAACTATTTGGAAAAATATCACTTCTGTCCTACAGGTTTTACAGTCTATTTATAAATCCATGACTGTACCATAAGGAATTGCAAATTTGCATGGAGGTTTGCTCCTCGTTCTGGGGGAGGACAGAGGATAGAAGAAAAGAAAATGATTTAATTTAAATGGGAAGATGCTTGCCAAAGGCTAGTATTTTCATAGTGCAACAGAGCTCATCTTGACATGTAATATATGACTCTTTCAAAAGTCCTCTCAACTCTACAGTGAAAGTGCTTAAATTGCAAAATGATTAATCAGTTCTGGATTGGATCCTCATGCTAAACTGAAATTCCCTGCAAAAAGTAGACTGAGCTTTTGAAAACACATTATCCTCAGGGAACATACTACTATCTGGTCAGAGTTTTTTTCCTGGTAAGTTGCCTATCTTATTGCAAGGGTCTTCAGAGGAGTGTAACACTAGTTTCCTTTCCAGTTTATCCTTTGCTCTTAAGGAAGCAATCTCTGTCATTCCTCAGAAAGACTCAGAACACGGTGGTACGAACTAATAATACCAAACAGCAGTGTAATTTCCTATGGGGAAAACATATTTTCTACTGGTAATTATTGCCAACAGCAATCTTGGAAATATCGTATAACATTGTTTAAAACATCAAACAGAAGGAACTGCTTAGTATCAAGGATGACTAAAGCAGGAACATGTGCTTCCACACATGCACACACACATTAGATAAAATGTTGATGTTTAGCGGCTTACAAGATGTAAACATTGACTTTGGGTTCTGGTTCAGTTTACAATTGAATTTGGAATGAAAACATACCAATTAATATATAATCACGATCAACACAATTAGGCAGAAATAGCTGCATTTGTTATGACGGACGTCTTTAATCTGCTTGGTATTCAAGTTGCAGGAAGATCAGAACTACACATGAAAATCAGTCAGCTGTGCTTGAGAAAGCATAGCAGGGGTTGAAGGCAAAAATAAACAAAAAGTTATTCAACAATTGTATCTGAGTGTTTTACAAACAATAGATGCTTTGTTAAGGAGTGTGAAAAACACTCCTTTACTTCGTGTAATGAAACACAAGCAGAAGAAGTGAGGTGTGATGGAAACCGAAATGTCTATGGGCTTTATCCTGCCCAAAATTGCTTGGAAGCAACTCCCATTATCTTCAAATGATAGAACTACCCCTTAGCTGGAGAAATCTCCAGTTTAAGCTCTCACAAACCCTGACAGTTGGCCGTGATGATAAGATTTCTGCTATAGTCCAGATTTTTGGTCATCTGCTCTCTTCTTGTCTAAGAGGGGCACAGAAGGGTCTGGTGTAGGTGGTCCTCAATCCCCAAGGACGGGCAGTGTATGCATCAAGTTAGCATCTCCACGCTGTGCTTCCTGCCTGGGCTCTACTGGGAGTTAATATGCTCTCCTAGACCCGTTTGAACATGTGAGCAGCTTTATGCAGCTCAGTTTAAGGGTTTTTCTGGATTTGTACCTGATGCTGCCCCTTCCTTGAGGAACCCTGATGGAGTTCAACAACCACACCACACTGTCCTCTGAATGGCGTGAAGTCCCTCTCGGGTGCACTGGATTTGATTGGTACAAAAAGTGAACTTTGCATCACTCTTCGTTAAAGATAAAACCACTGTTTTTAAAACTCATTGTAAATACTGTCAGTTATTACTCTAACCAGTAACTAATCTCTTGCACCACTTGGATTTCTCCAGATAACCAGCATTTCCTCCATAGACCCATGAAGACTCTATTGAATTTTAACCTTGATAATATCATCATGTTAAAGAGTTAAGAAGGGCAGACAATGAACACTGGTTGACATTTTCCTGACAAGCAGTATTGACAAAACAGACTGAAATACTGCATTATGTGACTGCAGCAATTACACACAGACTGGTGTTTCCTTTAGTTGCATGGAGTGACAGGTATTGCACTAGTTAGCAGCTTTGTAAATGTTAATCTCCAAAAAAACTACTCCAAGACAGTGTCTGCAGTCCACCCATAGGTATGGCTTTAGCATATGCTTCAGTGCTCTGTTGGGACTATAGGGAGTGATCGCAGAATATATACTTTAATTTCAGAAAGGACTTATATGGATCAAGGTAAACTCCCAACCAGCAAACACAAGTTACGACAGATCTAGGAGCTCTATTTCTTGAAAAATTTACACAGACACATCTTAGACAAAAGACATGAGTCTACTGTGGAAGGGGATCTTTCCCCTGAATCCAGGGGGTTTTGTAGTGGAACCTGGGGAAAAAAAGCACCAACACACAGATGACTGTATCTGACAGCGGCTAGCAGAAAGGAACTGTAGCTGGTAGCATTTAACTGGCATATAGTTATTTTCAACATCCTTTTGGCTTTGTTGATGTTACCCTTTCCTTTTTCATGCCGTTTGCAGTGTATTGTTAGACTCGTTGCAAGTCTGTGGGAGTAAATCATATCCCTAGGGATGAAACCCCACCGGGGTGAATAAACAATCTCCCCTTCCCAAAGCAAATCCCAACAGTGCCTCACATTTCATGGAAATGATCAGCAGCTCCGCTATCCAAACATTCACGCCTTATGAGTAATATTTATGATGGGAGTCTTTTACGTTGGGTTTTTCCCCCAAGAAGAAAAGGAGGAATAATTAAAAGAAATAAAACCAATGAGAAATTTCCACATTATTACTATTATTTTCACAAGGTTTTCACAGGAAAGTAAAAGCTTTCGCAAGTAATAAAAGTCCTTGTTAAATGTCTTTCTTTCTTTTGGAAGTGGGGTAAATTATGAAGCAGATTGACTTTAAAAAATAAATAGGACTATAAATACATAAAAGTCATTGCCTTCCACCAGTAATTTAATATGAGCATCCTACTTTTAAATAAGGAAAACTTTAGTTCACTCACAGAAAGAATAAAGCAGATGTGAGCTTTTTCCGTCAGCTTAAGTGCTGCCTTGGTAAGGTGAGTTGTCCGACAACATTAAACAAACATTTTAGTCAGGCATCGCACAGGAAAATAAACAGTAGCAGAGGAAACATGAAAATATTAAAGGCTGTTATTCTTTGGCCCCTTTTCCTGGAAAGCAGGTGATAAAATATTACTGTGTTTCCACAGGTAAGGAAACACTCTCTTAAACACTTTGCAGAAATACATATTACGATCATCACTTAAAATGTCAGAAGTGGATAGGGCTCAGCTGTGACAGCACACAGGAGCCTGCAGAGAAACTCTGCAGGATCAGAAGATTTAGCACGCTGGGTTGGACTGGTGGGCTGCCTACAGCAGCCTTCTGACCCTGGGCAGAAGCAAATTCAAATACAGGCAAAAAGCATCTTGTAAGAGACTGCTGTAGAGTTACTTGATTTCAGGAAATGATGTGGATACCCCTTAGAAACTAGTGAGAAGGAGGAAGGTTGTCTGCTCTATCGTTTTGACCTCTCTATGAACCAATGAGTATCAACAAATGCATATAGAAAGATGAGAGGGTACCTTCATCTTTGTTGCCTACCTGTGATATGCTATACTGTTATGTCCAGATATAAGCTTATTTAGTTTATGTAGTTATAATTTACTCATCATGCTGGTAATTTCTGTCCTGAAATTTTGTCTAGCTATAAATCAACTCTGAAATTCTATACATATTTAGTTATAAAAATAATAAAAAGTATCTTTGGAATGATTTCTTCATTAGAGCCAGAAGTTATTTAAAACTTACTTACATCAGAAGAAAAAATAAATCAATTCTTTTAATCAATCCTTTAAATTGTGTACTGAAAAAATTAACTTGAAAATTTACTCATCTGCACAGTTGTCCAGTGGCAGGGGGAAGGAAAGCTTTTTTCATGCCCACTATGAAAAACATAGGTGTGAGTTTGCAAGATAATACTTCAAATCCTCTGTGGTTTCAGTTTCTGACTCTACTTTAAAATGCAGTGCACGAACATCAGCCTTTCTAGCCAATGTGGTTTGTGCAAGTTTCTCATGACTAAGATATCTATATACATTTATAAGGTTAAATTAATGGTTTAGCAGATTAGGTAACTAAAATGTTGCCTTGGGATGTACATCTATGTACAGTTCTGCTAGTGATCAGCTATGGGATGCTGGGTAATAACTCATGGCTTGACTTGAGCAATGCTCACTGATGCTCACTGTCTTGAATGTCAGGTTCTTCTTAAAATGTGTTTGAAATGAGATGACCTAGATAGACTTATGGAAACTAATCAGATAAATTTGACTAATATTGCACAAATTTTTGGTAATTAAAAAAAAAACACAGATCCCTAAATCAAGATGAAAAAGCAGAATATGCAATGCCTCCTTGGCCTTACATGCCTGAATGGAGAGCCATACAGTTCCATACAACTCCAACCAAAAGAGCACTGCGTTTCATGATGGATTTAGAGGTGCTCATCGTATCTTCCACTGCTTTTAGGAGTTAAATTTTCATTTCAGTGTAAGAAAAGAACACCATTTTTTGCAAAACAGAAATAAAAGTAAATTAAATTGTAGCTATAAAACTTCAGCTATAAAAATAAGCTATTATATAGCTTTCTAAAGTACTGATTAGAAGCTGGGTGGGCAAAGTGCTCTGATTTCATCATTTCATGTGAATTCACTTATTAAATACTGATCTAATACTTTAAACAGTCATTTTTAGCTCCAAAAAATATCAATTGCATAGTTGGAGCGGTTCATGTGTGTCATGAAAATGACACAACAGAGTGTCCTTACCTGAGCATTTTAGTTAGATGGGTTTTTCTACAGCAGTTTAGCCTCACAATAGAATTCTCCAAAAATTTCCTGTTTTACTCGTCAGGAAGCAGGGCTGAATAAGTGAAATGAGTTTTCAAATAAGGTAGGAAGCAAATGACAAGACTATTGCTAGAAACCAGCAGTTATAAATTGTAACGCAGTCAGAGCGTGGGGATATCTGCCTTTCCTTCCAGAAGCAAGGGTACAATTCTGATCCCACTGATTGTTGATCTCAGCTGCAAAATGAACAGCCAGTAGATGCAGAGAGGGATTTATCTCCTCTAAGTTTAGGTGCCTAGCAGAGATAGGGTCCCTTTGCAGTCTGTAAAGAGAAGTCATCTGTAGGGTGAGATTCACCTGACCTGCTTTAGATGCCAACTATTTGGACAGCATGATGTTTACACATGGGCAGATGAAGACTACTCTTATTGTCATATTTAACATCTCCTTGTTTAAGAAGAGAGAATTAGAATAGAAGCAGATCTCAGGACATGAGAACTCCCAAGGTGGGAATAATTCAAATGTAGAATGAAATTTGCCAGTTGGTTCCCTGGAGATGAAATTTTATAACAACTCAGTTAATGTAAAGCTTATATTCCATTTCCATAGTGGTCTGCAACAACTAGAAGACTACATTTCACTGGCTTTTTATACAAATTCATTTCACAGATGCTCTTTTTGCCAGTTCTGAAGATTTTATCCTATGAGAAAACTTTCTCCTCTACGGCATTCCAAGCATGTAATTTTGCTACCCTGTACAGCCAACAGAGAGAGGTGATCTAGGTTTCCATAGCTGGGAATCTAACCATCCTGCACAGGATTGTGGACTATATACAGTTTCCTAACTCAGGCGTCAGAGTAGATTGCTTAACACTGCCTTAGCACTTTGTTCTCTGTAAAGTGGATGAAATATAAACACTACACATGAAATCTGAATGCCTGCACACTTGGAACATGTTACGGTTTGAATCTAAATTCTGCTGTTCAATCTTAATTCCTTGTCTTCTTACAACATCTCTTGGACTCATAAAATAAAACGAAAACCTACTGTCTCCAGCTTTCACTTGTGTGATAGTCTAAACACCTCTGAAATCCTCATTTCAGGTTTTTAAATTCCCTCCTCCCCAACCTGCCTGAATTCCACAAAGGAGTTCTTCTCCTCCCTCCCTCCCTCACCCCCAGATTTCTGTAGTCCCCTGCTCTGTGAATAGGTTAAATAAACAGGGAGATTCCTCAAGGGAAGTCACAGGTTCAAGATCACAAAGGACGACCCCCTTTGGGCCAGTTGGAGGTTTTTCTTGCTATTATGCTTATCTGTATCTTCCCTGTCATCCAGATGTTAACCTCTGACCCCTGAGCCCGCCTCCCGAAAAAGCCTTGCAGTGTTTACCTATTATGTAATGTCTGTGCTTTTGTGGAAATTCTGCAGAAACAAATGGAGGAAGTTTGCCAGTCAAACTGGTGGACAATAAATCCTGTCCTATGTAGACAGAATGGTTTACTGTCACTGTAAGTCTGCTACTGGCATCTGTCACCAAAGAAATGTTTACAAATTTCAACAGGCTAGAGTGCCAAAGTGTTCCAGTACTGAAGAGTTACACAAGATTTGTAGAACAACCATCGCCGTCCTAGATAGGGGTATCCTTGTTTTGCCAGGCTGAATAAACAGCATGATATTTCAGATAACTCATGGTCGCTCATGTCCAATTTTTCTGTCTATTCATCCCATACATTCATGAATACAAGTATCTCAATGCCAGTTTGTTAGCTGTAATACTTTTTCTGCCTCAGAATACCCTTGCTAGAAGTTTAAAATCTAGGTAGGCAAGCTGCCTTCAGACCCCTTTGCTTAATTCTAGCAACTTCATTTTTATTTTTAATATGTCTTCCTATCCTTCCCTACAATCGATTTTCTTTACAGTCCTTGCTGTCTCTCCTCCTCCTATTATTTCCCTTCAGGATAAGACTTCATACCATGTTACCTTTCTGGACAATGTCATCACAACAGCTTCTGCTGTTTGACTGGGGCTTCTCCATTCCATCAATCGCAAGGTTGGGACAATGGAAAGATGAGTTTGGATAAGAAGCAGGAGCAAACTTAATTTGAAACAGTTGGATAGACAGGTAATATAATTCTTCCTTCACAACACCCTAACCCCTCTGACTGAGTCCTTCAGCTAGGGGCCCTGATCCTGTTGCCACTGAAGGAAGCTTTTCACTCTTGATTTCAATGGGAGCAGCACTAAGTCTTACAGTTCCGCTATAATTAAGTTTTCAAATCTCATTTCCTTTCAGAGGAGAAAAAACATTGTTGTGACTAAGCTTTGGATGTGGTAACAAATCCCTGGCAGGTTGATTTGTTTTAACGGACGTATTAGTTTTAAGGAAACTTTTACCATCTTTTCTGCTCTTAATCACAGCTTTTATTACAATTACAGTAATGCAACAGATGTACATGCCAAAGGCAATATGTGTATTTTTAATGAGTTGACATGCAACCTTCCTGGAGAGGAGAAACAACTTCATTTGCTCAACATTTCTCAACCATATCTAGCAGTTTATTAAGGGACAAGGAGTCGATCAGAAGAATATTTACCACAAATTCAGGGACTTCACTCACTTGCAGATGAGCAGTTCTGTAGGACAGTCTCAGTTGTCATGCTAAGCTCAGCAATTCTTGCTGAAGGGTTACATTTTCTATTGTCCACAAAGAATACAAGAGAAGGCTAACAGGCAATATCCGGAAAGCCCTACAATTATTAATCCACGCATGTGGTCCTGAGTCACTGGGCTGTAAAATATCATCAGTTTCCGAAGATGGAACCGAAGGGGAATTCTGCTAAGAGAGATGATATCACAAGCCCAAAGGAATGAGTTGCATCAACAACGCCTATTTGTGCAAGTTTTACAAGACATTGGCTCACAAAGACTTTCATTCTGGTATAATGAATTCAGTCAATAAATTGAGCATAGACAGAGATCACATCCTATGAGTACAAGCCCCTTTAGCCTGACTTCTTGCTGCTATTTTCCTTGCAGCTTGGACACAGATCAGACACGGGTGCAACCAGAAAATTACAGCCGGCAGACACCCCAGGACAGATGCACTAGGGGACTGAGCAGCTTGACAAGTCAGGCTCCAACAGCAGCACTCAAAATCCGCTCTTTTAAATTATTCCTGGCACTGCTGTGGTCTTGGCCAAACAGCACTCACAAACAATGTCTGGCCACGCTTTTTTTGGAGGTTAACACAGGCCAAGGACCATTTCCAATACAACTCTGGATGCGGCTACCTGTTTTGAGAGGTAGAAGTTTATCTGTGTGGACCAGAGAAGGACTCCTGGCTTGTAGAGACATGACCCCACAGACCTTCACATACCTTTCTCTGAGAATAAATCAGCAGAGGAAGAAGCCTGAAGTCCTAATGTACATATGACTGCATGCAAGTTTTCTCCTTGGGCATCATAAAATTACCATAAATTAACAGGAACACAATCAGCAGACCATATGACTCCTATCAGCAGTTTACATTATCGACTAGGAGCCTGGTTTTGTCAGGTACAGGGTACTACAATGCAGCAACTACTATTCTGTCACATTTGTGCAACATAAACAACACTGTCTGGGGTTTGACAGTAAAAACCCTCGCTGCCCATCCTGCTTTCAGTCTCTGCACAGTCCTACAAGAGAGTCTGGTACAGAGCAACACACTCACAGATATGGGCTGAGGTTAAAGGGACTCGCTGCAAGCACAGAATCACTCTGGCACATCTGTTTGGTCGATTAGGAGGTAAAATTAACTGATAGAAGACAGAACACAACTGGAAATCTAGGAATGTGTTTTTACTACTATTAATGCAATCTAAACTTCCTTCTTGCTATTATTACTGTGTTAGCATGTCAATTCTAGTCCAAATTGTTTTCAACTGCTAACTTACTAAAATACCTGGAGTATAGCACAATCCATGTTCTGGTTTTCATTCTAAACTTAACATAATTTATCTGAAATTATTCCCTTTCTTAAAGCTGTTCCTGTTGCTAGAATGTGCAAAATATGCTTACAGTGTGCCATATCACTGCAAGAACGTTAATCTTCTGTCTTTGCCCAAAAAACACTGACGTTCTACTTTGCACAAAGTAACTTCTCTGTGGTTTTGCAGGCTGAAGACCCTTTCCTAAGTTTATCAATATTCCAATTCACATTACAAAATCCACTGAAACAGTTAAATCGTAGCTTAAAGACACAGAGGTGAAGAGCCCTTTGTTAAACTGATTATTGATTTATTTTCACTACCCAATATGAAAGAAAAGCAAAAGGTAAGAAGGGGTAAATAACATAAATTAGATTGTAAAGCAGTGGTTTAATCACACAAAATGCTGTTATTAATATAGGTTAGTTTTCTTAACAAATATATATTCTTTAGGAAAGTATTTTATTTGTTATTTTCCCCCTTAAGATTTTTTTTTTTGATTGAATCGTTTATGATTTTCTTCTTTTTGTGGTCTTAATTGGAGGAAAGATTAGACCTGTCCTCAAAAATTGATTCACGCTTTAGTATGGAGCATTTGTGTACAACATCAACATTTACACAACTCAAACAATACAAAAGTTGGTGCAATAAAAAAAAAATGCACTCACCAATGCAATCCACACTGAAGAGATTTACTGAGGTTGTTATAGAGGACTCGTCACAGGTTTTCATCCCTCGCAGAGCAAAGCGCACCAGGGAAGCTTTGACCCCCTCCGGCAAGAAGGAGAGCAGGTAGACGGGCATGTACAGGATGTACCGCAGCTTGCACAGCAGGGGTGTCATCAGCTTGCCTTGCGGGGACTGAGCCATGCGCTCTATGGTGGGGAACAGCAGCACGGAGCGCAGGACCTGTGGGGCCAAGAGAAAACCACGGTCAGCAGCGTCCCGCAGCACCACAGCACGACCTAGGAGGCAAAGTGGCAAATGGGGCCTGCTTGGGTCTGCCAGGTGCAGACACGTAGGCAGGTTTCATGGCGTGCCCAGATGATTATTATTTTCTTAAAATGAGGGAAACAAGCAGCTGGTTATGACATGCTGGGTTCTAGCGGTCAGAATGGGATGCGTTTAGCTGGGAAATAAGGTGCTGGGCAGGAGAGCCCAGCGGGCCGGCCCAGCAGGAGCTGGCCCCACAAGAGGGCAGCACACAGGAGCAGACCGATATGGCAGCAAAGCACCTGGCTCTTTTAACTGCTTTCTCCGAGTAAAACAAACACATTTAAAAGTTTCCGCTGCTAAGACGGTATCTTTACAGTCTGACAGCACACAGGTTTTCCGATTTGCAGTTCCACACAGGTACGCCTGGCCAGGGCAAAAGAATAAGCACGCAGCCCCCTCACTAAGGTGCATACAGGGGCACACACGACTGCTTTATGCCAAATTGAAATAGATGTATTTTAAAACTAATTATTTTATTTGATAATAACAGAACATACTGCAGCCTTAAAACAGAACGAAATTAATTAAAAAAACATACCCACACTAAGAAAAAGAAAATTGATACTCCTACTCTCCAGTATATTTCTATGTTAATATCAAATATTATTAAAGAATACCTGCCACTTTTCCCTGGAAGTATAAACATACTAGAAGAATTCATATAGGAAAATGCCTTGAAGACACACAACTGCTGTACCTTGCAGAATTATCAAGAATGCAAAACATGAGAGATTCTGGATATTACATTTGCAGATAATTAGGCATAAATCACCGTGCTTTGTTGGAGACTCAGCATGAACAGAAAAAGATGCAGTTATACGTCTGCTTACTGCATATATCATTTGACATATTACACAAATTAAATTAGCATTTTAAAAAACATTTTCAAATATTTGTCTTTACTCTCGAATCAGTCAGCTCCTGCATGCCATTGCACCTGTGTGCAGCACCATGCCCTCAGCAGCTCTCTGGGCAGAAGGCAGGGCATGCCGTGATGGGATGCTCACGAAATCTGGGCATTGTAACACAGCAAACGGGAGTAATTCAGGAAATAGCAGTAACTTGCCGTGCTGCACTTTCTACAGTACTTTAAAAGCAGACTTTGAAAGTGTTATTTATATCGAATACAGAACTATTTTAAGAAATCCTTCTACTTTCCAGCTGATACTACTTTGGTTTTAGACAAAGAAAAATACATTCTCGGGGAAATCAGTCCTGGGCCTCTTTTTATTAAAGGCAACCAGCAGCTGAAGTATAGGAATGCAAGACTTGTACTAAATTATATGGTAGTTTCGTGATATTTCAGCTAGGAGCTGAACTCAAACTCTTGTGATCTAAAGCAGATTTGACCTGCGTTCCCAGGCACACATTAATCCTTTGACATTACAGTTTATAGATACAGGATTAGTTGCTTGGAGTGCTGTACTAACCACTGGGGGAAGTTGCTAAACCTTGGAGGCAAAAGAAAGACAAACCAAGAAAGCTGTTACAAAGCCCTCACATTCCTGCATTTTTAATGGCATACAAATTTAAAAGATGGTGGTAATGTAGAGGGTAATTTTATTTAATTTCTTTCTTTAATCTTTGGCAGACAATAACAAAGAAATTCAAAATTTATATTTTTCAAACACTTATCAGCTATTTCTTAGTTTACTGCTAGATTCCTGAGCCAGGATTTTGAAATGTGCATTTGCCTGCTGAATTGCTTAAAGATGTAGTTCAATTTCTTTGCAATACCACTGTGGATACAACAGACTTAACATATTTTATTATAATGACACAGATGTTTGTAAAAGCCATATGTAATAAGTGAATTAGAATTATACAGGTAAAATGAAGGAAAATAAAAAGATTCAAACACTCAACATCAGTTAAAATCATTTTTGTCTTGTCAAATGTGAGGATCTCATCTAGTTGCAATTTACACCAGCTGAAATCACATAGATGGCACACAATTATATTCACATTACAACTTCCAGAATTACTATATAACTGGTCATTCTGTAGATGGAGAGCATTATCTATTACAAAGCACCAGGTATTCACAGCTATGAATGCCACACTGTACATCATTAAGTAATGTGTAAAGGCAAACGACCCCTTTGTTTATGGAAATCCTTCTCACACGTAATTATAGAAATTTCTTGTGATAGCAATAAATCAAAATACAAAAAGTGTTACAGATAACTAGGGTGAGAAATCCAAATCTCCTGGTTCAAATTACCCCTGATTCAAAGGCTAGGGATATTTATTGGTTAAGCACTTGGGAAGGCAGAGAGCTGGCTAACCAGAAGCACTACTTACAGAGACTTGAATGGATCTGGGGACTTCTACAAGTCACCCAGTGAACCTACTGAAGGCAAACATGCCCCATGCCCATGATGATTTGCTGAGAACTGTATGTAGATTGTATCACTTACCCATTTTGTGCTTTGGTCAAACTGCTAAAAACAGTGCATATATTCCTACATTAGACTGAAATTGTCACTGCTGATTGTTTTTACAATAGACAATATTTATAATTTTTTTTTTAACTTGCTTACCAGTTATTTACTTAAAATGATACTAAAGTGCAAGATTTCAGCCCCCAGGATAATGCCTACATTCACAGTTAAAGTTCAGGGCATAAGGCATGGTTTTTCTTTTGTCTTGTCAGCAGGCAGCTTCTTCAATTTCCGTTATCTACTTTTAACTCTTTACATTACATAGACCTTAAGACCTCAGTGGTTCAAGGGATGGTAATACGATGCAGCATCTCACAAATTTTTGTGGTTTAGATCTTGTTAACAACAAAAAAATGTAACATTATCCACTATTCTATTCCTTTTTGTCACTGTTTATATACTTTGGTGTCTAGAGCTATCAATTTTCAGGTACGTATGGTCTGCACAGCAAGTTCTACATGACAGAGAGACGAGAAAGTACTTATTTCAAAGGAAAAGTGAGTCCTCGAAAGAACGATGTTGACCAAGGAGCTTTGGTTAAGCAGGATCTCTAAATGAGTATGATTTGCTTCATGTCATCACTGCTTCATGCAAATATTGAAGAACAAAACACAGGTTTCCTCCAAACTACCTATGTAAAGAACTTACGCACATTCCTGTACTTCTTGGCTTTCTATCCAGATTTTAATCTATTTAAAACAAGATGGTGGTATAAAAGCTAAGAGCAGTCACAGAAGGAGGATATCCAATTTACTAACTCTGAAGGGAGCTCAGGCACTAGTCTGAATTCTAACATCCAGCATTTGCACTTATAAATCAGAAAAAAAAATCCTACCTGTAAAGACATTCACTTTCTAGATGTGAGCATGTCAAGCATGAGACAGGACATCCACGTTCACACAGCTGCTATGACATTCAGCGGCCACTTTTTCCTAAGGAAACTGGAGCTGAAACTCGAGTCAGGACACCCACAAGCCCAGGACTCTGCCCAGAGCAGGCTATACAGCAACAACTGAATCTACTCAAGTTTTTAGTGCATAATGGTTATTTCAACGGTTTGGGATTTGCAAAAACAGTTGGAAATCTTTTGTTTTGATTAAAATGAGAACAGAGAACAAAACATTAAACAATTAAATTTACAACAAATTGCTGTTTATCGCTGCACAATTTATTAGTCTTGACCACACAAACAAAGGATATTTGTAAAATGTTTAAACAGTTTCTATATAAAGACACTGAAAGTATGAAGATCAGATCCAGCCAAAAAACCAGACTAATATTTTTCATTAATGCCTTCAACTGAAAGAGCTGAAATACATTTGGCAGCTATGATTTCAAGTTTCAGTGGGTAATGCTACTTGTTTTAAGGATTGGTCAATGACAATATTGAGGATGTAACACCTCACAAACAAATGGGTGCAACTTACAATCAGTATTCAAAAGAGTGACATGGTTTTCAGACCTGTTAACTCCTGTGAAGTCAATGAGAGGAGCTCAACACCTCAGAAATCAAATAGTTTTGATTATGCATGGCTACAAACTCAGGCACCTGAGATTAAGTAGACATTTAAAACGAGCCAGGAGAGAGCTGTGCCACCTTGTTGCTTGCTCGTAATATATAATGCTATTTTACTAAGAGAAAAAAAATGGGGGAGAAGAGCAGGCAGGAAGTGAGAAGCCTGATATGAACGTCAGAAAGGAGTATGAGTCATTTTAAAGATCTTGTGTTTTTTATTTTTTGGTTCAGAAGAGACTCCAAGTAGGTGAATCCATTAACTGCAGCCAGGCTTTGCTGGTCACATACCTTGGCTCTCAATGGACAGGTTGTCCCTGCCCATGACACCTCTTGAGCATGTTCAGATTTCTCTACTGCAGCTGTAAAATAACAAAAGTCTTACTCACTGAAGAAAATATTTCTCCTACACTACCAGAAACTAAAACTTCTTCAAAACTAACCTGCTGGTTCACTCTGCTTTAGCGGCACAATTGATGGTCACTGAAGGCTCGCTCTGACTTTTGAGTGGGGAAGGTTTTGGAAAGCATTTGCTCCTGCTGAATAATCTGTTCTTTCCTCACTGGGGGTGTAGGAACGGTTAATACAATAACCACCAACAAAAAGAACTCAAGGTTTGGATTCCACGCCCGTTACGCAACTCGCAGCCCACAGCAACTCCAGAGATGAAATCAGCTGGCAGAAGCAGGAAGCAATCTATTATTTTTTATAAGCGAGCCATCGCGCTGACCCATGGTAAGTACCAAAGCATCCAAGTACGGCTCTGCAGCCACACACCCCTGACCCATATCAATAGCACCAGGATGTGGAAAGGAGGCTTGATTTCATATCACAGGGCTGGGAAGAAAATAAGTGAGGAAGTTTTACTTTAAAATCCTTCGGAAAAAAAAAAAAAAAACAAAACGAAGAAAAGTAAAAGCCATTTCTCTGTCAAAAGTAACACTTCTTTTGATATATCTGGTTCATCCCATGTATTAGTTTATTATTCCTCTGTTGTGTTGGCAAAAGAAAAGCTATTATCTGTCAGGTGAAACCTAGTAAATTTTTCAAAGCTAACATAATGATGCACTTAATGATAATCTACAGTCTACCCTTGACACAGAGTGCCACATTAATCACAATTTCTTTTACTCAGTATGCAGAAACCTGTAGGCAAAACAACTCGGGTCAGGGAAGTGTACCCTGCTTTATTAACACAGCTGTGCTGAGAAGATTTCCAAGAAAACGCGTCGGACAAAACAGCCGGCATTTGCTTACACTTTCCTCGCACAAAACAGGACTTTCTAGGCTTGCCATCTCGCTTTGCTCAGTCCCTTTTCTAAACACACTCCTCTATTCAGTTTTTCCTTTGCACACACTGTCAAAAAGAAATTATATTTTGAAATCCGTAAGAATTTCTCCTTCAGCTGCTCATTTTGAGATGCCATTTTGTTTCTTGCATGAGCACGCTGTCTGTCACAGCTCGATATACACAAAACCAAATCATTTCAAGACAGAAAAAGAATGAAAGAATGTACAGAAGTTACAAAAAAACTATTTCACTCCTGGTGTGAAGCAATCCCATATGATGTGCACTTTCTTCTATTTTACCTTCGAGATGTCCTGTGATCCCAAATGAATGTTTGGGGATATTAAACATGCCACAGAACAAACATCTCAAACACAGTTGAAAAACAATACTACCCCTGGAAATTTCAAAGTGCTTTATAAGAATTAAGTCACCCAGAGACTTCTTACCATACTTTTTTTAAAGATGAATAAACTGAAATTCAAAGTTAGATGGCTCCACATACAAATTTATACTGTTAAGGCAGGAAGATTACAGAAAACTCTATAGCAATTCATAAACACCTTCTCTAAGCAAATATTATTTTCTCAGTAACCAAATTGTTTCTGTAAAACAGCTGAAGTGGTAAAAGAAAAGTGTGAATGCCCAACATTTTGTGGAAAAGGTGAAGAGTTTGCATTATTTTTACCATGAATGTCTTTGTAGATTAGTTAGTAGTTGCTGAGTTCAAAAGTCTTCTATTAGCATCTTCTGTAGTTTACAGACTACACATCCCCCTTGATTTTTTCTTTAAATTTATTTTAACTTATCTACAGTTTCTATTTATTAGTGCCCAAATTTTCACTTTGGCACCAGCTTCATTTATTTTTTTCTATTCCTTCCATTGCGTATCTCTCATTGTGTTATGTGTCATATAATCCCTATGACTAAGTGACAGAAAGAAGGATTTTTTTTGGAATTTTCATAAGAAAATCCTTTTAATATGATGAGCATAATTTGCTCCCTGCAGAGTTTATTTTGTTTTCCAAACAAAAGCACAGTTAGTATAAGCAAGTCCTTGTGAATGCTGTTAGAACTCTCAGTGATACACTTACATTTTTTCTGACGGATTCAAGGAATTCTTGCTCCCTAGGATAAGCAAACTTTCTGAGTGCCCCTAACAGCATCATGGCAATGTTTTCCACTCTACTTTAGTAAAGGGTATTCAGGCTTTCATAATCTGAGAACAGACTGGATCAACACTCTTGATCACAACCCCTTCTGTTAGAGTTGTCACAGATTTACACAGGATACGGCTGAGGACTGAGTTCTTCATGTGCACCAACAGAAGCAGGGCTCTGAATGCACCGGGAGAGTGCACAGACACACTAAGGCTGTATTGTTTCCAGCACTGAAAACACTGTGTGAATTTACTGATGTCACTTACCATGGCGAGGTATAAAGACTGAAATTTAGAATTTACTTCTGTAAAAGCTGCAGATACACAATAATTCCCTTGGAATTGTTGGATGTTTCAAACTTATTAAACCACTTCATACTATATGTACTGTATCTATAAAGTATGCCAAGACAAAAAATGCACATTAGCACCATCAACACCAGAGCATGATGACTGCGACAGAACTGTGAAACTACACTGCTACCCTGTGTTCTAGGCTACCTCTGCCATTAAAGCAGATCAGCTATATAATAACTTTCACTTTCAAATACAGATGAAGTTGTATAATGCTTTCCCATTACTTTTTAGTCAAGCAAAGTCTGCATTTGCATCAGGTGACCTTGATGTTGGACTGCTTAGAAATCAGAAACATACTCTGCATATGCTCAGTGCTTGCAAAAATGGTCTTCAAATTACAGATGCAGTAGAAGAAGAAAAGCTAGAAGAAATTCAAAATGGCTGCCACTACCTTTCTTTTGTAGCTAGATTTCAGTTTCCAGTGAATGCCAAACTGTCTCAGAATGCCAAACTGGCTTTCTGAGATCCAAACTGGTTATCTGCTTCAAGATAGTTAATGCAGTTTTTCCGAGTAGAAGTACAGAGAAAAAAAAAAAAAGCAAACAAATGCAAAAAAATAGGAAGAAGCAGTACAATAACGAGGTTTTGTAAAGCTAAATTTGGTATTTTAATTACTCAGCTCATGGAACAAACTCAAAACTACTGCTATCTTTAAATATGCCCAGGAAAAACAATTGAGAACATGACCAAGTAGGAAAAAAGTTGGCAAGTAATACAGCTGAAGGGACACATGAGGAATCGTGAAGAGCTGATGATTTGCAAGTTTGCAATATGATACAGTGAGGAAAGCAAGAGAGAGAGAAGCTTAGCAGGTTAATGTTACATATAGTGAGGAAGCACATCACAAATGCCCGAGGAAGCTCTGTCTCCTTGGGAGACAAATAAGATTGTATTCTGTGCTCTACATCCTAAAAAGAAAGGTTTCAACCAAAAGCCAGCCACAAATAAAGCCTAAAATCAATGAAGAACTTTGATGATAAATTTTTCTAAAGGAAGTTATGTTTATGTAGAGAAACATGAATAACTTGGCAAAATGGGAGCAAAGAGGGAATGGAGTGGTGGAACGTAACTACTGATTTTTAAGGGCTATAAATGTGAAGGATAAGAAAATATTTTGTGTGGGACCAGTGACATAAGTAGATGTGATGGAAAGAAATAAAAAAAAAAATCATATGCACCATGTTCTGAATTCACCTGACAAAAGACTGTGCAGCCCACAGAGCAAACACATCAGGAAATGCATTTATGGTAAACAAAGTGCACCAACACGACATTACTTTTGACTTTCTACTTTACCTTTTCTGGAGGGAAAAAAAAAGAAACACAAATGTTATTTGTAAAGTTTTTAACCTTTCTCTGAAAATTTCAGAATGAAACACGAAGTTGAGAACAATAGTGAAAAAATATTTCACTTTAATTAAAAGAATTATCTTAATTAAATGAACTGTTTTAAGATGATCGCTAAACCCAGTCCACAGCCACTCTGCATTTCCTTGTCTTACCATAACCCTCTAACAACCAATGACAAATTTATGATGCTTTAGAAAAATACCCAACCCTTAAAAACGCACAATACAGCACAGGATGAGAATATGGCAGCCTCACAGTACTATCACTGGCATGGGCCCCCTTTTTTGATATGGAAGTCATTAAATTAAAATATTCAGAAAATCCCAGGAATTTTTTTTTTTTAATTTTTTTTTTAGCCACCAGAAAACGCTGCCAAAGAAAATCACAGAGATTAGTGCTGATGGAGAATTCCTATCCTCCCATAATTTAGGTTCCTCATTATCCTTGTAGGCTTTCCCTCTACTTATTTCAGTCTGAATTCCTTTTTCTTGAACACAGTTGGCTAGAAATTACACTGCACAGTAGTATGAATGCTTTTCTGTCCTATAAACTGTATTATGCCAAGCTAAAATGTGGGTGAGTTCTCTCCACAGTGACATGTCATTCATCTTCATAAAATCACTGATGGAAATCCTTAGCCCTCTACTGTGCACTTTGTTACTCCACTGAGAAAAGCAGGCTTTTCTTAAACCCCACCTGTGCAAATATGACTCACAAGATGTATAAGAAATGGCAAATTCACAGAATACGAAGATACCATTTTTAAGTCTCTCTCCCAAACACCCAAACTTTTAATTCTTACAATATGTGTCTGAGATGAGGCTGCCTCCTCAAAGTGCTATGCTGACACGGCTGTCTTCACAGCCTTCTCCCTCTTGTTCCTTGGCTAGGTTGTCACTCAAAGGTCAAACTAGAGCCCCGTCAGCAAGAGCTGAGGCTGGGGAGAAGTAGTAGCCAAGCCCCAATCAATGTCTCCTCTAGAGATCTGCAAAGCAAAGCAACTTGAAATTCATAACATACTTTAACAAAACAATATTGCTTTCATATTGTGTTGCATCACACCCTCGGCTCAGGTTGGCTGTGTGACAAGGGCTGTTTCCTGTTGGAGGGCTGTTTTCCGTTTATCTTAGTCTGATGTCAGGGATGTCTCTGCCTCTTGGCATCTGATGTACTCTCCTTTGTTCATACTTAACCTCATGTTTTTATAGATAAAATTACTTTTGGTGTAGTCTAACAGATTGATGTAGGGTTTGAATTCAATTCATATTCTGGATTTGAGCAAAACAGGCAAAATGAGAATTATCAATATGTGATAGAGAGAGAGACCACCCTTGTTTCTCTGGGACCACAGGTACAACCCTTGTAGACCCCTTCTCACATCTGTAAAACTTCATGACTATAGGACCTTAAGGGAGCTGGTCAACCTGTGTCAGACACATCTCCAACGCTCTGAAATACAACAGAGATTTTAGAGATTTGGGGAATTTTGTTCTGAGAGACTATTATTACAACAGGCTGGATTCAGTGTAACAGAAATTCAAACAACCATACAATTTTTACCTCAGTCTATTTCTGTTTGGACGTACACATAAAGCATTAACTATATGGATTCTTCAGGAAACAGTATACATACATATATACATACATACATCTGTTGTTTACAAATACTTCAAGAGCATTAACATCCTTCAAGATAAAGAGTAATGAAAGGTACAGATGACGCTGATATTTGTTTTGTGCACTTTTGCATAATCTTCACAATTTCACAGTATTTTGCTGTGATACTAACTGAGGTAAAGCATAAAGACCTATTAACTGTTTTTTAAAGGAAAGATTAAACTGTTGTAAGGATAATGCTGTCCTTAGTGATATTAGACACATTCTTTTTTGTAAATTCCCAGTTAAATATATGTGAGCTGAACAACAGTTAATTAAATTTAAGGGTAAACCTCCTTTTTGAGTATGTTGATTCATAATTTCCCAACCATCAGATTTCTTGTACCATCCCAAGTAGTGCAAGGTAACACAACAGATTACAGCAAACTCGCTTTTCCGTTTCCCCACCCTACAGCCTCATTCACAACGCCAAGTTTTTTCCTTACTTTTTCATGACTTAATCAGAAAAATATTGTTAGAAACAACTTAAGGAGCATAGCCTGCTTTCATATTCTGTCCCTGGTATATTTTTTGCCTGAGGTATGTCACCATTTCTGGGAGAAGTTAGTCTAAGGCATTCTTTTAGCTGTAGCACAAACATCAGCCCAGAATAGCCATGCTATTCCTTACTAATGAAATGCAGGAGCAAAACGAATATACCAATGCACCTTGTGGGCACCTAACCTGTGTTGTACTTTTACAGACTATTCTGGAAAAAGAAGACGGGAATAATTTAAGGTATAAATAGATGCTAAGTCTTAGCTGATGCTGCTCAATGGTAGGAAAACACACAAACTCAACTTTCCAGCTGATGGAAAGTGTCAGAACTCCCCCACGTAAACAAACAGAAGTACAGCCAATTTGTTGGCTGCTGCAGAAATTATCCTCAACTCAGCAGTGCATCTAGTACTGTTTTATTTCTTCTCTATGTAGCAAAAATAGAAGAATTTAGCAGGAAAAGCAATTAGTAGGATGCCTTGAAATAGAAGTCAATCTATCTGATCCACACCATTTTAAATATTGTTTTCTCTCAGTCTGTTGGTCTATTACTCTTTATATTCAACATATACAGTATTACAATAAAAATTACTATGCCTTCTTTCAACTTCTAAATTTGACCCATGGTGTTCAAATATATACAGTGCATATACTTTTCAAATGAATGAAAACTTAGGTTTATTTTTTTAGTATTTGCTTTCAGATTCTACCTGATGATATAAATAGTAAGCAATATTCTCAGCTGTTTGAAATGCTCTACAGTGATCATAAGGCTTTCCATGTCCTGGCACCATCTCTACTTAACATACACTATTCAGTTTTATTTGAACTATGTCTTTAATACCTCAAGCCTCCAGTGCTTCCTGGCAGTTCCACCTGGATGGAAGCAAAATTCAAGGACCAGCATTTTTTTAATGAATTTGTATTTCAAATGCTGTAGTCTTCAGTGCAACGGTGAACACAGTGCTGGGTATGATGATCACATCCAAATGTATGTAGGCCTGAGTGTCATTTGCAGCAAGGTGAGGTGCGAATAAATTTATGCTTACTTCAAGGCCACTTTCCATTGACTTAGTATAAATTTGATTCTGGGCCCTATATAGTGGAAATCTGTGCCTGAACTCATTGCACCAGCTGTATGAAGAGTCCCTTTAAAATGTGAATTGCAGTCAGGCTTCTACAGTATTAATTTGCATAAAATTATTGGGAGTATACTAAAACCTGTTCTGCAAAGTTGAATAATGGCAGCACTAAAAGGGCATGAAAATAACTCAGGGTATATTTTTCAATGGGAAGCAAGTGAGAGGCATGGAAATCTTGACATTATGTAACTTCAGCTGCTAAGAGTAAGAAATTACCTTTGCCATCAGTGTAGCTGTTCACAAGTTTAATAACTGGAGAGTCCTAAAGAGTCCAGTAGCCCAGTGAATGCTTCAGGTCCTATGTGATTCCACCTACTGTAAGGCCATGAGTGTGACCTTGGTCTTGTCAGAACCAGTGGCAAAATTTCCATCAATGTAATAGGCCTTAATTCTGTCCCCTTAAAAATTCTGATTAAAGGATTTATTTTATTAAATACGACTGTTCACAGCCTATATAGGTCTCACCAAAACCATGATATTCTCAGCCTGAGAGACTAAGATTCTCTCTATCTGTTCTTGTATAGACAGATGAAGACAAAGGCTGCCCTAAAACACTCACCCTGATAGTTACAGAATCTCTTCTTGGATTGAGAAGTAAATTGAGACCATTGACAATTCTCTTTTAAACCAGTAAGTTTTCAGTTGTATCTGGTTTTCTTGGTTGCAGGTTCCCCTCTCAAAAGGCTGTTGGTATCTTCTGTAACACCTGCCTTCCACTGCTGAAACCTTTTTAATGATGGCAGGAGAGGGACCATCCATACTTCATCTTACAAGTGGGTCATGTCACAAGAAAATATGATCTGTTGTTTCACATTACTTGAAATATTTTCCAATAAGAAGTACTTCCAGAATTTTCCCAGCCAAAGTCCAGAATTCTGCTAAACATACAAAAGACAAGAACTCCGAAGTGTTCTCTACAAACACCACAAACCATTTCCCAACAGGTCTGCTCTACATACTGACCTATTTGCAAATTATTAAAAATATTTAATATATCAAATACACGGACTGTTTATTAAATTTTTCAAGTCTCTCAGAGCTGAAATGCAAATGAATACACTGAACTACAAATATTTGGGTAAGTGAAATCTTTCCCAAAAAGTTAAGAAAAAAGAAAAAGAAAAATGAAGAAAAGGAAAAAGAAAAAAAAAAAAGAAGAAAAGCAAAGGTAAAAGCAAAAAAAGGAAAAGAAGAAAAAGAAGAAGAAGAAGAAAAGAAAAACAAAGAGAAAGAGAAAAACAAAGAGAAAAAGAAAAAGAAAAAGAAAAAGAAAAAGAAAAAGAAAAAGAAAAAGAAAAAGAAAAAAAAGAAAAAGAAAAAGAAAAAGAAAAAGAAAAAGAAAAAGAAAAAGAAAAAGAAAAAGAAAAAGAAAAAGAAAAAGAAAAAGAAAAAGAAGAAAAAGAAGAATAAGAAAAGAAAAACAAAGAGAAAGAGAAAAACAAAGAAAAAAAGAAAAAGAAAAAGAAAAAGAAAAAGAAAAAGAAAAAGAAAAAGAAAAAGAAAAAGAAAAAGAAAAAGAAAAAGAAAAAGAAAAAGAAAAAGAAAAAGAAAAAGAAAAAGAAAAAGAAAAAGAAAAAGAAAAAGAAAAAAAGAAAAAGAAAAAGAAAAAAAGAAAAAGAACGAGAAAAAGAAAAAGAACGAGAAAAAGAAAAAAAACGAGAAAAAGAAAAAGCCTTTTTATGGGTTAAGGTAATAATGAGAAAACTGTTCTCCCAAAAAGCTGTATCTTATTGTTGGACAGAAAATAGTTTAATAGAGAAAATATTCATTGACAGAGCAGTATTTTACATTGAGAATTAAGCCCCATCAAAGTGGGCAGTATCATTCCATCTACAAGGGAAGTGCCAAAGGAGACAGCCAAAATTTGCAACGGTGTGATAATACCAGCAGGGATGGATTTGTTGCTATTATGATTAAAGCATATAAACAGAAGAAGATTAGGAGGGGTGAGAGTGAAGAGAGAGGAAGAATAGTTTATTGGTTGGAAGAAGGGCAGGGAGAAGCTTATGTTGGAATGCAGTGTCACAGTTACACACCATAAAGCTTTCAGTTGCTCCCATTACATGAATGTCGGAGTGCAGCTGCCACTTTCCAGGAGAAATTCTTTCCATTTTCATGTTGGAAGTACAGGGTGGGATTATTTTTCAGTGTAGCACTCCCATGAGACCACTGCATTGCATCTGCAGGTACCCTCACAGTACATGGACCAGTAAATGTGATCCTTACAAATATGACCTGGGAAACTTACCACTTACGATGAACCTTAACGTGTGCAATGAAGAGATGGCTCAACACAAAGAAGGTATTAAGAATCAGATTCTCCTCTGTCTTGAACCAACAGTTTTCAAATACATCAGTATACTCATACCTACTAATAAATGTCAATGACAGTGCATTTAAGGAAAAGTGGCTGAACAAGGTAAACGAAAAACCAGCCTTAAAACTATAATCTCATTTTGCTGATGAAAAAGGAAGGCCATGACTTTCCAACAGTGCCTCAACATCCTTGGACTTCTATTTTTAATACTCCACTTCCAACACTGAAGGGGTGTACATCACCACTCACTGAAGTCAGGCCTCAGAAGGCATCCTGTCAACTCAAGCCTGTAGCCCTGCTTGGCCAGAAGGATTACTAGAGGGACAAGGAAAACCAAGATAAGATTTAATATTGGCAAGAGTTCAGCCCATTATCATTTTAACCATCTTTAAGTGGCTTACTTAATGACGTACTGGAGAGTAAGAAGAGCAGACCAAGTCCTGATTTGCTAAACCAGTGAAAAACAGAAGTGAGACCAAACTATACTGAAAAGAAACAGAACGGAAAGCCCAACCTTCTGCTTTGTATTTCTGTGAATGGAAGAAAAGAAACCAGGTATATATTTGAGGTTCAAGATAGAACTTGTACCCCAATGTCTTGCTAGGGTATCAGGAGAAGAAGAGAGAGGAGGGAGTGTGGAAATCTCCCGGTCAGCTTATTTTTCCATCCTTCCATTGACTTTCCCAAGGGAAATATACAAACTTCCTTCCAGTGCAATGCACTGGGCAAGGATCTGCTAAAAGAGCAAACACCATATCCAATTTATCATGCAAATAAAACTGGTCATCAGGTAAAAAGGTCTTTGAAAAAAACAAAAAAAAGGGAATGTTGAGAGTATCCTTTAATTGCCAGTGCCAATGAAAAAGTCTGAACTCTGCCACCTGCCATTAAAGGTCACAATTCAAATTGTATTTTTTCAGATCTGTTTTTTTGTACTTTTCATTTCAGTAAAATACACTTACAGTAGTCATAATGCTTTTTTTTTTTTTTAAAACAGAGAAGCAGAAATTCACTCTAGCATTTTCAAGAACAATTAGGACTTGGTAATTTGACTTACACACAATTACGCTTCATTTTGGAATTTGAAAAAGAGCAGAGTGTTCTTACAATTTTCCAGTGACTAGAAATGTTGTAACAAAGTTATTAGAAGCATATTTTCATTAACATTAATTGAACTTTCTTATGGGACTCCAAAGGTAACAAGTTTATTAAATACATTTGTGGTTTCTGGATTTCCACTTAAATGTATATTTAACAGTGAATTCCACACAAAAGGGCAAATTCCTTTTCTTTTTTTTTTTTAATGTCACAGTTAAATAGCATTGTATCCAAACAATAGAAATCAAGGATTTCAAATATTTATAGACTGAAATAAATGGAAAGGGAAGTGGACTTCTATTACACATAATTCTGAAGATATCCTCATTCTAAAGAGCACAGAGGGTGATTCTTGAGGAGAAATCTAGGGCTTGATTCAGTTCTCTAAACATAGGTGTAACAGTCACTTGACACATCCTCTGCTATATGAAAAGATCCATCTTGGCAATAGCAAAAAATTCCCCTAAAATTATCAACAATAAAAGAAATACTAAAAAGATAGGAAAAGCAAACAAAATAAAACAAAACAAAAGTATCCAATCTTTATCTGAACTTAATTCAATATTATATTAGAAATTTCTTAAATGCAGTGAATGTGCACTCTAAGTTGTTTTTCATCCAGTTTGTGTCTGCAATGCCTTTCACACCTGGTCTACACACTTCAAACAGGATGCACCATTTTCAATATAAAAGCTAAAGCAGAGGAACATATTTTTCTGCTTGAGGCTTTAAAGCAAACATACCTAAACTTCGCTGTAAATCATGGAGAATGAACAAATTAAGAATATGGCACAGTATAAAATACTTCTAATTAGTACACTGTCCATTCTAAGCATCCTCTTCTAAGTGGGAGACCCAAGCCAAGCCCTCAACAGCTTGAATAATTGTGTCACGTACAATGAAGTGCAAGAGCTGATGAGGCAGTTCAACTTCTTTGTTAAGCCCTCAGGACTGTAGGAGAAATTGCAGTTTAATATTTAATATATTTTAATATTTTAATATTTTCTAGGAATAAATATTGGTTATTAGAGTTACTGGCCATGTTCACACCTTAACCACATGTTTGTGAAGTCTGTTAAGAACATCCACAAAGTCCTTTTACATGTTCCTTTCATGGATGATTCTTTAATGCCCTAATTGACTGTTTTTCCCCATTCTCTACTCAATTTTAAATCAAATACAGTAAATTAAAGTACTGATTTCTAGCTTGATTGTCTTCTTTAAAAGAATACTAAATGCAGTAAAAAAACAAAACAGATTGAAGCTCTGTGCAACATATCTTGATACTGAGTTTTGATTGTTTGGTCCAACTCTCCAAAGATGCAGGGCTCAGATTTTCAAGTACTATGCATGCACATCTACAGCCAGAGTTGTAAAAGATCTCACCACCCAGCTTAACAAGTTCTTTGGGAAACCTAGCTTTCAAAAGGGTTCTTTTGAAGACCTCTTTTGAAAACATGTGCTATAAATACTAATTGTTTCTGAAATTCACTTCTTGCCATGTTTATGATTCCCTGACTTTTACAGAATCATTTAACTTAGTTATTACAATATGAATCCAAATTTTCAGAGATTCAAAATAACAAGATTTTATGAACAAATGTGTAAAAATCCACTGTACTTAATAAATCCGGTTGTGGTATTCACCATTCTGGCCATCTTTTTATTTTTAGTCATTCATTTCCTCTTCATTTTCATGTTTTACTTTGGATTCTTGATGAATGATCATAGATTCCGGTTTTCAGTTTATTTATAGTCCTTTTCTGTTTGTACATTTGGCTACTTTAATATCTTTTAACTTCCTAGAAAAAAATAATTTTTATAGGTGTATTTGAATTCTGACTACATACATCTGAAAAGAAATCAGATGTTTTATTAGCAATTAAATAAACACACTAATAAAAAAAATTAAGTCTCTTCAAATTAAAATTATTACTTACGCTTCCCTACTTTGAAACATCACAGACAAAAATCCTAGTTATCACATTGTTTCTATATTCGACTGAGCAGTAAAGCAAATACACTAAGGACAGTGGCAGAAGTTGTAATTTTTTTGTGAATATTATGAACAAAATATAATTTTCTTCAGAAAGTCCTGAGACCTTGTTTTTCCCTTTTTCTTATAGCCTTCTTATCACAGGCTTATGATCTAAACAAGCTATGTTATTATTGACTCTGAATCCTTACTCTTAAAAATGTGTCCTATGTTAAAAAGAAACTTGTGTTCACAGACTAGACTAGGTAATTACATTCTGACAGATGTACTGCCACTGATATTGTCAGACCTCTATTTTCATTGTAACAGAAATCAATTTTAATTAAATTTACATTTGTACTTTTTATGATCACTCTACTATTTACTGGTCTCATTTGATCTTCAAGATTTCTGGACTGCAAATTTTCCTGATTAAAAAAAGTGCTGAACTATACATATTCTAGTATTTCCTATAAAGTTCTAGGACTGAGCAAATGATATCGACCTGCTTTACCCACTCAAATAGCATATGAGGTATGGTCAGCATTGTTCAGAAATGCATTATTTGTCTTCAGAATATATACAAGGCAGAATTAAGAATGAAAGACATATATACATGTATGTCTAAACGCTCTCCTTGAAACCAAAATTGAGCTCTAACTACCACATTGTATCTCATCTTTCTAGTAGCCCTATTTCTGTTTCACGTGAGGCATTCAGTAGTCATACAGTACAAACTATGAGTGTGTAGTCTTTGGTCTATATTCAGTAGATACAAAATGAGTGGATTTATCCATCAGTTTTGTTTGGTGTAGATCCACTTTGTTCTCTGTTCTTAGACAGCCACGTTGCAATCTTTAATCCTTTTGTTTTCTAAACTAATTTTCTATGTTTACACCTTTTGGTCCAATACTGAACTCAGCCAGGCAAATCCAGGACTCAACTGCCCACTTCCAGGTGTTGACAGCATGATGAACTACTGCTTCCATTTGTGGTTAATGTGAGCTGAGCTATGGTGTGCTAACACAGTGTAACAGAAATATGGCAGAATACATTAGTGAGCAAAATAAAACAACCAAATCACTGCGAGGTTAATTTCAAAAAGCTTTCTTTGGACCAGAAAATCAGGCATGAGCTTTGGCCAAGTAGGCTGACAAGCACCATAAGCCTAATCTAAACTTCCATTCATGCTTCTTTGGTATACTCCACGATTCAGTTTAGAAGTTAAGATATCAACACCTAAGACACACAAGATCTTGAAAAGTGGCATACTACAACTGGCAATCTTTCTTAACATCAAACTCTGAAAATTCTACATGTTTCTAGTCCTAAAGTTTTGTGTTGCCAAAACATCCAGACTTTTATCATTGTATCTTGGTCACTTGATTCCTCAATGGTTTCTTGCTTGCTACCTCTACAGCTACTATCAAGAACAGAGCAGATGTACCAAATACAGGCCTGTGGAAATCTTTTACTTTTTTGAGGTGTTCCTACCTTACAGTGAGCAATACTGAATTTCAGTCAGGAGCATGGGCAGCCTGTTGGTCTGAGGCTGACTGTATGGAGCTGCATGGCTAAGCAGAATTACTGAGGACTGAGAGGGAAGAAAACTCCTGCTGCATTTCAGAGACTGGGGATACGACTCAGACTTTCAGAATTTCTCTCTTTGAAGATGAGAAAAATAAAAAATTCTGACAATAGTAGAGTGAATAAATTAAAAAGCTGAACATACAATCATAGAATCACAGAATCATTTAGGTTGGAAAAGACCCTGGAGGTCATCAAATCCAACCATCACTACCACGTCCACCACTAAACCATGTTCTTAAGTGCCACATCCACAAGGTGTCTGCAAAATTAAAAGACAAAAACTTGGAAATTTCTCCAGAAGCAGGTATATGGAGTTACTCAATAACTCTTTCTGGAACCAGTCACAGAGGACAAGTCCAGAAACAGCAGCCAAGTGTGGGACTAGCTAAAAAAAAGGAAATGCTTTTTGTTTTTGAAAGTCTCTGACCAACTTTTTGCCATAAATGAAACACTAATCTTTTTATTTTTATTTATTTATTTAACAACTTTAAAGCATAAACCCTGTCATCTCATTTTAGAGGGAAGTGGATTGTTAGGCAGATTGTTAGATAATGGCGAGTTACACACTGTTAACCACAACATATTTGGTCAATGTCAGAATCAGAAGTTGGTACCACATGCAATAGATTACCCAATGTATGAATAACAGCTAATTTCTCTGCTTACAACATGAAAGCAGAAAACAGAAAACCAGGCAGACAGAGTGCAGTGATGTTCAGGTATCTTCAGAGCACAACAGAAGACTATGTTCAAATTGTTGATCACATTTCAGTTCCTGATACATTTAATTATTTGCTGATAATTGATAGATCATGCTGCTTTGGCTTTGGAGCCATTTTTTCCTGACAAAAATGATATTATTAGTGTGGGGAAAGACCTATGTCTCTCCCCGGTGAAAGAAAAACACAAAAGTTTTGACTCATTTTTTAGTTTACCCTGAGGCATTTTTACATCTGTAGATGCACCACAGTTAATTCCTCCTTACATTTTAAGTTTCCTAAATTTTTGGTATTCACACTCTTTTGCCCTCTAAACCAATAAATGGATTGTTTGTGAAGGGAAGAGCCATTACAGACCAACCTCCATAGCATGTGGCAATCTCCATGCTGCTGGTTCCTAGGCACAACAAAGGCTTCCAGTGAGAGTTACTCAACAAATCCTGTCTGTCTGTTGATTGCTCCATTTTCTTAGAGTTTACATTTTTTAAAGCTTTTTTTTTTTTTGGCGGGGAGAGGTAGAAAAGAATATGACTAGGACCTTTAGGATTACAGTCTGTCATCAAGCCAGTGAAAATAATGGTTGATCGTGGTCTCCTGGCACTCAACCCCATTACACAGTTATCAGCCTTTCACTGATGGGGTCCTGAAGTTTTGTCAAGCTTTTAAATTCAGGCTGGTGGACTTTTAATTGTTTTAGTCGAAAGTCAGTATCTCTCTAATGAATCTTTGCAACGAACTCAGTGGGTACTCATTGCTTTTTGGTTTGCAACCCCCCACCCCAAAGAGAGAAGGTTTTATATTTGCCTTAGGTTTTCATATGAAGATTGTTTTCCTTTTTTCCTTTTTTTTTTTTTTTAATCTATCCAGATTTTTTTTTTCCAGAAACTCCCTTGATGCTTCAAAGATACAGTATCTTATTTATTTTATTTCGTCAGGTTTAATAAATCATCTGCAGTACTTCTTGTTTTTTCCATGTAACAGGGCTGCATAATGTTAGCATATACACCAAGTTCATATTGCTTGCTTTACTGGCTATTCCAGTAGATTTAATGATATTGCCTGAGGCCTCACTGAAAGAATATACTCCTCCGAACTTTGTCATCTGTTGCAAGGTGGATTATGCAGCCTCTGCAATGTGTACATTGTCAACTAAAGCATATTTTAGTCTAATTGCTGGCTCAGACCACCTGTGTTTCCTTGCATATGCTCCCAAAGGCTTGCTATCTATCAAGAACTGATAGAGAAGTGCCAAATATATATATATATATATGTTACAGAAACAGTCCAATTCAGGGACCAACTGAAGACATCCATAAAGTTAAATTAACACATATCTCACTGAAGGCAGCTGAACGTAGACTCATGATTAAATCTGCGCAATGTCTCCATCATTTTTTTACTCACTCAACGCTTAAAGGTGGATGAAGATGGGTATATATCAACCAGTGCTGTTTGCTTTTTTTTTTTTTTTTTAACATACAGCTCATTTATCTGGAATGGATGGATACTGAAGGAAAAGTAATATATATATATATATATCAGACTCAGTATAGTTTTCCATTATGGCCTAGAAATGTGCATCTCTCTTCAAAAGATGTGTATTTATTTGAAACGTACCTATTTACTTGTAAGGTCTGCTAAGTATAGACACTTATTTTCTTCCTGCATAATAATTTTGTCAGTATTGTCATTGTAATTTGGTTACTGTAAGTCTTTTACCCATTTTACTTTTTTATGCTTTTTGCACTGTAATATTTCAGCCTGCATGTCACACAAAAAAACATATAGAGTTTCTCCAGATCTTGATCCCTACTGCTAGACACAATTACATATCCATATCTGACCTACCACTGCAATCCATTAAGGAACTATGAGCGAACAGTTCTCAGCCAGGACAAGTCAAAAGAAAGCTGTACAAACCAAGGACATTTCTTTATGTTTCTGCTGTGCTAGTCTACTGGTGACACCACACACTGGCACACAGGTCTACAAAGCATAATCCTCTGTGTGAGAGAAGACAACATCTCTTCAAGAGACTTCTAGCTAATTTTCTGTTTTATGAAGCCTCACTTTATTTGAGATAAAGTTACTTTTGTAGGAGAGTATTAAAGGTGGTAAAAATGCATTTATTCATTAAGCATGTTTAAAACTTCGTAACTGTGAGCCAGATCATAAAAAGTGAATTTGCCTAGACAACAGCTACACATACTAACTTTGTTAAAAAGTACTGTGACATGTAATTTAAATAATCAACATTTGAACTTGATGGAGCTATGTTAAATAAAACCTTCAAAGATGTCATCAAAATTTGTATTCCTGTTTAACTTGTCTGCTTTTAGGTTTTCATTTTCGTCCTACTTCCAAAACTCACTACAGCTTCTAAGCATGTCAGAATCTGCTGAATTAGTGTCCTTTCAGAGATACTTTCTGTCATGATAGCATTACCAGTCTTCTATTTACATATATAGGTTCTAATCTCAGTGAAACAGAAATTGAACAAATGGCATTGCCTTAATTCAGTCTTTCCTTCATCCATTCATGCTGCTGAAAAGATTCTCTTATTATCTCAAAGGTCAGACGTGTTTAGCAGTTCCTGTACTGTTAATAGCTCTAGCAGTTCCCGCACTGTTAATAAATCTCCCTCTTTTAATCTCGCGGTCCCTGTGGATTTCCAGTAATTCTATACTAAAGAATTTTGTTTTCTTGTAGAAATACCAGTGTTTAAAATCATGGTGACTTTTTTCTTTCCTGTCATTATGAAAGTGCTTCCCAAATTCATAATCAAGCTTTCAACACAACCGAAACTAAATTATTATCTTAATGGGTCACTGGACTGAATTTTGTATCATAATAAATCTCCTGGCAGAGGAATTCTGACACGTTTCTCTCTCTCATGGCCTAATCCTACTTTCACTGAAGTCAGGGGGAGCTTTCCAAGTACTTCAACAGAAAGGAACTAAGTGTTAATTAGAGATAAAAGAAAACGTAATTCTATTTGAGGCAGAAAGATGTAGGAATGAGAGAATCTCATATTTGTCCATATGAGATTTTGAACCATTACAAACAATTTACATACTCCTTCCTTCCTCCCCATATGTAACTGCTCTCATCAAACAAAACCTTCTGAACAAGCAAGTGGGATCTCTTTTGCTATGATGGCAAAATATGCACTTACCAATAGGGACAAAACAAAATTCTCTCCCTGTCTTCTCTCCCAGCTCTTGGGACAACCAAAAACTCTAATGAAGAGAAAAACAAGACACCTACTCGTAGCTTCCATCTTCAGGAAAATGTATTTCAAAAAGATGATCTCTGCCAATAATCTTTGGAAAAACTTGGATAGCTTACACAATTGATGTTGACCAAGAGACTTGGTATATAGTAAACATGAATAAAAGATATTAAAAAATGGAAATATTCCAGAATAGCTCCATATGTGAGCACATTTGTCCAGAATGAACCCAGAACACATTAAAAACCACTATCTTAATGTATATTGAAAACAGATTAAGCTGTTTCAGAAAAAGACAGTTCAGAATCATATTTTTTGCTTTAAACTTCCTGTTCTATGTTACTGAAAAATATTTTTATAGATGGATGTTCACATATTGTGAGAGAGAGTCAATATGAAGATTTTTTACACTAGTCTATATATTTTCTTTCTTTTCTTCTGTAAGTGAATAATTATTGCATTTTATGTAGCATACAAATATACAATGCAATGAAAACTATCTTCTTTCATTGCTATTTTTCACTGTTTTAATAAAGCTTCTTTTAAAACAAACTTTTAAAAAATGTACAGATAATTTCTCACACATGCTAAAAAAAAAAAAGAAATCCCTGGCTAAGAGATAGCAAAGAGAAGACTATTTCTAAACTTCAATTTCCCTTTCAATGTTGCTATCAGAAGGGTTACATAATGTCTTCTCCCACTAAGATGTGATACCTAGGGCTCCAGGTAATTGGGAAGAAGCAGGCTTCTAGACAAAAGGGAGAAAAAAAAGCTAACAGAGTCATGACATCTGCCATTCTGTTGTGTACCTGTAGGCCATCCATGTTTCCAAGCAAGCTGCTAACAACAGATGGAACACAGCCTTTTGGTTCAGGCATGAAACCAGAAAATGAGGACTACATATGTTGAACCAAAGGTGTGATCTAGGGGAGCATAGAGGCCAATAAAAGACCCAATTACTAACAGTGCATTCAACTTTGGAATGACAGAAGAGCTAGTCTAATATATGCTAAATTTTAAAAAGAATGATAAAATACATTTCTAACTTTTTGTAACATCAGAAGTAACAACAATAATGTTTTAGAGATGACAGCGCCATCTCTTTTTTTACATAAATATTTTGAAAAAGAAATACAGCTACCAGGCACATATAGGAGTATCACCTAAAATATCTGTATTCAAAAATGCTCCAACAAAATGCTTTCCATTGAGGTCATTAGATCTCACTGATAATATCAATGATGGGTGAGAAGAACATATTTATATGAATTAGAAACTGGCTAAGAGGGCAGAAAATGCACAGATGGGATATATAGGCAATTCAGTAGTGCAAAACATTAACCTGCTCTGGGTGGCCCTGCTGGATCACGGGTTGGACCAGATGGACCCAGAGGCCCCTTCCAACCTCAGCCATTTTGTGATTCTGTGGTGTTTTGTTAGCTATTAGTTATAAGATCAGCCAAGTCCTAGCAATACCCAATATTCTTTGGTATCACTGAGACATAGCAGCAAAGAATGGTTTTGAATAATATATTTCAGAAATTTTATTTGCTTTAACAGACACATACTAAGAGGGTTTAAACACTTTCTTTTCGGTGAGTTTTAAAGGAAGAACAATGTTTACATTGTATGATGCTTTCATTTATTATTGTTAATTCGCTACCACAAAGATGCTGGCATTTCAATAGCATCATCCCTAATGGAAGATGAATGCTGTAACAGAATGAATTTCATTAGCAAGGAAATATGTCAATCTTTTGATTAAATTAACAAAGTGAATACTTTAGGAAACAGTAGTGTCGTCAGCAAAGCACATGGAAACAGTCAAAGAAAGGATTTGTATTTCAGAAGAGAACGCCTGGAGGTTGTAGAGTATTTATGAGTTAGGCTCAAGCTTCAACAACTGAGAAAATCATTTTGTCACTCAGTTTCACTTTTCAGTTCTGCTATCTGAATGAAGAAGGTTATGAGGTTAAGACCAAACATCAAATAAGTTGCAGCGTACATTATTGCATTTCTCCATCTCAAAAGAGTAAGGATGATTAACACTTTTCCTTCCCTGTAAGAAAAATTTAGAGAAGTCTGAAAAACTCTGGATGATCCATTTTCCACAAAGAGCTGAATCTTCAAAGACTTGATGCCCACCATGGTAATAGAGAAGTGTCCATGGTTCCATGTATACCAGCAAATAAAACAACCAGGAGCTATTCCCTGCTCCTGAGACTGAACAGGATGACATGGGATGGTCTGTCATGACATGGCTGAACTCCCCCCACCTAAAAACAGGCTGTTTGCATCCAGGCTAACTACTGGGAATAGTCTTAGTCTTTTTTCAGGCCCGGACCCATGCCAGGGTGCAGTCTGCGAGTTGCTGGCTGCTCAGGGCCAAAAGTCTCCTGGGGCATGGTCCAAGTCCAAGAGGGGCACGGTGGAGCTGGCTGCTTCCTAGTGCTCAAACCATGCAGCAGCTTCATTTAGTTACAAGCACAGATGTAACCTGTGTTGCACTTTTCTACTAATTAGGCTTAATTAACAGTATCTATCTGAGACAATAAGTTAAGGAGGCTCCTGAAGAAACCATTAACAGAAGCTGCCCTGAGAGTCAAAAGGAAACCGGGGCTGGGCTGCAAAATCAAATTTATCCCAGGGGTAAATTGGCAATTCCTGTTTAAACTCTCTTTTAATAAAAAAAAAGCACTATTTCATAGAAATACAGCAAAGAAAATTAAATAAAAAATAACAATACCTCATTAACCTGCAGAGCACAGGGGCCCCAGTCAAAAAAGACTGCTGAAGAGCCACCAAGAAGGACAGAAGAGAAGGCAGTACCTCATCCTTTTCATGCCTGCTAGCTTAAGCTCATCAGGTTCCCTCATCATTGCACAGGAGAGGGAAAATCTAGTCTACATTTGGCTAGATTATCAAAGGGTATTATTTAAACTGGGTAACAAAAATCAAGCCTGCAAAACCTACATTCCAAATACAAACGTTTACTGAGTTATTTGAACACCAAATACAACACATTAACCTCTAGCTCAGAATAATAAACTGTAAGCAATCAAAGGCTTTTAGAAGCAGAGAATTTAAGACCAAAACCAAAACTCATATAATAAAAGAATATCACATAAGAACTACACAAAAATAAAATCAAATGATCTAGCTACTAAAATACACATATGTGCTCAAAATCTTGTGGGAATCAAATATTCCAGTAAAAATAAAGGGAGAGATGGAAACACAAGTTTCTTATTATCACACTTCATATGTTATAAAACCTAACAGTTAACTTATTTTTGGCAAAGGGACAAAGGTTGCACAACACTCTGGCTTACACAAATATTTTCTATTGTTAAATGCATCTTAAATGTAGCTTGTCATATATTAACTTTATGCACACAGTGCACCACACAGTCTAAGTGTGTCCCAAAGATACCTAAGTTTCAAAACATTGATGAATATCAAGCTGCCAACATCCAGTGGGTCAGGTGTAAAAAAATTGCTCAACAATTCAGTTTAATTGAAACCAGATAAAACCCTTTGTGTCATAAGGACTGTACAGATGTTGACCAAAGAAAAGTTGATATTTTTGGACAAATTACTGCATATGATATTTTCTAGAACACTCCCTCTTGAAAAGATAAAACAGTAATAAAAGTTTTCCCCTCCAGAAAAGCATGTTTATAATCACTAAGTGAAATACGCTTGGGGAAATATATCAGGTTAACCTCATGTTTCACTTTTTTAGTTGCTGTTTTCTTTAAATGAAAAAAAAAAAAGTGCTGTGGAAATGGTTATGAAGAAGTGGAAGAACCTACTCACGCATATATTAAATACAGACTATACACTAACACTGCACTTCATTCCACTGAAGAGAATATGATGTAAAGGAAAAGCTAATGATATAGCAAGAGTGAATACTTAAATACAAATAAATTCAGTATCCTTCATTTGTTATCCACTGGGAAAGTGAGTTATTGCTGAGCACTAACAGTTCGTTAACTGCAAGCTGTGAGAACTATGTCCTGCCTTTGCCTTGCAACTGCTTTACAGTGACAAAGAAAAGTGTTTAGATACCCAATGACAAGAACACACAGTAACACCTCCCGTTCTTGTCAAGTTACACAAACCAAGGCTGAGCTGCAGAAGCAGTGATATTTGCATACATATTCAATTTTAAAAACAAAGTACTTTATAGCGGTACTCATTACAATTTGTATTATTATTCTCTTCCATTCATTTCCCCATCTAGAATTAGCAATCTGCTTGCCTTGAGATAAGAAGCTACTATTAAAATCATAACCAGTCTTCATTTTTGGTGCAGTAACGTAATATAATTACCAGGTATCTAGTACCTGTTTATAAATGATTTAAAGATGAAAAGACAAGTCCTGAAGATATTTATCACCATTACTAATCATTTGTATATTACATGGGCATTTAGAAGTCCAAATTCAAAATAAGACCTTTATTTTACACCAAAATACTTAATTATATTTTATTAGGCTTAGTCATTAATGTTTTTATTTCATTTTAGTAAGAACTAGGATCAAAAGCTTACTTACAGCAGAATATAGCTTTCATAGGAAAGGTATGGAGTCACCCATAGGCTAAGTATGTACTCTGCTTTGCTAATAATACAACTCCCATTCTGTAAGGTTGATGTACCTGAAGTTCTGATGCTCGCTTCATCATCTCCAGTGTGATGTAGCAACCAATAGAATGAGCGATCAGTACCAGCTTTATATCTTTTGATACATTCTTTTTGATGAAGTTCAGCTTATGTTCTACTTGTCCGTTGAGTCCAAAAACATCCTCCAGTTCTTTAATATCTGTGTCTGAAACATAAGAGAAAAAAACAACTTTGTTTTAATAGTGGAAGTGTCAGGTGTCTCATTTTTCTTCACGTCTTTGGAAAACTCTGAAATAAATATTTTTTTAAATAAAAAATTAATATTAACACAGGTGGTAAATATAGACCGTTGATAGATGTATATGGGATGTGAAGACATATATAAACTGGACAACTAGGGACGGTACAGAAACACATGGAACTTGATGGTCCATCATCTAGCATTGTGCTCCCTCTCTTTCGGCACAAGACCAACCTCAAGGTGTTCCATCAGCTTAAATCAATCCAACTTCATATTGCAAGATTGAGACCTACAACAACATTGCCCAGCAACAAGTCCTTTCACTCAAGACAAACTATCATCCACATTAATCATACCCTGAGGATTTTCAGATATCCAAAATCTCCTGTCTTAAAACAAATATGCAGAAAAAAAGTCCAATAGAATAGGGAAAAATATGAAATGCTCTGTGCCAACATAAAGCACTAGCACTTACATAAACTACACATATTTAGGCAGGTTCTTATCATTATCAATCCAGCTACAAAGAGAAAGATCATGTTACAGTTTCAGGGTTTCAGGTTATTTTGCAAACTCATTCATGTTTTGTCAAGGACCTCCTAGAGGAGCTTGGGAAATCACTTAGGATGAGAACTTCACTTGCTTTCCAGCCAGCCAGCAAGACCAGGATAATCTGGTGCCTGTAACAATTTGCAACATTATTTTTATACAAAAATTAAAAAAAAAAATGAGCACTAGCTCATGAGATGTGAAAGTTCTTGAAAGTTCTAAGTCTAAGGGGACTCACAGGTCTTTGATCTGCTAGAACAGTACTCTACACTCTACACTGAAAGGTACATTAAAATACACCTGTTTAAGTTTTTGTACAGAACAGAATGCAAGAATACTGAAAAGAAAAAAAAAAAAGAAAAATGAAAGGCAGAAAGCATGAAGGAACACTGAATCATAGAATATCCTGAGTTGGATGGGACCCACAAAGATCACTGAGTCCAACTCCTGGGTCCACAAAGGACCACACAAAAAAACAGACTCTGTATCTGAGAGCACTGTCCAAATGCTTCTTGAGCTCTGGCAGGCTCAGTGCCATGACCACTGCTCTGGGGAGCCTGTTCCAGTGCCCGATCACCATCTCGGTGATGAATGTTTTCCTAACATCCAGCCTGAACCAACCTTCAGAGCTTCAAGCTATTTCCTCAAGTCCTAGGAACATATTTGGAGATGCCCATGTAGTAATATCGCTTGATCCTTTAAACCCATGCCGTTACCTCAGAGCTCAATGCCACAGTCCTGCTTAACCTCCTGATCCGTTACACTGCTTACACGTTGACTTGCAATGCAGCTTTAGTCTGGAAGGGGCCAAATCTCCAGGCAGCAAGTTTCAGACACAGGATGGGGAATCAGGAATCTATGTGCTGTGTGTAGAACCGTAGCGCCCTTATGGATCTACAGTTCTACACACAGCACATAGATTCCTGGCAAAAAACACCCATTTATAACCATTCAGCTACCAGATGTGGTGCACATACAGCCCTTACTGGTCCACCAAGTATTAGGTGTTTCAGTTCCCACTCTGCTTCTTTTGATGCCTTCTACATCAGTTCCTTGTGCAAGAAACAGATGTGGAAGAAGTATCCATCAGGCAGAGATGCTGCATGGACACACATTAAAGAGTCTGGGAGGCATTCAGAAAGTACTATAAGAGAAAGCTCGCAGTGGAGACCCATTTCAGGTGTAGCTGGTTTTGTACCTGCTTGAAGAAGGTGCTAACAGAAACCGTTCCACCTATGACTCTGAACATACATTACCAAATTACACAGACTGACTGCTCTTTTAATACGTGTGCAATAAATTTGATGGCAATTGGTCAGGAACCTCAAATGCTAAGAATCACTAACACGAATGTACTGAGGTTGCTGGGGTTTTGACAGCAACAGTATTAACTGGTAGCCTAAGTGGGTTGGGATTACATTGCCTTTTTGATCTGTATAAAACACAATGTTTTGAAGCAAAATAATTGCTGAAGAATATCACAGAATCACAATATGTTCTGATGCCTTTTTTTCTGAGCTTAAAATATTACCACAGAGGTAACAACAAGCAAATTTGTCTTCAGCTTATTTAGTATTTCTACTAAAAGTACTAATGATCATAACCCAGCATAATTTATAGTAGTTTACTCTAAATGAAAAAGAAATTTACTAAAACACACTCAGAGAATGCAAAATTAGATTAGAAGTAATATATTAACTATTAGGCTTTCTACAAGTAATGGAAAACAAAAACTTGTTCTGTTTTCCAAAACCCTAAGGCCAGAACATTGTTTTTAATCTTAGTTTCTATTTTTAGCAAGAGCTACTTTTTATTTGTTTATACAGCAGCTTAACCCCATGCAGGCGTGGGCTGTCTACATCGTAAGTCTAATTAAGAGTATGTATAACACACACGAAACACAGAATACTAGAAATATGGTGACCCACTGGATACAGCAACAAGTGACAGAGTATGTTTCATTCAGCATATATATTACCATGTGTTGGGTTGAAGAGATTAATTCTCCTCTGTAAACATTTGCTACCATTCCCATGCTTTATTTCTCAGGCACTGCCATCTCCAGTGATTTATCAGCAAGCCTTTTAATGTTTGACATTCCATTCATAGCCTTCGTTCTTGAAAATAATGGATTTTACAAGAATTTCAGCTTACTTCTAGGTTAGAGGAACAGAAAAGGACGCAAAGTAGGTGTATAAGCCTTCTAGAGAACCACTCATGGTTCTCAAGACCAGAGAAACCAAGCAGAAAAGAAAACAAATTTTATTTGTATTATTCATACAATCTCATGACTTTGAAGCCAATCTTATGATTCCCTTGTCAATATAGACGATGGAAAATCAAGCTTGCCCAGGTTAATGGCAACGTTTGACTACACAAATTCAGAATCTGCTACAAGAGACATGCTGAAAATCACTGCAATGCTATTAATAACCAATACAGCAAATACAGCCTGGCCCAGTCTCAACATTATCAAAGTTGTCTAATATAGTTAATCAGTTACACCTGTTTATTAAACATCAGATATCTAATTTAATATATAGTTACCCAGTAAATAGCAGTGTGGAGACCCAGGGCAACATATTCAGGGCTATTACTGATTTCATTAGTGATGTGTCTGTTCAGAACCATTTTTGCTGCCAAAGTAAGCACCCCAGGGAGGGATATGGGTCAAGCCTGTACGGATTAAGAGAAGAGAATAAGGCCTTTTCCTCCTCTTGTTTGCCCAGACTTGAGTTTAGGACTTCAGCATATTGAAAATTAGTCCTGACAGCCAGTGCTGACTCAACAGAAGTGTTCTGAAGTTTAATACAATTTTTCCTTTTCTTCTGAAACACTGGTTTGTTGCCAAACCGAATCACATTGGCATTAATTCTAGAAAAGCCACCCTGGAGGATGAGCATGCAGTGCATGGTCTGGAGATGCATGCGCCAACCTCCAGTTATCCCAGACTGACCCAGCTCTCTTTTATCAGGTGAACTACACTTTCACAGAATCTCTGTGGAAATACACGTTCTATTTTACTTCTGGACAAATATAAAATTGCCAATGTTTCATGTTAGTTCATGTTTCCCCAACGCAAATGTTGTGCTTATAATAGCCCAAAATATGTGGAGCTGGGCTGTGTCTCAGGCCTGAAAGATTTATTTATTTATTTTATGGAATAAAATTGTCCGGGGATTTTCCAAAATCAACACGAATTTCTTGGGTGGAGGAGCTTAAATGGGCTCTTTATATAAGCAAACAGACTTGCACAAACACACTGGCAGTCAGCTCTCCAATGGCTCTACATCAGAGAAGGGACCGGAGGGTGAGTTGCTTCACCTCAGGTGTGGAATAAACGGCATGGCTGAAATAGAGCTCATTTAAGCCGTTTTCAGATAGTAGAAATTATCCTACTTGAACCGTAAGCTGAAGACACCCCATCTGGGCCAAGGCATGTGATTCCAAGACTTTATTTAGCTGAAGTGTATTAAAAGAAATACTGTATTTCTTTATTTTCTTTGGCAAAGCATTAATCTTCTGATGTGCTTTTGGAAAAACAAATGCGCAATCACTTTAATGAATCTCTTTCTCTGACCTCTGCTAAACCCAGTGTCAGAAAACAATGATAGATTAAAATAAAGTGTTTGCTCTAAGATAGTCGACAAGTTAATCTTGCTAGGGAAGAGGACTTCAGTTTTCAGGGAAATAACAGAGAATTTTGTTTGTTTTTCTGCTGTGTATGCAAGGGAAATTCTCAGGCAAGAAAAAAAAAACATATCTGTTAAATGAGCAGCCTCATGTAGATCAAACATCCTCCAAGTTATGAAGCAGAAACCAACCAACCAAACAAGCTTACAAATATGTTTAACATTTCTTGTAGCAAGACAAAAGACTAACCACATCACTGACCTAATACAAACATGGACTGCTTCAGGTAGCATCTTAAGAAAAAAAATCCTGCTTTATGAACAACCTGAAGTCTAATCACAAATGAATCACAATTAAAAGAATCAATGAAATGACTAATCTAACTGATTTTGCTTGGTTATTATGAATCTATAAAATTGCATTTGACTTAAGTCTCATGTTGGTGCCTTGTTTCAAAAAAAAAAAAAAAAGTTTCTGCTTCTTGGCTTTTCTTTAATCATAGGAAGGATAACTGCATGGGAAAACAGAAGACAAAGTGACAGAATTTGTTTCAGATTCTGAAAGATGAACACTGCTTTTCTTTATAATACTGCATTGCAAGTCTGGCTTTCACAAAATGAAAGCCTCCACCTCCTCTGCAAAGAAAGGATGGGAGAGAAATTGCAGACACTGATCTTTCCATAAATGCTGGCATGTAGCTGGAGGTGCCAACAGGAGACCAATGAAGGAGACCCTGAAGAAAGAACAGGGTTTTTCTTTATTCCTAGGGATATATTGCCATGAAAATGGCATCGAGCTTGTGACCAGGGTACCCATACACTGCAATGTTATTGCTAGTGAGACCCATAAGGTGGTGTAACCCCAGGAATGAGATGATTCCTGTCTTGAATAAACCCAAGGAGCTTGCTTGTTACCTAAAAGGCAGGATAAATCTTAGTGGGTAAGTACCAGTAAGGTGACCAAGGCAAGTTTCTATGACTGGGACGAGGCTCTTTGCTCCGTGGCCTACACTGAGGGAGCCATTAAAGCAAAGAGGAAGATTGGTGTTCCAGAAGGAAAATGTTGTGAATGACTTTGTGACATGAACCAGATGGTGTCCAAACAAGGAACAGTGTCACTGAATCTGGTGTCAGGGCCTGTGTAAAAAGGTGACTTGGAATTATATCTGAAGGAAAGAGAGGAAAAGAAAACCCTGCCCTACCTGCCTTGCATCTTTCCCTTCACTACTCGTTTGCTCCAGGAGGTAGCAACAGGATATCTAAGGACAAACTCTGATGGACCTAGGACGGGGTCAAGAATTTTCATAACTGAATTTTTTACAAGATAAAGACAAGTTTGGATCTGGAAACTGAGCTCAGGGGTTGGAAAGGGGTTCACTCAGCCTCTTCTTGCAGCTCCTGTCAGGTGGGTGCTATCACGTTAATGCTTGCTGTTAGCAGTGAGGAGATAAACAAGTTTCAGTGCATGAAAATGCAGTAACATCACAATAAATCGATCTTTGTCTTCATGTAGATTAATCTTTGTCTTCACGTGGCAGGAAGAAAGCAGCTCTACAACTGATTACTTAGGAGGACTACCTGTTAAACAGGGTTGCACAGTCAGAAGTCTAATTCTGTAAATTAAATAACCTATGTGGTTGATTTTGTTCTTGTAGCAAAATATAGCAATTCCTCACCACTGAATAATGCCATCTGAAATGTTTAAACAGAACAGTGTGCTTAAAAACTGAGTGTTCTGGTTTGTGAGTCTAATTTCAGAATATCTTTTAGAAAATACATCCCCTGAAGATATATTGCTTAGAGCCTGAATGCTTCACCCAATCTTTCATTTGATTATTGAAGCCTGGATAATTTGTATCAGCAAGTGATAAAATGCCAAAGAAGTGGGATGGAAACCGTGAAAGAATGCTCAATAAATACCAAAGAACTCCTACTGACACCAGGAACCAGGTCTTAAAGCATTGTGTTTTAGATTAACCCTTAGACCTTCATCTGGCCCTAGTACCCTCAGGAACTGTTCATGCAACTTTTAAGATAAACACACCACTCATTAGTGTTTATTGAAGTAATTACTTTTTGTAAAGGTATCCTCCACAAATAAATTACCATGTACTCAAGACACTGAAATGGTCATAGGTATTATTTTCTTTATTAGAAAAATAACAAGACCTTAATTTACAAATTAAACTACCGATTTCCTTTACTATCTACATACCTATTGCTGGGACACTTATTTAACACCTAATCTGTTTTTGAAAGGAAGCTGTATCGTAATTAAATTAGTACCAGCATAGTCTGACCAAATGAACTAATAAACATGTGAAATACTAAAAAACAGTTTTGATTAAAAACATACTACAGTATACTGAATTTACTAAATGAAGATGTCTGTGAGAGACTTCTTTTCATTTTGCATTCCCAGTCTTGCTTCCCTCTGGTTAAAGCAACTATCACTGAGGTATAATGAGATAACAGTGCAAGGCTTGAGATAAATGTTGTTGCTTGTCTCTATTTTTGGCAAGGCAAGCACCATTAAACAGTGTTTTATTGTGTGGTTTTATGTCAAACTGTACCTCCATTATCACTTTTACATGCATAAACCAAATCTAATATGTGTGTTCTACATAAATGGACTCTTTTCTCTTTCTGAAGGATTGCATTTTACTGTCAAACTGAACAACTACAGAAGTGTAATTTAAAACAATTTTCAATATCGTTATCAAAAAAGTAACAAAAAGCAAAGTAAAACAACACAAAAAAAAAAAAACAAACTTGGCAGGGGAGGGGTTAGAGGGACCATCACTGTACAGGAGCAGATCTAAATTTCCATCATAAAGTAATTTCAAGGAGCAAAAGCAAAGAGGTCTGAGCTGCTGGGAAGCTGATTTTTCACGTTCATTTTCTTGTGAATTCCTTGCTTCACTTGCCCACACAAACACAACAGGAAGGGACTTCCTCACTATGGCCAACCGCTGCACAAGATGTATCTTGATATAGGACCAAGTATTAAATTCACTATGACTATTCACCTCAGGATGATTTGGTTGATTTCTTGTTTGTTTGTTTCATTTCTAAGCAGCTGTTTTGAAGGCAGAACGCTGCTTGGGTTATTACAGCTCTCAGCAGACCTAATTATTTTGAATAGCAAAACTTGCAGCACCATTTTCATTAGTTGCATTGATTGTAAAAGTGAAGTAAGGTCAACGCACCCGGTATCCCACTTTGCACATCACTTCACTTTGCAGAATATCCTCCACAAGACAACTAACTGCAGAACACAAAAAAGCAATGTTATGTCCTTAGTTTATTATAAGTTAGGCTTTTATCTAGGCTTTACTCATCTTTTTTCCAGTTCTGAAGTCATTTCATGTCTGGACTTGCATATCTACACTTGCAAAGCAACAGACAACAAATAGTTTCAGTGCTGACAAGCCTTCAAAATCTTCCAGCAATTCTCCCTTTTCCAGTAATTCCAAAATAAATAATATCTACCACTGCTGGTTAAGGAAGAATCACTGAGCATAGCCCAAATCACTGAAATACACTGGACTACATACCATTAAACAGGTACAAAACCAAACCAGTAACATCATTATAGTGGAACCCCTGAACGTATTACTTTAGTTAGGGTTGCTGAGGTCTCTGGACATTTCAGAGTAACTCCACAGCAAAGACATGCCATGACAACAGCTGTCAATGTAACAAGGCTCAGCCTTTCCATTCCAGGTGCTGAAGGGGAACATCACAAGAAAAAAAAAAAAAAAAGAGAAAAAAAAGAGACAGAGAGAGGCATTATGAAGAAATCAAGAAGTAGCCTTGCACTGGCATAGCTATCATACACAGTGATAAGAAGCAGAGCTTATGTCCTTGAAAATACAATGGTTGAGAAAATGAAGTCATTCACGAGATCTTCAGGGAAATGTCTGCCACAAGGTGTGCGCTGAACTCAGAAGGGCACATTCTGACTGAGCTTCTGGAAGGGAACATCGTACCAGTAGTGCATGTTCAAACAACAGAGAGAAAATATTATAATTTCCATTATCTTGTTGCCATGCTGAGCTAGGCTGCAAAAATCAGTCTAGGTCCACTAGCTCTCTCCCACTCCCCCAAAAGTCTGCTTTCCTTGCTTTGCTGGACTGGCAGGTGGTACTCTTCCAGATGTCCACCTTGAGTGTTTCCCTTAGGAATACTCATTTCACATATGGTCTGAAATAATATCACCCAGTTTTACAAGGGCAAATGTGTTTCACTGGTATTTGAATTATCTTGCACCATCAGCCTGAGGAATGTGATGCATGAGTCTATCCAGGGAAAACACACAGGGCGTTGTTCCTTAAGGTAATTCCTTACTGCAAAGCACATGAGTATCAAGATCTTTTTGTGTTTGGTTATATCTAACATCTTCCAATTTAACATGGGGAAAATTTAGTCTTGAAACTAAGGCACAGAGCTTTCTTACTGGATGAAGCAACAAAAAGCAACTTCAGTATATAACACACTCTCACAACAACTTGTGTTTGCACAGCTTGACAATGGAAGAAAAACTAAATAATGATTCCTGCACATCACCAAGGCTGCCTACATGCAGCATGATAATAAGAGGCATAGAAAGGGCAGTGGCAATTGTACAAGGGTTGAAATGAACAAAAAACAATGAATGTAATTTCATAGGAATGGATTCAGTAGGTGTATGATAAATAAAACACTGTGCCGTAGTAGGCAAGTCTAACAGTCACACCTATTGAAAACAGCACTTCAAAACTTTGGGAAGTTTAAACAGATACAAGTAGAGAAAAGAGGGACTAAGAGCAAATAAAGGAGAGTCGAAGCTTGGAGTGAAGACAGACAGCAGGCCAAGGAAGACAACCCATGTTATTCCACAGAAGAGGGAGTAAAAAGAATTATATTAAAAGTGTGAGAAAATGGCAACGAGTACAGAACAATATTAAGAGGTGGAAGGCTGAACAAGCAAGCAGATAAGAAGGTATGTGGATAGGTAGTTATATAGTAACACAAGTAGCAATACAGAATTTCAACATTACAGCGACTTACAGGAAGGTAGAACTGGATAGATCAATGGGTGATGTTTTCTGAAGCACACAACTGAAAGCAACTCAAATGTAAAACCGTATGTAAAGGCAAGTTGCTTTTCTGAAGCAACTCAACTTCTGTTGAAGCTAAAACTTTTGATTTGTTAGGCCATATCTGATTTTTCTTGAAAATCCATCCCAAAATCTTATTTAGAACTGATAAAGACAAAGACCGAAATGTTCAAGTAAGTGTAAGTCTTTAGAGTAACATTAAACTAACAGTAATACACTTCTTAACTACTTTAGCTACAATAATGGTGTTTGGATGGCATTCAGTATAAACTTTGGGCTTTTTCTTTACTCTTGCATATATTCATCTCAGATGATACTACACTACTAGGATACTGTACTGATACTACATAAAGTAGTTTGTATCTCCACCTGTCCATGGAAATGTTAAATTTAGTGTACAGAATAACCACCTGCAGTAAGCAGATTCCGATTACCTAACAGTGCTGTCTAGCACCCTTCTTATTTTAAGGAGTAAACAACCCACTTAGGAAAGCACAACGTTTTTCCATCTTTAACCTGTGTACTTCCAAACTCTCAGATGATACGTTTTCAAAATCATATCTTAGATTCCATGATGCTGTAAATTAGTGCCATGCCAGTGGCTGCATCACTTTATTCTAGGTGAGAACATGACCCCATGCTACCAGCACTGCAGGTTGTACAGCATGAAATGTTTGCAAAACAGTACTGCAGAGCAACCTCACAGTGCTCAGTCAGTGCTTCTAATCATTCCCTGCCTCAAAAAGCCTACCATGTCTCTGCTGGGTCTCCTCTTTGCACAAGGTGAGCACACTGACAGCAAAGGGAAGCAGCCGTGATCCCCACTGGAAGCGAGGGCAACAGGGGCTTTGCTGCTGACTGCTGTGACATCAAGTGACATTTGCAGCCTGGAGGTTCCAGTTCTCTGCTCTGATACTCCCCACCTAGCTACATGTTCGAATCACCTGAACTTGTGAGGAATCAGTGGAAAAGGACATGATTTTGGTTCAGGAGCACTTCAAACTCTGTCTTTCATTACTTCCCGCAACATAAGGCAAAAGAGAAATGGACAAAACACTGTATGTAAAAGCCTGAATTTATTAAAATCAGTAGCAAGGCTGAGAAGAGAGAATAGAATATATAGAGAGAATAGCTTGTACTTTCTTGAAATAGGGCAGCTTTCTTTATCGCTTGTTGATGCTTTAAGTAACAACCTGCAGGTGATGTATAGTGCAAACTGCCTATCTTTGAGGAAGAAATACGTTTCTGTCAAATTAACCACTTTAAATTATATGATTTATATATTTCCTTCTGTTAAATTATTTAAAATGTAATTGACACATTTGTTCCCTATAATCAAGATCTAATGAAAGTTTCATTTGTAGTCACCTAACTGAACTACACAGCAGAGCAGGTATGGCAACATGCCACAGATACTGTGATGGCTCCCCAGAGTTTTGCATCATAGCTGACATCCGAGACTGAAGTGCTACCGTTACAGAGCTGATTTGTCATTATAAATGAATAAGGGATTCTTTTGCCCTTCATTTTACACAGGTGAGATGTGCTACACAGAAAGTAAACCACCTGTGACCAACAAAGTGCCAGGCTCACATCTGGGTAAGACCCACTTTTCTCATTCATTTATGTTAGTAGATGTCTAAGCCATAGCTTGCTACAGTCTCTTTGAAACTGACAAAGTAAAAAGTATAAAGTATAATTAAGCTATAATTGATAAATTATAATTTACAGTATAATTTTTTGAATTAGTTACTGAAAGTAACTGAATTTGACCCATACCCTACATGCAAACAGATCCAAATATAATCATGTAGAGTTTAATATACATTGATGTGCATTCGGGAATACAGTAATTAGTCTCTTCATGATTAATTGCAGGATTAAACTCCAAACCATGTAAACATTACCATAGAAGTCAAAGGAGTCTTAGATGGCAAAAGTTCAGTGGTAGTATGTCTGAAAACAGCTATACTCTAAAAAAAAATTAAAAAAAAAAAAAAGAGAAAAAAAAAACACAAACCAAACCCAACAACAAAACAAAACAAAATAACAACAAAACCACTACAACAACAATCCTAGAGAACTTTAGCAGAGTTTGTTTCATGGTTAAACCCAACAGGGATTAATTTGGCAACTAGGCAGCCACTTGACTTCACCAGTAATTTGACAGCTGTAGTAAATTAGATTGTTTTAATAAATGCATTCATGCACAAAACAGAATTTAAACTTTAAAAAGGTAAGAGTATGTTTAGCTTAAAGCAAAAGAACAGTCTTATGTTCAGCATCAAAAGGAAGAAAAAAAAAGGAAAAACTCCATCTAACAAGCACCAATGTGTTAACAGTCCCTCATTCAATCTGGTTCCCCAACAGTGTTACCATTTTGCCCCTGCTCCTTTCCTAAAGCATACAACCCTTACTCAGATTCTGGTGAGATATATAAGTAGGTGCACTAGAGGTATGAGTAATTCATTTATGAAGATGATCTAAGAGTGAGGCCAGTTGTACCCTGTGCATAATCTGCTTTATATCCACCTATGTTTCCCTGAAACACCTATGCTGCCTCTTAAAGAAAGGGAAACTCCCCCAAACCAAAGCTAACAGAGACTTCAAGTTTTGAAATTGATTATTTTTAGAATCTGGAACCGTGCTGTGCATTGCTGATAGTTCCTCAGTCTCATGACCGCAGATCACTGTGAATTAAAAATAAAACTACCGTGAAACACTGAATTGATCGCACCAAGATCTGCAACATTTTTGCAAGCTTTGTGTGATCAAAATTAAATATAAGGTCTATATCAGAAAGCAGGAATTATTATTAATAAATAAACAATTTGATTATTTTTTTTTCCCTAGTGTTAACCTATGTAGTGAAAAACTTTTGGTTCAGCTATTGAAACAAACCCAGACCTGTTACATCATCAGAGAGAAGGGATTATCCCCTGCTATGGGGATAGTCCATTTTCAGTCCTTTAGCAAATGTGAATGTATTTTTCAATCTGATTTGGGATTAAAAGTTTCTTAAGCATTATCCCTGGGGAAAATAATCTGAATCGTTTCAATATTTTGTTTATTGAATTATTTCACTTTTTCTATTTCCTTACAATAGTACAGAAAGCATTTAAACGAGTTAGTCTGAAACATCACAGCACTGCTCATCTCAGTGAACTGTGACATGCCTTCTAAAGTCAAGACACCAAAAGATATAAATGTTACCTTTTCATAGGGTTCAAATTCTTGAACACTTTTTTCCCCCCACTAACAGCCATCTGCATCTAATTAGAAATGATGGTATCAGCTGGAGAACATACCTATGTCATGGGGTGAAAGGCGGAAAATGATCCATAAACAATCTCAAAACCTACATCCAAATTTTCCTGGAATGCAGTAAAGAAATTATACTCTCCAATGGATGAATGTCATTTTTTTAAAAAAAAAATATCTTGTTTTCTGGATAAGAATCCAGAAGTCTGTATCAGGTTTCAAAAACTGTTACTTTAAAACACATCTTTGAATTTGAATTATATTAACTTTATTTGTAGATATGGGTGAAAAAAATGTTTCTTCTAACAGGGGAATTAGTTGAATAAAGTGCTAGAATGGACTAGAAAGCTATTCATGGACTTCTTTAATAGTATACCCACAGATATATATTGACAGTGAAAAAACCTTGAAAGAAACAGAAAATAGAAGGAACCTATTTTTCATATAGTTATAATAAAAATAAGGACAAAGCCCTCTCAGTAACACCAGCAAAAATTGGTCACTACTCCATCAAAATCAGTGGAATACATGTAGAGTCATGCACTAAGTGGTACCAGAATCAGCTTAATAGTGTTTAAGCGATCATTATAAATAAATACATGACTGTTAAAGTATGCTGTTATGAGCAGTTAAAATTAATAACATTTTGGTTGGCCAGAAAAGAAAATAATAAAACAACTCAAAAACACTGCACAGATGGCAAAATTTTATTTTTCCTGTTTTGATTTTGAATTGAACAAGATTTTTAAACACATGATTAAAATTAAGCGGAACTGATAAAGAATGCCAAATGCCAACATTTCATTCAAAGGATCTCTTTGCATAATTACAGACATGATTACAGGACCTCTATGAATAATTAGCTGAATGTGGCTCACGGGAAGGGCGTGTTACAGTAAATGGTGGGCAGCAGCATCTCCAGGGCTGCTTGCTTTTCACACATTTTGATTTAAAACATTCCGGTGGGTTCCCACCATGAACTGTTCCATTTATTTCCTTAAAATAGACACCTAGCAGTAAAACCATACAGCAAAATACAGATCTTACCAGGTAAAGACAAAAACCTCAGCATTTAAACATCTCCTAATAACTTCCAAAAGCACACACACTTCCTTCCTTTAGCTGCCCTCTCCAAAGACAAGGAAGGAATATGGTTACTGGATAGCAGCACCTGCTGCATCAGGAGAGGCAGCCAGACAAATGTGCCCTAAGTTGGCAGTTCCTGCCCTGTCCTGAGAAAACAACCGCTTCCTCGGTGCACACAGGGACCCTTGCTGGTGACAAGCACCGCATGAGGACCTCGGGGTGATTAATCAGTGCTGAGGCCAGCTACGTAAACAGGAAGCTTCTCCTCTCTGAACTTTAAAAAAAAAAGAAAAAAAAGTCACACTTGGATGTTAAACTAGTTGAATTCTATCTGGATAGCGTGGTTACAACCTGGTTTTTCTTAATGTATCCACAGCATGGTACCATTTGATGGGGAAACTTCCTGCCACACAACTCTATTAATTCTGCAGAGCAGTGCTGTGTGTTTTTGGACATAGAGTACTCCAGGTCTTTAATACTTGAACATAACTGACTAAACCTGGAAAGAACGTGTATTAAAGATACGCTATCTGTCAATGACTCTCAGATGTTTTAATTTATCTGCACAGGAAGCAGAGAATATTGTTGGAATATAACTTAATATTAATTTGCTGTATAAGCTTAAAATATGTATGTAAAATGTCAGTTCAGCTGCCTTTTCTTCTACTTTTCTCTCTTAACCTTCATATTACAAGATGTAAATGTCTTTAAACATAACTACCACTATGTACCAGAATTTGTCCAGACACCTCACAGAATGGATGAGGTTGGCAGGGTCCATCTGACCCAGGCCCTGTTCCAGCAGACACCCGGAGCAGGGTGCCCAGGACCACATCCAGGCAGCTTCTGAAGATCTCCAGGGAGGAGACCCCACAACCTCTGGGCAACCTGTGCCAGTGCTCGGTCACCTTCATATAAGGAAAGTGTTCCAAGTTGTGTCCATCGCCTCTTGTGCTGGCACAGGGCACCACTGAAAAGTGCCTGGTTCAATCTTCTGTGTACCTTTCCTTTCAGGTACTGATAGACACTGAGATCTCCCTGGAGCCATTTTCTTCTCCAGTCTGAACAGTCCCAGCTCTCTCAGCCTTTCCTCATAGGAGAGATGCTCCAGTCCCTTGATTACCTTGGTGGCCCTACGTTGGACTCCCTCCAGTATGCCCAGGTCTCTCATATAACGGGGAGCTCAGAACTGTACACACCACTCCAGATGTGGCCTCACCAATGCTGAGGGTCCACATTTTTCCTCGTCTTCCTCTTATCACTGATGTAGAAGGCCTTCTTGTTGCCCTTGACATTCTGGCCAGACTGAATTTCATTTAAATTTAGCTTTCCTATCTCCATCCATGGATACTCTGGCAACATCTCTGCATTCCTCCCAGATTACCTGTGCTTGCTTCCACCCTCTGTAGGCTTCCTTTATGTGTTGGAGCTTGTCTAGGAGCACCTTGTTCATCCACGCTCACATGAACTCATCCTTCTCACATTTTCACCCGACTTCTTCCTCTTTGTTGGGATGCATTGCTCTCGAGCTTGGAGGAGGTGATCCTTGAATATTAACCAGCTTTTTTGGGTCCCTCTTCCCTTCAAGCCCTTAACCTTACCTACTATCACCACTGCTGTATGATCTCTAACTGTACAGTGCTGAGGCCCAGATAAAGATTCACAGATTGAAGACCTCCTGAGCACCACAGACACTAATTCTGAGGTGTTTTAATACTGACTGAACAGACTGCTGGTAGCTTTTGTTCACCTTAAAGAAACAGTGCACCAGAACAGAAACACCCTAAAGAAACAGATTTCTCCAAAATCAGCAAACATTAAAAACATTCACATTACTTAAAACAAATGAAAGTCACAAGATAGCTAAAATTACCAAATGCATACTGACTCCCTGTGCCTTTGTGTGAATTCTCTCCTTTGGGATTATACACAATGACAAGGACAAAAGCTATTAGCTAAAGATGAGTCACTATTTTTAGGAGCCCAAGTTCTCAGACCATTTTTCACCATCTCCTTCTCTCCTGTTTGCAGCAGTGCAGACCGCAATCCCATTGCTCCCCATCTCCCCACATCCGTGGTTGTGTAACATCTCAAAGACCACCGCTGCAAATGCTTGCACAGCAGAAGTATTATGGGAAAAGTATTCTTAGCTACCATTAATTCAGCTTAGCAAGTGGAAACCAGCGAGAGAGCCAACTCCACCTGATCAGCCAGCTCTTCCTGCACCACAAGCAAGTGTCCTGGGAACCACTAGCAGACCACAGACCACAAGCTTGGGAATCACTGTCCTAAATAACACACAATCCTCTTATTATAGCACACCATGCTCCTTGTCTTGCTCGGGCTACTATTTTATTTTTTTCCTTACCAGCACAGTATTTCCTATGACGGTAGCAATTTATGGCTCATATCTGGTAATCATGCCCATGCTTAGGTCTGTCCTTTGGTGGACAACTATCTAGCAACCAACAAAATGAGTAACTTGCTGAAGCCGAAATTCAGTTTTACCCAAATGATTTCATTAATATTTTTTGTAGTGTTGTATCACTTTAGATGAGGCAGAATCTCACCTGAAGTCAATTTTGCAGTTTCATTAGAAGTCAGAAGGCGAGAAAAGCAAACTCAGGTGAGTAACAACAGTAAAGAACACAGCTAAGAAGCAATACATCAGCAATGTATCACAAATTATGCTGCACATGACTTCTAAATTTTCCATTTCACTTCAAAACTTCACACTGATGGCACACTAACAAATAATGAATGTCTTCACAGATTTTCTTTCTGTGCAAAAAACACACTTCTACGCTTTTTCCTATAGTGCTTCTTAAGGATATAACCCAATTTCAAAACGGTCTGCAAAGATCCTAATCTCCTGCTAAAGAGAAATCAATGGAAACAGTCTTTTGGTGGACCATAAATCAATGCCTACCTCTTTTATCATTCAAAATGAACTAAGGACAGTTTAACAGATTTTAAACATTGGAAGGAACACCATTATTGTCTATAGCCCACATATAGAGAGCTCTATACAGCCTTTACTGGCAAAAGATGACCAGAGTGCTAAAAAAAAAAAAAAAAAAACAAAACTATCTAACTTCCCGTTTTCCAGGGCTTTTACAGAAATTTGGAACAAGACTGCATTTTTTAGTCCTTATTTAAAATTAGATAGCCACAACACAGCTCTGAATTAGCAATAAGTATCAAATTAGCAATGAATAATTTCAGGATTTGTTCACTGAGATGTGTTAGTTTTAACTAACATTTTGTTTCCTATCAAAAGGAATTGAAAGGCTGTTGAAAAATCTCCAACTGGCTACTATTCATTGCCATCAGAAGAGCTACTCCTAAACAATAGTCTTTAGTCCTTTTGCAGTAATCAGGCATTTCTATTCAACTGGATATCATAATGTAAAGCTTACATCTTCAGTCTCCACCATTCATAACCTGTTATAGTGTCTCCCTCCAAACTGAGCAACTATTCTGGCATTCAGAATAGTTTGAATGTGAATAAATATGAAACACTTTTAATTTTATTTTTGAGTTAGCAGTTAAAATTTTCTAGAATGTTCTTAAATCAAGAATTTTCTTAAAATTAAATAATTTTCTTAGAATTTTCTTAAAACAAAAAGCTTATAAAGCATTCAAGAGTAACACTGTTCAACAATTTTCTTCAATTTCTTTAAAAAGTACCAAAGTACTTTTTCATTCTTTTCTTAATTTGTTTTCTGCAGTTTAAGGGGAATCATACGTTTAAAAGACAGAGAAATCCAACACAATTTATTTTCTTCTGATTTCACTGTCTATAAAATGAACATTCAGTGATGGCTACGTACCATGAAAACATGATTTGCATTTAGTCTTTCAACTACATCTGAAGACCACTCATTTAATCCTTAAGAAAATACTAATTTAAGATAATTAGGGGACTGGAGCATCTGTCATACAAGGAGAGGCTGAGACAGCTGGGTCTGTTTAGCTTGGAGAAGACTGACAGGGGATCTTATCAAAATACAAATATCTGAAGGGAGGATGTCAAGAGGATGGGGCCAGACTCTTTTCAGTGGTGCCCAGCAACTGGACAAGAGGCAATGGGCACAAACTGAAGCACGGGAGGTTCCATCTGAAAATGAGAAAACACTTCTTCACTGTGAGGGTAACAGAGTACTGGGATTACCCAGAGAGGTTGTGGAGTCTCCTTCTCTGGAGATATTCAAAACCCACCTGGAGGCCATCCTTTGCAATGTTCTCTGGGCAATCCTGCTCAGCAGGGGGGTTGGACCAGGTGATCTTCTGAGGTCCCTACCAACCTCAACCACTCTGTGACTCTGTGATTCTCTATTCAGGTAGTAGCCTTTGTTTTGAAAGCATGCACTGAGCATGTTTAACACGTTCTTACAGGAAGCAATAACTTGTATTTTAAATAAACTATTCTGATGTCTAATAAATTACTTGGTTAGAAGCAGGAGATTATTTACATTATCAGATCAGAAATCTGAAAAGCATTCATCAAAAGAGTGATGCATTAAGAAGCTCCAGAACTTCACAAAAAATATATTAACTGTGGATATACACACCTGTTATCTTTACTCTAAAGCAAAAATTTGCTACATCTGAATTATGGTCTATTTGGGTACATTTTTCCTTTTGTCTATTAACATGTCTTTAAGGTTGAAATTAAGCAAATGATGTGCAATTACCTGCACCTTAAAAAGGCTTACAGCAATGCAATCGTAAACAGATTATGCACAGTAAACTATCAAAGTAGGCAGGCAGGGGTTTTAGAGCAACCTGTTCCTAGGTAGTATCTGTTCAAGGGGCACACGCACCTTTATTGTTAGAAAAACTAGAAGTCAGTCTCAATATCAGACAATGGAAAGAAAAAAGTAACACTTTTAACATGTGAACCACTAGTGTATACAGATTATGTTGGTTTTAAACAAAATAATTAAGAGAGGGCTACTCAGTTGCTCCTCTTTTTGTTATTTTAGCTACACCTAAAGACTGATGTTGGCCTGACTTTTTTTTTTTTTTTTTGGCTTAATTTGAACAGTACTGTTCAATCACTTTTTCAAAAACTGAGAAGGGTAAGGAAGTCTAAACTGAGATATAACTTCTTTATTGCATTCAGTGAGTAAAAATAATTTACAGATCTTTTTGCAGATTGCTAGAAGTAGAATTATGACAATGAAATGCTCAGTTAATGTTGTGTGTCTCTCTGGAGCACAGTTTGCTAGAGCTCTCTAAGCATAAGAATACCAGACAGAAGTAAAAATGAAGGATGTAGTTTTGTTCAGTATTCTCTATATGATGTGCCTCCAGTAAATTAGGAAAGTTGTCTGACTGGTAACTGCTACTGGGTAACTTACTTTAGTCTTTCTGAGACTTCCAAATTCTACTGGAACTAAATCAGTGGTCTTCAATGTGGGGTGCATACACATTGGGATGCAGGAAGAAAATAGGAGAACTTCAGTTGTACATGCATATCATTTATGAAAAACATAGATATTAATGGTGCATGCTCAAATTTTTTTTTAACTGACTGGTGTGAACGATCAAAAAAGTTTGTAGACCACTGTTCTAAATCAATCTGTATGTAGTCTTCCAATGCTGTACATTAACAATACCCACTTAGAGTTGGCTATCATGTCTTGCTGGTCACTGGCACATTAAAAGATTTTTAACAAAAAAAGACAAGCAACCTCGCCCCTGCAAACATCCTATACCTCAGTCTCAGAAACATTCACTACTTTAGTTCAACTACTTTTAAATTCAGAGATACTGTCCTCAAGTGTTCAATCTCTGAATTGGATATTCCTTTAAGAAAAAAAAACAAAACACAAACTGTTATAATCTTTTTTTCTCAATGTAAATACATTTGAGACCTTCCACTCTTGTCTCTCAAGACTGCAATCAGCAAACTCTCCTATGATCTTAATAGCATTTATTTGACTGACAAATCTAATTTATCTATAAATACTTTTTCCTTAGCAACTTCTCTCTTCATAAAACTGTTTTGTGGAAATATAATGAAGGCATTTAAAAAGTTGGCATGCTGTTTCTAATAGGCACGTTTTCTTCTGGAGAAATGAAAGAGGTTATAAATATCTGTGTGTACAAGTTATATAGTACCTTCTATCATCTCCATACCACTAGGAGGCTTACAATGTCCGGCATGGCTCACAACCCAGACGGGGTACTGCTGATTTAGTCCACAGTACAAGGCCTGTATAAAGGTCCTGTAATAACCTGCCAGTCCGGGGTTACCTGTCAAAAGAAACACACAAGCACAGTCAATATTAACCTTTCAACAGCAAGCAAGGTACTTCAAAGCAAACTAAGCAACATTATATTTGAATTTGTTGTTTTCTTTAGCACATCTCCAATTTTTATTCTCCCAAACTCAGGGGCTATGCTACTGAACTGTTTTAATTCCATTCTCATGGCATCCATAAGAAGCATATTGCAGAAAATGCAGAAGCTAAAATTGAAATTGCAAAAGCTAAACCTGAAGCCCAGCACAAGAGAAAATCTCCTTTTGCATTAAAGTTCAAGCAGCTTGCTTATCTCCCCCATCAGGACACGAAAATCAGGCAAATATAAAGAAATCCCAAGATCTTACAAAAATGTGACAGACATTAATGTGTGTATCACTTGATCCAGGTATCTGTCACTCAGAACATGGAATATCTCTCTGTTATCAGTTGAAAACAGGTATGCTATTTACAGACAGTCCAATATTTGGTCAAGATTTCAAGATTTCCATACAAACCTTAATCTTTACCCCTCACATTTTTGTTTGTTTGTTTTTCTTTTGTATATGCGCAGTGACAAAGTGTCAAGGGGCTTAAGTTGAGAATAAATCCATATGAAAATGAAATGAGCCTTGCTTCCCCATTCCCCCAGGAAGCATAAAAATTCCACACATATATAAAAACATATAATTTCTCTCTATTTATTTCCTTTTCCAGGGTAGACCCCACTGGTTTCTTATTATCATTTAGACATCAGCAAAGCCTGCCATTGTAACTAGGATTGCTCAATTGCATGCCCTTCACTTGCATACCAAACAATTCTTAGTTTGGATATCATCAACAGCAGGAGGAGGCAAGAGCAGTATTGTGTAAAAAGGCATTCAGCTTCTAAGACAAAGACATCCCAAAATAACACAGATGTATTATTGCAAGAATATGAGGGGAAAAAAGAACAACACTAAATTTTTTAAAATTTCTTTGTAAAAGTCTGACTGTAATGACAGGCTGAGCCAGTGTAAGTACTGACAAGGACAGAGAAGGAGAGGAGTTGGAGCTGACATCAAATGAGCTCTTGTAGAAATGGCAGGCAGCGGTAAAATCTGGGTTTATTCCACTTCTTCCCTTTATACAGTGGGCATTTTGGGTTCTTTTACTTTAACCCTTTTGCTCTTCAGGTAACACACAGTGAGCTCATTGATCTCCAAAGAGGCTTTCCCTCAGTGTAGGGTTTCCAGAGGAGTGTCTCCTGGCCACAGAGACACAGTACAGCAGGCACCTGCTGCCACCTCTGGCACAGACATGCTCAGAAGCTGGTGAGCCCCTTGCTCACACCAGTGATAATACAAGGGCAGAACACAGAAGCCTTCCACTCTAGGCAAGGTATTACACATGCTTCATCCATCACTTATACGTAATAGACTCAGCTTCTGATGTTTTTTAAGCCTTAAAAACAATCTGATCTTAAAACAATACTATTTTTACTGGAATACATAGATTTTGAAAATGGGAAAAAAACAGAGTAGTGTCAGTTATTTTGTACTTATAAGCACCTCTTTTTAAGCTTGAAATTAAAGGAGAATTAAAATAAGCTGTTGTATACACAAACTCAAGAATGCACAAGGAAATTTTTGCAAACTGATTTCCAGAAAATCCATTTAAAATTCCCAGGGGTCACACATACAACCCTTTACATTTCACACCCTCCTACAACCTCATTTTATTTAACCAATAAAAATGTACATCTATTTTTTTTTTCATTTTTATACTTCAAAAGTGTATCAGAGATGGACCCCCAGAGATAATAAGATTAAATCTAGACATCATTTGTCAAGCTTCTTGGGTTGAAGTTATATAGAGGAAACTTGTCATTCAGGAAGGCTGAAGATGAAAGTAACAGCAACCCAAAATAAAGTGCATTTTTTGCAGTATAAATAGTCATTAAGTTTCAGCACTATACTCAGTCCTGCAATATAATGGAATTAGGTAGCTTGGGATCAAGGAATCATGTTAATCTTAAAACTCCTTTAAAAATGCAAAACAATGAAAGGCAGGAAAATAAAAACAGCTGTCTTTCAAATGTCCTTCTCATCCTCAGCTAGGTGAACCTAACATGTAAGGATGTAAGGACTCTCATGATTCAGCCATCAGCTGAAGAACAGGGAAGTACGAAGTGCTCATGAACCACCAAGGGAGGCTTTGGATCAAACACTATGCAAAGCTTGAAGCGCAGTACTACTTTTCTTGGAGAAAATGGGATTTTTATTCTGTGATAAATGGCATGTATATGTTAGACAGGTAAAGGAGAAGATCCATAAATGCAAAAGTAACCCCTTTCCCTCACTCTCTGCACACACCTGCTCATGGTAAAAGACATTCTGTGGGGTGAGCTGTTAGATCTGCTACTGATACTTTAAAATGCCTTGAAGGGGTATGAATGAGAACCGCTGGCACAAATGGAAAGGCAAATCAACAACAAAGATTTTAACAGCAAAGCTTTCTATAGAGAAATCACCATGTGTAAAGCAGCTATAAATTCATTCTTTATTGAACTTTCAGTTTCAATGGAGTTACTCCAGATTTTCACTGACTTAAGTAAAAGCAGAGCTGTAGCCCCGGCTCTTGAAAAGCCTGTGTACACAGAACTGGTAAGTGGAGAATGTTAACCTCCAATTATAGATCAAACTTGCATCTCTGCAAAGTCAGCTATTTCATACAGTTTTAACTTTAGCTTCTATCTGTCAACAGACTTTAAGGGGAGAGAGCAAAAAAACTAAATGGATAAAGATTTTTTTTTTCTATACAACAGAGTTACAGTAATAGCTAATGGAAATATCTGGGGCTTAATATGCACATCAATCTGTGATCAACAATAGTTTGGGCTTGTCTACTGCAGTCAAAGTGTTGTTCAATTAAACAATTTTATTTTATTTTAAATAAAAGGAACAACCAGGTTCATCACACAGGCATGGAGGTAACGCGGTGCTCATTTGTGCATTTTACGGACTTCCCAATACATCAGAACAAACCTGCCTATGTTCTTTCACTCAGTCCCAAAGTGTCAAAAAATAGAAACCATAAGTAAATGCAATGTTAACCTCCCTGATTTGAAGGTTACTCCAGTTATTTGAATAGCACATCAATCCTCAGACACCTCAGGGCACCTGAATCATTCTTGCATGCCAGCAAATCTCAAGTTGCAGTCATCTGAACCAAGAAGCACATCTTAAGCAGTTACTCTCAACTGTGCTTAATTTTAAACTGTGTTTATGTTGTTTCAGAAATTTTTTCAAACAATAGCTTTAAGTGGTGGCCATAAAAGAAAAAGACACAAAACTCTAAGACACTGCGGATTAGCTTGATTTGCAAAAGATTTCTAAGCATTTCATGAGAAGAATATGTTACATGGACAATTTGGAGTGAATTGGAGCGCAGTTGGATCACTTTATTCGGTGTACTCACAAATGTCAGTAAGCAAGGACCTTCTCTGTTCCTTTCTGTAACACGAGTCATTTCATCCAGCTGTTCCACATAAAACCCAAAGTCTTTCCATTTTTAATCTGAAGATGAAATCTCCTTGCTTTCCTGACATGTTCCACGTACTGCTAAAGCAAAACTGGGAAGCCTGAAAGAATTTGCAGGGGTGCAACTCTGAGCTACATGGAGAGGTAAATGTTCTCTATCCACTTACACATACTGCAGATACAGGTTTTCAAGAACAGGGAGGTACTCTTTAATCACGCAAACAGATAAGAATGTGAAAATTACTCATAAACATGCATTTGCCTGACTTTTATTTTCAAATACTTTCTTTTTAGTGCTGTTCCATTAAGATTTTAAATACCAGCAACAACTCAACAAGAGACAACAACTTGTACAAGCTAAGTATCTGCCCCGTGATAACTGTGATAATCACTTTTATCCCAATTTCACATTATTTCCTCTGTGAAGTGTCATAAAGACAAACTTAGTCTGTCTTAAGAGGAAGTATGCACTTATGCTTGAGATGCTGCAATTTCAAGAAATAAATTACCTGGATTCGGGAGGTTTAAACCTAGGTACATATGCTATCAGTGCAACTCAATCTACCCCTTAAATCTGGATGCAAAACAACAAATACATAAGGATTATTTAAAAAGTCACAGGCCATACCTAATCCCCACATATAAAGATATACACCAAAACATACAGGAAAAGCCTTCTGTCCTGAAAGGGGTAGCTCAAAAATATATACAGGTCAGTCAAATGAAGAGAGACCAAAAGACAAAACGAAAGTAATTCCTAGCAGTTTTGGAAAGGATATCTAACCCCAAAAAGATTTATTTCAGCCTCTAGTAAATGCCAAGGGGAGTGGGGAGTGAAAGAGAAGAAATTTATGTGTAGCTAAATCATCCCAAACAGCTGTGGGGTTTCTTGCACCTTGTTTTTGAACCAAGCTTTTTGGGCTCTGTGCACTGTCCTCGATGCTTCCAGCCACGTCTCCCAAAGCCTGCCCATCTGCAGGAGCAGTAGCTGGCAGCGGGCTGTGGTGCTTCGTGCACTTTTCTAGCAGTTGCTTTCTGTTTCCTTTGGGACCTCAGCAGGACCATAAAGAATAGAAGCAGCTACATGAATAGAAGAAGGGAAATACACAGCCAGCAGTGGGTTTACTGAGAACTTTGAGGAACTGGAAAACATGCCAGCAATTACCATGAGTTTAATTTTAGAAATAATCCACAGTTTCGGAATTAAGTATGTATACCACAGTATTTACACGATAATCTCTTGCAACAAACCAAATGCAGACTTTTTTTTGTTTGTTTTTTTAAATGAGCAGCCATAAATCACACTGGAAATCCAGGGGCGCACAGCAGGACCACACAAAAATCATTTTTGTGGCAAAGATTCCAACTGCCTCTTTGCAGAGCTGCCAAAGCTCCCAGCTTCGGCCCGAAGGATCGACATGACAAGTTCCTCGCTCAAGGAAACTTAATCTGTCTTTGGCGTCTGACCAGCCACCATGGAAGAAGATGCAACTCCCCTATGTTAATGAATGGAAAGCAGCCCACGCAGATGTCAGGAGGATTTAAATGGAGCATGTAAAAAAAAAAATACAATGATGTTCTCACACTTGGGAAAAAACTGCAGAAACTGACACCACAGCTGACAATCAGGCCTTAAAAGGAAACACACAGGTTTCTTTGCCGTGCAGGGTCAAGGAATTTCAAATAACGCCTGTCAAATAACATCGGAATGGCCATCACAAACTCATGTCAATTAAACTTTCACCTGTTTGCACATCGAGGAGACCGAAATTCTTAGCTCTGTATTCTGTTTAGAGTGTGTGCGAGGGGAGCAACCTCAGCCAAAGAGCAAATAATAACAAAGATGGTATGCCGAACCATGTGAAAACTCTTGTTTGATCCTCTCTAGCTCTGGAATCATGAGTTTGGCTGGAAAGCACCTCAGTGCTTCGGTTGTGTAAACGGGGAATCTCAGGACTCAGCCAGGTGCCTGTAACTGCTTATTACAAAAGTTTTTCAAGAACATTTCACATTTTCCTCCTATACATATATGTGTATATATTTGTTTCTCCTACATATATATGGGAAAATATATATAGCTTTTAGCCTCATACAGCTATAAAACTTACATTTAAGATTGTATAATACACATTCTGTATGTGCATTTCATAGAGCAAATACACCTGCCTTGCTGTTCTCTAACGCTTTTCTATCTTTATGACAAATGTGGGCTCATTCACCTCTGAAGAAGTCCCATGGACAGCCTAATAAACCTAAATTAAACTAACAATGTTGTTTTTCCCTAAGTGACAATTGTGCCTGATGCTTGTGAAAAAAATATTCCCAAGAAACTATGACAGAACAGGGTTTTTTTTGTTTGCTTGTTTTTTGTTTGTTTGTTTGTTTGTTTGTTTGTTTTTTTCTGCCTTTCTTTTTTCACTGTAATGGTTAAAAGCATCTATCCAGACAGATATGAAAACAAGTCTGAAATCCTGATTTTGGCAATGGAAATCTACTGGATTTTGTCTGCAAGTGATATTGCAGGGGTGTAATACAGTCATAAAGGTAAATATTGACATACATCTGGTGACTTCAATGTTTCAACTAGCTAAGACACATACAGAAATATATATACAAAAAAAAAAAGTTATCAATTCTTTCAGTATGCCTGTAAACAAATGATTCTTGAAAGGGAGTTGAGTTCACAATGGAATAGGGAATTTTTCACTCTATTTTTTAAAGTGATAAACAGAATTTACTAAAGCTCACAATTACTATTTTTTGTTCCATTTTCTGCATATTAGATTAAAAATTAGCACTTTTAATTAGATCTCCTGGTACACACCTGCACATACAGTCTCCTGCACATCTGTTTTGGCAGATGAAGACAGATTTTACTACTTTAAAACCCACAGGCTGTTGGTCTGCCTGACCCAATCTATGCTGCAGCCCATCCTGCAGTGAGCTCTACCTTGGGTCTCGAATTCCCAGTGGGAATTGTCCAGTTGACTTCAGGGACTGAAGCAGAACTGGACCAGCAAAAAACTAATCTCCTTCTGAAAGAAACAAAGGAGAACAAAGGACATGGGCAGAAGAGGAACATGAGACTTGGTGTCAAATGGGTTCACAATAAAGCCTACGAAACATTTGAATAACACAACCCTGATGAGACAACATCAGCAGGAAGAAGACAAAGACGAAAATAAACAATTCAAAAACAAGATAACCACAAATTACTTGCTTTGTGCAGATAAATAGCTCTGCAGATTTTATCAATTTTGAATGAGATACAAGGAGTAAGCAAACAATAAATTCAAAAAGCACCAGAAATTAAATTTTCAAATTTGTATCAGAAATCTGTCTATGCTGTAATGCTGGTCAGAGTTACAAAAAAAAGAAAAAAGAAAAAAAAGTGTAAGCTTGAGACCTTCAAGGTCATTTATTTTTCTTTCTTTCTTAAGACAGATTTCAGAATAAAATTTTTATAAACAGGTAACAAATAGCTATGGAGAACATGAAGACAGGAGATGTTAGAAAAATGTCTGAAAATACGTTGCTGCAATTTTTGTGGAAAGAAAAGATTTCTTTTTGTGGGTCAAGAACATCAAGGGAATGTAGCATTTGAAAGGAACTGTCTAAAGTGATTTTGTACTTGTATCTGTTATTAGTGTTCAGAAAAGTAAGAGAAAACAATAACCTGTTCTGCGCATGATAAACCAAGAAGAAAACCCAAGACTGAGGAAAAAGACCATGTAGTAAGGATATTTGTACCATTCCTGAGATGTTCCATGAAGTTCAACTCAAATGCTTCAAACACTTTCCTCCTTCATAAACACAAGTCACTGTGGACAAGCTATTTAAGAGCTACCATGAAGAGTTTCTGTCCCATAAGAGAAGGCTTTAATAATGGATATAAGAGATCTACAGGTCTACAGATGGAAAGGCATTATATAAGTACATCTTACTAAATATTTATTTATTCTCATGGGAGCTTTTAGATCCATCAATAAAAAACAAGATTTCATCTCAAAAATGGAAATCAGGACAATGATCATAATCCTCCATCATGCTCACAGCAGAAAAACAATGGACCAAGAGTGATGACTTACTGAATGTTTGGCTCTATTGTTTTCATAATCTAGATACTGAACATAATGGGTGAAATTTATTGTGTTTCAGTGGTCCATTGGAGTTACTATACAGAACCACGTGTTCTATAGAAATAGGGCCACATGTTACCTAGAGTCTGAAAGGAAGCATTTATTTTTCATGATTTTTAAGAGAACACTACTTCAAAATATTTATTATCAGTGGAAATCCATATCAGCTCTGGTACTTCTAGAAGTAGATGCCAGGAAAGAAGGAAGTATATTATACACATTTTAATTGCATTATTTGTACATGATGCACATGGCTAAACTGGATTTCCATCATAGGTGGGTCCTCTGGGAGGTACTTTCTTCTTCCCCTCTGCCTCAGACATCATAGAACAAAAAACACACTTCTTTAAATGGTCAAACCAAGCAAAATACCCTAGAACACAATATTTCCATAACTCAAGCCAAGCTTCTGCACATTGCAGGAGAGGGATTACTTCCTCTCCTGATTATGCTTTGCGGCCAGGCAGGCAGAAAGAATCCATGCTGAAAACAACGCCTCATTAACAGGGAGAGGACATGGAGAGAAGACTACAGATAGAGAAATTTCGGCAAGCCACTTCAGTAAGTCACATCTGCCACCCAGATTTAGGAGAGGGAAATGCTGTCAAGCACAGTTGGAGCTTCAACCATCCTGTCATTACTCTGCCTCCTCCAACTTAACAAGCTTAAATGTGCCAAGCCCCCATCAGAGGTACTGCTGGAGCACTGGGAAATTCAACAAAAGTGGCATATTTCAAGCAAGATCTGACATACAGACTCCTCTTTGCATGAGGAAGTTTTTATTTTTAATGAAAAATACATTTTTTTTTCTTTTCTAAAGACAATGGAAACTGGTGGGCTGACCCAGTAAACAAAGCACAACTGTCAGCATATTTTAAAATATTACTCACAAACAAGTAGTCCATAAGCAGAAAAAATAATGGAGTGCAGCGTCCTAAGAATTGAATTTTCTTAAATCTAATACAGGATATCTAATAGGATAGAGCACACCATTCCTTCAGCGGCTACTTTACCAGTCTGTATGTTCTCTATCCAAATTCTTATCTTAATATCTTTGAGTCCCCTATCGCTCCAAAAGATTTGAGGAAAATCAGCTGATGTGTTCAAAGTTTTATTGGAGTTAGAAAGCAGAAACCAGACAGGTACATAAAAATTAGTGTTACCCACAGAGAAGAGTTTTCTTCTCTGTCAAACTATTTATCCCCATGAAATAAAGGGAAAAGCCCTCAAAGAGCTTTGGTCTGAGTCCAGACAGCACATCTCATTGACAAGTCCTCAAGAACTTGACCCAGGAAGATTTCATTATTCCCATTTTATAAATGAGAAAATAGAAATAATAAACAGGCTGTTGTGGTGTAACCCGGCAAGCAGCTCAGCACCACGCAGCTGTTTGCTCGCTTCTCCCCAGTGGGATGGGGGAAGAGGACTAGAGAAAAGGTAAAACTCATGGGTGGAGATAAAGGCAGTGTAATAGGACAGAAAAAGAAGGCGTAATAAAAATAATAACGACAAAAGAATACACAAAGCAAGTGATGCACAATGCAATTGCTCACCACTCAGTGACTGATGCACTGCCCATCCCTGAGCAGTGGCAGCAGCATGCAAGTATGTGCATCGAAAATGTTCTGCTATATTTCTCACTGAAATAGAAATCTATGCTCTTGTTACCTTATCTTCTGATCGGACAACTTGTAGTCAAGAGGAAGGAGAAAACACATTATCTTGTCCTACATAAACCCATCTATCTAGATTGTTATGCTACATAGACTTTAGAGTGTAACTTGTTTGCATTGACTGCTGTTGCATTGCATACACCAGCTACTAGAGAGTAAGAAAGCTCCTTTTCCACTGTCAATTTTTCTTCAGGAAAAAGAAAAATTAAAATCTGCAAACTCAGGGCCAAACATCAAGAGTTGACAGCTTCATCTGGAGCTGCAGTGCGAACAGCAGCAGAGGCCACAAGGCAGAGGCATTCACAGCGAATCACTACTGCCTGGTGTGACCCTTGGGTCACCAACTCCTCCAGAAAAGCCTCAAGACAGAGCACGTGAACCCACATACACGTTCTGCGTGGTGAGGACTGACACCACAACCCAACTACGGGAAGTTCTGCAAGGAGTCCGCTGAAGGAACCCCATCCCTTGCTCCCGGACTGCCCTTCCCACCCCCCTACCATGGCTCACCAGCCTCTGACTTACACTGGCACCACTGCAGGGCCGTGCTGTGAACCCAAACAGGGAACGGCTCCAGCTTAAAATCGACCCCAGAAATAAATGTATGTATGTACTTAACTCACAGCATGACCTCGCAAACTATTGTTCTGGCCTAACCGAGGGGCGGAGTGGCACAGTGTGGTGGGAACAGGAATACCTTATGCCACTATTGTTGACAAACATTTTGTGTTGTGAAATTATGGCCTTACAAAGTTTAAGTGCTCCAAACATTAACTTCTTAGATCTTCCAGTTCCTGATGGGTCTTAATATATATACTAAACATTTTCTAACTTGTGTTACACTTTAGACTCAGCAAAGCCTGCTTTGTGGCCTTAAGACAAGGGATTGATGGTTGAAGGCAAGAGTTCGATGAACACCCCAGGTCTGCCTCCCAGTCTCCAAAGGGAGGCTCAAATAAGTCCCACTTTCAATAAAGCAAGGAACAGCAGACACTTTCCAGGAAAGCTCTGATTACCTGACATTGATCACACGAGGTCAGTAGACAGACAGGTGGGATACAAGAAAAAATACATTATTGAGAGCTTTAGGAATACCAGCTGGGTTTCCCCAAGCCATCCTGTGGAGCAGTTCAGGATGTAAGGAGTACATTCAAGGGAGCAAGTGGCTAGCTCAAGTCCTCTGCTAAGTCCTCCGCTAAGTCCTCCTTGGTGACAGGGACCAAGAGTCCAACAGAACAAGGTTCTCTGGTTGATTCTCTGCATGAGGTGTACCATAACATCAATAACATTGTCTTTGTTTTTCAGTTTTTCTCTGCTTCTTTTCTTCAGCTGAGAATTGACAACAGCAGCACTGCTCTACTTGGGAAGGTCTGGTGGGAATAAGCACAGCTAGCAGAACACATGCAACTCCTTTTATTTGAAACTAGGGGAGGTAAGAAGATAAATGGAAAGGGCAGTGTTAACATGATGGAAAATATACAGCCACACAGAAAACAGTTTGTGAATATAGATATATGCATACAAAAAAGTTGTTAGCTTCAGATCATCAAAACTAAGCCTGTAAACAGGTATCACATGCAGTTTTTTTTCAATATTAGCAGGAGAGCCATTAAACTATGACTTTCATCTAAAAATTACCATTGCATCTAAAAGAATTACTTAATTTAAGCCACCTAAATCGAAAGCAAAATCAACATTACTATTTTTTTTTAACACGATAGAGAGCTGAAGTATTTAAGTGTGGTAAGTTATTTTCCCTAATGTCCTTTGGGTATGCAGTGCTGTACAAACAGAAGATGATACATGTCCTGGTGCAAGTATTTCACAAAACCAGAAAGAGTGGAGCTGCCCAGAGTTAAACATTCTAGGAGAGGAAGTATTTGTTGTCTCACTCTATCCAGTTGTGCTTTTATTGGTAATTTATTTACACATTGTTAGCTGACTGTTACTGAATGCTGTCTTAGAGACTCTGGTGATAGATGAGATAAATTTTGCAAATGGGAATGAAGATTTGTTTGGTGGTTTGCTACACAATTTGTGAGGATGACTGAAGCATCTATTGAAAAGCAACCCAGTGGCAAGGCTGGGAACAAAAGCCCCAACATTCCAGTCCTTGCATTCTCTGCTCTAAGTGGACTTCCTTTATTTTGTTCCCCATAACACAAGTTAAAGGCATTTTTATGACCTTCAACAACCACCAGAACCATTAATCACTGCCCCATGAATGGTCCTATAAAACTATTTTTTTTTTTTTTTGCAATGCAGACTGTGGAGAAAGAGTCAGTGCCTACATATGTATTCAGATGATAGCCTGAAGCCTGCTAGTGTATGGTATAGCTGGCTATTAGAGCAAAAAGCTTTCCAAGAAATGCTATATTTTTTTCTAATCTTTAGAACAGCTCCCTCTTCTGGCATACCCTTTCCATACTGTGTTTAAGCACCACTTTTCACTCCTTAGCAATTTTTAATTCCATTTGGTACCAAGCACTCAACAAACACAGATTTCAGTGTTACGACACTTACTGTACAGTATGGCTGTGAAGGCAAGAAGCAGGCAGCTGAAATTACAGTTTTTGGAAAAGCGGCCAATTCCAATCACCTATTTAACTAAGAATATCCATATGTTTAGGTTTACTACCTTTTGGGTGCACCCCCCTCCAAAAAATACATAAAGATCCCAATCCACACCTGGACAAGAAGCCTGGATGACCAGTCCTCGAGCCAGATTTGAAGATTCACTGAGGCTGGCTGGGACCTCTTGAGATCATCCAGTCTGTCCCTCTGGCTCATGTGTGGTCAGCTGGAGACAGTCACCCAGGAACATGCCCAGCTGGGTTTTGACCATCTCCACAGCCAGGAGACTCCACAACACCCGAGCAACTGGATCCCTCTGCAGGTAGAAAGTCCTAGCAGTGCCCAGCCCTAGCTGCTACTTACACAAAGCACTTAAGATAAAATGAGGAACATTAATTCCTCTTAATTAGGTGCTTAGTAATAAGCTAGAGAAAAGAGTCCCTTTTTGAGTTAGGTGACATGGTCTCAGACTGACTCTTCAAAAAAAATTAAAAGTGACAGCTCTCATAAACAGCTTTATAGTGATAAAACAGCAAAGATACAAGGCAAGGTGAGGCTGGACAGATAATTTGATTGCAGGTGCTCTGGCACTATTTAGTAAAAAAATAACCTTTACTGCTTAATACAAACAGAACGGGTTCTTGATTTTGTTCATTAAGTTGCTGCTGGAGTTCATTCAGTGACTGTGAGCGCAGAGTGTATGCAGCACTAGAACAGGAGCCAGAACCTCAAAGTGCCCTTGCCCACGAGGTACAAAATCATCTTTCCTCTTCATCTGCTTGTTCACTGCCAGCAGCATTTCCCTCCCCTCCCACACAAGTACTGAACGCTGCCATGGCCTGGGGAGGGCACACTGCCTGATATGCAAAGTGGGCAGAGGAGGCAAGTGCCTCCTTTGAATGACTCAGTGGTCTCACTCCAAAAGCTGATTTCGCTTCACAAACAGTTTTGCTTTTTTTTTTTTTTTTTTGTCTTTTACTAGTTTAATCGCAGATTAAGTACCAAGGTTCACGTACCAGATTCTAAATTACACAGACCCCACAGCTGCCAGAAGCTATATGCTGCAACCGAATCCACTAGTACTGGGAGTCCTTACAAGATCTCGTGCAGTTCTTGCTGACAAATGGTTACAACAAACAGATCACACACAAAGAGGCCCATTAAAAGCCCCCTGATTTTGTTTAAATTAAAGCATATCCTAAAATCCAACTGAAGAGAATTGGAGTAAATACGCTTTACATAGTTTGTAGAGCCAGGATTTTTTTTTTTTATTACTAAATGATAAGTAAAGCCCTTGGTCTCAGTGGTAACAGTAGCTCCTTTGACAGACCTCTGAAAAACTATTCATCCCAGTGATTGCTCAGCAGACAGAATGATTAACAACTTTACAATAGCAAAGGGAAAAAACAAAAAACAAAAAGTCAAAATACAAAGTAATTAAGCCTTTAGGCTATACAATTAGTTTTAATGCAAAGTATTATTATGTACTGAACCTTAATAAACTTTTCTTATGAAAATGTTGAGAGATGATTTTGAAATATCAAAGCAGCACACAAAGCCAAAGTATTGAAGACTTTTCAGAGTCCTTGCAGTATAGTCAAAAATAGAACTTCAAAGTCTTTAAAGCTAACAGGAAGTCTCACTTCAAGGGAGAACACATTAAAGACTTGTCATAATCTAGAAAAATTGTACTATTTTCACTACTGAAAAACAGCTAAGTAGTCTTGAAGTGACAGCAGTCTTGTGGAAGTACATGTAGCTACTCCTAAGAGAAGATCAGAATCCAAGTCTCAGCCATCTGTTGTGCAGAAAACCATAAGCAACTCTTGACTGGGAGGATTATCTCAGGAGATTAAATCTTTATACTTTGAAGAAAGCATCTGTTTAAAGCCTATAAGGACTTAAACACCACCAAGTCACTGCATAAGTTGGTAAAACAATATGATGATCCAATATCCCAGCAGCAATCTGACTGCAAGCGGGCAGATCAAGAAAGTTGGCAGGCATAGGGAATGCTCTGCATGATTGCCAAAGCAGCAAATTCCAATGTTTCTGTATATTAATGAACAAAACTTATGTAGCATGCTTCACCACAAAAAAATATTTTTATTATACATTATCAACCATGAACTAATCTTTCTGAGTACAAAATAGCAAATAACAAAGTTGCCTAGTTTACAGCAATGGTAACAAAAATGATGCTGGGAATGAAGATACTGCAATGCACTCCTGCAATGAAATGCAGGAGAAAAACTTTATGAAGATGGAGCTAAACAGCAGAGTGGTTTTAATATTTGTACTGTATTTATTTACAAAGTTAAATGTTTCATAAATACACAGACACAAATAGACAGATACTCTTAAAACAGTAAAAAAAATATTCCATTACACTCTGTGGATCCTGGTTTCCAATGAACCCAAGCAATGTTAAATATTACTGCAGTAGATTTTATACTTCACTGCTAATTTTACACTAAACAAACACTGCAAAAGGAAAAAACAGACCTTTATAACACAAGAGGAAAAAAATAATTCCTGTCCTTTCCCATAACGCCTACATTTCCAGAAAACTGGGAACCTGATCATGTATACATTTAATTTTATTCTGAGTAAATTTTCATTGATTTTAATAGAAAATAATTCATATTAAGAACTGTAAACAAGCACACATATATTATTGACTGAGGACAAGAGAACAAATTGGGCCTTCTACACAGTAATTACTTCAATAAATACATATTCCTATACAGTGGTTTTGCTTACACAAGGAAAAGTGTTATGAAACAAGAAAGTTCACATTAAACATTTCAACATATTATTTACCCAAGTAAGTGTACACAGACCACCATATGTAAAAGCATTAGCCTGCTGTTAAACGAGACTCAACTCCACTGAACGTTCTGCATTTCCACTGCTTCAAGCACAGGGAGCTGTCAGTCCACAGGAGGCAGACTTCTGCCTCGTTTGAGGTCGATGGGAATTTTACCACTGGCTTTTGAATACGAGAATGTTTTGGAGCCAACTCCCTCAACCCATTTCAGAAAATAAGTCAGGGCAGAGAGAAATCCTCCCCATCAGGAAGGAATCTGACTCACAAATTGAGGATATAGGATTTATTCTCAAGTGTCTTGTAATCCCAGCAGAAGCTGAGAATTTTATCATCCTTCTCTTCTATACTTGCCTCCCTCGTGCCCTGTTTGGGTTGTGTGTAAACAAAATCACAGGCATGGATTTCATTAACACCGGAAAGCATGTACCAGATCAGTAACACACAGAATAATACACCACCCACAGTAGGGCTTACCATGCTCCATTCGGATCACTGAGCACTTGGCTGCGCATGCTTCCCTGTCTGAGGGAGAGCTGCCCTTGTCTGGGTATTTTTTTCATTGACCTGTACCAAGCTGTCCTTTTGCCCTTCGTTATTTCATCCCATAAGGGATCTCAGCCCGGGAAACATGCCTTTCAAGTGTGAAAATTGTTGGACCCCAGCAAGGCTCTACATTTCATACTCAGACAGCTACAAAACCACGAGGGGAATGCTATCTAATCCTGTTTAGGTATACAAATATGTTGCCAGATGACCCAAATGTCCGGATCTCCCCTAGAGCTATGTTCTGTGTTGGCAGACAGAATTCTCCTTGAAGGCCAGAAGTGAGGCATGTATCAAACCAGGAAAAAAAAAGATTTATGAGAAGCAAAAAGGCATTATGTTATGCCAGTTCCTAGCCAGCTCCCTGGCAGTCACAGCAAGGAGCTTGGGTGACTTGATTGACTACTGAGTTTGGGTTGCCAAAATGAAGATAGCATCATCACGGTTTTGCCCTCACTACATTTCCGAGGTAAAAGCAAGTTTTAGTTTGTTCTTCCAAGGAGGAACTGCAACCGTAAGCGATGCGACACTCATCTTACAGTAACACACGTAAGAAAAGAGTTTAAACCAAGTCATTCGAGGCAAATGCCTTAAAAATAACCCTCTCTCTTGACCCAGTTTCCAAATTAAAGTATCAACCAGCAATAACACATTACCAGACACGCTTCACTTTTACAGATGAGGTATGTCAGATAGGATATGACTTTTTCCCAAAAGAAAGACAGTAAATGAAGCATTTCTTTTACAGGGCAACAAAGATATGAAGGGGTGAAAAGAAGTCAAACATCCTAGTCAGAAACTTTAAGAAACATTTATTATTTACATATTATTAGCGAATAAACAAAGCAAAAGTAGAGAGAGAAACATTGTTCTCATCAATACCATGCAACAATGTAAGGTCATTTATTTCCTAAAACTTTTCCTTAATTTACTGCTGCCAGTCCTATTTCAGTACTTTCTGCTAAGGAAGAATCACACATACATGCAATATAATTGTCTCTACCTGAAAAAGTCTTACAGTATCCTATGAAATGATGCAACTAGTATCTTCAACCAACTCCAGGTAGGGAAAAAGCAGGAAAAAATGAGGAACCAGAAGAATAAACAGTACTACCACATGGGTTAACCAACAGAAGCATCCTCCAGAACAGTGTAATCTTGGCCAAAACATTCACCATAACACTCAAAATGCCTTGAGGAGACTTGCAAATCAAGGAAGTCAGAAGTCAGCTTAAATGTTCTGCCTGCTTTGGTGGCTTTTCAGAGTTCCTTCTTCAGTGACATTCAGGCCACCCAGCTCATCATATCCTAAAATGAACTGCAGGTGGCAGGTATGGATACTGGAGCGAAAGTATACACAGTTCTAATAGAAAGCTTTGGATATTTCATAGGTTGGGGGTAATACCTCAAAAAGTCAGTTTTAAATGCATTTCACAGTATTTGGCGCTTTTCTTTTGTTTGGGCTTCTTAAGGCCAGCTTCTCAAGGTACAAATCTCTTTTCTTTAGAAGGGAAGCTTTTAGCTCTCGGTGAGGCTGCACCCTTGGGAACACCAGACAGCAAGAAACTAATCAGAATCAAAATAAAATCTGTTCAGGAACAAAAGCAGGAGGTCAACAGGAACCCTGAAGGAAAGTTTAAAGGAAGTGGCTGATATGGCAAGACAAATCAAGAGCAAAACAGAAATAAGCAAAACATGCACAGGATTTGTAATAAAGGGCAGCAGGTGTTGAACAGCAACTATGATTCACGTCAGAATTCAAATCATTTTGCCATTCTTCAACATTTAAACATTTGGCTTTGAAAATCTAACATTTGTTGAACGATTATTTTTGGATATCTCTCTCAGTAGACTCAGATGTACATACATCTTTGTATTCCTCATTATCAGTATTTGTTACTTAAAATCTTGGTATCAGCTTAAGATGCAAGAATTGATGTGGTTAAGTTAAAAATATTAAATTATCACCTGAAAAAAAAAAAAATACCTACTTATTGTAAAACTAGTAATAGAAGGGTTATGACAACTTGGTTGGGTTTTGCTTATTTTACAACTGTTAGAAACGACAAGCACCATAAGTGAAACACCATATCCACAATGGCACCACTCATCTTTCAGATTCTTCCTGTAAAAAGTTCCTTGCTTTTCTGCTTTATGCAAGCAAAAATGATCTGTTAACAGGACATAACACTTAGCACTTCACAGTGACTTCAGTTACGGAAGCATGGAGAAAAACTGAGAGGCATTGGGTACTCTAGTTGGTTACCGCCTGCCAGAAACCACCTTCACCATCATCAGTTATTTCCTAAGCCAGTTTTTTTGCAGCTTGGCAGTTGTTGTTACATTTTTTGTTTTCTCTGTGAGACAACTTCCAGTGTATTACCAACATAATTCTGAAATAAGAGCAAAAACATTAATCAACTGCTCACAAAAGCTAGCACATAACTACAGAAGCACTCTAAATATCCCACTGATGTTTATTTCTGGTTACTTATCAGGTTAATATAAAATGTTACTAAGAAGTCCTCATACAAGTGTCCTACAGGAATTAAGAACCAGGTAGCCCTACCACTACATTTTCCTGTAGACAAGTTTCTTGTGATGAATATAGAGTCTATAAAGCCTGTGTGTCCTGGTGCATTTCAAGCAAAATAACTTGTCATGCCTTAGACAGATTCCTCATTTTGGATGCCAATACATCCATTTGACACTTGCACTCTTCATCCACAAACCCTTCTACTGATATTTGTTAGCTTTACAGGTTTACCATAGCTACAGGCTCTACCACCAGCCCAAAGAGATGGGCATCACAACCTGAAGACAGACAAGTCTCCAGAACTTCGGGGAAGAAACACTTACCTGTTCATTTAGGCCTTCCAAAAAATGCTAGAAGAAATCAGCCATCAAAGAGCATCAAATCACACTTGCACCTCTGCAAAACTGTTCAACAATTTGGATCCATACAGATGGTCTTTAGGAAAAACTTACACTCTGCATCAGGCTTAAAAATCTGTTCCCATGAAGCAGCAGCAAGATGAAATAATGGGATGTTTATTTCTTCTTTTCAGTTACAGAAAGCATTTAAACTTCACTGTAATGATGTTAAAAGTTCGGCTATTAATCAGCTACAGGAGGCTAGGACATAAAATCATTGTGCCTGAAGAAATGGACATAAAATATTCTACAGTGCTTCCAAAACCTAGTAAAAAATGAAAAATGGGACCTGGGCACCCTTTCACCACTAAATAAAGACCAGCCCATAAGCAGCAGAATATGCTTGAACAATTAGCACGAGGATGACGTGGCAGTACCATTTTAACATACAAGAAACAAATGGAAAGAGTGATGAAAATATATAATGCTGTCAGCAAACAGATACCACAAAGTATGTTACATCCTAATTTCTCAGTTTTACCTTAAGGCACTACTAAAAATTTAGATAACAGTAGTGACCCAATATAACAAAGGAATTCCACCACTGTAATAACACTGATTTTTAGCTGCATGTATATGAGAAATTCCATCATTTATCTAGTAACATTTTTGACATGGAAATTGAATATGCCTATTCCAATCCACCACATTTCCAGACTTAAAAACAAACAAAAAGACCCTTACCAGGAATAATCATGAATAAGAGCCTAGGGAGATTTTTACTTTCATCTTTTGAGAGGTCTTTCCACGGCCCACATTTTAAAACATGGGTAGCAGCTCCACAACAGTAGATAAATTCTTCATGTAATGGGACTGGCTCTTCTGATGCTGACCTCATGTTTGCTGTAAGATAAAACAAGATACCGTTAGGAAGAGATCAGCAAATATTTACATAGCTTGCTCTCTGCTATTGTACTTTCCCATAGAACAACTGGGAAAATAAAAAAAGTCAACAAACAACAAACAAAAAACTATCCTCCCAATCAGCTGTGATCTCAAATAAACAGAGACTCAATTCAATATTTGATGTTTGAGTAAGTTGCAAGAGTTTATACACACTACCACTCTACAAGGGAAAGTATCTTTCAGATTTTAACACAAGTATACAATGATGAACTGGAGAATATTATCTAGTCTACCTTAAAGGCAAATAATTTTAAATTTCTTATTCTCAGAGTACAGAGAAAAGATTCAGTTGAAGCATATGTGAAGACAAAGAAAAGAAAAAAATACCAAACCAAGGAGAAGTACTGCATGAACGCCTTCACAAGTTCTGTGTGCCTCACTATGGGAACACAGCATCATAAGGAAACAATGACTATGGAAGCCAAAAGGCAAATGTGCTAGTTACTAGACTGTCTTCCAGCAGTAGCTGGGTTCCTTATTTTAAGTCCAGCACAACTAAATTATTTATAAACTTCCAATGGTTTAAAAGAGCAGTCTTTGTCAGTTAAAACTCATTTGAGTTTTCAAGATTTGAACACTTCAGGTATGTATTTATGCTCTCCTTTAAAACTTTTTTGAAGTTATTTAGTTATCTGAATGCAGTGATGGCAAATAAAATGCCACGGTGCCGTGTTCATCAGTTCATGGTTTTGTCACAGATGAAATGGCTGTGTATTAATAAGGTACCACTTTGGAACTGGCTGATTGACCAAACTCCTGCATCTTCCCTTAAGTAAAAAAGCCCTCTTCATCAAATGACTAGTTACAAATCAAAATGTCACTGAGATGAACTATGAGCTATCAAATGAAGAGTCAGAAGCCTGTGCTTGGTACGATCACATATATGCATCACTCGGAACTGAGACCTGTGCTCAGCAGGTCAACAGTGTGGTTTATATCAACTTCAAGGGCTATTTAAGCTCTACAAAGCAGTTCTCATCTTAGAAGAACCTCATTTCAGGCTTCTGAAGCAAAAGATCTCACTTAGATGGAGCTGAAAAGCTTGGTTAAATTATTACAAGAATGACTACACGTTTTGTTTGTCCAAAACATGACTATCTGTAATGAAAAATGCTGTCCAACTTAACTCTTTCCAATTTAATCAAAGTAATTCAAAACTTTTTTTTGTCTTTGTATGTGATTAAATCTCACTTTAAGGGTGTACCAGGTACTGACATTAAAGTTGACTGAAATATAAATATACAAAAAAATTAATGAGAAGCAAAAAAAAAAAAAAAGATTTTAATCTTTAAGTATCTAGTTAGGATAACATTAGCACTTTCAAATCTTTTTGCTAAGTGAAAAAAAAAGTCATTCATTGTTGAATACAGGGATCCGAATTCTATTTCCTAATCAGTTTGTGAAAGTTTAGGCAAGTAAACTCAACCATAAGCTCTAAAAAGTGTTATAGTAAGTTTACTTATTATCATACTGAAATATCTCACGCTGAACAGACTCTTAAACCGTGGATATCTGTCCTGTCTGTACTGCAGAGCAACCACTAGAAAATAAAGACATCTAAAGCCAAAGTTTCCAGGACCCTGATAGAGGGACACTCAAAGTCAAAAATGCTTAGTGTTACACAACTTGGAAGAAACAGATCTGAATGAAGCCATGAAGTAATGATCTTCAACTACGTAAAACAAAGTGCACTTGTAGAAACATTTCTTTACTTCCTCCAGTTCTCATTTGAGGTTTTGCAAGGTTTAAGTAAAACAGTGGACAAGACCTAGAGTACTTTATTTTGAATTAACAAAAAGTACTTTGAAAAAACTGAGCATAATACAAACAAAACATGCTTCTGGAGGGAAGAAAAAAGTGTTGTTTAGTACTGTCAATTACAGCACTGTTCTCTGGATGAAGTTTTTTCCCCCCCCCCTCCATCTATCTACTTCCCCACCAAAAAAAAAAAAAAAAAAAGCTCTATGAATGCCAAAGGAGAAAATTGTACTACTTCTTTATTCATCACATTACCATTTGTAGCTTACAGTGATGGGAAGGTATGTAATTGAAGTGAATACTTTCAAACAATAATACTAAGGAGTAATTTGCAGACTAATTCCTGCTTTTCATAATTCCTGCTTTTTATTTCTTAATTACTCAAAAACTGAAAGATACCAATAACATCTCTGACAGAGAAACCCAGTTACATCAACAGCCACCGTAAAATTCTAGCTTGTCATCCATTTTCTGAGGTGTTTACAATTCAAGAAGCCTTATCCAAAAAAAGTAAATTTTACACAGTTTCTAATTGCAAACCAATAAAAAAACAGTTTGTCGAGTTTCATTCTGAACTGATTTTACTGAACAACTCCAAAGGGAAATCCCACTGGCAATTCTTCATTCACGAGTAGCATCTGCAATATAAGGTCATAAACTAAAAAATGAAAAAGGAAGGCCAGCAACACATTTTAGACTGAAATGGTAGACTTCTCAGGTTCACATCAATGTCTGTAGTAGCTTTATTCCTCTTTTTAACATAACTTCCAATTTTTAGTATGCACAGCACTGTAGTACATGAAAATAAGACTGTGCACTAAAAAAAGTTTTCTGAAAAACTGCCCACATAAGACAATTCCAAAAGGTTTCCTAGTACTCACTCTTTGTAAAAGCTTAAGGATTTTTATTTTCTTACTTATCATTGGGTTTTTCATTTGGAATTTTATGGTCTGTATCAATACAGATGGACTGAAGAGAAAAACAGAGAAAAGGAACTGGATATACTTCTAGGATGCTACTCAGACATGTTTTAAGAGAAAATGAATAATATTCCCAAATACCTATGGTTCTTTGTTCTTCATAAAAGTGGTTTTCAAGAACAATGCTTCCATTAGAAGCATCTATCTTTGGAATTAATTGCCTGTATCTCCCATAGAAATATTTAAGACAGCCCATCAATTTCCAGATGCATTTAATGGATGGGTTTTGAGATGAGGTTCCTACTGGCTCAGCCAGCTGGCAGAGGGCACAGCTCGTGCCACTGCTGTAGGCAAACTAAGGAGAACTCAGAACCACAGACTTGGCCAGAGGGAGTTTCATGAGTCATCGTGAAAGAGAAGAATACAGCTAGAGAAAGAGATGCAACTATGTAGGAAATCAGTCCCATGCAGTATTTTCTCTCATCTCCAACCCCTACCCATACACTCTTAAGCATATGTGGAAAAGTATTACAAGAAGGACAGTTTCTGCCAACAGCATTTATCTAGTGGGAAAGACATGGCTCAACTTCTGCTACGATACAGAAACATGGGCTTTGACTTACTGGGTTGGGCTTTAGCCCAGGATTAACACACCCTTAACATAGGTGTCTACCTGAAAGCAAACTCCTCTTACAGGATACAGAGATCTAGGCTACAGCAGAGGGACTGACCGGTGAACCACAGGACCAGCCCCTATGTTTCTACCTCTGGATGAAGCAAATCACCCTGTAGTCAGCAAAGCCTATCATGAGAGCTTAGACACATCTGACATACTTAAAGACACTTAAAAACAAACATGTATATTTAGGTGTCATACCACTGGACTCCACCCACTGCCACCATACCAGATGAGAATATTTGGAAACAAGTTATCCACAAGTAACAGATAATTTCTGCCATACAACTAGATCTCTTCACATTCATCTTTGTTGCCAGTGACTTTAAAGCAAAATGTTAATAGTAAAAGCAACCTTCTTTTGCACCCACAATGCTTAATTATTTATGCAACTGTCCTGATATTAACTGTTCTACCTTACACGATTACTTGGAGTTAAGGTTTTATTTGAAAGCTCTCTTGGGAAAAACAGCACTTGTGATCTACACTCAAAATACTATTCCATGAAAAACCTATCACAAACTTGGTATAGCACTGCATAACATAATCAGAGTAAGCTGTTTAAAATGTGGCCTACAAATTACCTAATCTTAAAACAGGACAAACAGGTCGCTGTACCTGATCTGAAGAATGATACTTAAGTGAAGGAAACAGTGGTAATCACAAGGGCAAAGATAATCATAAAACCACAGAACATCCTGAGTTGGAAGGGACCCACAAGGATCACTAAGTCCAAGTCCTGGCTCCAGACAGAACCACCCAAAATCAGACCTTCTATCTGAGTGCTGTCCAAATACTTCTTGAACTCCAGCAGACTTGGTGCTGTGATCACTACCCTGGGAAGCCTGTCCCAGTGCCCGACCACTTCTGGGTGCAGAACCTTTCCCTAACCCCTAGCCTGACCCTCCCCTATCCCAGCTCCATGCCATTCCCTCAGGTCCTGTCACTGTCCCCAGAGAGCAGAGCTCAGCCCCTGCCCCTCCGCTCCCCTCGTGAGGGAGCTGCAGGCCGCCATGAGGCCTCCCCTCAGCCTGCCCTACTCTGGGCTGAACAAACCAAGGGACCTCAGTCACTCCTCATATGTCTTGCCCTCTAAACCCTTCACCATCTTTGTAGCCCTCTCTAATAGTTTTATGTCCTTTTTATACTGTGACACCCAAAACTGCACGCAGCACTCAAGCTGAGGCCACATCATCACAGTAGAGCACGATAATCCCTTCCCTCAACCAGCTAGCAATGCCATGTCTGATCCACCCCCAGGACATTGCTGACCCTCCTGGCTGCCAGGTTACACAGTTGACTCATACTCAATTTGCTGTCAACCAAAACTCTCTGATCTCTTTCTGCAGAGCTGCTCTCCAGCCTCTCATCCCCCAGGCATGTACTTAAAGCTATGGTTGTCCCTTCCCAGGTGAGGAATCCGGCATATGCTCTTGTTAAACTTAATATTGCTGATGACTGCCCAGATCTATACTTTGTCCAGATCTTTCTGTGAGGCCTGTACACCCGCATGAGAGTCACCAGATCCTGCCTGCATAGAACAGTGGTGGAACCAAAGTAAAGGAAAAGGAAACAGTGAAGCGCACTTGACATATGCTCTTCCACAAAACCATATAAGACACATCCAAGGGTGCCCAAAAAGCTGGCCAAGGCTGCTTTGAGTCCATTCTCTATCTTTTGATTTGTCACAGTGACTAAGGGTGGCACTTGAAAACACCAAAAAAGGCAACCATAACGCACATGTTCAAGATGGTGGTTGAAGGGTACTAAGGGCCAGTCAGCCTCAGCTCAGTTGTCAGAAAGCTGTCACAAAAAATCTTTCCCAAGTTGTATTCAGGCACACAAAAGTGACTGAGAACACCCAGCATGGATTTGGCAACGGCACAATGTGCCTGAATAACTTCACTGCCTTTTATGAAGGACAAATGACTCAATGAGGGGAGAAAAGTAAATATTGTTTAGCTTAACCCACAAGACTCAACAAAATCCTGCACAACAAAGAAGAACATTGATTTACTATCCATATCCCTTGAGGATCAGTATTGTTCAGAGTCTTCATTAATTATCTGTACAACAGGACAGTAAGCACTCTCAGCAGGTTGGTGCATAAGACCAGTCAGAGATAGGGAGAAAGAGACCAACTCAAAACATTCCAGGGCCGTGCTGCTATCCAAATGGACCTTGACAGGCTAGAAAAGCAGCCTAACAGAAACCACATGAAATCCAATGGCAAACAGAAAGTCCTGCACCTGCAGTTGTTCAATAAACCAATGCAGCACAGTGGGTGCTCATGGGTGAGAAAGTGGCTTTGCAGAAAAGACACTAATGGACAACAAACTGGATGAGTCAGTAGCATGCCCTTGCAAGCACATACAAGGCTGCATTTGCCAGAGTAGCCAGCTGGTTAATTAGTATGATTATATTCCTCTGCTTGGCACTGGAAAGAATGCATCTGGAGCACGTTGTCCGGTTTTGGACTTCTCATTAACATACTGGAGAGAGTCAAGCTGATGACAATCAAGATGATACAGGTGCTGAAGCAAGACTCGTGTCTAAAGGACAATGACCAACAGTTAAAAATTGAATGGATGATAGATATGAGAGGTAGTAGATCCTCTACCCTTGGAAGTTTTTAAGAGTCAGCTAGACAAAATAATTTTGGTCTGAATAGAAGGTTGGACCAAACTTTCTCTACAGGTTGGACCAAATGTTCTCCACAGGTTTCTTTAAACCAACATTTTACTATTCTTAACAGCCCTGAAGTACCAGAAAAGATCAGGGATGAAGTGCTACAAGGATCTCAGCCAATTTTTCTAGTAAAGGCAGCAGAGAGCTTCATGGATATAGTAGATGACAACAACAAAGTATATAGGTCAGAGAAAAGGAATGTGATCAGCCCCCCAAAAACACTGGAAACTGAAGCAGATGTATTCCATCAATTAACCGCACCAGCTTAAAAACAAAAACACCCTAATTGGTGAGCTTACGTGACTGATTTCAATATCGCAATGCGAAAGAGCAACTGGAAAAATAGGAAGTAGGATTGCTCCTGCTGACTGCTAGATGCTAAGGCTCTAACAGTTTCTGCAACACTGCCCCCAGAACAGAACCATCCAGACCTGACACAAGCTCCTTGATTTGCAGACTGGAACTAACATGCTCACAGCAAAGAGCTGGTAGCAGCAGGAACAGACAGACTGACCTGGTAGGAAACCTGCAACAGCGAATGAGGGGTGGAATGCAGGATGCCTACTGCTCAGCAAGAATTTCTTTAGACAAAGTACGAACAGTAGATGCCAGATTTTCAGTAGAAAAACTAAAAGCATAGGCCAAAGACTTCGCAAGCTGTTGTGACATCGGTCACAAATCTTGGCTTGCATTCTGTGTAAGAAAAGCAGCAACAGTAAGTAGCAAGTAAAACTGAAACATTTCAGCATTTTATTTTACAGTATAAATTCTGCCAGTCATATGATGGAAAGGACATGCTAGCCCCTTTCATGCTGAAGCAGTAAGTAAAAACCGTTGTGTTATTTGTGAAAACAAGGGAAGCCCAGTGGACATGTCAAATGAAGCAATGTAGTTAAATGAAATAACCCAGTAAAACACAACATCTATACCTCAGACAGTTCAGAACAGTAGGCTGTTTCCATCTAAAACAAGTGAAGTAATTAGGACTTTTATTCAGGGATCAGTCAGTGACCTGGAAATCTGAAGCCCTTAGCTTGTTTTGTTCCTGCGTTTCCCCCTACACCATTTCTTCCTCAGCTAGAAGAATTTCACTGATGACTGTGCAAAAATGTCTGTGAAATGCATGGTAATGGTGTACAGGCTACATTAATGCTTATTAATGCTTACAGCTGTAATGATAAAAAAGCTGAAGTGCAAAATGGAAAACAGAGCTAGTTTTCATTTCAGAACCTTGTACAGAGACATCGTCCAGGAGACTGTGCACAGACCTGTGTATGAAGAAGCCTGGTTTTAGAACTGGTCCTCCAGTACAATCAGAAAACTTTGATTTTATTATAGTTAATAACATTGCTATTATTATCATCAAGAATGCATATGCTGTCCTGGGGGAGGAAGGAAGACAGGAAAAGAACTTCTGGGTATCAATTTTGTACTGGACTTTGTACTTGTCCCTTGCAAGCACCAAAAACTATAATGTCAACTATTGAGAAACTTTTCAGCAAAGCAAGGCAGAATTCAAGAATCAAAGCTTTAGCTTTAAAAGGTCCAGGTTGTGTGGATTCAAATCAGGAATAGATGGATCTGTTTGCTGAATGTCTCCGATGAGCTACAGACAGAAGAGGGGATCTATGGCTGCAAATACTTTTTATTATAACATTGTCTACAAGAGATCAACTACAACAGAAGAACTGTTTCCATAATATTTGTCATCAACCATGATCCAAAGAAGGTGCTTTGCACCAATATGACAGTTTTGGGGGAGGGTGGTGGGTGGTAAAGAGTCAAGAAATCAGAAAACATTTTCAGATCCTATAATGCTACTACATGTCTACATTGGTCTGATACAAAATTATTTAATCATGGTCAATAACCCTGGGGAAATGGATTAGGAAAGCCCACTGTAGCTTCTACCACTCCTTAGACCTCCCTGAGAATTTTCTTTTAAAAGAGTTCAGCACATACTAGTGACAGCAGAAAAATCAAATGGAATTATTGTCAATTAACATAAATAAATGATAACAGAACTTTTACCACACTCTGTCTTGATTTCTTCGCTACTCTCACGAGGATGAAACAGCTAAGGCTATAAGGCATTACAGCACTCTTTATGAAAACATTCACAGCTGGAAGCATCAACTGTTGGTCTATAGCACCCTACACAGTAGGCAAAGGCATGTAACATTTCCTTGTATTTCTGGCAACAAAACACCAATTTTTGTTTGATCTCTTTCTTCCTTTGTCAAAGACCTCAGTTTTTGTTTGTGCTGATGCTCTTTTCACAAGGTCCTGAAACCTACAATCACAGAATGGCTTGGGTTGGAAGGCACCTAAAAGATCTAGTTTCAGCCCTCGCCGCCATAGGGAGGGACATCTCCTACCAGACCAGGTTGCCCAAAGCCCCATCCAGCCTGGCCTTGAGCACCTCCAGGGATGGGGCATCCACAGCTCTTCTGGGCTGCTTGTGCATCACCACCCTCACAGTAAACAATTTCCTCCTTCCATCTAATCTAAACCTATCTTCTCTTAGTTTAAAGCTATCACCCCTTGGCCTATCACTCCACCCCCTGACAAAGAGTCCCTCCCCAGCTTTCCTGTAGCCCCCTTTAGGCACTGGAAGGCCACTATAAACCTTCCCTGGAGCCTTCTCTTCTTCAGGCTGAACGACCCCAACTCCCTCAGCCTGCCTTCATAGGAGAGGTGCTCCAGGTCCTTGATCATCTCTGTGGCCTTCCTCTGGACTCACTCTAATAGATCCAAGTCCTTCTTGTGCTGGGGGCCCCAGAGCTGAATGCAGGCTCCAGGTGGGGTCTCACAAGAGCAGAGCAGAGTGGGACAATCACCTCCCTCGTCCTGCTGGCCACGCTGCTTTTGATGCAGCCCAGGATACGGTTGGCTTTGTGGGCTGCAAGCGCACATTGCTGGCTCATGTTGAGCTTCTCATCCCTCAACAACCCCAAGTACCTACGCAAATGGGTGTGCTTCTGGTCTAAGGGTTGGGGAAAAACACTCGCTCACTAAAAAAACATGATGCTCCTTTGATGTTTAATTTCTGCTATCTCTAGGGAACAGAGAGCTTTGCACTTTTTCAAGAGAGAAAAAAAAAAAACACAAAATACAAGGTAAGTCAAACAAGTATTTGGCTCTGTAAACATGTTTTATGCCCTTGTTTTTTATTGTGTATCAAGCAACCTACAAAAGCCACATTTCTGTTGGACTGCTGCTTAACACATAGAGGTAACATCGACAATATACAACAAAAATAAGCTAGAATTTAAAGTAATGTTAATCTTTATAGGGTTTTAAACCAGAGCACCTAAAATTTAAGATTTTGAAGAAACGCCCATCTTTCAGCAGCATTAATGACAGGCAAAAGAAGCAAAAAGCAGTTGCTACTTCATCTAATGTCAAACAACTCCTTTTTTACCACCTATTAGATTCACTACTCAAGGGGGAGGTCTGTTCTTTCTTCTTGTTAAGTAAGGCAAATCTCAAAGAGCATAATGAATACTAGCAAGAAGCAGATATCAAAGCAAAAGAAAACCTAACAACCATACACCGATCCTATTAGCATCAGGCTGTCCTCCATTTGTTTTCCTGATCCTTTGCTGTGCAGCATGAATCTTTCTGCAGAACTATTCATTTTTTTCTCACTTTCTTCCATATTTTTGCATCAGTTGCTCTCCCTAAGCCTAACACATGCTCTGAATTCAAAACACTAATTTTTTCTGCTCTTCCTGTTCTATTATTTCAACTTGCACGTGTTCTTACATCAATTGTTTATCTCACCTTCAGCTTGAGTATCTAGCTACTGCTGTTTTCTTGCTTTCTAACAAGGACATAGAGAATTAGTCAAAGGACTGTTTACTTACAGTGGATCAACTTACTAGACTCAACAGCATTTCTCCAAGTTATCCCTCAACCTATGCTTTCTGCTTAGCACCTCCTGCCTATGTTTTCTGCAGCAGCTGTACATTCTGAAATTCATTTACTAGCCTCATCAGGCTAGGAAGGCACTGCAAGGCATGACAACAAATAGGCCTTGTGCAGCCCTCGGCAAAAGACAATCAAATGGGAGAATCAATGAACATGAGACATAAACAAGAGACAACAAAGAAGAACATTAAACAGCATTTGACATCCCCCTGAGCTGCTACAATAACATATTATAGTTGTCTGTACTATCATTCTAAGTCCTAGAATCTGCGTCCTTCCCAGTAAGATGCAATGGGTAGCTCATCTTTCTGCTAACAAAGTGGATGGGACAGCAGCTGAACAGCCAGGCTGGAGAAAGTGGTGCAATAGCTGAAAAGTTTGTCCAAGCATCTGTGCTCTGACATTCAGACTGGCAGTTCTAGTAACAGGAGGATCCAAGTCGATTCGGCATGCTGGAAACAGTGATAGCTTGTTCCTCAAAACAAGAATAATCCCTGAAGCACCACTATTTTGCACAAGGCCCCTACTTCTCCCATCAAAATAGTCCTACCAACCCCTGGACAACACATGACTAAGTACAATTACACACACATACAAAGCATGTGTTCATCAGGGGTGCAAATATAATCTAGTTATTACCTGGTAATTGTTTTATTTCCAATTAGTGCTCCAATTTCTTCTAAAAGGTAAAATTTGTGTGGGTGGATTTCTACAAAAAAAATCCTATCAACTTGTTTTGTTGTTGTTGTTTTGGTTTCTTTTCTAAAAAAAGAGATTTGAGTAAGCAACCTGTCTAAATAAAGGAAAAGGGAACAGGCTGTAAATGGAGTCAGATGAGACAGAAAAAGGAAAGCAACGAAAGAACAGCATGGCTACTAGCAGCAGCAGGAAGCGAGGATACTGAAGGAAGAAATCCTGTCACACTTGGATTTGCAGCATCTCTGTTGAGACACTGTTCTGGCACATCAGTTACCTAATACATGAAAACAAGGCACTTACACAATGCACAGCTGCATTAGGAGTTTGTGCAAACCTAGCTAGGTAAACAAACAGTTCTCTCATTCACTGCACTCATCCACAGTGTACTCAGGCTAGGATTCCAGGTTTGTTTCAAGCTAAAGACTCAGTTGAATTCAGACCTTTCATACTACACATTTTTCTGTTATAAATGTTCTTTTATCAGAATGACTTGCTTCCCCCAATGTAACCTGTTTATAAACCTTAGTGAACATCTAAATATTGTCATGCTGTAAGCTGGAATCAATTTAGACAAGCTCTTTAATGAAAATTCACACTATTAATTACATGGTGGTTTGTCCAGAATAAAAAAGCCATAGTTGTGCCACTATTAACAACGTGCCCAATCTAAATAAGCAAATATTAACTGTCCTTTATATGTTGCATATCTGTTGTCTGTACAACTGTACACAAAACAACACTAAATCTTAAACCTTGAGAGTTTGCTCCTGATGTTTGGCAAACATAACCTAGACATTACCCCAAAATAGGGACCTCCCCTTTTTCCAGCCAAGGTACAAACATCATAAAAATCAATTGCCTTTTTGATTACTCATTTACAATTTATCATAGTTGCATTTGTAAACCAGATGAAGCACATAAACAGGTAACAACCCATCACTGTCTCTTTGAATTTAAAAAGTAGGAAATATCAAATTAAGTAGCAGGTAGTAAGTTCAAAACCACTAGCAGTTCATCCTTAGTGAGTATTTGAGCCACAGAACACCTTGACACTAGATATTGGGAACACATGGGTGCTAGGCAAGAACAAGTTCACGGATAAGAAATCCACTGTAGAATTTTAAGTCTTCAGTATAGTCGTTCCAGAAAGTTCCTGGGTTACATGTTGTTGCAGGCTGAGTGAGGTAAAGAGGAATCACGTATGCTTGCCCCTTTCACAAGCATCTGCTCAGGGCATTGTCAAAGATTCTTGAGAGACTGCTGATTTCACCTGCTTCCATATAACCTTTGTAGTAACTCCACAAAGGAAAACAATAATTGTTAATGTTATGACTTACCTACATCTGTAAATATGTGACTGCTTCCTTCACTAGCATCATAAACAAGTGCCACGAGAACACAGGAAATTGCAAGAAGCTTAACTAACACTTGAAGGCTTATAATCCCTGATTCACCCACAATACAAATTCATTTACAGATACCACAACAGATCCATGCAGATAGACTCTCAGACCTTAGCTGAATATCACAGCATCCCAGAGGGCCTGGAGCATGCTGCACCTTGACAAATGAGGGCCTGCATCATTCAAGCAGTCCAAGTCTTCCGACGATAAGCGTTTAATACCATACATGAGTTGCAAGAAGAGAAGTCGCTCCATCATTTTCACAAATACAGCAAACGCGTTACCGGGAGGAAAGCCATCAACAACTGTCATGCCTCCACAGCACTCTACAACCTTCATTTTCCTTCACCACCAGCTTCTGTACCACCTCCTACACCACCTCCTGACCCTGCGACTCGCCCCCTGCCCAGTGCAGGCACCCCTCTGCTGCAGCACCCACCTTCAAGCCTACGCCTGCGGTCAGTGATGATGCTCTGGGACCAGACTGATGGAGAAGGGCGTGTACGCCTGCCAGGCTCTCTGCTTTCCCAAACCACGTGAATTACTCTAATAGAAAAAAAACATCATTCTTTCCCCTTAGAAATCTCAGCTTACTTTATTCTTATAAGCATTTATAATCTTGTTTCCCACATCTATAGCCCACAGAGCTTTTAATCCTACCTGCTTCACAACTTGCTGCCTAGATAACCAGCACCAGTCAGCTGCAAGAGATGTTTTGCAGAAACAGGTAGCGAGATACTAAAGGAAAACCCTGCAAACAGCATTATCGCCGTTGTTTTGTGAGACGAGAGACGCACCTTAGGATTTGACCCTTGAAGTTTAACAACCAGCCAAGGGAAAAGACACAAAAACCAAATACAGGGAGGAGGTACAAAGCACGGGGATGTGTTACAGCAGCAGTTACCAACGTTATAGGGTGGAACACGGCACGGGGACCAGCGCTGCCGTTACATAAGGGCCAGTGCTCACAGCATGGGGAGGGGGGGGATGTGGAACAGGGACCCCTGTCCCCAAATACAGAGCCTCCACCGAGGGCTGGGCAGGCCCAGCGAGCCGGGCAGGGCCCCCCACAAGGCAAGAAGGCACAGGGGAAGGGAGGGGAGAGATCGCTTGGGCACGTACCTTCCCCTTTGGGGGGCTCCGCGACGCCCAGCATAGCGGCGGCGAGGGACCGGCGGCGCCCCCAATGTCTGCCGGGGGGGTGGCGGCTGCAGGCGGCCGGGGAGCAGCGGAGGGCGGCGGGGCCGCTCCTTCCGCCTGGGGCCGAGCTGGGGTGGGCCGGGGGCGGCCCCGCTCCTCCTCCCCGCTCCTCCCCGCCTCGTCCCGCTCCTCCCCGGCTCGCCCCGCTCCGCCCCGGCGGCCGGGGAGAGGTCCCGAGGCGGTGCCGCCTTCCCCGGGCTCCGCCAGGGACGAGGAGGGGTAGAGCTGGGCTCCCCGAAGATCCACCCTCAGGGGGGTTGTTGGGGTCGTGCAGGGTTGGCCTCGCCTCAGGGTTGTAGTTTGGGAGCTTGGGTGGAGGGGGAAGAGGGTTTGGAAGAGGAAAGTGAGGCAGGCGTGCTCAAAAGGTGAAGGAAGGAGGCGTGACAGAAGCTTGAACACGCCCCTCAAAATTTTAAACGTTAAAATCAGGAAAGTAGACAAGGGCATAAAGCTGGATGCCCAGGATGTAAAATCACAGCAAGGCCAGAAAAAAAAAAAAAAAAAAAAAAAAAAAAAAAAAAAAAAAGGTTTTGTGGATCAGCTTGGAAAAGGCCTCAAAAGCAGGAGGAAATATGTTCTCAGACAGTAGGGTGCCCAAGGCGTGAAGGCTCAGGGAGAAACCAAACCCTGTTTGGCTATGAGGACCTTAGCAAGGTTTTCATGCCTTTTTTTTTTTTTTTTTCTTTTTAGATATATGTTGGAAGAGATCTTTCAAGTTGAAATTTCAAGTAAAAAATAATAAAAAAAATAAAATCAGTTATCCAACATCTAAATGTTTCTAACAGGAACTTGGATGATTGCGAACCAGTAAGGTCAATGCATGTGTTGAACAAATTGGTGGAAAGAATAATGAAGACAAGAATGAGTGGAATGGGAATAAGTATGGTATGCCAGAGAAAAGTGAGCATTATTTTTCACAGAGATATGTCATGCCTCCCTCACAAATCTTTGGGAATGTTTGGATGAGCCAGCTGACCACATCTGGACAAGGAAAGCCGGATTTCCAAAAGGCTTTTTAATAAGAGGCTTCATCAGACTCTTAAAAGATTCTTAAAAGGCTTGGCTGTTATGGGGTAAAATTTACATATGGGGTAAAATACCCAGCCAAAAGGTAGGCAACAGAAGGTAGGAGTAAATCACCATTTTTTTTTTTTTTTCAAATGGGATGGAATAACAGGTAGAATTGTACAGGAATTTGTGCAAAAATCAGCACAGTTCAACATATCCATAAATACTCTAGAAAAGGAGATGGATGGTGAAATAATAAAAATTGTCATTCAGACTGAATTGCTCCAGTTAGTAAAAATTATTGTCAAGTTGCAGAAGGACCTCAGAGTTCTGACTGATAGAGCAATAAGATGATAGATAAATATCGATACATGAGATAAAAGTCTCAGTGCCTAGACAGAACAGGCTCTGAAGAAATGGTTGCTGTTCCTGAGAGAGGCCTTGGCATCACAACAGATGCTTTGTGCTCAGCAGCAGCCAGAACAAAATAAGATTTAGTAACTGTCTGGAAATGGACATCATCATTCACTGTATGTGACTATGATATGCTCGCTTCTACGTGGTCCGCAGTTCTGGCATATCCCACATCTAAGAATAGGCGTAATAATGCTACAAAATCTATAGATGTGACAGAATTTTTCAGATTTGTGAAACTTTTCCATTTTGAGAGCACTAAATAAAATGGAAGTCTGAAACTGATGGGTGACGGAGGCTGGGGGAATAAGTACTGAAGCCCATACAGTGATGTGTGAAACTGAGTTGAGTACACAGTAATTCCTCATTGTTTTGTCTATTGCAGAAACTATGGAAAGCAAACCAAGCTAAGGGACAGCAGTTTCAAAACAGAAAACATTTTAACATATTTTTAGCTTCACTGGAAGTGTCACAGTTCCCAAAAGTCTACAGGATCTGCAAAAAGATGAGACAGATTTGTTGAAGGGAATCCCTCAGGGGCTGTTGAGCTTGGAGGTGCTGCTTGGAGGCCCAGAGCCATCATTCCTCTGGAGGCTGAATGGATGCAGCAGGCAAGCTGCACAATGTACTTACCCTTTCCTTGGCAGCTGGTTGTAGATGCTATCGAAGACAGAAAGGACTTTCAGCCTGATCTGATAAGGTTTTCATATTCCTGTTTACAACTAGCATCACTTTTTCTGAAATCTGTGTCGAGCCCTGCAGGCCATTTCTTGTTTCAGATCTCAGTTTATCTAATGTGTGTGTTCAAACTATCAAAGTACTGCCCAGGTGCCTGAGATTCTGTTGATCAGAGTGCAACATTTTATTAAACTGTTTATAAAATTCCACTGCCAGCAGCAAGTAAGCTCATGGGTGAATGTTAAAATGACGACTGCAAGTACTACATTTCAGCTGAGATGGAATTGATAAATCCCTGCAGTGAAGTCACAAAGAAGTCCGATCTCTCACTTTGTAGTACAGCGAGGCAATTTGCCCCGCCTCTGCTTTGAATGAACTTTCAAAGGAATCAGTTTCTCAGTCCTGGATTTCACACATGAATTTCTCTTCTTGAGGAAATCATTTCAGTGTTCCCCACTTTAAAATGTTAATAAAAATAGCCAAAACCACGATGGTTAGATGTAAATTCCAAGGTTGCTGGCTTTTGCTCTGCAGTTTGTGATGATTGCTAGCTGTGATGAGGGTAGATGACAGAAAGCAAGAGGAAGGGCTTTGCATGGTTCCTGCCAATATGATCTTGCCAATGTTCTATTTATCAGTAACTGAGTGCTAAATTGTTTGCCCTTATTTTCTTACATTTATTTTAATAGCTGTGAAAATTTGTGGTTGTTGTCCTCAGAAGAGAAGTATAAGCTGGTTTTATGTGAGATTTAGTATGTTTTTTACAGTGCAGGTGCTCAGTGACTTTTAATTTATTAAGTGAGACCATAAGACTGCTGATTAGCATAAATTTTCATAGTGTTTTCCCCTGGGGGATGGAATGCATGAACAACTCTTTCACTTTGCTTGAATTACAGAGGGGTGGCTTAAATTATTCTCACCCGCATTTTAATCAAACTAGATTCCGTGATATGCTTACATTGCTCAAGACATTCCTCATATTCATCATTATCCTTAGTGTTAATAATATTTGTAATAGTTCAGTGTAGGATATCAATTCATTGTTGGTTTTTATTTTATTTTATTTTATTTATTTTATTTATTTTATTTTATTTTATTTTATTTATTTATTTATTTATTTTTGTATTTTACTTGTTATTTGTAATGTACTCCTTGGATAGGTGTTATTTGTGAATTAGCAAATATGTCTCATACATATCATATATTAACTTTGCGGATTATATATCCATAGTTGATCTGGGTGTTTTAATGGGTAGTAAACAAATAGTAAAAGTAGAGGTTAATCAAAACAGTCCCTATGCTATCAGATCAACATTCTAGGGGTGGGATATGAGCTGATGGAGCAGCTGTTCTGAGGGCAACATGTGTTTTGCTTATTAACCCATCATCTTAGTTGGTCTAGCCATTCTGTAGTCATCTGGGACATTAGACAATCATTTATTTCATTGCTGTAATTGATCTTTAAGTACATATTTTCATCACATATTCTCACATAAGGAGAAAAATCTTGATCCCTTAAGGGCATCTCTTCACCATTTCCTGAACTTACTTCTCAAGCCAAATTTCTGTGTATTGTGGAAGAATCAAATATTTATAGTCTGCAGTGTTGAAGCATTATTATTCAATCTGGAGAATGTATTTTCAGGAGATCACAAATTGCTCCCTATTACTGCATATATGAGTTCGGTAGTAAAGTGGGATGGTACATATGAGTACATATATACATATCAATAAGACACATTTGATGATTTATTATTTTCAGTAGCTTATTTGTAAATACGAAATAATGTCTTTCTTGATATTCGTGATATAAATGCCTTTACTCTCAAGATCTTTTTTTTTTTTTTTTTTTTTTTTTTCCCCCTGTTCTCTGGTGCTTTGAATGCAGTGGAAAGGCATTTCTGGTCTCCGTGGCTCCTCTTTAGTGCAAGCAGAGAAGGCAACATAATAGAGGTGATAGAGAGAAAGGTAATGCTGTAAGTGTAATTTACAGTCAAGATACGAGAATTCAGTAATTCTTTACAGTTAAAACATTAGTCTCCATGTTGGTGAAGCATAGTATTTTTGGAGAGAATTTACCAAATGTCTAGTTACAATAAAGATAAGCAAACAAACAGTAGATAGCAACATTTGGATCCTGATTAGATTTTCTGTGGAATTACTTGCTCTTTCAGGAATAAATATATTGAATCACTGTATAAACATGATCTTAACATTAGAATTTTAAAAATATGCATGGATCATATAAATATTTAGGTTGTTCATGGAAGTAAATTTCACACTGAACAGTTAAGCTATTGTTTGTATGCTCATTGTGTCTAAAGAGAATTTCTCAGAAGTACATAACGTTCCCTGTGGTTTTCAAATGACTTTTTTTCTTATTACAGAACAGTTGAAAATGAGTTAGAGATGGTGTCCTAGAGACAGTGAAATGTTTCAAAAGTAGATGCCTTGTGAGTTTCCTAAACAACTGAGGCAAGAGATTGAAAATAAATAAAGTTCTTCTTTATTATTTAAGACTAAACTTTACAGGTAATTAGTGTAAGAAAAGGAAACATTAAGTATCAAAAGGCTGTTATTCTGCATCTCTATGAAGAAAAATGGCTGGCTCACTGAGTTCTTATGTGTGGGCATATGAGCACCCTGCGGTATATGTTTAAGTTGGTATGCTCACATTATAAATGGCAGCAACAATATGTATTCCTATATTATGAGGCTAAAAAACATAACTGCAAATGTTTTGAAATGGAAGTTAATTGGAGATTGTATATTTTCTTATATTGTGTAATAATATTGTTCTCATGTGATTCTTATTTTCAGCATGTAGAGTCAGCATCCAGCAAACACAAAACTTGGAGCATACAAATAGACTTACATGAAACAATGGTCCCAAAGCTTCTAAGCACGCATAGAATCGCTTATACAAACAGCCTTTTTGAAAACAGGGAGCTTAAAGTGGCTCACGTGCATAAATATTTTGCTAGATCGGGCCTGAATAAAATAAGAACATTTAAGGGCCAGTTTAACTTAGGGATATAAAAAACAATGATTTTGAATCATGAAAGCTTGGGGTAGTGTTTTACAAGGTCAGATCTTCCTGAGTATTTTGGATGAATTCCCTGGTGAAGTTTTTACTGAGAAATGAAATGGGACCATGAATACTCCTGGGCACTAGACCACTGATTGTCAAGACTAGTTAACAGATAACCTGTTCCCTGGCATCATTTTGCCCCGTGAACGCTTCGGTAAACAATTCTGGGCACAGGTCAGTGTATAACACCCATCAGAAGTCATTCTCAGTAAGCAATATGGGGAAAATTGCACCAAACTTGTCCATCCCCACCTCACATAGTCATCCAACGCCAACCTTGCAGGCTTCATGCTCGCTACCATCACAGGTTCTCATGATGTATAAGCCATCAGTTTCAAGAAATGGAGAACTCACAATGGAGGGCTGCAAAACAGTCTTGGTATTTTTCTATATTTCTTTATTTCAGGCACTTATACGTGAAACCCCCACCACCACCACACAATATAGCAATGATGCCTAATGGCCATAGAGGTGCCACCCAAGTCCAAAATATCAGGGCCAAGTACTGAGAAGTGTAGGTGTGGACAGATTGTCATTTGGCCCCTCGTCTAATTAATGGCCCATGGTGCTTACTTCATTCTTCTTTGACAAAGCCCAAGAGTGAACATTTTATGTAGCCAGATACCAGGAAGGCCTGGAGAAATGTTGGTGTTGAAATAAACAAGCCTAGAATATTTTTGCTGGCAAAAAGCTATAGGCACAATGGCATTCAAACAGGTTTTAGAAGTTAGTTGGTAGTATCTCAAAGCACCACATAAATCTGCAGGAGATAGGTTCTTCTGGCCAGGGCCCTGGAGGCCATCTGCTGAGTACTTGTTTAGTAATGTAAATAACACAATAATTGCTATGACCTATATATTTAAGGCTGTTTTCATAGTTTGGTTTAAAATAGTTAATCCAAAGAAAGCACAATTAATGTCCAATCAAAATATAAAATACCCTTTACATGTCAACAGTTATATGATAGCAAATCCTGTCCAGGAACAGATGGTAGTGTCTTTGTTAATCTTGCCCCATAGATGAGTGGAAATTAATTTTCAGACAGAAAAAAAAGTGCATATACATGGAGAATAACATACAGAATTAGCTGGAACTGGGTAAATACATGAAAAAAAAAAAAGTTACTAGTAAAACTTCCTGAAGAGACATTTGGTTCTTGAAAGTACCCACTAGTGCAAAATGTATTTCTAGTTAGCTGTTAATGCAGCTGTGTGTACTGGAACAACTCGCACAGCAACTGCCTCATATTTAATAGCTAAAAACTGTAATATGAAATAAAACATTGAATTTCATGGAAGTAAATTCCAGTTATAAATACATTTGAGAGCTAGTCAAGTAATTTATTTTTTTCCCCTTGCCTTCTTTTGTTGCTAACTAAAACTAACTATGAAAACTGTAAGTCAAAAATAACTTCTGATTTTGGCCAAGAGTCTTCATCGGAGATTTTCTCATCTTTCTGAGGGTACAGATTTCAGCTCAGGTATGGAATGTACTCTGTGCAAGGTCACCTCTAGCCCTAACCAGAGGCCTAAGCCCCATGCATCACTTTTTTTTAGCCTTTGTAGAACAATGAATTTTAGTCTGAACAACTGTTGATGATGATTACCTGTATGTGGACTCCCCAGAAGCAATCATAGACTCATCTGCAGCATAAAAAGGAGACAATGAAATCTAAACTACTAGAAAGCAATAAACTTTCCAAACACCTTTCTCCAATTTCCTTCTTATTGGTGGGAACAACTCTTGAGGGTTTCCCTTGAGGTCCGTATGCAGCAAAGAGCTACTGTTAAAATTCTCTCTGCTCCAGCCATTTTAAAATATAGTCAATTATTCTCTTTTACAATGGCTTTTACACAAGCTTAGGTTAAATTCCTTAAAAAGGAAGAATGTGGTTTTATCTGTATCATTGGTAATAATGCAATATTCTTCATATTCTAAAACTGTATTTCATTAGTGAAATACAATCTAATACTGCAACCACTCCCTTTTAATTTTGTGGTGTCTTATAGTTTTCACGTAAATTTCATTACTGTTACATGAAAGAAAATGTTAACATAATTTCAAGCCTTCCTTCTCACTGCTCTGCCACCATTATATTGATGTGGTGCTTTATAGCCGACTTTGACTTTCTGTTTACATTGTTTAATTTTGGAAAGAGATGTAGTTCCAAAACAAACACCAAGTTGAACATCACAAGAAAGAGAGGTCAACCTGTCTGCTCCTGAGCCTTGCACAGCTGATGGGGTGAGTGGACAAGTATACATAGATAGATACAATTTTCCTCTTGAAGTAAAGCGTGGAACAGACAAAACAAAATGTTTGTTTTTCACTTTCCATCAGCACTTTTAAACTACAGTTACAGGTTCACAGACTTGCATTATGGATGGTGTTGGAAAGGACCTCTGAAGATTGTATAGACAAAGCCCCCTGCTCCAAATAGGGTCAGCTACAGTAGGTTGCTCAGGGTTTTGTGTCCAGTTTAGAGTATTTCTGAGAATGGAGATTCCACATCTCTCTTGTTCTGGGGAGCCCAGAACTTGACACACTATTCTTGGTGTTTGACCTCACCAGTGCTGAGTAGAGGGGAAGGATCACCTCCTTTGACCTGCTGGGGATGTTTATCCTAATACAGCCCAGGATAGCATTCACCTTGTTTGCTGTAAGGGCGTGTTTCTGGCTTATGGTCAACTTGACCACCAGGACCCCCATATCCTTCTCGGCAAAGCTTCTTTCCACCTAATTAGTGCCCAGCCCTCACAGTTGTGTGGGGTTATTCCTCCCCCGGTGCAGGACTTCATAATTTGTTTTATGGAAGTACATGGGTTTCTTTTCTGCTCATTTCTCCAGCCCATAGAGGTCCTTCTGAACGGCAGCATGCCCGTCTCCACTCCTCACAGTTTTGTATCATCTGCAAATTGCACAGGGTGCACCCTGCCTCATCGTCCAGGTCATGAAAACAGAGGTTAAGCGGTATTGGTCTCAGTATCAACCCTTGGGCACACTACTAGTGACTCACCTTCAACTGACTGTGATGGCCAGTTCACAGCCCTTCCAACCTAGCAGATCAGCCAGCTTTCAGTCCGCTTTGCTCTCTGTTCAGCTAGCCTGTACCTCATCATTTTGCATGTGAAGATGCTATGGGAGAGTGTCAAAAGCCTTACTGAAGGCTTACATAAGAGAGCCTGTGGCAGGTACCTGCTCTGATGTTTCCTGTGTTGATCTCCCTTCAGATCCTTGTCTGTGTTCTGGCTCTTGATTGTTGATATTTTGCTCTGGTTTCTGGCAGTTTCCCATTACACAGTGGATCAGGTTTCCTTACAGTTTGCATAAAAAGTATCTAGGATGACTCATCCATTATTCTAAGATAAATTCTTCTGCCTTCAGCACCCCCAGGTCCTTTTCTTCAGAGCTGCTCTCAATCCATTCTCCCTCCAGCCTGTGTTTGTGCTTGGGACTGCTCTGGCCCAGAACCCCATCTCTCTAAAAATTTTTTTTTTTTACTTGGGCACTTAGTCAGGTGCATTTACTATATAATATGGGGAGAGTGAGGAGAGGAGGCCACGGGGTCTTTGTTTGTTGCTGTAGGATGTTTCCTTATTTAAAAGGGAGGAAAAAAAAAGAAGAAGAAAGAAAACCAAACATTTAAGTGCTCATCTGTGACTTGCTGGTGTCTGACTGTGAGCAAATTCCTGTTAAGTTACAAGGTATACAAAGAATTAATTTTCATCAACACTTTCTAATGTTCTAAGGAATTTTCCATTATAGTCTTGGGGAACCTGTTTTTTTGGGGTAGAGAAGGGTGCACTTCAGTTTCTAGTTCCAAGACAGCGAGTTTCTGAAGTAGCCTGGAGGTGAGGTGAGGCTGTTGCCACAGCAATTCAGCTGTCAGCTTTTTTGCTGTTGTGGCTGTTAAGCTGTTCACTCTGTTTTCAAAGTCATTGACAGCTGCATCCAGCTGCCTAAACGTAGGCATGGCGTGCTATTTGAGATGTTATTGAACATCAAAGTCATCCATGCAAGGAGCTGGCACAGATGAGGCAGCACCTATGGGGCACTTGCTCCTTTCTGGCCCAGCAGCTAGTTTCTGGACACCTCAGGACAGTGTCAGCCTACCCTGGGGCATGTCACTTTGCGCTTTCACATGCATTTATGCAATTGAATCCTATCCTGGCAGTCAGCCGTCATTAAATGAAATCCAATGGGAAGCACCACCTTATCAATTGAAATAAATAAAGCCTCCAGAATTAACAAGGTTTCTGAATTTGCTGGTATGTTCAACAAGTTACTATGGCTGAAAGAGAGGGCAAGGCATATACATATATATGCATGCCTCCTCCTACCCATCGACACCAGAATGTGATTGTACATGCAGAATGTGGTTGCATATGCATTGGGTTGTTGTTCTTTCTTTTGGAAAGCTATAGAAAGGTTTCTGAAAACTATAGAAATTTTTGATAAAATTATAGAAGTCATGGGAAAGAAATAAAAAGTGCAACATTTTTAATTAGGAAAACATTTACAAGCTGGGAAGGGAACACACTAGGTTGTAGAAGCATTTTCTTATATCTGATGTATTTTTAGAAGTTCTTAATAGCCTGTGTTACATGGGTGACATTCTTGCACTGAATCTGAAAGTGTTAAGTAGCCTCAGCCCTTGTTTAGCCTGAAGTGGAGCTGGGGGCATTGTACTAATGTAAGTGCCAAACTTTCTCTGCTAATTCCTGGGCAGGAGCTCTGTAATCCTCTGGGAAGATGTTTTGACAGTCCGTTTCACTGCTGAAAGCTGTGCTGAAAGGAATTTCCTGCCTTAGATTTCAGAGGTCCATTGGAATTGCTCGCTTTATTGGGTAGGCTGATTCCCCAGCAGGCAGGAGGGAGATGGCTACGGCAGGGCAAGGCTTGCTCCATGAAACTTGGCCTCGCTGTGGCTTCCAAGAAAAAGAAAGGAAATTGGTCACTTCTTTCTTCAGGCTCAGAAGTCAGCAGCTTGAGATCTGATAGTCTCGCTCTGGATTTTTCAACCTTCTCCCCTTCCCTTCTATTTTTATTATGCTGTCTGTATAATCTATATAGAACAAAGGTGAAAAAAAATTTGCTATCAGCTTTTTGGAGGACATATTTCTCAAGACTTCACAAGCATCATGCTGTCATTTGCCAAAAAATTAACATAAGATAAAATGAAATTCTGATACATGGCTGGAAGAAGTCCAAGTGAGTGCAATGTGTAAATAATCAGCAGGCTTTCAGCTTCTGCCCTTTAGTAAAGGTGTTTCCTTTGCTCAAAAAGATCTTTATGGTTTGAATATCTCATGCCATTCTTTTGATCACCAAATTCTCCGCTCCCCATAAATTCTTCATTTTTCAAGTAAAATAGAAAAAAAGTGTGTTTTGCCAATATATGCTGGTTTTAATCTTAGAATTTTATAGGACTTCATATTAATTAGGCTCATAGTATTCTGTGTTTATTTTAAATTTTATATTCATGAAAAATGGCAAAAAAAAAAAAATTAGAGGTGACAAAAATCAACTCTTCTTTTGACAGATGAAATTCAAATCCAACTGAATAAAATCATTTAGGATTTTTTTTTTTTTGTCTTTAAATTGAGGCAATGAGCAGACAGTGAAGTCTTTCACAATTTCAACTGAGTAAATCTAGGTACAGATTTATTTTAAACTCTTAACTCCATTACCGATGAATCTTTAACATGATTATCTATGCAATATATTTGTGAATGAGGGAATTGCTGCTGTTTCTGCTTAGGCACACAGGCACATTGGTTGCATTAAGTCTTGAAAGAACCCTAAAACCTAGCCTGACTAGAAGCGCACAGATTTTTATATACAGTCAGGTTCCTGCCTGAGTTCTTAAAGATAATGTTGAATTACTTATGAAAAACACAACTCTATGATATTTTTGGAAATAGAACAATGTCTCTCAATTCACTTCATCACGAGTTAGTTAATTCTTCCATCCAAAGCACAAGAATGCTGTGAATTAACTCTTGTATTTTAGCAGTGAATGGAATATCACACAATAAAGCTTTTCCTCATTTGGGGGACATATTATTGCCAATCTGAGGAGGAAAACCTTTCCTCCCAAACAACCACCGTCTCTGGTTTGCAAGCTGAGTCTTGCTTGACCTCAACTGATCTCTGATCTCTTGTCCTATCTGATCTCCTGGCAGATGATGAGCCCTCGCAAATTAGCCGACTGCAATCTCTTCTTGTTCAGTTAATGCCTGTACAGCTAGATACTAGCCATGGGAGCAAAGGGGTATGATTTATACAGGGCTTTGTTGTAGCTTGCAGGTACTGTGTATTAACAGGTTTTTAATCAACACTGCGAGTCTGTTTGCTTATGTTAAAATGCTTGCTTTAGATGCTGAGAACAGAGATTAGCAAAATAGGAGGTTTCAGATGGTTTGGGGGAGTCTTCTGTTTCTGAGGTTGTCTTTTCCTTCACTTCTTTTTAGAAGAACTTAATTAAGCTTTAATATTCTGGATACATTTTTTAAAGTGTAGTCTATGTTTATATTTGTCTAATAGTATTTGTATGAAGTGGCCGCCACCTGCATTTAATTTATCCCATGACATGTCTTTCCTGCCTTGATCTAAAATTCTTCAGAACGCAGAAGAAATTACTATTTTCTGCTTGGACTTTCCTGGCTAGCTCCAGTTTGATTGTTGTGGGCCTCTGAGAGCCTAAACAGATAGCATACACTCAGCACACGGGTTTTTAACTAATTGCTAACGTTCCTAGAGCACTTTGAAGAGAAAAAGTACGGTACATGTGTTAATTATTATTAAGAACCTGGCTTTGAACATCATGTTCTGATATGAGAAATGTTAGTGAGTCCTCACCAAATCATAGCATTATAAATGTATTTCATTAAGAGATCATTAAGACATTAAAAGACATCATTATTAATCTATACATGATCTAAGCTTGGCAAACCTTTGTAATCCAGACTCATTATATTAGCGTGAGTGCCTTTCCGGCCAAAAAAGTGCTGAGATTTTGCATGGTAGCGTTTCAATTTATCAACGATATTACAGATGAAATAAAAACTCTGATTTTTGGAAAATCTCCCTTTCTAGTCCCATTACTTTTTCCTGGGCTTGATATAGTGCAGTTGTTGTTTCTGGCATTAATGCCTTTCAGGTTCAGCATTGCACACATTATTTGAGTTGAGTAGTCTTATACATGAAGTGCAAAAGATCTTCAGCAGGCTCTATCCAGGGGTTGCTTGGATATGCATCAGTTGATTTTGTGGGAGAAAAAAAATCCCTCTGGTAAATAAGACTTATACGTGTTCTTTGATAATGTGTTTTAGAGAAACTGTTAATTTTTCTAAATTACTAATTGTGATGTGTAACACAATGAATAGACTGTTGAAAATCACTGTGATGAACTTTCAAAATGAAAAATCCTCAGAGAAATCTACAAGAAAAATCCCCCTGAAACAGTAGGCTGCCTTCTCAGTTCTTTGCAGGCTTTTATTTGTCATTTATAAGTGCTCAGTCATTTCTTAATCTCAGTTAGAGCTTTTCTGCTTTGAAAACTGAAAATGTGGCTAGCCGCTGACATGTGGAGAAGAATCCCAATTTTCTTCTTATTCTGAATTACTGTAAAACACATTAAATTAAAGGAATTCTTTTCTTAAAATATGAAAGCAATTTTGCAAAACAAATTTGGATTCTTCCAAATGCGACCACAAAATTTCTGGGGTAATTTAATGGGTTGTAAGAAAGCATTAATAAATTTAAAAAAAATGTGAAATCAGTTTAAGAGAAAATATGTCAGTCTAATATAAAGACTGGGATGCACAAAAACCTTTTCCATGTAATTGCACTGTATAGTAATGGTTCTGTGCAGTCATCGTCATGTCAATGTTCTTGCTTATGAATTCCAAAGTATTTCACTAAAATTGTCTGCTGTAGTCAGTGCATTTGCTGTTAAATTCATTTTATTCAGAAGAGTGCTGAAGATTTTTTGGAGTCCTACACTTGCAGACTATCAGTTACTAGGTCGTTTGATGTCATCACTTAATACACTGAAGGACCAAAATGCATAGATAAGCAGAGCTGGATTTTGCAAAGCTTCTAATTGTCTAGTCTTAGATATCTAGTAAAAATCTAGTGTTATTGACACTGACTTCCTTTAAGATTTTTGTAATAAGATACCAGTTAATTTGCTGGCTCAGAAAATACTTTCTTTCCAGTTATGGAAATGAATGCCTAGCATTAGATGAGCTGCCAAGTCAGCACTCCTGATAGGATTCAGATGCAGATTCAGGTGCTGGCATCTAGATTTAGATACTTACAGTATGAGTATCTACATGACCTAGGTAAGTAAACAAAATGAAGAAGTTTGATCATTTGTCCACCCTTTAGCGTCCACCTTTGGGCACGGCAGGTACCTCACACAGGTGTGACACAGGTTTGTGGGAACTCCTTGGCTTCCTGGGAAGATTCCAGCAGATCTCCACTGGCTATAATAGGAACTTAAACATCTAGGTTGCTTTACATGGTAGACATGTAAGCTGTCTGCATCTGAATCCTGTTATGTGGGCTCTGCTCAGTGGCCAAAATGTTGTATGTATTGATATTTGAGGTGTTGCAGGATGTTAGAGACATCTACATTAGGTTGGCTGGTGAGACACAGAGAAATCCTACTTCACCTAAAACGACAGCAGCTTCTGTATGTCCGGTTGAATCCAGCCCCTTCTATTTATAATAAAGATGCATCTTGTTCTCATCAAAGCACTTCCAGTTTCCAGACAAAGGCACTGAGTCTTCCTGCAAAACCTGAGCACAGCATGGAAGGTTGCAAGTGAGTGGTGAACAGCCTTGCATACAGACAAAAACGTTTGTGGTCCTTAGGGTAGCATGCCATGAGGACTCTCCACTGGCAGCTGTGGGATTTCACTGTTTCTCCAGTAGGATAACATCCATCAGCCACAGAATTTGTTATCTGTGCTGAAGTTTTGCAATATAAAAAAGTATCCACTAGAGGCTCTAGTGGTACCAATCAAGTGAGTTTTGAGTCCTATTTTCAAAGGTGACAAAGCACTCTAAATTAAGGGTTTTGTCTTTGTTACACATTGTGGTATTAGAGATTCTTGAGCTGTTTCCAAATGAGCTGGCAGCCTGTACTGCACTGCACTTTTGAAAAATGATACCCTTGGTCTTGTGACTCTAGCCAGACACATTTTGACAAATTTTTGAGTAAGAAAAAGTTAACAACTAAAAAAGATAAATATTTACTGTAAAATGTTATGCTAGAACTTCAGTGATACCTACCAAACAAATACTGGGAAATTGATTAATAATTTTATTTTGATTTCTTGTTTGTGAAGGATATTAAGCACATGATACAAAGATGATCAGAATAATATCCTTTTTATTATTAAGAATTATTTTATGATCCAATGTTAAGGTGTTCTACCAGAAATGGGAAGCTGTGCACATAAGAAGACTTGCTCAATCTAAGTAAATTGAATATGCAAGACCAGTTACGACTGCACTTTCTGGTTGTCACGGACTGACTGTTTGACCCATTCATTCCAATCAGATCAGTTGAGTCACAGTTCAGTGTTACAGAGCACACTCGCAGGTTGAGCATCAGATAGGAGACTAATATGCTGCAGATTACATTAATCTTTCTTGTTATCTCTTCCTCTCTGCCTGTTCTTTCACATTTTTTGTGGTTTTGAGTCTGTGTTTGTTTTCACTGTTCCATAACAAAGATTATCTTTACAGGACAAAACCTATAATTATATATACATATATTTCTTATATTATTTACTTATGAATGATCCTTGAACTTTTAGTTTCTTTGCTGCAGTAGAGAATAATTTTTAAAAATTCACCTGATTTTTAAACATTTATCACCCAGAATAAAGCTCAAGAGCACTTAGCTGTGATATTAAACATCTAGTCACAGTTGAATTCAGACTTCCTTAGTCAGCAATCAGATTTTAATATCTTAAGACCCCTGCAACCAGTGACCATTTCTTTTGTACACAGTTGCAGTTATTTGCCTAACAAACAGGATTGTTGAAGGCATTGGAATGTTAGTTCATAGTCTCAGAAAGTATGTTAACCAACAAGCTCTCTGGAAGCTTAAGAGAGAAGGACAAAGTAGGATGGTCCACACCATACCTCTGCTGGTGAGGCTAAAACATTGTGCACCAACGAATGAGAAAGTTATGGTGGCAGGGAGGAGAGGAGGCATGAGAAAGCTTGACTTTGCAGTTCACTCAGTATTTGCTGCTAAGGAATACAGAAACTGGTTTTATGTTACCCAGAGACCGTCTAATATAAAACAGTCCCAGGGGCAGCAGCTAACACCCCAGCAGGATGCTCTTTTCTCATTGCTATTGGGCTTCCTGTCAATCTCTTTTGCAAAAGCTGCTTTAATTTATAAGCTGACTAAATGTTCTATTGCTGCCGCTTTGTGCAGACAATTTTCCACATGCTAGTTGAGTGCTTCAACATCAGTAATGAAGAGTCAGAATCACCAACTCAGTGCCTAAGTTTGCAGAGGCCTCTGGGGATTGCCTTGTCCAGAGGCTCTGCTCAAAGAACAGTCAGGTTCAGTTGCACAGAGCTTTTTGTCCAGCTGCACTTTGAATACTTCCAAGGATGAAGACTACACAAGTTTTCTGGGCAGTCTGTTCCTGTGTTTGACCACCTTCAGATTTTATTTATTTATTTCTTTAAAATAGAGTATCTTATATTTCAATTTTTTACCTAATCTGTCTTATCCTGTGAGATGACAGTGACACTGAGAAGAGTCTGGATTCATCTTTTTTACTCTGTTTTTTACTCCATTTTACCCCCTCATTAACTTTTTGAGTTAATATATGGAGTAAGCTTTTAGTACTGTAAATGGTACAGCATGCTCTTAGATGCTAAATTTATTAAGTCATTTGTAGCTCTGTTCAAAGACAAATACATTTTCAAAACGACACAACCAAAATCTTGATAAAAAATATTATAAAATGTCATACCTTGTCCAATAAGTGAGTAGAAAAAGGTGAAGAAATATAGAGTGAACAATGCCACAGAGGGTACCATAGTATTGTTAGACTCCATCTATGTGTTCTAATGTCATGTCATGCAACTAAGATGACTGTTAAATGACTTGTTACGAGCAGTGGTATTTGTCAGATTTACATGGTCAAAGTCATATTATGTTTTGTATCTACAAACCACCATTCTCAGTTCCTTCTGAAGACAAAGTAAAGCCTGAGGATCTAGAAAAGAAATGATTTACTGAATTTCCACTTGGTTAAATAGACTCTGATGCAAAAAATATTAGAGTACAGAAGAAATCCATGGAAGAATTTTCCAATAGATACGGAATAAACATTTGGAAGAAATTTCCAATAAAATCTGATGACACAAAACTGGAAAGTGTTGGTAGGGCAGGGGGAATCGGAAGTCATACAAGAAAGAAAATGGTTAACTTGCTAAGAACACTATGCAGTTCTACTTACATTTTTAACTAAAATGAGCACAATCTGACAAAAAGATGAGACAGTGATCAGTTATAGGACCATCTAAAAAGATTGTTTAGAAAAAAGCATATTTTCTATCTTTAACTGTATCATGAGAGTGACCTGCAAGGAGAGAAGAAATCTAATTAAACTAAAGGACAATTGGATTTAAACAAGTCATGGCTAAACTCAGGTTAGGCATTAGAAAGAGACCTGTGGCTTTTGCAAGAGTCAGAAATACAGAGCAGCCTTCAAGGCTGCAGATAATTGGGGCAAATAAACTTGCTCCTTCTGCTACGGATTTTGAAAAGTTTATGGAAGTAATTTATGATAGGCAGCTTGTATCAACAGGTAGCTGGATGGGGTTGCACAGGTTGTTCTTCTAGTCCTAAAGTCTCAAAAGGTGTAAGTTCATGGCATGCAACACAAAAGTGGTCTTCAATATTATTCAGTAATAAACAGCAATTTAATTTCTAGAGGATAATTCATGAATGATCATTAACAATTCTGAATTCAGAGAAATAGTCATAAAAGTCTTGCAAAATTCAGAAAAACTTGATTGCTACCCTCCCTTGAATGCCTAGTATCAGTCTAGACCCTACACCCTTTAATCCTGACAGAGACTAAGGATGTAAAGGTAACTGTGCTTGTCTGCAAGAAGTGATAATCATTAAGATCAGAGCAGCATAGGATTTTCCAGATGAATAGATTCATGCTAAAATGCAGTGCTGATCTCTTTGAAAATATTTATCTTGAGGTTTTGCATGTTGAAAGATTATTATGGTCCCCATTTTCTACTAAAAGTAGAAAAATCCATTTACAAACTGAAATAAATCTATTATTATGCAGTATATAAAGCTTTATTATTATATTATTTTACAATATGACATTGCTATTTCTCATCCTCTCATGGTGTCATCTAAAAGCATAATAACTGTATTCTGTCTTCTTTTATCTAGGTCATTAATGAAAGTATAAAATGTGGTGCTACCCACGTGTTTAAAATTAATTGGGCACATAAATGATTGCAGGACAGATTCCTTTGTGGTGCATCAGTCTCAGAGGTTTTGGCAATTTTATGCTTTTTAAAGCAATTTAAGCACATTTTTATTTTATTTTATTTTATTTTTTAAATAAAGCCATAACTTGCAAAACAGGCTTTTTAAACATTTCTGATATTCCCTTGTTCTGACCCATTTGAAAGACTATATAAATCTTATCTGCAAAGTTTGGAATTTCCCATTAATAATAATGAAGAAAGAGAAAAGAACAATAAATCGTTCAAGAAGAGCCTGGAATTTTTCACTGTGAGTTATCCAATAGAGTAGAGAACTGAACAAAGATATAAACATCAAACAAATGAAATTTTGATTGTCATTTATGAGGAGAAAACATCTGTAATGGATATAACGAGCAATCTTGAATCTTAATATTCAGACTTTAATGAGTAAACAGATATTTCACCATCTTGTAAAACAATAGTATTATGAGCTCGATCTGGTTAGAACTACTCTGGTGCTTAAAGACAGGCTTAAGTGTTTTTCTGGATCAAGCCAGAATGGTCAGCACTCTGCCAGATTAATTCTTGGAAGAGTTTGCAAAAAAAAAAATAGTGAGAAAATGTCTTGTGGATAGCAAGAAATCCAAAACAGTGACCAAGCTTAATCTGCATTAATGATAGGGTAAGCCAAGTTCTTGAAGAGAATGATTTGAGGTACAAGGATCAAAGAAAGTATTTTTGTCCTGTTTGCTGCTGTTGTTTTTGTTTTTGTTTTTAGTGGTGAAATATTTGTCCTCTGTGGCACCCGAATGGATTCCAAACCAAAGGAGGATTCCAAAACTTTTTTGCATAAAATGCCAGTCTTTAAAACCCACTTCCACTTGCACAAGTGGCCAAGTGAGCTCACTTGTGGTTGGATATCAGGGAAATACTAACATAAAGAAAATCACCACTTTCCCTCCTAAAACAGTGCGAAAAATGGTGAGATTCACAGAAATATTACTACGTATATGGAACCTGCTCAAAACTGAAAGAACACTGAAACAACTTGCCTGACTTTCTATCTTGGTAATTCATCTTTACAAGAAGGAAGAATTTTCATGTATTATTCATATTGCAACATTCTCAAGAAAATGCTTAACAGACTCCTTCTAATTGCCATCTTTGCATTACATCCTCCTTCCCTTCTTCCCACAGAATGGGAATAATTGCCAGTTCTGTTATTACACGATGATGATATCCTTCACTCATCAGCTACCAGTTATCCTTGAATTAGTCTTTGTTCTTTATTTATTATCCAGCCCCTCAGACAAATGCTAACTTCTCTTGGGTTTGGCTCTACCGGGTCTAGCTGGGATGGAGCTAACTTCCTCCAGAGAAGCCCATGTGGTGCTGTGCTCTGGATTTGTGGCTGAAACAGTGTTGATAAACACAACAGTAGTTTGGCTGTTGTTGACCATTGCTTGCCCGGCTCAAGGCTTTCTCCCTCTCCATACCTTCCCCAATGAGTAAGCTGGGGCAGGCAGGAGGCTGGGGGGGACACAGCCAGGAGATCTGACCTAAGGGATGTCCCATGCCACCTGACATCATGCTCAGCAGTAAAAAGCTCAGAGAAAGAAATAGGAAGGGAGGACATTTGGAGTTAAGGTGTTTGTGTTCCTGAGTAATTATTACACATGTGCTGAGGCCCTGCTTCCTAGGAAGTGGTTGGATATCTGCCCGCCAATGGGAAATAGTGAATTCCTTATTTTGCTTTGCCTGTGGGTGCAGCTTTTGCTTTCCCTATTAAACTGTCATTATCTCAGTCCACAAGTCTTCTCGCCTTCCTTTTACTTTTTCACCATCCCATGGGAGATGTGAGTGAGCAAGTGGGTGGGTGTGTGGCTGCTGGCCAGGTCAACCCACTACACTGGATAATTAAGTACTCAAATTAAGTAGGAACCCTTTATTGTATAATCTTGGAAATTTATCAGTTAGATTGATCCTAAAAATATAATTCACCATAAAGTGCATAAAATCCTAAATTTCTTGGTTCATTTTACCGTAGCTTTGTTCTGTAATGTTTAAATTTCTTGCATGTTTCCAACTCTGTAGGAGAAGGTTATGTTGGCAAAATCACAGCAATTTTACAGGCTCCAGTCTCAGTCACGTATTTCATGTTTTCAGAGTTCTTTCACTACCTACAGTACATCTGAAGACCCTGTCAGTTTGTATCCAATTTTACACATGTTTTTGCACTCTCTGGGTAGACTTTGGCCTATTTTACAAGAAGAATTAGATGATCTTGCCTTTGAAGTCTGGTAGCACTGCTACAGAAATCACTTATTAAAAGAAAGGAGGCAGAGTGCCTGCCATAATGAGGTTTCAGTCCACACATAGATCTCTTTGACATTACCAGAAAGTAAATAATCCTGATACTGTGAACAATCGGCTCAGGGCAGTCTTTAAAGCTGATCTAGACTAGCCAAAGCAGAGATGATAAGCTCAGTGAATTGCATGTATCCTTTATTGCCCTGCATTTACTCAGCTCTGAATATTGCAGTGATTACTTGTGAGATCAATGAATATCAAGGCATGTAGGTAGATAAGTTTCTGTTACTTAATTAGTGTAACCTATATATGCTTGAAGAAAATTTCCATTGAGAAGCCAAAAATAATAGAGAAGTCTATAATTCCATTACTTCCTTGATTTTGGTGGTTACCAGGAAAAAAAATAATAAAAAAAATAGTAATTTGTTGCACAGTATTGTATAAGGTACTAAAATTATTAGCTTGTTTAAATACAGAAACAGACTACTCTAGCTGTGACATTTCAGTTGTTGCATGCAACCATTGGTAATCAAGAAAACAATGACAATAAATCTTCACGAACAAAGACGTAATTCTGACCCCAAAGGACTCAATAATTTATGAATGTTAAATTATTTAAATATTTTAAATATGGTGAGACTTAAGTTTAAGAGTAGCATAAGCAAATCTTCCTTTTGGCAACCAGCTCTGGATCAAACACAACTCTTACTATTTATTCTTTGAACTAGAATTTCGTGATGCAACTAAACATAACAGAGTGCCTTGTCATATTATGAGCTGCCAGCCTTCTTATCATAGTTTGACATATGTGTGGAGCTTGTTAGATGAACGGTTCAAAAGTTCTGGAACTTTTATCTTACTTTTTCTAGTATTATTGGCAGTATACCCCACTGAAACTTCCATGAGAGTTCATTTCCATCATTCTGTAATAAAAATAATGTGCCTTTTAATGATGGTTGACATTTTAGGTTTGCATAACCAAAGAATTAGTCCAGGCTACCAGCTACAAAGGGGCTGCAGACCCTGAACACCAGCTGCACATACTTGACCGAAACTACTGACATTGATTTAGGGAACAAATGTGAAAACACAACCTTGGACACAGTTCTCTCTGATATTTTCACTATTTTAAAATATCTCAAACCCACATGATGTAAATATTCCTTCTTGTTATAGCCTACTTTTAATTCATTTTTGAGATAACTTGCAACCAGGCTTGCCTTTTTTTCTCCCTCTGTTTTCTCAGGGAAAGTAAATCTGAAAGGGTGAAGTGCACTGAAGAAGGAACATAAATGTCCAAGGAACTTGAAGAAGTGCCTTCTCACACCTGGAAGAGCAACTTCCAGAAGCAGGCTAATTCCTCATGTGGTGCACTTCAGTAGCCCTGAAATGTTGAGACAGACACTATTTGAGACACCCATGTGGCCACAGACTGGCACCTCAGCAAGGCATGGATTTGCCCTAGCCCTTAGGTCATTCCCACAGTGCTATAAGGCTGTTCCTGACACCCACAGCCATCTCAGGTATGCAAATTTAGACAAGAGAATTGAACACTAAGAGCTTGCAAACTATTACCTGACATAGCAATAGCCGAAGTTCTAGCATTGCAAATCAACATCCTTTCTGTGCAGTGCGAATGCTGAGGAAGAATGTGAAGGATTGGATTAATCCTCCTTCATTTGAGGGTTAGAATTGAGCTGTAAATTCAGAAACATATTTCAGATTCATAGCTGTGGTGGTTTTACCCAGTTGGTCAGTCAAGGTCTACCATAACCCCTCCCACTCCCGCTCCTCAAAGAGAAAGGGGGAGAAAATATAACAAAAAGGGCTCAGGGGCTGAGATAAGGACAGGGAGATCACTCAACAGTTATTGTCACAGGAAAAACAGACTCAGCGTAGGGAGACAAAAGAAATTTATTACCCACTACTAACAAGCTAGAGAAGTTAAAAACAAAGAAAAATTAAAACCACCTCCCCCTCTTACACCATCTTATACCTCCTCCCCCTGAGTGGCACAGGAAAATGTTGGAATGGGGGTTGCGGTTTGTCTGTAGCACTTTGTCTCCATTGCTCCCTCACAGTCCCTCTTTGCCCCAGCTCCATGCGGGGTTCCTCCCACAGGATACCGTCCTTCCCTAACTGAGCTTGCAGGGCTTGCAGGGGCTTCCCACAGGCAGCAGCTCTTCAAGAACTGCTCCCACACAGCTTCGTACCACGGGGTCCATCCCCCAGAAGCAAACTGCTCCAGCACGGGTCCCCCATGGGTGGCAGCTCCCCCCAGGCCCCCTGCTCCTGCGTGGGCTCCTCTCCACGGGCTGCAGCTCTGACCTGGGGCCTGCTCCTGTGGGGGCTCTCCATGGGCCACAGCCTCCTCCAGGCCACATCCACCTGCTCCACCGGGGGCTCCTCCATGGGCTGCAGCGTGGAGATCTGCTCCATGTGGGACCCATGGGCTGCAGGGGGACAGCCTGCTCCACCAGGGGCCTCTGAACAGGCTGCAGGGGAACTGCTGCTGCATGCCTGGAGCACCTCCTGCCCTCCTGCTGCACTGAACTGGGGGTCTCATGTTCTCACTCCTCTCTCCCAGCTGCAGTTGTACAGAATTTTTGTCTTCCCTTTTTAAAATCTACTCTCACAGAGATGCAATCAACACCGCTTTTTGACTCAGTTCTGGCCAGAGGCAGGTCCCTTTGGATGGCTCACATACATGTGCACGTGAGCTGTGTGTCTAAGCTTCCCTGGTAGCAATGAAGCAGGTTCGTACCATGGGGTATAACTGAACAGTTGTTCAGTTGCCTAAGCACAGTGTCTATGCCTACAGTATGAGCAGCAGGCAATGTTTGAGACCCATCTGGAGACCAGATAAGGCACTACCATGAGACATATCGCATGGCATGGGACTCCTTCATATTTTTGTTTTATGAAAAGATTATTTAGTACAAAAGGAATTGTTGTGGCCATGCAGTCCAAAGGAAGTGTCTAAGACTCCTTTTCCATTTTATATAGGCTATAGTAAAATGGTTGAGTGGTAATAAGCAGCTGTCAAAACCTACTTAGCCTATTTACTCAGGCTCTGGTGAAATTATCCTTTTTTTTTTTTTTTTTTTTTTTTTTTTTTTTTTTTTTTTTTAAGGTGGCATTTAATTATATATTGGTATTTTGTAACAACTTCTCCCATTACTTTTATATTTGCCCAGTGCCTTCTGGATTTAGCTTTTTCAGCAAAAATATGACTTTCCATTGCAGCAAGTGGGTGGCTTGCTTTGGATTACCTTTTGAATGCTGACACAATCTATTTGGTATTCCTCATTATATGTTTGATAACAACCATAATTGACATGGACATGGTATGTCTATATTCTAAGGGACCTATAATATACAAGACTAAAGAAACAAGACTGTGTGGCTGTTCAGTTTAGTTACTACGCCTCTAGGTAGAGAGGTGAATATAGAAATTCAACAAAATGCAACACTGGAAAATATGACATATTTCTTATTATGTAAAGCTTTAGTGCTTTTATAAACAAGAAAAAATTAATGTAATTTTAATAATATCACTTTCTAACTCCACAAATATTGATAGTATCTCTTTACCTTCTCATCACATAATCTGTAAGTAATCATAAGCATCTTGAAACTCAAGACCCACTTACTGCACTGTGCATTTTTGCAGAGAAATATAATCTCATTATGCATAAGTCAGTAGTACCCTAAGACATTATTTTTTCTTTTGCACAGCTGTGAGAGGGGATCTGGAGCCCAAGTATAGAAGTAGAGAAGCTCTCAGCTGTTTGTAGCATATCTAGAAGCAGCCAAGCTCAGAAACAAACATTTCTGAGCAGGAACAAGCAGAAATGACTGTTTGCTACAGATTAGGCTTTTTACTTTGCAGGTATCTATAACATATTACTTACCTTGTTAAACTGTACTTTGTGAAAATTCTGTTCTGAGTCACTGATTTAGCCTAATATACTTTAAATGCTTCTCAAGTTCCGCAGCTTCCTTGAAGGAGACAGAATATTTACCTGCCTCAGAAAAAAAGGTTATGAAGGAGATCTTCATGGCCACTGTGTGTTTATTAAAATATTTATCTTTTGACATAGATGTTAAATTGTTATTTGAAATGGCAAAATACAAAAATATTTAAGGAAGCCATAGATCCTTCCAACTGATTGCTAGGGCATCCTGACCGCAAATCTGGAACTGCAAGAAACAAGTCATAAACCTCTGGACCTTGGAATTAAGAAATCTGGCACAAAAAGGCAGAGCCTGTCACCCACGGTTAAAAGTTGTGCCTTTTTCACAATTGTATATGCAGAAGCAAAACACTTTTTGTTGAATAAACATTGCTTACCTCAAGCAAAAACAATTGATGCTATTGGGAAAGTGTGAAGGACAATGAGGAATAAAATGGAGAAAACTGGATAAAAATGTGGAAAAGAAGTACATGAGAAACAACCAGATTCGTTGACCAGCAGGCTTCATTTCGTTTGTTACCTTATTCCATGCTGTCTAATGCCAATTTGTGAGGTAAAATTGAGAGTAAGATACAATGGAGAGCCTCAGTAAAAAAGACATAAAAGGAAAAGGAGAATAAAAGAAACTAGACAAAAATGAACATGAAGAAAAAGAAATTGGAATCTATCGTGCTAATAGGAAAGAACAAAAAGTAGGAAACAGGGAAGGGCGAAAAATCACATAGGATTGTACAGAAACGTAAGGAAGATAGTAAGTAAGAAAGCAAAGAGAAACTGAAAGAGGAAAAGAGATAATAAGAAATAGGGCAGGTTTTAATGTTCTGGGGTGTAAGTGAGTTAAAAACAATGCATATAGCAAAAAGTTGGTAAGGTAGCATAAAAAAATGAAATGGAATATCTGAATACAGAAGAGTAAAGAATAATTGAGCAAAAGTACTAGAATTAGAACTTGCTTGAAGGCCCATAAGTAGGAGCAAATAGAATAGACAAACATACCAAATTTCCAGAATATTTGAGTGGGACTGCACTAGCTAAGTGTCAGTCCCTTCTGATGGTGCAGTCATCCTTGCTCCCACCTGTGAAGTGCAATTTGGAAAATGAATTTTCAAAAATACCCCATTGCGATTATTCCTCATTACTAGTGGCTTTATCTGAATCATTTTCCTGTGTATTGCCACACTGATAAGATAAACAGGTTTAAGTAAGCCTGCCAGATAGTCTTCTGTCTCTGATGTTCTGTGCCTTATGCAGAGAGAAGCTGCTTTGGAGAAGACTAACAAAAAGGGAAAAAATATGCCAGTGGCTGTATTCACTGCATATACTTTCTTACTGAATCCCTATGAAAGAAAGAAAAAAGGGATAGGATAGACCTGAGATTGATGTTGGAACACTTCTTAGTTTTCTTCTGCTAAAAAATACGATAAAAAATAAAAAAAATGGAGTAGCAATTAATATCAGGCAGCATTAGGCAAATGGTAAAACAGATAAGTAGGTAGGAAGAGCAAAAACTAATTCTAGTGTGAAAAGTAATTCCTCTAAACAGGAAATCCTGTGGAGAGAAATACCATTGTTCATAAATTGTTTCTCCTTCTGGGCTAATTAAAAAACATTTTTTGTAGTGCAGTCAGGCTTTGGCTGGCTGGGATACAAAATCCAGTCATGTGAGGTTTGATGAATTAAAGTCACAGTTTTTCTTGTCTATCTGGCTTGCAAAATTTTCCCCATGTTTCTTTTATTAAAAAAAAAAAAAAAAAAGCTTTCTTTTTGTAATATTTTGTTTTGTTTTAAGTTGATAGCAATGAAATGTTTTGGTGAGTTTCTATGCTGTCTTTTATCACTGATTCCAGCCAATAAACTATGTATGACTTCAACAGATGTTTCTTCTACTTTGGACAATAAGATATTTTGAAGTCTTCAGAAGCAAATTAAAGTAAGAAGGAGAAGTCTAGAGAGTCGTATGGAAATGAGAGCCATTTTTCCATGCAGATATAAACAAAAAAATAACCTTTGATGTCCTACTTGAGCCTAATAATAAAAAGCAGAAAGATATTCAGGTAAAGACATAACTGTGTGTAGGAAGGAAACAGCTACAACATTCACAATTAGTCACAGTTCATGTCCTATCTGTAGTTTAGATACACCATGCCAGATTTTCCTTTGGTGTAAGTGTAGCTCCTTTGACTTTGATAAAACTAGACTGACTGTTTTATATCAGGTGAGGATCAGCCCTTCTGAGTCATGTTGTGAACAAGAAGAAAAGAAGGGATGAAGCTTGAAGAAGGATTAAAAGATGTCTGGTTTTTATCTCATTTAAATTCTCATTGCTTTTCCAAAGCATCAGGAAGGCTTTTGTATTTTGTGGTGTCACATGCAGTATTATTAAAAGTACCTGCAACATAAGTCTCCTTCAAGTAGGAATTATTTCAGTTCAGATGTCAGTTATGTATTGAGATACATATGAAATTTATCGTCTTTCCTTCTATTTTCCTAGTTGGGCTTAGCCCAATGCTTTCCCATGGTTATCTACTTCTGTAAGATTGTAGGCTTGGAATACCTCTGATGCTGTTTAATCATCTTACATAAAAATTTAGAAGTAACAGAATGTAAAAGAAGAGTTTTCATTTTTATTTTTTAAATGTAGAGATTTGGAAAAAAATTCCAAATCCTGGACTCAGTGATTGTAGGATGTAGACATGAAACTACACAAAACTTTTGTATTTCTAGCTTCAGTAGTTGTAGGATTTTGTCTATGAGAACACAAAACTGCAAAATATCATTTAGTGAGACTGATATCTGGGAAATGTAACACCATATGTGACGTGACTAGTCATCCTCCAGAGAGCTGTGGGAGGACATTTAGGGAGAACGTGAAATGGATTTGGTGGTCAATTATTCAAAGGCAAATTTCTGTACTGCAGAGCTCCCTCCAAACATCCAAGTATTTCTACCAGCTAATGGATATTGGATCAGATCCCAAATAGGGATGGTACAATGGTGTTAGACTATATGGATGGAATTCATGAGATATCATATGTGAGATCCCCTCTGGTTTTCTGTTACTTAAAGATGTGCCTTTTCCATAGGTTCTGTTTAATACCTGTCAGCCTCATGCAGAAATTTTATATATCCAAAATGGCACCTCAGTTGGCTTCTAACACCTGGATCCCACCATAAGTTCTTGATTCATTAGCCAGCTGCTGCTACAGAAGGCCTGTGCCCTCCCCACCTCTCCCAAATCTTATAATTCATCACCACATGGTCATCTCAGGCACAGCAGGGAAGTGACACTAAATAGTGACATGGAGGCGAATGGATAGAGTCTTAGATGTCAGCACCTAATTCAGCTTTATGAAGGTCTCTGTTTTCAGTGGAGGGGAAGGGTTACTTCATCTGTGCTGTTCTACACATCTCTACTAGGATGGGATGAATAGATGGTACTCTCAGAGGACCCTCCCGTATCCCAGTCGCAGCGGATGCCTTTCCTTAAGGGACTGAATCTTACGGGAGGTGTTTCAGGTGAATTGCTCTTTCAGTGCTTCTGACTGTACCTCTAAAACTCCAGTAACTATGCTGGAAATTCAGATTATAATACAATCTACTGAATACAGTGGGGATGTAATTTTCCTGACTGGGCTCCAACTGGTGCTCCAGAAGAGTATAATCAGTACACCGCAGCTGCCAGCTCCATGGGTACGCTGGTATCCAGCACCTCAACCCAAGTCTCACCCAAATTTGAGTGACTGAATTAACTCCCTAGCATTCAGAGTATTAAAAGCAGATAAGAGTAATCCTGCCCTAAATGTCCCACCCAAAAAGACACAATTCTTTAAAAATAGAAAATATTTATATAATAGAAAATTTGGTATCTAGCTTTTCTCTTTGAGTTCTAACTTCATAAATTGTGTTTCCAGGAGGTACTATTTATGGTCCTTAATCAATAAAGTCACTACTGTTTCTTGGTACCATGTTAAGTAGCATAATGACAGAGAAGTGGTGAAAGATTATTTATTGTTTGCCATAACTAATCACATTGCAGGTATAAGTAGAAAGGTATAGAATACAGTTTTAAAACAGTTTACAAAACAAATAAACTTGTCCCTTTATCAAAGACATTTCCAGAAGAAAAATGATTTATAACATATAGCCAGAACTGGGGTTTAATTTTTTTTGAAATAAAAGTACATAAGGATTTTATTTTTTCACTGTATTACTTTAGAATGATTTTGGCTGACACTGAAATGGTATCACTTAGTCTTAATAATGAAACTTTCCAGAAGATGATATAAAAAAAATGATCCTGCAGTTCCCACATGCATGATAAGTAAAAATTACTCATCAGGTAATCAAATTGAGTCCAGTAGCACTGGGATACAACATAGTGGATTTTTATTTATCTATCTATTTATTTATTTATTTTATTCAAAAAAACTATTTCTTTCCATAATTTTAGAATTTAAGTGACTGAAACCTGAAAGTGCATTTTTGGTGAATTTTGGAGATACCTTTCAAGCAGAAAAAGTTTCCACTCTTTTAATCATATCTCCAAAAGAAAGTCTTAATATTACTACATTTATTTTTTTATCTTTTTATTTTCTTTGTATAGCATTAAAAGCAGCAACCGAATTTGTGAAATTAAATGAAACCCAATTCTTTGGTCTGATTGAATCATTTTTCTTCAACCAGAAAGAAATTTCATTTTTTTTTTGAATAAGTGGAGTTCTGAAGAAATATATGTGGAGTTAATCTGAAGTTTTTGGTTTGTCCATTGAACTGAATTAATCACGTACCCTCAAAACATCAGAACAGATCCCTCTTTCTAAATGACATGTTAAACAGACCTGTTTTTGTTTTATCCCTTTCTTTTCTATCTGTTGGTGGATGAATGTTTAAGACTTAGTATATAAACCTATAGCTTGTAAGTTTTCAGAATTTTACACAAATCCAAATCAAACAGCATTAGTTAATATTTGATTGCAGTAAAATATCGCTAAAATGCTATGCAGGTGTACTGTCTGGAGAGATGCCAGAGAAAATACTTGAAAACTTGTACAGTGAAATCACAAGAATTTGCAAATGATGATGGGTCGTGCTTTTAATTATACAAAGAGGCATGCATATAAGCAGGCAAAGAGGTTTTAATCTTGGCCAAGTGAGTCTGAGGAAATGCCATCTTGTTTTAAATGTTCTGTAGGTCACAAATCTTCTTGACCTTTTTGCTTTTCTTTTTAATAATTCAGATTGTTACCAGCACCCTTTTAACAAACAACAGTTGCTGTCTTTAAGGTAAAGCTCTTCCTGAAGCAGGAGAAGTACTGTCTGTGGACTACACAGGTATAGGACTCTGAAACAGTCTGAATGTTTACTGAATTTATTTGAATAACTTTGTCCCATAAATTTGGCTCATATAGAAAGGCATATGGGTTTAATCCTCCACTTCAGTACAACAGTTTTACACTGGTGTAACTTCGTTAGAGTTGCAACGGTGTACAGTTGGAATAACAAAGTGGCGAATCAGACCCACATGTGTTTCATATCCCCTGAGAGTTGTATATCACATGCTTCTCAGATACGGTGCATATGGAGTGGCATGTAATATTTGTGGGACAGATACTATATCACGTAAGTTCATGTGGGCCAATGTATTATCACATATATTGTATTGGATAATGTATGTACTATACAGGTTCAACCTGAAAGGGGAGGAAAATTACTATGAAATAATGCAAAATATGCAGTTGGAATAAACAAGAAGTGCTTACAGCTCTGGATGTGTTCAGGTGTCTCAGATAAGGAGACAAAGCTCCAGCCCAGTTGTCAGAGATGGCTCACCTCTACAGGGACACCAGTGACTGAATCCAGTACTGATTTTCACTGCATGCAGTGAAGTGAAGAGCCTTTCTTATGGAAGACCATCACTGCTTCCAAAAACTATCTGAATGGGGGTTTGAGTTTTTTTTGTCTGTTTTTTTTTTGTTTTGTTAAAAACCCAACCCAAGACTGTTTATATTACGAGATCTGATGGGACCATAGCACAAGGCAACAAGATTTGACTAACAGCTGTAGAAAAACACTGCAGAGTCCTGATCTGTGTACAAGATTCACAGCATATGTTAAATAGTTATTGTGTACAATGGAATGAATTTAATTGTATTTAGCCATGCTGTAATTTGCGAACCAATTGTTAAAACATGCTGCAGGATGTCAAACTCATATTTTTAATAAGCTGGGCAAACTATCAAGTGGTCAATGTTCTTGTGCTTCAGCCTTTTTTGATTAGTTGCCTTGCAGGCAGATTTGGACAGTTATATGGAAACAATACAGGGATGAACAAAGAAGGAACCGGAGTGATAATTTGAGAGAGTAACTGGGAAATTGGTCAAAGGAGAAAAAAGCATGATGTAGATGGTTCACGGCATGTTGCTTTTTATCCTGTTCACTTAAAAACAATGTGCTGTAATTTATGAGTAGACAGACCTAGTTAATCCTTGCTTGGTTTATGTAGATGCTTGGGTGTCCAAAAGCCCTAAATCAGTTTTATAGTATGCATTACATGTACTGTTGACTGGCTGACCTGAATAAAATGAAGTTTACAAACTGGTCTTGATTAACCATGTCTGAATGTAGACATTTAGCCTATTATTAAATTTAGAAGCCATTGGTTTATATTTTGTTTTATTGCTAATCATCTTTTACATTACTGTCAGAGTTTCCATAATGTCCAATTAAAAAACAAACATTGTGCACAGATAAATAAAAGCTTTCCAAACTTGTGAGAATAGTGAAGTCTCTATTTGGCTAGCACCCATTCAACTGCATTGTATTACTATGGAAGAATTACTGCCAGGGACAAAAGACACTTGAGCCTCTTCTCTCTACAGCAGCCTGGATGGAAGTTCTGTGAGTTTGACCAACACTGCTCCACTGCATTTAGTTATAACAACAAAAACTACTGGAAGAGCACCTGCCCTGGCCATTCAGTCTGATATGAGAGCATTATCCTTGAAATTTTGTATGTGTTCACTTCAGTATTTCTGTTTGGAGGATTAGAGGCACTCAAAGGACATTAAATAATTAGACCTAGGTGCATTGGCTCAGTCTCCACTAATTCAACAGGCAGGGCTGGTGCGTGGGCCCAGGCATTGCCACATGATTGCCCATACAGTTTGTCAGCACACGGGATATAGTGTGCTTTTCACTTGTGCCAAGAAACTGTCTTACAGGTGATGCAGAAAGACTGACTTCTCTTGGAAGTAAGATGATTCAGTTGTATGGATGAAAGCTGTACCACATCAGTTTGGCAGAGAAGGATTCGTGGTTCATTGTCATTGCTGCTGTAAATGTTGCTGTTAAGATGCACTCTGCAGAGAGACATGACTACTGTTCGTGATGGATGTACTACCTCAGAGAAGGCCCTAAACAATCTGTATGTTTGCCTCTATGAAAAGGGAAAACGTAGACTCTGAACAGCTATTACACTTCTGGATGCTTACTGAATGCCTAACTTCCATCTGAAATCTATTGTTTCTGGTTCTATGCTTTGGAAATGGCAACTCGTTAAGATATCAAGTATCTTAATATACATTACCAGCAAAAATACAAACTATAGATTAAAATCTGTTTTGCATTGAACCTGTGGGACTCAAGAATTCCACTCCAACTTCAACATTTTTTCTGAGTATGTGAAAGTGCTAGGAGGGATCATTTGCTAACAGAGACTGACCTCCCAGTATCTAAAGTTGATTTCCAGTTTCCATTGCAGAGGAAGTATCTGAATATTTTCCCTATACAAGCAGTCAGAAGAGAAACAAAGCAAACCATGATGTGCTAACAGTTAAGGGAACATCCAGCTAGAATTGAGAGGGGAAGATGATAGCATGCTCATCACATGCACATTTCACACAGAGTTGACAGTCTTGTGGCAGGTACCTTCACAGCCACTGTCCTGGCCTGATTTCACATCTGTAACTGTGAAAGAGGGATACTTACATTCATAGGAAGGTGGTAAAAGAATCATTCATTGTCTGTTCCCCAGATCCTCTGCTGATTGAAATTTTTCAGACCTTTGTAAGTATTGTTTGCAGTTCCCTTGAGACATACATAGGAATGCAGTCCTTGTTGCCTGCAGCCTTCTCTCCCTCAGCTGAGACACAGCCTGTGTATCTTAGAGCAAGTTCCTGTTAACAGCCCACCCCTTCCAGCTTCTTGACGTCCACAAAATAAGTGTTCCATCTCATAAAAGAGGCCAAAGCTCCAAGAGGAGGCATCACAATGAGGTTTTTGCCTTACTGTAGTCTGAAGTCTGCAGAGCTTATGTGATGGAAATTGGGAGCACACTGCTTCCCTGATAGAATCATAGAATCATTAAGGTTGGAAAAAAATTGCTATTTCCTTATCATCGCACCTGCTGAGTACAAACGGGGCCTATTCCTGCAAACAGGAGAAACATGTATGCTGCAAGAGTAAAAAGTACTGTTTTCCATCTGAATATCCAGTAAAATAGACCTACCTTTGCTATCCAATTATGTCCTATCCATCAACCCATTACTGGAAGCTACAGGGATAACGGAGGTCTCCCATTTCTTCTTCTCCGGGGAACAGTCAATAGTTATGTTATCTGAGTAAACAAATATTCTGGATGCAAAATGGACAGATGGATAAATGACTGGGGGAAAAAATCTATATTCAATGGGCTTTAGGAAGATTAGAAAAATACTAGAATCATAGAATCATAGAATATGCTGTGTTGGAAGGGACCCATAAGGATCATCGAGTCCAACTCCTGGCACCACACAGGTCTACCCAAAAATTCACACCATATGACTAAGAGCACAGTCCAAATGCTTCTTAAACTCCAACAGGCTTGGTGCTGTGACTACATCCCTGGGGAGCCTGTTCCAGTGCATGACCACTCTCTCAGTGAAGCACCTCTTCCTGAGATCCATCCTGTTGCAGCTTGACACCATTCCCGCGGGTCCTATCACAGACCGGCACCTGCCTCTCCACTCCCCCTTGTGAGGAAGCTGTAGGCCACAATGAGGTCTCCCCTCAGCCTTGTCCAGGCTGAACAGGCCAAGGGACCTCAGCCACTCCTCATACATCTTCCCCCCTAGGCTCTTCACCATCTTTGTAGCCCTACTAGAGAAAATGTATTTTTGTAGAGGGGTCAAAACTGGAACTGATGAATACTTTTACTGTAATAGAAGCAAGTTTAATGCATCTCTGCCCATATAGGTTTTATTTATTTATTTATTTATTACCTTAACATCTTGGCAGAAGATTGTTGAACAATTGTGTCAAGAAGTTAAACTTCTTTGCATAGGATTTTTTTCCTGAAAAATATGAAAATTGAGGTTTACTGTGCTTGCCTTTCTGAAATATATTTTACTGTATAAGAATGACAAGTGAATTTAAAAATAAATGAATTGCTATTATCATGAACTGCAAGAAGTCCATCCTATAAAGTTTACAGAGTTCATGGCCATAATAATGTCATGATATTAAATATAATTTTATCATTCTGTATGTATATGATGAATTTCAAAAATGTATCTGTTCTTGGGCATGATACCTTGTGGTTGGTTAACCTATGATTACAAGGAGAGTGTTGATTTGAAGATATTAAGAGGACAAAAAGTCATCACTTTGCCATGTAATTTGTACCAGTGAATACTGTTAAAAAAAGCGTACTTTCTCCTGATTTCAGTTTTCTGACTTAAGCTTGCATTTGTTTGTACATAGGTCTGTTGTCCAACAAGAGCTTACATGTTAGAAGAGCTTGGTATTCCAAAAGTTCCCTTTTGACCTTGGGGTTGGGAACTTCTGAAATATTTTTTGAGACATTAGCAATGATATCTAGTAAAATAAATCTTATAAAAGTTACAACTCATAGAAAGAGAGTGGGATCATTCTCCGAAGATCAGCTGTAGCTCAGTTATAGCAAATTAGTACCTGTCCCAAATTAAAATTCACCGAATAAGTCTCAAATGGAGCAAATCCCTTTTCCATTCATGAGAGTACAAGCAGCAGTGGGGAAAGGAGCATGATCTGACAGATTTGATTACTGTGTGGTGGGCCTGAAAGTCATAACTGTGTATTCTGAAGACTTGTATATGATGGGGTGATGTCAAAACACCTGGGTGGAGCTATGTCAGCTCCCCGTCTGCTGTTCGTGTGGTTCCTGCATGGCTGTTAGAGACCGTATGGCGTGTCGTTTTTAATAAAAGAAATGAGTGAAGGGAATGAGGCAATTGCTGAGCCTCAATTTTCGGTTGAAAGCAGGTCCTTCGCAAATGATCGGATAATTAAAAATATGATTGTGGCTAATCCATGTTGACATTTTTATAGCCTTTACATGAAACAACCTTTAAGGGTATGGTGGAATAGAGAGATAAGATTGAACGGGAGGACCACTGGCAGTTGATCACAGAAAAAGAAGGTATCATATGAAGAAAATGCTAGTTTAAACTGAGGATAAGAAAATAAACCGAATGCCTAAAAATAAACATCAATGGGAATCTCCTACATGGAAAATCACTGCTAAAGTAATTGTATACATAAAGATGAATCCATAGTAACAAGCAGTAAGATGTCCCAGGGACGGCTGAAGCGTGGAGTTGTATACCCTTGGGGAAATGGAGGCTGGCAGAGTGGGCAGAAGTGAGGACAGTACTTTGTCTGTGTGTTTAAACTTCTGCACTTAATACAGCCGCTGCTGGCATGCTCTGTCCATTCCCCGTGTCCACATTTATAAAGCTAAAACAATGAAGAACCAAAAGAATGGTTCACAGTTTGGAAAATAAAACATAAAGGAGTTCTGCGGTATATAAACCAAACTGACAGATTTATTAAAACACAACTGTGTCAACAGAGAGAAAAATATTTAATATTCCAGCATTCTTCAGTGTAGCAAAGAAATTCATAAAAGGATACAATAGCACAGAATTTGAAGACCAAGAAAAAATTCTTCACTGCAAGGGTGGTGGGGCAGAGGAACAGGTTGCCCAGAGAAGCAGCGGATGCTCCATATCTGAAGGTATTCAAGGCCAAGTTGGATGGGGCTTTGGGCAACCTGATCTAGGGAGTGGCATCCTTGCCTATGGCAGGGGGTTGGAGTTAGAAGATCTTTAAGGTTCCTTCCAACCGGAGCCATTCTATGATCCTATGAAAAAGAAGAAATACGTTGTTTCATTTTCACAGTGATACAATTTCTAGTGAGTATTGTGCAGTGAGGGTGTAATGGATTTACCATCATGTAAAATAAACGAAGAAATAGTGGAACTCTTCCTAGCAGGTAAACTCTAGCTATCTGTTGATAAACTATGAGGCTTGGTAAATTTAGCTGTTCCTGAATAGCCTGTGCTATTCAACACCCAAATCATTAATACCGTGCATGGAAAATGATGGATTCTTTGTGTATTGCTCATGCAATTACATTAAGACACTCAGAGACAACCAGACAGGCAGTCTAAAGTCCAAAGCAGGATGTTAACACAGGTTGTTTCTAACCAGTATTGTTGCTGTGAGCTTGTAATGGCTTGTGTACATTGCATAAGAACAGTGTAGCACCTTTATCCGCAACATCAAGAACTCTATGAAAATATAAACAATAGATAAAGGACTCTCAAACTTTGGAGGCTGTTTTTGTTGTATTTGCTTGCCCCCCCCCAAAAAACGTTAAACTAGTCCTTGAGAATAATTTAATATATGGAGATATTTCCTCAGCTGCCCATGACTGGCTCTTTTAGTGGATGGTACCTGGAATGCATGCTGCTGTGCATGCTCTCCCTTTTACCTCTTCCTGCAAATTTGGCCAGGCTCTCATTCTGACCAGGGAACTTGATGTCACTAAAATATTAAAAGCAAAACAGGCCATAGTCTCTCTGGGTTGAATTTGGTCTGGTAATTCGTAACAGTAGTTGGTGGGAATTTGCCATGAGTCACCTATACAGAATCTGAACTGTCACAGGGCATAATGATGAAAAAAGGGAAAACAAACCAGAGAAGTTATTCTTTATAGAAGAGGTAATGCAGTTCTGAAATGTGCTGCCCCAGGAAATGGTGGAGGCAGTGTCAGTGGGTTCAAAAATGAATTAGTAAAATTAATGGACAACATGCCACTAACAGGTATTAAAAGGACAAGAGTGGTATGTATTCTCTGGCATTCTTCATGTGATGGCTATGGGTTATGGGAGTTTTTAAAGGGAATGTAGTACAAAAAAAAAAAAAAAAAAAAAAGGCCTTTGTATGTCTCCTTTTGCCACCTCTGGAGACAGAATGGTGGGTTGGGTGGTCTCCGGGCAAGTTCTTTGCTCCAGGAATTCAAGAAAAAAATAGTGAGGCAGCACTCATATTGAACAAAATTCTGCTCCCAATATAAATCCAGAGGAAACCCTGAACACCAGCAGAGGTGAACTAATTGTATATTTATTGAAGACTGCAGAATATAAATCAGCACATTGAAATTTCAAACAATATAAAATAAATATGACACAAAATATCCCAAATTGGGAAAAAAGAAACAAACAAACAAACAAACCAAACCAAACAAACAAAAAAAAAACAACAACAAGCCAACAACCCTTTGAGGAAATCTTGTTTATATTCCTTTAGAATGAGTAATGTCTAAATGCGTAATATTCTCCTTATTTCTTCATGATAAGAAAAAGAAATAATGGGCAATTCCTCATCTTTGCAAACTGACAGAGGTCACCTGAATTCAGTGTAAATATTCCATTATGCACAAACTGAGCAGCTGACTTAAAATTTGTAAGTCCATGACTCTATGTATTACCTCTCAAAGGTAGTAATCAACTACCGAGCTAACCCTGAAATCATGGAAACTTTGACAAAGGGTGGAGCCCAAGAAATTTAAGTGAATTAGTCTCATTTCATGTGGAAAATTGGAGAGAAATATGCATACATTAAGGAAATATGCAAGCTAATGTTCTAGATGTTTATTGTTTCCATGTGTTTATTTCTAAACAGAGTAATTTAAGAAACTCACTTTGGACATATGGAAAAAATATGGAACAAAATCTGACTTAAAAATAGAGAGGTAAAGCTAAAATGAGAAACTCGTTGAGCTTTTTCTTCAGTTCTTTCCATCTGCAGGGGGGATCTTTAATGGCAATTTCCTGAGGCCACTGACATTACCGATCAGTGCACTGATCATGTCTGTGCTTTCTGTTTCCCCTCTCCCCTTCCCTTCACCCTTCCATCCCCTCTTCTTCTCTTTCCTGTCCCCCTTTCTTCCTTCCCTTGCTGTGTCTCCTCATTCTCTGTGCCACTAGTGCAGAGTCCCCTTGCCTGGCCATCACCTTCCCATTGACCCACCTTGTTTTTTTTTTACTCATACAGTAAAATATTTCATCTTTACAGCGCCTCCGACAGCTCCTCCTCCTCACTGTTGTCTACATGCACGTGATGGGCGTTGGTTTCTGTATCTTCTCTCCTGACTGTTGTCATTACTTTCTCTATCATTACTTCAAAAATCATTCCTTCCTCTTCATCCTGTTTGCAAAATACTACATCAGTCCTGCTTCCTTCTTCTTTTCCTTCACAGCAGGCACTCCAAGTACATTTTCCACTATTTTTTGTCCTTCAATACAGGCAGCAAGAAAGTGGCACAGTTGTATTACACAAGTGCTATCTGTGCCTTTTGGTCCTCCTTGGCTGTAACCGAGGTCTTTTTTAGAATCTCTAGTCTCATGTGTAGGCCATTCAATGTCTCAGAAGTGAGAAGTTTCCTCCACAGCTGAAGAGAGAGGGTCATTTAACTTCTCTTGTGGCTACTCCATGTGGAAATCCTCCTCTAGTTAGTGGATGCTTTCTTGTCAGTCAGGTGGTGTAATCCCATACTTGTGGTACTGAAGAGGATCTTTGCTCAAACAAAGTAATGACTTGAGTTCATTTATTATGAATGGATACTCTCAATAATAATAATAAACTCATAAAAATCCACCTAGAGGAATTTAAAATCTGGTTATAAGACAAGAGACAACAGATATCTATAGGGGAGAACAGAAAAATTATAAAACCTTTCTGGTCATCGTGACAAATGGTGATCTCAGCACTCTAGCATTCTCCCAAGCGTTAAGTGTTTTGCAGACATCATGGAAAATACTGGGTGGAAACAAAACTCCTGTTTGTTATTATAAACAGAATGTTCAGAAATCTTTTTGTGGTCTGCTACAATTGTAGAGCAATCCATTTAAAATGGACTGATACCATGTTTCCTCATTGTGTAGCAATGGGATGAGTAACTTAATACAGATAAGTAGAGCACTGGGGTTGTGAGCTTTGTCTGGAAAAAAAAAAAGTGAGATACACCAGAAAAAGGCTTACTGAGCAAAATGTAGCTTTGTTGATACATAGACACTGGGACAAGGACTGTAATTAACACCATGTTATGGCATAGAGATGGTATTATAAAAAGAAATGTATTTTAATATATGAAATAGGGACTCTAGATATTTTTTTTTTAGAAAGTGAGCTGCATTTGCTCTAAACAGGGAGATCTTTGAAATGCCTGGGACCTTGGTCTCAGGCTGCAGGCTCCCTGCACAGAGGGGAAAGGGATGTGGTAGAGGCAGATACCTGGAGAGCTGGGCCTGTTTCTTCTGCCACTATCACAGCAGTATTGGAGGGGCCAAGGTAGCAACTCATGCCGCCAGACCAACAGGCATGTTATTACCTGTTCCTGCTCAGCCTTCTCTGTTTTTCTTGCTAACATGGGTCTTCTGCTTTCATAAGATGTGTCTTCAAAGGGATAAAACTCCATGGGACAGCACCCTAATGCAACCAAATAGCAATTTTCTGACAATACTTTTTTTTTTTTTTTTAAAGGAATCTGTTTACATGTTCTGTTTCGCTTCTGCATTTAAGAAGCAACAGTTTTTAGCTTAAAATTAGTTTTCACCACTTGGGAAAATATTCTAGGTAATCAAAGGAAAAGTAAAATATTTCAATATAGAATACAGACTTTATTTATTTATTTATTTATTTATTTCAGTGAGCAGGAATTCCTGAGCAGGAACACATACAGCCTAAGTGACACAATAGTGAAACTACTAGACTCAGTTCAGACATCTGTCTGCACAACTCAATAAAAAACCTGAAATACTGGAGTACTGAAGGAGTTAACAGCAGGAGTTAAAGGTCTGCTTAGTTATAGGTGTCTAAGATAAATTCCAAAATAACACAAAGCTGTCTACAATGCAACTGTTGTAGAATATATGAATATAAGAATGATAATTCAGAATGTTATAAGGTCCTAAATATTGTGGTAAAAGATTTATGTACCTAAAGTTCTGCTGCAGCATGTGCTTTAAAGCACCATTTGCTGCAGCTGAATGTTTTGAAACCATGATCCTGGAAGGCTGTATAGTTTTTACAGCAGTAAACAAGTTGTGGAGCCCAAGCTGCCTGATCCATAGGCAATATTATACCCAATATGGAGCACAACAGCCACAGCTCCATTTAAAATAAAAGGTTGAGGGAGAAGATGGGAAATTCAGATCAGCAGCTTCTGCTTCTGCTTCCCAGGGCTGTGGATCGCCCAGCAGATTACACAATCAGATTGGTTAAGTGTCTGCCTGGCCCCATGAATCTTGGATTCTTGGCTGTGTTGCAGAACAGATTTCAACACCTTCGCCCTTCCCTCTCCATGTGCACACACTTGCACAAAAAAGCATGGTGCATGCATGCTCTGCAGGGCACTGGGAAATGGGAGTTGTGGGTTCAGGCTCTCTTTAGCTGAAGCTGGAGCTGATCTCCAGGTATGTCTCCTGCTTCTGTGCTCTCCTTGTGAGGGTCCAGGCTGTGAAAATGAACAGTGTCGTGGAAATTAACTTCAAGGTTGTTTCAAAATGAGTGAGGCAGGCATGCTGCTACGCCTCTTATCAGGAACGGGTGAATCTGTATTTGTGAAGGAGTGAATCTAACCTTGATAAGTTGGAGTGACATCAGAACCGAGTTAATAGCTTCAAAATAAATTGCCTAGGAAAGAAAGCTAGTGTTGAATAGGCTGTGTGACCTGTGGAGCTTGCCACGCATGGCTGCGTGGTGTAATGCAACATATGAACGCAGTTATCGACTGATAGAGTTCTGATTAGCATGGTTGATATCAACCTATGGCTGAACTGGTTCTTCAAACATTGCAAAAGTAGTCCTGGTCTGGGTTGTCAAGTGCTTCTCAGAGATCCAACAAAAGCAGGAACAAAGCACCGATAATTGTTACCATGTTTATTTGATGTTTCTTAGTTCCATAAAGTAATTATGTTCCAATGAAAAAATACTTGTGTAAAATATGTGAATTTAGGATTAAGATGGCAGTGTCATCAGTACAACTGCCATAAGGTAAAGCAAGTACAAAATATGGCAGACAATCCAAGTGGAGAGAGTAGGCAGATGGCAACTATTTCTTTTGTTCAGTCTCCATTTCTCTTCCTGTTCTTGACTCCCCATCCTCCTCTTTCTCTTTTCATTCCTCTGATTAGGAACACGAAGTCTCATCTTGGATATGCTTTTTAAAATGGCTGGAAAGGGGCAAATGCTGGATCAAACGAGATGGCTAATTTATTCTAATCAAATTCAAAACACTTAATTAATGCAAAGTTCAGATTACAGAAGTCAGCCAAGTCTCTGTTTCTGTTGGAACCTCAGCATGTAGATTTCTTTACTGTTTATGATTTCTAACTTCACAAGCCTATCAGGAAAATATTCTTCCTCTCTATTGCCTTTTTTTTTTTTTCCCAGATAAAAAAGATAAGAGCTTTAGGGGTAGGGGGGAGGTGTGGGCTTACAAAAACAAGGGGAAAAGTTTAACTAGGAAAGTTCATTACCTTTTTGCTAAGAAGCTAGAAATTGAGCAGCCATTCCTGGCTGTGTCAGAGGTGTTGGTGTCCCCATGGGGGACCTGATGTCCCATATGTGGGCCTACCCTCAGAAGTTCTTACAGGAGACAGAGGCACAGTAAAGGTACCTTGGGAGTGGGGTTAGGAAGAAGTTCCCTTTCACTGTAGAACAGGCAGGAGAAAAGAAGGGAGAAGGAGGGCAGTAAGAAGGAATATTGCCTGATACAACACAGCTTGGTTCTTCCCTTTTGTTCTCTGCAGCATGAGGGTAGCCCAAAGGAAGGAGAATGCAGTTTAATTTTTGTTTATGTCTCACTGCGAATGCAGACTCTGATTCATCTGCACAACTGTGGAAATCAGTCAAAAGATCCTGACATAAAATATCTCAGCTTTTAATTGAGTTCTGGCTGTCCAAATTCCTTAGGCTTTTTGAAAATCACAGCATGGAGCTCCAACATAATGCTCAGAGATGAACTGAAAGAACTGAAAAGCTAACATGGCTGAGCCTGGCTTATTTAAAGCACAAAAGTCACAGAGAAATAATACTTTATGTTAAAAAAATAAAAATTAAAAAAAAAATATGGAAGAACCAGAGCACCAGAGCAGCAACAGAGCACCTCCCTGCTCTACAGCTGCAAACTCCTTCTCTGACTGATGTCTCCTTTGAAAAATGCTGATGGGCTGTTCCTGCCCACTGCTCCTGGCTAGCTCTGGAGCTGACTCCCTCCAGAGGGCTTCCAGGGATCACTGGGCATTTAACCTTTGTCTCCTGAGCTCGTTTCAACACAGCCCACCTGCATCTTTTAGATGGACCTACATGCAGAAGAGGACTGCAACTGAACTGCCAAATGCCAAAAGAAAAAAGAAGAAGAAGGAGAAAAAAAAAAAGCAAAGCAATCCTTTGCATTCTCAAGTGTTAAATTTGCTTGCCCATTCATGCTGTATATAATATTTCACTAACAGAAGGCTGCCAGGTCAGCAGGACACACTCCTGCCTGAGCACAATGAACCATTACAAGAAGTACAAATTATTACTATTATTTCTTTTGTTTCATAATAAAAAAAGAGAGAAACCCATGTGATGCATGACTAATCAAGTTCTTTTGTTTCAAGCAGCACAAGAAACATTTAACGTCCTCAGTCAGCTTTGATATACTGGTTGGTAAACAGCAGTGAGCTGAAAGGCTTGCAGAAGACTGCAGTGATTCAGTTAGGTAGCATCAGATTTACTTAAGGCTTTTTCAGAAGCCCAGAACCCAAAAGAATGTCTGGGAAAGGCTTAATAAGCAGAAGGGCAGAACTGTATTCTTCTGTGATAAATTGAGTACATAATGAGTAATGACAGCGCTTTTTGCTTTTTCTTTTCATTTTGTGTCACAAGTACACAAAATAATTAACCGAGTCCTCTCAAAAGGGATTTTTCTCAGTGAGCATCACTGATGACTGTATTTTTTCAGCTGCACTGATTCAGAGTATTTTGTATCACCTTTTACAAAGCCAAACAAAGCTTAATGGCATTTCCATTAAATTTCAGTTGAAATACTTCCAAAACAGTTCTTCCATAAAGATAGGCTATTTGTCCTGATACAGCTCTCTGATAAGACTTTATCTGGAATAGCATGTACCGTTCTGGTCAGCATTTTCAAGAAAGCAGAAAAGTCTAGGACAATAAGGGGGATTCAGTTCTTATCAGATGAGATGGAAGTACCAAGCTTACTCAGTGCAGGAAACAGAGACAAGGAGCACGCACTTGCGGTCTGGTAGTATATTTGTAAAGGAAGCACGCACACAAGGAATGACTGTTGGACAGTGTTGGCATGAGAACAAACTGAGATGAAGTGGTCATGAAATCTGACACAGCGAATTGAAAGGGTTCTAAGCATCGTGTTCTTGGATGACATTCTGGTAGTTGTAAAGGGCTTTACGTAGCATAGACCTTGGACAGACCTTGCTCACTTTGTGAAAGAAATTGCATAACATAATTCCCTCTGGCAAAAATGGATGTTTCTTTAGGTCACACATTCCCAATGGCAGCAATGTCTTAACGAATGTGTTCTTTACCATCTCTAATCTTCCTTAGCCAGAAATAATGATTTTTAAAGTGAAGCCGGCCAAATGGGAAGGGCAAATATTGACTCTCTCTGCAGAGAACACATTATTAAAAACACAAGAAAATCTGTCTCTCTCACCATGCAACCATTCCATGGTAAACCAAATAAGATCAGGTTGCATTAAGGAAAAAAGAGGAAACTCTGATTTCATGGCTTTGTTTCTCTTCCCATTGGTGTTAATAAGTAATGACTGTGAAATAAATAGAATTATATCGATGAGACCAGAATAAAATCCAGCCTTTTAATGAGAAAAAAAAAAAAAAGGAAAAAAAGCTCTCTTTTATATGTGATATATTGAACTAACCAGTTACTGAAACTGATGAAGTACTTTTGTCAATTTTATTTAAAATTATAGCAGAAAAATCTTGTCTACAACATAAAAGTGTTGAAAAAACTTGCAGTTATTTTCTTGGTGTGATATAAAAGGTTACCAATTTGATCATGTCTTGCTAAAAGCCTGGCATTCCAAAATAGGAATCTTGATGAGAGAAGTTCTATTAACTTTCAGCTAATGAAATTAATATTCAGGACTTCAAATTCACATGCCTGTTGCTGGAGAAATCTTACATAAACCTGAAAAACTGTCAGTTCTTACAGGAGGACTTTGTGATAGTCTCACAACAGTTTTTTGTTTTGCTTTGTTTTTATTTTTCAATAACCCGAATTAATTCAAATTGTGAAGCTAGTGGTCCTCATAGATACACTCCAGAGCTTTTCCTATTTCACATAGACTTTATTTTATTGTATTATATAGGAAAATATCACTTTCTACCCAAAATGATAAGTAAGATACTTTCTCATATATTGTACCTATACCTATAATTGTATAATAATTATATATGGTTAATATAAGCCATAGATACCTTATCCTGCACCATCCCATCTAGCAACTATTAAAACAAGTGTCACCTTTTATGTGTAATAAAACCACAATTTCCTTTATTCCTTCATGTTAGCATATGTTTCATATGATTTTCTTTCCCCTGCTGTCTGCCTCTGATGATTTGCCAGCCCACCCAGTGCATGGAGGAGGGCGTCACTTTTCATGACAAAACTGAGATGGTTTCATGACACTGCTCCCTAGCTGTGGGTCAGAGAAGGGCTGCATAGATGGATGGATGAGTACCATCATGAAAAATGTGGACAGCTTTATTTGACATCTCCTATCATGGTATCTAGGTGCCTTAAGCCCCGTGAAGACTAACCACAGAGACCGCCTGGAGCAGATGGCCAAAACCTGCTCCACAGGAGACAGCTGAAGGGTGTTGTGCAAGGCAGTAGGGTCAGAGTTAATACAGTAACACTTTCCCATGAAGTGACATGCTAACGTGATTTCATGTTAGAGAATGTCCCTTAAACTCCTAAATCAGGAAGGTGATTTCAAAATTGTCATCCATTACTTGGAAAGATAATAAATCATCTAAATCATTCTTTTCTTCAGGTGTTGCACCACAAGAGTGATGGATCTCTGAAGCCATTATAAAAGCAAAACTGAATTTCACTTAAGGCATAGATGTTAGGTTTCCTAGTTCTATCCCTGTTCTTTATCCAGAAAAGTCTTCTCCTTCCTCTCACCCATGGCAAAGAAATAGAAAGGTCACTGAAGTGTACGTTAGTATCTTTTATAGTATTATACATTGACTGAGAGTTCAAATATGGAAAGTATTATAGTACTATGCTATGTTGCATGATTAGAAGCACATTTTGCTGGAGATATGATCTGGGTTACCAACAAAATAAGTATGTATAGGATCTGGTTTAACTTAGTTATCCTTTTGTCCTTTTTTTCTGCTTATTGTTATGTAACAGTTGTGATGGTGAAATGCATAATGACTATTCCGGACAGTATGATAGAGCATCATATGGCATTTATATAGGAGAGTAAAGCATATAAACATATGAAAGTCATTTGAAGATACAATTAAACTTCTAAACAAAGAACTTCATAAATATTTCATTTGAAAACTCAGCATCAACCAACTACCTGAGGGCTAAGGGGACTTTTTTTTTTTTAATACAACATAATAAAGATTTAATAAAAATGCTGTTGTTAGAGGTGCAAGTGTGTTAACTCTCTCTGACAGAGGGCTATTAAAATGTATCCTTCAGTCAATTCCTTCTTGCATTTTATTTAAACCAGCAAGGTCCTGTGAGTTTACTGCCTAGGATTATGGTAAACAATAGAAGCAGTATTTACAAGTTATATTGTATTGCATATATCTATATAAACCTTTAATTTAGATAACTCTTTCTTCATCCTAGGGATTTTCTGCTAGTTGGTATGAATTCTGAGTTATCTGCATAGTCTGTGATTAGTTTTATTCAAGTCAATCCATTGATGCACTCAATACAACAGAACAGACTTCATGGTTTTTCTTTCAATGTAGGGCTAATGCTGGATTGTCTGTTTTTCATGACTAAATCCACCATTCCAAAGACATGTCATATTTGCCATTACGTGAAGATTTTAAATCCAGAGTTGATATGATTTTGAATCATGTTTTGTAGCAAATAAAATAATTATGTGAGTAATGCAGAAACTGTTGTGGGAAATTTATAGTCTGTTATGCAAGTCATATTAAGTAATCGTAAAATCTTCTTTGTCTTTAAAAAGAAGGAACTATAGAATAAATTTGATTTTTAACTATCTTAAGCACCCCAGGGAGACCCTGATATTCCTTGCATATCACTACTGTACTTCATTCCAGGCCAGTGTTTCATAATAAAACCGATAAAAAGTCAGTAAAAGACATTTTAAAGTTTTGAAGTAAGTGTTGGCCAAGGAGATCAGAATCCAGGGGAATCAGATGTTCTTCAATATTTTGTGTATTGACAGAATGGGAACATGAGAGAGAGAGATGGAAAGGAAGCTTCACCAGATTGTAATACGTAGTGAAAAGGAAAATAGGTTATCTAGAGGTTCATTATGTTACATTAAAGCATCCAGAAGAATGTCTAAGGTTAGGCCTGGACTAAAACCACACTTTAATACAGGGAAGCAAGGAAGGATGCTATCTTGATATTTACTTTTTTTTTTTTAAAAACTTTTTTTTTTTTTTTCTCCTGGCAGATTAAAGTCATGTTTTGTGTTCTTCAGTTTTAGGACTGAGGTGGAAAAAGCTCAAGACACTTGTTGTGTTAAGGTGGAGAAGCACTAGTGTCTTTATTTTTAACAGCCAGGATGTGATATTTTATATTTTTACGTGTTTGTTTTTTTTCTTTTCATTTCACTGGGACACTTTTTAATAGAACTTCTGTTAATATTTTTTTGCGCACATAGCATTTTGTTATGTTTAAAGGTTTTATAGGTGATAGAACTGCCTATTATTAAAATTACCTAATACTTCCTATTATGAAACCTTGATTTAATCCGTTTAGAATAGTGCCAAACTGTAACTGTTTTGACTGAAGTTTTCCATGCCAAATAGCTGTCTCAGGCTGTACTTCTCTGGAAAGCTCCAGCCAAAATAGTTCAGCCATTTCTAGGAATGATGCAAGGAAAAAATATGTATTTTTGCCCATGTCACTGAAGTTATTGAAATCCTTGCTTTGATATGTGTCAGTGCACCGAAACCTTAGGAAAGAAAAGTGAGAATTTTCAGGGGTTGTTTAGGCATGAATAGGTATGCCTCTGGTGAGATAGATAAAAAACCTTGAGTTTAATGGATTCAAATCTCCAAAGCATGATCAAGTGTATCGATATCTCTAGATTTTTCTTTACTCTAAAGGCACCATCCCCAACCAAAAGCCTGAGCTCACAGTACCAGGCAAGGATGGGCTTTCTGGCTTACATGGACACTAAAATAAAAGCAGTAAATTGGTCTTGCATTATACTTTTTATGAAAGTTTTCTGGTTTCCACTATAACTTTAATCTAACACAAAAAGATGAAGGAACTGTGTGTTCAGATGCACTACCTGAGTTTGAGAAAGAAAAGGGCTGGACAGAAACACATCTATCTTGAAGAACAAGGACTTAGAGGCCTAGGAGAGAGAGAAAAGAAAACTCAGGAAACTGAAGACAGAAGTTAAGATTGTTTGGGAAAAGAGTTTAGAACTAAGAATAACAGTAAATACTGGAAGTAGGAAGTGAAAATTCAGGACATCAAAGTATAAGAAATTCCACTATAAAGCCTATGCATTATGGCACAACTTTTAGTTTGAGATCTGTAGTGGTGTTTTTTGTTTTTTTGTTGTTTGTTTGTTTGTTTTTCCCCTGGGATCCCTGTCCCAGTCAGAAGGTAGAGATTCTCTGTAGTTTGCATCACAGATAAAATTGTCTTCATCACCCATGTATTGCAGAAGTTGGAAGGAATGTAAAGCTGAAGCAAGAGGTTTCAGTACGAGAAAAGGAGAGCCTCACAAGGAAAGTGTGAATGCTAGTCCAGACAATTGAATTCCCTTTCTGTCTCAACCCAGGATATGTGATACTGGGACAGTTAAACAAACTTTTCATAGATTGCTGCTAACAGAATGTGCTTCATTTTCTTGGTACCCAGCCTGAGAGCATGGAAACAAATTTGACAAAGTGCTGAAGACTCCCAGCTGCAACTTAGATCAATGGGAGCTGTAAATCAAATCCAAGGTATTTCAAATTGGATGCTCAAAATTCATGGATATTATTAACCATAATCTCTTTGCTTCAGTTCTGTATTTGTAGGATGGGCATAAAACCTATTATCTCACAAGGATGTTGTGGACATAATTAATGTTTGTAAAGCTTTCAAAACTATACCGATGAGTGTCATAAAAGTAAACTCATGGGAAAGTTAATAAATGTCTTTAGAGAAGGGTTTGAATAGTGTGCAACAAAGATGGCATGAGGCCATGCATTGAAAAATGGGACCATGTATTGAACAATGAACTAAATATTGAACAGCTGTTCATTAAGTAAGCACCATCCAATCTGGACAATGAAATGACTGGAGTGCTATGGAAAAAAGTTTGTGATACATAAATAAAGCCTGTATCAAAATGTATACGCTCAAGATAAATCAGCTGAGGTTCTATGGACAAGGTTATTTCTGGTAGGCTTTCACTTTTGAATGAGACTTAAAAATGTTTTTTATTATGCTATTTTTAGACATGCGTCTTCAATAAAAAATGCTCACCTGTCAATGAGTACAATAAATGATAGAGAAAAAAAGATGGGAAAATAGAAAAAAAAACACACATAGAGGTTATGCTGAAAAAGAGTGTCTATGAATGGAGAAGTAGGATGAAGTGGATGGAGATAAGTGGAGAATATGAAAGGATGTTCTCTTTGGTGTCCTGGGAGGTCTATACAAGAACATGGACAGACTTTCATTCTCCATCATTTAAAATGATTAACATTTTCTGTTGAAAAGTGCACTTATTATAATGCTTTTGAAGTCCACTTCTGAAAAGGAGACATGGATTTCCCATTCTCATCAACTGCTGAACCTTTTAGGCAATGATCAGAAAGTCCTATCTTTAGATTTTCCCATAGCCATTACAGATCAGTGTGTGTTTCACTGAAGCCCAGCTGACTTCCTAACTAATAATGCTTTTCCAAGAGCTTAGCAAAAAGTGGTAAGTTCACAGTTCTAGACTCATTCATGTGTTTGCCTTGTTCAGCATTGTCTATCATATTTGAATGACACATTTCTTTTAGAATGTCTTAAAATTTACATTTAACATTATATTTTCCCTTGTCTTTTACTATGAAGCAAAATAAGAAAAATATCTGCAAATACTTTACATAGGAGTTGACATTGTAAGTGGAAGATCATGCAGAGCATATTTTGTTGAGCTGTCAATGCGTTGCCCTTTGTAGTCAGACAGCTATATTCATTTGTGTTCTCTTCAGATACACATTTGTTTCCCTTTTTTTTTTCTGGTCACACTTTGTTTTGCAGATCAGTTATGGTCACTGAGCAATTGTTGTCCATAATCCTTTCATTGTGACTTAATGTTTTCTATCTCTTGGGCTCATTAACTTTTCATCAAATGCTGTTTGGTACAGTTACTGTTGTTTCTATGTAAGTTTGTAATATTCAATTTGATGAGCTTGAAGCTTCTAGATGCTCTAGCAACTTCTATAAAAAGGTTAATCCAAAGTGGACTTGTCTCAATAATATTCAGACTAAGAGTAAACTACATATTTCCCCCAAATCCTTCTCAAAAGTAAATGACTGAAAGCACAAAAAAGAGTAAAATAGTGCAGTTGCTATTCATAGCAACCAATATTCTGTATGTATATCCCCATGATATTGTTATGATTTGATTCTTCAGGAGTGCACTCTAAATAAAAGTTATGCTGAAGATATTAAAAGATATTTCTTGACCTAACCATTTAATTTTAATAGAGGTAGAGGTGATCATAATGATCTTGAAGGTCCCTAGGTCAGAACTACAGGTTCTTTAATAAAAGCTTTTTACTTCACATGGCTTGACCTTTATACTGAGGTTTTATTATTTCTATAGCGTATCCTTTTCTTATAATTACTTGTGCTTCTATAAAATACTAGCTTTGACTGTTTGGAATGATGAATTGTAACAATGATTTTTTTATGGTACTGTTAGAAAATAGGAAGAAAAAGCTTTTTAAAGAGACTAGTATTGCACTGCAACACAGGGCACTATATTAAATACATCAAATTTCTCTTAAATACACAATACAATTTCATCATTAAACTCTGTTTGAAGCTTTCTTTACTTAACTTACATTATCTCAGTGGGCAATCATTCCCTGGAACATTTTGAAACAAAGGGTAATTTCAGTTCTAACTAGCACAGAGTCTTTTAGAAAGCACTTTTCACCAATCATTGTGCCATGTTCTGGCCTATAATTTTAATAACCTCGTCAAGCAAGAGAAAAGATATGCACAAATCATGGGAATACAGTATATTCGGATTATGTAAATGAGCACTAGCAATATTATTTTTGTAATATATAACTCATAAAAAGTGAGAAAATACAGAATCAAATAAAAGAAGATTAATGAATATGTGTAGGGGTAAATATTAGGGTAAATGCAATACAAAGAATCCATAGTGCTTCAGGAATTTTACTTAGGCAATTATCCATAACAAGTTTCTGATGAATTTCTTTAATTTTTACCTACTTTGTAACTTAAGAAATTTGGAACTCCATGAATTCAAAGCAGAGATTAAAGATGATTAAATAAGGATGATATTTTTAATTATATCATATCTCTTAGTAAATCAAATTGCTTAAAACAATAGAGCTCAGTGGTATATCTGTCCTAAATTTGTAGCATTGTAAAGTCATAATTTTGATATTAAAATGAAACATGAAATCTGGCTTCATCCATCCAGATTTTTATTTGGGTTGCCAGCAGGGTTTTCAGATGCTTAGAATTTATTGGCCTATCTATAATCCTAACAATAATTTAGTTAAGGAGAAACCTCATGCTTGAATGTTAGAAATTTAAACTACTTAAATCAGCTCATATATATATTCTTAAGTATTAAGAATAAACAGCCATCATTTTTTTTTCCTCTGGACAAAGCAGTCCACAGTTATTCTAAGATCTACTTATTAGTATATACAACGTAGTAATTTGGTATTCTTCTTTTGTAACAGCTCAGTAATAGCTAAGTTAAAGCCCTTTGGTGAATATGATTCTTGAAGAAGTGAATCTTCTTGGAAATTACTTGAGAAAAAAATCGTCATGTTAAAAAACAGAACAAAACAAACACACACAATAAAGTATGGTAAAATTATTGTTGAGTGGTTAAAGTAGAATATGCCCTGATTTTCCCAGGTAAAAATAAATAAATAAATAAATCTATATTATGTCTTTCTGATTAAAAATTACTTAAAATTGTTATTATTAAATTTTGTTTTACTTTGTGTTAACTCACTGGCAGGTATGACTAGCAAATTACCCTCAACTTAGTTTGATATAATACTTATTTGTCGAAATTTTAAAACAACTGGAAATACATTTGTTTATAACTCAATCCCATCTTAAGTCAAGCTTCTTTATTTTTCTTTGAGAAGTGGTTAGTTTCAGATGACTCTACAAGTCTGGGATGCAGGGGCGGGATCTGCTTTATGTTTATGTGTACATTTGTGTGTATGTCCCTGCACATGGCAAGAAGGTTGGAATTAGATTCACTTTAAGGTCCCTTCCAACCCAAAGCATTCTATGATTCTATGGTTCTATGATTCAATGACACATTTTTTTTTCATGCCTTTGAATGCAAATATGGTTTAGAGTTAAAAAGTGTTATTTAGAATATGTAAGACATTTCCTGCACTCATTTTTCTCCAGTTGTTCAGGTTATCAAATTAACATGTTACAACAAAATTAGTTATAAATTCATCTCTGAAATGCATCTATCTTAAAATAAACAAATTAACATTTCAGAGAAAGGAGGTGTGCAAACTCTACCCAACTCACTTGACTCTTCTGTATAAAATTGTGCTGCTTAGGTCACTCACTCAGGGGTAAGAATTCAATCAGGACTTCTTCAGGCTGAAGACATTTGAACCTTCCAGTTGTGTAGTTATGAATGCAAATGTCTCAGAAAAGAAAGAAAAAAGGTGGAAGCAACCTTCATTTTCATCGAGCTATTAGAACAAAAGTAGAACACAGATGATGTCTTATATCTGGGATGCTTCTATTTTTTATTTATTTTTTTTTATTATATTTTTTTATTATTATTATTTTTAATCTAGATATGGTCTAATGCAATGCTTGTTTGGGGAAATTGGGTGGGAGATGGACATGTGCCCCTTCCAAGGGGACAGCTGATAATCCTCTCCTCTGCCATTTTGGTCTTGTGACTTTTGCATTCCTGCCAGTACATTGACTCAGCTCCAAAGTAGTCACGGAATATTTTTAACAACCCACTTGAGGGGAGTTGTCTTGAAACATAGATGAAGCTTTAAGCTCCCTCAGGTTAAATCAGGAGGTAAATTTTCTACACAGGAGAAAGTTCTCTGTGAGGCAAGCAGGGTACAGGGTGCGGGGAAGAACAATACTGCTACCACTTGTGCAAAAAAGTCTTTTATGATCTTCATCTCTTTCTGATCTTCAGTGGAGCCTGAATCGAGTGGAACTTAGGCATTTATGCTAGGAAGACTGCATCACTGGTACCTGCATCCTGATATCTGGTCAGCTGCTCCCCAAGGGCTGGGTAGCTGGGAGCCAAGTGTGGTAACATGGCCAGCAGTGCCAGCCTTGCTGGCCTTGTCCCACTTCCCCCAGGCAAGGCAGGCCTGGGGATCACAGGTGGGATCCACCGAGGGTCCAGATCATCGTGCAATGCCATAGTGACGAGCTAGGCCTAGGTGAAGCCAGGAAACAAGTCAGTGAGTCAGAGTCAGGGTCAGGTTTGGTAATGGTAACTAAGGTCAGATACAGTCTGGTGATCCCTGTGGTGATGAGGCAGATCCAAGGGTAAGCAAGGAATAGGGTCCACAGGCCTGCGTCTGAATCAACAGGGTCTTTGGTCAGACATGGAGACAGGTACATCTACAGAGTAGCTTGTGGAAGAACCGAAGGCCCTGGCCTGAGCTAAAATGGGGCTTCTGGGGCTGTGGGCAGGGAATAAGGGTGACAGCCTCAAGTGAGGCCGGGGATGTTCAGATTGGGTATCAGGAAGAATTTCTTCATGGAAAGGGTGGTCAAACATTGGAATGGGCTGCCCAGGGAGGAGGTGGAGTCCCCATTCCTGAAGGCATTTAAGGGACTTGCGGATGTGGCACTAAGGGACATGGTTTAGTGATGGGACTTGGTAGGTCAGGCTGATGGTTGGACTTGATGATCTTGAAGGTCTTTTCCAACCTAGATTATTCTGTGTTTTTATGGCCTTGATATCAGATATAGTATTTGAACCAAGGACATATGCCCCAACAGAAGTGTTGATCAACAGTCTTTGCTTTATCCCAAGAAGAGTTTTCAGCTTTCAGCTTTATGACTTCATTTACTGGCTTGGTCCAGAATATTTTCAGAAGTTTTTGAAAGTCATCAAGTGATTCCTATACAGTGGTCAACTCGCCTTCTTCCTTTTAAAAATTTGAAGGGAACTGTTCAGAATAAAATGCTTTGCATTGAGTGGCACAAACCAAATGGATCTAAGGGTGTTCCAAAAAGACTTCCTTTATGTTCTCACAGCAGAAATTCAGGCCACCTAACTTATAGGCACTAAGTTTTGTGACATTTTATGCAACACATTCAGTGTTCTGTGAAGTCACATGTCTGGGAAAGCCTGAGTCCCTGGAAGAGGAAAAATTAGAAACACATTCTGAAGCAGTGATTTATGGATCAGTGGATGAGTTGCACCATGGGTTTGCACAATGGAGTAGGATTCTGGGAGTATCTAATATTTATACTCAGTGGTGGGAAAGACCAGCTGGTGACCAGTCAGAAATGAAGACCAGTCAACAAGATACGGTGAGGGAATTCGTAATAACCTACTTCAAGCCAAATGAAAGTTTGAAGTTAAAAGTATTTCACAAGATGTTTATGACCCTCTACGAGCAGACATGGATGCCCACTTTCCTAGCTGTTGCAAGCAGGAGAGATACATAGGGCTACTTTTTACAAATCCATGCTCCAACAGCTCCTTATCTAGACTCCATTTAAGAATTCAGGGCAGAGACAAATCTCAGGTGCTCTTAATCATTCTTTGAGGTAGTATCTCTTTCCTGCTGCCGATATTAAAAATATGTAAGTTAGGTGACAGGAAACATGTCATACCTACAGCGGTGATTTCTTGTGTTTGTCTTCTTGTGTATGTAAGGTTAATAGACTACATTACTGAAGAACATCTACTCTAAGGGCCTTTTGGGGAGTGGTTCTTGCTTTGCCATCCTTAACTCCAAGTGTTTTGTGGAGCTTCCATTAGGTCTTTTCACTGTAGTGTAAGTTCCTTAGTATCCCCATGTGCCTTCTGAGGTTAAAATTTTTATGTCAGTAACTTTTATTTATTCTCAAAAAAAAAAAATCCATTTTGAAGCTCTGCGGAATTTAGGGAGAGTCCTTCCATGCTCTTTGAGTTGTATTTAATTGTTTTTCTCATAAATCACATACTTTGTTTTGATGCAAAACACAGCGACAGAAGAGAATCTGACATTTTATGTAACTGGCATGTCATTTATAAGTTCTCCATTAGACAAAACATTTGTTTAGATACTCTGTTATTCATTTATTTTCATGTCAACACCAAAACCAACTGCAGAAGTGAACAGAGATGAATAATAAGACAAACTGTTTTAGTATCAATGTACTCTGCCTAAGGCAATATACTGTGCAACTGGTGAAGAATGCTTATTTCCTTCCCAAAACCTCTGCTGAGAACCAGCTCTTATAAACAATCTCCTACTCTTTTGTCTTAAGGGGGAATTTTCATCTATCACCAAGACAAATTCAGCTGATATTTCATTTAAAATTTTTATGGTAAATTGGTAAATAATATTTATCAATTATGAATGTCTTCTCTAGCGTTACATTATCTTTGCTGTGTCTGGCTCTTTCCCAATTGTTTTTCTCCATTTAGTAAATAAAAAAGAAAGCATACAGGAAATAAAGACAATGGTCTCATTAACAGACAGATATTACAATATATGGCTTCTGAGATATATACATAGATCTCACAGATATTATGAACAAATACAAATATTTCAAGCAATCTACTGCAGCAATAGCAATGTTGATCTCATTAAAGCTGAGAGGATAAGATGTATCCTGAAGAAAGATGATGGCTAGGAAGCCACTAATATTGCTCTCAAAACATTTGTACTACTAAGTTGCCTTTGGAAGAAAAAGCCAGCCAGGAGTAGTCTGTCCAACTGTTAACAGCAGAAGTAGCTCATTCTCAGACATCATCTCCGACTGATAAGTAGGAACCCCAAGAGATTTCCAGTTGGACTTCGTGTTGGGCAATGTACATGCAGTAAGTATGCAGGTTCCAAGACTAGCATGAATCCAGGATTCAGGTATGTGGAAATATCACATGTACAGATCAGGTGATTCACAGATATATAGTACCTTTGTTGATTTCTGGGAGCTCTGCACCTATACTGATATGAAGACTAAACACGTGAAATACATCTTTTATGGTAAGGCATATGTGCTTCCAAGTATTGACAAAAGAAATTGTGAATTAACCAATCAGAATAATTAGACACCAGTGATCTAGTTTATTCCCTTGCAAAAATCAAATGAATCACTGAAGAAAAACTTTGAATAGATTAAGTTGCCCCTTCGTTTTAATATTCCAAGTCTTGAAGCTTCCTTTACTTCCCATGTTGCATGGTTAAATGGCTCTAAGTTAATTTTGCCTGAATTCTCACTTTCTTGTTGTCATCCTACTCCTCCGCTCAAAATTTTCATATCATTCTAGATAATTCTGTTACAACTTACATGTTATGCACTTTCAAATATTTATATGTTGTTATTACATTCTCTCTTCGCTAAGCGCTTAACCTTCTGTTGTTTTCACACATTCATATTAAATCAACTGGTATAAAACCTTGGACACTTTACATACTTTCCTATGAATTCTTTCCAATTTGTCAATAACTTCCAGTGATCAAGATGGGTAGTAGCATGGAAAACTCAAGGATATAAAAGGAAAAAGAACTTTCCTTTTTCCATTCCCTTTTCCATATTATATATATTTGTTGGTCAGAGTTATACTCGTGTTATACTTGCTGTTGTTATGGCCATATAACCTTGTAAACTTGCATTACATTTACATTTGCCTCTCATACATAAGCCTTTGCAGCATTAGTACTTGCTAGGTATATTCCTCATTGTGAAATGAGTGTCTGTGTTCTGGTATATTTGTCCTAGAAGTGCTTTTTTTTTTGTTTTGTTTTGTTTGTTAAATAATGCTAACTTATATTTTATTTTTATTTTCCACAGTACCCTTTTGTTAATTACTTGCATTCAGGAGGTCTTAAAATTGGTAAGCAACTTAATTCTCAGAAAGTTTCAGTAATATATTTCTTACCAAAAGCCTAGGATTGCTGTTGAAAACAGGTATGTGAGTAATGGAAATCTGGTGAAGTATATGCTAGGACACAAATACATTAAATTCTCATTCACAAAGAAATAACAAGGAACATTAATCTTAAAATAAGAAAAATAGAAAAAAATGCAAAACCCATAGCATGTAATAGTTTGGTGGTGGACAGTTCGCTTAAGATTCTTAGCTTGCATTTTTTCTCTACTCAAAACTTCTATTGACTTCATGACCACTAAACACCAAAACAGAGAATGTCTCAGATAGTGATGATAGCCTGTAAAGGGCAGAGGAAATGGCTTACAAACAGAAAATCATGTTTTTGATTCTGAAGACTGTTATTTGTACTCCTGTGTAGGGATAATATGTCTGAGTATTTTGGACTGGGAGTTAAACACTGATGGTATTTCTCTGTTTGTAAATGTTGCAGTTACTATTTCTGTGGAACACTGATAAACATGGTGCTATTTCCTTCTTGTAATGTAATGTCTTAAAAATTAATTAAATTAACAAATCCTTCCCATGAAAAATCTTCTGCGGCCATCTGGTGTCCTACTGAGTAAAAGAAAGAAAACTCTTTGTGCCAATTTTTCATGTGAACAGCATAGCCACCCACACCCAGAATTGCAACTTTTCTCTACTTGAGTTTCATTATGATGGCAAAAGGTTGAACAATCTCATCAGTATAACGCAGATAATTTAGCTTCCAGACATGGGCCAGGTAAGAAATTGTGCAGGAATGGCTCACTCGCTCTTCTACCAGTTTAGCCTGAAATGTTATGTTGGTTTATGCCAGCTGATTTATGAATCAGGGTGGAGACTGAGGAGAAACTATTCCAGATTTCACAAGTTTATAGGTGAGTGTGAAGTTCCTGCTCTCTGTTAAGATAGCTGCTAACTTTACATATGTGTTGCAGACCTCAAAAAGATTATCAGTCCTGAAGTTGAACACTGAGAGACCTTCAGTGAAGGACATTCCATAAAAGAATTCAATGACTTGTAATTAACTTAAAGTGTCCTCAACATTTCTGACACAACTTTGTTCAGCATTTTGCTAAGTGTTACCTCTAGTATGTGCACTGTCTTTGCTCAGATTTTGGGTTGTTATTTAATACTTTTTTTTTTTTTTTTTTTATGTTGTTTGTAAGAATCTTGACTGTTAAAGCCCTTATTATGTTTGATAAAAGTGTCTTTCTATGTTGGTAGGGATTCCTCCTAAAATCTTTCGGAATCACTGGGTGCAGGACTCCTAACTTCACTAACACCTGTTGAAACTTTTCCTTTTGATGTATTGATTAGAAATAGTCCAACGATTCTGTGAATAATTTATTTGCATTTAATAAGTCTGTGATGATCATACCAATTAATCAATAAATGTAATATTTCCAATATTTCCAACATATTGGAAGAAATCAAGTCAGAAAAGTTCTTTTCAAATTATAAAGTCAAGAAGTACATGGCTGCCAGGAAAAATGCCATCTCTTCCTCTCTGGTTAAATAAACTACACCTTGGGGTTTTGTTTGTTTGTTTATTTTTACACAGGTACATGTGCACATATTTTATTCTTTATTATGCAGGAAAGCAGGAAAGTCAATAAAGGATGTAGGTTTTGCCAACTGGAAGGATTTTTTTTTTTTTTAAGGAGATGTGCTATAGATAGGAAGTTCCTGGATTTCCATCTGCTTCTGGTAGACCAGGTGCTGGCTATATTTTTCTTCTGCCAGATGTCATTTTTTTCTTCTGATCTTTAAAGACTGTACATAAGTGTTCTCAGTGGAACCTAGAATTCCAAATACAATGCTAGATTAATTGTGCTTAAAAATAAGGTGGAAAGTTATTCAGTGCACATAAGTAATATTTGGAATAACACAGATTAGGATGTAATAACTTCTTATTATCATTGTAACTTTTTCAGTCAAGACTGAACATCTTTCTAAGAATGGTAAGTTCAGGGATAACAGTAGTTAGAAATGTGATGTACTAGTTACTGGTCAAGCCCTTTGTCCTGTATATTTTGAGAGTTCATTCTATCTTCACTTTCTAGATGTACACAAATTGTTGGTACAGGACAAAAGTGGTGGGTGTGTGTTTTATTTTTTTTGTTTGTTCTTCAAATAGGAAATTAGCTAGAATGCTATGTGTTATATGGACTATTTAGGAAAACAGTAAGCAAAAATTGTAATGCTGTGATATTAATGAGGACTCTTGTAAGAAAATTAGTTCTCTGCTTACCGTCTTTAATTAAGTCTGAAGTTTTCCTTTTTCCTCATATCAGCTGTTTTCATTGTCTCCATCAAAAGGGTTGGCAATGCCTCAGCTGTAATTTTAGTGTGTTGGTAACTTACACTGAAGTTGCATCTGTATGAAGTGATGGCTTTGTTGAAGGGGTTTTCCCCCTTGCCAATAAAATGCCAAATGATTTCCTATCCTACCCTATTGATTTGTGTTACAAATAAAATAAAATTAAAAAGAAAAAAGGAGGGTATTAATATGTGGTTAAATTTGCTGTTTAGACTGCTTTTTTACAGTATGCTGGCTCTACTGCTGATATGCTCTTTTATGATTTGAATCTACTCCCGTTTCTTCATTGAAAGTATTTTTGTAGTCTCAGTTGCTAATATGGGTATTTTTACTGTTTATTACAGTCTGGTGCCAAACCTCTGTATTGGACTTGTAGCTCCACTGAAGTCACCAAAGGCAAGGATATTGAATACCACCTGAGAATCTCTGTGCCTCACAGTCACGTCTTGCTTTTCTTTACTGCACTTTCCCAGATGCTGTTTTTCTTTGAGAATATGGTTTCCAGCACTAAGCTTTGTCTTTAAGCAGCTATTCACTCTGTACAAATAGAAGGAAGGAATTTTTTAATGACTGTACTTAGTGTTTGATATGATGTCAAACTGATACTCCAAAGAAGTCTACAGTTTAGCTCACCTGCCATCCCAGCTGGGTTTGCTGCTCATATGCCAGTTATTTTTTTTTCTCCTCTCCTCTCCTCTCCTCTCCTCTCCTCTCCTCTCCTCTCCTCTCCTCTCCTCTCCTCTCCTCTCCTCTCCTCTCCTCTCCTCTCCTCTCCTCTCCTCTCCTCTCCTCTCCTCTCCTCTCCTCTCCTCTCCTCTCCTCTCCTCTCCTCTCCTCTCCTCTCCTCTCCTCTCCTCTCCTCTCCTCTCCTCTCCTCTCCTCTCCTCTCCTCTCCTCTCCTCTCCTCTCCTCTCCTCTCCTCTCCTCTCCTCTCCTCTCCTCTCCTCTCCTCAATAAAAGTAGACCAATAAAATGTAAATAAAAATCAGTTATCAGAACAATAAGAAACAAAAAATGAAATGCATGCTAATATTAAATCCTGCTATACCTAAAAGTTAACTTTCCCTAGGTTCCTCAGGCAAAAAGAAGAGGGAAAAAAAATAAAAAAAATGCAAAGTGGTAAAAGACTGAACTTGACCCGACAGATTGTATACACCTTATCTGGTAATATTAACATGCACTTGAAAGTTATTAGTGCCCCAAACCTTTCAATACCAAAGTGTGCCCTAAATGTTATTTGATACTAGATGTTACATAAATCTGTATTTTCATTACTAAGCAACTTTAGGATATGTAGTGTGTGTCTGAAAAAAGGCATGGTAATAACTCACTAATAATGGGTGCCATGTGGGGGGAAAAAGGCAATATTACCTACCTAAGAAATATAAAACATGGTTTATATTTTCAACAGTTTGAGAATGAAATGAAAACAGAATATTTGGTGCACCTGTAAAAACATATTTGATCATAATGGCAAGTACAGCATTCTTAGTGTGGGATTCATATTTCATAACTCATGTTCAAACAAGAAAAATGATTATAATGTTAAGTATTTCCTGAGTTTATTTTGATGGATGGCAGAATAAGTATCTTTTACTCATTAAAATACAGATTGGTATAATTTAATAAATGAATTTAATACACAGATGTTCAAGACTGTTTGAGTAGAGTGCATATTAATCAACTTCTCTATAACTGATCCTCTTTTATATTTTTTAAAAGAAATTTGCAGGAGCCAAAAGTTTATTAGATCTGCATGATCCAGGTCTGGTATCAGATATCAAGTATGTTGTTTGAATCATGTCAGGTGATCAAAGTGTTTCTTTTTGATTGATGAACCTGTAAACACCAAGCTATTTGAGTGTTCATTGCTTTTGCATCTGTTGGAGACACTGACACATCCTTTGAAAAAATGGCCAAGATTTTTAAGAGTGACTTGCAATAATGGGAACTTCACATTTGGGTGCCCTACAGAAAACTGATCTTTAGACAGTATTAAGTGTTTCAGTTTGAAAAGCTGTTTCAAGTTAGGTACTTCCAAAATAGGGCCCCCAGAATCATTTGTCACGTATGAGAATTGTAACCCACAAATGCAGAGCTTGATTTTTTTCCCATTTTTTTTAGGTATGTTTTTACTTCACTGGCTTCTCTGGAGTTGCACTGGACTTATACTCACATGAATAAGAAATTGGGTTGTCATTTTTTTCAAGTGTGTATGAATATGTGGAGCTGCAAAGTATTCAAAGGAGCTTACAGGAAGAATTTGCAGAAAAGGCTAGATATCAGTGAAGTTTTGGCTTAAAATCCACAAAAGAATATCCACAACCTGCTACACTTTACACATTTGAAGGAGTCTGGCCTCCTGAAGAGACTATATAGGCTTGTGAATGTGCCCAAGCACACTGCATTCAGATGCTAGGACACCATTATGCACCAGTCTGAGCTGCCATTACTTGCCAGCAATGAACACTTGCATGTTTCACTTGCATGAATTTAGTAGTGTGTACTACTAGTAGTGTTTAGTAGCCCTCTTTCATGCGACAGGTCAGGACTTTTCAGCACATCCAAATCCAGTCTTCTCCCTCGATCCCCTGAGAAAACACTTTAAAAATCAGATGCCAGGTAATTCTGCAGTGGGTACAACTGAATTTATGCCACTTTACATACAAGACCTCAAACTTTCTTGTACTATGAGGGACCACGAGTGAGTGTGATTCTCTACAGTCATGTACAGGTGAGTTGGGGTCCCAGTCCTCCTTGGAGGACTTAAGGAGCTTAATGTCCCTTTTCTTCAGGGCAACATATGGGCATCCAACAAAGTGGTAGTACCAAAATTCATTCAGAGTGAATACATTCAGAGTGTTTTCTTCATACAGGAAATATATTTTAATATAGCATGAAAAAGTGACTGCTCCAAGTTAGTCTAAAGCCTAGTAAATAGGGGAGTTGCCCAGAGATACCCTGATTTAGAGCTTTTGCCACTGAGCAGTTGAGTAAAACCAAAGGAGTTCTTTGTCTTTTTGTCTCTTTCAAGAAAGGTTTTAATCTGCATTTGGACTGGATTCCTGTCTTGCAGGTGAGCTCTAAACGTACATCTCAGCTTGTGAATGTAACAGTGCCAGGGCTGGCTCAATGCCCTGCAGTCTGTCCGTGTCCTCATATTAAACAGGATGGTCAAATGCAAACAGTCTGTTGGGAATATTTCCTGGTTTTTGCTAACTTCCTGACTGTGCCCAGAAATCTAGAAGAGGGCTAGTTGGCTGGGGCTAGGAGTATGCCAGGAGTACTCTAATAAATTCACAGAGTAGGCAATTGAGTGTCAACCTGCATGCCAGTGTGCTGGTACTGCTGAAGGTGCAAGTATAGATGCAGCCATATGGTTCCTCTTAGGTTAAACACTGCAGGAAAGCCTACCTGGGAAGTATCTTGATGAGCAGAGATGTGAGAGAAGCAGGTATGTGCTTGCCCTTCATGGCAGGTCGGGAGGCTGAATGCTTGGCAAATAGGAAAGGAGCACCGCTGAGCATTTCCAGGGTTAAAGAGGCTCCAGTATTCAGGGCAAATGTTGCAGGCATGGATGCATTGCAGGCATTGCTGATTTTTGATCACAAACTAACCTTTTACTCCAGGTTTTATCTTTAAGGGAGAAATTCCACACCAGAGGTATAATGGATGTGAAAACAAAGAAGCATGTAGTTTTCAAATGGTTTCAGAGGCTTAGGCTTAACTCCATCATAGTCTTGAAGATAGCTGGGTTACTTCCCAGTAAATGACAAAGTGACGTGTCTTTCCACTGAGTTTTGCCACATTCCACTTAATCAAAGTGCATTGTTCTGCCTAGCGATGGCATACTCTTAGATGAATCTCTGGTGGCCAGTTAAAGCATCTGGGAAGAGGACAGTAAGGAAAAGTTTTAGGTGGCCACACAGGTTTCCATCCAGGTGCAGTTCAAAAGTGCCTTTTGGTGTTCAAAAGAAAGCCTTTCTCATCTTCCTAGCAGCTGTTCCAGTCACCCTGCCACCAAAATTGGTACCCAGGTGGGGCACTGGTGACTGGGTTGTCCCTGACCCTGCTCCTACTTATTTGCTAGAACATCTGGAGGGAGCCAGTGCCGTGGTGACTCTGGCTGAGCACATCTGGGGGCTGCTGGTGAACAAGATGGCGTGACTGATTTGTACAGAAATTCTACAGTCTTTGTGAACCGGATGGTCTTGCTCCTTGGCTGCCCAGCACCTTGCAACCATTTGCACCTGTATAAAGTGAGTGTAAAAAACTGCCAGTCCAGATGGCAACACTTCTCACCTACTTTGCCCAGGTTTTAAAGCCTACATGAGCTGCAGGGCAGTAGGACTTTTTCCACTTTTGCTGTGACTTATTTGAAGGTACATGGTCCCACTTCCCCAGGAGGGGAGGGAGGCGAGAGGAATATGTGGAAAGGATTCTTTGAGGCAAGCTTTTCATCTCTAATAGTCAACAGGAAAAGTACAGCTTTAGGTTGTTTTTCAGATATCTTAGCCATGATATCATAATGATAAGAAGTTTGCTGTAATGTCCACTTCTGTAATGTATCAGCCAGATAATCAGTTTCTGCTCCAAGAATTTTAACGAGAGGTTTGTGGTCTGCAATCAGAACAGCTTCTTCCAATGTAAAGACTCATGGAATGTCCTCATACCAAAATGCAATAGTCAGAGGGTGAGTCTTGTTTTACATGTTTCATGAAAGTGGAAGCAATTAGCCTCTTTGTTTCATTATTTTTTTAGGTGAGAAGCATCTAGGCCTACAGCTGAAACATCATGAACTAAGGCGGAAGAAGTGGAAATGTAAGTTTTTTTTTTTTTTTTTTTTTCCCAAATCTTAATTTATCAATTTCATTAAATGACTTAGAGTTTTAAGTCCCAAACATTCAAAATAACATGTTTGTCATTGAGTTTATTAATGTAGTTAAGTCAGAGAGAATCTCACTATAATAATTAGCTGTATGTAAAAGGGATCTGTGACAATGTATTCCTTGGCAGGGTGTTTTTTTTTTTGTTAGAAGCTAACTTTCTCTGGAAGTAGTTTAAAGCCTTATACATCACTTTCATGAGCCAGTCAGTTGCTTGTGAATGGAAAAAGCCATATTTGCCCTTTTTCTTACCTTTTCCACATTGTGTTAGCTATTTCAGCACAGATGCCACACTTATAAGGGTGTTCTCACTTGTGTTTGAATAAAAAATCTCTCTCCACTTATACCTTGCATGTTCTGTTATAAATTGAGATGTCAGTAGTACACCAGCTATGTGCTGCTATTCCAGAAAAGAACCTTATGCAAGTTAATGATCATGCATGTCAAGACCCTGTTTCCAACTCCATCTGCTGGTAAGCCTAAGACAAACCTACCTTTGTAAGCTTCTGTGCACCATTTAGTAGTGGCAACATTCTCTAGAGACTTGCATGGGACTATGGAAAAATAGTTACACATGCCACAAGTCATATTGTTTTGAAATTTTACTTTACTACAAAATATGATCTTTGTTGCAGAAAGAGACATTTGCTTCAGAAAGATCCAACCTCTGTTTGTAAGGAATTTTTTTTTTTATTTTATTTTATTTTATTTATTTTTGTAAAGACTTTTACCCATTTCTTCAAACTTGATGTTCTAGTTATATATATATGTATTAACTGAAAAATATGTGACCAATTGCTAGACCATGAGTCATATATAAAATAGTTCACTAATCTACATACATTTGAAAGAATGGGATACAGATTCAAAGACGAAGTCTTGAATTACATGTAGATTGTTTACAGCTGAGTCTCAGTTGATGTTCTAATTGTGAAACTACTGTCCTGTAGCTGAACATCACATTAATAAACTTTGAGGAACCTTGCACAGAACTGACCTACCTTTAACGTGTTAGTATAAATGTGTGCCCACTTCTGAAGTTAAAAGAGACTGGGGCATTAATGGAGATTTTCAATAAGAATCTTTTTGGTGTCCTGATGGCATCAGTGAGTCATGAGCCACTGCCATGGTGGTCTCTTTCTTTGGAGAATGGTATTGTGCTGTTGTGAACAGGTTAGAATCCAGTTTTGGAAACATTCTGCTGTTTTGATTCTTGTAAAATGAGACTCAGAAATCTGGGCATTCTTGGCGACTTGTTAAATTTCACCCAATATGCAACCCACTGAGAAATCTCTTTGTGTGTACTGTTTTTTGGTGAAATAACTGAAAGGATTTTTCCCCAAGAATAATAAAATCCAAGGTAAGTTGAATGGTGACCCCCAAGGATTATTATTATTTTTTTTATAACTTCCCCATCTTTTGTTCCATTGGCACTCCATCTCTTGCAACAACAGATATCAGGTACCTCACTTAAGAACTGCTTATGAAAGCAATAATCACTGATCTTCACAGTGGGAACTGAAGTACTGAGCCAAAGTCACAGGTGCCAACTCCACCATATTTGGCAGCAGATCTTTATATATCATCTACTGTCCTGCTGCTTTTTTGGCTGTTAATCCAGGAATTCCAGGCAATTGGCAGGTTGTTGGAGAAGCTGCAATAGCTCCAGTGAAGCTGCCCCGTGCTCAGATATCCTGAGCAAATGGCCACTGCAGATGTACAAATTGACTTCACATTTGTGTGATGGATTAGATGTATTAGATCTAAGTGTCTGCTAAGTGTTACAAAGATGTGGCAATTTGAATTCCATGGCTATGCCCATAGTAGTGCATTAGTCAGTGTCAAGGGACATTTCTGAGGGCTGGGACTTAGTTGTGTATCAGCAAAGACAAGACCAGGAGCAAAGCCTATAGGAAGAAGAAGCTCAGACATAAGGACTGGAGGTGTGTCTCACACAGGACGTGTATGAAGGCATTTGAGCAATGTCCAGAGACACTTAGGCTAGGACCTACATCATCTGATACAAGCACATTCTCCCATCTAGCCCCTTGAGAAGGTAGGAGGTCAGATCTAAAAGCAGGGGAGTTGTATTAGAGCCATGCATGTCTCTGCCACTGAGAAGCTGAGCTCATCATCTTGTACCAAAACTGCTGAACTGCTGCTGATTCTGGATTTAACATAGTCTAAAAGGTTTGTCTCACAGTCTGCTGCATAAGGAAGACATATCCAAAGGTTATCATGGATCCTCGAGGCAGTGGCAAATGGATCTACAAACTTATCTGGTGCATGGACCTTGTACTATCAAAATTGCTATAACTAGGGCATATATGTGCACTCTGTACATATTCTGCCACATACCTCAGAAAGAAAATTGATCAGATGTGCACAAATGTTGGAGACTGAAAAGGGGTAGATCCACTATTAAAAGTTCTTTATAGTTTGACAAGATTCACCAAGCAACATTTAATCCTTGCTAAATTGTAAATATCTTCTTTATTCAGTGAAGAAAATGAAAAGACAAATTAATTTATTAAGAATTACCTTTTTTTTTTTTTTTTTTTTTTTTTTTTTTTAATCTACCTTGATTATTACAAGCTTTATTGCAGTTATAGCAGTATTACTGTAGTGATGAGTGAGCAGTGACTTCACTACAAGAGAAAGAGAGAAGGGGTAAGTGTGTCTCTCCAGGTGGCTGGAAATTTGCTCTTTGCTTGTGCTACAGCAAAACTTTACAACGAAGGTAACACTTGAATATAATCAAATTACAGGTATGTAATATATGGTGCTTTTTGTCATATTTTTATTGTGTTTTAATTCCAATCAAGTCAGAGAAAGCCCACAAGTGCTCTGCTTTTTTATATCATTTCTATCAGAAATCCTAACAAGATCTTTTGAGAAAAAGCTGTTTTCCAAGATATGCTCTCCAAAATTCATGTATATATCTATCACAGATTATTGGTTAATCTGTACCTTTTTTATCCCTTTACAGACGCAGTTTGAATTTCCACCTGATTTTCCTGATAGGCACCCAACAGAAAAGCTAGATAGAGTTATGCATGTGTTAGTATATTACAGTGAAAATAATGGATTTTGTTTTAGCTTGGCCATTCAGAAAACACAGAAATAATTCTGAGTCAAAGCAGTTTAAATTATTTTGCTTTTTATTCAGACAGAAAAAAATAGAAAATATTTTGAGTCAAAAGTGCTTTGTTGCACTTGAAACAAATTATTTGGATTTCAAAGGCATTTTACTTTTTAACATTTGAAAAAAAAGAAAGAAAGAAAGAAAGGCATTGGAAATATATTTCAAAGCTAAAATTCACAACAAACGGGAAACCAGAAATCCAGAAATCTTTCAACTCTTTCAACGTCTAGGGTATTTCCTTTTTTTTTTTTTTTTTTTTTTTTTTTTTTTTTTTTAGGTTAATGAACAATTAGTTGGAAATGTTTAGAAGTCATAAAATGTCCAATCTCTCTGGACCCATATTTTCCACACAAAAGAAAAGAAAAAGAAAAAAAAGAAGAAAAATGTCATGATCTATTAATTTATCTTTGCAGAGGAAAAATAAAAAATAAAATAAAGAAAACCAAAACCCAAAACAAAGTGAAGGCCATGTATGCAGCTTTTGTGGACTTTCTTGCCCTTAATTTCACATTTTTCTTCCCCTGCTGATAGACCTCTCTCAACCACTAATTGTGTGGAGAGGGAAGGAAGTGGTACATGTTCCTTTCCAAATTAGCTATTAACTAGTTGGTCACATATTTGCTGCTTGGCAAGATTTTGCAGCAAAATGGTAACACCTTTATATATATATACTTACATACAAAATACTCATATATATATATATTTATTATTATTATTTATTTATTTATATATTTTTCCCCCAGAAATGTGTATTTCAGCTCCTGAATTTGTGCCATGTCTTGTGTCTGTCATATTTTGTTACATCTTGTCAGACACAGCAATATGAAATAACACAGCATGACTCCTGGTAGCCAATCATAACTGGAAAAGTTGTACAGCTGGGACGAAAAGGCTTTCACAATTCCCTTTGAAGATCACTTCAGATAGCAAAAATTTAAGTTAACATGACACAAAAATAAAAATCCAGTAATCTTCTTACACAATAATTTTGAACAGTTATATTTGCTGAATATTTCTCTAAAGAAAAATACAATATATACTCTATCAAAACAATAAATGAAAGATCTTCATGTTTAGCTGGAGTGAGAGATTTGACTGTTCAGCTGATCTCATCAGAATCCAATGCAAAATCAAGTTTATATTTAGAAAGTAAAGTAGTAAGTTTCAGAATTACACAGATGATCCATATAGCTAGACTGTAATTTCTATGGACATATTTAACTAAACATTGGTATCCTTCAGTGCAGAAAAAAATGGCTAGTTATTTCAGAAATTCAATCCTACAACTGGTATTTTTCATATTATTAAAAAAAGGTTAGCTTCATAAAATAGTTTAAACAGATGTTTGTTAGTGGGTGACAAATCTAGATCTATTTATTTTTTTTTTCCCTATTAAACACGGAGATCTGAGTAAACTAAAAGGACTTGCTATCTGCAACTGAAGCCACTGCCCTTTAGCAGTGCATGTGCATTTAAATGTCTCATTTCCATCAGTCACACCATCTGACTTTGAAGTCCTGGCTATGTCTTCAGTGTGGTTTTGAGGTGTAATTCCAGCTCATGGGGACACGCTTGAGTGAACACACCAGACATCTCATGCTGTCAAAGGTCTCTGGATAACCCAGTGTAAAACAACCCTGAGAAGGTCTCCACACACCTCCTGATTGCCAAAGCCACGGACCCAGCCAGACTTCCCTCCTCAGCACAGTGCAGGAAGGATGACGGAGACATCCTTAATCACATCTGGCTGCCTTTGTCCGAGATAGCCACCAGTGAATTCAGCTCAAAGCTACCTGATTTACGCTCCTCAAAGAAGAGTGGTCAGAACTGAAATCTGACTTCTAGTCAGGAGGCAATAGCTTTTCTGGCACATTGTCTGTATGAAATCTGCATCATGTCATGTTTTTTTCTATACTGAAGGACTGGTATTATGCACGCTCTTAAGCCCAGACTTTGAAGTTTCACATTTCAATACTTGCTAGCTAACATTTAAATACTTCCTAGTTAATCAGGCATTTTATAGTATAATACAATGTAGTTGTAGCATGCATATGATTTCAATATGTAAAACACACCTAAAAGTGAATTATATCTGCAAAAGCTCTCTCCATGAGCAGATAAATAAACACATGCTAAGTAGATCATTCTGCACACAAAGGCATGTGAATTTCCTGAGTCAAGGCGATGTTCCGTATGCACCTACGCAGATTTCATAGAATAAAGCTCTGCTGGAATTTGCCTGAAAATAACAGGGGGCAAATTAAATTTTCGAGTGGAATTCAGAACAATAGTAATATTTCCTGAAAGGCTACTAATTCTAGTGAAGCTATTTCAAAGGCCACATTCTTTTCAGGTCGCTATGGAAGGCTAGCTCATGTTATAAAATGATAGCACCCTTTTGTGTTCTGAGCTCTCTGTTACACCTGCTGTGTCCATTTTTTTTTATATTTATTTATTTTTTTTGTCTCATTTGCAGTTCTGCTTGGTCTAGCATGGACTGGGCTGAATGAATAGAAAACAGCAATATAAAGAACTCTGTCCTATATCACAGGGATTTTTTTTCCTTTTTGACTGTGTCTAAGATGCAATTAACTTTTCATAAGACATAAAATAACAACATTCAAAGCCAAAGTTACTAACTGCTATTATTCCATGTGTCAAATTACCAGAACACCAAAGCTAAAGATGGGCAACACCCTATAAAATAACTCATTATGAAGAATGCTGGTTTTCTCTTCTTGTTATTTTGGGTTTGCACATCCCTTTGATAATGTAGTTTACTTAAGAGAGACAATGCACTCACTCTAGTGCTGAGGGCTACAAGAAAAATCTTGTTCCAAAGATAAAATATTTTCAGATGAACCAGGGAGTAGGCTCTAAGCCTATTTCATATTTATCTGGCTTCCTCTGAAGATGCCAACACATGTCAATCACACTTTTAAATAAGCTAGCTCAGGCCCTGATGAGAGTGTATCTTGTAGCTGACTGAAGCTCAGCCTGGTGTGCAAAATCTTCTCCTAACCTGTAAATCCTTGGAGGGTGAATCCAAACTGAACACCCTGTTCTGTGGCTAAACTGGTATCAAAACAGTCTGAGTTACAGCAATACACCTGCTCATTTTAATAACTTTATTCAGCATTTTTCCACAGAGGCTTCCTCATTTATGGTAAATAAAAAGCTTGTTGCTTTCTTCCTCCAGTGAGACTTGTCTGGTCTCTCAGGTTCCTAATTTCTCCTGTCTAAAATGCTTCCACACCTCTGGCTTACATCTCTTCATGCTTCACAGCCTGCAGTGCATGTACACCTTCAGCTACAGAAGGTGAGAGGAGAAATAACCAAAGAGGAACACAGCTCAGATGTGAGATTCCTCTCTTATTAAAAGAAATCAAAAGAATAAGAAAAGCAGAAGGTAACGTTTCCAGGGTACATGAGATACTGCCCTGAATACCAATGTTATTAAAAAATAAAAAACAAATAAAAAAAAATCAAGCTAAAAGTCATAGGGAAAATAAAATTAGAGAATATTTGAAGCAGAGAGGGATTGTTCTCAAGGAGCAGTGCTAAATGATACAGAAAATTTGTTTGGGAAACAGAAAAAAAAAATAGTGGATCTTCTTTGCATAAATCTGTGTCTTCTACCCCATGCAGGTCTGAAAACAACATTGCCAATAAAATACTGGCAGAAGGAAGAAAAATAATGCAAGTTGCTCTGGTAAAAACTAGTAGGGCATTCAAGCTTCCTATGGGAGAGCCATGTGCCTCTTCTCATCAGCCATCCACTGCAATTATCTGTTTTTTCCTTCATTTCTGTCTGTGATCAGTATGCCTCTCAGTATCTTTGGAGCATCTCTCACTCCATGCCTCACATCTGCCTGACTTTTTCCCAAGCTAGCAAGGAAACATAACATCTTCATGCTGAAGACTTTCCCACAGCGGGCAGACTGGCTGGATCCTCTGCTCAGACCCCACTTTCTCCAAGACACCCCAACAGCACAGAGGAACATCTGCAAATACTGAATTTGGCTGATGGGCTCAAATGTTTTTAAGGGAAGTCTGCAAGACAAGCAATCCTAAAATAATTTAACTTTCATTTGTGTAGGAAACTAGGCTGAAAAATAATTAGAGGTCTGATTAGAAGAAATGATTAATGAGGAAAGATGATCACAGTGGTATTTGTTATTATGAGGTAGGTGTTTCTCTGTCTCTCTTTGTGATTTTGACCAAAAATTCCATCCTGGACCTAAGAAACAAAAGTTTGTTTCCCAACAAAAGTTTGTGTATCTTTTATGTTCCCATGAAACATGTCAGTTTCTAGGGCATTTTTCTGATCTTTAAATAAATAAATAAATAAATAAATTGAAGTAGTTGAACAGCTATAATAATTCATATTTACAATCTAGGCAGACTAAAAAAGCAGAAAATGTTAAACCAAACAGCATCCACCCAAGCTAGAATAACTAAGAGGAATTATCAGTCCTTATGTCACAGGACAGTGCTTTCTACCAGCTAGGGCCTTGGAAAGCTTTTATTCACTAACAACATTTTAAAACTCTAGGTTTCTACCCAATAAAAGAACTTAATTTGCATTACTTCAGGATAGAAAAGCCAAAAATATCCACATTTACTTTGAAGAAAAACCTTACAGTGATGATATTTCCGCCACTTTTCTTGGATGAAGTGCCTGCTCTCTGCGATGCCTGTTCCCTTGTGCAGTAGCACCTCGTTGCACATAAGATCTGCATTTTTCAGAGTAAGTGATGGCATCAGAGTCTGTCCCCGAATGGGGAAGCTCAGTCACTCATAGCAGTAAGCCCACTGCCAGGAACGTTCCCTAGGGAAGTGAGGTCAACTTTTGCTGTGCAAGGTGATGGGTCATAATTTAGAAAGGAGATCTTTTCTATTTGTGAAATCCTTTCCACTTGTGTGCTTTTTGTTTGTTTGTCCTGGACAAAATTGCTAAGAGTTTAGCTAAAAAACTTGTTGTTAGCTTGTCCAGATTATTTGCTTTACTAAAAGGTTGCAGTCCAACCCCTGCAAAGCAATAATTAGAGAGCTTCACTTTTTATTGTTGCATTTAAATGTCCCTGGAGCAGTGGCTGCTCTGCTGGAGGAGAGGGAGCGGATGATATATGTTTTGCTTCTTTTTAATCTGTCGTCCAGCATCACTACTATTCCAACAGTGGGCCTCCTGACTTTGTTCATTGTTTTTAAATTAACTGAAAAAATATTGCTTTTGAAAGGTGAAAGCATAAAGAATTACAAGCAGCCCGATCAGCTTTGCTCTCTTCTGTAATGTACTACTGCTTGCTAGTACTCCTAAATCATTAGCTGGGAGAGACTAGCCATTTTGGAGTTCTTATATATTGTGCATTGCCTATACTAAAAGAACCTGGAGGGTTTTCTTTCCTTTGTCTCTTTCCATTTGGTTCTTTTGCAAGTGGAGCCTCTACTGACATCCACTGGTAGCTACAAGACAGCTGCAGCCCTGCACACTGCCTGTAACCCACCCGTGCTAATCCCGTCTCCTGTGCCAAATCATTGATTTAGTACCGTGCTAGATGTCAGCTCAAATGTAAGGTCAAAATAATGTAATCCTTCCAGTTACTCTCCCCTTCCCAGAGGAATGGCCCCCTTTCCCTGCCATGGTGGTAAATAAATTCAAGAGATGAAAACCTGCTAGCAATTTCTTTGGCTGCACTCACCAATTAGCAACACAGAAAATCAAACCACAGTTTCCTAGGTGTAGTGGGAATTTATAGGGAATGAGAGCTACCAGGAACATGGGCTTGTATGTTACTCATTATAATTTATTTTTTTTTGTTTGTTTAAACTGCAATAAATTGAGAGTTAATGATCAAGGGTGCAGGAATGAGGATTAGAGACCAGATGGGAAGAGCTGAGGACTCGTTGCTGTACACACTGTGCCATTCACTCTTTCTAGTCATTAAACCCAGAGCCTGTCCTGCCCCTAAGTACTACACGTACCACAGCATGAGATCAGTGTGAAGATAATTAAGAATACACCTATTATTGTTAGCTTCTTCTGGCTCTGCGTGACTTGCTCTCATGTGGGCACGTCTACAATGTAATAAAATTCTTGGATGTGTGGAACTTTGGGCTGGGTCCCTGTGAATTTTGATGGCTTTGCCTGAAGGAAACAGAGAAGAGACTGTTATAAAAGCTGTGAAACTCAGCAGGTAAATCAGGAGCAAGAACAGGGTGCTTATTAAATTTTGCCAAATATGTCACTTTCTGTAGACTTTTATCCAGTTCTTTGCACACAGTCTTAGCTATCTGTGCATTTCTTTGGTGGCTGAAGAAACATCAACTCATACACTTACTGGTGAGTTTTATCCTTTTTTTTTTTTTTTTTTTAACCATCTTGTCACCTTAGTGACACAGTATTGTTTCTTATTCATGATTTGATAAAGGTAATTTGTAAGGAGGTCTGATAAAGAACAAAAGGCCACTGGCTAAACCATTCTTTTTTAATTTTGCAGGAGGAATACCAGCAACTTTAAGAATTAAGAAAATATTATACTAATCAAGGCCTTTACTTTTCTGATTCATGATATCAGTGCTGACCTGAGTCATTTGCAGCTTGGATATGCTCAGGAAAATACTTTGCCAATATTTTTTGATCCCAAATTTAAAGGTTCTCCCACCAAAATCAAGGACTGTCATCAGCAAAGACAGCATGCCTTGTTCCTCAGACTGCATTCACATCTCTAGAATGGGATTGACCTAGTATTTCATGGAGAAAACCACATATTTTCTGGTCCCTAGATTTCCCTGCTAAGGATGTTTGCAGGTGAGCATGTCATTGCTATCTGGGCATGGTCCTGGGCACCCTGCACCAGGTGTCCCTGCTGGAGCAGGGGCTGGACCAGATGAGCTCCTGCGGTACCTTCAAACCTCAGACTTTCTGTGGTTCTGTGGTAGCTTGCTCTCAGGAAACATGACACAAGGAGCTATCTTTCCCTTTTTCCAGTGGTGACGTCCAGACATGACAGATCAAAGGCCTTCCCACAGCCACACACATAGTTTTTTTTTTTTTTTTCTGAAGTGTGGTCATTTCAGCTGATCACAACCAGCTTTGAGTATGAGCAAAATACTCATCTGTTGAGATTTCTGGAACAGCAGAACAACTGCAGCTCACCAAATCACAGAATTGCAGGGGTTGGAAGGGACCTCTGGAGATCATTGAGTCCAACCCCCCTGAGCAGGTTCCCAACAACAGGTTGAGCAGGACAGCCTCCAGGTGGGCCTTGAATACCTCCAGAGAAGGAACTCCACTGCCTGCTTTTGTGTATGAAGTGCCTATGAAAGGCAGACTTGAGGTGTGGAAAAGCCTTCTGTTCCTCAATTTCTGTAGATTTATATACTTTTAAAGGCACAAATGATTTATCTGCAAGAAAATGAAGCTGAACAGACGAATGGTGGGATTCCCAGGGAGATTAAAGGAGTTGTCCAAACAGGCTCTTAGAAGAACCTCAATTATTTGGCCCACTCTTTGAGCTTCTCCATTCCCCCAAGCCACTTGATGCTATTTTCCACTGTGCCTATGCATCTGTTCATGTAATTTAGGAATTAATAGTTAAAAAACACTCCAGAAAATTACTTAGTAAGTTTCAGCTACTTTTTAAATAAAACCTATAAATTCTCTATGAATGAAACTTGTGGGGAAAACCAAGCATACCTACTTCATTACCCAGGCTTTGGTGTGCTGACTTGGGCCATGCATATCATATCCATTAAAGTCTCCACAGCCTAACATCATAAGGATAAGTGTTAGCATTTTCTGCTGCACCCCAAGCAGTTTTAAATTGGAAGTTGGACTGTCAAAGCAGGGAGATCTGAGTGTGCCTTTTCCTTATGGAAAGTTCAATGCTTGGGAGTTCTTAATCAAGATTGTCAGACATTTCCTGCTCATTTTCAGCCACCAACGGCAGGCATAGGTGACTCCCTCCTTGCTGTCGAGGGGCGGACAGAGCAGTACTGTGTGATCTGTTGCCCACTGAGCCACCTGCAAGTCGTTTCGCTCCAGCTGTGGTAGACCTCATGCAGAAACACAGCCTCGAAAGAGCTGGATCCTGGCCAAGGACACTGTTAGGGGTTTTTAGCTTAATTCTTTCACTGACCTCCTCCTGAGGAGCATAATTCATTAAGTACAGTATCATAAAGGCCACAGCGATTAGAAACAGAAAACACTGCCACCAGTGTAGAACCTAACAGAGGGATCGACAATATACTCTCTCCATATATATAAATATATAAATTTCCTGTTAGTTTATTCTGATACTCGGAGCTGAGAAGGAAACATCTCCAGCTTTGCTTGCTTGGGATATAGGTATAAGTTTAAATTGATAATACTTAGTCTGTGCTACTGTAAATTCCAATGTGGAGCACAGCAGGCAGTCCAAAGTGATTGTGCTCCTAAGCAAGGATGTGTGGCAAGGATAAGGGTCACAAGTCAGAGCGCTCCACAGAGTCCTCTGCTTTGGATGGAAATGCAGAATCTCACATCATCTCACAGTGTCACTACTTAATGGGAGAAAGAAAAGAAGAGGATGGGTTACACAGGGTTAAGTATGCTTAAAGTCCATTTTGTATATTTTCATACCTTGATTCATAAAAACAGTTATATTTCAGTACACATGTCATAGTGGTATCCTACAGGTGATGTTTTGGATAACTCAGGATTATGACCACCATACAAACACTTTTTGATGGTAATTTTGGGATGTTCTGAAGAAGTAAAACACTAGAAAGCCTCTTTTGATTGATCAGTCTCATTGCAAGTAAGACTATAATTGTGATACCAGCAGGTTCTACATGTATTTGTTTTTAAAATACAGCCAAAGGAAGAAATTTTCATCTTCTGAGTCTGATGACATGTAAGGATTATTGGCAGTATCAGACTTAGAGGGTTAGCCATGCAAAAGCAAAAGGAATTTGAAGTTTTACTACAAATTTACTCACTGTTAATGTTGTCTAATGGTGAAAGAAAGAAAGAAAGAAAGAAAGAAAGAAAGAAAGAAAGAAAGAAAGAAAGAAAGAAAGAAAGAAAGAAAGAAAGAAAGAAAGAAAGAAAGAAAGAAAGAGAGAAGTACTACTGTTGAAGGTCAAAACCACTGTATGCTTATTATACATTTTATCATAAACACTCTGCTTCCTCTTACTCAATTTTTGTTTTCTCTGTACAGTGGTTTACTTTGTTTGTTTGTTTGTTTGTTTTAAACATCTATCACTTCTTCCTGGAGCTCTCTCTTATTTTTCAACCTGCCTATTCTTCTCCTCTGAAGCAACATACTTCAGTCACATTTTAGTGTAAAGTAAAGGGAAAACAAATAACTTGTGTGAGTAAATTCAGATTTCACATATAACACAATGAACTGATAAATACTAACAGTAAAGTATGGCTGATTTTAGTTATATAAACATTGAATTACCTTATTAGCACAAAGATCACTCCTTCAGAGATAAATTATATTGGATGACTCTGAAAAATTGAATTAACTAAAGCATTATCAAGAAATCTGCAATCGAATCTACAATGTAGTTTTTTTTTTTTTTTTTTTTTTTTTTTTCCAGTCTAAGGCATCTCATTTCAGTTCCTTTGATTATTTTGATTGTTTTTTATTCTGAGTTAGCATTTTACCTGGACTTTTCAGATTTATGGGAGGTGTAACTCCTAGAGGAGAATGCCAGCCATAGGTTTATTGTAACGAATACTGCAGCAAACACTGCAGCATTGATTTACCTGTCTTTCTTCTGTTTTAATAACACAGTTATTATTCATATAAACAATACATGTTGTCTCCTTTTAGAACCTGGTGAGTACTTGAAGATCAGATTTATTTATTTATTTATTTATTCATTTTAAAAGGGATTATTATTAATTTTATTATTTTTAATTTACAATATAAAATATTCAAAGTTTAGTATATATCCACCCTTTCTGGGTATAGTGTCCTAACTAAGTGTCTATATACACATTCTTCTGAAAACTGTTTCAGGCAAAGGACTTGCTTGCTTTATTGGCAACAGTATAATGTTACCAGATATCAATCACCTATAGGAACTGGAACACACAATCTGTCCTCATTATTGAAATACATCACACACTGAGGGTTAGATTGTGCCTTGTACGTTGTTATGAATGAAGTGTCGAGGGACAACGCTGTAGCCATGAACTCCTAAGGCTTTCCCAGTCAGTACACCATGTCTTCAGTGCTATGTCATCCTTGAAGAAAAGGTCATGCCCACCTATTATTCTTTTTCTTGGTAGTTTTTTCTGAAGTTTCAGTTGAGTGCTGTAATGTGGGCCTGCTTTGTACCTGATCAATTAATTTAGCTCATATTCATTGGGAAAGAAAGATCATGAGAAAGGACTCAGTCAATTGTTCTTATTGGGCTTCTGGTCAAGCAAGGTCCACAGGTAATAAAATTGTCCTTACATGTATGTATTTTCTTGTTGGATACTGAGGACCAGATCCAGAAAGGGACAGAGTCATTACAGTGCTCACTGCTGTGATATTTCAAAGTTAGATATATAGGAGTTGTTTTCAGAATACTGGCGTGTGCCAAAGTTGCTGAGATATGTAAAGGTGAATGGTAGGCAGCTCAGAGGGATTAGGTATTAGACCTAATTCTAGACTATATTTTCTTTGTTTATCAGTGGTGTTCTGATATTCCTTATCTAAAGCCCTTAAATAGGATTAGTGATAAATGTAGGCTTCTCTAATCTAGGGTTAGGCAATTCCAGGCAACAATTCAGCAAGCATCTCATCTGAACTACCCTCTAGGGCAGTTTACTACATGTTTACTACATATACTAGTAAACAGTACCAAGGCTCTCTCTTTGGCCTTTAGGCCAGCTGGCATTCTTTGATAGTATCCATATTAATAAATTCCCAAATTCTCCAAAATATGATGCCCACAGCCAGAGTACCAATGGCAAAAGGATCTTTGCTTGTGGTAATTCTGAAATTATGCCTGGAATTTGTGACAGTACAAGTTGATTTGGATCACAATACTTCAAGGACTAGTAATTTAATAATTTGCTTGGTAATGCAGTAGTGCCTGTGTTTGTGCCCTGCTCCGTGTATAGGAGTGGCCTTCAGGCACTTCTTTCGTGTATAGGAGTGGCCTTCAGGCACTTCTTTCTTTCCATTGACTTCGGAGTGGTGCTAAGATGACTGATATCCTTACTTAGGAAACCACTTAGGTGCATAAAGTCAGTAAGGTATATGTAAGTCCAAGACCTTTCCAAAAATGTTGGATGCACTATCAGTGCAATATGTTATTCAAATGCTAACGATTATCACTTTGATCACCATATGAAAGACTTATCATGCCTGCACATTGATGTGACTCTGTCTCTGGACCAATTCAAGCTTTTCCATCACCAATTTAAGCACATCTGGAAGGCCTATTAGTATATGGGCCTTGTTAAAGAGAAAAGAATGATATCACTTTCATGTGGTGGACACATCTCTGACATTTTTATGTTCTGTGTCTTTGTCTTCCATTCCACTCTTGTTATTAGTGATAGATGAAGGTCTGGAAAGCAAATTGTTTGAAAAACTAACCCCAAAACATAGCTGCTAAATATATGTATGGTCCAAGCAAAGAGACCTGAAAGAGAGGAATAAGAGAACACTATTTTTCACAGAATCACAGAATTGTTCACATTTTGCTAAAAGAAGATTAATATTGTTTGGATGTTGATCCGTTAATAACAGGTGGATAGTACAAAGTTTCACAAAGTTTATAATCTCTGCTCTGGAAAGGCACCTTCTAGCCAGTGGCAATCTGGAATGACATTTCTAGTTTTAGTGTGTTGGATATTCATATTTGTGGTTCTACTATGTCACCTATAACATTACTTATATTTGCTTGTTTGTATTATTGATTAATTTTCTCCCACAAATATAAAAGCAAATGAAAATATAGGATCAACTTATAGTAGGAAGATCTGCAGGAACTCTGCTTCGTGATGGATCACACATTAAAGAAAATCTCTCTTGCACTGTTTTTCTATTATTATCTGGACCTGAATGTTATAGGCATTACAAAAGGTTTGTGGTCAACATAAGACGAAGTGTGGATGCACTGAAACTAACCATGTTTTGGTCTTGGTTTTGCTAGAATTGCCAGTCTTTTATTTAAGGTATTCCACTCTTAGCTGACTGAATTGCTGCCCAGAAATGCCCCAACTTGCCATTGACTCTAGAGGGAGAACAGTGTGTAGGTGGTTCAGTAAAGTGCTTAAAGTTAAGTGGTATAATTTAGGCTTATGGGTACAACATGTTTTTGGATCCATCTGGTATTTTGCCCAGTTACTTTGATGAATGCTTAAGGGAGCAAGAGCAGCTTTGTTACTTACTGCTTGGCGAAGAGTAGACCTTTGGGGAAGCCTGTTAGTTTCATCCCAGGAGAGCAGGAAGGGTTAACCCTTCAGTGTTCACTGGGACCACTTAAGAAGTCATTTCCTATGGCAACAATGCAAAGCATATGCTGCTGGTTAATACAGATGAGCAATGAACAAGCAAGGCATTTTTAAAGCCTTCCAGTGCTGTATGGTACAGTGAGAATACTCACCCTTGAGCCAGTCTGAAGTATGTTTGTCCACAATTTCATTACTGTATGTGTCTGAGTTAGTGTCTTCATTAAAATGATAAGTTTCTCTAAAAGCTGCAGATGACAAGTGACCTTATAATGTAACATGGTCCCGCTTAGTCTGCAGGAAAGTATTAAATGTCAGGACTTATAATTGTAAGGATTTGATATTTATGAAGGTCAGTTCAAGTGTGAGTAATATAACATAATATTACATTTAAACTAAGATCTGTGTTCATAGAAACCTTTTAAAAACACCCAGCTGCCACTGCTGAAATAGTGCAATGATAGATGATGATTTTTTTAGACTTAACACATATTGCGAATTTGCAACTCATGTAGGGTTTGTATTAAAAGCTGACATGATATTTTAATTTAAACAGAGGTTAGATTATTAAAGTTGGCAAACAGCCAGAAGTATATCAATGTTAAAAAATTTTTACTTGACTTTTGCTCTCGTTTGTTTTCACTGGTAAAATACATGAAAAAATCTACCTGAATTGTTGCTCATAATATATTTAATATCTTCATTCATTAAAAAAAAAAAGACATGTTTTGCCTTTTTTTTTTTTTTTTTGAGGCTTGACACTGCAAGCTAGTGTATAATTTCCCTCTATCATTGAACTTTATTCAGTGATATAGGGAAAGAAACCCCATTCCACAGATTGTATATCTCATTATCATTAAATTTATTCAGGTCAATTCACTATTGAAAATGATAGAAATAAAAGACTTGGAGGAACATCTCTAGTGTGCATTTCCTGGAAAGATAATTTCTTGGAGACATTCTGTTGCCCTAGAACCTGATGACCATGTCCTTACAAGTTATACAGATACAGATATAACATGTTTCATATGAACTTAGTCTCTATGGATGCATAATGCACATTGTTTTCATTAGCTAAAAAACCTCACTGGATGCTCAACACCATTCAGCACCTGGCAGGATTATGGTCTGCATTTGTATCCTCCGTTTTTTTTTTTTGTTTGTTTTGCTTTTTCTATCAACAGAGTATTTCATATCTAATCAGTAAAGTATGACAAAGGCCTGTAAGAGACATAACGAATCAGAGCACAATTTGATTCTTTTTCTACCATCTACACTATATTTGAGCTGAGTTACTGTGATATAAACATGCCTAATCAATAATTAGTTGTTTGGTCTAATTATTTTAGTGACCACTGCGTTCATTTGGACCACTGAACTGTGCATAAAGAAGCCTGCCTCACATAAAATGTCATAAAATTTATTTTATTTAATAAATTAAAAAAAAAAAAAAAGAAAGGTAAGATCTCCAGTGATTCAACACCCAAGTAAATTACAAAGCTGGAAAAGTTTTTTTTAGTTACGGAGGTTATACGAATGAGGAAAAGTTTGGAGCTGGGCCCTTTATGGCTATAGATTTATTGGTAGAGCTGCAGTGTGTTATTTGAGGAGGGTCGAGTGATATGCTTCTGGCTTTTTAAATCCCACAAGCCTCCTGTCAAAGGATGTAGATACCTTGGACAGCATTTATATAGCCAAATGTATGTATCTATAATGCAGACGAGCCATAAAGGGTGGTCAAGGCATTATTCCACATCAGTGCAATCACACTTAGGCAATTAGTAGCATAATTGCACACAGAAAGAAGAGTAGATGGAGAGGGTGATTACATGGCTTAAAATAAAAGTGTGTCCTTTCTTCATGGGAGGGACATAGCTGAAAGTAACTTTCAGAAAATGAGTGTAAACATAGAAAATAGCATTGCTTGTAAAAATTACAGAACTGCATATATTTCAGACAAGTAGACACTGTACATCTTTACTTTTGGAAGTATATTATTTTGTCAGTTACAAATCGATAGATGAAATAAAATTTATTTGTGCATATATTACAGGCTGGGTGGAGAATGGATTGAGAGCAGGCCTGAGAAGGATTTGAGGGTGCTGGCTGATGAAAATTCAACATGAGCAAAGTGTGCCTGGAGCCCAGAAAAGCTTTGATATTGGGTACCTGAGGATTCAGGTTGGGATGAATAAAATGTGGTGGTGCATATGCTCTGTTATGTGTAATTCTGAATGGAGGGATATGTGTGTGTGTTGGGGGGGGGGGGGGGGAGAGAGGGTTAATTGCTGTTAAATTGGTAAAAAGTAATTTCATTAAGTTTCAATGAATACAATAGGAAAGATTTAGCAATTTTAAGTATAATCTGAGTTAGGTTCTGTATATATCAGTTTACATTAATCCAGCTATTTTATTCTAATAGGCAAGGGTCATAAGAACAGTTGATTTTTAGATGTTTGCTGTTTGTGTTCTGATAGTATTAAAAGGGGTTATGAAAACATCGGTCAGCTCAGGCCTCCAGCTCCAGCACCATTCATTTTGCCTACAGATGAACGTAATGATGAGGTGAAGGACTAGCTCTGATGTATGGGAAAGAAATGAAGCATTTCCTTCTGTAAGGACCATGTGTTGTCTTTCATGGGAAAGTGTACATGCTTTTTTTCCCTTTTGATCTTTATACAGTATTTTCTCTGTACTGTTGAACTACACCAAATGTCTCTTTGAGAGTTAGGCAAACAAATGTCAACCTTTTGCCAACTGGTGTGAAATTAAAAAAAAAAAAAGGATATTTTAAAATCTATTTCAACTGCTTTTCTGTCAGACAATGATTGTATAATTGAAAGACATCCAGTTGATAAAAAAGAACATATTTTTTATTGGCAGCACAGTAACATGAGTTCAAAGACTGTATTTGCCAAGAGTGCATAACTCTGTAATGGCCGGCATACTTTTACAAGTGTTCAGTGGTATTACTGACAGAAAGATCGCTTTGGTCCAAGACAGATGTAAAATACTTCATTTAACAAATATTTACTCCACAATTATCTGAAAATTTAGAAAGTACAACCTGACATGTTTGAATATCTAAAGAACCTGTTTATGGGGTATTCTATTATTGTTCCTACATAATAATCCAAAAAATATAGTTGCAGGGGAGGCTAGATGATTTAGGATATTGGTAACAGGATACAAAGCCTTTCACTTCTTGGTCAGCAGTTCAAATATGGCTTAGGTTGGTAGTAAGTCAAAATGATTGCTGGACTATGTAACTAGGGTTAATAATAGGTTGCTGCCTTCTAGATTTCAGAGCCCACCACCATATCAGCTAAATTGTCATGATGAGCAAAGAGTGTTGTCAGTTTTGCAGGAATTGGTGTCACCAAGGGGAAGACAATGATGGTGGCTCCAAAGACCTAGGACACTAGCACCTCTCACACAGAACTATACAATTGCTTTTATTTTGCAGTCTCCACGAACTTGTCAGGAGTTTGCTCCTGTGGTGGATACAGGAGAAGCTCCTGCAGATTGAACTTCGCTGAATCTCAGCCTGAAGTATTAGAGAACAGACTTGTCATTACAAATTGTCATTGAAATAGCCACACTGATGGAGAACTATGTGGCGTAATTATTAATGGATAATGAGAAAGCTAACCAAAGTGTGAGAGCTTTTCTCAGTTTTTATTTCATGTTTCAAGTTTGAAAAGCAACACAGCACTGTGATTTTAGTCAGAGGTATAGATTGGAAAATGAAAATGAAAAGAGATTTTGTCTTCTTTGTTTCAGTTAAATACCTCAGAAGTGGAAATAGCTGCCTTTTCACTTCTTGTGTGTTTTGCGTTTTAAGAATAAATGTTTTTTTTCAATTATATGAGTCATGTTTCATAAAAGGAAACAATTTTGAGCAGCATCTCGAGGCCTACAGAAATAATTGTATGGGAATTGATGTTTAAAATTCACAATGTGTTATTCCTCTATTTGATGTCATTTTTCTGTTTCCATCTCTCCTGCTAATGTTTAAATGCTGTTCCTAATGCTTTCCAAAATTTCAGGGTAAGAGTAGAGAGAATGTTACTGATTTCAGATAAAAAACAGGCAAGAACTGGGCATTTTAAAAGTTGTTCCTTGCTGTCTTTGCTGAGAAGTGCCTAAAAGTTATGGAACAGAAAGAAGAGACTGAAGAACCAGCTACACAGTGGAGATGATTTTATTTACAGCTTCCCTTGCTCATTTTCTATTGGCCAGAAAAGAGACACTCAGACTCCTGGGTCAGATGGAGCTGAGCATCACCGTGTTTGATTTGGAGGAGAGGAGGAAGCAGGGAGCACAGACACGAACAGCCTGAACTGGCAAAGAAGGGGAACCCAGTTACCAGGAGAGGGAGAAACTGAAAGGGAATTACAGAGCTCATAACGTGGAAATGCGAAGGATGAAAAACACATGCTGTTCCTCATACTGAGGGAGAAAGATCCTTCAGAAAGGACAAGTGTATCAATGGGGGCATGTTTGGGAATTATAATCATATAAATAACATTTTTATTAATAATTAGGCTAACAAAAATGTTGCGTCCTCAAAAATAACTGATTTTATATAACCACAATCCACATCTGCATCTTTCAAATATCTTTAAGACTGTTATTCTCCCTGATTCTGGCAAACCTCTTTTTTTTTTTTTTTTTTTTTTTTTTTTTTTTTTTTTGTAGACAAAATTTTAGGATGTTTATCTTTCTTCTTTAATTTCAAACTCAAACACTTAGCAATAGAAGGGAATATCCTGACACCATTGCTTATAGGAATTGTCTACATGTGCTTCTGCCTTTTCAGTCCTATTGAACATGAATTCATCGAATTCATCTGGGTAAAAGTGATAGAAGCCTTTGTTTTAAATTATATTCTTTCTCTCCACTGGATGTTGTACTCTCTCTACTAATGACTGATAACTGTGCACTTTAAGAAGTTGTTTAAAAATATGCGTACCATTACAGGTGCTTTCTTAAGTCACTTATGTTTAATTAAAGATATTTGAACTCAGAGGCCTGGATTCAGGTAACCTACCTGAGGTGCCTGAGTTAGGATTGTAGTTGCAGTTTGTAGCTCCCTTTCTAATTACGTGAGAAATAGGCATCTCCAGGGGTAATTCAGTCTGCTTCAGCACCTGGATTCTCTGCACAATCTGAATTGCTTTCTGTAGATAACTGCCTCTGCACTGACTGATGGATAAAAGCAAAAGCAATCATAGTTGTGACTGTGCTGCCTCAATGCGGCCTGAATCCAGACCACTGTGACCAAGACTTTTATATTGCTGATTACAGCAATATAAAAATGATTCTGGGTATAAAAATGATTCTGGGTATATAAATATGATTCTGGGTATCTACTTTTGCTGTCTTGGAGGAGGCTGACTTTCTTTGCTTTCAGCTTCTTTCTTCTTTGCTTTCAGCTTCTTTCAGAATATACCAAATTGGGCATTGGTCATTATGGAAAACTTGGCTTATGCTTTTACACATGACACTTTTTGAATCCTGAGTCCCTTTAAACAGACAGAGACAACACTTACAGATGGCTGTGCAATAAATGAGAGAATAATGCTCTCCTCCATCATGGAGGCAGGTTACAAAGAGATGTCAATTCACCACCAGACCCCTGTTCTGGACATCTCTGTTTTTGTTGCTTGGCTCTACCATATGACAATAGTTGACACTACTTTTTAATCCACATGAAAAAGAGCAAACTACAGCAGCCAGCACTAAAAGCACTGTGTTGGTGACTGTCTGCCATGTGACAGGCAGAACTGTTCATTCCCTGATTCATGCTGGTGGCCTTCTGTGGTCTTCTTTATTACCTATAGCAGACCCAAAGGATTTTTGTCTGCTTTATGAAAGCTTTCCATCCTGAGACACAAGTCCACCCTGGCACGATATAGGTTGCTGCACCATTTCTCCTGCATTTATCCAGACCAATAACAGGCAGTAGCCCTGTTATGTTCCACCAAATGAAAGATCAGGGTCTGTTTCCCTCCATACATGCTGTCTCCATTTGCTCTGTACAATCCGGTGCTTGTCTGCAAGCAAAACCTTCCTTGTCTTACACCTGTGTAGTGATATCAGTTTGACCATGGTTGCTCAGTTAGAAAAGAGAATGAAATTACACACAATGGTGTTACATGTCTGGACGATATTTTGCTTTTGTGCAAATACTTGTAAATGAAAGAAAAAAAATAGATTATATCCTTTAAAAATGAAAAACAGACTTGAAAAAGTTGGTCTATAGATTTTTTTAAGTGTAGTTCTACTGACAGAGCTTATAAAAACATTCCAAAGTAATGTAGTGTGATGACCCTTGCTCATAATCACAGAAAGCCTCTCCAAGTTTTTGATTTTTTAATAAGCCTATCATTAATCTTCAATGATAATAATATAGATTTTATTAAGAAAGCTCACCAAAGTTCTTGGAAAACTTACAAGACATTTAACAGCTGAACAGTGTATCTCACAAATGGACTTTAAAGGTGCTCTTTCAAACTGAAGCCTTTATTTGATCTGGTTTTATAGTTAGCAATTGCTTTGGTCTGAAGCCTCACCCATCCTTTCCAACTAATAACCAAAAGAATCCTGAAATATAGCACTTGTTGAAGGTACAGCATGACAGCCCTTAAACCAATTTGTATTACTCACATACTCCCGAGGCTGGATTCATTACTTGTTCTAAGACATCCTACTTTACCAGAACTGTATATTTGCATATTCTGAATAATATAAACTACAGGATTAACAGTTTGTATGGAGATGAAATAAATATTTAGCTTTTTTTTTTTTTTTTTTTTTTTTTTTGTAACATTAAGCATTACTCAAATGTTTTCTCCAATAACTTTAATCTGGATTTTCTCTCTGATAAAACTCTGGTTGTTTGCAGATCCACCCGTCAGTTTTATGAGGATATCTTTGAGACATCACAATTATAAAACAAACTGGAAGGAAAAGCAGCTGTACTTACAAACAAACATCACAGGCACAATTAATCTGTTTAAAGGTTTTATGAGGGGAAGCATAAAATATCAAATAAAGGCTAATGGGAAATATTTAAAAAATGCTGAAGCTGGTAACAATCCATTGAGCAGAGCAGCCAATGCACATTCAGGAAACGGAATGTAGCTAGTAACTCCTTTGGTTGTAAGCCACCATCTCTCTACCTCCCAACCTGAACTTAGGACTGTTTCATGTTTCTAAAACAGATAGACTTCTAGATATATACTTTATTTACTTTGTAGATTGCAATTTAAAGTACGGTCCTTTTTTTTTTGAAAAAACAAAGATGGTAATAAAATCTCAGGAGGCCAGTTATGCTTTACGTTGTTCAACATAAACCTAGCCTGATCCTATTCCTGTGGTTAAAGTTTATGCCTTGGTTACATGGGAGAAAAGCATATACATACACATGCTCTTTCTTACTCTATCTTGCTTTCCTTCATGCCCCTCTGTTCCCCCCATGTCAGCAAGCATGCTGGAAAGAGGCTTTGGATCAAGCGGGTGCATGACTGTGCACTTATATACTTAGACAGTATCCTTTAGATGAAAGAAGAAAGGTTTATCTTTAGCTCCAAACCCCAGTTTTGGAATCTGAGTGAGCTGGATAATGTATTCATGATTTTCGTTTGTTAACTTTAACAGAAAGTTTCAGCATGTACCAAACTGAAGGAGTTTAGTGTGTAAAAATTTCTTCAGGTTTAATATATAAGAGACCACATTGCCTCATGGCACATGTAAAGCATCTTTACCTCTTTCTTTCTGTCTGTTTATAGAGTCATGTAAATACTGAAGAGACTTTGAAAGGGCAAGGTCTTCTGGTTGTTGTACTTCTACCATATATATTTTAAATCACTCTTTTTAATTTGCTAAAATATACATTAGCAGGTAATGGCTCCATGTGGTGTTCATATGATACAAATTCCCACTATCTCAGGAGAAGAGTTTTTGTTCAAGATACACAACAAATAAAATTGGAATTGATTTCTGAAAAAAAAAAAAAAAACCCACAAACAACTCTTGCCTCCTATCATGGGAGCATGGGACAGGAAGGCTGCTTTTTTATCATAAGGTTTATTTGGCTGTGTTTGTAAACAGGATTTTCTTGAAGAGACTGTCAACTTGGGACACTTCCCACCAGTTGGTAGAGTGGACGATAGCCTTTAAAAGGAGACAGTGCATTTGATCTTTCTTGTAGCTGTAGAAGCATAAAGGGTTTTGTCACATAGACGGTTCCAATTTAAACTCCTTTCAAAGGGTGGTTTTGTTAGTGATTTAAAAAAAACTGTCTGTGCTTGATTCTGATCTTACTTAAATTGATGCAGTTGTGTAAAAGAAGTATGAGATCCTGCCTTCTTGTAAAACAGTTCCTTATTGATTATTTTGAAAAAGAATTTAAATGTAATAATAAAAATAATAATTTTTAAAAACTTTAAAAATAAAACAAATCAACTTAAAATAAAATAAAATCCATGCAAAAGAGCAACAGTCCAGGGAATTTTCCAAGGAGGTGAAAGCATAGTGCCTTTGGATTTCTGCCTGTTTGTGCACATGCAGAATGTTGGTATCTTGGGATAGCCGCACTCCTTGTCATGTATTACGCTTTCTGTGGACTCAGAACTGTCATCGCGGTGCACATAAACATATTTTATTTTCTTCACCTGCTCATGTGGCGCACACCTGGGGTCTGCTGGCAACGTGCTTGGCTTCAGCAAGCGAAGGAGAGACAGTGCCAGGTTGGAAAGCAAGCCCCACTCCCTTCATGTACATTAAGCTGAGTCGATCCCCCACCGTTTTTATGGTGTTGTAAAGGACAGGGCTGAAAAACTTTAGCTTCTACTGAAAATTCCAAAATATGGGGAAAAGAAAACTTTTAGAGACTCAGACAGAACCACCGGGGTTTTGCCTAGACCTCTTCAACAGAAGTCCTTTTTCTCTGCCTGCTGCCTCCAAACTTTACCCCTGGTGACTGCTGAAGTTTCTGTCTGTGCAACATAAGCAGCATCAATGCCACCTGTCCTGCCAGGGGTGGTCATAAGCAGATCTTCAGAAGTCAGCTAGATGGCACGGCACTCTGTTGTTCTGCTAACGTCATGGATTGGACTGAAACCTTTGTTGCTGGTTAGTGCTTCCTGGAGCAAAGGAAGTGTCAGCTGTATATTGCTCAGAGCTGGCTGAAATGTTTATAGAGGAACTGAAATTTTCATTGATTTGAGTTCATGGGCATAAAAATGCACTGCTTCCTGCTAGCTTTTTTTTTACAAGAGTAAACATTTTGTTGAAATGCTTTCTGATGTCTGGTTGCCCATCTCCTAGGCCTGAAAACTGCTGGAGATTGGAAACAGTGAGAAGGGAAGCTGTTGGCAGGTGTCTTCTGATGAGCAAAGAGTTGAAACTTCACTGCTAAGACATCCTCTGGACCACGAACAAAATACAGAAGTACACACAGACACACACAAGCATGTGTGTATGTGACAATTAGGGGACTGAAATCTTATTTCTGCTCACAAGGAAGTGGTGTTATCTCTTTCTGTGGAAAAAGGCACTGTTACATGCTGTTTTTGATCCTCTGCCCAATGTGTTTGGGCCATCTGAGGTAGGGAGCGTCAGATCTGCCCCTGTCCATGTCTGCCTGCTACTCACTTGTGTGAGCAGATCGTCCCTCCCTTTGCTGAAGTAGGAGCTGCTTTCTTAGGCAAAAAATGGCTTTCTTAGGTTCTTTTATTGCTGCAGGTGTAAAACATTGCAGTCATAACTGAGTCTGAAATAGAAGAATTCTTTCTCTTTCCCTTTCAAGGAAAGATTATAAGGCCCATGTTATCTTTGAAACTGCAAAGGAAGATATTTGGCCAAACAGTGTTTTCATTTGCATACATGTAATTCTTCTGGGTGTTGTCAAGAGAATATCTTTTCTTGCCATAAGAATAAAAAGAACAGAAGTATGCAATGTGATGGGAGAAGTAAGAGGCATTAGCTTTTCACCTCCACACACTAGGGCTTGAGCTTTCTTTTGCTTGCATAGGAAAGGTTCTCAGTTGTAAATTTGTGCTTTGTTGTTTTATTCAGAGAAGACAATTCATTCTTCAAGTTAAGACTGAGATTTATTACTGGCAGGAGTGAGCAAATTGGGCACACTCAGATTCAATTTATAGGTGTGAACTTTGAAAGCAAAACTCTGCAACGATGGTTATAATGTAAATTACAGCACCAGAAAGACCAGGTTGGAAGAATCTACATACCGCTGGCTTCCTGTTTCTGCTATGTGCCCCAGCTATCCAGAGGATGAAGGCCTATACATATTTTTAACCAAACTAATCCATGACTATACAAGTGATCAGAGTATTTTCAGGTGCAGTTCTTTATGAACAGCATTTGGATTTCAGTAATCCTTGCAAGGCTGACTTGGACAAGAGTCTTCCCACACGCAGTGTGTGGCATTCTGCTGCTAAAAAACAAGGGTGTTTCCAGTTAAAATTTGGCCTTCACATAAAGTCCATCCTTTGGCAGAAGATTTTGTATTATGTCATGAAGAAGTCCAACAATCCTATAAATGCACATCCTTGAGGTATGGAGCTATTTTTTTTTAAAAAAAATGAGTATTTACCATGTTATCGACATTTATTCAACTGGTCAGAAAATAAAAAGATGGAGAGAGAGAGTATGCAAATATGCATATGTCTTTAATAGATTATTGAAACAAGCAGCAGAATGATACAACTCTCTTGGGCCAACTCCACAATGTTTTAAAAGCAGAGTTTATTACAAAGCATGAAGTTCAAGCTGTGGAATTCATCTCTTTGCTTCCTGCCTCTTTCCAGACACAGACACACATGCTGATGCACACTGAATTTAGTGTGGGGGTTTTAGAGGGCTTGCAACAGTGGGAAGGGATTGACTGGACCTGTTTTAGGGATAGAAGCTCTTTGAATAATTTAAGACTTGACTGAGGATTTGGATTTCAAAGTTCATGGCTGTTCAGATCCCTGCTTTTGATTTTCATCCATTCCTCTTTATTAACATGTCTGCTACTGGCCACTGTCAGAGAAAAGATTTTGGACTTGATGGACCTTTGGAGTGACCCAGTACAGCTGTTCTTATGGTTAGTGGTGCATTGCGCAGGAAGTAGATGATGCAACTTCACAGATTGTTGGTTAGTTCCAGACTGGAGTTTAAGATGCTCTCTTTTTCCCCCCTGTAAATCTGAACATGTTTTGGATTTTGGCCGTCACATAGATATCTCTTTCCTTCAGGAACGCTCCGACTAGTTGTTCTCTGATGGAAGATAAGGCCTGTTACTAATACACTCTTTGCTTCACTGAAACATATTTTTTTCTGCTTCATCCAATAAATTACTGATTTGTAGGTCTTTGGAACATTCTTTCTGATTTATTTATTGATTTATTTATTTACTTTTCCTAGCAGAAGGACAGAAGTTGTTTGTTTGTGGGACATAGATTTTGATTTCTACTTTGAGGTCTTTATGACTTATATTCATTAAACTCTGTTACTAAATGTTTCTGAGTTTAAATACCTGGGGGAGGTAGGGAAAGGTTCTTAAGATACTCCACTGGATTCTTTGGCTATATCAGCAGATGAAACAGATCTAGGACATTAGTTCAAGCACTGGCATGCAAGCATCCTTGTTGTTAAGCTGTTCACACAGTCCTCAGCCAGATAACATTTTTCCAGACAATATCTGGGTACAGTTTAGGATTGCTGTGGGCCAGGAAACATTCACAATTCGATGTCTGATGACACCACCAGATGTGGGTGGGATTTTAATATTTAGCTGTAAGGGTCCATGTTGAGCTGTGATATGCCAGTTGACCTTAGAGCCAAGAATATTTCTTCCTTACAGTTCTAATACTGTTATTTCTAATATATTTTTCCACTGTCTTCAGAAAACATTGGATATAATCTTTACTGTTCAATTAATTTTGCTGTACTAAGAGATAGAGCGTCCCTCTTATTAGGTTGGAGGCTTTTAAGCCATCTAATCACAACCACTGGTTATTGCAGATGATCACCTTAAATAACTTTTTCAGATACATCCCACGTTATAAGTGTAAATGAGTATTTCTCATCCATTGTTTATATCCTTCAAATTAGGAAACAGTTTTTCATCATAAGGGTGGTCAAACACTGGACCAGATTGTTCAAAGGGTCTGTGGAATCTCCATCCCTGGAGATATTGGTGCTTGACTAGTAAAAGTTCTGAGCATCCTGATCAGCTTTTAACATGGTTTTGCATTGGAGGTTTCCAGAGGTTCTTTCCAACCAAAATTATTTTATGTGTGTATGATCATGACTAAGAGAAATCTAATGGAAGCTCGTCCTCTTCTCCTTCACAGACTATTAGTACTTGAGGTTTCTAAATGCAGAAGAGTATATATTTTGTTACTTGTTTGGACTTTTGTTCTTTATTTACATCAGATTTAGCTACATTTCTAAAATTTCACACTCTCCATATTGAATACTCATGATTTATACTAAGAAAGTATAATTCTAATGAGTCATTATTTCGGGTTTGATATGTGGAGTATATTCTATGTAAAATAATGTAGTGTTAGTTCTGAGGAGTTTGATGCTCATTTCAAAAAGATTTTAGACATTACTAAAAATTTTCATGCCTCAGATTTATTTAATTGATTTTTTTTTAAACCAATTTCATTTGATTATAAAAAATGCAACTTCTTGTTGAGGCCTCAGTCAGCAGTACCTCCATTGCAGTTAACAAAAGCATCAAATAAATCAACTTGTCCGGAAGATCAAAAATGAGTTTTTCAAATTGCATATGCAAATCCAGACCTTTTCAAAATCTGAGATTTTCTGAAGATCTAATGAGCAGAAGTGAAACCCAGTAATCAGAATAAGTATAGTATACTGTTTTTTGTTTGTTTGTTTGTTTGTTTTCTGTAATCAATATACTAATGAAGTTGATGCATCAGTCATTTATACTGCTAGATGAACAGCATCCTTCTTATTCTGATATTAAATTCTGATCAAGATAGATACTCAAATTGCAAATTACAAGATTAACCATAGGAATAATGTGGTGAAGAATAGCAAAGGATGTGATTTATAATGGCAATCCACTGAGCCAACCTGGTGTGAACTAGATGTTCCCTGAAACTTGAGCACAATCATTCTTATTTGACTATTTATGGAGTCGATAAAATGAAGGAACTGTGTCTTCTTTCCAGCCAGCTGACCTCATGAGTGTGTGTGAGATCTCAGAAAGGGAGGTTATAACTATAAACCGGTGTTTTGCAGAAGAGAGACAAAGGAGAGATTTAGAATCTCAGCTGGCTTTTAGACTTGAAAAAAAAAATAGTAAGGGAGAACTCTTTGAATGATAGCTCTGAACATCTTCTGTCTTTTCTCATCCTCTTTGTGTTCTTCCCCTTTTCCAAGTAAACAAAGGAGAACGAAAGGAATTAACTATTTTTTTTTTCATTTAAATATTCATAGCTTTTTCACAACAGATAATTTTAAATGTTCTCTAACAATTGGATGCAATGTGCTTTGCCTATCTGTGTGTGTGTACATACACTTGTATTGTTGTGAGTGGCAGGGAGGCCTCCAAGGAAAACAAAGGGCTGCAGTCCAGTGAAATCAGAGGAACACTTACTCTGAAACGGCTTGGTCTGATGTTATGAAAATGCTAGAATGTAAATAAGAACTATTTTCATGACGGCATCCTGAAAAGTGGTGTTCATTTCCCAGACCTTTCTCCTGAGTAATCTGCATTAATTTATGGCCACTGTGAATAGCCACATCTCCTTTGCCTGGTACACATTTGTTTGAAATATTAATCAATTCCATGAAAGGAATTGCATTTTTTGAACGTTTCCCACTGATAGATGACAGAATATGCAGTCATTACTCTTTCCTGTGGTTTTCCAAAAGCGTTGTTTTCCCCCCATTTTTGCATCAGGAAGATGAAAAGCTTTTTCAACACCTGCTACAGTAGCTCTAAAATGAGAAGTCAGAAGACCATCTGCTTGCTAGCCCTTCCTTTTGTTAGCATGTTTATATCAACTTCTCCTAAAAATCACCCACTGTTTCCTTTGTAGAAGCATTCAACTTCTGGAGAAGGAGTTGACTAAGAAGAGATACATGATTTTGTTTGATGAAGCCATACATCTGTGATGGAATGGTATATGTCAAACTTTGCTAAGCCAATGTCATCATGTAGATGCATAGATGGCATCAGTTGTTATGCAGCTGTTTATGATATCAGTTGTTAAACTGTGGTCATGGAGAACCACTAGAATATTTACTTTTAATTCCAAATACTCACCTTAGATCAAGCAAACTGAAACTTGAATACTAATTGTGTTTTTCTAGCACTGTAATATCAAACATATATTGTAGTGTTAAAATCCAACACTCTCTGACCAGGTTCTTTTAGATACTCTATATGTACATAGGTTAATGTTTAATACCTATTTTACTTATCTGAAGGTATTTTGACACTATATGGGATTTTGATTTAGCAGGGTGGTACAACAATGTATTAAAATCATAACTACAAATTACTCTTAGCAGCAACATATAGCTGAATCACAATGCAAACATGATTCTCATTAACTGTCTTTGTAAATGTATAATGCTCACCATCCTGACACTGAGCATCCCCAGTCACTGTGAAGGAATACATGGGTTGAAATCATCTCAGGCTTGTTGCTCTCTTCAAAGGTCTTTTGTTGTTCAGTTTTTATGCTCTGTGTTGGGCTGAGATGTGTATGCTTCCACCCCTGTGCTGAACTGGCTGACTCAGGAAGACATTTGCACTCCTTTTAACAACTCAGGAACAAACATTTACACAACAAGTCAATCCACTCAACTGATATGGTCAGCTGATCTACACAGCCCCCATCTATCTAAAACAGACAACCTTCTGATCCCCTTCATATTGGGGTATACATGTACACATATATCATGAGCACATTGCTTTTGACTATCTGCTCTGAGCCTTCCTTCATTATGTAGGTTTTTAGTAATCAGTCACAAGTAAGCATTAAGAATTATACTATATTTTCTTATCCTTCTTTGTTAAGAGTTTTGTTCAACTAAGATCACAGATGTGTTTTTAGAAGGTATTAGTACTTTGAATCCTAAAGTAGGCAAGGACATGGAGGCTGTAAGTGTTTTAGATTAAACTGCTTGAACTCTAGTACCTACTTTCATGGTTCAGCATCACCACCCAGTTTAGGTGAAAGGCACAATTTTTTGAAGGATATAAACAATGGAAGAGAAGTACTTATACTGGAAGTAAAAAAAGGTATTATTCAGGATGGACATCTGCAATAATAGCCAGATTTTTGTGAGTGGATGGAATAGAAGTGTCCAGCACATTATTCTGGAAGGTCCATCCATAGCAAATTGACAATAAAGACTAGAAAACCAATAGTACAAGAGAGACAAGGACAACCTGTAGCAATACCAGCAAAAGGTCACAAAGATTATTAAAGGACAGGAGCATCAGATGTAAGAGAGACTGAGAGAGCTGGGATTGTTCAGCCTGGAGAAGAGAAGGGTCAGCAGGATCTTATCTATGTATATAAATGCCATATGGAGGACAGTTAAGAAGATTGTGCCAGGCTCTTTCCAGTGGTGTCCAGTGACAGAACAGGATGAAAAGGGCACAGTTTGAAATATGTGAAATTCTGTTTCAATGTGAGAAAAAAACCTTCCATTGAACAATGGAACAGGATATATTTATTTTATTTTATTTTATTTTATTTTATTTTATTTTATTTTATTTTATTTTATTTTATTTTATTTTATTTTATTTTATTTTATTTTATTTTATTTTATTATTTTATTTTATTTTATTTTATTTTATTTTATTTTATTTTATTTTATTTTATTTTATTTTTTATTATTTTTTTTTTTAGTGTGTAGTATGTGTGTGGAGTCCTTAGAAATATTAAAAATCCAATCAGGCATAGTCCTAAGCATCTTGGTCTAGCTGACCCTGCTTTGAACAGAAGGGTTGGACTTGATGATTTCCCACCTCAGTGATTCTTTGATTCTCTGATTCAGAGTACTCAAAGGCAAAACAAATGGTGAACTCTAAAAATACCAGTAGTCAAACAAAACAAAACAAACAATTATTTGCCCTCTGGAAATACCTAAATGACTAGCTTAAGTTAAAAATACAGTTTGCCTTGTCTAACTTCTTGCTGTGTGAAAGAAAAATGGTTAATCTCATCTTGTTATTTAGTCTCCCACTGAGACCAATCAAAAGCAGTGGATACCTCCGTAGGATGGTTCATATACCAAATTTAGATACCTATCTTAAGAAGGGATTGTCTTCCAAAGTTGTTTACCCTTGTCACCCACAGCATTTAAAGAACTAATTGGGACCATCATTGTCTGAATTTTAGATAATGAACATTGGGCATGTCTGATATGTGTCTTTATGTCTTAAACTGTCATATACTATCCAAAACTATCCATAGATATATCCAAACTATTCATAGATATGCTAAGACATAGAAAAACAAGAGCAAAAAGTTAGTATCAAAGTTAGTGAAAAACCCCAAAGTCTAACCTAAAACAACCAACCAGAGACGACATTCTGAGTTGACATTTAACAGCACTCACAATATTATTGGACTTTTGCCTTCATTTGAGATGAGGATTTTGTCATAGTATTTAGTACAAACAAAGCTAAAGCTATACCAGGCATTCTTTTCTGGTTCCCTCTTCTGCCAGGGACCATTCCTAGATGTATAATCTTGACCATCTGTGTGGTTAAATTGTTGAAGACATTTAGGCAAAAGAGATCTTTTAAACAATTCCCAGAGCATTGCTGAGGAGTTAACATGGGTCAGAGACCACTCCCATTAGGTAGACTGGATGTGGCTACCCCATTTTCAATGGGATATATATACATGTATATACACCATACATATATATTATATATCCATATATATTTCACTTTGTAATATATCCATGGCTAGCTTTCCTGGTGCATCTGATGTGTTTATCTCAACTATCTCCCTATTACCTAATTTCAAAGCATTGGTTTTTACAGTGAAACCCATGTACATACCACTCTGTAGCTCTTTCAAGGGGTAAAATTCATTTATTTTTTAAAATAATACTATGTTGTGTACCCATAGGACAAAGTAGAGCACAAGAACAGGGAGACAAAGAAATTTCACTGCCAAAGGTTCTAGCAAAGGAAGGATCATGCAGAGAAAATGTGTTTTATCTACCATTTTACTGTATTTCAGGAGAGTTCCAAACCCTTTTTCTCGCTAGTTTGCATCTAGTGAGTCATGATCCTCAAAAAACAGTAAATAAATAAATAAATAAATAAATAAATAAATAAATAATAATAAGTCCATTGCAACAAACTTTTTTTTTTTTTTTTTCTTTTTTTTTTTTTCAGGCCATAACTATTCAACAGAAACCCACAGATACCATTCAATAGTTTTAGAAGAGATGTGACCCAGACAGTCCTTCATTCCCTCTAGACATTTTGTCATCACTGTTCATAACAATGAAGATGTTCAAATGCTATCATGCTGTGCAAACATGTAGCACTTAAAGATGGATGAAATCCTATTGCCAGAAATCAATAACAAAAATTTTCCAATGCATTCTTGCAATCTTTCATTTATTAATTTAATCTCACATTTGTACTGAATTTTCTTTCAACATTTGTCCTGCTGCTTGAGGACATTTTTGTACTAGTAGTCTGATGAACTGTTAGTTTTAATGCAGTGAGAGAGTTTTCTTAGGAAATTAAGTTTAAGTTCATTTAATGTGTTCTGTGGGTCATATGTACTTTGTGAAACAGGACTGACTAATTAACAGTAACTTTCACCAGGACCAGTGTCTTATAGGGCACTTTTATTGAGAAAACAAATCCAAGGACAGGTAGCCATTTGTTAGAGCAGATTGAATAACTATAACTCATTTATGGTTTACATACCAATCTACTCAAATTCAGGCACTACTTAACACTGAAGAGGATCCAAGTATGTCACATAAGCAAATTGAGGTTCATGCACATAAACAAGTTACTTTTTTTTTTTAATATGGGACCTACCCAGAAGAAGTACCAGAAACCTAGCATTTATGAATGTTATGTTGAAAGTGCCTGGATATACGACATTAGCTCTTCAGCTTGTTCCCAGCTGCTCATAAAAGAAAGCTAGGACATGAGCCAGTTTAACTGAAGGTGTTGCTAAGTAATCAGGAGGAAGATAGGAAAGAGAAAGTATGTGCAGAGATCAGAGGCAGAGCTGAGATCAGAACTGCCAGGTAACAGTGAGGGAAGAATTTCCAAAGATGCAATAGGGAATAAAGGAAAGCAACCAGGACCTAATTTTATGAGAAAGGGAAAACAAATAAGAAGGAGTGAGGTATAAGCTAAAAAGAATAATGAAATGAGAAAAAAAGAATAAAAAAGAATAAAAAAAAAGAAAAAAAGAATAAAGAAAAATGAGAAAAGTGTGCGTGCAGGAAGAAGTAGAGAGAGAGGTGATGAATGAAAGGGGATAGAGGCTAGGGAGCAAAATTTATATGTCGTAAGTACATATTTGCTAAAGAGAATTAAAGTAGATTTTTCCATTACATTTGGGCAATGAACATTTTAAAGAGTTGGATAGCATGTCCACAACTGTATGCAACAATTAAGATTCATCTAGATTTTGTAGAACCATGACCTACACAGGGAAAATGAGCAGCCAATTACAGTGATCAGTCTACATAATTCAGGAGATGAGTAGCGATTGCCTGAAGAACTCTTCTTTGGATCACCGGTTCAGATTTAGCCTGTCAATAGTAACTGTTTAGATTGTTACCTGGTTTTTCATAGAATGATATAATGATAGAATGTCTCAGCTGGAAGGGACCTCAAAGATCATCCAGTTCCAACTCCCATGCCATGGGCAGGGACACCAGCCACTAGATCAGGTTGCCCAGGGCCCCATCCAACCTGGTCCTGAACACCTCCGGGAATGGGGCATCCACAGCTTCTCTGGGCAACCTGTTCCAGTGCCTCAACACCCTCTGAGTATAGAATTTCCTCCTAATCTCTAATCTAAATATCCCTCTTTTAGTTTAAAGCCATTCCCCTGTGCCCTGTCATTATCTGATTGAACAAAGAGTCACTCCATCTTTTTTATAAGACCCCTTTAAGTACTGAAAGGCTGCCGTAAAATCACCCTGGTGCCTTCTCTTCTCCAGGCTGAACAGCCCCAGTGATCTCCTTTCTTCATAGGAGAGGTGCTCCAGCCTTCTGATCATCTTCCTGGTCCTCCCCTGGACCCATTCTAATAGCCCCACATCCTTCTTGTGCTGGGGGACCCAGACTTGGACACAGTGCTCCAAGTGGGGCCTCACAAGGGCAGAGCAAAGGGGGACAATCACCTCCCTCCACCTGCTGGCCATTCTTCTGCTGATGCAGTCCAGGATGCAGTTGGTCTTCTGGGCTGCAAGCACCCACTGCTGGCTCATGTTGAGCCTTTCATCTACCAGAACCTCCAACTCCTTCTCTGCAGGGCTGCTTTCAATGAGTTCTTCTCCCAGCCAGCAATCATGTCCGGGATTTCCCTGGCACAGGTGTAGCACCATGCACTTGGACTTGTTGAACCTCACTAGGTGCCCATGGACCCACTTCTCAAGCTTGTCAAAAGCAAAACAAAACTATTGGAAAAGAATGCTGAAGCCCGGGATTGAACCAGGGACCTTTAGATCTTCAGTCTAACGCTCTCCCAGCTGAGCTACTTCAGCCCTGCCCATTTTATTTGTTGGACAGTGAGAAATTAGTCTCTAAACCCCATTCTCTTCCAGATAAATATCTTTCATTTTGCTCCTTGTAAATAGTGACTGATCGGTTATTAAACATCATTCAGAGAGGTTTCTTCAAGCTCTTTATTTCATATTCTGACATAGAAAAATAGGCCACACAAAAGAGAGTGAGGGGGAATGGGGTAGGACTTTTCATAGAATCACAGATTCACAGAATGGCCGAGGCTGTAAGGGACCTCTGAAGATTATCTAGTCCAAGCCCCCGCCCGAGCAGGATCACCTAGAGCACCTTGCTCAGGATGGTATCCAGGTAGATTTTGAATATCTCCAGAGAAGGAGACTCCACAGCCTCTCTGGGCAAAAACAGATATTTCATAGATGTTTCATTTGCTTTGGAAAAAAAAAAAAAATATTTTGCTTTTTGTTTGTTCGTTTGTTTGTTTTCCCTGCCATATTCCTGTGCCACTTTTGTAATCTGTTATGTTCCACAGCTTGGCACATCATGTCCTGTTGCATCCTGGCATGTCAATTTGGTCTGTGAGTCACAGTGAAAGAGCATATGATACATTCTAAGGAAGGTAAAACAAAGACTGAAATTTAAACAGAAACATATGAACTACAGAAGCAGAAGTGACTGTTAAGGTCATGATATCCTTATAGATCTGCTTTTACCTATGTTTGGCAACTGTTCATGAGTAGCTTTAGATGGCCTCAAGTCTGAAAAAAATTATGACCAGTCATTCATGAACTTGGAGATGGTAGTTTATTTCAAGAAAAAAATCGAAAATGACATAGAACAAACCACAACCTATTGCCTTGGGTGTCCAATTTTCTTCTGAATACAATTATTGAATCAAAAAGTTCTGATCTGAGAGCTGCAAAGAGGTAGTGTATCAAGTTTAACCACATTGCCATGGTTCCTATAACATGTGAGCTGGTCTTTCACAAAGAAGAATCTCTTACAACTATGAAACAGTTACTGTGGGTTCAGTTTCTAAGTATTTCTACTGAACCCAATATAACAGGATCTTGCCACATTTATGGTGTTTATCTTTACAAATTCCCTATAAGGTACACAAGTTTTTTACATCTTTTTTTAAGTATAGAAATGAGGTACAGGATCTTGGGTTCCTTCTATCTCATTCAGCTGGCCTCCGTTACTTCTTGAGGCTCTTCTTCCCAAGTCATTCCATTTTTCAGTGGGTTAAAGCACCCAAGGAGTTGTCTGTTCCTGTCCATCAACTAGAGAGGGAGCCTGGAGCAGCTCACAACCCTGCATAAATGCATCATTCAAGAGTAAGAATATAGACTAAGATTTGTATCCTCAGAGGCACTTAGCAAACTAACTCCCTGATGGATTAGACCTGTAATGGGAGCCCTGCATTGGGCATTGAACCTTGGTTTCATAAATGCAGGGTGAATGATTCTTCTACACGATCATTCTTCTTGACTAGTATTCCCTTGCTTAATATTCCTGGATATTTTAAGCCATGTGGCATTTTGAAAAGCTGAAGGCAACTTTTATTTGCTTGCTTCATGTATTTCAAAGGGAATGCTCATTTTCCAGTATATAAGACAATTTAACTAAGATAGAAGAGTCTCTGGTTAGGCCCCATCCTTCAAGAATAAAACTCCAAGCTAATCATGTAAAATAAATAAGAGGCTCTTGCTAAGTCAGCAATATCATAGGATAGTGAGTGATGATAACAGCCATTTCTAGCATGTGTTGTTGGGCATTTATAGACATTCTTCTGATAAAAGAATATAAGTTAGTATCCAAAAAGAGAACATTGGCTAAAGAAAAGGGTGAATATCTGGCATGATCTGGAGTAATTTCATTAAAAGCTAGTTTGCCTTCCTATTTGAGAACCTAGGTATAAATCAGACTAATCAGACAACCATTTACTAGGACTTGGATGACTTTATTGTAAATGTATTTACTGACATTAGATAGCATTTCACAATAAAAGCAGTTGCACTCATTCAAATAAGACAGTCTAAAGAATACTTAGCATAAGGATGCTGGATTGGCATTTATCAGATTACCTAATAGATAGTTCACATGACAGTATTTCAAAATAGCCTACATGCTCTCAAATTTTGTGATGGGTTATGCACAAAGGTAACGTGGTAGACCATTAAATATGAATAAAATCAAAAATATTTTTTTCTAGTTGTTTTCATTTTATGAAAAAAATGTGGAAAAAACAATCTTTTGTATTTGTATTTTACAGTATTTTAACAAATTGCACATGTACATCCTATTTTTGTTTACTGCCATGTACCAGTGACTGGGAATAGATGATTTATGTTTAGAACTAGTACTTACACAGAACTGTTCTTCAAATTCTGATTTCCTTTGTTCCTGTTTACTTAACACAATCAGATTGCAATTAGACCATGACAATATATGTTCATTAATATTATTTGACAGTTACTGATTTATCATTTGAAATATTTGTGAACTTTTTTATTCATAACCTGGAAGAACATAGATAAGCAGGGTTTGTTGATACAGTAAAAAAGGATTCACAAACATCTGTTTCAGGTCCAAGCAGCTCTTCGTTTCAAATATGCTTGTACAATATTCTTATTTGCAGAAAAATTGAGTTAATGGTTATTCCTTCCTGATCGTGAAATGTATTCTTCAATTGCTCTGTTTTTATTAACATAATTTCATGAAATGTTCTCAGGCGCAGTGTTAATATTTGTCAATGTTTTTTCTAAGAACAGTTCACCCTTCCTGGAAACCAGGAAAGTAGTGATAACTACAGCAGGTATTATCATGAAGTTTCCTTGAAAATAACCCACATTATGTTACATGTAATTCTGTTAACTGCTATGTAAAAGAGATGGAATCATTTACGTCCTATTTTAAAGATATTTGTCAGAGCTGCTATTTGTATGCTACAGGCTAGACTCATTTCTCCCAGTTTTGGCCACTTCTATGAACTCAATTATATTCATATCTCAAAGATATTTTAGAATATGTGTTTAGCAATGTTTGGAAACTTACACATCATTGCATGCCTTCACATCAACACTTCAGAACAGCAGAGATAGGAATATATCCAACTATAAGCACTTGAATTATGTATGAAACAACTTCTAGAACTTTGGTGGACAACTGTGAAGGAAAAAAGGATATATATATATAGTGCTATCTAGATTTTGGTAAAATATTAGAAAGTACACAATGATGATTTATATCCTTAATACAGAGTGAATGGGCAATTGTCAACTGTAAATATTTGGTGCTATATCTCTATATCACTGGCAGTATTTTTGCACTAGCTGGCACATAGTCATTCCAATCTATGCGGAAAAGATTTAGTAGCAAATGAGTCTTCTTGTGGTCTCAGAGGTCACAATCCTGTGTGCAGTGACTTTTCATATTACACAATCAATGTTAAAACAAGTGCAGGTCACTTAGAACAACACAGACAATTGCTGTAAAAAGTCAGTTTGTAATGCACATAGCCTGGTCAAAAGTTGTCTTGTATAAAATTTTCCCCAAATTCAAATGATCTATTCTTGGCCACTTCTCTCCTTTTACATTATTCTTGACAAAACTCAAATTCCTTTACTTGGCTGAAGTATCTCTGAGAGGCTTCCCCATTTGACTCCTTGGTTCTGTATTCCAGAATTGCCGGTCACTTAACACATATGGACCCCAGAATATTAGCTTTGGCAGCATCCCCAGGCTCTTTGCAAAATAAGAATTCACACTTCCCAAGCCAAGTGTAAGTGGAAGGTTCCCACAATGCTGGTGAATCCAGAAAGATTCTTGTAGGCCATTCACATCCAAACAACCAAAGAACTTAAAGCTGTTGATTGGCAATATCGCTTACAGTCCATTCTTGTGGTAAGATGCAAGTTATTAAAATTTCCTTTTGAAGGCATATTGCTTGAACATGCCAGAAAATTAGGACTTTTCTTAGCCAGTGTTAATAACATGCAGTTTAAGCAGGAGAATTTGAATCTATTCAGTTTCATTTTACTTTGCAAGCAAGAAAATTTACTCCTTAGCAGCAACTCAATTATGGTAAAAATAAAAGTTCTGCGGATTTTTTTGTCTGTGACTTCCCTACCTGCTTATCCAGCAAAAGCATGCATTCATTAATCTATCTCAGTGCATGGAGCTGGAATCAGCAGGAAGAAAATCACAAGCAGAGGAAAATTGTATTCCCATATTGGCTCTAAGTTCTCTTTAGCCACCCTTTTTCATCTATATTGGTAGCCTGCCTGCTAGCCCCTGACTCAGAGGCAAATATTAAAAGTACTTCTGCCACTGGGCTTTGCAACTTTTCAAACACATAGCTCATGATTAAAAACCTCTCATAATGCATTGATGTTCATCCAAGAAGGCAATATTACTAGGTATTGTGACCTGAGTTACAAATGAAAAGGAAGAGAGAAATTTCTTCCTAGGATTTTGCAGACACATGGCATGCCCTTGAACACCAATCTTCTCTAGCATGTTCAGTATATCTTCAGGAAGCTCATACTGGGATTCATTAGTGGGAGATGAAAGTTGAACAGTGGTTCTTCTTTACTGATTGTATAAAGGGTATGGTATTAGGGCGACGAAGCTGGTGAGGGGTCTGGAGAACAAGTCTTATGAGTAGCGGCTGAGGGAGCTGGGATTGTTCAGCCTGGAGAAGAGGAGGCTCAGGGGCGACCTTATTGCTCTTTACAGATACCTTAAAGGAGGCTGTAGCGAGGTGGGGGTTGGCCTGTTCTCCCACGTGCCTGGTGACAGGACGAGGGGGAACAGGCTAAAGTTGTGCCAGGGGTGTTTTAGGTTGGATATTAGGAAGAACTTCTTTACTGAGAGGGTTGTTAGGCATTGGAACAGGCTGCCCAGGGAAGTGGTTGAGTTACCATCTCTGGAGGTCTTTAAAAGACATTTAGATGCAGAGCTTAGTGATATGTTTTAGTGGAGGACTTGTTAGTGTTAGGTCAGAGGTTGGACTCGATGATCTTGAGGTCTCTTCCAACCTAGACAATTCTGTGATTCTGTGAAAGATTCCTTCACGGTTTTCTAATAGGATGCCGGAATTTATGCATACATTCCATTTTACAGATCATATGCATAATACTTATATATCCTCACTTTTTACATTCAGGAACCCTTTCTGTTGGTGCTGGTACTGTAGATTGGTAGATTGGCTAATCTAGGGCTTGATTTACTTTTGTACTGAAATAGACTGAATTCCCATCGATTTCCATAAATATATTCTTCCTTTTAATAGGGAATTAATTATATATTGGTTATCAACACAGGATATCACAGAAAAATGGGAAATTATGAGATAATATCCACTAAAGTTTACTTTTCCTTCATCCATGTTCCACAGTCCAGACAGTAAGAACTAAATAAAAAGTGAAGCTGAAAATTATGCCTTTTGGATAGTTTTCAAGCTAAAGTAAGCATCAGAGTAGGAGAGGTAAAATATTCCTCCTCCAATAGGAAGATTCCTGCAGGATTTATTTTTACTTAAAATATATCCAGATATAATGTATCCAGTTAAAATATATACATAACTCTGTATATCTCCATCTAGAGTTCAACTAAAGCTTATGTTTTATTATAATGATATTTCATAACCACAGTAAAAAAGTAACAGTACAGATTTATTCCAGCTTCTTTTAAAATACATGACTCAAGTACTGATAACAGTCCACAAATGGCAGCATACATCTGAGTGTGGGCTATTTGAATCTGCTTCTTTTCACTACTGATTGCTTATATAAGAAAAATTAGCTTTAATTATGAAAAGTAGTCAAAGACTTCTTTTCAATTAGGACCACAGATTCATAAAATCATTTAAGTTGGAAAAGTCCCCTAAGATCATCAAGACTAACTGTTAACCTAGCACTGCCAAGTCTACCACTAAACCATGTGCTTAAGCGTCATACCCACATATCCAGGGATGGTGGCTCAACTTCTTCCCTGGGCAGCCTGTTTTAGTGCCTCACAATCCTTTCAGTGAATAAATGTTTCCTAATATCCAACCTGAAATTCCCCTGTGTAACTTGAGGCCATTTCTTCTTATCACTTGGTGCTTGGGAGAAGAGACTGACCTCCACCCCACTGAAACCTCTTGTAAGGTAATTGTAAAGTGTGATAAGGTCTCCCCTGAGTCTCTTTTTTTTTTTTTCCTCTCTCTCTTTTTTTTTTTTTTTTTCTTCAACTCTAAATATCCCCAGTTCTCTCAATCACTCTTCATAAGACCTGTTCTCTAGACCCTTCACCAGCTTTGTTGCCCTTCTCTGGACATGCTTCAAGCCTCAACATTTTTCTTGCAGTGAGGGGCCCAAAACTGAACACAGTACTGGAGGTGTGGCCTTACCAGAGTTGAGTACAGAGGGGCAATCACTTCCCTAGTCCTTCTTGCTGGCAACTCTATTTCTGATACAAGCCAGGAAGCTGTTGCCTTCTTGGCCACCTGAGCATACTGCTGGCTCATATTCAGACAGCTATCGACCAATACCCCCAGCTCCCTTTCCTCTGGGCACCTTTCCAGCCACTCTTTCCCCAGCCTGTAACATTGCATGAAGTTGTTGTGTCCCAAGTGCACGGCCCAGCACTTAGACTTGTTGAACTTCATACAGTTGGCCTTGCCCTATCGGTCCAGCCTATCCGAATCCCTCTGCAGAGCCTTCCTACCCTCGAGTAGATTAACGCTCGTGCCTAACTTGGTGTCATCTGCAAACTTGCTGGGAGTGTACTCAATTTCCCTGTCCAGATCACTGATAAAGATATTAAAGAGAACTGGCCCCAATACTGAGCCCTGGGGGAAACCACTAGTGACCAGCCTCCAACTGGATTTAACCCAATTCACCACAACTCTTTGGGCCTGGACACCCAGACAGTTTTTAATCCAATGAAGCGTACACCCATCCAAGCCATGAGCAGACAGCTTCTCCAGAAGAATGCTGTGGGAAATGGTGTCAAAACCCTTACTGATGTCAAGGTAGACCACATCCACAGCCTTTCCCTCATTCACTGAACGTGTCATCTTTAGAAGGAGATCAGGTTTGTCAAGCAGGACCTGCCTTTGATAAACCCATGCTGGCAGGGCCTGATCACCTGGTTGTCCTGTAAGTGGTGTGTGATGGCACTCAAGATAATCTGTGCCATGAGCTTCTCCGGCACTGAGGTCAGACTGACAGGCCTGTACATCACATTTGCTAGCTGCCAATCAACTGGGACCTCCTCTGATAGCCAGGACTGATGATAAATGATGGAAAGCGTCTTGGCAAGCATTTCCACCATCTCCCTCAATATGCTCCAGCCCCATAGACTTGCATACATCCAAGTGGAGTATCAGGTCACTAACCATATCCTCATGAATTATGACAGCTTCATTCTGTTCTCTGTCCCTATCTACCAATCAGGGGCCGAGTACTTGGAGAACAACTGGTCTTGCTGCTAAGGACTGAGGTAAAGAAAACATTAAGTACCTCAGCTTTTTTCTCATCTCTTGTCACTATGTTTCCCCCCAACACCCAACAAAGGATAGAGATTATCTTTAGTCCTCCTTTTCTTGTTGATGTATTTATAAAAACATTTTTTTTTTTTTATATTTTCCTTAACAGCAGTAGCGAGATTGAGCTCCAGGTGGTTTTTGGCCCTTTTTGTTTTCTCCCTGCTCAGCCTCTTCCATAGTCATATACAAGATTGACAACAAACAACAAGAAACCATAAAAAAGATAAAAGAATGAGTGACATTGTTGGAAAACATTCCAACACTTTTAGTAACTATACACTTACATATAGGAGTAGGAAATTAATTAAAAGAACAACAGCAGGTTCTACAGTATTGTTCTGGTTTCTGTGGCAGTTACGTACAATCAGCACTGCTAAAGGATTCTTTCTTTTCCTATGTGTGAGTCCATTTGTTATCTCTTAGCCAAACCGTTTTCCAAAATATGAAATGCTAGAACTAGCTGAATCCCTACAAAGAAATGGGAGCTTATCTGAAAATGATGTTCTGCTGGAAAAAGAAAAGCAAAAACAAAACAAAACAAAACAGCATGCATGGTTTCCTGAAAATCATAACCTAAGGCCATTACCATCTCATAGCCCTTCAATTGCTTGTGTGAGAGGCATTTATGGTCTCAGCCCAATTCCTAGCAGACAGGTGTCCACATCACTGGAATCACCAGGTGGAGATGACTACATTTTTCCCATAAAAAAGGCGATTATAGCTAACACAGTGTAAAACATTAATATAAAGTACTTATAGTTCCCACAGCAGATGTTACAGAAACTTGGAATCCTGCTCACTGGAGAAAATTATGCCCAGATGCTTGTACTTAAACTTTATGGTCCGAACTCTGCCCTCAGCTGTACACAAAACTCCCAGAGATTTCTGGGCGAGTAATGTTCATGTATTTCAGGGCAATGTCTAACTCCTTTCAGAGTCCACATTGGCCTCCAATCATGTTGTGGGACATGAGGTCAGAAACCAGCCTGTATGACCGAGGATGATGTGGATGACAATATTCCAGTAGAGACCCACCCAACATCAGGGCCAAATTGTACCAAGCATTGCTCAAACAAAAATCAAAAGCCAGATCTCTACATCAGCAGAAAAAAATAATAAAGGAGGAAAAGCTTGGAAACAAGTTCAGAGCATGAAATGTATTGCACAAGATGACAGAGTAGTTCAATGGCAAAAACATGACTAATATTACCCTTTGATTTAGACAAATGACAAGTGTATCCATTGTAGCTATTCAAATATTCTTAAAGACTAGGATGAAGCACAGATGGAGCAGCCACTTACTCCATGCATTTGTAAAGTAGCGCTCTCCTTCTAGAAAACATGCAGAAATGATTGATTTGATTAAAATTTCATCCAATTCACTGTGTTTTTATTACTTTTGGAGCTTCTGATCTGTTCTTCAAGCAGAGTGTCACACTAGAACATGATATCTCTCCCTACCTGATCAACTTATGGGAAAAAAGACTTTGGAGGGGTAGATAGTAGCTGGCATACAAGAAATAACCTCTAAAGAGCCCTTGGGATATGACACAGAGGGAGGCTTACAGAGAAAGGCAAGCAGAGAGGCTTATAGGTACAGATGTTTAGGTCTAGGCATATAACCTGTCATTTTGCATCCAGTTTTGAACTTTACAACATGTATAGCACTAACCTGTCCTTCTGAAACAACGAGGAGCAATCTGATGTTTAGCAAGAGAGGAGCATTACATTATGAAAAACATAATGTAGAAATGCAGATACAAATTCTGCTCACTTAAAACAAATGCTGTTGAGAGCATTCCATGGGGTCTGAGGTGCAGTATGGCACCACTTGACTTTCACAGCTTGCTAGCATCATTGCTCTACCAATGTTTGATCCTTGTTTTATTCTGTGTTAACATTTTCCTCTGCTGGAAGGAAACCCCTTTGCATTGTTCAGGCAGCTGTGAGCTGAGGCAGGTGAGACCTTACAGAGGGAGGGCAAAGTCAGGCTTCCTTGGAGGGCAGCTGGGAATGCTTGCTAGGAGATATTCTGCTGTATATGATGGGGCAGGCAAGCCTATATATCTAGGACACAGTGGTGACTACAGAGGAGACAGAAATAAATACACTGCAGAGTTTAAGAAAGAAGGAGTCTTTTTCAAAGAAAGAGGTGGGGTTCATTTGAGCCAGGGAAATGCTGAAGTCAGAGAGCAAGATAGGAGAAAATAACTTGACATGTTAGACAATGATGGATTTCAGGTAAGATTTATTTTGAACTTTTTTTTTTACTGTTTAACATCTTCTTCATTTGTGTTCTGATAAAGCTCAGCTTCAGGGACTAGGAGCATTCAGTTTTGCTTTCAAGAAAAGCTGCCTGGACATGGTCCTGGGCACCCTGCTGTGGGTGTCCCTGCCTGAGGAGGGGGGGTTGGACCAGATGAGCTCCAAAGATCCCTTCCAACCTCAAGTATTCTGTGATTCTGTGAAAGGTGTGGTAGTTCCCCATGCTGATTCCAGCTCATGATTACTACCAATTGTGACAAAATCTGCTTTACCAGCAGCTTCCAAAAGCCTGAATTATGGTTCACAACATCAGTGTATGCCAACACAGGTCCATTTCAGATCATATATCATGCCTGTTATTAAATCTGAAAGCTTAAATATAATATCTTGATCTTTGGTATAGTTAATGAGAACAGTAATTTTAACCACTGTGTATACTGGTACATATTCATTATGGTAAATACATCCTCTACTACTTGGTTTTATAAACAATAGGGCAGCAGAAGAGCCCTAAAGAAAACTGTGTTTAAAGAGGAGATTAAGGCACAGTCTTCTTCGTAGCAGTAACAGTGGAGATGTGATATGGTGTACCATAAATTTAGTTAAACTTTACTTGATTAGTCTCTTGGAATAATCAGCAGATAATGTCCTAAGGGCTGTTGTAAATCAAGATCTTAACAAAGGCAGAGGCTAGACATAATTTTTCTTTGTGGTCATTTATAATGGCATATAGAAAAGGGGATTCCTCTCTTTAATGTTTAGGGTGGAATTCTTTCCAATTAACTTCAGTTGTCAAAATGCTGAGTGTCTGACATCCACAGCTACATGCTCCCTGTAGGGAAATAGACACTTCAGAAAGTTGTTTAATTCCATCCTGAAATGAGTGGAATTAAAACTCCCTGGAGATTCCTTCATCCTTTTTCTGATGCCTATTGAGTGATCCCAAGACAACATATTTCAATGAATCTACTGAACTTTACCTGGCCTCTCACCAAGAAGATTATACTGCAAACATACATTTAACATGGCTACATTTGCTTCTGAGTAAACTAACATCTATAAAAATATGGTCTTTAAATAAACATTTTAGTTCAAAATCACAGTGGGCTAAAAGCACATCTGACATGTATGCAGTTCCTCTGATGAGTAATTGTGGTCCTCAATTCCCTTTCTTGACTCGTAAAATGAAAAAAACTTCTTGTCTGGGACAACAAATACTAGTTACAATACAAAGGATAATTAGGTTTGGAAACTATTTTGACAATTAGACATTAAAAAGACTGGTATTTCAGAGAATTTATCGCTTATCATTATCATTTTTCATCATTTATTATTATTCAAGAAAGAATAACAGATGACCAAGCAACCAAATAAGATAGATATGAGAAATTAGCTTTATGAAATCCTCAGAATCAGGATCAGGCAGTGCTCTGTATAGCTCAAGGAAAAAGCTGAGCATGGTCTGAGCACAATCAGAAAAGAGCCTGGAAGAAAAAGACATGGCTCACATGGCACTCACAAGTTGTCAGGTCTCAGCGTAGACAGTGTGGAGATGCTGCTATTGCATGAGAAGGAGAGTTGAATATTTTGTCTTGTCCAACCCACTTTCAATCTTTGCAAGGCTCTCTTGCATTTTAATGAAACATTTGATAGCTTTTAGTGTGGAAAAGGGGATGTGTGTCAGACATGCATTGCTGCAGAAGGAAAAGAAGGAATTGCAAAATGAAGGAGGCATTGAGTGAATGGAAGAAGGGAAAGCAGGAAACAGAGTGATGCCTTAGAAACACTAAGATTAAAGTTTTGCCTTAGATCTGAAACCCAAGAACTGATAAGAAAATTAAGGTCAGTACAATATAGGTAAGACATGAACTTATATATGACACTAATATAAAATGTATGTAATATACCATCAGATCAATAACAAAGGAGAATGACCACAGCTAGGAAAAAAGAAAAAAGAAAAAAAAAAAAGCAGAATAAATGTTTCAATGTGAAGCTGTCTCAGGACTTGTGGAAACTCTGCTCCCTTCTGAAGAGGCAGATGGAGGCCAGGTAGGACATAATTCAGTGCCTAAAATGACACTGAATCCTTTCAGAGGAGAGGTTGCATTCCTCTCTCTGGGTTTTAAAGAAGATTTCAGGTAACAGCTGAACTCCCTTATGTATAGAAACTATGCAAAAATAAACAGCAGCTATGCCTAACCCTTCTTTTACTAGTTCATCAAAGATAAAAACTTGTATCCCGCTGCATATAGGAAAATCAGATACCACTAATGCTAAATTACCCTTACCTGCATAAGGCAGACATATTTATTTCTAATTTTTAATACAAAATTAATCTATCTGACAACCATAGAATGTTCAGCTTTTGGTCAGGTTTGATCAAATTCCCCTTCCAATCTCTGCAGAGCAAGCAGAAGCAGCAGCATTGATTGCTATCACCAAAGAGAATAAGCAGCAGCCATCTTCAGTGCATGGCGAATGATGAAGAGTTTCTTGTGGGGGATTTCAGAAGGCTGAGAAATGCTGGCTGGTGGTTGCACGCTGCCAGTACTGAATGTCCTGAGCATTGCAGGACGTCGTACACGTCGATTGCCTAACAGGGTTGCAGACAGTGTGAGGCAGCTCTGCGTTAGGCATCAAGTTAGTAGAGGAATTTCCCAGCACTTGTGGTTCAGCTCAAGTGTTTGTGACTTGATTATAGCTGCTTTGTGTAAACATAATAAAATCCTAACCATCTGTGTAAGGCTGTACAATACACATACACAAACACACCCGCACGCACTCTGAAATGCTCACACACAAACGCATGAATTAATGTCTGCATGCGTGTGTGTGTGAGCATACTCTTTGTGATTTAAAAGGATTGATTTCACAAAGCTGAAAACAATTATGAATCAAATCATCTGGGAGGAAAAATTTAATCAGAAAAATGTGAATGGTAATTAAAAACTGTTTACTTCAAACCCTAAGCAGTATAATCCCACAACTGAAAAAAGAGGAAGCTTGTTTAAAAGAGCTAAAATGCTTAGCAATGAAAGCAGCAGTAACAATACCTATATAACAGGTGTAGCAAGAATAATGATTTTATACTTAGATATATATTATGTTGGAAGCTGGAGAAAATTGACACTGTGAAAAGGAAATGTGGGGGGTAGTGTTAGGGCAATGTGAAAAAAGGGATTTCTGAGAAACAAGAAGAAAATGAATGGTGTTATTGATCCATTGTTAGAAAAGGAAATAATAAATACATAAATAAATAGAGGCCTGTTTAATAAATGTTTGTGTTCTGAATTTAAAAAGCCAGGTGATAAATTTACATTGGTAGTCAGTGGCAGTGCTCCCTAGGGCTCAGTTCTAGGCCAAGTCCTGTTCAACATTTTTATTGATATTATGGATGCAGGAATTGAATGCATCCTTAGTAAGTTTGCTGATGACACTAAACTGGGAGGTGACATTGACTCTCTGGAGGGATGAGAGGCCTAGATAGATTGGAGCATTGGGCAACCAGTAACAGCATGGAGTTAGTACTCAGAAGTAAGTACTGTGTTCTGTACCTGGGACGGAGCAATGCCAGATGCAGTCACAGGCTGGGAAATGAGTGACTGGAGAGCAGTTCAGCAGAAAGGGACCCACTTCAGGGCTAACCAAAAGTTAAAGCATGTTACTGAGGGCATGCCTCTAGTGTTCTAGAGGCATTTGGACAGTGCCCTCAGTAACATGCTTAAATTTTTGGTTAGCCCTGAAGTGGTCAGGCAGTTGAATTCAATGATCCCTTCCAATTATTCCATTCCATTCCATTCCATTCCATTCCATTCCATTCCATTCCATTCCATTCCATTCTCTAATAATAATCAAAGTTCTTAAAGAACTATGAGCATTAGATACAGATTTATTTATTTATTGTATCTGAGAATTTTAAAAGAGATGCCCAGTGCAGATTTTAGAATGAATAGTGAATCAATAGTGTTCACTTTTAGTGAGTATTTCAAGACATTGGAAATGCCAGACAGTTGGAAAAGAGCTAGTGCCAAGCCTATGTGTAAAAAGAATAAACATGATGATCATCCTGATTATAGGATTGTCAGGATTGTGTTGATTTCAGACAAAATGACAGAATATGCATTAGTTAACCTGATTCATAATAAATTCAAAGATTTTAATTAAAGACAGCCAGCATTTGCTTATGAAAATAGATGTTGAAACACTTCAATGTAGCAATAATATTACAGCAAAATATTTCACTGACAATTAGAGAAAAAGGTCAGTGTTATACATTTTATTTTTTATTGATGATGTTCTTTCATTAAGAGATGGAAAGGGCATAGAATCAACATAGCACATACTATATAGATGTAATCTGCCTAACCAACAGCACAAAAAAATTTAAGTGGAGAGTCTTTATCAAGCAGGTGTGTTTCTTGTGGCTCCCTTAGGAATTATTTCTTTGTTGTTTCATATTTTTAATAATGGCAAGAATGGAACTATAAAATATTTATTGAAGTATATACCATAACTGAACTCTTGGATGGAATATCTAGGTCATCTGAGCACTGTTATATTACAAGTATTTTAATATTGTGAAAAAGAAATTCGTACCTTTAAAGGAGATGAAAAATCATGCTGGACAATAGTGGTAAATAATGTAGAGTATTGGATACAACGGTGAATGCCATACGTGAGTATAAAAAAAGGAAGCATTCAGACATCTATAGCTCCTCAGATTTGGTGCAAACTGCACCAGAGCTTTATTTTGGTGTCCATGAGGAAGAATGTGACAGAGTCAAAAAATAAGAAAAAAAAAAAAAAGTTGTTGAAGTACTTACCTGAATGTAAGTCTCTATTTTATTTTATTTTATTTTATTTTATTTTATTTTATTTTATTTTATTTTATTTTATTTTATTTTATTTTATTTTATTTTATTTTATTTTATTTTATTTTATTCAAAGAGAAGATAAGGAAGAATTTCTTAGCAATTTTTAAATGTTGGTATGCATAAATCAAGACCATGCGATGCTTTGATTTTAAAGGATACCAATTTCTTCACATACTTTATGCAGACATTAGTTCAACTGCCTCTGGTATGTGAAAAGATAAACTTGAAATACATTTCCAGAATAATTCTGTCTAAAACGATGGCAGCTTGATTTCCCTCTCAGGAAATCAGGACTTCAGTATTTATCCTGTACATTTACCCCAATGGCTACAACCCTCTGCCTGGGTCTTGGACTCTGAGCTTACACACCACAGGAGACCAAAGAAAAGGGCAAGATGGTGGCTGAAGTTTGCATTTCTTAAGGATTTTAGTTGGTTGAAATACCCACTATGGATGTAACACCAGAGTCATACTTCAGGTCAGAACATTATGTCTGTGAGTTGATGTGAACATCTTGAATGAAATTGTCTGCACTTTCTGGAAGAAAAGAGGATGTGATTTTATATGTATTAGTAAAACCAGCAAAAAATACTGTGATGCTTTTATGGTACAGTCTACACAGAAGTGAATCGCATGTTCATAGTAGGCTGTTATATATAAGAAAACATGAAATGAAATCAAGTGTAAAAATGATTCCAGCAAAACATCAAAGGGGAATCCCTCCCTGCTGAAATTCTGGTTGTTAAGAAATGCCCAAACCCCAGCATTATGGCAGCAATAGAAACACATCATGTTCTTATCTAAGGTCATGTTCGTAGATCAGTTCCTTGTGACAAGCATGGATGTATTGTGTGGGACTTGCAGAGAGCTCAAATGGAGCATCATGGTAGAATAAAAGCTTCTTGTGTTCCCAGTAATTCTGGGAAGAGAAATCCCAGCTGGAAGGTGACCTCAGATCTGGTTGCAAAGTGTTTATTTTTTCCTGTGAACTATTACTACACTATTACTACAATGGAAGAATCAGAGCATGTATAATTCTTTTCAAGACACCAGGAAAACTATATGAAGAATACTTGAAAATGTGCACTGTGACAAAAATGGAGTTATTTAAACTTTGGCACTCACTGACATTTGTAGCCTGTTGATTTTGAGAAATGCCAACTTGTATGTGGATAGTGCAAAATGAGAAAGAATATTGTTTCCAGCAAGTTGCACTTCATATAAATTGCACAATACAACAAAATGTGTTTTAGAAGAAATCCTTGGCCTAAAAAAAAAGAAACAATAATATGATTTATTTTTCCATATATTCCAAAAGATTTTCAAAATTACATAATTAAAGCAAATATACCGCCAATTTAATTACACAAAAATATTGAAATACTATGTTCCTGTAAGCTGACAATGCACACTCTGGTATATCCTCTGCAAAGGAAAAGTCCCTAAGCTGGTTTCAAGCTGTTAGAAGTTATGTTTGTGTATCAGTTGGTTATTAGATTAACACCGTATGTCAGGAAAGATGCAAATGAAGGTAATGGAGAGGCACTTTTGGTGACAAGTAACTACTTGTATTTCTTCAAAATGCATGATAAATTTTATATGTTTAAAGCTAGGGCATTCGAATAATAGGATCTTGCAATGTGTTGGTATTTATAATATAGTGTGTAGGATGAAATCTACATTTCAGATTTTCTTCACAGACTTTTCTGATTGTGACCTTTGGTGGTTTTACCCAGCTGGCAGCTGAGCTCAGTTGCACCCAACCACTCTCTCACTCTCCTTCCTCAAAGGGAAAGGGGAAGAAAACATGATGGAAAGGGCTCAAGGATTGAGATAAGGACAGGGGGATCACTCAACAATTATCATCACAGTCAAAACAGTTTCAGCATAGCAACTCCCCCCAGACTCCCTGCTCCTGCGTGGGCTCCTCTCCACAGGCTGCAGCTCCGGCCTGGGGCCTGCTGCTGTGGGGGCTCTCCATGGGCCGCAGCCTCCTCCAGGCCACATCCCCCTGCTCCACCGGGGGCTCCTCCACGGGCTGCAGCGTGGAGATCTGCTCCATGTGGGACCCATGGGCTGCAGGGGGACAGCCTGCTCCACCAGGGGCCTCTCCTGGAGCACCTCGTGCCCTCCTTCTGCACTCACCTTGGGGGCTGCAGGGCTGGGTTTCTCTTCTCACTCTCCCAGCTGCTTTTGTACAGAAGAAATTTTTCATTTGTTTGTTTGTGTTCCCTTTCTTCAATCTGCTCTCACAGAGGCACAAACATCACTTACTGACTCAGCTCTGTGCAGCAGCAGGTTCCTTTGGAACTTGCTGAAACTGGCCCTAATCTGACATGGGGGCAGCTTCTGGATGTTTCCCACAGAGGCCACCCCTGCAGCCCTCCACTGCCAAAACCTTGCGAAGTAAACCCAATGCATGACTTCATCCAAAAAGACATCACATCAAAGCAGAAGTAATGGAGAGATTTCATCCATCAGTACGTATTAACTACTATCTGACTTCACAACTTGATTTCAGCAAACTGAGTGTCCTGCAACTCAACTACTTCCTCTGGGGAAAAAATGTTTACTTTTTTGGGAAACTATAAGGATTGCAGAAGGACTAAAAAGCTTGCAAGATTGACAAAAGGCTCCATATACATTGTTTGAATAAGAAGTGTTGTACACAAACATTCAGCAGAACATGCATCCTTCAGGAATCTTCTCTTGTGAAATGGTCTAATTCTTCATCTTCAGATCTTTGTTTTCAGTCTTTTGAAAACATAAGCATATATATAGCATATACATTATAAAATGCATCATGGAATTTTGTAACTCAGCTAAAGAAGTGGAAAGAATATTTTTCTTACATGAATGCAGTTGGAGAGATAGAAACCTACTGCATATTATTTCCCATAAGGCTGTAGTTCAATGTGATTTTAATTCTGAATATACAGTTTCATGAGCTTAAAGGAAAAAAAAAAAGATATAATTAAGAGCAGTATGTGCAACCTGTGCAATTTTTGTAAAAACTCTGTTATCTGAAAGCACTTAATAAAGAAGACATGGTACACAGAAGAAAATGGGCTTTCTCCTTTGTTTCCCTTAAAATAAAGTGTTTTTCATTTTCTCAGAATAGACGTGCTTGTTGAGGGACAAAGTATGTGTCAGTTGGTGAAAAAATACCAGTCAACTGGATGTGATAATTCTACGGCTGTCCAGAAAGTTTTTCCCTGTAAAATCTGGGACATTTCTTCAAGGCCTTGTATTCAGAAAAAAAATATTTTACCATAAGTGATAAACAATGTAAGTATCCAACTCCCTCAAAAGACCCTGAGCAACCAACCAGCGAATGAAAACAAAATGTTAATACAATGAAGACCAGAATATGCCTTGTTTTATGGCGGAATCTTTCTGAATGGATTCTCTGGTGTCTAGCAGTTTCCCTGAGAAGGCACAGCAGCTTCTCTGACAGTTGGGCTGATCACATGCAGTCTTTTCTGCAATAACATGTTTTCCACATCTTTTAGGAACTTAATATATATGAATTGTTTTGTGCTGCTGACAAATGTGGTTGAATCTGGTATACAGAGTTAAATTTGTTGGTTGACTAGGATATATGACAAAATAACGTGACTGTAGGGCAAAGAAAACCCTTCCCTGGACTCATATACTCTATTCCAAGCAGGATCTTGATCCCTTAAAGTGAGAAATTGCAGATTTTCCTTGTAATTCATTAGAATTTTTGGTACTCCAGGTGCAAGAGTAATATGGAAAATGATAATTTCACCAACAGACATCTTCTCGTCTTTTCATCCAAATTCCAGGTAGTTTCTGGAGGTGCTTTCTGGAGGGGTGGGGAGTTTGCAGATGTAGTGGGTTTACGTGGCAAGGTTTTGGTAGCAGGGAGCCATAGGGGTGGATTCTGTGAGAAAGATCTAGAAGCTGCCCCATGTTTGGGAAGGGCCCCATTGTTTTACAGAGCTGAGCCAGTAAGCGATGTTGTTTTGCGCCTCTGTGAGAGCATATTTAAGACAGGGAAAAAAATGCTGCACCACACAGCAGCTGGGAGAGTGAAGGGAGTGAGGAACGGCACCAAGGTCAGTGTAGAAGGAGGGGGAGAGGTGCTCCACGCGCCGGAGCAGAAGTCCCCTGCGGCCTGTGGTGAGGACCATGGTGAAGCAGGATGTCCCCCTGCAGCCCATGGAGTACCACGGTGGAGCAGGGTTCCACGCTGCAGCCCGCGGAGGAGCCCACGCAGGAGCAGGTGACCTGACAGGAGCTGCTGCCCGTGGGGGAGCCAGGTTGGAGCAGTTTTCTCCTGAAGGATGGACCCCATGGTACAGACCCATATCTGGAGCAGCTCTGGAAGAGCTGCTGCCTGTGGGAAGCCCATGCTGGATCAGTTCATCAAGGACTGTATCCCGTGGGTGGGACCCCACAGCACAGGGGACGAGAGTGACCGAGAAGGAGCGGCAGAGAAGAAGTGCTGTAGACTGACCATAACCCCCATTCCCCCATTCCCCTGCGCCGCTCAGGGGGAGGAGGTGGAAGAGGGTGGATGGGGGGGGAGGTGCTTTTGGTTTCTTTCCTTTGTTTCTCACTTCTCTAGCTTGTTAGTAATGAGCAATAAATCTTACTATCTTCTTATGCTGAGTCTGTTTTGCCTGTTACAATAATTATTGTGTGATTTTCTTGTCCTTATCTCAACCCCTGAGCCCTTTTCACATATTTTCTCCCCATTCCTCTTTGAGGAGGGGGAGTGAGAGAGTGGCTGTGGTGGAGCTCGGCTGCTCACTCGAGCGGAACCACGACAGCAGAAAACTGTTTACTTTAGCTTCTTCACTTCACCACATCTTACTTAATTCAGTACCCCCACATGTTAAACTCACCAGCCTATATATAGCTTGGACTAGTACTGACAGGCTTCAATCAAAATGTGAGCATTTTTTTCAAGTTCTCTTGGATATGTGCATGCAGTACTGTTATAATTTTTTGACTGCAGCCTTGAAGTGGCTTTTGAGTACCATTAACAGTCTGTGAGGTTGCACATAATGAAGTTCTGCCTGCAGGTCTCTTCATTTGCATTTGCAGAACCATGGTCTCACCTTCTATTGGCTCACTTGGCAATGGGAGAAGACCATGAGGGAGAGCTTGTCCTCCTAGTCCCTTCTCAGCTGCAGCTGAGCTCTGCAGTTCCTTGCCTGCTCTCTGTCTCCAGACCCTGGTTGAAAGTCACAGAGCAGAGCCAGCAATCTGGTATTTACATATTTTAAGAGGAAAGTTGAATTAGAGTTTCATTCAGTGTAAGTTTTTATGATCAAACAAAACTTTTTTGTTGATTTTCCAATTAATTTGTTATTTGTTAGTACTCCATTTTCCCAATAGCATTGAGAAGATCAAAAAGACTATAAATACTAGTAATTTGTGAATCATGTATGTTCACTGCACTCATGAAATGTAGAAGTGCAATCATTTCAGATCCCAGCAGAATAATTGTCATCAGTTAAAGTAGCTTTTAAAATGTATATCTGCACTTGCCAAGAAGTGCTAAAGGGCCTTTATGTTTATTTTTATTTATTTTTATTTTTAATTCAGGAAATATCATGGAATCCTTTGTTTGTTTGTTTCTGTTTTAGCCAAGGTCACTGCTACTTTTTCATTCATAAAATCAGTTCCAGCTCTCAGGCTAAGATTAACACTGCCAGTGTTAATCAGCTCTGCTACCTGCATCTCTACCTGCAAACAATGGGTGTCTTCTGCAGTGGAGACCAAAATGTAAGGGTGAATATGCATGAACAACAGGGGCTTGCTTTGACATAAGCTTTGAACAACATCTTGCTCTTCAATACCAACAAATAGTTCATTCTCAGCTTTTTTGTCAGAAATTTTATGATTCAAACAGGATCATCAAGTTGAAAGCAACTTGTATTCATAATTGAAAGTTGCTTTTTTTTTTTTTTTTCCCTTGTCTTTGGCAGTAGACTTTTGTCATATATTACTACATTTTATCCCATCAGGATTTCTTCTGAGTTTGAGTTATCATGACTCAAGAAAACTCAGGAACACTGTGCTTAAGATTTCATATTGTGATTTATGAATTTCTTTAACTCAATAGCCTATATATTACATCAGAATGATCATAATATGTTTTAATGTGGCAAATTTAAACAATGCTTGCATTTTTAAAATGTGGTAAAAGTGATCTATTTTAAAGACTAAAATTAAAACAATTCTGGAACTTTGTTTCTGTATGAAATGCTTTTCATTTTTGTCATTGCCTAATACTCATATGAATGTTAGACTAGTATTCATATATTGAACAGATTTTTTAATGAGTAGAACACAGACTGAAACTCTAAAATTTTAAAAATGAAAAGAAATCATAATTATAGTTACTGCTGTGCAGTTTCAGATGTTAATAGCAATTAATTCTTCAGAACATTTCCCTCAACAAATATGAAAATAGAATAAAAATAGATTCCTCCATTTGTTACAAAATACCCTTTAAAAATTCATACTGTAATTACAAGTCTTGCATAACCTTATATGCCAGTTATCTGACTGAGCTAAGCACATTTAAATGATGGAGTTGAAGAAGTTAAGCAAACATTTTGCAAAACAAGTCAAAGATCTTCTTAACTGAGCTTTGATGATGGTTAAAGTCCAGTCCTTTGGGAGACCGGGAGCTAGTTATAAGCATTCAGTGTAGATGTTTTAGAGTAATTTCCTTTTGGACTTTCATAAATCACACAGTACTTTAATTATGAATACATTACCAGCAGACCATGGCCTAAGCAGGATTATGAATTTTCATTTGTTCATAAGATTAGCCCATGTTTTTGTAGTTTACTTAAGATCTTTTGAAATTCTTTTCCCTTATCTGTAAACTATAATAATGATTGCATTTCAGGCTGCTTAATTATTAATCTTTATTTAACACATGTTAAATAATTTCTTTAAATATTATTTAATATAAAACATACTTTTGTTGAAAACAGTTCATTTTCTGGCTAAACGAAATAAGAAGTGGGAGAAAAGAAAAATATTGGACTTTTCTCAGCTAAGCCTCACTTTTTCCAAGTTTACAAAGTAGCTGTAAAAAGTTATTCATTTTGCAAACTCTGATATTTTTACAATGACATTTCCAAACTACAATTTGTCTGCAAGTTCCAGAAATGATATTGTCAGTGTAGTTTGAAATAGGTTGATCAGTTCAGATTGATCAAGTAAGTCACATGGAATTAATTCTGTTAATTAAGTCATTCCAGGTATGCTGAATCTAGCTTATATATTCAGGGAGCTTCAGGTTCAAGTTTTGTTTTTAAATTCTTGAAACACAGGAGAGTGGAATAATAATCTGTTCTTCACAGCCATGATGCAAAGAAAAAGAAACTGGTTTAACTTGTAGTAAGGGACAATTTTGTTATCTATTAGGAAAAAAGCCGCAGTCGAAGAATGGGCTCTATTGTCTAGAGAGGCTGTAGAATCACACATCACTGGAGGATTTTAAAATACATGTCTGTCATGGCAAATATATAGACCTTGTGTGGGCAAGTAGGTACATTAATTGTTCTACTTACTCCTTTTTTTGACTTTTTTTTTTTTTTAAAATATATTATTCTGTAATTTTATGTACTTTTCTAGAACCAGACTCCTATAAGCAGCAGGATACTTAATGGTGCTGTATGGAGAGAAGTATGCATTAAAAGAATTATGTACTGCTTCTGAAGCAGTATGGAAAAGAAGAATAAATGAGAACAAGCAGGAACTCACAATATATACAATATATATTGCTTGTATCACTAAATATTCCCCTGGTGAATGTTTAGAATTTAGTGATGAAAAGGGTATAAAAACTAGACTAGAGAAACTCACCCAGACCAGCACAGTAAGGAAGGGAGACATTCTTGACTGTTCCTTCAAAGACCCCAGAAGACAGCAATCCATCTGCAAATCTGTTCCAGAGGAAGGTAGGTAATAGGCCCTTTTCCAGCTTAAGACTCATCAAATGGTGACAAGAAAATGAATTTTTCAGTCTCAAGACAGGATATGTGATAATGCACTTGGATGGAAGTGTCCTCAATGGGGGTGGTCTGTGTGGAACAGGGAAGAGGATTTGGTGTAGTCCTTTATGGACTCCATCAGCCATCTGTCATGAGATAATACTTAGAGTTTTGAGATGATTCAGCTAGCTGAAAGCATGCCCTTGCTCAGCTCGTTTTGCTGTTGTTTATATTTGCTGTGCCTGTATATTTTATGACTTGGATAAGTAAACAATAAAGTCTGTCTTTACTTGAGTTTATAACTTTTAGTCATAAATAATATTTTGGACATATTGTGGGATCCCGCTGGGCTACAAATTAGCCTGTTCTTCTGTATCAACAGTAATGCCATCCCCTTTCCATCTAGCAGCACCAGCGGTCATCTTGGAGGTCATCCACATCGATACTAACTAGTTTTGGTTCCTATCATGCTGAAAATTGGTGAAGATATTATATTTCAAGACAGGAGTATGCTTTGGAGAAGACATTGCTGGCAAAAGCATCTACAAGCGAGTCAGCAAAGATCAAGTGTCTGTTGCTAAATTTGCAGCGTTTGCATGATTATTTTTTTTTCTCTAATTATCCTGGCCCAATGTTTTCATGTAACTGCTTATTAGTCAAAACAATGAGAGAAGCTTTAAAGGATGGACTACAATGCACTGAGGGCCCTGTGAGAGTTCTGGCAGTTAGGCAAAGCTTTGTGAAAGAGGAACATTTAGAAGGCTGTATGAGACTCACAAGAACAAAGCAAAATTATCGTGGAGATGGGTCTACATGTACATATATACATATATAAACACTAATATATGCGTATCAAAAGACACACAGAAGCACTTCTCTTGCAGAGCAATAAGGACAGAAGGAATGGATCCCCCTTTCAATCAGGCACATTGCTGAAAAGAGTGGACGTTAAGACAAATGCAAAGCAGCATAAGGATTCAGCCCAGATCATGAACTAACAGGGGAGGAGAACACTAACAACACAAAAATGGTAAGTGTAAAATAAATCACCTGACTGTGATGGCAGCATGGCAAAATACAAAGGGATGTTTCTTGTGCTCATTGAAATTATGGTAAAAAGTCCTAATGGCTTCACTGGACCTAGATGCTTTATCCATTTTTACAACTCTTCTCTTCTCTTCTCTTCTCTTCTCTTCTCTTCTCTTCTCTTCTCTTCTCTTCTCTTCTCTTCTCTTCTCTTCTCTTCTCTTCTCTTCTCTTCTCTTCTCTTCTCTTCTCTTCTCTTCTCTTCTCTTCTCTTCTCTTCTCTTCTCTTCTCTTCTCTTCTCTTCTCTTCTCTTCTCTTCTCTTCTCTTCTCTTCTCTTCTCTTCTCTTCTCTTCTCTTCTCTTCTCTTCTCTTCTCTTCTCTCTTTTTTTTTCTTTTTCTTTTTCTCTTTTTCATAAGCTGGTGAAGAAATTGTTTGACATAAAAAGTCACTCCAAAAATAGAGTATCATCCAGAGAATATTAGGGGGAAAAAAGTAAACATAGACTGACTGGAAAAGATGTGTTCCTCAGGGAAAAAAAAAAAAGAAAAGGAAAAGGAAAAGGAAAAGGAAAAGGAAAAGGAAAAGGAAAAGGAAAAGGAAAAGGAAAAGGAAAAGGAAAAGGAAAAGGAAAAGGAAAAGGAAAAGGAAAAGGAAAAGGAAAAGGAAAAGGAAAAGGAAAAGGAAAAAGAAAAAAAAGGGTCCTATACATTTAAGCTTAAGTAGTACCAATTGAAAACTGTAGACAGAAGAAGTCATTAACTGGCCAAGTCTTCCTGCAGAAAATTTTCAGCTGCTGAAAGAATATTACAGAAATTCAGAGTATATGATGTTATTCTATAAGCATCTGCAAAGCATTGTGTGCATATATGTCTGGAGAATATGTTTATTTGCATATGATGTGTACATCATGCAGTAAATAAATATGCATGAGCTTTGAGATGCAAAACATACTTGCCACTGAAAGTTAAATGGACATTATGGAGCTGTACTTGGTCGCTGGTAGGATCATGGAAAAGTTGAGGAGGTCCTAGTAGAAGTAGATACCAGTTTCCAAAGGATGGTTTATTGGCCAACGGATGGTGCACATTCTCCCACAGGCCAAAGTTTTTAGTGTTTCATCACAGGTGAACTGTGAAGACACCACTGGATCCATGAACAACACAGTAGTAAATAAAAAGTACAAAAATATGAAGAGCGACGTAAAGTCAAAGCAATCAGTCACTGATAAAAATTCAGGCAGATATATATGCATGTGAAGCATTCAGGAGAGTCAGAGCTGCTAGAAAACAGTTTATTTAAGAAGCACTATGCTGACACTTTGTGCTTACAGTCTGCTAAGCACAATCAAATGGCATTTACAGACAGGATCTCAGCAGGACATGAAAATCCACTTGTTCGACCCATTTATCCATCCTTGTCTCTTCCGGTGAATTATTAATGTAAAATATGGTATGAGTGTCCATGTTTTTCTCTTTTCCACTAGCCTGACCACAACATCACATATCGTAAAGGTAGAGATGACCAAAGGGGAACACTGCAGTTTTTTCCTTACTGCATACTGAACATTCTTCACAGGTATTGACCATGCACAAAGTGAAGAGTCATGTTTAGTCCCGGTTCATCCACTTGGAGTTACTGTTTAGCAGGCCACTGGTCATGAAGACACTGCCAAGGCCAGGAGATGTGACTCACCCATGGGTCTCAGAGAACCTAGCAGTCCCTCTTGTAGGACCTGCTGAGTGAAAATAGCAAATGGATGGAGACGAATACAGGTCAGTGCGTGGCATGTCATTTGGTGGTCTTTCAGTTGTTGATTGCTTTCTCCATCATAAGGTCTTTGATTTTAATCGGATCATTGTGTGCACATATGGATATTCCTGGTGGCCTAACCAGTGAACATAATTAAAAGAAATGATTGCCTTTCACTTTAAGCAAACATCTGGTTTTACTTGAAACAAGATGACTTAGCTGTTTCAGAAACATTCTTGTAACCCTGGATTCACATTTTCGTCTTAAAATATATATTTTCTCTGTTCAAGCAGCATGTTAATGTAAACACTATATATAACTGACAACCAAAATTTTCAGAAGTATTTGGTGCTCTGAGCATTAGTGAAACCACAAGAATTATTACATTTTTGATTTGATCTCTGTAAATCTGTTTCAACAGTCACTCTGATTTAAACAATTATTCTGATTTATACTCCAAGAACTATAATTTGCAGAAAATGTAACCATGTGAAAACATGTTTTTGTATAGTATATCTTGGCAACCTTGTTTTGTTGTGATGTCATTGCCTTAGGTTTCATGGAAATACTGAGGGAATAAAAGGAAAACAAGACCCTCTCTTTGAAGTATATTTGCATGTCCCCTCTCTCTGCCCCTAAAAAGGTTTTAATGGCTTTTTTTTCCATAATGACACTGAGTTTTCTGTTATTGCTTGACTGACATTATAGTCAGAAAAGTACTAAAGACTCTCATGAAAAGAATTTAATTGAGAGGGAAGGATTTATCACCTTTCACTCCTCCCTATCAGTTAGGAATAGTCATTTGTATAATGAGCCATTTAGAGATCCTGAGATTCTTTTCTTTCATATCATTACAGCACCAGATTCTAAACAGTTAAACATAGGCACGTATGCAAGATACACACAACAGAGAAAATGAAATTTCAGACCATTTATCAACAGCAGAAGTAACATTGGAGCTTTCTCCACTAGAGCTCTATCTAATCTGGTTTACTGTAACATCTGAGGGAAGATGACTGTGCTTTATTAAACCAATAGCTCTCATTCACTTCATCACATCTGCTCTTTCTACAAAAAATAAATAAATAAATAAATAAATACGAGGTTATTAAGAGTAGCCCTTCATTATAAAAAGCATACGTTACAGATAGTTACAATAGAATGAAAAATGGCAGAAGAAAATGTCTTCATATGGAAGCAATCCATCTGGATACACCTAGATATGGTATATAGGGATTTCCAGTGCTATTAAAAAGGTTGTCCCTAGTACAAGATATTAAAAATATGCCTCATATGATTTAGGGATTTTAAACATCTCCAGTGTTTTTAGTGAAAGAAAGGGGGAAAAAATGGGGAGAAAAGAGCATCACATTCAGAAACATTCCTACCTAACTTCACATTTTTCTTCTTTCCAGCATCATCAAGAAAACACATCAGAGACAAGCTCATGCCTGTCAGATGTGTTCATATACTAAAACAAATGACACCACTTGGTAATTTCATTTCCCTAGCACATGGATTTGTATATGTGTCTGGCTCTTGTGTGCCTGAGATGTTTGAAAACAGTAATTTTTTCTTATCTGCTGAGCTCCACACTAAACTATAAGGAATTTTCTTACTGGGGCTGATTCTGCACTCAGTCACCCTGCTGTTAATTCTGAGCAATTTCATTGATTTCAATATATTTCTTACCTGATTAAGAGAATAGCTGGAGAACTGAGCTATCATGAATGACCCTGTAAATATCATCAGCCACAGCACATCACTACTGTCTGTAGTTCCTTTTGGTATCCTCTACCAGACACAGCACAAGTCAGTCAAAGTGATCTTTGCCTAGTAATTGGTCTTCTTCATAGGATTGGCCCACTAATGCACATATAATTATTTTATTGTTCAAGGATAAAGAATCACAAATAGAGTTTTTATTGTTTCTGAGTTTATATGTTGGTTATTAAATAACACTTCTTGTTTGGTCTAATTTTCCATATATATTTTTCAATATATTATTATCAATCAATTGAACAATTAAACAAGCGAACAAAACCAAAAATAAAACCTCTTCATTTTTTGAATTGGCAAACAAACAAAAAAAAAAACACAAAAAAAACCACTCCACCTGCAACAGTAAATGAGCAAAATGAACATTGGACATGACCTCAGCACTAGTCATATTTCATTTTCTAACTATTCAGGGCAATGTTTTATAAATCTGTACAGCTATACCTGTAGATTTGAGTAATTTACCATATTTCCTTCAAAATGCCAATCACTGACTACGTCCCTAGTAAATTTGGTTCTTGGTACAATAAATAAAATTAATGTTCATGTATTAAGAAGAGTTACTATAAATTATTGCTCCCTCTTTCAGGACTATTACTTTAGCAGTGGTGTAGGAAATGAAGTCGTTTTGTGGAGTAGGAAACAGCAAGAGCTGTAGAGCACTTTTGAAACTCAAGTTTAAGCTGATCTCACCCTGCCTCCGTGTTAGTCATTTCAAGGTCTGCTGCAGGTGGTCTTCACACAGAAGCTCAAAAGAGGCCACTCATGCCAAAACTTGGAGCTGGGAGGGGTAAGTGATGGAGCATTCACAAGGAACAATAAAGCTTTCATACTACAGAAGGAGTGAAGAATCAAGTGGAGCAACTTGGAAAAGTCTAAATGTAAAAATAGGTAAATAGTTAAAGAAGGCATAAATAGAAAGGAAGAATAGGGTTTGTCTATCTAGACTGAAACTTGGAGATAGTTTTCAGAAAAGACACTGATAAATTCTTCTTGTTCTGCTAAAGTGTTCTTTATGAAATAACAAGAATCAAATCCCAGCTGAAACAGCACTATCACTATTGACAGTTTTTCCCAGTTCTATCTTAGTTGAAATATATTATTCATTTTTTAATTTTTATTACACCCCCAACTTTCTAATTTCTCATTTTTTCCCGGTCCCATGACTTTCTCTGAAGTTTGGCATTCTATCCTGCTGGAACTTAAAACTAAGGGTGAAATCTTGGCACTGCTCACATTAATACAAGTTTGGCCTCGGCAATGAGGTCTGGATTTTGAATAGATGTTTAAGAAGTTCTATGGGAGAAGTTCATGTCTTCACTCAGGCATTTGGCGGTTAGGTATTAAAGTCTTTTTCTTTCCATTGACATACAAGGAGTCAAGTTATTATTTGTGATTAAGCAGTTACCCTGGATTATAAAGTGTCATTGTTATTACTTTATTCTGAATTTCAATAGTTAAGTCTTTAAGGAGGAGCTATGAGTTAACTATGTATGCATCCTCCAAACATTGTGTAAACCTAGGCTGGAGTAGGCAGCAATCCCTTCAGACGAGGCAGACATGGGCTGAAGGAAGAGAATTAGCCTAGGAAAAGAGTAAATAACGTAGTGGTGATGAATGTCAAACAATTTTCATGACTAGGGAGAGGTGAATTTGATGAAAATGTTGGGTATCCAAAAGATAGAAAAAAGAACCTGAACATGGCAGGTGATATTCCCTGTGACAAACTTAATTACTTTTCCTGTAGAAGTTGTCTGTAGCTGAATTTGCTTTTGAACAGTTACTGACATAAGTAGCATTTGTAATGTCATTTCAAGGTGACAGGTCAACAGTGGTGCAAGGAGTTCTCTGAGCATCAGAAACAGTATATGAATGAAAGACCAACAGTGTCATTCATCTGTTTTAAAGGATCTTTAAAGGAACTTTGCTGCTTTGAAAAAGACTGTCTACACAAAGCTTGAGGTTCAATAATATGGAAAAAACACAATATTATAAGTCTCAAAGACAATGCCTTTGGCATCTTCAAATGCAATTATTGCTGTGGTGTAGTATAGTCAAGTGACCAAAAGTTAATTGTATGTTGTCATCACTTTATTGAGTGCTTCACCAGGTCTTTCGGAGGACCAAAAGAATCTGGTTGAGTACCCCAACATGAGCTGGGCTAAAATTAGTTGTTTTACTGTTTCCATGAAGGAATTCAGTGAGCAGAGTCATGCAAGGGAGAAAAGTACAAGTTGGTGGTTTGAAAATTTTCATAACCTGTTCTGTATCTAAGGTAGAGTTCACTCTTTCACTCTGGCTTTTTAGGGCTTCTGAACTTTAGCAAAGCTCTTTATGGACCTAAATTCTCTTCTATTATATTCATTTGTGAATCTGTGATTAGCATTAGAACTAAGCCAGCATAGGATTTCAATACATGCAAACTATTGCTGCTGTGATATGTGTTTACAAAGGGTATGAAGTATTTGTAGGGCTGGTGGAAGCATTGGTACCATTTCTTACGTGTTTAGCAATGCATGTCAGGTTAGAAGTGGAAGGCAAAAGCATCATTATGCTGTGATTTGATGTGTTCTACAAAGAACAACTCTCAGTTGCTGAGTGCTGCTCTGAAAAACTGACATCCTCAACATCTATATCATGGCTGATCTACACTGTCTCCTCTTCTCATGAAAGCCATACATCTCACAAGTATGGATGGTTATACAGGCTTATATGCTTATACTGGCTTATTGCCCTGTCATGTAGGAAGGGGAGCATGGAAGAGTGCTTTGACACACCTGTGTGCATGCCAGTCTATCTGTATAATATTCCTTACGGTGTGAAAACTACACCCTGAATTCCTCACAAAGGAACCCATTAATGTAGTTAATTGAGCCATTTAACGCCATGAGGTAAGGAGGGGCTCAAAATATCTCAACTGTTAAGAAGTACCAGGGCATTGGTGGAGAACCGGTGGGAAAGCGAGGCCACTGGTTACAGCCTCTACCAGGCATGTCGTAACCCCTGCTTTGTCTACGTTAATGGGCACTGGTTGTACTCACAGTTCTGCTCACCAAATTCCCCTTCTGGGGCTGTAACTTTAATTTATTTGACAGTGCTGTGTGGAAGCAGTATGGCAGTTTTGCTTTCCCCTTCTACAGTCAGCCTTTTCCATTTGTGTAGGAAACAAATGGCTTCTGTGGAAAATCCCCAAATCTTTCTGTGCGTCAGGTCAAAGCTGGAGCACATTACCATACCTCCATTAGTGTTAATTGGAATTTAGACAAGCTGAAGGTCAAATGAAACAAATGGTGGTCTTAAAAACCCAGAACAAAGAAAAAGAAACAACAGGGCAGGTATGTTGTTTGAAATATTTCCAAGATGTGTAATAAGCTAACTTTAAATTGGTATCCTTTTAACTTTGACAGCTTTGCTTGATACTGTGCAACCCAAGAAATTTGTACCAGTGCATTAGGTGAATCAATCACATTTTTCTGATAACATTTTAAGCTATTCCTCTTTGTGAATGGATAGGTATGACATATAGGCCCTGAACCCAGCTATCCTGGAAGAGATTTTGTATATCACCCTACTTTGCTCCCTCAAGACCTGAAGAGACCACTGCGATCACATTGCATGGCATCCAACAAAGAATACTATGAAAAATTCTGCAAGTCAGGTCTGTGTCAGTTGTGTTACCCATGTAAGCTAGGACCTATCACTGAGAAGACCTTCAGTCTTCAATCATTGGATGGACAGTCTGTCCTACAAAAGCCATTTTGAGATGTTTTTCTAACTCCCAGGTTGAATACTGGAAAAGATGTTTCAGATTGGAAGCACATTTGCAATGCAAGTATTTAATTCTCAGATGAAATTGAGCATTTTTGGAATAGACACACATTACTGTGTCCCCTCCATCATACTTGAGATGTGCCAGTTATATGCAGTCCATCACACCCTTTTGCTAATGGCTTAGCTGACAGCATGCACAGAGAACTACAGAAAAAATTGCAGCACTTTGGCTCCTTAATGTTACCTCCTCAAACCTCTTTTAAATGATGAAGCACACAGGATAACAAAATAAAGCTGTTTCTGGCTTTCAGGACTATTCTACTCAGGCCTAATTCCTGTAACTGTGCATTTGCCTTATACATGACCAATATACATATCACAGAATCACAGAATTGTAGGGGTTGGTAGGGACCTTGAAAGATCATTGGGTCCAACCCCACTGCCAAAGCAGGTTCCTTAGAGTAGACTGTCCAGGTAGGTGTCCAGACAGGCCTTGAATATCTCCAGAGAAGGAGACTCTGCAACCTCCCTGTGCAGCCTCTTCCAGTGCTCCATCACCCTCACCATGAAGAAGTTCTTTTCACATGTTGGTGTGGAGCTTCCTATGCTCAATTTTGTGGCCATTGCCCCTTGTCCTGTCCCACAAACCACTGAAAAGAGGTTGGCTGAATCCCTCTGTCTCCAACACCTCAGGTATAAACACTGATAAGATCCCCTCTCAGTCTTCTTTTCTCTAGGCGGAACAGACCCAGCCTTTCTTCATAGGGAAGATGCTCCAGGCCCCATATCATCTTTGTGGCCCTCTGCTGGACTCTTTCCAGGAGATCCCTGTCTTTCTGGTTAGCCCAGAACTGGACACAGTACTCCAGGTGAGGCCTGACCAGGGCAGAGTAGAGGGGGAGGATCACCTCCCTTGACCTGCTGGCCACACTCCTTTTAATGCACGCCAGGATCCCATTGGCCCTCTTGGCCATCAGGGCACATCAGTGCTGGCTCATGGTCAACCTGTTGTTCACCAGGACTCCCAGGTCCTTCTCTTCAGAGCTCCTCTCCAGCAGGTCATCCCCCAGCCTGTACTGATACTTTGGGTTGTTCCTTCCCAGGTGCAGGACTCTCTCACTCTCTCTTATTAAACCTCATTTGGTTTCTTCCTACCCTTCTCTCCAGCCTCACTGAATGGCAGCACAACCTCCTGGCATGTCAGCCACTCCTCCCAGCTTTGTGTCATCAGCGTACTTACTAAGGGCAGACACTATTCCCTCATCAAGGTCGTTGATGAAGATGTTGAACAAGACCGGACCCAGCACCGACCCCTGGGGAACACTGCTAGTCACAGGTCTCCAGTCAGACTCTGCACCACCGATCACCACCGTCTGAGCTCAGTCAGTCAGCCAGTTCTCAACCCACCTTACTGTCCACCCCTCTATCCCACACTTTCTCAGCTTAGCTAGGAGGATGTCATGGGAGACAGTATTGAAAGCCTTGCTAAAGTAGATGACATCCACCACTCTCCCCCCATCTACCCAGCTGGTGATGCCATCATAGAAAGCAACGAGGTTGTTTGAGCACAACTTCCCCTTGGTGAGTCCATGCTGGCTCCTCTTCATAACCTTCTTCTCTTCCAATTGCTTGGAGATGGCATCCAGAACAAGCTGCTCCAACACCCTTCCGGGGACAGAAGTGAAACTGTTTGGCCTGTAGTTTCCTGGATCCTCCTTCTTGCCCTTCTTGAAGACCAGAGTGACATTGGCTGTCCTCCAATCTTCAGGAACCTCTCCTGTTCTCCAAGACCTTTCAAAGATAATAGGGAGTGGTTCAGCAATCACCTTTGCCAACTCCCTTAGCACACGTGGATGCATCCCATTGGGGCCCATGGATTTGTGTGCATTGATCCTACTCAGACGCTCCTGAACCACTCTCATGTCCACCAGGGGGAATCCCTCCATTTCCCAGACCCTTTCTTCTCCCTCCAGGGTCAAGGAGTCCTGGGGGGGGGGGGGAGTCCCTGAAGCAAAGACTGAAGCAAAGAAAGCATTCAGTATCTCCACCTTCTCGGCATTTCCCATTACCAGGACACCCCGCTTGTTCAGCAGGGGACCCACATTAACCTTAGTCTTCCTTTTACTGTTTACATACTTTAAAAACAAACAAACAAAAAAAAAAAAACACAACAATTTCTTATTGTCCTATATCTATTATGCAAGCCTTATCTCTAGGTGGGCTTTGGCCTTCCTCGTCGCGTCCATGCAGGCCCTGACAACACTTCTATATTCCTCTCAAGAGGACAGGCCCTTTTTCCACATTTCATAAACCTTCCTCTTCCTTTTGATCTTATCGATGAGCTCCTTGCTCATCCACGCAGGTTTCTGGCCTCTCTTCCCCAATTTCCTACTCTTAGAGATGCACCGATCCTGAGCTTGGAAGAAGTGTTTAAATGTTGCCTAGCTCTCACAAACACCCTTGCCTTCTAGTAATCTAGCCCATGAGATACCCCCAAGCAGGTCCCAGAAGAGGTCAAAGTTGGCTCTCCGAAAGTCCAGGGTTGCAATCATGCTTTTAGCCTTACTTCCTCCACTAAGTTCCATCTGGAACTCATGGTCATTATCTCATGGTCGCTGCATCCCAAGCTGCTCCCAACCTTCACATCCCTAACAAGGCCATCCCTGTTGGTAAGAACAAGGTCCAGAAGCACTCCCCGCCTCGTTGGCTCCTCCATCACCTGTGTCAGAAAATTATCTTCAATGCATTGTAGGAACTGTTTGGACTGCACGTGCCTGGCTGAGTTGCTTACTCAACAGATGTCCGGATAATTGAAGTCCCCCATGAGAACCAGCGCCTGGGATCGTGAGGCTACTACCAGCTGCTTGTCGAAAGCCTCATTGACCTCCTCCTCCTGATTTGGTGGCCTGTAGTACACCCCTCATATATATAGTCCCCTAGATATATATAAACTACATTTATAAATGTCAGATTGTTCAGTCTGACAGAGAAGCATCATCTCTTGGAGAAAGCCAGGAAACATTGCATGTTCACCTTTCTGCAGATATTGTTATTAGATTTGTATTCAGATCTACAGGCTCCCATTTGTGCCCAAATTTTAGATTGGATGGATATAATAGATATGAAGCCTTTTATGAATCTAATTTCTTTTGATTTAAAGGCACTCCTTTCCTTTCAGAGTTGCACATCCTGTTCTAGTTTTACTGTCATCCTCACCAGTCTACTGGCAAAATGAAATGAAGCAAATAAGACATTTCACAAAACTCAAAAAATTCCCCTCATATTTGATCCCTTTCAAACCTTTCTGCTGGTATGATGCTAAATCTATGATTTATGACAATCCTGCCTCCAAAATCCATTCAGCTCCTAATTACTGAAGTATATCTTCATTGTTACCTATCTGAATTGGACAAATAAACTTACAGGAAATAAACTTGATCAGAGAAAGCATTTTCAAAGTACTGAAGAAAAGTTAAGCCTTTTTTTATGGAGAATTATTAGAGATAAATTTATACTGACCAAAAATTAAAATACAATGCAAAACTGAGCTGAGATATATCAAATGACTACATATTTTATGTATTAAACCACAGGGTATTCCATGAAACAATGGTGCCCTCTTTAACAAAACTCTGTTAAAGAAACAGACCTGTCAAAAGAACACATTTTTCTAACCAATTAGGCTTTGTATTTAACATATTCCTGCTTTGTATATTTTTCTGTGGTAGCTGCTAAGTAAAATATATATACTCTTTGATATTTGCTTACTTTTGGAATGGGACATTTCCAGAAAATTTACTGATTTAAGAACTGATTCTAATCTATTAAAAAAAAAAAAAAAAAAAGATAACACCTCTGGGAATACTTAGTGTCACTCAATTTGTGGAATGGTCCTTGTTCATTTAGGGCACCATCCAAGTCCTAGACTTTTACAAGGGGGTGGGGGCTGAAGTGAACCCCTCAGGCATCAGTAGGCAAATTGCTCATCTGTCTGATGCTTAGGCTTCATTAGATCTTCTGAAGAACAGCTCAAGGAGTTGATCACCCTTCAGTAATTAATCACTTCAGTCAAAATTCAGAATGAAACACGGGGCGGCTCAAATAGGTCATTATGTTACCTCTCCTTGACAAGGTATAGTACATCTGAACTGCTGCAACCGACTGTGAACATACTGTTAGCACATGGAGAGTGCAAGGTAATGTAACTTGTCTGCCATTGAAACAGCAGTTAAAAATAAATAATGTTATATTTTCAATAGGGAAGAACACATGCATGGAGAATGGCAGAAGCTCCACTGACACATTTCAACTTTTTGACTACGTGTAGCCATCAGGCATCAGGGCATCTTGTCGTTTCACAGTACTCTGCTGGCAAGCCATACAGGTAATCACTACATAGAAGATTTTGGAAATATACACAATATCACGAGTCACTTAGGCAAATCCTGGGAATCAGATATTGACCAATATGAACAATCACGTAAGTCTGCAATGCTTCTGAATGGCAAATTTTGGATTAAGAGATCTCAAGCTGAAGTCCAAAAATGTTCATAAATGTCTTCCCAATTACAATTTTATTCTATAGCAGCAGTTTGTAAATTATATTTTATCAGTTAAATAATTGCAGAATAATTTTGATTTGGAGGTCCAATCCCTGGTCTTCTGGTCCAATCCCTGCCTAGAACAGTGCTGAATCCAAAGCTAGACCTTACTGCTCAGTGATGAATACATCCATTGATGAAAATTTTACAGTGTATATATAGTTTTTGTTGTTGTTTTTGTTTGTTTGTTTGCTTGTTTTTGTCAATACTTATTATAAATTGGTAATGCTTTCTAAAATCTTAGCCTGTTACATAAAATTAATATTTTAGCCTCTGGACTGTAATGTAGAGTTCAACACTAAAATTGATATGGTATTTCATTTAAAGATTTTTTTCTAAGTGATCAAAATACATCATGTATTTGCAACTCACACCCACAAGCAGAGTTCTAATCTCAGTAGTGTATTAGGGATTATGTTAAGAGTGGAAGGTTCAGAAAAGGTGGAAAGTACAAGGCCCAGATAATTGTGCGGGATAAATCAGTTTTTTTTTTTCTTTGACCAACAAATCAGCAACTTTGCTACCCCCCCACCCCCCCGACTTTTTTCATTGAATTCTCTTCCTCTTCTGTACTCAGCTATAATAAACAAACAAACAAACAAAAAAAAGCAGGAATATTTACACTCCACAGATTTAAAAACATTTTCTTTCTTTTTTTTTGTTGTTGTTGTTTTATGTACTGTACATGTGTTGTTAACAAAATTTCTTGACAATAAGTTGGGGACAGCTACTCCCTGAAAGTTTCACTTATTATAATTCCAGCCATTTCAATCACATTTTAAAAATAATTATAGAAAGTCAGCAAGAAGTTTTTTGCAAATACCTGCCATAGTACTTGATTCAGAGCAAGTTGATTAGAAAGAACAATGGATATTTAATGAAAATCAGAAAGTATCACTGATGCCATCCAGCTACCCTTTCCAGGTTCTTAAAATACTTGCTCTGTAAGTAGCACCATCCATGTGTGCAAACATGAGAAGTAAACTGAAGTAAAGCTGCTGTTTTTTCTCAGCGCCAAAATTGCAAGATGCCACAAACTCTGTAGCTGGAAAATGTCATCTTGTGCTTTCTCCCCTGAGGCCAGACCAGCTGTCTATGTAACTCCTGGTAGATGTTTGCTCTTAAAATTTAATAGCAATGAGGGTTCACAGCCTTTATCTTATAAAATATTCTATAAAATACATATGAAACATTCTGGCAATTTTAAGAGGCCACGAGACACCTATTACACTTATTTCAAGGTCTTTTTACATTATTATAGCATGTATAATAGTATAGTCTATGGTACATGAGAATAACTGTGCTGGATTCTAAACATTTATTTACAGAGGGTGGGAAATGTCAGCATGAACATTCATTGCCTTTGCACAGAACTCGCTGACTGGACCATTCCAATACAACTTTACAAGTTACATTGTACCTCAGATACATCTTTCTGCTAGTAATAGAGGAATATTCATAGTTGCAGAATCTTTTTTGCCAGAACATGCCAGGAATGCATGTATAAGGGGGATAAGAAAGGGAAAAAAGCATTTTTCCTACTCAACATTTTCTAGATGTGCTTACATTGGTTTCATTCATCTACATCTGTGCTGGAGCTGAGCACTTCACTAAAACATCTCATTCTCTTCACCACTTTATTTACAGAGAAAGATGAGCCTGAAACCACTTGGCCCAGTTTTGCTGAAATTTTTTGTTAAGTGATTTTTCCTTAACTGTTTGTTTTCATTTCTTCACAGAAGACTTGCTGTGTGAGATGTTTGGTTGCCAGCAGAGAATCTTAATTATCAGACAATGCAGCTATAGAGTAGAAATGTATATTTGCATGGCATTTGGCTCAGTTTCTTCCAAGAGAAGATAAGTGAGTAATGCTCCTTGGGTTAGCCATTAAAATGGAATCCCAAATGAATTTAGTAATGAACACGGCCAGCTCCTCTCACCTAGTTCACAGCTGTTACTGCAAAGAACTGTTTGCAATTTATTTTTTTCAGACATTTTAGATGGTCAAGAGCTTAGAGCAAATCCAGTATCAGGAATTGAATCAAACATGGACAGGGCTAGATTCAGGCAGTATATAAATGGAAGAGAAGCACAAGCCTCATTGTTTTAAGAAATCCATGCTCGAGGTATGATTAGCAGTGAGAGAAGAGGGCAAGGGGAACAGACCTGTCTAGAGGACTGCATCTGGATGGGGTAGCTCCATCAGGTGACATAAAACCCAAGACACTCAAGAAGAGGATCTCAAGATTTAATCCGGGCAGACATTCACAAATAAATTAGCTTTCCATCTCCAAAAGAGGCGTATGGAAGTGGGAGGCAGTCATCCTTGGCTTGTCCAGGTGTGCATCTGTGGAAACCTTACGGACCAGTCTGTCCCACCATACCCGCAATGGCTCTGCTTGCTGCAGGTTACGGACAATCTCCCATCCAGCCATGCTACTTTCGAACTGTTTGATAATTTATTAGCACTTAAATGCTGTTGAAAAACGCATAATTCATAGCTTTAGCACCTGAACAAGTGAACAAGTGTTAAATGACTGGCAGGAGGGCTATCTGGGGGAACAAGGCTGGTGTTTAACACCTCATTATCACTTTCCAGTGTCCTCTGGCTAGATAACCGAGAACTGCAATATGGAAGGGTTTCAGAACGATTTTGGAAAAATAATTACCTAGCTAACAGAAAATTAAACTATAGCAAAGCCTCTTTTCTGTCCTTTTGAAAGTGTTGTGTCTCCCTATTTTATGAAAATAGAAATTGGCAGAGGGAAGGTAAGTTGCTGTGAACAGAGAGCAGTAACAATCACATCTCAGCTCTTTCTGTAGAAGAGGGTTGACATATTTACTGCAAAGCATGAAGACAGCTTAAAATATTATAACTGGAAATGATATAAAATGAGAAGAGGTATCAGAAGGATATCATACAACAAATGAGTAGCATAAGAATTAGAGAATGAGACTACTTTATTGCCATTCCATCGTCTTTATCATTTTTAAGCTTCACAGGGAAGCTAGCTGTCACAGTGCTAGGTCAGGGTGCAGGAGCACAAAAGTAATCCTGAGACTGCCAAACCCATTGCTGTCACAGGCAACCCCATCAGAGAGCTCTGCTGATAAGATTACGAACACTTGAGTGGAGGTAGAAATGACTAAATGATTTTTAGTCCACCCTTCCTTTTTAAACACTGCTCCACCTTGGGACTGAAGTCCACCAAAGATTAAAAAAAGTGTTTGTTTTAACCTGAGTTTATTTATGGAGAATGAATATCCATTTATTCTTCTGATATTATTTTGAGCTTTAAGCAGATTTTTTTTCCTGATGCCTTTGCTGCTCCTATAGATTTAAAGAATAATTATGGTTCTAAATTACACAGGTTCTGATTGCATCTGCCTATAAAAACAGACTTTGTTCCCATTCTAGCCTCCATTCATGAACACAGAGCTTCAGAAAGGTTTTGTGATAACCCAGTCGCAAATGTCTTTCCAGCAACATTTTTACTGTTGTCTACAGTCCTACTGGAGCTATTCTGTGATTCTAGTATGCTTTGTCAGGAAAGTTTTGCTGTGCAAAATTACCTGGAGCAATCAGAGGAAGAAGCTCCTGGAAGGACTGGTGGTCTGCTGGGATCCTGAGGAAACGAGCTGTGGGCAGGAGGATTGGGTGGTTCCTTTCTCACAGTGAACATTTATGGGATAACCAATCTACCGATTAAAGGCAGCTGAAAAGGGGATTACCAACAGTAAGAAACCAGTTCATGGATTTGCTGTTTTCAGCAAGAGACTTTCTGAAGCAAAGGAGTAGTTATATACATAATACAGAATGTCATTGTGATGGTATAACAGGGGCTGTAACATGGAGGAGGTGGAGGCATTTTTATCGCTACGCTGTCTAAATCACACACCTGTGCTGAGTAATTTCCGTAATTATTACCCTTGATAGGCCCTGTGGTAATGGGACAGTTTGGGGTCCAGATCTTGCCAATTTTATGCTAAAGACTCCAGATGTTGCTTAAGAGAGCAAGGGCCTCCACAGGAGTAACTGCAGTGGCAAAGCCTTGGAATGTTAAAATGAGCCCTACAACAAGTGACGGGATCTATCACAGACAGGTTGAAACAGAAGCCTGTGTGACTGTGTCAAGTGGGGCAACCTTATTTAGATAGTGCACATACTTCTCTTTCCACCTCAGAATGATCAGAAAGCAGCTTTTTCTGAAATCTGGACTTTTATTCATTTTATTGCAGAGGTCACAGAATACAAATAGCTGCCATATAAAACTGAACAACAGGTCAGGAAGAAAGACGACACTTTGTCTAAATCACATAGTAATCCTGACAATTCCTAGTCAGCAAGTCTGAGGCTATAATGCTGAATCCTACTATTTCCATTTAGACTGGTGTTTGACAGCATTAGAAAAAATCGTGATGTCAAAAGGACTACTGTTCCTGCAGCTGACAAGGAAACCATTTTATATAATTGTTTCAGCCTACAGAAGAGGGTAATTCCTTTGGACATTGCTGGGTTTTATTTTCATAAAGAGTGAATAAATTATCTCAGTCCCCTGGATCAGAGGATGTTGAGTTCAAATCCTGTCGCTGGAATAATCACTACAAAATAGTTCAGTGTTGATTCTGCAATTTGTGGGTAGTTTTGGTGGGAAAGGCATTTTTCCAAGTTTTCTCTCCTGATGTGTTGAAAATTACAGAAAAACTGAATTGTCAAAAGGGTGGCCAGGATAGTCAAAATGGCAATTGGCTGAAATATGTACAATAAAAGTAGACTAAATTCAATAAAATGCTACCTCACTGTTAGGTTTCATCACTATGAAAGGCCTATGACAACTTAACTAGATTTGGTCATTTTAATGATTCCTAAGGTGTCTCTCCTAGAAGTCCTAGGCAAAGAGACCATATAAGTATTAGGAAATCTCACATTTCATTTCTGCAAAATTTAAAGGTGTTCTCTTGTGAGGTTTTGCTTCACTGAGGGTTAGAGAAAATAATGGTCTCTTATATTGAAACATCTGATCCCTATTACTTTATTTAATGTGTACTTCCTTTACAAAATTCACATTTCTATAGGGTTTCAACTTCAAATTTATTAAGTTGTTATTTCCATATTATTTATAATAAATGGGTTCTTTAGGAGGTGAAGGACAGGTGCTTATTAGTTTACATACAACATTACAAAGAAAATTATCAGTAAAATAATACTGAAGCAGAGAACTACTACAACTACTAAAATCCCTACCTTCTTAATAAGTAATCATGCTTAATATGTGCTGATACCATGAATGTGTTATTTTTCATGTTTTTTCTAGTCTGTTCATCTTCTAGTCTCTCTGTCTAGTCTGTTCATCTTCTCTGAAAAAAATAAAAAGGTATTTTTGTGTTTTATAAGATTTATGAGGTTTCTCTCAAGTGCTTTATTGTAGAGTACCACTACTTTTTTTTTTTTTTTTTCTTTTTTTCTTTTTTTTCTTTATCATAGAGTACCACTACTGATCCCAGTCACTCTGGGATCATCACTGTAAACCAACAGTTGTCACTTTATCACTTTGCCATGTTGTACCCAGCAGATACAGAAAGCACAGCAAATGAAATGCCAGTTAATTTGATACGTGAACTGGACTTAGGTTGTTTGGTTCCTTTTTCTTGGGCAAAGATAAGAATAGATTAGCAAAAATTATCTTCAACAAGTTATAAAAAATGAGTGAGAAATTTCCTTTTGTCCAGCTCATGGGAATATATAAATAAATCTCTAGCACTTGAGTTAATCTTTGACAAGGAACTGATAGCTACTGGGCCATGGGTATCCCTGATCTTGTCTCCACCAAAATGACTATTATTGTATTTAGACTAATTTTGCTTTGAATCTTTAAAGACTGGGAAAAGGTTAGGTGTTGCTTGCTAATGCTGACATTTTTTGGTATATCATAATAAAATGCCCTTTTTACATCTTATCAGTTTGGCTGTTTTTATGCTCTATGTTTTTATGATTTTTTTTGGACTTGATGATCCCTATGGGTCCCTTCCAACTCGGGATATTCTATATTCTATGCTATGCATTTCTATCATAGACAGCCCATGCTCAGCAACCTGCAAGACCAATGTCAGTTGAAACAACAGAGAAGTCATAGAGATTTGAGTGGTGAGTAGCTAACTGTTTTGTTATGGTTGTGGCTAATTACTCTTCAAGCTCTGCTACTTCACAGGGATTTCACTCTTAGGGTCTCTAAACAGAAATCTGTTAGTTTTGGCAGCCTCTGGTCTGCTGTGTAACATTCATCAGTGTCTTTCTCTGGAGTTTCAAAGACAACACTTACATGTAATGGTTTTGCTGTGAAACAAAACAGAGAATGGGTATTGTGGTGTTGAAAACACATTTCACAGAGTTGTTACAGTTTTTTTGGAAGTCTGCCCTTTATTTAATTAATCTTTCTGCATTTTGTTTTTGCATTTTCCTTCACTCTTTTATTATTCTCTGAAGGTTTTGGTCCCCAGAGCCTGTTACAGGGAAAGGTCTGCTGGACTAGATTGTGGTGCCTTCCACGTGGTGCATTTCCATGAGTCCTTCATGATTAGCAGTGTGGCATGCAGGCGTACTGCGAATGATCAAGTGATCTGTTTTCTTTTCCCTTGAGGTAAACCACATTCGCTTGTATAAGAAAGCAAAACCTCCTCAGCAGACCTGAAATGCAGCCTACTGCTTTGGAGAGTGGTCTAATAGGCACTGATGTAAAACCCTGACCCCTGTTAATGTGATTCTATTTCCATGAAGCCTTCTTTAGACATTTATTTATTAGACATGTATTTATTATATACGTAGGTGATGCCAGCATGCTCTGCTGGATTAAAGGTTGTTGAGTTAAATGATTATTCTAGAAAGATTTATTTTCCTCTGAATGTAATTACACACCAGTCCAGTGAAATGAGCACAGTGGAAAATCTCACTCTACTGCTTTGATGGACTAAGCTGGTGCCATCCACACTCGGCAGACACGGGCTTAAGAAACTGTGACTTTTCATAACGCCACTGAATGACAGCTTAGGTGTTAAGTAATTTCTGTAGTGGACAAACACCTGGAAGCAAAGTAGCAGTTTCTTTGGCAGAGCTCTGGCTGAACTCATTGTTCAGGCTGGGATCTATCCAGGCACCTCATGGCTTTGGCTACATCTAAATAAACAGCTTTGAATGCTGGCTTGGAGATATTAATGGGTTTCTTGCATCATTTATGACTATGTGTAGTGGCAATTGTGCTCCAACAAATCCACCATGTAAATCAGGTGTGTATTTTGGCATGGTCAACCCTGTGTGGAAGACAGCTTTTAAGTAAGAAAAAGAAAAGTTGCCTCATAAATGTCAATAAGATACTCCATCAGACTCCAGGAGAAAGAAAATCCTCTAGCAATATGACAGGGTTACTATCCATGAATGCAGATGAATGAACAGCAGTTGAATGCACTCTTAAAATAATCTTTCATCACCATTAATATTTAGATTGAGAGATTAAAAATAAAGTTGCCATCACTTTATTTTATTATATATAGGGTTTATAAGTGTCTATATGTGCATAATTGTCACCTGGGAACCTAACTGAAGTTTATTTTTTTTTTTTTTTTTATGCATGATATATCTAATAGTTGTTTTAAGCTCTGTTTACATGCCAGCCAAGGGTTTAATATAGCTGTGGTGTGGGATTGAAAGTTTAAACTGTGTGAAGCAGTGCCCTAAATTCCATGTCGGATAACTGTGTACCCTCATTACAGTAGGTACATTAATGGAGGGGTGGGATGATATTAACAGGTAGCCAGTGACAGTGATCACAGCTGATTCTGTGATTCTGTAATGAATTGGTGGGCCACACTGCAGGGGCACATGGTACTCAGTGGTTTCCAGTTCCTTCAGAAGGTGATTTGGATCTGGAGTTTAACCTAAACTGCTTTGACTTCAGACTTTTTGCTGGAAAAATCTGTCTTCCTTCAATGATAAAAGGGTCCTAAAAGAACTCATTAACAGTAGTTAAAAGTAGAAGTCTTGCACAACTCTACAAGTTGTGCAGAAACCAGTACATATGGACTTCAGTCCTTACTTTCACATAGCAGGTTATGAATGTTCAGGTCTCTGAAATCACTGCACTTTGAGAAATCAGCTCATCTTTTATATGTTTCCTATGTCTTCTATTAGAAGGACAGATGGGAGGATAGAAAATCAATGCTGAGAAGTTGCTGTTGGAATTCAGATCAGGCTGCAAGAAAGTAGAAGGTGTAGGACAGAAACTGTGAAGTGAGAGTAGATGGTTAGGGACTGTGAGAAAAATGGCCAATTCCAAGTGCTCAGAAACAGGACCTGGCCTCATGCTCTTCTAATCACAGCACTGGTAGGAAACACTTAGCAAGTGTTGGAACCAAAGGAACCTGAACTCAAGAAGATTTCTCTCAGAGAGAAGGTGGATTTTAGTCTCTAAGAAGGAGGCAAAATTTGACGGAAATGTTTTGTCCCATAAGGAAGTTTTTTGTTTGTCTGTTTGCTTGCTTGCTCGCTTGTTTCTTTGTTTTATATAATCTCTCTGCTCTTTTAGATGTCTGACAGAGACCCAGCCCATACTGAGGCTTTTCCTCACTGGGAACCTACATCTTTTTCCTTCGCCATTTTTTTTTCCCATTAACTCAACATTTGTGAAGCCCGAGTCTCCTCACATGCTCTCCCTGTAATTAAGGCAGCTATTCTCTGTATTTAGGATAAACCCTATTTTACCATCACCTTTTGAAGTGAAAGCTGAGGAAGCTGTACTTAATCTGCTTCCACCCTAGGATTTGCTTCTCACTCATCACTGGGTCTCCTGCTGTGTCCTCCATCTCTTACTCTGCCACTTGCAGAGTGAGGGGACACAAACAAGTAAACACATTGGGAATGACACACAAGGAAACCTTTAGACCATGAACTTGAAATATACTTTTCCATTGAGGGCTTTTGCCCAAGAAGGAAAGATTGGCACTTAGAGATCAGTCATTGATTTTACTCCCACATTGTTCTTGTTCTCAGGACACTTTTGAGCTGTATTCAATAATCTGTGGCAGACCTGGCTTCATAGTGCTGAGAGGTTAAAAAAAGCATTTCAGATGCTTCACTGAATTCTGCAGCCTAGATCTATCCTCAGTATCCAAAGATACTTAGCAAGTAGGAGCTTCTTGACTCCCAGTATTAAATGAAAACCGTCTCTTCCAGGGAATGATTCAGATGGCCTGCTTCATGCTCTGGAACCCCTTCTCCATCCACTGGCTGCAGGAGGAACTTCAAGGTGTATATAGACTCCTCTGGCTTGGTTACTGGAGCTAAGTGCCTGAAATGAGATGTCTTGAATCAGTTTGAGTAAGAGAAAACAGGATGGGAGGCATTTTTATTTTTTATTTTTTAAGCAACAAAAACAAACAAACAAACAAAAACTACAGGCTTTTTCCTGAATTCTTGTTGTCCTCCTTTTCCAATAAATAAATAAATAAATAAATAAATAAATAAAATAAGATCTAAGCCACTGCATCAGTTTCATCATTTTTTACTGGTTCATAAGAAATTCTCTTTGAGACATCTCATTTATAGGACCTGTTCTTCCAAGATTAGACTATGAAAGGAACGTTCAGGGTTTTTTGATACCAGACTCTAGATCAGATTTTCAACCAGGTTATGGCAGATTAATCAAACTGGATCTGCCTTCTTTGAGAACCAACACTACAAATCCTTAGTATGGACTAAAGTATATTTCTCTCCTCTCAAAAAACATGAACAAACATTCTATCAAAATAAATATTTTACAAAAATCTAGCTTTTAAAAGTATTTAATGTATCTACAAAATACTGCTCTGAGAGGCTTCCCAGGTATAATTTCTCATTAGAAATCCATTGTCCATGATGCCCACACCTACACACAGCCTTGCACACACACACACACACAAAAAGACTCAACAAAAAAATAATAAAACAAAACCAAATAAAAGCAACCAAACCAAACCAAAACAACAACAACAAAAAATAAACTTGACACAGAGCCCAGATCATCCTCCTGCTAACAATGCTCTATTGGGCACTGTGATATTTAAGGTCTTTGCCATGGTAAGCAAAACTTTAAGTTACACTTTACTATTTGTCACCATTAAAACAAACCCAGAATGTATTACCCTAGCTAAAAGGAAACCTAGCTCTCAGAGAGTGCTTTTCACAAAGCCCCCACCAAGAAATGAGTCACTTGGGGACTCGCCACTGTCTGTGGAAACTTATAAAACACGAGTTCTGAGATTTGGTGGCTTCATTTGAAAACAACTGACTTGTGTTTCTTTCCCACTGAATGGCAACATAAACTGCCAACACAGAGTGTGTCCACTTTAAAGGCCCTCTCACTCTCTAGTGTCTTGCCAGTTCTTGTAAAAGCCGGGCTTGTGTTATGAGCAGGGTACCCCTCTGCGGATCCCAGCACAGGATAAGCAGGTTTCTCTAAACTGCTCCAAGCAGCAAGGGGTAGGTTCACCCCCTGGGGAGAGTGAGGCAGGTCTTCAGATGGACTCACTTTTTGACCTCTCACGTTATTTATGAAGTCTTTTGGGATTGCACTCTTTGTGTTTGAATTTCAAATGAGGAGTGGGATGAGCAAATATATTTGCTTAACACATAGCTATGAATAGTCATTAGAAAATAAACCTGTGGGAGGAGACAAGATGGATGTAGAAAAGTCTGGAAAAAGTTATTTGGGGTGGGATACACCTTTGTTTCTGGCTATAATAATTTCTAATCCAGACAATAATAGGAATTTAGTGCCCAGTTGTGTCTGTGCAGTTCAGCTCAGTGCCCTGTGAGTTCAGCAAACGGTTCTGGTGCAGCAGTCCACACTGGATCAGTGTCTGGGCTGCGAGAAAAACATTCCTTGTGGGGGAAACTGTGCTATATAGTCCAGCAAAGCATTGTAAGGAATGGTTTGCTGGAATGAAAGGTAAAGTGTAAAAATAGTCCTGACTGCTCAGCAAACTGTGATTTCTACTTTATGCCTTTTGGCAGCCTCATGCTTTTTGCTTTCTCCTACATTACCAACATACATAAAACTCAAGCCCCTGGATTTCTGGCATATTAGCTGTTTTTTACTGAGGGGTTAGCCTGAGTTGTTCAGGCTGCGTTTACCTTCAATACAGCATCGCCTGTCTCCTGAGTAGACCCAAGGGACCCAGTTGTGTGGACTGTCAGTGGGGATTGTTCAATGTTATTATTGCAAATCATCCCTGGAAACCTGCCTTGAGCCTTCCAGCACCTTCAAAGACCCTTGACTCTCCATATGCCTCTGTGCTTCTGAAGCACTAATGACAGGAGGACTTGGCCAGGCAGAGAATGCAGGCTGGTTTACTCCAGTAGTTTTCTGTAAGTGGGATACAGTTTTCTCTCATGCAGAGATATATTCCTTGTCATGGAGGCTCTGTTGCCTCTGAGCAGGGTTTTTTTATTATTATTATTGTTTATTTTTTATTTTTTACAAAAGAGGTTTGGTGTGATAATTTATTAAAGTTTACAGACTTTCCACGATAGAATGTTGTTTTGAAATCGGTTTTAATGATGGTTTTAACCTTCTTAAGTTTCTAGTTTTACAATCAACATTTATACTTTCCTTGTATCTATTCTTTATATTTTCACTCACCTTTCCCCAAATTTCCATTTTTTCCTGCCTTCCTCCAAGCTAGCATCTTAAAATCTAAATGAGGAGTTTTCTAAATGAGGAGTCTTCTACAGTTTTTGACCTCTTGCACTAGCAAGGTGCATTCAGAGATCAGCTGAAGCCAGGATAAAGGTGGCAGACACATTGCCATTCTGGCAGCCCCTTTTCTACCCTCACTATATGGCACGCTGCAACCAGCAGTGGGACTAGCTGTGCCAGAACAAAGCAGTATTTGGGGTACATGTGGATCTCTGGTCATTATGGCACCTTCTGGATGAATGGGCAGAGACAGGCCTCTGGTTAAAGTGTCCTGCACTATAAACAGCATTACGCACACCTTAAGAGATTTCCTTTTATGGTATAGAACTGCACTAACTTTGTCATTATTTTCTATTGATTTAGTCACAGTAGTATAAAACTGTTTATATAGCAGTTCATATTTAAATGTCTCTTATAAACACTATCTTATTCTCATTCAGAGGAAAAATGTGTATTTAATTCCAAGCTTGATTACAAATTTTCCCATATAATTATCAGATGCCTTTTTTGACTTATTTCCAGTTTTGGTGCTAAATGGAAAAAGAGAAGTAAGCCATTGACAAACAGTTGGTTTTAACCTTTTTTTTTTTTTTTTTTTTTGACCTTTTTTCCCCAAACTACACCATATTTGCAACAGGGAGGTAAACAGAATAATCAGAATACTCTTTTGTCCACAAATCATGAATCTAGCATCTATTTTTTGCCTTGGTTTCTGTCACATTTAATTAGTTAACCATAATTATACCAAAACAGTGTTGGGAAAGGATTCTCTCAAATAATACTGAACTGCTTCCCAAAGTCACATAATTCAATAGGAAGTCTGTTAATCAAATGAGTTACTAGCATTCAGTTCATAAAGGGATAGCTCAGATGTAAGATACAAGCTATGTCCTATGCACAACATAATTCTGTGGTAATTATTAATATTTCAGTTTTTCACAGTACTGAAATACAACAAGAAGTTAAAATCACACACATTTTTTTAAATGCAATCAAAAGCTTACATAGAATTACAGAAACCTAAATTTTCTTATAAAGCAATTAATTTTCTGATGAGAACAACATTTGTTGTAAAGCTTTGATCTTGAAGGATGTATTAACAAACTGGGAAACAACCAATCGCTGAACTTCACATCCCCAGACAGTTTCTAGTTGCATAATATTGCAGACTGACTACTCTGCACTTTCAGATGAGATGGCATTACCCCCTGCTTCCTGTTTATTTGTATGCAATTTCACAATGAACAATGTTTCATTGATACTTGAGTATGATCTTGTATCCCAGGACCCGTTTAAGGATGAAAAGCATTAAATGAACAGTATCTCTCTTTTTCTTGCTTAGAGAAGACAGAGAAATGTTCTCAACACTCAGCTGCACAAGGTATAGAGTCAAGCCCTTGCAGTCTGTGGCAGAAACTCCTTTGCTATAGGGTTTCCTACTATGTAATTGAAATGTTTGCTTCCAACAAGGAATTTACTTCCACCAGACACCAATCTATCCTTACATGCCAGACTGGCAGCTTCCTTTGTTGTTTTGAAGAGGCTGGAAATTCTTTTAGGAATTCTTTCAGACCTGTGGGACTAAGCCTACTATTTAGTTACTTTCAATTGTATCTTTGTGGGATACTGAAGGTTGAACAATGAGATTTCAAGAGCCCAATTCTCATTCTTCTTTTCTTCATTATTTCTTATAATCTGCCAAGTCGTAATCATGACCCTCTTGCAGTAGGTGTTCTGTAAACATTTGCACAGACCCTCTTCCAAAGAGCTTGTAATTTAGCACAAAGACTAGACAAGATTAAAGGAAAAAACTCAGAAGTAAATCACTTGGATGGGGTTGGTATCCATTGTGTCAGGCAGCACCAATTATTTACTGAGGGGTTTTCAGTTCCTCTTCTGAATGTCTTCCTGCCACCAGAATAGTGGTTAAAATCACCATAACTGTATATATATATATATATAAATTTCCTTCTCCCACACAAAATACATTATCAGAAGTTTGTGGATACTTATCGCATTGAGTTAAATACTATGCATATAACCCCTTGTAAAGAAGGCTTTATCTGATGTCTTGTAAGGAGGTTAATTCTGTCTCTTCAGCACTAATTATCTGGGCAATCATGAGTGATTTCAGAGGGATCAAAGCTCCAAACATTTCTTGCTGGTGCATTACAGAAGATTTATTCTTATGTTCTTTGTCACCTCCAGCAGAACATGGCAGACTCACAGCTGGTCAGGGATGTGCATGGTGGGATGTATCTGAAGGACATGACAACATTCACCTTGGTCTTGTTTTGAGCTGTTCATGGCTGATCTCTGATATTACTGTTGACATTGCCTCATTGTGCAGACATTGTTGTGCAGCCCACTGACAGTCATGGGAGCTTCTCAGTGTGTATTAGAAAATATGTTAGGTGTGGAGAGGAGACGATTTGACTTCTCATATTTAAGAAATAAGATTTGTCTTGTTTCCTTTTCTTGTACTTTTAGAATGCAATGAGTTCTAATGGTTTCTTCTCACCTCATAAGCATTAAGGCATTCTTCAGAAATGTGTTAGAAAAAAAAAATTAAAAATGAACCAAAAATGAGGGCAACAAATAATAAGATATTTAATCAAAACATGGTTATTCTGATGCATAGAAGACAGAATAGATAGTCAAACAGATGGATAGATAATACTTTAACTGTGAAACACTTACCGATACTCCTAGAAATAAAAGAATGAAAAGTATTTTATAATTGTGCTGTTAAAAATGCAGAAAGGTCTGCTCATTTCTTGACACCATATGTCTGTTTCTTGTATTAAAGGGTTCGGAAACATTGTTTATGGATATTGCATGACCATGAATGCCAAAAATAATAATCCTATTAAATTTAGTCCAAATAGCATGTAATGAGATTCAAAATGATATGTTAAATACACATTCTAATAATGAAACTCAAATTGCTTTACAAATAGCATTGGGAGAACATTAGCCTATTTTGATTCTAATAATTACTTGCATCCTGTGTCCCAAATCTATTCAATATGCTTTTTGTAAGAACAAATATTTGTTCTACTAATTGTTCTGCAATTCTCCTGGTTATTTTTAAAAGGCTAAAGGGCTATACAAGACCAGCAGTTGTCTGTTAAAATGATCTTTTTTTTTTTTTTTTTTTTTTTACTTTAATCATCTTACAGTATTTAAAGAAATTAAGTTCTCTAATACTTCTGTCTTTTGTCCAGATTTGAGTTGTCTGTGTTTTGTATACTATCATTAAACCACTTTTCAAGTGAATCCTTGCCAGACTAAACATAATCTTTCCTCGTAGGACATTCCAACCAAACCCCATGCAACCACTATAGCCCTTTCTGGATTGTCCTAAGATGTGGATTTCTGCCTTTTAGGCTAGGTACTATTCCTAGTTTATATTTTAATTCTTATCCAGCTATTAAGATATTATCATCATATCATATTATCAACTAATAAGGAGCTATCGATATATTTTTGACTGCAGAAAAATGTAAACTCTTTATAAAGACACCATATGGTTTAAATGTTTTAAAATATTGTTTTTAAGTAGAGACAGAAAGACTATGAATGGGAAAGGAACTCAACTTTGGTTTACTTCTGGCTTCACACTGAAACAGCCGGGGATCTCGGTGGGTATTAGAAATGGACCAGAATTGTATAAATGCTACTTTATCCACCCCTTGAAATATTTATTCAGGTTTCTTTCCTTAAGCTTTCTACAGATGTGAAGTCGATTAGTCTTCAGTCTTACTGCCACAATCTCAAAGACCCAGTGTGTGGCCTCCAACACATGGAAAGATGACCAGTGTGCAAGATGCACAGGGGACTTTTCAGATCTGAAGCCAACAGTCTGAAAAATAAAGTACCTGTGGGAAGTGTGTCTTCTTTCTATTGACAGTGAGATCAGGTTCAAGAAGTTAAGCATGTGAGTTACGTAACAGGACAAAAGTCAGGCAGACCAAGCCTCATTGTTTTCATTTGCCACTGCATTGCATTTGTATTTTACTCTTTTAAAAATGCATTAATTTCATTTTATACCACACACATTGAGATTTTCTAAAGAAAATCTCAGATAGACCACTCAGAAGATCACAACTTTTTAATAACTTCAGCTCTTTCTAATTTCCCTGTATTCCACTTAAAACAAGGAGAAGAGAAACTGTTAGATAGCAAAAATGTCCATAACAATATCCTGGTCTTAAAAATGTCCTATATTTGAATGGTGATTTCTTTTTCTTTTCTTAGCTGAATTGCATGTAATTCTTTTCACATACATGGAATAGTCCTGGGTATCAAGTACAGCTGGGATTTCTGAATACAAATACAACCTGACTGCATACCATTGAAACTAAACTCAGTTGCTTGGAGAGTCTATTGGCGAATTCCTTAAGTCTCATTAATCACGTATGTGGTGACACTGGAGGGGGCTCTTTACTTTTTTATTTCTCATTTGTCTCTGATATTCCCTGTTTATTACAAAATCCCTTCCTTTGCTGGAGTTATAATGTGGCTATTTTCCAATGCAGTTGTACCCTTTCATTCCCAAGTGGAGCCACCCATGTGAGAGAGCTGGGAACCTGAAGCTTTTGATGAATGTCCTTATTGGCCACAGAGCAAAGAGACCATGACAGACCTTAGAGATGCTTGACCAGGGAGATGACAATTACAGATGGAGTTTGCTTATGCTGCTTCCATAATCTGATTCCAGTTCAGTAAGACAGAGTATATTTGTCCCTTCACCCTTCTCTAAGAAATCTGGGATTTCTCTTTGAAAAAATGCATATCTAATTAGGAAATTTAAGAATTAATCTGCTGTCTTTGGACCACAGATTCTCTCTTCCTATGTTGATGCCTAGAACAAAGTTTACAAAGATATTTAGGTGCCAAACTGTGTTTGAGTGCTGTCACACGCTGTGTGTTACAATGGTAACAGTTTCTGTAATTGCTCTACTAGTGATGTTTAGCATGGGTATGTCCTGACAACATGCACTTTTTCTAACTGCCCTAACTTTGCACGAAATGCAAACTGCTCTTGATTTTCACACCCTGCCTGTAGGAAACTCTACCCTCTTTATTGAGTAGCTGTATGGAAATCTTGGCAGGTAATTTGGGATGAGGAAATGATCATCAATGATTAAACATATATTTCAAATTATTTAGATTCCAGATTGCTAAGAAATGGATCTGCCTAGCTCTGTGCAATATGCTCTTACTGCTGCAGGAAAACTGTGCGTCTCCTTATGCTTGTGAGGCTATCTAAACCTAACAGTAAAAGGAAATGTGATGACATGAACATTTCAGGGTGCTATGACTGCATGATGGGATCCAGCTACTAAGACCTTGAACTCATCTTTATTCCACTTCCAATTTGCTTGCACTTACTGCTGCATAAACAGACTGATAATGACAATGTAAGGTTGAAGCTTTATCTTTAAAAGGCTCTAGGCTGGATTCCTCTCTTGCCTCTGTGCAGCACTATGTCATGGCCACATACTTTGAGGTGCAGTCATTCCAGGCAGCTTTTTACTAAAGGTGATGTGTGAGGCATGTGGGATGGAGCTACAGATGGATTTCACCTTGTGCTTATACTACTACAGTGAATGCTGTTTCAGAGGTTTGCAGTATGCTGTTATTGCACAGTTAGCACAATGAAACTCCATTTGATTTGATGAGCAGAGGACAAATTTTGAAAAGCATGTGAAAAATATTTCATTCACTTTTCGATGTGTGTCCTCCATATTTCATTTTTCCAGAGAGGTAAAAGCTGGTCTTGAAAACACTGTATCTGTCAGGGATCTCCTGGGTCTTTTGCTAAGCTCATAGCAAATACTCCTTGTTTGGAAAAATGTGGTCTTTCAGAAGAAAAACTGTGTGTGGGTATAGGTATCAATTCAAAGCTGCAGGTATCCAAAAGCATAGCCCATCTAGGAGAAACAAAGGACTACAGAGAACTACTAGCTCTAAAACATGCACTGGCACATATATATATGTATGCAGATGTATATATATATATATATATATATAGCAGATGTAATGTCTAAGTATTATTCACTTAAAATCAAGAGCACAAAAATTTATTGCAGGATTCATGGAGTCTGGCACTTTTTTCTTCATTCCAAATGATATTCAGGTGGTGTTTCTTTTCTTTATTTGATATAACTAATTCCCTTTTCAGTTTCTTGGTAGGAATCTGGCATAAAAGAGAACACCACTGCTGTGATTCCTACTAATTGTCATGTTAAGTAACTTGACGCTAAGAGCTACCATAGGTGTTAACAAAAAATTGCTTCCAGAACATAAATGTGTGTTGCCAGCAGAATTTAACCTCAGGCTGTAATAGTAACACTGAGGCACGATGAGGTTGAAGTGGAGTTCTGCCAGATTTCCCCATGCAGATTCTGCAGGTGTTTCCCTGAAAAGGAAGAGTTGATAATAGATATGATGGCAATTTCTTTGCTCCAAAAGATAGCATGGGCAAGTATACTTTTGGCATGTGTTTTGACCAGGAAATAATTCGTGATCTCCCTGATATTATTTAAATACATTTTTATAGAAAGCATAAGGAAATTCATGTTAAAATATATCATGTGTCAAAACCCCTGTATTTGATAAATGAAAAATGTTGGTGGCTATTCCCATAATGCTTTTTGAATTAGAAACATGGGGAGAAATCAAGAAAATGGAAAAGAGCAATACTTCAGAATGACAACATATGAAATATAGAAGGTTTCTCTCTCTCTCTCTTTTTTTTTTTCCTTTTTTTCTCTCTCTCCTTTTTTTTTTTTTTTTTTTTTTTTTTTCCTTTTTCCCCCATCAGTTCTACTTGGCAATTTGAAGAAGATTTTGCTAAAACCTAACCTGCTGACTATGCAGCCAGGGAGGGGTGATGACTTTCCATTGCCTCAGGTCTGCTAGATGAGTCCAAGCAGCTAAAGGTCAGTCCCACTGTGTCCTTAGTTGCAGCAGCTTCATTCCCAAAGACACCAGCTGGAGTCACACCCTGGTGCATACTACTATAACCTCTAGGGTGGCTTCTCCTCTCATTCGTAATGTAAGAAATCAGCTAAAGTCAACAGAGTTAAGAGTAACAAATGGGAGGAAAAAAGAGAAAGGAGGGTCTTTTGTCCATAGAAGCTGCTAAGTGTTACGTGCACTTCAGCCAGGGCTGATTCCACTGCCATTAAGGGTTTTATGGAAGTGCTAAGGAAGATCTGTGGATCAGAAAGCTGTGAGGCTCTCTTTCATCTGCAGTGGCCACCAACATGTCCCAGTTGTGGGCTGGTTTGTGATGCTCTATGGAGACATGGATTTACCTCCCCAGGAACGTGGCTCTCGAGTGCCTGGCCAAGCTGTTTAGCTCTGGGCTGGCTCAGACTCTGGGGGAATGAGCACGTATCTGCTGTGGTAATCATGATCTTTTCCTCTCTTTCACCAAAGAAGGTTTTGGATTGACCTGAACATTTCAGAGGAGTTCTTGAAATACACAGGAAGAAATACAGTTAGGTAAAGCATAAATTTTAGGTAAAAAAAATAATAATAAAAAAAAAGGTGTTCTAAGTACTGAGAGGTGGGACAGTGCTGTTCTGGCGTAAATCTCAGCAAGGTGGATATATATGTGTATACGTATATGTGTATATATGTATGATTGGGCTTTGCCACCCCAGACAGATACACTGGGACAAAGTCAGTTTATCCAGACTCCCCTCAAACCCACCCCAAAATTATAATCAGCATCATGTCTGGCTTTTCTCACCTTACATGTGTTGTCCCAGATGTACCACAATTATATACTCATGAGCCTGCCCCATTCCCTCCCCACCCTTTTCTTTTTCCCACCCCTGCATGCCTGCAGCTCTCCTTTCTGCCTTTTAGCACAGTTGAAATCAAGCTCAGTCTCTCCTTACGTCTCACTGAATGGGGGGTGAGTAAGTAGCAGGCTTGGAAGGGGATGTAAATTTCTTCAATTTGCATGATTTTTTAATCCCTTTCTTCTCTTTTCATGAAATGAGATCACAGTATCTCAACAAATAATTGATGTGTTGAAATTAACCCAGAATTTAAGTCATATGAACAAGTCACAAGGAAAGTTGGATTTTTTTAAATTTTTTTTTCTTTCATTCTCTTTTTTTCCTCTCTTTTATTTTTAATGGTGAGTCCAAGTAGGGGAGTATTGCCAATGTGCTTATGAAAAAATTTCAGACAATCCATCTTCAGAGAAAACAAACACACCAATAACTAAGTCTCAAATCCAGGAGAAGTACATCAGCTTTCACCTGGCATCAGCGTGGCTTAGTCTAATCAGATTGAAAAGCAGTAGAGTCTTGCTGGCTAGAAATGAACAGGCAACATTTCAGGAGAGATAAAATATGAAATTTAAAACATATGTTGGGTTAGACTTCTACCCTTCCTGGGACCTGGGAAACTGGGAATTCACTCCTGACCCTATCATTGACCTGCTCTGTAGGTGAGGTTAGCACATCTCTGTGGTTCTGTTTCTTCTAGTGCAAAAATCTGATACTCAGACTGCTCTGAAATTTGAACTCTGCAGCTGAAGCATTCTAGAACAGGGAAAATACAGCAGGGTTTGTGGAGATGGTGTTTTTAATCCCAGAGGTGCATTTGAAAAAAAAAAAAATCAGGCTTGAGGGACTCTCTCATTATGTATGGGGACCTGAGTGCCAGCATCTGGAATCTGACTGTTGTTCGAGGGTCCCAGTGTCTGTAGTGCCAGCAACTGGATCAAGTGGGGTTGTGCCATTGCTCGTGCACTGGAAGCAGGTGTGTGGGGCTCTGAGAGTGAGTCTGTGGGCAAGTTGGCTGCTGGAGAGACCAGGGGAGTCCTGGTCAGCTGCTGGAGAACTGTGTGCATGTGTGTGTGTGGTCATGTGTTGCAAATGAGAGGATCTGTGCAGGCATCTGCAGAGAGGCTGCAGCCTTCTATGTGCAGGGAGTCTGGGATCCAGAGCTGTGTCTGAATCAAAGCCATAGGGTGACATTTGAGAGCAGGATAAATTTGGTAAGGCTGGCAGCTGGGTGACCCATGTGAGGGTGGAGGTTGCCCTGACCAAAGTCAAACTTCCCTCTGTGTCCACCCACCCGCAGGCTTAGCTGGGGGCAGACATAACAGACACCTGAGTTCACTCAAGTTAGTTTTAATCAAAAAAGGGGAATGTGGTTCAAACCCCACTGCAACCTGCCAGAAGGCTCCCATATATTTGCATGATATAAGATCATGAACAGGGAAATGATCTGCTTTGGGAAATGGTGTTATTGCATGAATGTATCCTGGAGTGAACTAGGTTGGAAAAAACAGCCTCACATCAGTGAAGTTTGAGTGGGATCTTCCTCTGCACATCCCCAGCTATTTCTACCCACCCTGTTTCTGTACTGCAAAAGACAATTGGGATCAGTGTTGAAAGCTGAGAAATAGTGTGAGAAACATTATTCTTGGAACAGCACATGTATGTGCTTAGGGATGAGAGGGGACGTGTGCCAGTGTGGGGTGGTTAAGGGGGCTTCAACCACATTTAGATTAAGGCCAGATTTAGGCTCAGCCCAGGAACTTGTATGGGTGTTTGCTTCCTGTTTTCCAAAGCTAAAGCTGAAACTGAGGAAAACTGCATGAACAGAGGGAAAGAAAGGTTTACAGTCTTCATCTATGTGGGGTTATGAATAAAGCAGGCTAAAAATGATGAGGTTTTATTAGGAAAAATAATTTAATTTCCAGTATTTTTTGTAAATGCCACCACCATTTAGCAGCATTTTGAAGGGTTCTGCTATGGGACGTGCACAGCAAAGGCAGGCCTGGAGCTTTTGTCTTCTACAGGGTTTCACCATCTGCAAGTGGACAGTAAATGTTAATCTTTGGCAAAGAGAAAGCATCACCTCTGGTGATTCTTCACTGTAGCCTTTCCACATCATCTGGCATCTGCCTATTTCACTGAAAAACTGCTTTAGGAATATGTTAAAGGGGAAATTTAAATATATTGCTTATAAAACTGGCATATCTCTCCTCTATATAGACTCTGAGAAGAAGACAAAGTAGTAAATAGTGATGCAAGCCCTTTTCACTGTTTTGAACTGAAATTTTAGCTTTACTAAGGTAACAACTTTCCTACTTTCCCTCCTCGAAAAATGACAGAAGTACTATAGAAGCAAGATGATTTTTCTTTTTTGAAGAAATCTTTTGTTGTTTTTTTAGGATGTTTGGTTTACCCTTTTTAAAAAGTAATTGCGTATAAATAATATTACCTAAACTTTTTTCACAATTTTCATTTTTCAATGGCATTTTAAAATGAAAAATATTTTTCATACAAGAAAAAAGTAGGTCAACTATAGTGATACAGTTTTTTGAAAAGTACCTTTCATTGAGGATGATTAAACAGTCACTGATATTCCAGGCTGTTTCTTGGTTTGCAGTATGTGGCATAGGAAAGCAGACTATTAAAATTCAGCTGATAATGTAGAATGATTCCTGTGTCTAATCCCTGAGTGCTGTAGAAAAGGAGAGCTTTGTTACTGCTAAGAGACATTTAGCTTGAATTCCATCAAGCTAGGTAACTTCAGGAATTAAAAAATAAATCTCTCAGGCTCTGTTGAAATCTTTTTTTTCCCCCTCCATTTTCCTCAACAAAAGACAGGACAAAATAGTGTGGAGAGGAGAATTTTAGACATGCACATGTTCAGTGAAAAGATACTTTTTAGCTATAAGAACCAGCTTGTTGCCAATTTCCGTCAAAATAATTCCCCAGGTTAAATCCTAGCCCTATTGAAGTCATTGTCCAAATGCCCATTGGCTGCGAGGGGAGATCAGGATTTGTCCTGCTCAATTCATTAGTGATGGTATGAACCCCAAGTAGTATTACGCTTCCTTTAAAGAAAGAGAAGCTCCTACTTACTGTTTATATACCAACGTTATTTCTCACACGTTTATTGTGTTACTCTCCTTAATTTGGTCCCATGCTGGGTCCCTGTGGGATGCCACTCAAACATTATGTCAATGATCTCAAAATTGAACTCCGGCGCTTTATTTTACAAATGGCTTCTAGCAGATGTGTGGCACACTTTATTAACTTAAGTACCCATTAGTTGAAAATTTCATTAGTTTGGGGGAAAGGGATCAGTTTCGTCAATAGATCTGGTATGGGTGGACCCTTTGTGTCAACCTGACCCATATCAAAATGGATTATTGTTGTAAGTGAGACAAGCGACCTAATGTTCTGCCTATTATGCACACATGATCTATAACCTTTTAAAATACTAGTGTGGGAAAGGAGCACACTTCACTGCATCCCCAAACCACAGATTCTTAACAGGTGGCAGTCCCTCTCTTAGCAACCTTTGCTATGGGCTGCCTGTGCGGGTGGATGAGTTATCAGGGGGTACAGTTTCCAACCAGGTAACCAGGGGAAAGCCAGGATTGAGAATGAAACCAGAATAATGAACAGCCCAAGGGACATTTTAATGAGCATGGGACGCAGCTGGTGGAGCTGGGTCTGTAGTGCCATCGTCTGACTGACCGGCGCATTTCGGCCAAGGTGCTTTGCACGCTGCCTGGATGTGTTGGGCTAACAAAGCCAACGAGGTAAAGCTGGATGCAGTCACAGAAGCAACATATGGTACGTTTTACTCCACAGTTTTAATGTTTTGATGCTCTTCACTCCCTAAATGATGGCAGACGTAGTTTCCAACGCATTTGTTTGACCTTGTTTTGGAAACCATTTTAGGGCCAACATAAAGGCCACATGCAAAAATATTTGGTGGGACCACCCACTAAAAGGTGCACCATGAAACCCCGTGGCTGTTTTCTGCAGCAGCTCTCACACCTGCCCTAAACTGTTTGAAGAGAGAAAAGTAAATCTGTCTGGAAGTGATGAATCGTTTTACACAGCAAAGGACAGCCCTTATCATTAAGTTATTGCTTCATGTTTCTCCTCACCTTGTATCATACACTATAACACTGGGATGTAAGCAATAATATTACAGTAGCATGGCAGCTTGTTTCTAGAGAGCAACTGACAGCAAATGCAGGCTTTTTAGTGAGGTTCAGCTAACCATGAAGCATCCCGCAGCCCTCAGAGGGCTCTGTCACTAGGCAGGACTACAGGCAAAAGCCCTCTATTCATTGCCTGCTAGATAATAAATGGAGATGAGCACACCCAAAAACTCTTGGATAGTCTGATAAATGGGTTGGTACAAAATGCTGTTGAAATATGGAAAGAAAAGGGCAATCCTCCAGACACTGCAAAAGTTCTTCCATGCTGCAGGGCACTGGTGCTCCAACATCTTGTTCTGGTGTCTGTACTGACTCCTCTGGAAGTACTTGGAGATGATCTGTTTCCATCCCTCTGTCATCATGTGGTGAGAAATACGTGCACATCCCCAGTAAAGCTGGTCTGAGTTTCTGCCCCCCACCCAACCCAAAGGGGATGTGCCACTCATTGCACATATGAAGTATAAAGCACGTGAACTTTCATGCCAGATAAAACACTGTCAATGTCTAGGAATTCCCAGAAAGACGGAGGTTGTTGCAGGGAAGATTGTACAACTCAATTCTGCTGGGCTCTGTGAGCTGTGGGGTGGGAAGCAGGGTAAGGTTAGAACTTCTCCAGCTGGGGCAGTCCCTTCCAGCTGCCATCCTCATGAAGGCTTGTGGGGATGCCTCTCCCTGACATATACTGGACACTGGCATTTTAGTGAGGTGATATGAGGTGTGAGATAGCCAGGAGGACACCAACTGGGGAAAAGTGATACTGCCATAACCATTGTTCTGATTAGCAGCCAACTCCTTGCAGCAGCATCTGGGTAGCCCATGGATGGGACCAGCTGGACAGGAGTGGCACAGCCTAAGGTCTTAAGCTGTACATTACTGGGTACAGTCTCTCTCTCTCTCTCAAAAAAAAAAAAAAAAAGTGAAATAAATAAATTACAACATTAAATTGCTACAAGAAAAAAAAAAAAGAAAAAAAGAAAAAAATGAAGAAGGAAGGGAAGGGAAGGGAAGAGAAGGGAAGGGAAGGGAAGGGAAGGGAAGGGAAGGGAAGGGAAGGGAAGGGAAGGGAAGGGAAGGGAAGGGAAGGGAAGGGAAGGGAAGGGAAGGGAAGGGAAGGGAAGGGAAGGGAAGGGAAGGGAAGGGAAGGGAAGGGAAGGGAAGGGAAGGGAAGGGAAGGGAAGGGAAGGGAAGGGAAGGGAAGGGAAGGGAAGGGAAGGGAAGGGAAGGGAAGGGAAGGGAAGGGAAGGGAAGGGAAGGGAAGGGAAGGGAAGGGAAGGGAAGGGAAGGGAAGGGAAGGGAAGGGAAGGGAAGGGAAGAGAGAAGAGAAGAGAGAAGAGAAGAGAAAAGACAGCAATAGTGGGAATGTTTCCTAAAGGGTAAAACCGACTTTTGGTGATTGGGAAGCCATTAACAAGGCAGCGCTGTTTGGACCAACAGCTGTTCACAATATGGCAAGCCTACGGGATTTTGGTACAATTACTGATCCTGGTTTTCTTGACTATGTTGATACTGGTAAATTAAACAGAGCCAGAGCAGCGATGCAGGGACTAGGAGACAATTGTTTGCAATATTACAGTTTTAGAATATTCTCTGGCATGTTTTTGGCCTCAAACAACTACCATGCTCCCAGACAATTTCTGGACACAGTTCTAAAGTTAATACAGACCAAGGAGCATTCCCAATAAGCAACTTAGGGCTGTGATTATTTGGTTGTACAGACCAAAACAGGCTGATAATGCTAATGCAGATGGTGTCAGCAGTGGGTTCCAGTCAAACAGTCCTGGCTGTACCAAGTTCCCCAGTTGAGATGCAACCACTCACATAAGGCCATCAGGAGAGGCATGACTCCAAAAAACAGCACAAAGCTCAAGTAAATAAAAAATGTCTGTGGTATCGTAGCATTGTGCAAGTTTTCCTTTGGGGAGAAAAACATCTATTGTAGCCATCTCACTTTTAAAAATGTACTGTGAGGCTCTCCTTTACCTACTTATACCCTTGCTTTTAGACAATGTTTGAGTATGATGGGTTGAAAACAGATCAGTAGGTGCTTTTTTGGTGGAAAAAAGGACTTGCTTTCAATACCATAGAATGGAAAGGGAAAGTTGTTTGTACTCAGTGTTTGTGGAGAGAGAATTAGTTGTGGACAGACTTGTTCATCTTCAGTAATAAAGCTAGGTTCATAGAATCACAGAATCACAGAATGGCTGAAGCTGGAAGGGGCCTCTGGGTCCACCTGGTCCCACCTCTGCTTCACAGGAGGGTGCCCAAGACCACGTCCAGGTGGCTTTTGAAGATGTCCAGGGAGGAGACCCCACAGCCCCTGGGCAACCTGTGCCAGTGCTCGGTCACCCTCATATAAAGAAAGTGTTTCCTCCTGCTCAGAGGGAACTTCCTCTGTTTCAGTTTGTGCCCACTGCCTCTTGTCTCAGATTCCCATGCTTAGTGAGAGTTTTCCCTCCTGCCAGCTTTGATTGTTTCTCTGAGAGGTAAATTGTTTTCTTGGCAGTCAGCTGAGCAGAGAGAGTTTGTCTGGGTTCCTTCAGGAACTGTCAGCAATGCACTGATTTCATGGAGATACAGGTTGGGTAAGAATAAATGGCTCAGGGAACTGAGGTCAAAAGTTCATAGGATGGGCCCACATAATCCCAGTTGGGTTTTAGGGCTTCCAGGGGGTAATGGGACACTTTGCTCAATTTCATGCCTGTTTCCCACTTATAAAATGTCAGTTTATTTGTCTCCCACAGAAAGTGTTTTGGGGTGGACTGAAGAAAACATTACGTGAGGTATGTCCACTCTTGCTATACAGTGTCAAATCATGGTAAGTTGTGTTATGAAGCAAAACCACCTTAATTTTATTATGATTAATCTTCTGTCCAGCACTGAACAAAGAACTTAGGGAGATTTAATTCTAGTCATTGCTTCTGATGACAAGCTGAGGACCCCCCTCTCTCAAGTCAGCAAGCAAACATGCAGTCTAGTTGCTTCTTCAGCTCAGGTTCATTGCAGTAATTTCAGCACATTTTGCTGGAAAGTGCTCTCTCACAGCCAGGTCTCCCATGGTACCCATATGGAGTGTACACTGTACTCTCTCCTTATTTCCTCCAGAGTCTAATATATCCTTTACAGCACTTTCAGCTTGAAATGAAGTGTATGACCTAAAGTCTATAGAATAACATGAATCACTGGACAATAATTTATAGGGTCGCCTCATAATTACTACTGAGTATATAACATGACCCTTTTCCTTGGAATATATAAATGGGAGAAAAGTTATTTTTTGATTTTTTTCTTGTTCGTTAAGTCAACATTGCTTCAAATATGAATATATTTATTGACACCACAATAAAAATAATCACTGTCAAAACAACTGGGAAGAAAGCTTTTGAAATTCGTAGAATTGCCCTTCTGAAACAGGGAGGGTAGGGAGCAATCTATGTCTCATGTGTTTTATATGAAAATGTTTTTTTTTAATTTATAAAGAACCAAGACCTGTTTAGGGATATGTAATAAGAATGAACTAACTAGACGATAGTAAAGCATGTTGCATGTTAATGTTCCAAAAAAAACATGTTGCATTTGGAAGGAAAGCAGGCTAAAGCAAAGAAGAAGACAAAAACTTAAAGGGAGAAAGTTAAGTTTTGGGCTTGTTTTGTGGATTCTCAGCTTCCTACACTTATTGCCCTTAAGTTATAACCCCCAGTGTTCTTCTCCACAGGGAAGGTAGAACCAGTGAGGGGCAGAACAGGTAGTGGTCAAACCTGTGCTGTTTTTGGTAGTAAATGCAAAAATCTTTGGGCAAAACACTTCTCCCATGTTATTTTTATTATCTGCAAAAATTTGAGCATTCATTGGAGGATGAATTTTCTTTTTCTATGATCATAAATGATTTTCAGGTACACCGAAAGCCCACTTGAGTCTTGAAAAACCTTAATCCTGTTGGTCTTACGTCCCTTGGTACTTCTGGTATTCAGGTGGGGAAGGAAGAATTTTGAAAACCACAAAATTTTCTGTGTTCAGGACCCTCAGAAACATGCTGGAGGTGGAAAGGATGTGGAGACCTGTTGCTGCCTTTGCCTGGGCAACAGCTGCAGTTGCAGGAGGAGTTGTGGCCTATACAAACTTGTGTGCTGTTAAAGAGCTGTGGCAGGAGGCTGGCGTGTCTGACCAGTGTCTGAGCAGGACTGTGCACAGAAAACCTGCATATGTGTATATTTTCAGAAGTTTTTAAGAATGACCTTATGTTTATGTTGAAGGAAAGGCCTCACATTTCCAGAAAAGGTGTTGTACAAGAAGTGTATTTTTAACATATATTTATGGGACCAGAACCAGAAACCTCATTGATTTCTACCAAGACTTGATGGGTTAAAAGCACCAAGACACTTCACACCAGAGCAGTGACTGTAGGGGACTGACGACCAGAGAAAATCAAAGCTTGTGAAACAAATATTGTAAGTGCTGTGCTTCAGAAGTCCAACTTGTTGCTCTTCTGGTATTTAGGATCCCTTAATGCCGTTGCACATTCCAGCTGTGCATTCCAGACTGCTCCGGTTCTGAAAGTATGCTTGGCTTGACAAATACACTCTGTTTTTCATTTATTTATTTATTTTATTCCAAGTAGAGATGTATTCACTTGCAATCATCAAAAAAAAATATATTTCTGGAGGAAAGCTTGGGCACAGCATGCCAATACACCAATTATGATTATATAGAGTAAAGAGGTACTGTCAGGCTGCATATGTTTTAAATATCTAACTGCAGAGACCAAACTATGTAGGGACATCAAATGGATCTGTGACACTTGGAAAACTATGGGTACATGTCTTCCAGTAAATTAAACAGTGTCAAGGCATTGGTACAGGTGCTGGAACATGCTCATCTGCTCTTTTCAATTGTTAGAACAGTCCTTGGCATGGTTTTGGCCCAGATCTACTAACAACCTCCCAGACAATTCCTAGGTATGGCTTGTGAGTTAGTACAGGCCAGGGACCATTGCCAATAGGCAACATGAAGGTGTCTGTCCTGTTCTAGAGGTTAACAGAGTTTAATATTATGGATGCAATCAGATTGTTCCAGATGGCTTGATGGCCCTGACACTGTTTAGTTTACTAATATAGACATAGCCTTTAGTTTTTTTTTATACTCATCCACATGGACCTGTGACTCACATGTGCCAAACAAGCAGCTGTGGTGATTTAAGATGTTATTGCACCTGAGGTCTTTGTTACTGGCTCTTGCTGGAGGTTGCTGACCCCACTGAAGAGCTGCCAAAAGTAATGTGCTTCAAGTGTTTTAGACCAGTGAAGGTCAAGTAACGATGTGAGATCTGTGCATATACTGAATATGGGGAAAAGATGGGTGTAAGAAAATCCTTCCTCCTCTCATTACATCCATGCATTTACAAGGCTTTTTCTCAGGTCAGTGCTGTCACTGGAGCTGTTGTTGTCTCATTCTTTAGCACAGAACGCTCTTAATCATGAATCACCTTTTGGATAGCACCTTTTTCTCAAAGCTGCTGTTTGATTTCCATTGACTGCACTGCTTTTCCTTCAAACTGGTATTGCCCATGAGTTTTGCACCCTAAAATCTATATAGCAATGATATTTTCACCAATTATAATCACACGAGCTTTTAGAAACAAATTAGCTCAAAACAGTTCAGTGTCTGCTCAGTTATCCCAGGCAGATTTACTGTGAAAGGAGTCTTAAGGCTACATACACAAAACAATTTCATGGCACACACAGTCCTTTAGGTGCTTAAATCCAAAATTTAAATATCACAGAGATTAGAAATGTAAAATAATAATAATAAAAAAAATAATAAAAAACCTCCTCCTCTCAGCTGTTGTTTAGTGACAGAAAGCATGAAGTCCTAGTGATGTGTTAGGTTCTGCTGATAAACCCCACAACATGTTTAGTTTTAAAATTTTAGTATCATTACCAGAAGATCTTAGGTCACCTCGTACTCTAAAGTCTATCAGCTTTTAGTAGATTTCTAAGTCAATCCTGATTGTTCTGAATATTCTAGCTAATTTGGGATATTTATTTTGAAAAAAAATATATATTTTTATTTATTTTTTAACTCTTATCTACTGTTGTAAAAGAGGAAAGCTCAAAATGTAACAACTGTAGCTTCTCTTTCCTTGTAGTGCAGATGAGTTTGTTGCTGACAAAGAAGACTTGCTCTCTGTTTCTAGCTCTCTACTCACCATGTAAATTTGTCCCTCTAACGTTTTTGCTTCCCTCTCTCATTGCCATGCCCAAGTAAGGTTTTGGGGCAGGTTTCCCAGTCAGGGTGTGATTCAGAATGGGCCATTCCTCTCTGAAAGCTGCGTTGCCCATACACCACTTACAGTTGGCCCTTCTGGCTGGCAGAAAATCTGACGAATCTCATGCATATGCTATGAAATAAACATTTTTAGCCTGTCCCTTTCCCAGCCCTGATTTTTTCCGAAGCACTGTCCTCCTACTATAGTTACAAAGGCTGGTGGTTTGTAGAGGTGATCCTATAGCTGGGAGAGACGCTGCGGAGAAAATGTGTATTCAGAAACACTGTGCAAACAACTCAATATCAAAAGCCTTCTCCTCTGTGGGATAGGTCCCCACTTTGAGATGCTTAATTTTCTAAGTTGTCTGACTATAGCCCCACTAGGATCAGAAAACCTAGCTGTGGCAAGGTAGATGTAAGACAGAGATCCTAGCACTAAGGATATATTGATGTGGTCTAGAAAGGAGAAGAGAGGTGAACGAAGGACACACAGAGTGGGAAAGGACTTCCTGAAAAAGTAGGGAAGCCATAAGATCAGCCTATGGAATCAACCATCTCTGCCTCGACTGCAGCCCACTCAAGGTCACCTGGCCAAGCAGCAAGGTTACACACAGGAAAGAGGGAACTAGACATGTGAAAATAAAAATAAATAAATACGTAAATAATAAAAAGCCCAAACCACAGTATTAATTAGAACAATAACAGAAAAAATGTTTAATGAAGAGGGGCATTGTCTAAGAGTCTTTTGGTAGCCAGAGCAGTGGCTTAACTGAAGCATAAAATATGGAGAAATCCCCCCGAGCTTTATACCAGATACTTTCAGGGTCATATCAGAAGCGACATGAAAAGGACATAACCAACTTTGAATACACAGGATTGAAGAGCCAGTTGAAAAAAAAGTTTCTCAAATTCTGTTTGCATCACAGTTGATGTGTATATTGCAGTGCTATGGGCACTCCTAAAAAGACATGCACGAATACATGAATGCTCTTTTTTTTGGTTTGTTTGTTTGTTTGTTTTGTCCCAGAGGGCACTATCCCAGCAACCAGACTTCACAACCTGGTCTTAGAAGAAAAGCTCAGACGTAAAGTTAATTGAGCATAGGCTGTTTGTCTTGCTCAGTTTCCTTGCTTTCCTATACTGCTTCCTTGATTGGAGAAACAGAGCAGTAAATGTAATTTAAAAGGCATCCACAACATTTCCGACATCCTTAGCATCATAGCACATGCCATTCTTGTCCTCCAAAGTATGTGGGGAAAGTGTGGTCATCTCACACAGTGCACAAGGACAGCTGCTGTTTAGTGGTTCTGTTAATCACAAGTGCATTCTAATAACAAACAAATTCTACTACTTCTTATTTTAAGCCAAGTTCATGTGTTTATTTTAAGAACAAAGGCCCAATTGCATAAAGTATCAGTGTTGCTCTAGCCAAAAAAAAAAAAAATTGTAGACATCTCACTCCTCCCTTCCCCAAAAGAAAAAAAGATGCCTTATCTGGTTGACTGCAAGAGCAACACTCTTAGATTAATCTCGAAAAGCCATCTAATGAGCAAGAGGAATGCATTACATCTAAACAAAAGATCACTTTTATTGGCCTATCTTTTCCTGAAAGCAGATTCTACATGTGCTGAAGATAAACAACAGCAGCAAAACAGGGAGTCTATGAACATAAAATGTAATCTAGAGCAATTTTCTGTGACTTTCAATGGGAGTGGGGAACATGTGAGCTTCTTCCACTATACTAAATAGTTTTGAGAGCTCAAGAAGCACTGAAGTCAGGTTTAATACATGTTTGTGTTGCATGGTTGATTATGAATTCCACTGGAAGACTTTCCCGTGGCTGGGGCATTCATAGACTTTTCTCTGAGGAATCTCTAGCATTAAATGAGTATTAACTCACAGCCTTTCACATTTTTTGGGGTGCTTACATGTCCACACCTTCCCATGAAATTGAGTGAGTTGGAGTCAAATGTACATCTGGAGATCATCTAATCCAACACCCTGCACAAAGTAGAGCCAACTTTGAAGCTGAATTCAACTGTGAAGTCAGATGAAGCTGCTCAGGACTGTGTCCATTTGAGTTCTGAACATCTCCAAAGAATTTGATTCTAGAACATCTCTGGGCTCCTGTGCTAGTGTGTGAACAGTCACAGGGTGATGTTTTTTTTTTTTTTTTTTCTTTTTCACATAGATATTATCTATCATTTGTTGTCTTTTCAGTCTGAGAAGAGATTGATTGTTTCTTCTTTTTAACCATGGAAGAGGTTGCAGAAGACACCAATAGTCTTTTCTTCTTGAGACCGAACAGCCCCATCTCCCTCTTGTTCATACACTGTATGCTGACCAGGTTGTTGGCCTCTGCTGGACACTGTGGTATGTTCATGACTCTCCTGCACTGGGGAGCCCTGGACTCTGAACCCTGGACAAAGCAATCAGGATGTGGTCTCAAAAGTGCCAAACAGAGGAAAAGGATCTCTTCCCCGTCCCACTAGCTGCCTTTGCTCAGCGTGCAGTTAGCCTTCTTGGGCTAGAGGCCATGCTGCTGACTCACGTTCAACTTCTTGTCCATTGGCAGACTAGAGATAGGTAGATATAACATATAAATATTATGACCTAGCAGTGTGCTCATGTGGCCAAGAATGCCAATGGCATTCTGGCCTGCATCAGAAATAGCATGGCCAGCAGGACCAGGGCAGTGATTGTCCTCTTGTACATGGCAGTGGTGAGGCTGCACCTCGAATATGGTGTTCAGCTTTGGGACCCACCCTACAAGAAGGACATTGAGTTGCTTGAGCATGTGAAGAGAAGAGCATCAAAGCTGGTGAAGGGACTAGAAAACAAACACATGAGGGAACTGGGGTTGTTCAGTCTGGAGAAGAAGAGGCTGAGGGGAGACCTCATTGCATACTACAGATACCTGAAAAGAAGTTGCAGCAAGGAGGGTGTTGGTCTCTTTTCTCATGTGAAAAAACATTGATGCAAAAAATCTCAAATTGTGCCAGGGAGATTCAGACCGGATGCTAGGAAGAAATTCTTCATGGAGAGAGGGTTCAGGCACTGAAATGGGCTGCCCAGTGAAGTGTTGGAGTCCCCGTCCCTGGAGGTTTTTAAGAGATGAGTAGACATGGCACTGAATGGCAAAGTTTAGTGGTGTGACAGGGTAGGTCAGGTTGATGGTTGATGATTGTGAAGGTCTTTCCTGACCTAGATGATTCTATGATTCTATTATTGTAAATGTGCATATTGCACATTGCATATTACATATTTTATCTTATACATCCAAACCTTTATACTACCCACAAGAAAAAAAGTGTTTCTGAAAAAGTTCTGTTGCAGACTTATCCACAGTAGAGTAAATGGGCTATCTGCTAACTACATTATTCTGGACATTAGTAATCACTATGGGAGTACTTGACTTCAGAAACAGAGACTGGCTGCACACCAGATACAGAGCAGAAGTGGAGACGGGGTGAAGAAGCAACTGATTTTAGCATCAGACTTTCCAGTATGTGCTGACTTGTTGGTATCAACCTTTGTAGGCTATGCTTTTCTACTTTAAACAGTTTTTTAGTTGGAATTTTTATTATTTTTAATGGAAAAAAAAAGTTATGTAATTTTATTAAATAAATCATCTTCTCCCTGCAATATCTACTAGTTTGCATGCCTTGCTAAACATTAAACCAGATGAAATGGGGCTTGGTTACATACGGTTAAGTGGCACAATTTTTATGAACAGTAAATGAGATAACTATTTGTTATTTTTAAAACAAATGTTCACCCATAAAAAGAAACATCTCGATTAGACAGAAGGTGACTTCACAAAGGTGCATTATGTGGCAGCCAAAAATTGAAACGGGTGGTAGATTATTTCCAAAGTTAAAAGTTTATGGCAAAACCACGATATAAATTAACTGCTAGCAGCCGTTGAGTCTATTTCTCGGATCATTTATCTGTATGAGAGTGTTATATGTTTGATGCCTGGTATGTATGATGCTTTTGGGGTGGATTAGAGTGTTTCTGAGTGATTTAACACATGAAATCAGCTCCAAGTTTCTAAAACAATAAACATAATGATCGGAGAGAGAAGTCAATACATGCATCTTGATTTCTTGTTGCCATTACAATGTGCCTATCTACATCAAGGCCTTCAACACCATTAGATTTATTAGATTATCTCCAAGTCATGAATTAGTTCTGTTCTGACAACTCTGCTGAAACGCAGAGAAGTATAATTCCCATTTTACTGCTGGGAAATTAACATATGAGAAAGTAAAATGACCAAATCATGCAATGGATCCAAAGCTGGCCTAAGAACTGAACTTCAATCCAGAATGTCAGCTATTAAAACTAGATCCTGCCTCTGTAATGGGTAATATGTTGTAAGGATAATCAGTCATGGGGTATTTATTAAGACTTGCAGATAGCAGAAAGATAGAAACATTCAATAGAAAGCTTAAGAAGGAGGGCATGAAGGTCCGGATGGCATGGCTATGAAGAAGTCACCTGCTGCTGACATCATCCCCCACTAGTAAAATAAAAATGCTAATTTTTTAAAACTAAAGTTTGTTTCTCAAAGGGTCTGAAAATTTCAGTTTGAATGATTTGGAGGAGGAACTGGCAAATGCTGAATATGATCCAACTGGACCATTTCACAAAACTGTAAAACAAATTCATCAGGGTGTTTCAGCTAAAAGGAGAAAAAAAAAAGTCAAAATGTTTCACTGTGACATTTTACAAATACAACTTTCTGATTCTTTGTTTAAACAAGAATTGAAGCTTTGGATGATGAACTTTGTGGAACATCATTGGTGAAGCTGCTGAACTAATGGGAGCTGAGTGGGAAGAGTTACCTCAGTTAGCTGCTGACAGTCATTTTGGGAAGGCTTGGCTGGCTCAATGTGCTGAAACGAAGGGGATGACCTAAGGATTAAGAATTAACTTTAGGCTTTTAACTTGACAGTAATGTACATTGTACATGTGCGTGTGTTTGCATGGATGTATGTGCATATAGACAGAAGTGTCTGAGACAAGGTTGGGTTTGTAGTGTTGTAATGCATTTGACTTCATAGCTTTGTGTATGTGGGCTGTGTGTGAGGGATGTGTTCTTTTGAGTTTGGCTGGCTTTCTGTTCCGCAACTTTCAAATTAAAGTTTTGCATAACTTTCTGTATTGTTTGTAAGTAGTTGTAAGCCAGTCATTACCATAGAGAAAAACAAAAGCTTATTAAAGAAACAAATGTAATAAAGACAGAGAAAGAGCATTATGGAGAGACAAAAAGCCTGTTAACAATGTGAAATGCCTGTCTGAAGTGTCACAGAAGACAAATGCAGTAGGTGTTTGTGTGACCTTTTTATTAATTAACGACTCTCTGATAATATTCCAAGGTAGTGACCCTGAAATAATTTAAATTAGAAGCAGGAAAGTGCAATTAACACATACACTGAAACTCAGAGACAGTCATACCACCTCTCCATTTTTCTTCCTTTTTTACAGCAGTGTATTACAGCCCCAATGGGAGTGGGAGGTGTGGGGGAGTGCATGTACACGCAAGAAATGGGGATTTTCTGGCTAAATGCAGAAACTCGATTCAGTTAGCATAGGGTTCTAATAGCTTTTTGCTACTGGTTTTGAATCTTGACTGTCTTTCAGGTTGGCTACCAGTTGAAAGCTTAAGAATATTAAAGGCTTTAAAAAAAAAAAAAAAAAAAAAGTAATTTCAGGGTCATTTGTGAGTGCCATGAGGGGATGATTAGGACACTGATGACAAAGCTGTACGTTAACAGATGGAGTGATTTCTGGGGGTTCCACCATAAAAAAAATAAATAATAATAATAATAATTAAAAAAAAAAAAAAACAAACACACTTCTATACTTTAAACCTGCACAAAGAGCTATAGTTACCAGTGCTTTCAGGGCAATGGTACAGTTGAACAGAAGGGCACCCTTATATCACTTTTACAGAAGATGGTCCTGATAAAAACAAAATCCAGCTTTTCAGAAATAATGTCCTACTATCATAGCAAATACTAAAAAAGATACTGGTGCAAAATAGTGTGTGTATGCTCACTTATTTTCCTCCGTTTGGCTACAATTCTGGGTTACATCTAACTGTGGCAGAGGTAGTATTATCAGGAGAAAAGTGTGGGGAAATAAAAGTAAATTATGAAGGCTAAATACTTGTCATCCTTAGCCAAAGCTATACACAAAACAGAATATAGCCTCTGTGTATAACAGAGTAGAGTATAACCTCTGCTTACAGCACACACCTGGCAATCAAGTTTGGTGTATCTCATATAGCCTTTGTTACGTCTAAAAGTTGGTGGCAGAACTGCTGCTCTGTGTTTGATCCTCTCCCTCTGCCAATGCCCAGACTAGCAGATGAGCCATCTCCAACCATTCTGAGATCTATCAGTGCTCTTTGTTCTCTTAACAGCTACCAAAATCACAGTCAAAATACGCTTTTGTGGTGTGTTCCTGCATGCTGGGAAAGCCTTCATGGTTTGGTAAGGCAGGGATACTTCTGTCTAAACTGTTATGAATCACATTGAAGAGAAAACATGAAGAATTGACTGAGAAAATTTAGAAGCCTTCAGAGGAATTCAGGATACTTATAGAGTATGAAACTGATAAAGATTACAGGATACAGCTGTGGGGAATGAAAGCATTGGCCACAAAGAATTTGTCATAAGTTACTTGTACTACCCATGTGATTTTGCAAATTTATGCTCATGTAGGTATATAGCCAGCATTATAGGAATGACTGACTGGTTATGGATACACTTACATACCCAATATATAGCAAGCTTGCAGAGAAGAAGTACTTTAAGGAGGAGGGTAGGGCAGGCCTTGGTCCATCCCAACTGCAGAGTGATTCACATCAGTAAAAGAACAGTGAGGTCTTGCTTCTTCTGAAAGAGAATGCAAAAGAAAAGGTTTTCAGCACAGTAGGTGAAAGCATGTTTAAAATTCCCTTGCTCAAAAATTCTGCTGCACCTGGAACCCAGAGGTATAAAAGAAA